>NC_044305.1:68973904-70326553 GCF_007474595.2 Lynx canadensis
TATATCCTATTTGTGAGTCATTTTTCAAGGTGCTTTATGTATGTTAATTAATTCATTTAATCCTCACAAAAACTCCACATGGTGGGTGATGTAGCTATCACTGTCTCACAGATAAGGAAACTGAGGTTAAGGCTGGTAAATCACTTGTCTAGGATCATGCAGCTAGTATGTGGGAAAATTAGAATGTGAGTTCAGGGGCACCTGGGTGGCTCAGTCAGTTAAGCATCCATCTGACTTCTGCTCAGGTGATGATCTCACCATTTTTCATAAGCTCCAATAATGCATCGGGCTCTGAGCTGACAGTGTGGAGCCTGTGTGGGATTCTTTCTCTCTCCCCCTCTCTCTGACCCTCGCTCATGCTCACTTGTGTGTGTGCTCTCTCTCTCTCAAAAATAAATAAGTGAACTTTAAAAAAATAAATAAAAAAGAATGTGAGTTCAAGCAGTCACACTCCAGAGCCTATAATTTTTCATGTTAATTCTCCTCTAATACCTTTTCAATCCCTAGTTTTGATTTCACATCATGTTTTCCCAATGTTTTCTGCTTTCTATAAAATTTTGATACCTCTGGCAATAAGTCTTTAAATAATGGTTCCACATCTATTGGGAGGAGAGATGATAGGAAAACTACCATAAAACACAATGGAACTTTCAAGAGAAGACAAGGTCATAAATTTGGTCTACTAAATAAAGGAAGAAACAGAGAAGAAAAAGTTAACTCCTTGGGGGAAAATACTTTTAAAGTATGTACAGATCTTCTGTGAAAAATAAAAAAAAATAAGTAAAATTTTTAAGTTGTCTTTTTCAAAATGTCGTTCCTTAAGTCTTTTGATGATAGCATCCAAACCCCATCCTTCTTTAATGACCTCTGCTTGTCAATGAGAAACTCCATCTTTGCATGAATTTCATTGTTCGACCCTGCAGTCAAGAGGATCCCTCATGGCATTTCTAGCTAGATATATGTAGGGTCTGAATGGAAAGGCAGGAATGGAAACTTATACTCATTTTAAACTAATGCTGTATCAGGTACTATGTATGTCCACACACATAATTATTAATTTTTGGTTCAGCCTTACCACCGAATACAGAGAGAGAGACAGAAAGAGAGCGATTACACAATATATTTCCTTTGGTTCTTCTCTGATGACTAATTCTGTTCCAGGTACCTTTGAAACTATTAGCCAAAAGGAATAATCTATTTTGGGAGGCTGGTACACCAACTGGGCTGTAAGTCCAAGCCTCAAACACAATTTTAGCACATGTAGCATTGTTTTTCATAGTTAATTTGTGAAGTTCAATCTGTGCATTCATTGATCATTCTGGGGAATGGGAAGACCTCTGCTCACAATCTTGAGAACTTGTAGTGCCTCTGCCCATCACCTCTAGATATGATGAAAAGGGAGCTCATTTCCTGCAGACACTCTGATAAGCCTATGGATATTATTCATCACATAATTTTTTAAGAAAATTATTCAATTCTCTATTTTTTTTAATTATTAAACTCCTATGGCCTCAATATTCTAATCAGTCCACTGATGGGAAAAGCTAGATTATTTCTATAATCCCCTTTATGTCCATAAAGTTAAAAGATTTACTTATAAAAAAAGTGTGTAAAATTTTCATTCTTTGCCCCAAGATATCTTAAAAGGTTTTATAAACTAGTCTCTTTTGAACATTTCTGTCATCCACCTGCCACTTTTCTGTTCAAAGATGTATAATGACTTCTCACAGGAAATTATACCATTATCCCCTCTGCATATCTAAACTACCCATCCTTCAAGACACAAAATACTGTCTCAGCTCACCATCTTCAACCTCATTAATGTTCCTCCTCTCTTGTAGACCATGGCCTTTATTCTGTGTATAAAGTGTGGGCTTCATCCTATTCTCACTTGCATTCTTTTCTCATTATTTTATTTGTCTCTCCTATGTAATGAAATTGTATGCCGAATAAAGACAGTGGGCTCAGTAAATATTTGTTGCCCTTTACATATTTATTCAATAAGTGCTTTCACTATCTATGTGTCAATCTGGGGAATCTAAGAATAAATAAGATACATCCTAGCCCTTCAAGATTTCACCATCTAGAATGGTAAAGTCTTGTCAGGATTGGGTGAAATAGTTCCATAGGCCACTGTGAAGAATACAGATTAGAGTCTGCAATAGATTAATGCCAGCATTTCTAAGCAGTACCGGAAGTCTGGTTGAGGTTGTGCCTGGCACAAATTCACACTAATAAAGAATATTTATTGAGCACTCACCATGTGCACAAAATGTGTTATTTAATTTAGGTCTTACAACAACTCTTGGCACCGTCTCCCTCTTCATTTCACCAGTGATGGAAATGTAGCTGAGGAGCAAGTGTTTGCCCAGGGTTGCAGAGCCTTCATGGGAGGGTGAGGCTCAGAGGAGCAGTCTCACTTGGAGCCAGCCTTAACCATTCCACGCTACTCCCTCTGGCATATCTGGTGCTCTCTAAGTGTTTAATAAATGGATAAGATCAGAAAGCACGCATTAACACTGAAAAATACACTCTTCAGTAGACTTCAAACTCCATGGTCCCTGAAATTCTGGACTAGTGTGTGTGTGTGTGTAAATAATTTACAGTCTATATTGCACTTCTTTCCCTCCCCGCCCCCCACCTTCTCAATAGCTGGAGCTAACTGGAAGGAAAGCTTTAGGCCACTTCAAGTCAATATTTTTACCTACACCTCCCCTCTTTCTCCCTCCCTCCATCATCTTGATCTTTGTATTTGTATAATATTAATCTGATCATACCTTTTTCAGAACAATATGCATAGAATGGGGAGACTAAATTAAAACTACTGGCACAAAAATAGAGAACAGAAAAGAAAATGTTGACATGGGGCAGCTTCTGGTGTGGCATTCATTCTGGCTTATCTTCGTTTGGGGCGGGGGGATTGTTTATGAATGTGCTTGAGTCTGGTGCATGCCCAAGCCAAGAAGGCAGCTTTCCCTTTGATTTTTCTCCTATATAATCTCCATGTGGTCCCCAAATGCTTAACCCTCTCTGCCAAATGCTGTAAAAATCTGTCTTTTGATATCACAGATGGAAAAGACTTATTAGCTCATGAAGCTCACCCCGCCTCAGGAGAGAAGCAATTCACCAAATATCATCCTCTCCACCCTTAGAGTTTCAAAGCCTTCTAGATATGCTGACCAAACCTGTTCATCTTTTACTCATATGACTTCCAGTGATAACAGCAATAAAAAAAAATCCCCTCTTGTCTCTTTCTGGCTCCTCACAGTTTGGGGAATGAGTCTTTCCTGCAAAGGAAGCATGTTTCTTCCAGATGTGTTCTTAGGCAGTGCCATAGGGCAGGAGGAAGTGGCCATTTGCTTTTCTTGGTTATCACTAGGCTCTCCATTCCCAAAGTAAGAATATAGACACATGCTTAATCACCCTCTTCTTTCTTTGGGGCAGCATCATCCAAACCAGTTCAAACCTTCAAAATAATAGATAACTACCCTTGAGCTGAGGGTTTTAAAGAACACTGGACTTGGAATAAGAAATTTCCTTTCTGATTTTATCTCTGCTACCACCAACTTACTTGGTTTCCCAGATTTCAGATTCCTAGATGATGAAATTTTAATCACAATAGTTGCATGTAAGAGAATGTAGGGGGCTATGTCAACATATAAAAATGATGAAATTTGCCATAAGATGGATTTATGTTACGTGACAGATATGTTTTGGCAATTCCTTATAAGTGGATAAATCTTTTCTTCACAGATTTTTATCACGTTACTCTTCACAAGTATTGATTGCTCCTTTATTAGCTACACAACAGAGTCTAGTCTCCAATTCTCCCTCCAATCTGGCTTCAAATGCCTGTCTAACCATATCTTGACATTCCCTACATGAACCCTTTACCAGAACCACAATGATCTCTTTACCCTATGTCTTTCCCCTCAGTGCCTCACCTAACACCTCTTCTCTCTCTACCCCTCTCCCATCCCTTGCACCCAGACAAAGATGCAGAAGCTCCACAGCCCTTTACTCTGATTTAACAAGCAATTTTTAAGGCCTTTGCCAGGCACTGAGGATAGAAAAAGGGAAAAGCTAGGGTATCTCTCCAAATTACTCCATTTTCTGCCAACACATAATAGAACTTTAAGGTCTGGCTGGAATTTACTTCCTTCCCAAAGCTTCCTCTGCTCTCTGGCTTGTGTCACTCTCCTCCTCTTCACAATTCCCATTGTTTTATTTTCTAAAACACACGTGGGACACTTGCCATACCCTACCATCTATTATGAACTGGTTTTGCATATATTTGCCTCTCAGAAGTCTGTAGAATGTCAACTGCAAATGCGCCGTGCATGTACATGTGTGTATGTATATACATATCTCATGATTATATATCTATATCTATACTGTCATATGTTGTATATTTCCAAGCAAATATCTGAAGGCAAGAACTATCCACATACTCAGTCTTCTCTCACAAAGGCCAGCACCATGTATGGTATATATATAGTGAAACAAGCAAATGAATAAATAAAAGAATACTAGGATGAAATTTTCACTCTGCCTTCTGGTTAAACCCCCAGGCTAACTTGCAAACATTTCAGAAATGAATTGTATGAAGGGGGTGGTGAGGAAACTGTTGTGGACAGGCCTACTGATCTTGCCAAAGACAGATGTAGAATACAAGAGGCATGGCCTATAAATGGGCTGAGACAGGCTACCTCTCTTCAGGGCCTCATCCACTTACAGAGAGCCCACAGGCACCTTCCCTGCATTAACATTCTGCCCTTGATCCATCCCTAAATCAAAAGAGAAGGAGGCGAATTTCTGGCTTAAGTAAATGCTTTGGAATATTGGTTTGTCTGCCTGAAATGTGTTAAGTTAAAACTGAACTAAAAGACAACCATTTGCATGATTCCCTTCATAGAAAATGTGAATTCAAACATATTATCTGGGATTTTTAAAATGATGCTTAGAAAGATACACCTTCATTCCCCATTCAAAAGTACATATTCATACACCTACGTAATTATAAAAGGATTGCATGTCAGGGCAGCTATATGTTTTGTGAATCCACAAAAACATTAGCTGATGGCTGTCTGCATTTGAATTTTTAAATGGAGGAAAAAAAGGTTTTTTTATGGTAGTTACTGTGATAGAATTATTTTTTACTATTTATAAAATTTATTTTACCTATTTTATAACATATATAGTTAAAATGTGTATTTGCCTAAGAGATTTTTGTGTTAAGCTAGGACTTTATTTTACTGTGATAATTATAAATATTAAAACATTAATAATACAATGATAAAACATATCTGATTTTTCCTAAACTAAGAATAAATATATGTGACATACATGCTTTTCTTTCTGTATTTCTTTGAAAGAAATGTTTAAAAAAGGCATAAATTATGTAAAAATCCTTGAAGATTGTCCATTTTTTGTTGGACAGAAATCTTAAAGGTTTAAAAAAATTTTTTTTGAAAGAAAGCGCAATCTGGGGAGGGGCAGAGAAAGAGGGGGACAGAAGGTCCCAAGCAGGCTCTGCATTGACAGCAGTGAGCCCGATGACTGGCTCGAATTCATAAGCCGCGAGATCATGACCTGAGCTGAAGTCAGACGCTCAACCAACTGAGCCACCCAGGTGCCCCAAAATCGTAAGGGTTTACACAGTACTATCCTTTTTTGTGTATACTATAAATCATAATTGCCTTAAGGTAACTAAGGTCTTCAGAATTTATTATATGGTGTGCTTAGGAGAAGAATTCAATGTACACTCTCTCCATTTCAAAAGAGAACATTTCAAAGGCTATACAATTTTCAAATTTCATTTTGAATTTCTATAAATATTATCTTTAAAATGCACTGACTAAATAATCTAATGTTAATAATACTAGGTATGTAAATAAAATGTAAAATTCTGAAGACAGCTTATGTTGGACTTAAGCAAAGTTCATATGGAAACTATTAAATTCAGAAACATACATATATCAGAAATGACCTAAAATAAAAAATGTCATTAAAACTTATATATACCATTAATCTTTCCCACCACTCCCTTGCTACCTCATAACTAACAATGGAACAGACCCACTAACCATGGCTTTCCCTAAAGGAGTAAAAGAATAACACAAAACCCAGTGACAGCAACAACTTTCTATAAGCAGGGAGTCTGCAATGAATTTCAGTATTTCTTAAAATGGAAAAAAAAAATAGACAATTATTAACTGAAGGCATTTGAATAAAATCAGAGTAACAAGAAAGTTCACACTATATAAATTCAATTATAATTAAAGTTATTTTTAACTTTGCAGATTAATTCATTTTCCCATTCACAGAACTCATTTTTATGAACTTTAGCAACCAGAGACTGAGGTCACGGCGTAAAGTACATTTTTTCATAGCTGGCGTGGAATCTAATCATTGTATTTTCACCTCACTTGACTGACAAAGTGCATTATGGATTGGATGAAACAAGCTGTTTCCTAATGTGACTACCAGAAACTATGATGAAGGTATCATTTGCTCTAACATGTCTAGTGCGCACTGCATAGGTTTTGTGGGTGGTCTGATGAAGCGTGGATAATAATGTGAATTGATTCTCATATTCATAGCATGTTAGGCTACTGTCTGGCTAGAGGCATGTGGAATATTAGATATAGGGATGTCTCATTTGTTATTTACATTTGTTTTCATGATAGGATTCTATACATTCTAACATAAAATCAGCTAGTGTATAAAAACACAGAAGCATCTCTAACTGTAATTAGCTATATAACATCACAAATAATCATAAATATTGACTCTGGGCTGATATTGTATCACTTCTTTGGACTGCACATTTTACATTGATTCAAAAGTATCTCATGACATAATCCCTCACAGTGTGATATGCTTAATTACCAAAAACAAGGACAAAAATTGTAGTAGCTTATTTGTGTCACCACTGTAAATGAATTTAAATTCTTTAATCATTTTTAAGTTTATTTATTTAAGCAACCTCCACACCCAACATGGGGCTCAAACTAATGACCCTGAGGTCAAGAGCCACATGCACTACTGACTGAGCCAGACAGGCAGCTTTCTATTCCTATTTTCATGAGCAATTGTTAGTAGTCATCCAACAATATGAAAAAAAAATGGAAAATGAATAAAATGCTTCAAATTTCCCTTAAGTCAGATTTTTGAGAAATCTGGAGAAAGTAGAGCCTACCAGTGTGTGTGTGTGTGTGTGTGTGTGTGTGTGTGTGTGCGTGTGTGTGTGTGTGAGAGAGAGAGAGAGAGAGAGAGAGAGAGAATGTGTGCATTAAAATTAGTATAGGAGCATTTCATTATCCAAAATGACACATAAAAAATACATTCAAAGGCGTAATTAATGTTTTTTTTTTGCCTGAAGACTGAAGATATCTATATATCTTTATTTCTATATCTATCTGTGTATGACTTTGCCTCCTTTTCTTTCTTTTACAGACCAGGGATACTGGCAAAACAGAGAAACTGAAAAGTAATGAGAAGTATAGTGTAGAAATATTGTCTGAAATAAGAGTTTCTGAGATAAAGGAAAAAGAATGGACTGAGAAAGAAAATCTTCACACAGGACAAATAAGAGTCAGAAAAGTATAGGCCAACCACAAGTAAAGTTATTTATTTATTCAACAAGAATCTGTTTAGTACCTCCTGTATGGCAGCCCTATCATTTTTTAAATGTTTATTTATTTGAGAGAGAGAGAGAGACAAAGAGAGAGAGAGAATCCCAAGTAGGCTCTACACTGTGAGCACAGAGCTCAACACGAAGCTTGATCACACTGTGAGATCATGACCTGAGCCAAAATCAAGAGCCGGAGGCTTAACCTACTGAGCCACCCAGGCGCCCCATGGCAGCCCTATTTTAAGCACTGAGAATACCATAGTGAACAATAAGGTCAACGATGCCTGCCCTCAAGGAGCTTGCATTCTAATGGAGGGAGATAAGCAATAAGAGAATAAATAAGCATTGTAGTAAGATAAGTGGTACTTTGTCCAATGGTGGAAAATAAGACAGTTAGGAGACAGATTTGGAAATCGTGGAAGTGACTGTAAATTTTGAGTCATCAGGGAAGGCCTTGCTGAGAAAATGAAATTTAACAGGGCAAGGAGACAGAAGGTAGGCAGGGAAGGAAAGATTGGGAAAAACAGGCTGCAAGAAGGCTGGGAAGAACCAGTGTGAAGGCTGGTCTCTATACCAGTTTAAATAAATTCTGAGTTCCCTCTCTTTGCCCCAGGTGATCTCCCCAAATATCCCATTTTAGATCTCATGCCCTCTTTCTTTCATTAGGTAGTTAAGGAGTTTTATATTCCTTCTCCTTTAGGAGAAATATTGAAACAAACATCATTTCATTATTGATTTAGATATGTGTACCTTTCTTGGAAAGTTACACTTTGAATTATTGAAATGAGCTGCATCTATCATGCTTACAAAGATCCATTTTGTAATCTTAATCCAAAAAATAAAAGCAACAGCTTGCTTTTTGACTATTACATCTAAAAGGTAAAGAGGGACCTGCCCACTAAACCCACCTTAAATGAGGAAAGAGATGATGAACGAATTTCATTTCTGCCTCCAGCAATGTTTCAAACAGGGGCTGGAACCATTCTTTCTTACAAGCAGATGCCTAGTTGAGGGCAGTTCCCTCTGCATCTTACCTCCCTATCCTACCTCCAACAAAAATTAAAAAAAAAAAAAAAAGGCTGTGTGCCTTGATCTGCTTGAACATTTCAAACAAAAGAGATTTCACAAACAGCAGAAAGTTGAACTGCATGTGGAAATATCTGTAAATTGCGTACTAATCTATGGAGTAGAGAATATAAGGGGCAGCAGAAAACCTTTTGACTTGTCACTGTGTTTCTTCTTATCCTAAAACTTCTTATTCCCTGTTAATATTAGAAGACTGAAAAATTGCCCTGGCCTGAAGAAAAAAAGCCACCCATGATTTCTGACAATGTTTAAAATCCTGGTATTGTGCTTGGTCCCGAGGACTGTCATTCTGCATTCTCCCAGGACCCTGCATTCTACTTGGTTGTAGAGATTAGCATCACTCTGAGTTCAGAAGACAAACTTCATGCTCGAACACAGGTTGATGGCTTGACAAGTAACTTAGCCATCCAAGCAATTCTAAAAACAGGTAAGAATGCTTTAGAAGCATGTAGGAAGGGCATATCACCTGCATTGTGGGGAGCAGGGAGTCAGGCTTTCTTGAGGCAGCAGCATCTGAACTGAGGCCTGGAAAAGAAGTCGAAATTAAAGAAATGAAGAAACATGCTGAGGAAATAACACATGCAAAGTCCTAGAGTGCATATTCAAGCAATGACAAGAAGTTCAAGAGTGTAAAGAGGATGGCAGAGTATAAACGCGGGGTGAATCAGAGATGGGGCTGGTGAGATAAAAAGGCTGTGATTGTCTTGTGTGTCAAGAAAGGTAAGGCCAGGGGATGAGCAGGTACTGGGCAGAGTTAAGTAGGAAAATGACATGTCATTTTAGAAACATTACTGATGGTTCAGGAGTCTGCTTGAAAGGACACTGTGACAGAAGCTAAAGAAGAGGAAAAAAATGGAGTTTCCTGCTTGCATTCTAGAGTCATTTAGAAGATGAAATCAGTAACAGATGGGAAGAGAGGAGGGGACAGGTCTCTGCCTTGGGCCACTGAATACATGCCTCATCTTGTGCCTTTCGAGCAAGCAGCAGCCTCCATTGAGCCTTGGATGGACAATTGTGAACTATCCCTGTCCACGTACTATCACCCAGAATGAATTTGGTTCAGAATCATTTCTCGGGGTGCCTGAATGGCTCAGTTGGTTAAGCACCTGACCCTGATTTCAGTTTAGGTCGTGATCTCAGGGTTCGTGAGTTCGAGCCTCACATGGGCTCTGTGTGGAAAGTGTGGAGTCTGCTTGTGATTCTCTCTCTCTGCCCCTCCCCCAATTGTGTGCAAGCATGCACTCTCGCAAAAATAAACAAATAATCATTTCTCAGCACACAGTCTCTCCTCCTGGCTGCCTTCTCCAATTCACTGCAGATCATAAATGTGCATTACACATTCATCAATCACCAAACATACAAAGACTCACTGAGAGACTGACATAAATAAGACACCTGAGAAAGGGAGCTGTGCTTTGCATTTGGCAGGTGGTTGGTAAATAGTCAATACTTTGGTGCCTTTCTGGATCCATTTAGATTAGGTAAATCACCATTTAATAGTTCTTTTCTCTTTGACTTTACAATTGTCACAAAAAAAGTGAATTTTAAGGAAGATATATTTAGCCCTTTGTAATTCACTCAATAGAACAAACTCATCCAAATGGTCAAGGGCAATCAATAATATTTTTACTCCATTATCAATTCTATATTATAACATAGAAATTATTCTCAAATACAGGCCAAGATTCACATATATTTTTAAATAACTATGATCTATAATCATATAGCATATAACAGAGTTATAATATATGCAGCAAATCCATTAGTTTGCTGTTCAATACATCTATGTACATGTATAAAGGAATGAAGAGTTTATCATATTTAAGTAACAAATATTTTGTCTTGTTTTAAATAATATTTTCATAATTGTAATCACATTTTCATGATGTTTGTTGCAAAAATCTTTTGATTCTCCTTTTCAAGTCAAGTCTATAAGTAAAGATAAAACACACAATTAATGAGGGGGCGGGCCATGATTTGCTCCATGGCTGACATCAAACAAAGGAAACCAATGATCTCTGAGTCATGCATGGAAATCAGAAGTCCACTCTTGATCAATTAATAACTCCCAGTTTTGGAACAGAGTGTAAAATCATCCTGCCTTCAAGGCAGTGAACCTCAGGCTTGAACAAATAGTATATATATAGGGACTCAGGCAAGCAGATACATCTTTCAGAAGACATACTCAGTAATAGGTTTTGGGACTGGAATATCTATTCACAGACAAAACGTGTGGTAGTCTGGCTTCTTGGCTAAATTTTCACGCCCAGCAATTCATCCCTGCATCAACTGGACTCTGACCTGGAATCTCATTAGATTCATCTTGGCTCACTATTAAAAGTGTTTTATGTTAATAGTACAAGTGGCATTATTATTCAAGTAACTGCTATTAACTTGTAGTACACTGCTGTTATTCTGAGTATTGCATTACATTTTTGTGCAATTTTCATTATTTCTTAATGTATTTTCAGAGGGAGGATGAAAGGAAGGAAAGTAGGAAGGAAGAATAAAGGGAGAAAGGTTTCATTAAAAAAAAAAAAACTTTGAGGGGCGCCTGGGTGGCTCAGTAGGTTGAGCGTCCGACTTCAGCTCAGGTCATGATCTCACGGTCCGTGAGTTTGAGCCCCATGTCGGGCTCTGTGCTGACAGCTCAGAGCCTGGAGCCCATTTCGGATTCTGTGTCTCCCTCTCTCTCTACCCCTCCCCCACTCACATTCTGTCTCTCTCTCAAAAATAAATAAACATTAAAAAAATTAAAAAAATAAAGAGAGTTAGAAGAGATGAAAGGTTTGGGGTGGGGGCGGGGGAAGACCAAACACAGCACAGAGAATTCTCATCCTTCCAAAAAAATAACAGAGCCAGAAGTTGGAATAGAAACAGATGAAGAAAATTTAACACTGAAAAGAGCAGAAGTATAGGGGATATCCCTGAAAAGTAAAACAAGGACAAAAACAAATCACAAGTAAAAATTATCACTGATGTTTGCAAGTAAAAATTATCACTAATGTTTGCCATTATTGTTGGAGTGCTTGTATTTCTCTGACTTTGGCGAATGGAGAAACAAATGTGGATGAGCCACCTCTTCCCATGATACACAGCTGCACTTATTTTTAGTAGTGACCATTGGAGGTGTCTCACTCAATAGCACCCCAAGGATCAGCTTCTAGCATTGTGTGATTAAAGAACATCTTATGCAGCCCCCACAACTTTCTGGTTACCCATAACTTCCTTGTGCATAAATTTATGAATCAAGGGAAAAGACTAGTAAGAATGCTCAATCATCTAAGTTTGGTCCCTATTTTGCTCTGGTAAATAATTATTAAGGCAATCATAATTTACCATCCAAAAAGGGACACTGAAAATAGTGAAAGGTAGTAATTAGTACCAGCACAACAAGAATAAATTTGGACTGCTCCATGTAAACAGATGTATCTGGTCACCCTAGTCGAAATTACAAGAAGGGTTTTGGGGGGCATCATTCTATCCCTCTGGCCTACCACATTTTTCTTCAGATATCTTGCAACTGATTCCTTGTTGCTAGATGGGGAAAAAAGACATTAATGTGATTTATGTCAAATTCAGCAAAGTCTGTCCTTCCCCCCTCCAGGGTGTTTATAATGTCAAAGTGCTTTTACGGTGATGGTGTACTGCGTTTCTACAAAGTTCACCATGATGTCTGTTGTAAAAAGAAAGCAATTAATTGTGGCTTTCCACTTTGCATGCTAAAATAGCAATTTTCAATTTCATACCTGTTGTACATTTTGGTAAGATGTAATTTACATCCATTCTCCCCTCCCCCTTCACTTTCTAAACATAGCTACATTATAATATAAATTCATGCAGTATTAGATCAGTGGGAAAGGAAAGCCTTTCTTTTGCCTATTAAGCAAAGAATACATTTTAGAAACACCATAAATCATGCTTGTCAGAAGATTCAAAAGAATCATTCTGTATAGTTACCTTATCTATTATTTAGAAAGCATAGACATGAAACAATATAATTCAGTTGGGTTGCATGTATCTAATTTGCATATGGCTGTCTCTTTTTAATCTAAGTTTTCACAAGATGAATATAATTAGCAAGTTTCAATTTATCTTCAAAACCACTGAACTATGTTGATTACCTCCAAGATGACATCACCCATGCACATTAGATATCTGGACTCTCAAAGAGAGTGATTCAGTGGATTTTGTAGCTAAACAAGTGACTATCACACATTAAAAAGTGGCAAACTAGTCATGTATGCATTGCACCAAGTAAATCTGAATGCACTAATGACAAAGAATAGGTGATCAGGGCAGCCTTACGTTTGTAATGGGAACCTATATTAAAGAGAGCAAGAGAGCAGACAAAGGTTTGGGGAGGGACAAACATAGCACCAAGAATTGTTATCCTTCCACAAAAATAACAGAACTGGAAGAGGGAATAGAAACAGATGAAGAAAATTAACACTGAAAAGAGCAGAAGAAGATTATGCATCTTGATGCATACTCCATCATGAAGAGATCGGCACCATAGAGTTATCTTATTTTCCTAATTTTTACTGTTATGAAATAAGCAATTCTAGCAAACCACAAATGGTTTACTGTGGCCAATTTATTAGTCTGTGACCATTAATGAAAATATAAGCAACCAAACTCTTTGGGGGTAGTGTTTGGATATATTCTCTGTACTTCTCCAATTTGAGCTCCTCATCTAACTTTCCTTCATATATGCTCTAAAGTTAAGAATCCTTCACATAAGAAATTATCCATGACCTATACTCTCAAAGGAGCTTGTTTGGGTTAGGATGTTTGAGTTTAAATGAATGATAATGAGAAACATCATATTTAACTTGTCAGCTATAAAAATGCATAATTTATAAGGCAATGTATTACTTAGTGACATACAACTTTTAAAAACTATACAGTTCAAATGTATGGTTCCAGAATGTTAGAGGCTCTAATTGTACAAAGTGTAAAATGATAATAGACTTAATTTCTTCCAAAAATACCAGTTTGTGTACCCACGAATTCTAACTATAGCTTAGAGTTAAAACAAAGATAAAACATTTTAATAAGGAAAATGTATTACCACTGAGATGATTATTTTGCTAGAGGAAGACAAACCATGAAAAACTAAAATAAAATTGGTCTGCTTTAGAAGAAGGATTATTAGAAATATTTTAGTATAGATGGAAGCAAGCATCTGGACTTTGAATTGGCAAACTCAAGGGAGAAATCTCATGATGAACTGCTTCTCGATTGAAGCTACCGTTTTAGTCTGACTTGATACATTTTTGCTTGTAGTGTTGGCTATACTGGTCTATTCTCGATTTTGGACTGAAAACACACAAGCACAGCAGAATATTTCACAGCAGCTAATCAATCTAAATCAGTCATCTAAGTGCAGATGAAGGTTTGATTCGTGATGTGCTGTTTCTCAGAGAATTGTTGGTTTGACCACAGCAAACCAGAACTACAAACATCACAAGTAACGTAGCAAAAGCCGATAGGCAGATGAGCTAATAGAAGAAATATACCAGGCAGTTACATAGAACACTCTTTAGACATAAAATATGTGCAAAAATTTCCTCCCACTTCCTCACCATTTTCATTTCTACATGAAAGTGTATGTTAGCCTGTACAGTGATGTTATACTGTTCTTACTTAAATGTCACTAACATATTCCTGCTGAAAACATGTGCTCCACTAGTCAAACTATAAAATCCAAAGCTTCACATTCAAATCTCAACAAAATCTGGCATAAACTAACATTTCCAGTCCATTATCCCACAGTTTTGTACTCTGAATCCTTGACAAGTCTGAATTATTCATTGGAGAAGCATATTCATCTCCTACTTTTCTATATTGTCTCAAGTCCTCTCTCCCTCCTGGAATTTTGTCTTTGCCTTTGTCATTTAAATCTGTGGTTTCTTAACATGATTTATCTTAATCCTGTAACCAGAAGTCATCCCTTAAAAGCAGGGATATAGCTGTATTTCCCAGTGTGAAGATCATATTTGTGAATATATTGGGAATTCTCAAATAATTGGGTCAGATCCCCTCCTATCAACTCTCATTTCATTTTGTTGTACATGCCCTATCTCATCTGATTTTTCCTCAGCAATAAGTACTCTGCCAGACTACCCAGTGATGCTGTCTGGGTCTGTGCTCTCAATGGACTACCTTCCTCTACCTTTAGCAACTGCAAGATAAGTCACCTTAAGATGATAAACAACTGGAAATGGAGATAGAGGAAGCATGGTAGTTGCTTTATTGCTCTGGAAAGGGAACCAGAAATGAAATATGGAAAATTTTCTCATTAATTAATTAATAAAAAAAATATTTATCGAGCACCTCCCATATTTCTTAGGAGCTGAAGCTACAGCAATGGACAAGTCAGAGACCCTGCCCTTGGAGAGCTTACATCTCTATGTTGGAGGTGGTAGAGATAAAAGACACAACAAAGAATAAAACAGTGACATTATGCAATGTTATAAAGGAAAATATTGATTTGAAAGAGAAAGCCGGGAGTCAGAAAAGAGTTCTTTGAAGAGATGATATCCAAGCAGAGATCCAAAGATGAGAGGAAGCCGGCCATTCAGGCAGCTGGCTGATCACTGTGGTGTCTGGCATAGGGAGTAGCAGGTGCAAAGGCCCAGAGGTGAGATCTAGTTTGTCTCATTCTAGAACAGAAAATTTCTACTAGAGGCAAAATAGTGCACAGAAAGACTAGAGTCAAATCCCATCGGGTCTATGGACCATGACAAAAGATTTGGTTTCTATTTAAATACAATGAGATACCAGTGGGAGTCAAACAAAAGAACAGCATAATTCTTTACTTTCCACCAGAAACAATATAAGAGAGATAGTCCTTGCAAGTCATTAAGAAGGTCCTTGTGCCTGGACAGAGAACCTCTGACACTGATAAGAACTGGAAGCCATTCTGCTTTCCAGTTAGGCTGGCTGAGGGCAGGGGCTAGAGAGACAGTAAATGACAACTGAGGGGAAGGGTCTGTCCAACAACAGCTCCCACAACAATCAGTGACAAAGCCCTGGCTGGGCCAGCTCTGACCATTTGTGATAATAAAGAATGTTTTATTCATATACACCAGCATCAAGCACTACCTGACTTAATTAATCTGATGACTTCTAGTTAGCATTGTATATAATGCCCTGTTCCAGGCTAAGCTTTGTGGGGAATTCAATACTGTAGCCATCTCTAATGAGTTTACGACCTGGATTCATATTTGTTCTAAAATCCTGCCTCATTGGCTTGTATCAGAGGCTCCTTCTCTTCTCTGATTCTAATTTTCTGTCCTTGTATAAACTGGCTGTTGGCAGATTAATACCATCAACTACCAGTTATTTCCAATGGCATAATGCATTTACAATTAAGAAAAAGAAGCATCCTTTTTATCAATTCATTAATGTTCTTCATTCTACTTTTTAGTAACAAGTGAGATCTTCTCATTGATTTAAAGCTTCCTAACTATTTGGAAACGAGGGACTGGATCTCTGTAATAAGAAAAGTCTTGCTGAGAAACAGGCTGTAATTTATATCACCACTTCAGGCCATATCATGCATTTTGCTAGAAAAATTAAAAATGCCAAACCTCAATGATGAGCATGCCATTGCCTCCTGAGCACTTTTGTGATAGAAATAATTAGCTTTAAAATATTCTGTTAAGATCCTAAGATGCGACACTAAAACATGATTGCTTCTATTATGTGCCAGTGGTTGCTCCTAACAACTGGGAAGCTAAGGCTTTATACTGGAGTCAACTCCTTTTCGTTACATTCTAATCAATGTCTTGCCTGGGAGGATAAGCCTTCATTTAACCTACATGCCTAAGCATACCTGAGAAGCTTACATTATGGCTTGTTTTAATAATTAACATCCATCCCACCTGGAAAACTTCCTGTTCTGTCGCTACTGTCTGGTTGTGGGATTTATAATCTGCAAGTTAGTATTTGTCTTAATGACCAAGCCAGTTTCTTTGGATCACTTTGGAGACAGGTAGAAGGTAGGGATGAGAAAAGCAGACAATGCATTAGGTACTTACTCAAGGCCAGAAAGAGGCCGTAATTATGGATAGCTTGATTTTTGTAAATTAAGTGCAAGATGTTTAACCCTGAACACTTTCTTTTCTAGGCTTTGTTTCTCTTTATTGAAATGCTTTGGTTGGCCCCTTATGATACATTTAACACTTCTTTCTTCTTGTGAGTTTGATCTAAGGATTTCCAAAGAAGCATGATGCCCCTGAGATGAAGAACTGTGCTGTCACAGGTTACCCCTGACAGGGGCACTGAGGCCAAACCTGCACACCTTTCCAAGAAGCTCCGTTCTTTCCTAGAGGCTCTTGAACATCACTTTACTCCTATTCTTCAAAAACAGAAAATGTAGGCTACAGAAAAGAAGGCATACTGGGCATGCCGAACTGTGGACACCCTTATCACTTCCCACCCTCTGTTTGCATCAATCGATGATACTGGTTGCAGAGACATTTTAAAATCCTTTCAATAGGTAACTATTTGTACTTGCAGCTTTTGTGGTGCCTGAAATAAAATGGTATTATTGGAAGGATATGAGTCATGCACTTCCTGGTAAACCCATTCTGCCTTTTTTCTGATTTTCTAAACTATTTGGAAATTCTAAATCTCACTTTTCTTAGCAGAGATGCTTACTAGATTAACTTCCTGAGACAGTTAAACCTTAAAGGGCTGTGAATGCCACTAATTACGTTTTTAGTTACTGCAATTACAAGAGACTGTCTAATAAATGATCTAATGCTATCAATGAAGACAGGAAGACAAAATATATATATATATATATATATATATATATATTTAAGTTTACTTATTTGTTTTGAGAGAGCGTGTGTGCATGAGCAAGGGAGGGGTAGAAAGAGAAGGAGAGAGACAATCCCAAAAAGGCTCTGCCTTGTCAGTGCAGAGCCTGGCACGGGGCTGGATCCCAAGACCCTGGGATCATGACCTGAAGACAAAATGAAGAGTCGAAAGCTCAACCGAATGAGCCACCCAGGTGCCCCAATATGTGGTTTTTTTAAAAATTCACTTAAAGTAATGTTCTCCTCACTGTTAATCTAGCTTTTGATGTATTACATAAACAAACTTTAAAAAGCACACATACTTTGCACAATTCTACAGCAACACAGTGTGTCGTATCTTGTTTCCCACGTTCACACTTGCAAGTACACAGTGACGTCTATTTGAGAATGGAGAGAAATTTCCGAGGCATAACTGTGTTCCACCAGGATGATTTCCACATCTAACATACCAGTTCTTTAGAGGTCAGTCTTGTAAAATCTTCTCTCTCATTTTCCCTGAGGGAAGCAGTTATTTTTGTTATGTTCAGCCCTGAAAAATCCTACTGCAAATTCAGCCCCTGACCCATGCCAAAGGACAGAATACATTCACCCAAACCTCGAGATGGTTTTAGGGTACATTTCAAATGGGGTCTACTTCCCACACCACCACAATGGACAAATACACATTCTCTTTGCTTCAAGCAGGTCTTCTCTACATTCACAGCCCTTCTTTTAAGATTTGAAAGTTCAGAACTGTGTTGCACTCTGACAGCATGTAACATAATGTAGAATGAGTGAAAGAAATACTTGAACATTTCAGTCTTAAAATATGAAGACAATATGTTTACTGCTAAATATGCTCTCTTGGTTCCCCCATCTTTTATTATAAGAGGGACATTAACATGACAGTGAATTATCACAAATGAAGAGATTTGGATTCCAAATCACAAGCTCACTTGCCTAATAAACTAAATCACTTATATCATCCAAAAGCATTTGTAAAATAACAATAAAATAACTTCAATAGTAATTTAGTGCTCTCAGGAAATTCTAGGACAATGTACAAATTAGAAACCATTTGGTTTCTAAATGTATAAATCTGTGTAATAATAACTAAATTGAAATTAGAGAAAGTTTCTTTAGGACAAATTATTGACATGTAATTATTCAATAGTCTAATTTGGGGAGAGTAAGTCATACAATAGATATTCTGGGGGAAAAACCCCAACATTTTGACAACTAACCAATATCTCTCACCTTTCCTGTCATATCTGGAATTAGCAGAGAAGACTCAGTTTTTCATTTTGATCATATATAGAGTTATGTGTGATCCATTAGGCTAATTTTCATGGTAGATTTTTCTAACTGTAGGTTATCTTTTAGGGAGGTATCAACAAAATGTGTGACCCTTGTGGTTTAATCGCTGCTTTCTCTTCTCCTGATGCAGTGAAAACCAAATGGAAGCTCTCCAGCAAATTAAGAATGGTAAACATCTAATCTGCATCAATCTGGCAAAAGTCCAGGTGTTCCCTGCCCTTGGTTCAATCAGTAATTGTATTGTCCTTTGTTTCTGTTGACATAATCCCAAGGGCTAAGAGTAACACCTTAAAAATATATATATCATGTCCTATCATTTTCATTCTCTTGATATTCTTCCTTGATAAAAATGCCTATCTGCAGAGAGAGGCCTTGGATTTAGAATGTGAAATTTAGAATATGAAACTTGAAAAATGGATACAAGGTCAAGTAGTCTCCATAGGAGGACAGAAGGATATGCAATGGGCACTCTAATGCCTGACTCACTGACATTCCTCTTTACAGGCGAAGTTCTCCTGCTTCCTTTTCCTGAGAGAACCCAGTCTCCAATTCCACAGAGCTTTTTCATTCAAGAGAGGTTCTAGTAAGATGGGAAATGAAGAAAGCAAAAACAAACTGTAGCTGAGAACAAAATAAGGGATACATGTTTTTAAGAACGTTTAAAACTGTGGTTTTAAGAATTTGTGTAAACACATTCAAGTGGCTCTATTTTGTAAACTGCATTCAGCCATAAAAGAGTTAGATATTTACTTAATTATTATTTTTTTCCTAAATGATGCTCCTGTTTAATTGCTGCTCATAAACTGCTCATATCCCTGAGGTGAGTGGTATCTTGGCACATGCTCGGAATGAAGCAGGGAAGAAGATTGGCTCTGAGGGCAGTCTGATCTGGATTTGAATCTCTGAATACTTATTAGCCCTTGGGCTTCAGTAAAACCACAAAATAATGGTAAATCTTGCTTTAGAACATTTATCTCAGTGCTAGATGTTGATATCACCGTCTCGTTTATTTATTTTTTCATCTCATTGGATGTGAAGAAAAATCTAGGGAGAAAGGTACTGTTATTAAACTCATTTGAATAGGAAGGGAAAAAGAGGTTCAGCAAAATTTAGTAACTTGCCCAACATCACAGAACTTTTATAGATTTATGTTTGTGAGTATATTGCTTGTCTAAACAATATGCAATTGTGTGTAAGTAAATATGTATAGATTAAATCAAATTTATGTCTATATTCTTAGACCTTTGTCTTAGTTCATGTAATTCTTCCATAGAAGAAGAATATTTGTGTCATATACATTTTTCAGAAATAAAGTTCCTGGGGTGGCTGGGTGGCTCATTCGTTTAAGCATCCAACTCTTGATTTCAGGTCACGATCTCATGGTTTGGGGGTTCCAGCCCTGCATCGGGCTCTGTGCAGACAGCACAGAGCCTGCTTGGAATTCTCTATCTCCCTCTTTCTGCCACTCCCCTGCTTGTTCTCTCTCTCAAAATAAATAAGCATTAAAAAAAGAAATAAAGTTCCCTATTTAATATGACATTTAGCATTAAAAATAGTAATAATAGCATCATTTTCACAACTCTTTCTTGTAAAAAATTAGTATTTTTATTAATCGATATTTCATTAATTCTTGATTTTACAATATCAAAACAATTCACTACCAACTTTGTGTAAGAACTGTGATGTTAACAAAGTATGAATTATTTAGAGTATTAAAAAAAAACTGATTAGCCTAAATCACAGAGTGCACTGTAAAGAATGTTATGTTGCCTGGCTGGCCTAATTGGCAGGTAGCTTCTCAGATGTTATTTTTTTTTCAAATTTTTATTTAAATTCTAGTTAGTTAACATACAGTGTAATATTGGTTTCAGGAGTAGGATTTAATGATTCATCACTTACATACAACACCCAGTGCTCATTGCAAGTACCCTCCTTGATACCCATCACCCATCTAGTCCATCCCCCACCCACCTCCTTCAACCCTCAGTTTGTTTTCTATAGTTAAGAGTCTCTTATGGTTTGTTTCCCTCTTTCCCCCCATCCCCTATGTTCATCTGTTTTGTTTCTGAAATTCCATATATGAGTGAAATCATATGGTATTGGTGGTCTTTCTCTAACTTATTTTGCTAACCATAACACACTCTAGTTCCATTCATATCTTTGCTAATGGCAAGATTTCATTCTTTCTGCTGGCTGAGTAATATCCCATTATATATATATATATATATATATATATATATATATATAGCACATCTTCACAACTCTTTTGACAACTGGTCACCTGAAAGGTGTCAGATTATACAGTGTCTACAAATTATAGAAATCAAATTTATTCAGGAAAAATAAAATATTCAAAAATGTATTTTTGAAGAAAATAAAAACAGATCCATGAGAAACAGATCAAGAGTAATTCAGACAATATTTTTCTAGAATTAGTAATTATTTATTCAAAAGTCCTATGGAAGATCTATAAATACAGAGAAAAAACTAGTGGTTGCCAGAGGCAACGGGGTCGAGGGGATCAGCAAATGGGTGAAGGGGACTGGGAGGTATAGGTTTCCAGTTATGTAATGATTAAGTCATAGATAAAAGGTGTAGCATAGAGAATACAATCAATGATATTTTAATAGTGTTGTGTGATGACAGAAGGTAGCTACTCTTATGCTGTTTGTAGAATAAGGTATAGAGTTGTCCAATTACTATGTTGTATACCTGAAATTAATGTAACATTGTATGTCAACTACAGTTTAATTAAAAAAAAATCCTACTGAAGAGTAGTGAAATATCCAAAATTCTGAGCGTGAACATTATTTAACAAATACCTATCTAAATAATTGTGGCACCTGAGTACCAGCTCTCCCAAGAGAACCACCCCAGTTTCTGAGATCATGAGCTGTGCCCCATCCATGTAGCTTCTGGTGTAGTAATAATGGAATGAGACAAAAAGGGCACAGTGATCAGGAGAAGGGCTATAAAATCAAAAACTGATCAAAATACCTGCCTGCATTTCCTACCTCTTAAGCACTTCCATTATATACCTATTATGAAAAATTGCATTGATTTACATATTAATGTTCTGCATTTCAACATGTGCCCTTTATGTTCGCACACAACAGAATACACCCTGTCACATGCATTTAACCTGCCTGACTCAGCCATTAAGGGAAAATTTGAGAGTGGGAGAAAAAAGAAACAGAATGAATACAGTTGCTCCCATTGTTCTCTTCAATGCCTTGGATTTTAAATCCTTAACTGTCACACAATTGAACTCTATTTTTGTCAGTTTGCCTATCAGTCATGGTAGAGCTTAACCTAGGGTGAGCCACCGGGCTTATTTTCGAAACTTTTTTTTTTTTTTTGTAACATTTTCAGGTTCCTGGGCTGAGGACCAGTGTGCAAATTTCGGTATGTTTGAAGTTTCATTTTAATCTCGGTGACTTCTGCACAGGTAAAAACAAAAAACAAAACAGAAAGCCATTTTCTACACCAGCACTGTCCAATGGAACTTTCTGCAATGATGGAAATGTTCTGTGTCTGAACAGTCCAACTTCTGTACACTTTCTTGGTTCTTCCTGTGGCTCTTTAATGGCTCATTCTTATTTGATATCCTCTTGTTATTTCATTCCTTGAAACTGAGGATTACTTAAAATCAGGGATCATCAATCTGCAATCTGCAGGCTAAGTCTCACCTGCTGACTGTTTTCATTTGGCACAAGAGCTAAGGATGTTTATTACATTTTAAAATATTTTACATTAAAAATCAAAGGAAGATTAATATTTCATGACATGTGAAAATATGAAATTCAAATTTCATTGTCCACAATAAAGTGTTATTAGAACACAGCAATACTCATTCATTTACATATTATCTGTGGCTGCTTTCCTGCTAACAGTGACAAGGTTGAATAGTTGCAACAGGGACCATATGACCTGCAAATCTGAAAATATTTATTATCTAGCCCTTTACACAAAAAGGTTGTTGACCTCTGCATAAGATGGCTCTCAACCTTTTTAGAAATCTTTTCCTTCAATCACTGTATCTGCTTCCCGTCACTTTTATGAAGTGAGGGAAGAATTAACAATTGTTGAAGTCCTATTATACGCCAGCACTTCATAGGCTTCATTGTATGTAATCTTCACCACTAAATGAGGCAAGTAATGCCACTGTAAAATGTGAAATGTGATGCTCTCAGCTTAAATAACTTGCCGAGCATATTGCCTGATGTTTGCTAGTATTTGTGGAACAGACTTTCAAGTTTATTGTTGGGAATCAGTAAATGTGTACCATACCCCTGCTTACTTCCTACTCAACTCTGACTCTGCACTGTGCATGGCATCCGAGCCCTGACACTTCCTCCCATAAGTTTCTTAGCCATCAGTCTAGTTCAGAAAATAACTGCCACTTTCCTGAATTAGGGCATGTTTTCTATTGTACTAACTTTTCTCTCACCTGCCTTCCATTTTTCGTGCCCGCTATCATCAGTAACCTCTTCAAAGGAGCCCTTATGAACCCATGCCGCTCACAAGTTTATATCTCCCTAAGGAACTGGCAAGGTGCCACCCAAAGCTAATCTTGTCATTCTTTGGGTAAAACTACATTGTATTTGTCCTTTCTTCTACCTGAAATTCCTTCCCCTTCACTTAAATCTTGTTACTTAAAACAAGAAAGTTTCTATTCCCCTCTCTCTGAACTACCTTTTCTTTCCTGTTTTTGTTGTTGTTGTTGTTGTTGTTGTTTGTTTGTCTTATTCCAATCACCTTGAGAGATGGTTATCAGTAAACACACACTCAATCCTCACTACTCTACTATAATCTCCTTGAAGCCATGGCCTCATTTTACTCTCTTTGTACAGAATTTGTCACAGCATCCAGGACACAGTGTTTGAGGTAGATTTTGTTTAATCATGATTGGTCTAAACCAATGAGGTAAGTGGCTATCATAGTCTGCTCTGGCTGCTATAACAAAACACCATAGACTGGGTGGCTTAAACAATAGACATTAATTTCTTACAGTTCTAGAAGCCTGATGGTCCAAGGTTAGGGTAATGGCATGGTTGGGTTCTTGGTGAGGGCCTTCTTCCGGGCTTACAGATGACCACATTCTTGCTATAGTCTCACCTAGCAAAGAAAGTTCTGGTCTCTTTCTTTTCTTATAAGGACACTAATTGTGTTATGGGAGCCCTACCCTCATACATCATCTGAGCCTAATTACTTCTCAATGGCCCCACCTCCAAGTACCATCACAATTGATTTCAACATATATATTTTGGAGGACAGAAACATTCATTCCATAATACTGGCCTACTGAAAGGTAAAGGGGACCCTCAGAGAAAGATTTTCTTCTTAATAAGAACTGATGCATGGGAGGGAACTCCTTTTTCTTGGAACAACTTCAACCATCCTGCAATAAGGAAAGCAGACATGGTTATCACACTCAAGCTATGGGATGGAAGGATGGGAAGCCTCTTGTTCCTGATAACTTATTTTGACCACTAAACTAACCAATCCTACTGCAGTTTTATTTCTAGACTTTTCATTAGATAAAAGAAATCTATTACTGTTTAGGCTACTTTTGGTTGAGTCTTCTATTATTTACAGTATCTTCTGAGTCAGTCTTCTGCAAGTATTTACTGAAATTCAAATGTATGAGTGTACATTTAAAAATACATATACATTTATATAGTACATGTATTCTGTATTCAGCTGTTTGATGAGTTTTTAGCACTCTGTCTTATTAATTAACATTTCACTTGTATTATCACTGAATAAAGATATAGCTTATCTTTTGGAGCTCTTTGGTGGAAGAAATCTTTATTCTATATATTTTCTTAGCATTAAACACATTACAGACACCTAATATCTGTTTATTGACTAAATACACTAATAAATGTTAAATAAGGGGTAAAGAAAAGTGGCTACCAGGAGGGAAAGAAGAATTCTTTTCTGATTTTTTCAAAGTACATCATGTGCAGCAAAATGTGGTAACATGCACCCAGATTACCCAGAAATTAGTCTGGGGAAGAAAGACAGAAAGAGAGGATGAGAAGGACAGAGGGAGGGAGGGAGGGAAGGAGGAAAAGGAAGACAAGGAGAAAGAAGAGGTAATGTAAAGAACATTTTGTATGCAAATGATGAACAGGATGAAGAGGTCAATTGCCCAGGACTGAGGCAGCTTTAGAAACAAAAGCAGATGGGAGAGCTTTTGCTTTTTCCTCTTGGCCACAAAACCCCTGCTAATTGAAGTAGCAACTGAGCAAGCTGCTCTTTCATTTCCCAGTGATATTTATGTTTTGTGTAGGTTCTGAATTTCATATTAAACACCACCACACCTCCTGCTTACTCCTTGCTTCTGGCATCTAAGCCAGTTCCTGCTTTTCTCTATCTCTGCTTCCTTCTTCACACAAGTTCTTCATGATGATGAGCAAATAAACAAACCACCAGCACCTTTCAGAGCACCTCCAGGACTGAATAAGGTTCCCTGAGAGAACAACAGTCAGGTGGTTTGAGTAAGAATGACACATCTCAAATCAGGAATGGCATTCTCATATGAGACGGATGGATGCCAGGCTTGAAAAAAAAAATGAAATGGGAAGGTCATCTTTAGGAGTCTATTCTCTTTTTTAAAAATAATTGTCAGCTTTTTCTTTCTTTTTTTTCTTTTTAATTTGAGAGAGACTGTGCAAGTGGGAAAGAGGGGTGGAGGGAGGAGAAAGAGAGAGAGAGAGAGAGAGAGAGAGAGAGATCTTAAGAACTATCTTAAGCAAGGCTCCATGCTCAGCACAAAGGAGAATGCGGGGCTCAATTCCACGACCCTGGAAGCACAACTGGAGCCAAAATTAAGAGTTGGATGCTCAAATGACTGAGCCACCCCAGTGCCCCAAGAGTCTATTCTTAACTGTAGTATGGGATATCCCTACAGTCAATTCAGAGAAGCTTTTAGTTTCTTTGTTCAGTTCATGAATCTTGAAACTGTGGAAGAGAATGAACGATATCAACAGCAGTTCTACTGTCTATCTTGGACTGCACTGTTCAGAACCTTCTTATAGCCATTTCCATAAAACTGTTTTTTTCCCCCTTCCTGCAGTTCAGACTTGATTTTTCCAGAAATGGAAACAGCATTGAAAGTGCTAAGAAATTTGCTAACCCAGCTTGTCCACATATTTATATCTCTGTCAGGATACAGTATTGTATTTACCAAGATGAAATTATCTGCTGTCAAAACTCAATGAAAACCATGGTGTACCAAGCCACACTTTAGAGATGTAAGCATTTATTTCAAAATGCAAATCACATAGGAAGATACTTGTATTTACAGGGTTATGTTGTACAAAACTGAAACAATCTGAAGTAATGAACATTTCACAGACAGCAGAGATTAAAGCTGCTAAGTTTGGGAGAGTGTTGGATACTTGACACTGAAATTAGATTCAGTAGAAGTGGGTTCAAATTCCACATCTGCCATTCACCCGTTGTGTCCTTCATATAAGTCATTTAACAAGTCATCTAGAAGAAGCAATGATTTCTGCTCCTCCTACCTCATTGATGATGCACAAATTAAACCATGTATATGAAAACATTGTACAAACTGTAAGAAGATACATCACTAAATGGAAGAAACTTTGAAAGCTGACATTTCCAATTCATCAAAGACTTCACTTTCTGCTCTATGCATCAATTTTTCTTGCTAGAATCACAGAATGTGAGAAGTATATGGAAATTTAAAACTCATGTAGTCAAGCTCCCTCACTTCACAGATAGAGAACACTGATCTAGGAATGTTAATAACTTATCCAAAGTTAAAAAAAAATAAAAGAAAGTGTACTTGAGAAAGAAGTCTAGATTGAAACATATTTTTCCATTTTATTCCTACTGAATAACTCCACTGTCTGTTAAATGTAGATGTGGTTTCCACAATTTACTGCTTTAAAAAAATCTTACACTGGTATGGAATTTTTAGTTCTAATTCATACTTTCATACTGAAATCTGATTTTATTTTTATTATATCATAGATAGGTTCCAGGGAAGGTATCACTGTTGACTGAAAGGGGCAATTTTCAGAACAGAGAAATGGGCAGTAGACCAGGCATGGAATTGACATTTTGTACCTTCAGCTATCTCCATCATATTTTGATTACAAGGGATTCTGTTTCTTTTAATAGTGCTGTGGACTATATATTTTAAAAAGTAGGACAGAGCAAAATTAATTTTTGCTGGGGGAGTCTTGTGATACCCCTTGTGATGTCTGGAGATACCCAAGGGCACCTCAAAACTAGGATGAAGAAGAGATTGTTCTATCTCCCAAAGTAATTTGTCTCTTAATAACAATCATAATTACCTTCCACAGTATCCAGACTCTACCCTCTTGACTAGGCAAAATATTCACTGCAATTAGGAGCTCCACAGTAATAAATTAAATAAATAAATAAATAAATAAATAAATAAATAAATAAAGTAAAACAAAACCTTTTCAGTGCTGTCTAGCTAGAAGCAGCCTTTCAATCTCCAAATCCATGCTGAGAAAATCACACGTGGGTGCCAACCTCCAAGCTCTTATGTGAATATTTAAGCCCCGTTTCAGTTTCACAAAGCTAATAATTACAGAAAAGCCTACTTAAGTGAAACATTCTTTGCTAAAGACATGGGGGAAAAAAGTATAAACACCTACCAGACCTGCTTAAATGAGCATTTTGAAGAATTCAAGTATCAGTAAGGTCCCAGGCAACCCTTTTGTGTTCACTTGTCCTCTTTACACCAAACCTTTCTCCCCTCTATCTGCCCTACCACCAGCAACATAGAATGTGCCCCACCCCCCCGCCCCCGCAACAGGACGTTCAGTTAGGGAACAATACGGTGTTACTTATATTTCACAAATAATTTTTCTAATTCAAAGCCCTGGGTTATTTTCAATTGAAGTCTTATCTCTTATTATTCAATAAAATGGCTTTGCCCTCTGTGTCAGTAAATAACTTCTGTGTCAGTAAACACATGGTGGCAGGAGCATGTGGTTCTGTGTGCAGTGTGTCTGTGGATATATGTCATGTGTTGGGGTGGGGAAAGCTGAGGGGAGGAGGGAAGGAAGTAAAAAGTGAAGGCAAGACCCTGTCTTTGATCTTGAAAATATGCTACTAGGTTCCTAATTACTTTACTCAATGGTAAAGACAGCCCTATATGCATATTTTCCTTCTGAAAAGATGAAAAGGAAAATGTTCCTAATTTACTGATAGCTTGGCTACTAATAAAACTTTGGTCACTAAGAAGCCATGAATGAAGTCTGGATGAAATGCTTTGTATCCTCTGGAATGAAAGCTGCCAAAACCCATTAAAATTATTTGGGGGATGTTCACTGTGCAGCAATTATAAAATAAAAACTTAGTACAATTAAAGAGAAGGAAAGATTTTGTGGGTATCAATGATCAATCAAACAAACAAGAGAATCCCAGAAAGTCAGTTATCTTATCACAGCTGACTTAGTGTGTTATCTTCTATGGACAGCCAGGAACATCAAAATGAACTTTCCTGTCCTCCCCCCCCCCCCCCCGGGGCTCTGATGTCCTACTAAGCAAAAGAAAAAAAAAAAAAAAAGCTTCTCTTTCTCTTTCCCCTGGGCATGGCTAGAAGTTAACTGAGTACAGAAAAGCCCTGGGATTGTGCAGCTCACTTTTTGCTGATTTGCTTGTGGACATGCGGCCTGGACGAAGAAAACTAGCAGTGGGATTTATTTTACATAATTCACTAGAGGCAGCCACAGCAAAATGTCAAGCAATGAATCTTTGCTTTCAGCCTGTCCAGAAATAGGCCGGGGAAGACGTTCTGACTCTACTGGAATTGGGGAGAATGGACTTTTTCTGAGTTGACTCAAAAATGCTGACAGCAAATGGCAGGTTACTGCTTAAGCACAGATGCCTCTTCATTGTGTCAACTTGGAAATGATCAGCACAATCTGGCAAATGCAATTTTTCTCACATTATGAGTGTATTTGGGCAGGTGCTATACTTCACTGAGGTCATATATTGTTTTTATGTTTTTTTGTGTGTGGGTTTTTTGGTTGGTTTTGTTTGTTTGTTTTTTTACTCATACCAAACAGGGAAAAGATTCTCAAATACGTATTCAAAAAAGACTGGTCTTAAGATTTAGTGGGGGAATAAAAAACATTAATAAGTATTTTATCAATAATCAGAATATGGGTAATTCCTATATGTGGGGGCTTTGTTAGTACATATGCTCTAAACCTCTACCAAATCCAGAAGGAAAAATAGTATTAAGGAAAAATCTAGAAAACATTATTTTTAAAAACTTTTTAAAGGTTATTTTTACTTCTTTATAGAGAGAAAGAGAGCACAGGAGCTGGGAAGGGCCAGAGAGAGAGAATCCCAAGCAGGCTCTGTACTCATAGCCCCAACACTAGGCTCAGTATCACCAACTGTGAGATTGTGACCAGAACTGAAATCAGGAGTTGGACGCAACCAGGCGCCCCTAGAAAATATTTTATGAGATAAATTTCTCAATGGCCTCTTTAATGGCCACAGTACATTCCGTTGTCATTTGCATATTGCCCTGTTTGGTTAAAGACCTTGTCACTCTCACTGTCACCACGGAGAAATGCCAGAGCTACTCAAAGTAGGCGGTCATTGGAGGGCTATGCCTGTGCATAAAGCAATACTTCACAGTCTGCAACAACAACAAAAACATAATTATGTCAGTAAGATTGGTGGCTTACTTGTCCTACTAAGAGATTAAGATCAGACATGGTGAAGAAAACTCCAGCATTAGGAGGTGCAGCTCGGAAGCAAGCAACAGACTAACGTTTTAGGTATGCTGCTGAGCACTATGGCTATCAGACGTATGTCCCTGAACCTTGCTGGCTACATATGTATGAGATGACAAAACCCCAATGTATTATTTAAGACTGAGCCATATCCTTTAGAGGATGTCACATTAGTAAGCATTGGGTAGGTAGCAATGTACTAAGTTCTAGAACATACAATAGTATAAAATATGGCCGTGCTTCAAGGAGTTTCAAGATCCACTTGGGGAAAACCATATTCAACAAAATGGAAGAATATGAACACAATAGGACAAATATAGTATTACAAGTGCTATAGAAGTTCTAACAAAGGCAGGGATTCTGATATGTAAACAAGATGGAGAAGCCTGACTCCTAGTAAATTCTATACAAGTGTAGCTATAATAATTGTATATCATCTTTATGTTATTATGTATTTATATATTACATAATATTATAAATATAATAATATTACTACTGAAAGACCTATTATTTGCTAGGTCTTTTCCAAAATAGATTCACCATAATATTACAGGTTAAAATAATTACCATAAATTTATAATTTAAACATCCAAGATTAGGCATTTTGTGAAAGATCTCATAGTGAGTAAATTACAGACCTTGGGTTTGAATCTGTGTCCAAAGATTTCAAAGGTTACACCAGATCACGTGACTACAGAAATCAAGGAAGGATTTATTCTAACACTTCAAGAATTATCAGGATTTGTGTGGTTAGAAGGCATATCATGTAAAGGTGTTGATATAAGCAATGGCGATGTGGCAGGTATTAGGATGGCACATAATGAACATGGGGAGATGTCAACCAGAAGTGGGGTGGGGAAGGGATGAAGAAAGAGTCAAGGTTCTAGAGAACATATAGCCAGAATCTGTAAGAAGATTCTTAGAGCTAGGCTTCAGATTAGAAACAGAATGTTGAGGGTATGTGTAACCACTGAAGGCTTTGAACCTGAAGAATCTAGTTTTTGAAACCAAATCTGACTTGACTACAGTTTCCTTATCTCTTCTTTTCTTTTTTCTTTTCTTCTCTTTTTTTCTCTTCTTATGAAAATACAAGAGCAAACAAAACTGATTATATCCCTACTGTCATGGAATGAAGAGAGACAATAAGATAAATACTAAAATAGATAATTTAATAGATGTTGATTAAGTTTAAAGGGGAAAGTAAGTTAGGGACAGAAGTAAGGAGTAGCTGGTGGGTGGTCAGGAAAAGCTTTATTGGGAAGGTGGTATTTAAACAGAAAACAAAACAAAACTTGTCCTTCATTTTTCCTATTGCATTAATGCTTCCTCCCTCCAATGTGGTTTGGGATTATTACAAACAAAATCTTATATTTCTTTTAGAGTTATTTTTCCCTTTGGACTTTTATTTTTTTTATTTGAGGCACATGCATATTACCTTCAACCTACCATATTTTTATATATAAGCTTATGTAATGCTTTTATAACTGTTCAAACAAATTTGATTTTATTTTGATGTAAGAAGTTTAAAGTTCATCCACTATGGTGTAGGGGAAAAAAATGAATCTACAACAGATTTAATGTGGTTCCATTTCATCCCAGCTTTTTATCAAGAATAATCTCTCTTCTTTATTGGGTTTTTTGGTCACATTCACCTAGGTTTTACATGACAAACACAGATCTCTGAATTTCTAGACCTTTTGATTCTTCTAGTTTCATATCTTTTCTTCTATAGAAATCTTGAATTTAGTTTTTCATCAGAACACCATGGAAGACGATAAGAAATCTAAGAAATGTTAACAAATAACAACACTTATGATTCAGACAATGTAGAAAGTTTTCGTTAAATATTGTCACTATTCTCAATGTTCCTTGATTTACAGATTAGCTACTAAATTATCTATAGGTAAATGGAATATTAGTTCTCTTCTTACTTCTGTTTCCATTTATTCTTCTTTCTTTTTTTGGAATTAGATTATTAAAAAAAGATTGAATGGGTACAGTTATAACTCTTAAATCTTTTAAAAATAAAAACTTTAGGGGCGCCCAGGTCGTTCAGTCAGTTAAGTGTCCAACTCTTGGTTTTGGCTCAGGTCATCATCTCACAGTTCACGGGTTCAGGCCTCGCATTGGGCTCTGTGCTGACAGCATGGAGCCTACTTGAGACTCTCTCTCTCCCTCTCTCTGTATCTTTGCTGCTTGCATGCTCTTTCTCTCCCCTCCTTCCTCAAAATAAATAAGTAAATGAATAAACAAACATTTTTTAACAAAATGAAAACTATAAACTCTCCAATGATATGAAACATTTAACAAAGTTTATTTTGGTGCAACTTGATATCCACCAATGCCATTTTAATTGGGACAGCTGGCATTTGTTCTTTCCAGTAGTTGGGGAAGATAGAAAACCAGTACATGATTCCCAAGAGTCTTAATAGGGAAATAATGGGGTTGTGCATTTTGTCCAAGACTCCTACTCTATGGAAACAACAAGTGGTCTGTATGGCCTATTCTGGACTTTTGTATTTTAAATATCAATTATCATAAATGTAGGTATGGGTAGAAGAAATAAGAAAGGGTTCATATAGAGGTAAAACACTGACATATTATTTTGGTCTTAGAATGTCAAAATAATGAAAAATGTATTGTGAATTTCTGAAAGCTTATGTAAAAAATGATCATCCATTAGCATCTGATGTGGTGGTTTGCTGCCCATAAGGCAGATACACCTACTACTCAAGTCTGCGTTGTCAAAAAACTTGGAAAGAATCAGACAATATAATAAAACATCAGCTCTTTCTAAGCATTGTTAAATGTTTGCAAAGTTGGATCAGAATTCACTGCTAATTTCTCCTAGTTAAGTCTTCTTTCAGCCTTTAATGCACTGGGTTAAAGTTATACATATCCATCACTGTAGTTACTGGATTAAAGTCACATGTACCCATCACTGCCACCTTTTTAAGGAAGCATAGTAGAGTTTTTATAAGTAAGGACCCCAAAACCAGACTGCATGGCTTCAAATCTCAGCTCTGACTTAATAGTTGTATTATCCTTGTTTTTTCACTTATAACATGAGGATAATACTGGTATTATCAAATATTATTAGCACAGTGCCTAGCACATAGTAGGACCTGAATGTTGCCTATCATTGCTGTTGTTTCAAAGGTCCATAAACCAGAAATATTATGAAATCCATGGCTTAAAGAATTGTAATAAAAGACAAATGCAATGCCACACATACACTTTTTTAACAAGTTTGTTTATTTTTGAGAGAGAGAGAGAGAAACAGAGAGGTAAACAAAGAGAGAGAGGAGGGGCAGAGAGAGACGGGGACAGAGTACCTGAAGTGGGCTTTGCATTGATAGTGGAGAGCCCGACGTGGAACTTAAACTCAAGAACTGGGAGGTCCAAGTCGGATGCTCAACTGACTGAGCCACCCAGGCATCCCCATATACTTAAAAAAAATCTTTCTCTCAAATATTTACCTATAGTTGAAGTCTCAAATTTTACAGATTATCCTACTAGGCAGATGGAGACACCATTTACTAAAATGGGGGAAATAAAGAAAAGAGTGATATGGGGGAGAGGGAAGCTGTGGGAAGAGTTAAGTTTACAACAAGTGGCATAAAGGTATTATTTGAGGGCGGAGGAATGGATGAGATTACTTAGATAGGGGAGATTAAATAAGAACTCTAAAATCAAGAACATAGTAACTTCAGCATCTAGGAGGCAGGTACAATAGCAGAAATGGCAGGTGCCTGGACAGAGGTCACAAATGGATGAGGACAGCCAGGTATGTGTAGTGTCATGGGTGACAATACTTCTAGAACAAGGGAAGGATCAAAGAGCAAAGCCAGTAATGATTAAGATGGTAACTGAAAAAAATGTTTAATGGATTTGACAATCTGAAGGTTATTGGTGCTCCTAGAAAGAGCAGTTTTGGCTGAGTTCTGCCAGGAAAGCCAGAATGAAGTGGGTGGAATACTGAATTTTGGGTTGCATGTATCATTAAAAAGTTTCGCAGAACTCAGCTATGAAAGAGAGCCAAGAAAAAAAAAAGAGTAAGATGGATGTTAGGTCAAGAGAAAGGGTTTTTGGTTTATTTGATTTTGAGGTTAGTATGATCCAATAAATGATGTTGAAGATTTGAAGGGTGGGAGGAGAATAAATTGAAGACTGAGTCCTTGAGTAAATAAGCCAGACAGGACTTGGTTTGTAAAATCAAAACCAAAGTATAATATGAAGAGAGTGGAGATGTGTGAATATGAGTGTTCTTCTACTGATTTCTATCTTTGTTTTCAAGCACGGCCTTCAGTCATATAGAAAGTGTTGGGCATGGACTGGGTCACTTGTGGATCTTGTGACGACAATTAACAACGAACATTCCTAGTTGTCTGTCAGCCAAAGTGGTGGAGTGTTGCTTAGTAAATAAGGGATGTCATGCTGCAGAGTGGAGAGGGGACTGGTCTGAGGATTAGGATTCCAGGGGCCCTAGTTGGAGATGGACCTCCAAACCAAGGTGTGATCTTGAGCTAAGCATTTGAAACTTTGAACCTCAGCTTTTTTTTTCCTGTAGAAGGAGACTAAGATAGGTCATTTAGAATGGCCAATAAATGATTGGTGTCACTCTGTTTCATTATAGAACATAAAGATGGTCTTCAAAACTGCACGTACATTACAGTCAAAATAATTACATATATACTTATTTTGTGTTTACAGGCTAAACTTTAAAATTTTCTAAATTTTCAATACACCCTTTATAAAATCTGTCCTCAGTTATCTGTGGGATGGATGTTTTTCAGTCTCTTAACAGTTTGTCATTTAGAAATTTAAAAATGATTTTATTACCTTAGTGTTTAATTATAAACATGTTCCCGGGGCATAAAATGTAGAATTAAATACCAAAGTCAATATGAATTTTTGGTACTATAGATGGGGTGCTTTGGGGGAGAAAATAACACTGCTACCTACAAAATGTTCATCAAGGATTTTCTACCTCTTCCTCCTCATTGCTTTAGTGATTTTTAAGTGTGCTTTATAAATATCCAATGACAACACAATCAAAGATGTGCAATGAATCTTTTCTTTCTTCTCTGACAAAAATCTTTGGTCTTAGCTAACTTAGGGTGTGGTAAAAGAAATTTAATTTTAGCCCTGGGGTACCCATTTTCTGTCACACAAAAAAATAAATATACATAAAAGTAATAAGATCTCATAGAAAACAGTGTGGGGAAGAGCTGCCTGATTTTAATTTTCTGAAATGCAAGAGAATGCAATTAACTCTCCGGTTGTGATTAGCCTGTTGAAAGCTGGGTCCCCTCAGCAAATTATAGCACCCACAGCACCCATAATGATGTCATATACTCAGTATTATTTATTTGTCTTCTGATTTATGGCCCTGGAAATAAAGTCATGGGACTTGTGGATTAATAATGAACAGAGCCAAGTTTAAGTTGCTGCTCTATCTCTGCTCTAATTATATGTGTGTCCACTGGACTTCTTTAAAGTGGACACTTGCCAGAGCTAGACCGAAAGCACTTGCCTTGGTAGCAATATTTAAGAGGGTACCAAAACTCAGTGATCAAAATAAATAATACTTGAAAGCAATAGTTAAAAATCAAAACTAATATTTTAAACATCAAAATTGGTTCATGATCAATAAAATGTCAGAATTTTATTTTCTTTTAATTTTATTTTTTTAAGTTTATTTATTTTGAGAGAAACAGAGGGAGCACAAGCAGGGGAGGGGCAGGGAGAGGAGATTTTCAAGCAGGCCCCCACGGTCACTGCAGAGCCTGATGGGGGGCTTGAACCCATGAAACTGTGAGATCATGGCCTGAGCCAAAATCAAGAGTTGGATGCTCAACTGACTGAGCCACCCAGGCACCCCTAAAATGTCAGTATTTTAAATAAAGACAGGACTAATAACAGTTCATCTATACTGAAGTTTGAAACAAAAGGAAAGCTTTGTAATATTGATGCAGTCTTGATTTAAATGTTTGGTAAAAAATCATCATAGATTTTTTTTTGCATTACCTATTTTTTTTCAAAATATTGCATTCATTACTGAGTTTTTAGTGCCCCCTTAAATTCTGCATCCAGGTAAGTCCCTCACTTGCCTCACCCTACTCTTGGCCTTTTAGGCCTTTTAAATTTACCACCAAATAGCTGACACATAGGAAGCATTGTGCTTGTAACTTCTTTCTGTTTTTTAAATTTATTTATTTATTTTGAGAGAGAGACAGACAGAGAGAGAGAGAGAGAGAGAGAGAGAGAGAGAGAAACTCAAGCACGCTCCATACTGTCAGCACAGAGCCCGATGTGGGGTTCCATCTCACGAACCATGAGATCATGACCTGAGCCAAAATCAAGAGTTGGACGCTCAACCTACTGAGCCACCCAGGTGCCCCCCATAACTTGTTTTTGCTGCCACTGAAGCATGGCTCCTTTTGGACACCAACCATCATTTCCCCCACTAAGTTCTCTTCCTTCTCATTTCTGTAAAAGGGTTATTTGTGTACTGCCCTAGACAAATTCTTCTGGATAGAATTCAATACTTCAAACAATCAAAACAACTTACTACATCAGGGGAGATAAAGAATATTTTCAAGGAAAATAAATTCCATTCTTTTTGCTCAAAATTGGGCAAATGGTTGCAAGGAAGGGAGTTGCAAGAAACAGTTTTTCAATAGGAGTAAGTTAGTGAATCTATGTACCTAAACCTAACATGTATAATAGTTATGTCCATTTAATTCTTGGAGCACAAAACAAATGAATGATTGCAATCAAAGAAAAATAAAAAGGCTGTGTCCAACCTCAAATGGTAAGTAAACAATTTTTGAACTCTGAAATATCTCAGAACCAACTCTGTAATACTTCCAATTTGTGAACTACTCTCCGTTTCAGCACTTACTCAAGGCAAAAGTTTACAATGTGTGGGGATTTATGATGAGTGTATCAGTGCCAGTGCTCTAGCTGAACAGACTTAAAGCTCCATAAGGGAAAGAACTATGACTTCTGTTTGCTTATCTTTGTATACATGGCACCCTAAGTACCCCTGTACTATCTATAGGAAGGGATTCACTTCACCATCGGTGGATGGGTATAAAGTACCAACTCAAAGCAATGACATATGGAAAGATTTTCTAGTAAATAAGCCAAGGGTGTGGAAGGGAAACTGGGCTTATATAAGGGGGAGGACTTTGCCAATTCTACTTTGAGATGGGCAAAAGGAGGTTTTCTCAAGAGAAACCCTCTCCTCCTCACTGGTTCACAGAAGATGGATCTGGGAACTGGTACTGACATCCTTGACTTCCTAAGCCTTTTAAACTGATGTAAGGAAATCTTAGATGGATTTCAAGGCCTAGTTTAAGTTATTCCTCACTCATAAAGCCTATGGGATTTATACTGTACTATATCATGTTGCTCTTGATTATATACCATCTTGAATTGCTCAGTGTAGCACATATGGTAACTTTCTATGAACCACCACCACCACAACAACACAGTTCCTTCCATCAAAACAGAGCTATCAAGATATCTGTCAAAATAATGATTCAATAATTCAATGACTATGAGGTGGATAGTGTCCTCTAGATTACTGCAATCTAGAAACTGTACAATACTACATAGTGACTACTGTTCCAATACCATGCTGCTCATTGTTATGTTACACTTCTGTCTTATATTTACAGAGTAAATTTAATTTTATTCTTTCCTTTTTTTTTTAATAGCTAAAATAATTCTCAGGACATAGCAAATATTGAATGAATATTTCCTAGCTGTTAAATTGAAAACTTTCTTTAAAAGAAGAGAAGCCTAATTGTAGAAATACAGGTGGTTTTATTTTGCCTTTTATCTGTTATACACATATATATTTTTAAGAAGGCTTCACACTAAGCATGGAGCCCAATGCAGGGTTTGAACTCATCACCCTGAGATCAAGAACCTGAGCTGAGATCAAGATTGGGTGCTTAACTGGGGCACCTGGGTTGCTCAGTCAGTTAAGCATCTGACTTTGGCTCAGGTCATGATCTCATGGTCTGTGAGTTTGAGTCCCACATCGGGCTCTGTGCTGACAGCTCAGAGCCTGGAGCCTGCTTCATATTCTATGTCTCCCTCTCTCTCTGCCTCTCCCCCATTTGTGCTCTGTCTCTCTCTGTCTGTCTCTCACTCTCTCTCTCAAGAATAAATAAGCATTAATTTTTTTTTTTTAAAAAGAGCTGGATGTTTAACCAACTGAACTACCTAGGCATCCTGGTTCTGTATTTTTAATTATCCTACAAGTATGTCTTATTTTCATCATCAGACAAAAAATGGTTTAAACTTTCCAAAAAGTGAGAACCTAAGTATCTGTGTTATGGCCAAGCATAAGTGACTATACCTTGTCTAATTTGAAGGAAAATACATATTTACAAAAACTTAATATAACACCATATGATATGGGGCATGCAATTTCTTTTTCCTCTCATCAAATAAAATAATCTCTACTATTATGCTACATTTCAATCTCTATGATAAAGTCTACATATGTCATGCAACAAATAAAGTAGCCAGTCTTTCAAATGTTCATGCTAATAGGGTTGCATTCTTATATTTTGACTCCAAATTGATTAAACCAACTGGAAATGCTGATGTTTTTTCTAATCTTACCATAAAATTTAGAAAGTAACCATGTGTTTGGTAGGGTCAACCCGAAATAAAAGATAAATATATATTTCAAAAGAGACGTCTGTTTACATCCAGGATGTTCTTTGTTTTTGTTTTTTAAAAATAATCAGAAACATCAGTTGGTCTCCATTAAAAATGCACTCAGCTAAAATTCACCTTTGTGGGTGTTGGGAGATCAGCAGTGAAATTTAGAAAAGTCACATAGTGAGTAGGGGAATATTACCTAGCTACAGATATTTAAAAAATTCCTTAAATCTACTATCTATCCTGCTTATGGCTTTTTAAAATTGAAATAAAAACCTTGCCCAAATGAAATAGAGAACTTCACTAATCTCCATTCACCAATGATGGCAGAAGCCCCCCATGGGTTATTAAGTCTGAGAGATGTGTGAACAAACATGATAATAAGCAAGTAAAGTGTATCGTAAAATATACTGTGTTCATTTATTGTGACAACTGGGGTGTAATTATACTAGGAAATGCACTGCACTTTAGTCAGTGAAAGTAATAAAATCTGAACACCAGGGGACCTTTCTCTAGTCTGCGCTATTAAACTACTTTTGAGGAGAAGGTGAACAATCTAAAAATATGGGAGGAATGTTCACTTTTATAGATTAGCAAAGTGGGGGTTAGTCAGATTCTCTTGTAGTCTAATAAATAAAATCTCTCTGTTTTTTCCTTGTTACTTGTGGATATATAACCAAAGAATATTTTACTTCATTCCTGGATAATTATAATTCCTAAATTTGTGTGGATTATTTATGCTGTTCATCTCCCTGTCTCCCTCCAATTAGGAAACAGGAAAGAAAAAGAAAAAAAAGCAAAAACCTCCATTGTATTGGAAGTACCTTTATGAAGCTCTAAGAAGAAAGGCAGGAAAAAAAAATTACACAAAGATAAGGAGACAAAGGGACCCCAGAGATGATAATGACGCATGATGACAAGCAGGTGTAATGATTAAACCATCAACGGAGGTCACAAGGAAAGTGAAAGGACTGTGTAATTCTACATTAAGAAACCATGGGCTTCCTAGAGTGAACTGCTATTTGGGAAGTGTAGTTAATTGACTTTTATGACACTTTTTATGAAAATTAAAATGCATATCTTTTACTACCCTAATAGTTTTACTGGTACTGTGAGATTTATGTGCAGTGATATACCACAAAGCATATGCAACAATTCACTAAAGAGCACCAGAGTGGATTACTACCGTTTCCTTTTGTCTTTTGGCAGCTGACAATCAAGATCATAATTACAGGCTTAGAGTCACCTACCAACTCAATGAACAGAACCACGTGGCTCCACATAAAATAAAAGCAATGCTCACATTAAAAACAAAATGAGTGTTATACCAGAGGGGCTTGAAGGGACTGCCTAGGGAAAGCTGGGTATTTTTTTCTGAGCACCAAAGGACTGATATTACTCCATTTACTGGCCCAGAAAGTGGCAGATTCTTTCAAGACCTTTCTGGTTAAACAAGGTTGTCCAATGAAACATGTGCACTGTGAGCTGCTTGGGAGAGAGACCTGGTGAACTCAGACCTCTTTATGGGTAGGCCCACTGCAAATGCTAGATTTTAGAGCCCGTTCCTTCTAATACATTGAAGCACGAAACAAGGATTGGCTTCACTTTGATAAAACTGCCTTGGCCTGCATTTGGCCTGCTAAACCACAGATTACCAAAAGTCCATGTGAGGTGAAAACAGTGATGTCAAGACAGTGAAACTATGCTGAGTTTTTTCAAATTAGGAATTCTAACATACTAAACAAATCATGCCACACATATTCATTCCTCTAAACTTCTCAATTCGTCTAAACTTCACTTTCTAAGAGAAGTCTTCTCTCAGTTACCTAAGTCGATGTAGCCAGTCCCTGGTTCTGCCTAGTTACAGGCTTCTATTAGAGCAGCGCTTCTCACACTTGAATGTACATATGAATGAACTGGCATCTTGTTAAATGCAGATTCTGAATTAGTAGGTGTGTAGCGGGTGGGGAGATCTGTGAGTTTGTATCCCTCATGAGTTTGCAGGTGCTGATGGTCCTCAGACCACAGTATACGAAGTATTAAAGCATTTCTTAAATTGTGATGATCTGTACACATGCCAGCCATTTCTTCTTATCCATGAGCTCTCTGAAAGCAAATGCAAAGGCAGCATGGCAACAGATACCAATTACAGAACGCTGGCCAGTTTGGGGGTACAGTAAGCATCTTACCCTCTATTACCTTCAATTCTCAAAACAACCATGCAAGAATCCTGCAAGATTTGTAACCATGTCCTCATTTTACACATGAAGCAGTTGAGTCTCAGACACATTAATCCACATGGCTGTGGCCCTATAGGTGCCAGGTGGCAGTCAGAATGCAATTCTATTTGCCTCCAAAGTCTGTTATCTTTGCACTGTACCCACAGACTCCTCGTTTATTTCAGTACGCCCAGATCCCAGCAGAGCATTTCATGTTATAGAAGGTGCTCAATACATGTGCTTGGATCTGTGAATATTTTATCTACAGACTGACCTTTGCTCATATTATCCCCCTTGGGTGAAGTAGTGTCCCTGCTTCTCTCTGTCCAGTAAGGTCCACCTCACTCCCATCATTTCCACTTAGCCCATGACTGTGTTTATCCTCTCTTCTAAATTAACATACAACAACTGTTGTTATACAATGAACATTTAAATTACTAGTTATCTCATTAGCAATGCATTTTACCCATTCTAGAATTATTTATTGAGTACACACGAAGTACCAAGTACTGTTTTAAGCACTTGTGATAGGTCACAGAACAAAAGAGACAATTCTCTGGGTCTTGGGAATCATTCTTCCAATGGAAACAGAAACTCTTTTGGTCCAGGGACCCAATCATATCATTTTCCCTACTTCTCACAGTGTTTTGTCCACAGCAAATGCACAATTAATAACAGTCTCAGACTTGGATAATTTACTCTGTAAATATATTCCTAATCCCCAGGAGAGTCCTTAGCACAAGGCCTTTCTATTTTTGCACAAGTGACTCTCAGAAGGTAGAATGATGCTTTCTCATCTCCTACTAGCAGTGCTCCAGGGCAGAAGCAGAGGTATTAAAGCCTCCTACACAGTGTTAAGTATCAGTTGGAGAGACAGGATTCACTAAAGTTAAATCATAGTAGTTTTTAGCAAAAAGAAATTTTCTATTAGGAAGTGTAGCAATGAGAGGTGGACAAGCCAAACTTGTGAAAGGTTAACTTCACCGTCAAAGACGATCCTTTTTCTTCCTGACACACCATGACTTTAGACTACAAACCTGCTATCTTGGAAAAATCACATGCTTATCATTTCATGATTTTTTTTTTGTCAATGACATCTCAAATTTACACTATCTTTAAATAGAGGAAACATGTATTTTCCTGGGTTATTCAGAATGTTCTATATTCTACTTCATAAAAAGCATTACTTTCAAAGTCTGATCATTCACTGAAGGTATACAAAGGTTTTCTCTTTGAAGCTGCAGGGTTTATAAAGTTTTGTAGGCGTACTGGTCACATGATTTACCATGAACCAGTACAGGGTATAGGCCTGCTGAAAAGTGACTTAAAAGGAAGATAGGACTAAATTTGCTCTGTATCAGTTCTTCCTCATCTTTACAATTTGTTATATTGAGGACATCTGAATATATTAATTCATCTTGTGCATCCTCTAAAATATTTGACATGAAAGTAAAGAATGCATGTGAATACTCTCAATTTGACTATTTTATTCAACATTGAGAGACTGCATGATGCAATTTCTGGATGGCAGACCATGGGTTTTATGTGAGATAAGCCTGAATTCTTATTCTAATCAACATGGGAACATGGGCATACTTCTTTACCTTAGATACAGCTTTTGTGAAATAGATGTCAGTATCCTCATTATGGAAGGATGGTAAAATGAGGAATAGAAAAAATCTTATAAAAACTCAGCCCGTAGTAGATGCTCAATTAGTAGTGGTAATCGTGATCTTATTAACAATTATGGACCCCTAATTATAGTACTGTTTTTTAATCACCAAAAAGCACTTATTTAAGTACCATTAGCAATTACATTTAGCATTTAGCATGATCCCTATGCCAGTGAAATCTTCAGCTTAAAACATATTTGATATAAGTAGATATTTGAAAGGAGCTATAAATAAGTAGCAATACCAACATGAAAGAAACAAATAGCTCAAGTCTTTGCCTTGTGTTTCAGGATTAATTCAAAGTTTCCCTTCTCAAAAGAGGAAGACAGCCCATTAATCAGATTTCTTTTTCCAAGTTCTTCTTTTTTATAAGACTTGGCAAGAAAGGTCTTTGGCTAAAATATAGCTTAAGATTAGTGTGGTGAGACTGAACTGTAGGCTACATTTTAGAAGAACCTTAAACGTGAGTAAAAAGAGGTCTAGGGTTGAGGAAAAACAAAGTAAGTATATAGTGACAATGGATCACAGACCCTTGGAACTCTAGGTGCCTTGATGATAAGGTAAATGAAAACTTTTCATTTTATAACAAGGAAACTGAGGCTCACAAAGGAATACTGAGAAGGAATACTGTATCTGGGGGGATTCCTAGTGACCCAAGATCGCATTTATTTAGCAGGTGGTAGGGTAGTTAGAGATGTGGAATGTTTTAGGCAATGAAAAAGGAAGAATGTATTATCTTCCATAAATGGCATTTTTTTTTGAATGGCACTTTTGACAGTGGTTCAGTTGCTGCAAGTTTCTTCCAGAGTCCAATTCTTTCGCAGATAAGAATAATACTTTATTTCCCAATCTATGGCAATTATCAGAGTATTATTCTAAAGAATGTCACAGGATAAGCAGAGAAGGATGTGCACTTGGGTTTAGTCATTGTCTTCATACTGCAGGGGGAATTTTGCCTTGAACTAGATTTTTCACAGCATGAATAGTGTGAATGGGAACTTTTCAAACATTCTTATGATTGCCAGCCAGCTGAGGAGGCTGATAATCAAAATGAAAATTTGTGTTATTTCTTTTAAATCACTATGCCAAAAACATCCAAGATTATATTGAAACTGTTTCATAAATCTTGTTATAATGTTTTACTTACAAAAATTCTTAGGCAGAACTTCCTTTATTTCATTTGATAAAGTATGTATTATCTGGAAAGCATAGAACTAAGAAGATGACCTTAGAGATCATCTAGTCTAACAGTCCTCAAACCCAAGTACGTATCAGAATCACCTAGAGGCTCTCAAAATACCGATTTCTGGGACCCACCCCATACTTTCTAACTTAGGAGGTCTTGAATATGGCAAGAGGCATTCCTAACAATTTCATAGGTTATGTTGACAGGCTGGTCCAGGAATGACAATTTGGGAACTGTGGACAGTCCAGCCCTTTCACTGTATGACCTCCTTTTTGGTTAAGGTAGGCAAATTCAAATGTTCTTGGAAATTATTTTTTAAACTTTTTTCTCAACCCCTCTAACCATCAAGCAATTTCTATTTCTTTAAAAAAATTTTTTAAATGTTTATTTACTTATGAGAGAGAGAGAGAGAGAGAGAGAGAGAGAGCAAGTAGGGGAGGAGCAGAGACACACAATCTGAAGCAGACTTCAGGCTCTGAGCTGTCAGCACAGAGCCCGATGCAAGGCTGGAACTCACAAACCGTGAGATCATGACCCAAGCTGAAGTCAGATGCTTAAATGACTGAGCCACCCAGGCCCCCAAGCAATTTCCATTTCTGATGCTATCAATCTAGACTTGGCAGACCTATTATGATTTAGGTAGCCTTGGAGGTGGAGAATACTCACCATCCTACTAAACTGATTTTAGGCAAATTCATTTAAAATACTGAACCAGAGCAATTAGGCCAATTAAGCCTCTTATAATTGGTACAGTTGTATAGACAAATGCTATCTTTATCATACTTAATATGGAAAAGGTAAAACAACGAGAATATTCTGAATTACATCTATGTAACACCAAATGGGCATTTGGCTCTTCTGGAGCTGTTGCAAAGGCAACATTTAGAGAATTCTTCAAGGACACTGGTGGACTAAATCAGGGCACACAAGTGATAAGCTATTATAAGAGAAATTTTCCCCCAGAGAGCTTATGTTATTGCTAGAAAAATACTCCAATATTGCAAAATCTTATTAAAGCTTAGATAAAAAAGATCAAATAAGCAGTGTAGCATTTCATAATGATGTGATTATTCCTGCAGGTATCAGCTAATTAATGAGAGGGAAGTAAATTGAACAAAAAATAGTTACCTTGAAAGAAACTGAAGTCCCAGAATTTGTTACATTTCATGTAATGTACAATGCCATCTTAAGTGGAATTTGAAGAAAACAGAATGTAATGTTTTTAAATCCCTCTCCCATGGTATGTGAGCATACACACACACTCACCCACATTTCCCCTGACAAATGCACACATCTTTACTCAAAGACTTTCTTTCTAGCTACATGAGACTCTAATTCCACATGGATTTTTACCATCAGGAATAAAGAGAATGAAAAATGCATTTACGGTAACGGGATAAAACATGATACCTTACCCTTGCCAGATGTCATGTAATATATATACACATATATGGTGAGTATTATATACATTATAATATATGGCATTATATATCATATATATGGTGAGTAATATAATATAGTATATTTATATATTACATATAAAAGAATTATAGGGATGGACACAGACATCAGTTAATTTGTAAATTATGGACTTTGGGGGATTATAATATGCCAATGTAGGTTCATCAATTGTAACAAATGTACCAATCTGGTGAATGATGTCAGGGGAGGTGATGTATGTATGCAGAAAGGAGGCATATAGGAAATCTTTGTGCCTTCCCCCTTAATTTTTGTGAATCTAAACAAAGCTGCTCCATAAATATAAAGTCTTTTAAAAATCAGGTAACTAATGAAGGCTTCAAGACACTAATCTTCAAATATTACCCAGCATTTAATATGTGCTAGGCATGTGAGAAATCATACCAAAAATAGAAGACAAGGATGTAAAATATAGCTGGGGAATAAGGGTGTATACACACATAAGCAAACTAAAACCAAAAGCAAACCCCACACCTGTTAGAGACAGTAAACATTTGAAGACTCAGAAGTAGAAGAAATCACCTACTAACTGAAGACTGTCTCACTCTGGGTGAACTTGATTTGAGCTGGATCATCTCCATGGGCTGAATTTTCCTGGGCAGAGTGGCAGTTGAGGAGAACAATCCAGATGAGGGACTCACTCACTGATCAGAGATGATGGCAAAGAGGGCATTCAGTGACTACCCTGATGTGTCTGTAAATATCTGTATTAAAGAGTAAATGCTCGAGCACAGGAGGGATAAAGCATGCTTTAGGGTTGTGTTTGTTGGGCAAGACGGTGGAGAACTTTAAATGATGAATGAGAGAATGCAGAGTTCCAAAGAAATGAATGTCAACAACCTACTGACATCAGAAAAGGGAATATTGGGGTTAGGGAGACTGGAATTTTCAGGTGACCTTAAAAGCACAAATGATAGTTCGTATTAAAGACCTGCTCCATTTGGTTTTACACCAATATAGCCTGCAGGGACTAAGCTAAAAACAAAGTTATCCCCTCATATAGCTCCGAATTCCATAAGACAGGCTGCATTCACAACTCATACAGCAGCCCCTCATACTGCACTCCATAGATTGATTTTAGTTTCATCATTTTTAGAACCTTATGCTTTTATCTTTTGCACTTCAACAACACTGAAAGTGCTTCCAGGTTTTGATTTACAAAATCATTGTCACTGTCAATAAAAGGAACATGCCCAACACACCACAATCCAGTTTAATTACTTCTGTGATGTCTCCTGTGGCTGAGAGGAAATGGTATTTCTCTAACACTTTCATGTTTTTAATTTAGTAAAATGGAGCACTTGCCATGAATAGGACCAAGAAGAGTGGATTCATGATTGAGGTCATGGAAGATGGACCCCATAGTTTTAGCAACCCTGTCTTACTCTGAGGGCGTGATGACTGCAGAAAGCCTGATCCTCGATTCTGGATTCCACCTAGTGAGCATTCAAGTGGAAACACGGCTGGGGTATTTAATGCTGCACGTCATGACCTGACGAAGCTTTGGAGACATATCCAAAGGTCTACTTTTACTCAGGACCATTCCCAAAGTTAGTATTGCCCTGAGCTGCTGGAACCCAGATGAGGCCTTGAAACCTTTCCAACAGGAGAAGCCAAATATCAAAATATACACTGTGCCACTGGAGTGAAGAAACCAAGCAAAATGTATTCTTTATTTTCTGCTACATATTCCATCTGTTTCTCTCCCTAAAGGGTCATATGTTATATATTTATAAGAAGTATTCACACCTACACGAACAGTTTCCTCTGTCCCCGTCAAATGCAGCCTCCTCCTTGCTTGCGACCCATTTTTTTTTTTTAAACATCCTTCTGTATCAGCTCATCCTTTTATGAAACTTGTTTCATTCTGAAATCATTTCAAGTTAAGAAACGCCTTTGTACCTTCCTATCTCACCAAATCCTGGGGAGATTAAGCCTCAGGCTCTACAGGCCGTTTTCTGAGAGATGTGAATTTAGATCATTAGGGTCATTAAAATCATACACTCCATAATACCCAGAGCTAACAGATCATCCTTGTACTTTATGCTCCTGTAGAATGCTACCAGAGAAGTAACAATGTCTAACAGCACTGAGCTGCAGAGGAGACCATAATTCCTCCCCATAAAAGAATCCTACACTTTTTAATTGCAATAGTAAATCTCATTAAAGACACAGAATGCTTTGTTCAGGGCAGGAAAAGGGATCACTGGTAAAGGTACATTTTCTTCACAGTAATATTTTTTTGCTTTATGACCAGAATTATTTCTAAATGCAAGCACAACGTTATTTTTATCATGACCTTTTTCTGGACTCTGCACATTTCCCTTGAGCTTTCTATCCCTTCTTTACAAATACAAGGGGCCCATGGTCTTTACTATTAATCTCATAGTGACTTTTCATGATCTGGGCTTCATGCATTCTCTTGTGTTACCCCCTTGTGTTTTCCAAAAACATTCAAATACTGCGGTGCTAATCTCTGACTTCATTTTTTCTCTGTGTGTGTTCTTTCTGCCTCTACAACTATATATAGAGAAAACTGAGATATAATCAATGTAATGAAACACTCAGTGCACCTTCACTGGTCAGCACAATTCTGAACCTTACCTGCTCATTTCCCATAACATACATTGTCATTCTGATTCAAGCAGAAGAACCTTGGTAAATATTTTGCCTGATTTCATTATCAAAGGTTAAATTATTATCTTTGAGAAACTCAGGCTGTCATAGAAAAATCACAGAAAATCCCCATCTCTCTTTCATAATTGGTACCTTTTTTATAACAGAACTGGAAGTTAATGACAGCATGCACCTCAGACAGCTATGAATTGTTAACCCATCTTTAGAAGCAGCAACTGAACAGTTGAAGGGAGTAGCAGGTTTCCTGCCACAGAATGCTCAAATTTAATATAAGAATCAAGAGTGAGATGAAAATGGGGGAAAAAATCTGCAGTGTTAACTGCCAGTCACTACTAACTTCTATAGGAATTTTGCATCTGGGAAATTTGAACAGCATTTACACTGAATCAACCCCTCTTGGAAAGGAATTGTGGGTACAAATAATAATATGAGCTTGGAGTTAGACCTACATTCATACTTGTCTGTGTAAATTATTAGCCATTTTAGACCAAAGAAGTTATGTAACTGCCCATACCTAAGTCTTTTCATTTGTAAATTGAAAATATTAAGATTTTTTGAAGTTTGAAAAAGTAAGGTTTATAAAATATAAACAGTATGCATATACCTGTTAATTATGTCACTAACATTAAAATACACTGGTGTGATCTACATAAAAGTATTTTGTAGTCCTTATGCACCAGCTACGTATATCCACAGAAACAGAGCATATAAACAACTTGCCTGATCCAACCATTTCCTTCCAAATTCAATCACAATTATATTCTTTTAAAATAAAATATCTAATTCGCAAAGTCTAACTACTTTTGATCTTATATTCTTTTAAAATAAAATATCTATTTTTGCAAAGTCTGAACTACACCTTCTTTATTAAAAATTTTTTTTTCTTAATATTTATTTGTTTTTGAGAGAGACAGAGAGAGAGAGAGAGCGCAAGCGAGGGGCAGAGAGAGAAGGAGACACAGAATCTGAAGCAGGCTCCAGGCTCTGAGCTATTAGCACAGAACCTGACATGGGGCTCGAACTCACAGACCATGAGATCATGACCTGAGCCAAAGTCAGAGGCTCAACTGACTAAGCCACCCAGGTGCCCCTGATACATGTTCTTTAAAAACCTACCCATGACAGTCTCTTCAACAAACGGTACTGGGAAAACTGGATGGCTACATGCAATAGAATGAAACTGGACCACTCTTTTACACCATACACAAAAATAAATGCAAAGTGGATGAAAAACCTAAATGTGAGACAGAAAACCATCAAAATCATAGTGAACACAGGAAGTAACCTCTTTGACCTGAGCCATAGCAACTTCTTACTAGACACGTCTCTGAAGGCAAGGGAAACAAAAGCAAAAATGAAGTATTGGGACCTCATCAAGATAAAAAGTTTCTGTGCAGCAAAGGAAACAATTAACAAAACTAAAAGGCAACCTATGTAATGGGAGAAGATATTTGCAGATGACGTATCTGATAAAGGTTTAGTATCCCAAGTATGTAAAGAACTTATAAAACTCAGCACTCAAAAACCAAATAATCCAGTTAAAAAATGGGCAGAAGCCATGGATAGATATTTTTCCAAAAAAGACATACAGAAGGCTAACAGACACATGAAAAGATGCTCAACATCTCTCATCATCAGGGAAGTATAAATCAAAACTACAATGAGATATCACCTCACACCAGTCAGAATGGCTCAAATTAACAACACAGGAAACAACAGGTGTTGGTGAGGATGTGGAGAAAGGGGAACCCTCTTACCTTTTTGGTGGGAATGCAAACTAGTGCAGCCACTCTGGAAAACAGTTAGAAACAGAACTACCCTATGCTCCAGCAGTTGCATTACTAGGTATTTACCCAAAGGATACAAAAATGCTGATTTGAAGGGATACATGCACCCTGATATTTATAGCAGCATTATCAATAATAGCCAAATTATGGAAAGAGCCGCCCAAATGTTGAATGACTGATGAATGGATAAAGAAGATATACACAATGGAATATTACTTATCCATAAAAAATCAAATCTTGCCATTTGCAACAATGTGGACAGAACTAAAGAGTATTATGCTAAGCGAACTAAGTCAGAGGAAGACAAATACCATAGATTTCACTCATATGTAGAATTTAAGAAACAAAACAAACATAGGGGAAAAAAGGAGCAAACCAAAAAACAGACTCTTAACTATGGAGAAGAAACTGAGGGTTGCTGGAGGGTAGGTGAGTGGGGGGATGTAATAAATGATGCAAGGAGTACATGCATTGTGATGAGCACTGGGTATTGTATGTAAGTGGTGAATCACTAAATTCTACACCTGAAACTGATATCACCTTGCATGTTAACTAACTGGAATTTAAATAAAAATTTGGAGAAAAAAAAAAAAAAAAAAAAAAAAAACAAAAAAAAATTAAAAAAATAAAAACATCCCATGATAATCTGATTCTATAAAGTTGGAGAATTATTTGACATTTTACTCTATTCACATATCTTCTTGATTAATAAATGGCTACTAAATTATTTACTGTTGATACTTATTTAGTATTAAACAGGATTCTGAGAATTCACCATCATTAATCTTTGTTTTGTTCAAAGGGTTTTCAGTGCATCAGTTCTGGGGAGGTAAAAACCATTTTAAAAAAGTAAATCTAAACCTCAAGTTTCAAAAATGCATACCTCAGATTCAGACAGTCTCCCTACCCTATCCTGGACCCTGCATGTGCTGTGTTGCCCTAGCTGGAAAGAAAAGTGAGAAACCTGAGCACAATACACTCCGAGAGAATGAGAAAATTATTCAGATACAGACCCTAGTCATAGAGCTCTTCGAAATTTCATGTAGTAGAAGTTGCAACCACTGTAATCCCTTAAGGATAGTTAACCACGGTGACTGGCGAACCTTCTTTCAATAGAGCCCTAGTCTAGTTGGCCAATGGTAGGATATCACAGTATTAGCCCAGTAATGCAAACATCAAAGACCACCTCTATATTTATATAAGCCCAGCACTGATGAGCAATGACATCAGAGCCAAGGGAAAGCCTACCCAGTCAGAACACTAAGTGAGCCAGAAAAATTACAGAGCACCAGCAGTAGGAAAAATTCACCTGGGCCTTCCTTCTTGACTTCTGGTGTAAAACTGACACCATTTACAAAAAGTAAAGAGCTATTCAGAGTCATGAATCATTTACCTGCTCAACAATACAGGGTACTAATCTGGATCATTCAAATACAATAATGTTCTATACCACTGTTTTGGGGGTTTTCTCCCCACTTGATTTTCTTATGCAGATAAAGCTTAATAATGTCATTTCACTGCTCAATTGTAATACGAAAAGACCAATGTCTTTTAGGTATTTACTTTTATGATGTCTATTACCAACAAGAACAAAGATACATTTATATGACATAGAAGACAATATTTCTATTTTAAAGTACGTTTCTCTGTCATATATGATGCTTTCCTTTCTGTTTTTTATTGCATTTTCTGATCAGCGTGAACAATATCTTAATTCATTTGGTTTAATCTAAGATAAGTCTGACCCTGTTTCCCCATAGATAATTTTTCTATGGCATTATCTGTAAATACTGCTTATGCATTGCTTTAAACAACTTAAAGGATGCCATGTAGAAATGCTTGAATGATCCAAGGTCAGTAAGATTCACCATACAGTGAGGATCTGGTTGTGGACAGAGCTAATTGCTAAATTTTATTCATCCCTAAATGGTACTGGCAACAAATCAGCTCACAGCTTAATACTACTGGCAGCTCTAAATGGGACAGAAACAATGTGACTTTGATCCAGCTATTTTTATATGTGTTATGATTCACTTCCAGTAGATATGATATTGATGCTCAAATACTGGATATTGGATTCTCTTGACAAACAACAAAAAAAGTGAGAAACAAAGCTGAAGGTATTTTTAAATGTCATGGTAACAAGTCACAGTCAAATCTAGTTTCAGTGAACATTTCTAATTCTCATACAAAAGATATAATAAATTCCTATCAGAAAGATTTTCTTCTGGCAAATTTAGAATTCTGAAAATAGTCTTCTAATGGCAGAGACCATACCCTCCTAGCACCAAAATAATAGCACTATGATGTATTATTCCCTTATGGTAACAGACACCATTGAAGCTGAAGTGTAATTTAGCACACAATTCTGCACTAATGTAATGTGACAATGTTATTATGTTCACTATTTTCCATGTGATCATAGCCATATTCATCTTCCCCAGTCTGACATTAAATTAGCTAATAAAGTTATATTCTATTCTGTACCACAGGGTGAAAGCAGTGAAAGGATTACTGTATAGCATAAGGGTTTGATGGTGGTATGAATATGTGTGTGTGTGTGTGTGTGTGTGTGTGTGTTTGTGCACAAGCATGAATAGGTGATATGTTGGTTCTATATAGTGACTGTAATGTAAACTCCTGGCAGAGACCTGGCACATAGCAGGCACTCAGTAAGTGGTTACATGGAAGAAAAAGTTGACAAAAAGCTACAATATATGGTACATTAGAAAAATGGTTACTCTAAGATTTCAGAATAGGGGAAAGCTAAGGCTCAGATAGGAGGACTATCAAAGTTTCCATGGGATGAAACAGTTAAGTAGAGATTGAAAATGAAATTATATTTCTTCGAGCAGATATATAGTAAAAGGAATTCATTCCAGGTGGAATGAGAGCATTCCCCAGGAGGATAAATTAGCATAAGCAATGGTGAGGAAATTGGGAAAGTGTAATGTTGTTCAGAAAGCCATAAGTAAGTTAATTGGCAGTAACATGCCATATGGACAAGGTTCTGCAATAGATAAGGATGAAAATGAAAGCTAGGGTCAGACCACAGAGGTTCATGAACTCCAACTCCAAACTGATGAATTTGGAGAGTATTGTTAACTACTGAGTATATATTGGAAATCTTTATGCAAGATTCATGCATCTAGTCAACACAGATGTAGTATGTTGCCATTGTTACCAATTATATGCATTATGATGTATAAAACACCGGGCTTATGAGTGGAAAAAAAAAGAATATTGCCTGGGAAAAGCACGTGGTCTTACAATATAGTCTTACAGGGAGATAAGACCAAACCTAAATAATATAAGGCCAGAAAGTGATGGCTGATAAAATACCATCAACAAAGCACTACAGCAGTCAGAGGAGGAAAAATATTGCCTCTGATTAGGAAAATCAGGAAAAGCTGGTGATATTAAACTAGGGAGAATTGGAATAAAGAACAAAATTAATAAGGAAGCATAGGATGGATTGGAAGAGAAAGGGATAAGAAATGGGAAACTTAACCAGAAAATTACTACAAAAAGCCAAAAAATACAGTATTGATATGGAAGAATCAGGTTGAGCCCACTACACTACACTACCCTACACGTGTACACATAGCAATTACTTTTCTCAATGAGTAGGTCATTTGTGTGGCAATCTTCCAGGGGAAAAAAAGGGTTTCACAAACACATATTTCTTTCAAAGTAGCCTTTGGCATCACTTTGCATAAGTGCCTCTTTTTTGAAAGATTCCTTTAAGTTCATTAATTAGTACGATTTACCCAAGATTATACTTACAAGCTAAAAAGTATTCCCATCTTTCCATTGTTAATTATATCTCCAGGCTAACATAAATAAAATTTTCTAGTTACTTTAACCCATTCTATGAAATTTATCAGAGAGATGATAGTCAGAAGGTCTATTTTGGACACAGTGTGTCTTATTTGTGTTCTTTCCCCCTTTTAAAAGCTTTATTTCTATTTTCCTTTTTTTGTTGTTTTTGTTTGGTTGGTTTTCTGTAGAGTTGAAGGCTGCTGTCACAGAGTTTATGGATAAATACCTAAACTACAGATGGAAATTTCTTTAAGAAATGAAATGTCCTAAATAGCTTTATTTAAAAAAAAAATCAAACTATACAGGAAAGGAGTTTGTTAAAATCCCAGGAATTACATTAATTCTGTTTGTGTAACTCACAGAAAAACAGGGAGATGCAGAAATAATGTTCATTTTGATGAACATAACAATTGAAGAAAATATGGCATGCTACTCTTATTGCCCTATCAATTGCATGTCTTCAAAGTACTTAAAAAAAAAAAAGACAAGAGGCCCCAAATGGAGTCGTTTATGCTAAACCCCACATTCCCAAACCAAGATTTAATTTAATTACAGTTTCAGCCATCCCAGAAACAGAATCTTAATTCAGTCAGTCAGGACTATCCTGATCATCAATATTTAGGTAATCTGCTTCATAGATCCCTGCCATTCCCTAAATAAAGGTAACTTTTCAATAACAAACATGCTTTTTTTTTTCTTTTTTGCCAGTATTACTTCCTTGTCCCTGCTCTCTTCTGCCCACAATTCTTTCATTTTATACAGATCCTTGGAGCTCCTTTCTATCTTCTAGATTGGATGCTGCCCAATTTGAATCTATTTTTCCTTAAATAAACTCTTAAATTTTTTAGGATGCTTCAGTTTACCTTTTAATAAAGGTAATGGTGACTGGTGTTCCTTCTACAAATTAAAGTTGATATGCAAATAAGATTTTCTTTTAAATGTTGATTTATACGTACATATCCTCACCACCAAAACTCCATGCACAAACCAGGAAAGCATTTCACATTTCCAAAAATCCCATTAAGAGGTAATGATTTAATCAAAATGTATGTATTCTGAGAGCCCTCCAAAGTCATTTTAATGCTGATCTGTGCAAGAGGCATATCAGGAGACACATTTATTGAATGACATTTACCTTATTTACAAGAAAATAACAAATAGCCTTATCATTATCATCACCACCACTATCACTCAAGAGCAGCATTCAAATAATTTTCTGTAAAATGATGTGAAGACAGCATGATACTTAGGGTAGGATCTTCATGTTCTGTTAGGAAATGTCTAGCAAATACATAGAGAAAATTATATTCTTCAAATTTAACTGGTATATGAGAATACACAATCTGACACAACCAAATGGCAACTATTTTGTAAAACATGGAAACTAGATTAAGTTTGGCAGAGAAAGTTCTTTAGCAAAATGAAAAACATTTTTATGCAATAAAAGCTATCTCAGCTACCACATGTAGTCATACATCTGTCAGGATCATATTCAGGATTAAAGATTTACCATAATAAAATCATAACAAATTATCAGTCTTCTGGTTGTCCTTGAAAATAAATTTACGTTATCTTCTATGGGGCAGGAGCAAATGCAGGAAGTTATAATTCTGCACACATATGTACATATATTTATCAAAAGTATATAAAAGTTTTATATTTGCTTTGCTTTAGGTACATATAAGTACATAAATTATTCATTGAGTCTTCATTTAAGGTCGTTTATAGAACTCCAAATATGGTTATTTGTGTGTGTGTATGTGTGTGTGTGTGTGTGTGTGTGTGTGCGCAAATGTATGATGGATACATGTTCATTGCTTCAAGTTTGGTGTAATATATGGAAGATGTCACTGGTAGGATGGAGACAAAATACTTCCCCATCTATGGTGGTGTGATATTTACACTTCTCTTCCAAGTACTATTTTACTTTGTAGTAATTGTTTATTATTCCTATACTTAATTTCTGAATAGAAAATCTGAAAATAGCTGCTGAGTTGCACCATATCACTAAACTCAGTTTCAGGGAATATTTTAGTTTGACCTCATCTTCAATATTGCAATACATATGTGTACTGACATAAACAGAGTTTCAAATAGAGAAAGATCAAAGGCAAAAAACTCCAGTCTTTAAATCCATACCCAAGCCCAGCCTTTGCCTACAAGCCCAAATCTTCAATCATCGCATCCCCCATCCATTATCCTAGAGCTTTTTCTTAACTGTCGCTTTATGATATAAATCATTCATTCTATTTTGCAAGCAGGAGCTTTGTCAGAAAAGTTTTCTCAGTATAGTGAAATTTATTGTTTTGTAGAAAATGCTTTTTATCATTTTGATGAAGTGCTGTAAGGCACAATCTAATTGAGAATTAAGAAACAGGACTTCATCCTATATACCGGTTATTCAGTCTTAAAATTCTCACTGAAGTCATACCATTAGATATTCCAAGATATCATGTGAATGCTGCGTTTCTTAGTCATGCTATAAACAATACAATTGTGAGACTAAAGGAAAAAAAAATCCACAGGTGCTTAAAGTATAAGAGAGACCACTTGAAGGACAATGTTTAAACATACTGTTTTTAAAATAAAAGGCAGATACTGCTTTAAGAAGATATAGAAAGAGAAACATAATGAGATGTGTCACCTTTCACGAAAATTACAGCCCTCAACATATAATCTTCTGGAATTAAAGATTATTTAATATAAAGTAGTAAGGAGTCTCTTTCAAAACTAGAAGAGGATTGTCATATGTAGGAAATGAAAAAAAAAAAGATTTTGACAAGGTGACCGTTAGCAATTAAAAAACATTACAGTAAACGCTTACAAACTAAAGGCTCACCAGCATCACAGCATTTAGCTAAAGGCATCCTTGATTAATACTTTATTTTTTTCAAAAATGCCCTTTCTGTAAAACCAACTGCTTCTCATTATGACAGTTTGACTTACACATAATATAAAGACTCACAGTAACTGGAAGCAATGATGACTATCTGAGTCCGTACTCAGAGGGGTACTTACGGTCATTGCAGAGTGGACCACTGAAGGAAGTCATACTACAGTCACAGCTGAAGCCATCCCATTGCTGCAAGCACACACCTTGATTGGAACAGGAGTCCTCTTGGCAGGTTGTGCTGGGTCCTGCAAAAATAATCCAAAAGAAACTTGGGTTCTTTAAAAAAATCCACAAATGTTTTATACATGAGCTAGGTCACATATAGTAGTTGCCAACACCTCAAATTACATGACCAAACCAGTTTTGAAAGTTCTAGTTCACACACCTGAATTAGGAACAGAGAAGCTGTAATATGAAGGTTTTCTGAAGTTTCAAATGTAGAACAAAATACATTATAATAGTAAACTAAACCAACAAATAGTAAAAGCAAGCACATAGCTTCTAGTATGATCATGGTCGCAAGTAATCTCATTCCATCATCAGTAATTCTCTATCACCATTTGTATTTTAGAAAAATGCATGGATCTCCTTAACTTCTGACCAATGAATAGAGACACCATGAGAAATGGAGATTAGAGCTTTATGAAATTGAGATAAGATTGGCAAATAACTGAAGAGAGTTATGCAAAAATGCCCTAGAAGCTTCCAGAAGTTTCCCTGCACAAGCTATGGATAAAGTTATGGTTGTTGGGTGTTTTGGATAGGTATGTTGGCAAGTATCAATTCACATGCTTTAACAATTTCATGCAGTTAAACATAAAATGAAAAAAGTCTGTAGAAATGACATGCCCCCATTTAACGTACAAGTAAAAAGAATTCTAGGCTATTTCTAAAGAATCATAACTAGAACACTGGAAAACAAAGAACTAAAAAAAAGATGATCAAAGCACTAGAGGCAATCACTATACAAACATATTCAAGACTGAAAGCCTTTATGCAGACTATGCTACAAGATGAGGCTTCTTGCACAATGTTCAAGAGGGGAGAAATTAATCTGAACCCAAACAACAGTCACTGAAAGATGTAAAGAAAATGTCATTTTGGGGTTTCCACCGTGTATTGCGGGGTTTCAGTCTTGTTTTTTACACACAGGGCTATCTACCTTGCAAGTCAGCTTTCATCAATGCAACTTTGTCAGCAAAATAAAAAAAAAAAAAGCAAAATATATTAAATGTTAGTAAGCAATACCAAAATGGGGCAAACACAGAACGTTCAGATTCAAAAAGCATGCTGCTATAAAGGGGGAGAAAAAATGCTATGTAGAGCAAACAAATTAATACTAACAGCCATAAATCTTAAGAAAAGCCAAAAATGAGAAAGCAGTAATTTATTAGAATTTTACTGTATATGTATATATAATGGTTAGTTGAGCTGATGACATGTAATGAAAGAAATTAAAAGAGCTTCTGTATTTTTTTCCTCTCTTGGTAGATATGAATGCGTTACCAAAGGAATTGCATTGCTTATTTTGGAAAACGTGGCAACCATTTGTCATGCGCATATACAGTGTAGACTATGGTCATTAGCAGACCAATGATCCCTTTCCATTTCTTTTTCCCTTCTGCATCTTTTATCTTGCAATTGCAATTAAGGCTTAAGACTGTAATGCCAGCCATTCATTGCCAACAGCTGGACTTCAGAGTGACACCAACTATCAAAATGTACTATATATGTATTATTGGGTGGCTGAGAGAACCTAAGGGATAGAAAAAGCAAACTGCAGTCTAATTCCTCTTACAAAAAATCCCTTTACAAGATTTCAGTGTTCTTACCAGGCTGGGGCATATACTACTTAAGGATCTCAGAGTTATGTCAGTATTTTCTCCATCTTCATAATTCCCTTCAACTCTTCTAAACTGCTCTGGGAATATTTATTCCAATAGAACCCCACTAATAGGGACTGTCTTAGTGAATGGTCAAAACAGAATGCAGTCAATCTAAACAGCTTTAGAGTAGAAAACTAAAGATGTTTTCTAGTAAACACTATTTTAGAGGTTATATGAAAATATGGAAATGATACCAGGTCAATTAACACTGAAAGCCTTTGAGGTAACTGCTTTAGGAATAAATGAGAATTACCTGTAATTAGCCTTTGTGTAAATTGACATTTTCATGAAATGTCTTTCTAAACATGCTCGTTCAAAAGTATTTTGTTATAATTTTCCCAGTATTCTTCATAGAAAGTTATTGAATTTAGCCTAACCTATGTGAATGTTCACAAATTAAGAAACCCTAACACTGTAAGAACTAATTATATAACAACAACAACAATAGGTATACTAATAGTAATAAAACTAATAGATGTTATCAATAATAATAATAATAATAATATTAATTTCTCAGACCTGGAAGCCCTGAACAGATGTAATAGTTTTTATCACTTAGTTCATCAAAGAACTAAGAACCACTAAATTGCTTAGTTTTTGTTGTGTTTCCAATCTATGAGAGCAACGTGGTCTAATGATCTTATCCATGGAGTTAGAGACTGAAAGTAATTATTGTTTGTTTAAAACAAACAGGGGTTCCTGGGTGGCTCAGTTGGTTTAGTGTCCAACTTCAGCTCAGATAACGATCTCACAGTTCATGAGTTCAAGCTCTGCATCGGGCTTGCTGTTCTCAGCACAGAGTCTGCTTTGGATCCTATGTCCTCCTCACTCTCTGCCCCTACCCACTTGTGTACACTCTCTCTCTCTTTCAAAAATAAATTAACATTAGGAAAAAAAAACAACAACAACTCTTAAAGCAATATTCCTTCTCACATTCCCTCCTGGGATAAGCCTGGGAGCAGGGAGTGGTGCTGGCCCACTGCGGGTCAGGTGCTGTTTCATTAATTCATAGCAGCTCCCTGACTTGCCCAGCACAAGGTAAGAGCAGCAATAGGAACTGATGAAGAGCTAGATTATTGTGTTCACTTTTGCTCTTATAAAAATCATCAGAAATACAATTGCAAAATAATACCAAATTCTAAAAATGGTAAAACTGCACTCCTAAAAATGAATCTGCCCATATTGTGGAGCTGCAACTCAGCGTACCTGCCAAACTTTATGTGCGCAGAGAGATATGCTTTATTATTCTTATTCTTCATTATCACAACCGTCTTTTTTTTTTAATGTTCATTTATTTTTGAGAGAGAGAGACAGAGTATGAGCAGGGGAGGAACAGAGAGAGAGGGAGACACAGAATCCGAAGCAGGCTCCAGGCTCTGAGCTGTCAGCACAGAGTCCCATATGGAGCTCGAACTCATGGACCAGACCACGAGACCATGACCTGAGCCAAAGTCGGACTCAACCGACTGAGCCACCCAGGCACCCCACAACAGTCTTTTTATACTAAGGTCTTATAAAAGAATGCATGCCTCTGTATGACAAGACATGTTTTTCAAAATACTCACCTTCTAGAATAATATTTAAATATGGACAGGCATTTACACAAGACAAAGCCCTGAATTTATTTTTTCCTTGAGTTATGTAATGTTCCTTTTATTTTGTCACTGAATAAAATTGGGAACAAACCACAAGGACATGTGTATTAAGTGGTTAAGTAAAAGGAGATGTCTGAAAAGGAAAAGAAGTGAAGGTAAGACTAAAATCTCTGGAAACCAAAGAAACAAGAGACGAAAGTGTTTTGATGCCTGGACTTTCAAGTATGGCAAACTTGGGTTCAAAGCTTCCATCAACCATGAACGAGCTGTGTGATCTTAAGGTCACCTTACGTCTGTGAGGCTCAATTTACTCATCTAAAAAACGTCAGTGCTACCTAATTTACAGAGTTTTAAGGATGCAATGAAATAGCAGATGTAAACTTACTGTCACTAGTGCCAAGTCAATGGTAGCTTTAATAAGTATTTCTGTGGCTTATAACAGTTCTGGGACTGAATTTAGATGCTATGCAAAGAGTGTCTGAGTTAAAAAAAAATTTTCTCTGACTTTACGTACGAAAGTTATCTTACCTCAGTTTTAGTACTGAGCTTATCTGAGCCTGATTATTGGTGGGTTACCAGTCTCTATTTTCTCTTAGGTAGGTAGGAAAATGCCACCTAGCAGTGGTTTTCAAAGTTTGTTCCTTGGAACAACAGCATCAGCATCATTTTAGCAACAGGTTAGAAATGTAAATTCTAGGATCCTGCTGAATCAGCAATCTTGGGGGTAATGTTCTGGAATTTGTGTTTTAACCATTCTCCAGGTGATTCTGATACTGGCTAAAGTTTGAGAAACATTCATCTAAAGGGACTTGGAAAAGGCAAGCTTCCTCCCCCAGCTAGTGTGCTATATAAATAAAAGCAGCTATGACCCAATGAAATTAGTTAAAAATGGAAGGCAGCAAGTGGTTATTAGGAAAGACCAAGAACTTTTTATATGAAAGGGACTTAGAGATTTGTGGGTCTTGTCAGGTAGGAATGATGGAAAATCTTCAAAGATATTTGGTTATTCACAAATTTATACCACTTCTATTAATATGAAAGTTCAGTGATTCCAGTGTGATTTGGATTTAAAGTTCTATAACACAACTATCTTTACAGAGGTAATTCATCAAGCATCTAGAATTTGATCACTATTTCTAAAAATATATGTATATCATCAATTACACATATGACAGGTTTATCTAAGATTATTCCTAGGAACTTCATAGGATAGAAATAATCATAAATTAAAAGTTCTTAATCTTGGTGTTGGAATGAAAAAATCAGGGAAGTGTTAAGGTAGAAAGGCAAGGGCATGGTAACATTCTAAGAATAAAGAAAAAGGGGTAAAAAGAGGGTAGAATTATTAAAGCTCAGATTATAAGCATCACATATAAGGTTAGGAAGGAACCAATGTCATAATCTACTAAATGATTCAAATGTTCAAATAGTACTCTGCTTATTAGATTATGTTAGGAAATAAAACCAAATATCATTTCCACAAATATCTTTTCTCAGTCCACCTTTCCTCTCATTAGTTTTCCCTTATACCAACCCACTCATATCATGTATGTGTCAGCGGTAGGGGGTCATATGGGTGTGTTTGGATTTCTATCTTGTGGGTGTTTAGCTGTGAACGTGTCTGTCTGCTCCCAACATCTCTTGTAGGTGAGAAGTCACTTGCCAAGCAACTTTGTAAAAAGGCCTATTTTGAAAAAAAAATATTTTCAGGAGTTTGTAGTACTTTTTTTAATGTATATAGTCTCACTGATTAGATCACCTCCAAGAATCAGTTATGACCTACATACATGTATCTACCCACTAGAAAGAATTTATTCACTTACAATCTTGCTTCCTTTGGTAAATGGAGAAAACACAGTTTCCCTTTGTTTTACAAGACCGTGTAACACCAAAATTTGAAATAAAAAAAATAAATATAGCAATAACATTAACGAAAATTTCAGTGAAGTCTCTATTAAATAACATTATCTTCCAGAAGGATTAAAACACAGTTTGAATTTCACCTGACTTTTCAGGGAAATATATACAGCAGAGAGAAAAAAGTGTATTTAAAAAAAAATCTCCATGTACTTAGGTAATTGCTAAATCTAATGGCATTATTTTGGCCGAGAAGAATGATTCATAATCTGGGGGATAGGAATTCACATGTCTTTCTTTGCCTCTTCCATATGAAATTTCCTTATGAATCTAAAATTTTCAAAATAGCCCAAACTGTTTTCAACATTAAAGGAGAACCAGCAATACAATTCAGAGCCCCAAATTCAGGATAATGTGATTAAATTACATTTATGGAGGGAGAATTAGCTCACATAATCTGAGGTGTTGAAGTGAAAATTATCTAAAATGAAAGTAGCGATCTAAAAGTACTCCCACAGATCTTCATCTGATAGAGAGCACAGAAAAACAGAAAGATACTTGAGCACATTTCTCAAGTATGGAATATTAGTCCTGGGTAATAGAAGAAAACAATTTTTGCTAAAAACAAACTGATGATATACAGCGAAACTCTTGCTACCAGGTAGATACAAATCAAATAGTGATTTGACAATGGGTATCTGAACTTTATAGTCTTGTAGCTTGCTGAATGTAGATTTGAAAAAAAAAAAAGGCAGTCTCAAGTTGATTGACACTTGCTGCAGTAAATATATATTTTTAGTCTAAAACAGGGTAACTATTTAATGTCTTTAAAGCAGGCATTGCAAAAATGATTAACCCACCAATTAGGCAAACTATAGAATTCACAGGAGCAGAAAATAACAAGATCCATGCACGGAGCTCCCATCTTATATAAGGCATTAACGTAGGTTTGCAAACAGCCCAGAAAATTTAGGATTTATGGGCTGAAAAGTGAAAAACACAAATAAGGATTTCTAAGCCCTAAGGGGTGGGGGGGAGGGTGTTGAACAGTTGGCAGAAATAAATTTTGCTGCCTAGAGAGAATTGTTCTTATTTACGGTTGGAATTAGAATTACTTAGAATTTCATAACAAAGATCTAGTACCTTCACATCCTCTCTCAATCTGTCCATTGCAGAAAAGAGCATCTGAGATGAGGTCTGGAAGTCGTCCATTTAAATCACTGAGGCCAGGCAGCCTTGAAAACCTCCTTGGCATGGACGAGTTTTGGCAAAGATTTGTAGGTTTCTTTAGCCACTCCTCCTATATATAAGTCACCTGTGGGAAAAAGCAAAGTTTTGGTCACAAAAGTAACTTGTCATTGTTTAAACATACAGGAGGATAGGAAAAAAAATAGTTTGGTTTATTCTTCATTGAATTAATAAAAAAGTCAATTGTAATTAGATATTTTCCTAAAAGTATACAACAATAGAAGCGCTTGAGTAACATACCAGCATTCAAAGATAGTTTTCCACAGAGAATTGAATGAGCTCATACAGTATGGCCAAGTGGAAAGGAATATGGGCCATCGGGTTGCATATTCTTGTACTAAAATCCAAGCCTGGGGGCGCCTGGGTGGCGCAGTCGGTTAAGCGTCCGAGTTCAGCCAGGTCACGATCTCGCGGTCCGTGAGTTCGAGCCTCGCGTCAGGCTCTGGGCTGATGGCTCGGAGCCTGGAGCCTGTTTCCGATTCTGTGTCTCCCTTTCTCTCTGCCCCTCCCCGTTCATGCTCTGTCTCTCTCTGTCCCAAAATAAATAAAATCCAAGCCTGGTTATTTACCAAGTCTGGTTATTCTGCAACTTTTAATGTTTTGTTTGTGTTTGTTTGTTTTAGTTTTTGTTTGTAGTTTCCTCTGATCATTAGAAAACCCCATTTCTAAAATAGAAATGATAAAAATCTGTCCTATAGGTTTTTATGAGAATTAACTGAGATAAAATATAGAAAGTATCCACCAGAGTAAAAATATGAACTAGACACTAAGTCAACCTTCTGCTTAGAGAACTCTGGGTCTTTATGTTAATCAAAAGTTCAACAAATTTTCTTCAGTGTCTACAATTTCCTCCTCCACTAGAATTGCCCATTATCGTACTTGCACCTATCCCATTCACTAACTGACTCCCATTAAGAGTCTGCTTACATCCTTTTTCAGGTATTTCTTTTTTTTTAACGTTTATTTATTTTTGAGACAGAGAGAGACAGAGCATGAACAGGGGAGGGGCAGAGAGAGAGGGAGACACAGAATCTGAAACAGGATCCAGGCTCTGAGCTGTCAGCACAGAGCCCAACGTGGGGCTCAAACTCACGGACTGTGAGATCATAACCTGAGCCAAAGTCAAACGCTTAACCGACCAAGCCACCCAGGCGCCCCAGGTATTTCTTATTTAGGTGAAGTTATATCACTTTGAATTCTTTATGATGCTCTGGGAACCACTAACAATTTATCAATTTTTTAAAATTTTATTGAAGTTTCTAATGGAACACTTCGCTCTGCTAGTATCATGTCTCTAGGTTTGATATTTCCCTGTTTCATGGGCAAGAGAGATTACAATCCATGTTTGATTGCTTCATTTCCTATCAAAGATTATCTACCATATCTGTATGGCATTGAGTAGATGTAATTCACTGACTTTAATAAACACTTAGTCAATGTAGAAGACAAGGAGGGTGACCCCAAAATTCCATGAGATATATTCCTGTTTAAAAGTTCCACTAACATACTCTATTGAGCTATTTATTTTTCTGACTTTTCATTATCAGTTGGGTTTTCTCTCTCAGATTAACCAACCTTTCAGGCCACCTGATACCTTTTCCCCAATGTAACACAAAACTCCTACATTCCTAATGTTTATCTGGGTCCCTCTGTGTTGTCTTCATGGGACATGGAATAAAGGAGAACACGTGGATACTCATGCTGTTTGTTGAGTCATGAGTCCTTGTTCTCTGACCCAAAAGTCTTCTGTCTTCTGCCAGCATCCATGAAACAGTAATAAGTTTAACCTATTAGATTGTAAGTAGGCTGAAATCAAACCACAGATATAAGAGTCCTGAATTGTACTGATGAGTGAATTGGGCTTGCTTAAAGTCATTTTGCCATAGAAACTGAGGACTTAGGTCCCTGATCTATTAACTAAAGCTCTAAGTATTATACCGGGATGCCACTGATCCTGCATGAGATGTATTAAAGGTACTGGATGTGTTAACTTCCCCTACATCTTGAATAAAATAAAACATCCATTGACTACTAACTATATTCTTAATATTAAAGGATAGTATGGGTTTCATCTGAGATGGGATACTATTTTTGAAACGACTTATTTTTTTCTCCATATTTCCTTTTTATCCAGTCTTTGCTCTCACTTAAATTTAAAGCCATTGTGTTTTAGTTATCTTAGAGAAAGGAAAAGAATCAGAAACCAAAGATATCAAATTATCTTCCTGCATTTCTGCAAATTACCTTTTGCATAAGTCAAGACTCTTAAAAGAATGAAATAGAATATATAGCCAACTACAGAGAAGAATAAAGCTTTCCTACCTCTCATGTAAACACACAGGAGAGAAAACTAGAGAAGAAATGTGCACACAGTCAATGAATACCAAAAAGAGGACACAGTGCTCTAATTTGAGGGCTGAGCTCCAGTGGAGGTAAAAACTTCAGGTAAATTTACCGAATTCTATTGATTTGTGTGTAGTTCCATAAGAGAACCGAGAAGTAAAAGTGGAATTCTTGGGAAAAACATAACTGCATGGTAGATTTAGACATGCTAAGAACTTAGGCAGCCTCACAGAATTTACCATATTCCAACTGTGGTATGGGAGCGACACAATTCCCAGAGTTTCATAGAAATAAACAGAAAAAGACTGACATTAATTGGTCATGCACACAAGAATGAAGATGCTGGCAATTCAGTGGACATCCGAGCTATAAGGATACAATACCCAAGACCAGCTCCTGTGTAATCTCTATCTCCCAAAAGATCAACAGTGGAAGTCCTCCACCCAAATAATTTAGACATAATCTCAGGGAAGTAAGGGGGAAAATTGCCTGAGATTACATTTTCACTAACTCAAAGGATCAGAACTCAAACTGGAAACCAAGGTGAGTTATAGAAAAATAGAGAGTTACCTTTCATATACATCTGAAATTCTGAGGAGAGATTTAAACTGTTACATGTCAAATATCAATGCAAGGACATGCTCCCTATGTTCATTTGTTGAACTAAATTTGTTAGAACATTTCAGCTCTCCTCCAGGCCTATTGAATGCAGTGTTCGAGAACAGAGGGAATAGTTAGATGAAGATTTCTTAGCATTGCTGCAGGCCTTTTGGAAGTAGAATTTACACTGAAAGTTATGTATAAGACACTACATGTTTGCTAACCTACCTTCCTCTTTCTGATGGCACCCTCCTGGAAGGGACAGACTGTGTCTCTATTTGTTTTACATTCTCCCAAAGTGGCCTACAAGCACAGTGGACACTCAACACATATTGTCAGCCATCTGATGGACTGAGGTCTAGTGGAAAAGAATCAAGAAAGAAAGAAATGCTAAGGCAACACATGGAGAGAGAGCTAATTCTAAAATGCACTTACTTCCTTTCCCCGCTTCCTGCCACCATCCTATTTTTTTTCTGTTGGCAAACATATGTGCCTGAACAACTTTTCAGAGATTACTGCAGAGAAGTAGAAATCTTCCCCTTGTGTTATTAAAGAGCAGAAAGTTTCGATTCAAGCAGTGGAGGATATAAGCCTCAAACATATACTAAGGTGGATAAGTAGGGAATACATTCTCATTTTCATTACTGAAGCTGCACTTAGCACCACCACTTCATACTGTCTTTATAACCTCTTCATATAGTAGATAGTGGTCTAACATCCCCTGGTGGGTTGCCCTATGAAGAGAACAAAAGAAACCCTTAAGTGGCCGGAGCCCCATATAGCATTAACACTTCATCAAAGATGCAGCTTTTCCTTTTGATCCTTGAGGTGATGGAAGTTAAAATGACCCATTAGCATTAATGGGATCTTGCAGGCAAATTCTTGTGCACGGGAAGGAGGATATGCTTTTTTATGACCCTGTGTGTGAACAAGAGCCAGGATGGACATCTAATAAGAGTCAGGTTCATACAGACTTGAAGCCAGCCTGTTACCCCCTTCTTCAAGCTATGAAGGGTTGATTTTTATTCATATCCTTTAAGTAGGCCATGCATGCAACTGACAAGCCAATGATGGAATTGGGGCATTTTTAGCAGAAGATGCTGAGAACATGTATAAAGCCCAATAACCTCAAGCATTTGGAGAGTATTTTTTCTCCAAAAAAATCTCAAACTACATTCTGTTTCTGTCTCTGTCTCTGTCTCTCAAGGTGTTATCTATGGAATGATGTAAGGTGATATCACAATATCCATATTCTAGTAGTTGGGCAGTAATGAGTAGGGAATAGTGCACAGGCTTTTACTTTATCTGGCTATAAACCTTGGCTCAGCCCTTACTGGTTGTCTTAGTGAAGGCACATTAAGTTACATAACTTCCTTAAGAGTCAGATTCTTCATATGTGAAGTGGGTTAATAATGCCTATCCTGCAAGACTGTGAGGATTACAGAGAAAAGTATGCAAGCACTGGGTACAGCATGCACTCAGAGCACAACTACTGGTGTGACTGTTGGTATGCCTGGCAACGACACATCTATGGTTGTATCTCATTCTATGTTGATTGTAGTAAGAGATACAGAATGAGAAGTCTAGGCTGTCTCCTTGTTTCTAGTATAACTAGAATGACAAGGTGTCAATTCACGTCTTACTTTACTAAGATTTGCAGTCATGTGTGTACTTGGAGTGTGCCTTGCACTGTGCTATAAAAAGCTCCAGAGGCTCCTTGACATATTCAATTACAAAACCCAGCAGCACTGAACCTGGTTACAGAAAGAGGACAATTACTTGATAAATATCTTCTAATTTGATATAAACAGATTAAGAAATAGAGAATTCTGTGATGTCCCAGGGCCAGGTCAAAAGAGTCAAGCTAAATGTGCCTTATACAATCAGAAAAATAAAAGGCTTTTATGGACTTGGATTGTAAGGTGGAGCATCATGGAAGAGTTTAGACCCAAAGAAAGGATAGGCTACATTACTCTGTAATAACATAAATGTTGTGCCAGGCATGGGGAACAGCACAGATAAACCATGAAGACAAATTAAATACAGCAGTCAAGAAAGCATACAAGAGTTGGCTGGAAGGCAGTAGTTTCTAAAGGGGCCATGATAAATAATGTTGACTAAGTAAAGTCAAAGTCTTCTGAGTAACACAATAGAATTTATGACTACTGGTTTCCAAAAAGAAAAAAAAAAAAGACAATGAGAAATCCAAAAATATAAGTCATGCAGGCTAGGGGACACAACAGAATTTGAAGCAGTGATAATTTGGACAAAAGAGAGGGAATTACATTTAACACTAAACAGGAGGAATCTGAGTAGGAGTGGTCCATAGCGATATGATTATAGGAGCTGGGGTCTTAGGGAAGAGTTGCTGAGCCTGGAAGTGCAGCTTGGGAGCCATCAACCAAAAAAGCAGGTAAATGAAGTGGTGTAAGACTTTTTCTCTTCTTTTAAAACACGGAGCATACGGCAATTAGAGCAAGGACTCCAAGCTCTGCCTTACAGCAGCAGAATGCAAGTGTCAAGGTATAATTAGTTCTTTGACTCAGCTTTCCTGTTTATTCATATGTATTTTTTTGTGCTTCTTAAACATTTTACTTTCATTTTAATTAAAATAAGCATACATTAAGAACAAGTGCTTTATAGATTTGGATGGCTAAAACTCTAGGGAAACTTAAGAAGGCTCTCACAATTTCTTATAATTGGCATTTGGCAGGCAAAAAAAAAAAAAAAAAAAAAAGGCTGAATACCCACCGCCTTTCTTTCCTACTGGCTGGACTGGAGAAAGTATAATTCTGGAGGCTTTGCTCTGGATAGGACCTTGGACAGCAAATTGGAACACAAGACTAACTTTGTTCTGAATTCTTGTGACTAGCTGGCAGAAAAAGTGCCATCAGACTGGGCTAGTTTCTGAGAGTTATTCTGCAGGAAAAGTACCTTCTCTTTTTTTTTTTTTTAATTTTTTTTTTTAACGTTTATTTATTTTTGGGACAGAGAGAGACAGAGCATGAACGGGGGAGGGGCAGAGAGAGAGGGAGACACAGAATCGGAAGCAGGCTCCAGGCTCTGAGCCATCAGCCCAGAGCCTGACGCGGGGCTTGAACTCATGGACCGCGAGATCGTGACCTGGCTGAAGTCGGACGCTTAACCGACTGCGCCACCCAGGCGCCCCGAAAAGTACCTTCTGTTATCCCAGGGAACAACTGAACTCTGCCCCCAAATTAGTATCATTATCTTTAATTTTAATCTTTTGTTGTACATCCACAAATGAACCTCCTCAGGTCAGATCTTGACCATATACCTTAATGCAGACAAATTAAATCTAGACCTCTTTGTATATATTAGGTGTGCCCTCTTAGAAGAAAAATCATCTTCAATACCTTGGGAACAAACATTCATTTATTTACTTTATTTTATTTTTTTCTGGGGAGAAAGCTGAAGTCACAATTTCCTCTGACTGCTTAAATAAATTATGTTAAATTACTGAAAGCAGAAGCACAGAAGCTAACACATTTAAACTCAAGAGTAGACAAATGGAAACCTTTATAACAAACCACACATGGGATTAAACAATAAACACTGTCCAAGACCACATCTAAGTTCAGAGCACACTCAGTGTTCAATATTGAAGTCAAAGTTGGCAATTCAAGTAGATGTTTTGCTCTGAGATACAAGATCTGTGTCTTCCATAGGTCTCTTAAAAATGTCAGGTTAATTTTAGAAACTCTTTGCTGAGGAGATGCTCACTGGTCACCAGTTTGATTTATTAGTTATCCATTAACTTCTCTACACCTTAGTCTTTCTTGGTATATATAAGGCTAAGTGCTAAAACCACCTGGTTTTAGTTCTGTAGTAAATACCTATCAACTCTTATCTTGAGGCTTATTCCGGCATTCTAAGTTCAGCCTAAAACCAAGCCATCATCTTTCCCCTGCACTGGGAAACTACTTCTAGACTTTTCTGTTTCATAGCAATCCCATTTCTCATCTCTCTGATACCCAAATTGAAATTTCAAAATCATCTTTTAACTCTATTCTCTATCTCACACCTTACATTTAAATTATTGACAAGAACTCATGACTCAGCTGTATCAATACTTCTGACATTTGCCAATTTCCTTTTCTGTAATTTCCTTTTCCAGTTCTTGTCTATCTTTCCCCTTGTACACCTTTCATGCAAGAGCCTGTTATCTGGTGTACCTGTATCCATCCTTCCTCTTCATCAACACCAGATCAGTCTCCCTACTGTGTTCGGTCTCTTCAATACCTCCCTCCACTTCTAAATAAAGCCAGAGGCTTAGCAGTATTCAAGTGTCCATGGCATTGTGAACCTCTTTTCTGACAATTACCATATTTATTTCCCAGTTCTTTGTGTGAATATCTTACCTTACTATTACTTTATAAATTCCTTAAAAAATGATCATGAGCTTTATTTACATTCTCATATTCACTTAGTAGTCACTCAAAAATTATTTGTTGACTCATTGGATGAATAGATGGATTGGTGGGTTTGTATTCACTAAGTAATCACTTGAAGAATAAAGACATAGTGAAGGTTTTATGAGAGTATAACAGCCATATTTGTCCTTTGTTTCCTCTACTTGAGAAATAATAAAGTCAACTGTGGGGAATTTTTCTTCTACTGACTCCTTTCTTGAACGCAGAAGTGAAGCCATCCAACTCATTAAGAGAAGCCAATGCAGTGGCATTTGTTTTCTCCATTCTAATAGAGTAATCCATGACCAATTTTAAGTGACATATATTGAATTTATTTGTAGAGAGAGGCAGACAAAGATAGAAGTAGAGAAACAGCTTAGGGTATCAATGTGTGGCTATGAGAACCCCCTCATGAGTCTTTTGCAGCTAGAGTAAGTGCAAAAAGCTTTGTGGGGCATTAAACTCTAGCCCACCCTGGCACTCTGCCTTATTCTGTCTCTGGCCATTCTGTTATTCTCTGTGTTGCTTTGTAAAAACATATAGCCTCCATAGGAGCACTTCACGCTGTGGACACTTTACACTATTTCTCCAGACTCTTCCTCTCTGTCACTGAGTTCTCAGCCCAGAAAGGCATGTGTCTACTGTTTGTGGGTTATCACTCAAGAACTCTAGGATTAGTTTTTCTGGTTTGTTGCTATAATCTCAGCTACTTGCCAGCCAAAGGTATTCCTGATCCTACAGCAGCCTCCCACATCCAACAGTATACTGCTTTTGCTAAAAAGATTTTCAGTTTCACAAAAATCACTGAGACAACTGAACTTAAATGTGCAGAGCCCTGTCCAGGTGAGAGAGAGCCTCCTCAAAGCTTTGAGTAATCAGTTTCAAGCATTGCCATGGTCACAACCAGAAAAGACAGCGTTCATTTTATAACATAACAATGGGGATTGATGTTGGTGTAGCATCCTAAACTTTACTGAGCATTTGTGCATATATAATTTCATTTGATATTTGTTGAGCTACAAAAGGAATAACGGTTATTTTGAAGACATGCCCCAAATGAAGATGCTATGGTTCAAGGCCATAATGCCAGAAAATGGCAGGGTCGAACCCCAAGAATAGGTCCCCTGAAACCCTGACAATTTCCACTTAATCTGTACTGGTTTACACACTGTACACTCCAAGCGGCAAGTAGCCAATTTGGATAGCTCCATTACTACAAAATACAAGAAGTTTTATAGTATGTTTGCCAGTGAAGAAAAGTAATGGTAATAAATGTTGGTCTGAGTCAATGCAAACGAACATAAATTCCCAGGACATTGGGAGACTCAACTGTATACTAACTGAGTAATCTTATGAAGAAAAAACCAATTTGCTTCCACAGACATAAATATTAGGTATCAAAATTCTGATGAGGGGGTAGAATTCTTATGCCTCCACAATTTGGTTTTTAGATATGGCAGCTATTTTTCAATTGCCTCCTACGAAGAGATGAGTAGGACACTTGCATTCATCCATAGCCCAACCTAATACTTGTATATGCACAGGTTGGAGGACTCTGATAAAGTTAACATTCAGACCTTAATGTTTTTCTGTGGTGAGCCTGGAGTGTTCATATTGACATTATGTTCATAAATAGGACAGATAATGCTTTTGACATTCTGAAGTTCCTGCCTCTATCTGATGTTTTCAAAATAAACTTGTCCAAAACATGAAAAAAAAATTTAAAGTATGATTATAAAACAACACGAAGGCAGATTCTGTTTGTGTGTTTGGCCAACAGACTGTGAGGGAAAGCTGGTGGGCATGTTAAATGGGAAATAATAAAATGAAATTGCTACGGAGGTGTGTATAGTAATCCATCTTCTTTTAAACCCACACTATGCCAGTGACACCATGGCAGATGGGGTACGAGTTCAGGCATATAAATTCATGCCAAGCTAACTTCGTCTCCTGGCTTCGTAAATTTGCCTGTAGGTGAAAACAGAGTTCAGATAGTATAATTCTTTATCCTCTTTCTCCTCTGATTGACAGCCAGTGTAGACACCTTAGACATCCTTTAGCATCAGACAATTCTGTCACCATTTTGTGTTTCATTTTTCACTAATGTGTGATGCTCTCTAGGACTGCACACGGCTTGCAGAGGCTCTCCATCTCAAAAATACTGTTACACTTTAAACATGCACAGAGCCTCAGTTTGGGTGCTTTGCTATCCCCTATTCCAATTGATCCTCCTACCAGTTCTTCACAATAGGTAGGAAGTTATTAGCCCCACCTGCAGGTAAGCAAAGCACCCTTCTGAAAAGGGAAGTTAAGCGCCCAAAGGCAATACAACCAGTACAAGGAGAATTACACTGGCATTAAACCCTCCAGCTCCCAGGCTACCTCTTCTCCCACTATGCTACACTGCCTCCTATTTTTTGCTGAAAACCTTCTCAGTGACAGGAATAGAATAGGTGGAGGAGTTTAGAAATGACTGTTCCTGAAATTAAGAGACTTATAACTAAGGGACCAGTAAGAGGACCTATATAAATCTGTTATCTTTCCTAAGATGTTGAGTAGTTCTATATAACAATTTGGCTTCCTTTATTTTTTTTTCTTTAAAATAGCTTTCCTTAACTCAAAGAAATTTTCTTTTCTTATTTCAAAATAAAAGAACATTTATTTTGGGTGGGGAAGATCGAGTGCTATACAGGGTAAGTACAGAAAAACAGCTCTTTCCTATAATAATGGCCTGTTTAATGCAGGTAAAAAAAATGGCACCTGTTCTCAAGTAAGAGATACAGAATAAAGAGGGTAAAGCCACCAGTGGTTTTTGGATATCTTGGAAGGACAAAATGATTCAAAGTGCACAAAAAACTTTATGGACATTGCCAAAAGTCTTCTATAATACATGAGCTTCATAAAGTCAGATGAAACTCATTTTTTCGTTAAGTACTTGAACATTTCTATAATTTTTTTTCAAAGGAGGAGCTCCTTCTGTGCCTGAAAGATGGAACATTCTCAATCAAGCCATCAAATCCCATTGGGATATTAGAATTCCCTAGGGCATGTCTCCAAATAATGTTTTCCCAATATTTAAATTCTTCTTAAGGAGAAATGCAAATATTTGAACAGAAATGATCAAAAAAGGGAACAAGGAGGTGTGGGCAACCTTTCCTAAAGGCTTAGACATTGGAGGGCTTTAATAATAGAATGGAATGCTAGGGCACCTGGGTGGTTCAGTCAGTTAAGCATCTGACTTGGATTCAGGTCATGATCTTGTGGTTCGTGGGTTCAAGCTGCATGTTGGGCTCTGTGCTGACAGCTCAGAGCAAGGAGCCTGCTTCAGATTCTGTGTCTCCCTGTCTTTCTGCTCCTCCCCTCTGCTCTCTCTCTCTCAAAATAAACATTAATTTTTTTTAAAGTAGTATCTTTCACTCCAGACATTCAGAAGAAATTCCTTTTAATGTGCTGGCAAATATACATAGTAGTATTTAAATCCTTCTATAGATCTGGGTTCAAATTCTATTTCTAGGCCACTCACATAGCCTTTCTGATCTCCATTTTCTCATCTGTAATATGGAAACACTAACATCTCACTCATCTAACTGTAAAGATTAAGAGGCCACACTTATGAAAATGAGTATCAAAATTCAAGTCCTAGCTGAAGTGCCAACACAATACATATGATAATGTGAGGGGGAGGGGATGGGGGGAAAGTTACAAACAGAGAGGGAAGGAGGCAAACCCTAAGAGATTCTTAAATAGAGAGAACAAACTAAGGGTTGAAGGGGGGTGGGGGAAAGGGGAAAGTGGGTGATGGGCATTGAGGAGGGCACTTGTTGGGATGAGCACTGGGTGTTGTATGGAAACCAATCTGACAATAAATTATATTTAAAAAAAAGATAATGTGAGCCTGAGACAGATGGCCAGATGCAAAATTTACAAAGGAATGATAAAATACTGATTCTCAGTCCTTGAATCCCTCAGTTATACCAAGGACAAAATAATAATAATAATAATAATAATAATAATAATAATGAAGGAGAAGAAGTAGCAGTCAGAATTTGGAAAGAAAGACGTCTGAGATTGCGCTGTGTAGTAAGCACTAGTGGCCCCCAAAGGGGGACTATATTCTAGCCCCAAGCTAGACAGAAGGCTTTCAGTTCTCCTGAAGAATCTGTTTTGAGTTTCCCACAATTGAGGTGATACAGGACTGGTAGCTGCAATATTAAGAAAGCTCTAAACAGCCTGTGGCGGCAGGTTAGAAATGAGAGCAGTGGGAATGGGCTGTACTTCCAGGGCTGAGGAGTAAAGGAAGCATGAAAACTCCTCATGCGTGGTTGTGGGCCCCATGTGTAATGAGAGCAAGCCAGGCAGGGCTGCCTGGAGACAGAATGGACCCCGGGAGTAAGAGCTTGTGTGGAATGAACATAAGGCATGACCGCTCCACAGGGGTTAAGGCCAGGAGGTTCTGGAAGAGGGGCCCTGGATGAACCCAGGCAAGCAGTGCTAACGGAGTGAATAAGACATGTGCACCAGGCCAGTTCAGACTTCAGCTGATGTCCTTAGTCAACAAGCTGTGAGAAGATAACAGTGGGAAGGGACAGAGCTGAACATGCCCCCTGTCCTGCCTGTGACTGGCCAAAGCAGGTGGCAGCCCCTATTTTCAGTTTTGATTAATAACTTAGATTGGCCACTTTTAAAAACTTTGAGTTAAAATTATGTTTTATAGTGTAAAATGATTATAGAATTGTCTTAACAGTAAGCCCAAACATTTCTTCTAAGCCCGTATATACACAATACAAGACATTTTGAAGTGATGGCTTGAGGTAAAAGATAATATGTAGCTTGATTGTATTTGAACATGATGCTTATTAAATTTAATGATTTCACATTTAAGCCCTTAACAAAGTGTCTGACACATAGGTACTCAATAAATGACATTATTTATTAAGTTACTAATTATGATGATGATGACACTAATGAAGGCAGTTTATTATGATGCATCTCTGAACAGAGAACAAAGACAGATGCCAGGCCAGTAGACAGTGTCTCTTGCAACAACACTCAGTTTTGCATAAAACTCTGTTGTTGTCCATGATTCAAACTCGTGTCTGAGCAAAAGTACAGATAATCGTATCCCAGACCATCAAGTTTCTCAAAAATAGATGGAACCGTGCGTGTCAAATTTATAAATGCCAAAGGTCTACTGTGTTAGAGATAACAGTACATTAGTACACGGCCTTAAAGTGCTCAGAGAAGTCTTTTTATAGTCCTGAAGCTTCCAAGGGGAACCAGTGGCAGGAAATCAAAGCAGTGTGCTTGATGGAGGGGGTGGCAGGTCGGGGCAGGGGAGGGAGGGGAGCCTCATGCAGCCTGTCTAAGAATGCTAATAAGCAAACTATAAGAAAGCTGGAAAAAGTGGCCTAAATATTGCCAACACCTGTCACATCCAGGTGGACCTTACGAGTCCCCTCCTTGCAAACCCTTGAGCTTCAAAGAACATTTTGGCTGATCTTGAGCACTATGATAAGAATTGAGATCTCATAAGTGGAGTATTTATAATAGTGCATGGCATATGATAAGCTCTCAGAAACAGGTTAAAATAATTATTATAGCTATTTAATATCACTATAATTATTATTTAGGCGAGATGTTTAATCTCTCCAAACCTTACCTTAGTTTCATCATCTGTTACATGGAGCCAAGTACAGCGACCTCACCAGTTTGTCATGAAAAGTAAAGATATCTACTAAAATCTCTTAGCTAATGCTTAGCAAAGGGTACAAGATGATTGAGAGAATAGTGAGGTACCTTGCCTAAGGACACACATAAAATAAATAGTAGGGATGCTATTTCACCTAAGTCGGTCTGACCCCAAAGCCTGGGTCCTTAATTACAAAGCTATATTGCTTCTTGTTTATCCTCAAGAAAAACCACAATAATTAATTGTGAAGGTCAAGAAAGGGCCCCTTTTAAGAGCAGAAACAGAAAACCACATTACTGTGGCATTAACAAGAAAGGCTGATTGACCTAATGCAGTTCCAAAATAATAATGGAAGTACCTTCCTGTGTGTGAAAATACTGGGCCAACAGCAGCATGATGCCATTAAAAAATGTGCTTTCCTACAAGAGTAAAGATGGCAGAATTGGCTCTGAAGCATCTTTACAGTAGTGGAGGATAACTTTGTACTAAGCCCACCTAACATTCCAGTCTATTCCAATTTTGAACCATGGCTCAAGAGGAATTGTTCAGGATCAAGGGGAGAAACTAGCTTTCCTTTGGGTCACAGAAAAAGATGGCTGGATCTGCATTATTACTAAACCCTAACTAAATAGAACAACCACTGAAAATAACAGTGATATTTACTTTTGAGATCTATAATGAACACATGTAATATTACCTACAAGCCAGCCATGGCCTCTCTGTCCTTTATAGATCTAGAGGAGCCTGATTTAAATCTTTCCAATTCCACACAGGATAAAAATCTAGCATTCTCATTCCCTTGTGTTTCCCCAAGATCTAGTGAGCCTGTGACTTCTGCTTCTGCCTTTTGTATCCCATGTGCTGTTCTGACCCCAGATCAACATAGTCTCTCTCCCACCCACAGAATAATTTTGTGCACCCAAGCATTTATAAATTTAGTCATCTGAACATTTTGGTGCCATGCAATGCCCTGTTATCTACCATCTTGATAGCCCCCACCCCTAACCCCTGCTCCAGACCAAGGCAGACACACCAACTTGATTTTTGCATAGCAGATTACAGATCACCTTTAAAAACTACAGGGTGACCTACACCCACAGGGTGACCCTGCCTCCTACTATCCCCCCATTCTGGTCATAGGAAGCACATATGTTCCAATCAACCTTACTCTCTAAGAATTTGGCGCTATGGCTCCTAAACTCAAGTGAGTCTCTCATCAGTATTTGAACGCCAAAGGTGAGAATCCAGGTCTGGGGAGTCCCTTTTCCAATGTCTATGAAAACATGGAAAGCCAGTGCACAGAGAGGGAGAATAACAACGCCAATGCCTTGTTGGAAAGTTACGAGAAGACATCTCACAGCCCCTGTGGAGACCATGAGAGTGAAGATGCTGGCTTGGTGCTGACAGGTTTCCCAAATGGGGCTCTCATGAAGTCTAGCTTTAAACTTCCTCCTTCTTGTCCTTGGGTTCCTTGAATGATACACTTTGACTAACTTTCCTTTTTTTCACTGAATTAGTGAATGGATTTATGTTGTGTGTTTTTTTTTAAATTTACCTCCAAAGACCTTTGTTGAAGTCTCCCTTCAGAAAAAAAAAAAAAAGAAAAAGAAAAAGAAAAGAAAGAAAGAAAGAAAGAAAAAGAAAGAAAGAAAAAAAAAAAGAGGTTGGCTCATGAAAACTCTAAAGACTCAAGTACTTCATCAGTGACAAAGATGTTGCCAAGCTTATTCAACTTTTAAGAAGACATCTCAGCTTCATCCCTGGCCTGGGATATACTGGAGATATACTGGATAATACTGGAGAGAGACGTATTGAAGGCCTAGCTACAATGAGGCTGAGGTCTTGTGAGCATTATCTGATCCCTAAGAACCCACCGCACCACCTATAGGCACTTTCTCCTCTACAGCATAAATGTCACCAGCTGTAGAGCTTGTCTAATTGCTGTCCTGTTGGGACATGATAAACTGGCACCTTGTCCAAAAGGCATTTTTGAACTGGATTCAGATTTCCAGGAGCCCATGCTTTGCCATGGGAGGACTGAGGAAGGCTATTTCTCCTGGAAAATGACCTCCTCACAGTTATTCCAAGCACACAAGCCAAGGCCTGTGGCTGTTAGAGCTCAGTCAGTGTCAGGGGTGAGCAAAAACCAGCATCAGGACTTCAAGCACCTATATCACCTGCCCCAAAGCAACTACAGGTTGGAAGGGTTAGGGTGTTTAAGGTTGCACCAGAAATAAAAAGCAAATAGGTGATCCCTACACCACCAGTCTCCATCTTGTGTGATGGCCAACCACATGAAGAGTGTTTTCCAATAAGTCCAAAGAAGTTATCAGATTTCTTTTCAGCATGTTGCTGGAGGCTTTCGCTTGCAGTCAACTGAGTTGCTATGAACAATAAAACTCATCTTCCCTGGCCTGTTGTAAAAAGTGTTAAACTGGGAATTAGAAGACCAGATCTAGAAACACTAATTATCTGTATGGCGGTGCTGGCACTTCTCCCCTGAGCACACTTCTCTCATCTGTAAAAGAAACGAGTCAGACCAGATTGTCTCCAAGATTACTTTGAGCTCTAAGTTCCTATGATCCTAATGGTGAGAAGATAAACTTCAGATAACAGATGTAGAGGGAAGAGAAAAACCTAGACAGAAAATCTATGCCCAATGTAGATGAGGTACCAAAACAGGTACAATGGGTTGAGGAATACAAAAGAAAGAAGACAGGGAATTGTTGACAGGGAATACAGAACTTTAATTCTGTTCACTTATGGAAGCTGGCCCAAGGATTCTAGGGAAGAAGATGGAGGGACTTCCACACTCAAGGTCAGACAGCAGGTCCAAGACAGCTGGGCATGGAGGGGAGAGACGTCCCACTGTAAGTGGGGGTGGGTGAGACTGAAACAATGACAAAGGCCTTGCAGGAAAGAGATCAGATTGAGACTGATTTTTGCCATGCCTGATTTCTGCCAAGCCTGATTTCAGGGGAGAGGTCAGGAGACAATCACTTCACATGTCTAATGGTCTTTTCATTCTCCTGTGGGAAATGGAGTAATAGAAATGTCAAGTCTTACTTTTATATACTCGGAGACTGACTATCTCTGTTCTGTACTGTGATGATTGACTTCAAAGTGGTCTCTTTCCCCCAGCTGGAGCCCATCCTCTGCCTCCAAGCCAAGGAATGACTGTAAAATGCACCATGAACTATGCTCTCCTGCTTAAAACCCCTAAATTCCCTGCTCCTCAACTCTGGCATGACACTCGGCCCTCTGAATAAGCAAATCACCTACCTTCCTCCTAAGAAGCTCAGAGAGCCTTCCAGCCCATGACTTCTTCCCAGGGATCATCTTTGAAATTCAGGTTTTATGCCAATGCAAATCTAGCTCTGTGTTTACAGCTACTTGGCCTGAAGAAGGGAGCCTGACCAAAACAGCAGGGCAAAAGTCAATGAACTTGTTTTCTAGAAAGGTCACTCACTGTATGAGATCCCATCTTTTGGAATTTGAAAGTGAGATGAAGAGAGAGGGATAGACAAGGTGGTAATGCACACAGGAACAAAAGCAATAGGTTGAAGCCATGAGGCAGAAGTCAAGAATAGGAGAAGCCAGGGAGCAGAGACAGAAAATATCTAAGTGGGAGTAGACCCAGTAGAGAAAGGATGGGGGAGAGCATGGAATTGGGGAGCGGTGGATATTCATGTCCAAGGGAACATCCAGGAGGGTTGCTCTTGAGATTCCAGTATGATTATCAGAACAAAGTTCTTATTCTCTATGCTGCCTCATTGTTCAGCAGTTGAAAGGATTTCTTGTCTCTCTTCCTAATGGATCCTTAAAATAATCTCCCATTAACTAAAGTAATGTGACTAAATCTCTGCTCCTTTTAAATAAATTAAAAAAAGAGAGAGAGTTCTAATAAAGACAGCTTAACCAACAGGACAACAGGAGGTTGCCTCCAGTTTCAGCGCTATCTCCTACTTTAAGGCTAAGCTCAAAGTTGGACTCTTCTCTAAAAGTTTCTTTTCAAGTACATTATCAGGGCAAGGCAAGCCAGCAATCAGATGTCATATGGGCTGAACATACAAAGCCCGGGTATGTTTAAATATGATCAGGACTTGGGAATAAAATTGGATCACTAAAGAACGGAAGTGATGATATGTCAAATGGCAACATTAAAGGGTAGAGAAGGGGGGCCTGTGTTATATTCAGGATTGCAGAGGGTAGGTAGCTGAGTGAGAGAGACTGGTATGTGATCAAGATGAAAAGAACAAGAATACTATTCATCTTCAATCTTTGCTTAGAGAATGAATATATTTGAAAGGAAAGCCCTGGTTGGGTTGTCTGTGATTATGGAAACTTTTAGTGGCTTGGTAGCAGAATAAACAATAGCAGGTGGCTGCGTTCAAAGTAAGATTTAAAGAAGAATATCAAGAAGGTTAAAAAATAATGGTCAATGGGGCGCCTGGGTGGCGCAGTCGGTTAAGCGACCGACTTCAGCCAGGTCATGATCTCGCGGTCCGTGAGTTCGATCCCCGCGTCAGGCTCTGGCTGATGGCTCAGAGCCTGGAGCCTGTTTCCGATTCTGTGTCTCCCTCTCCTCTGCCCCTCCCCCGTTCATTCTCTGTCTCTCTCTGTCCCAAAATAAATAAACGTTGAAAAAAAAAATTAAAAAAAAAAAAATAATGGTCAAAAGGAGGGAAGAGACAAGACTGGAAGACAGAGGGAAAGCTTGCTCAATGCCCTGGGGTGGAAGGAAGGGGGGGGGGGGCAAGGAATCAGAGTGTGAGTGGAAGAACAAAGGGCTGACTCTGCCTGGGCTGACCTAGATGGGGTCTATAGGTGAATTATTCACTGTAAGTAGTTTGCTAAGTGGCCACCTGAGGGCACTGTATTCACTCCACCTTGAATGTTTTTTCCCCTATCAAGTAAATTATCCTCAATTTGCTCAAGAATAAATTTAATGCCTTAGAGAAGGGTACCCATGGAAGATGGGGGCCAAACAGTCCTTCCTCCTATCTTTGTTCTTGAACTAGAGTAATGAATGAACAAGGCTGACCTTAATTCAAATACCCGGGTTAACCATAAGGATGATATAAAATAAATCATTTAAATCTATTTAGTGTTTAGTAGAAAGTCAATAAATATTAGCTCCTTCCCATATACATACATACGCAAACATACAAATTTGCCGAAGACAGAACATACAGAGGAATTACGCAAACGGTTTATCTCTCTAAAGGGGGCAGGACTCAGAAGTCCCACAATGAACGTGCAGCTGTGCTAGGAAATCAATGCAGAGAGCAAATTTATGCTGCTTTTTTCATTGCATGTTGCAGCTTGTACATAATAGCCAGAGGGAATAGAATACAAACAGCTGGGAAATAAAGATGAAAGCAAAACTGTATCAGCAGGGAGAGACACAGAACCCCCTGAGAACTCAGCAGTGTCACGAAAGATAATTTGAACGAAAGATGAATGAACAAGGTCACCTGCACGGAATTCCTCTTCTCAGAAAAAGATCATTAGACTCCCGCCCATTGCTGACCATCTCCATCTGAGTCAAGGTGGGGAATGGGATAAAGAGTCCCTAGCTTGCAAATTTATACATTAAATTTCTGTCTATATAAATCAGAGTTGTGGATAAAAGCATCATTATTATCAGTGCCCAAAATTATTATTAGATGGTTGAAAACAAAGAATTTGTGCTTCCTCACGCAAGAGGACTCTTGAGGTTTTCCCCCAACCTCAGTCCCATAAGGCAGGTTTTGCGGCCTGATGCTGCCCTCTAGTGTCTTTTTGGTATGGTAACGCGAGAAATAAAAACTTCCAAGAACCCTGAAGCAATCAACACCTCTTTGACCCAGGCCTGATAAAGCAAACAAAACAAAGGAAAAATCCTAAAGTAAAAACAAACCAGGATTTGTACTAAACTCAAAAATGAGTTAAATTTTGCTTCAATGTAGACACTGCATTCTTTGAGGTTCTGAAAAAATGGTATCAAGATTAGTGAGTGCTCTCAAAAATAAAGACACTTGCCATTTCCTACTTTACTGTCGAATGGTTACTGCTTCAGTCTGTCTGAGGCATGATCCAGAAACTTTCATTTCGTGAACCCTGTCACATGGTTCTAATGTGGAGCTGGTTGAACTCACTTTGAGAAGAACTAAAGATTATGGCAGTGACTTTAAGCGGAGTATAGAATAAATATGATAATTTTCTTACAATTCTGTAAGGGCAAAATATACATGAAATAAAAATCATCAACCAAAATAGGTCACCCTTCATTTTTCCTGTATTTAGAATGCCTGAATTACATGACTAGCATGCTAAGAAAACACTGCTGTTCAATTCAGAGTGAAGAGTTCATGTGGATGGTCTCCTAATCAATCAGCCCACCTCCAATTCCAGTGGGCATCCAGGTGGAGAAGAGAAAATGCCTAGTTGTTTTACTCATTCTTCAACAATACCTTCCTCTAAAGCTCTTCCTGGTGCCACAATTAGTTTAATGGCCTGATATGGCTGTAGGCATCCTGTTCTTCTCTGTCCTGTAAATGCCCCACATCAAACTTCCCCATGGAACAGAAAGCTTTCCATTATAGGAACACTTTCTTCCTCTTCAAAACTGCCCTCTCCCTTCTTTGCACAGAGGAAATGTTGTGTCAATATTTCTCATCTGACCAATGCCTCTCACCACGCATACCAAAAGGTGGTAATGACAGAAGCTAGGAAATGTCATTACATGACCAAGCTCTCTTTTTAAGCCCCTTCTAGTCAGTGGCACACATGGCAAGAGAGCTTCCTTGGGGTTATCGTTGCCATTGGATCACACATTCAATTTACAAGCCCACAGCTTTGGCCTTTAATTTTTATGTTTTAATTTCCGGGACTTGCTTTCACTTTTTGGCATAGTCTGATAAATGTGTAAACACATAGGAACTTCACAAAGTAAAGGGGTGTAGTCATTGGTATAGAATCTCTATTCACCTGGGGAATTCACTTCAAATTTAAATAATGGGTATTTTAAAGGCAAATGCACTCAATCAGAATTCAATACTTAGTATCTTAATGTAATATAAAATGCTATTTTCAATTCATAGTTTATTTTTTGTATTGTGGCTAAAGCCTTTCTTACATTCAGAATCATGAAACATTCAATGTTTTAATAAAATAGGTCCTGATGGTTAGTTACATTTGTAAAGGTCCCTCCAACACCAGAAAGAATCCTATACCACAGCCTTCTATTACCCTCACTTCCATTTTTAATGAGCATTAAACAAATATTTACCTCAGGAAACTGTCCTAATTGTCCAATAAGATATAGCACATTGCCTTGCACTACTTCTCTATACCCCAAATGTTTATGTAGGTCTTTGCATGTCATATACTTCAATCAGCCATGAACTGCTTCTTTTCCAGCACTTTAGCATTCCACACAGTTTCTAGCGACAGCCATTTATGCTAACTGAAGTCTCCCTCTCCACAAACAGGACGCCATTTTGGTTTAGCTTTGGTGGCTGGCATGGCCAGCACATTGAATGTCACAATCTCTTCCTTTCCCTTGACAATTACCACCTGAACCCACTGTGTAAAACAGGAGTACTCATTAAATAGGAAAATATGGAAAACTCATTCCATTCACTTTAGTCAGAGAGAAGAAAGATAAAAAGAGCTTTAGCCTGTTAAACAGCATTTCCTTTGAATCTCATTTTCCTTTCTGAGCTATGCTATTAGATGTGTGGACACAAACAGGATCGCTTTGAAGTTAACAAGAGGCCCACTCTGAAAGAAGGAAGACAGCCATTATCACACATTTTATGAGGTGGATAAATATATTCCTGGGATTGTAAAATATTCTGCAATTACAGGACATGAAATACTTTTCTTTCTTCATTCGCCCTATTTGGAAAGACCATTTTTCTCTAGAAAGGGTTCTGTTGGATTTTCTGTTTCCAGTTCTCTAACTTCCCCATGTATTTACCTTGTGAGTCAAAGGAAAAGAACCCATCAATATAAATGAACAGCTCTTGTCAAGCAAAAATGTGACCACAATGATTCCTCCAGGGCTTTGGGATGCATCAGGGTAGAGGGCAATGCAGGGTGCTTGCGTCAGAAATGGGGCTGGGGGGGGCGTATATTTACTCTACTGTGGCTGTTGTTTCATCCCTGGGCAAGCCATTCAAAGCTCAGATTTCCTACATTCATAATAAAATGCTAATAATACCTCGTCCAGTGCTTGTTGCAGTATTAACAAGATGGCATGTATGGATATATTCTTAGTGAATAACAAAGGCCCACTCAAATAGAAACTTCTGTTATTTTTTTCTGTTACTGACATGTTTTCTAAGCATTTGTCTTGCTCACTTGAGAAAGCGAGTATCGATAGGGAAGGACAAAGTCTTTAAACTTTTTTAGCAGCTGGTGAAAGAAACATTCCTATGTGTGTGCCTGTGTGTGTATGTGCGTATGTGTGTGCATACGGGTAGGATGGGGCAAGTTCACTGTTGGAGACACAAGGGTGTAAGCCAGGCTCAGACCCCTGTTGGTCAGAGGGTGTGTAAGTCTAGGAACTCTCACCAATGAAAGAAAACTAATAAGTTCTAGAAGAAACTCCTTAGGAATCTAGTTACTTGACCCTAAATCCATTAAAAACTGTAGGGACTAAAGAAACTTACAAACAACCTACTTGTCTTTATAATATCAAGACTAAGAACATGTTTTCTCTTTAAATTTTAATCATGCATGCATTCTTAGAGATTGCATTTTTTGAGCTATTAAATATACATATGTTTCTGCCACATTAAAGGGGAGCACAAGCTTGTATGTTGTATTATTAATTATGTGTTGGAAATAAAACTCTGATCACTCTTGGCAAACAATAGATACACACACTCCAAAACAAAGGATTCGTCCTGTGAGTGGAGACCATGTGGGTTCGTGCCTGTTACTCCGACGCAGTGTGAACTTACTTTTAAGGTCCAAGTTCCTGGCTCCCGCAGTGATTTGTGTTGTGATTTTCGTGTCAATTTTGACAGTGTGGAGATTGCTGGTGTCCCTTGAGATCATCACATTGTGCCACTGATTGTCATTGAGAGGTTTATTTGAGCTCCCTTTGATAAGGTTAGCACCATTTCCCAAATCAAACACATAATGTAAGTACCTGGGAAAAAAGCGAAGGTGAGGAAATGTCATCACTTTTTGAATTTTTGATGGAGTCAAACTGGATATTACAAATGGAGATCTTTTATTTTTAATGTGGTTCCATTCTTGTTAGAAATCTGAGTGAGCTGTACATAGGCTCAGCTAACAAGAAGGTAAGAAACACTACTGTTTTAGAAGGAGGATTATTCATTGTCTGCATGAAAATAGTGAAAATTATTTTCAAAATCATGGTGTACATCTCACTTTATGACATTGGAAGGTCAATACCTTTCGCTACTCATTCTCTATTTCCACCTACACCCCATCTTTTGCCAGTTTCTTGTACCTGCTTTTCCTTCATCTTAAATGCCTGTTTTTTAGATGAGAAATGTGCACTCACCTTTCAAGACTCAGCTCCGATATCCACCCCTTCCCTCATACATTTTCTTGATTTCCTAAAAGACTGTCCTGACCTTAGCGTATGATCACCTGAGGCAACTTTTCATAATGCTTCTCTGCGATGTTTATGTGTTCACCTATATTCCGTAGGGTTGCATGTTACATGTGTGGCTCCAGTTTGGTAGAATCTTAGATGTGCACAGAAGTGGTGTATATATATATGTATAGATAGATAGATAGATAGATAGATAGATACACACATATATGTGTGTGTATATGTGTATATATATATATATATATATATATATATATAATTAGTGCCGGGTATACTCTCTTGCCCATTGTAGATATGCTATAATGTTCACTGACTGAATGAATGAATACTCAAATCAGTTAAAACACATCATGTTTTCCTCACCATTTCAAGGAAATTTCACAAAAATCTTTCCTTCTAAATTCTTCAAGGAATTCTGATATAGAATGAAATTTGAGTTAAATGGATTTTATGAAATTGAAGTTATCTCATTACTTATTTTAGGTGTTTAATTAGCACAAATTTTTATACATTTGTAGAAATGCTTTTGTAGAATTACAGTGTGCATAGTAAGGAAACCCACATTTGAAGCATAAGATTCATGGAATGCCTATCATAATTAGAACTCAATGTTATTGTACCTCATGTATGAAAGTGTAGGTATAGAAGACTTACTGATTCCTATTAACTTTACAAGATATCCAAGAAGTGATCTGAACAAATATATTTAAGCCATTCTTCCACAGTCTTGCCCGCTACCTTAGAAACGAACACATCTGTTTAATGTATATTTTTGGTTATCAAGGTCAATTTTGCAAATTTTTATTTATTTGTCATTGAGCTCACATATACTCACCCTTTAACTAATTCGACCACAATAAAGTCATTTCCATCCCCACTATTATATAGTATTAGTCCATCTAGGGATGTTGTCTTGAACTGGAAAAAAAGATGCATAGAAGTGTAGGCTTGCAATGTAGCTAAGGCAACATAACTTGATTTGGTCTTGAAGGTGACAGGGTCTGCTATGATGTTCCTGAAGCCAAATCTGGCATTGAGCTCACAGTAATCTATGTCACCATTTTTACACAAGTCAATGTATGCCATTCCATTAAATGTCAGGCTTTGCAGGTGTCCAATGAAGTTGGAGGGCACAGAAGACAGATACCGACGTTCCGTGATGATGCCAGTCTCTATGTTATGAAACTCCAGCCTCGTGTGATCGCCTGCCATTTGACCTGAAAGGTCATAATAATAATGTATTATTATTTTTCTGTCTCTAAAAGAAACTCCCAACTTTAGACTTCCATGGCGATATCACATTTTAAAATACAAGGATCCAAAATACCTTTTGACATTCAGTTACATATGGTAAAAACATAGCAATGATATTAAAGGGTAAGGCTGGATACTTAATAAAACTTTCTTAGGTCAGGTTTTAATCTTTGTCCAAATCGTAGCCTTAACAAAAATCACCTTCATTAGGCAAATTACAGAATTTTTTTAAAGTAGAGGAAAGAAATAAAGGAAGCAAGAAATAAAGAAAGAACGGGAAAGAGGGAAGGAGAGAGAAAGGAAAAGAAAAAGGAAGGAAGGACTGAAGAAAGGGGAGGGAGGAAAAAGGGAAGAAGGAAGGAAGAAGAAGGAAGGAAGGAAGGAAGGAAGGAAGGAAGGAAGGAAGAAAAGATAGATGGATGGAAAGGAGAGGGAAGCATTAAGGGCAATGACTGTCCTAAATTGTTCCATCCAACATTGATACATCCCAGCTTCATGGTTACATGTTTTTCTTAAAGAAATGCTCTTAAAGAAAAAAAAAAATGACTCTATATTTTCCTATACCCAATAGAAAATGAAGGGCTGCTGACTATTCTTTCAACAATGAACCATAAAAATGTGTCCAAAATTAAATATGCACTTTTCCCCTCCTCTTTTCTGTGCTGAACAATTCCCACAGTCTTCAGTAGAACTAGCCTCCTGGCCACTCTAGAGTTTCTGTTGATCTCTTCTGGACCCATGCCATTTTCCTTGCACTTATATTTTGGATACCTAAACTGGGCACACTCTACCAAATCAAGGCATGCCCAATTTTGAGACTATGAGTAAAATCAGCCCTGAAGTACAATCTTTTTTAAACACCCTAGTGTCAGATTTGGTTGCAGATTTATTTATTGATTGACTTTTCAATTCAGTCTCCATGCTTCTCCATTCCACTAAATTCTTCTGTCAATCCCATGAAAACCCAACCCAATCCTGTCTTTACCTCTAGAGTGATAACTGTACCTACCTACATACCACTGAAGGGAAGATAAATAAACAAAGATGTGAACTTGTTTTCCAGTGTACAACATAAAGTACTCTTAGCATTGCTAGTAATTCTCTCCTAGCGTCTTGCTCTTGTCCAATTAAATTGTCATTTGCTTTCTTCTAAAACTCGAAAAGGTCATTCAAATTGCAATCAAGTTCTTCCAGGTGCTAGATTCACTACTCAATTTGGCATAATTGGAAAATTTATCGAGCTTACCATATCCTGTCATCCATGATATTAATGAAAATATTAATTAGAGCTAATCCCAGGATCAGCCCCTGAGAAAATGCACTGAACCTTCTTCCCGGGTGTAATGAAGATTGAACAACCATCTATGTGGCCCTCCTTCAACCAACTTGACAGATTTTCATGTCTTCAATCAAGACAGTAAAATATTGGCTGGCATTTTGAGGAAATGCCAGTAAGTGAAATATAAAAGGCATATTTTTTTCTTGTGCAAGAGAAACTTCTACATACGTAATTGATTTTGATGCTTATAAACTCATTGGTGTAAAAAATTCTCCCGTGAGCTGTACTTAATTCTGCTTAATTTCTACACCTCTTTACTAGTTCTTGATCCTGGTAACAGCATTCTTGCCATATCCTTGACATGCTCTCTTTTTGGACTTTTTTTTTTTTTTTGATTCTATCTCTACAAACTTTTTTTAAATATAAAATATACCACTGTAAACATCTCGTTTCCTTCCTCCTCCCCACTATGCCTACTGCTCATCTTTTGGATGCAAAAATACCATTAAATCCTTAGCATTACTGGTTTCTAGTATGACATCATTTCTCTCTCCTTCTTTAGTGTTTTGTTCAATGACCTCAATGCTATTCCTTGGGGAACTACTTACTTGGTAGCAAATAAAATGAGTCTTAAATAATTTTCAAATATCACACCAGAAACATTGAATTAATAAGCTATACAAAGGAAGACTATAAAAAGCTAAAAAAAAATCACTTGGGTTTTCATACTTCCTTGTGTTGATTTTTTAATCTTTTTCATTATATTAAAATGGGAGCCCTAGCTCAATGAACCCACCTCAACCCTGAAACTGTCATGTTTCTTCTTCAAAGTTCCATTAATGAACCAACAGGTAGTAAGGAAATAACCTGCTCCCCCCACCCCTAAAAAATACAAATCCTTACAACTAAATATTATCCCAAACTGTCATGTTCTTGATAGCTCTGAAATAGGGAAGCACATTTTGTTTCAAAGGACTGAGAAGTTCAGTGATAAAAATAACAAGTAATGTCTGTTTTCTTTTCTCAAAGGGTTAGAATATGTATGCAGAGCATAAATAATAAAAAGGTAGTAAAACAGTTTGGGAGCAACCGTGGCCCAGTTACAAGAAAAATCATTATGGCCCATGTTCAAGAGTCTATTCTTTCTTTAATAAGCACATATAAATCGCGTTGACAGTAATGGCAGATATGCTTGCTGGCGGGGGAGAATTAGCACCTAAAAGCCATTATCCACTGCCTTAGAAGACATTAACTGCTGCCTTCTAAACATTCTTTTTTTTCCCTCAGAATTTATTCCAGAGTTTAATCCTCTGGCAGTAATGTAGCCATTTCTACTATTATACATATATATTGATTATGAAAAAATAAAGGACATTGAAGGAGAAAGATGTTTTTTTAAGGTTCCAAGCATTTAAAAATGTAGCATCTTTTCCAGAGACTGAGTGAAAAGAAAGTCTGGAATTAGTAAAATGCCTCTGATCAAAGGATATGGATACACCGGATTGGCAATAATCTCCAACGAGAGACAACCTCCTGGATAGTGTGTTTGCACAGGTATCTTATGATGCACATCCAATCTTTATATACAAACACATAACAATATCAGCTAGTTTATGTTTAATCTTGCTCGGAGTCAAGTTAACTTTCTTGTTCAGAGTCAAGAGTTAAATTTCTGCTACAGATCAAAATAACACCCAGCCCCATATCAGCTTGTTAGTTCACTTAAAGTTCTGGAGTGTGTGCTATATATGTCAGGTCCTGTATTAGGTAATAAAGAAGCAGTATCATTTTACAAAACTCATGGTTTATTGGGGAAAGGCAGACAAAAAGAGGTAAGGAAATAATGAAATATATGATGACAAAATAACAACAAAAAACTTCTATGAATTTCATAAACAGGATATTGAGTTGTTAAGTATGGGATGGGGGGCCTGAGCTGATATTTAAGTTAAATTTGAAAGATTAAGGGGCGCCTGGGTGGCGCAGTCGGTTACGCGTCCGACTTCAGCCAGGTCACGATCTCGCGGTCCGTGAGTTCGAGCCCCGCGTCGGGCTCTGGGCTGATGGCTCAGAGCCTGGAGCCTGTTTCCGATTCTGTGTCTCCCTCTCTCTCTGCCCCTCCCCCGTTCATGCTCTGTCTCTCTCTGTCCCAAAAATAAATTAAAAAAACGTTGAAAAAAAAAATTTAAAAAAAAAAGAAAGATTAAAAGAAGGGATGCCTGGGTGGCTCAGTCAGTTAAATGTCTGACTTTGGCTCAGGTCAGGATCTCATGGTTCATGGGATGGAGCCCCTCATCAGGCTCTGTGCTGACAGCTCGGAGCCTGGAGCCTGTTTTGGATTCTGTGTCTCCCTCTCTCTCTCTCTCTCTGCCTTTCCCCTGCTTATGCTCTGGTTCTCTCAAAAATATATAAACATTTAAAAACATTAAGAAAAGAGAGAGAGAGAGAGAGAGAGAAAGCGCCCTGCTAAGAACTGGAGAAGCAGAATGGGGAGTTGGATTCCAGGAAGGGAAACAGGCGCCAAGGGCATTCAGGTGAAAAAGAGGAGTACGTGAGATGAGGGGCTCACCTGAGACGGGAAGGAGAGTCACAGGCCAGATACAACACACAATGCCTCCTGATTATATTCTGTAGGCATTGAAGGGTTATGGGCAGGCAGATGCCATGAGTCAGTGCCTGAACGTGTGTGTTCAATCTCTCTGATGTAGGTATAGTAAACTGGAGACCATTTGAAGTAGGGTGGTTATAGCAAAAATGGAAAAAAATAAGAAAAGGTGTATGAAATGAGATAATTTTGCAGATGTAATTTGCAGGACTTACCAATAATGTGTAGATGATAGAGAGGAGGGAAATTGTAAGCAGAAAGAGTTAGGGGATCCCCAGAAAAAGAAAAATGAGACATAGCTTTCATGACACAAGAGAAGTCATTTCAGCAACCCCCACCCCAGCCAGCTGTTTTCCATGGCCTATGCCTTACCAATTCTACTTTCCCAAACACACTCTGGCAGAACTTCCAGGGCGATGCCAGAATTACAAAGAAATGCAAAAACCTCAGGAGTTAAGGATTTCAAGGGAACAAATGGAATGCAAAAATTAACAGTTTCTACCAGGCCTGGAAGTGGCCTAAACATATCTGAGACAAAAAAGTCAGTGGCAAAAACTCCCAGTGCTATTTCAAAGACCCTGCATTCCTTACCAGAGATAAAAGCCCAAGACTTCAACCAGTTTATACTGATCTTGGAACAAGCCCATATTCCGTCCCCCTTGTCTAACAGTTACCTCAGCTTCATTATAATGTTATAGTCTCCATCCAAGGGGAAGCACAAGCTTCATTACCATAACTTACGAGGCATGTATAGGCGTGCTTTCTAAGTATGCCTGAGCAAGCCTTTACCTGCCATGCCAAAGCTCTCCTTTCCGAATATTTATCCTAACCCTAAAAGGAAAGGAATACCTTTCACTCTGTTAAGGGAGTCTCAGTTTTGGAAGTTACTCCCTGTGATCTCCATGTCTGCTGCAAACAAAGTTTCTTTTGAGTGACAAACTGCACCTGGTGTAGACTCTATCTGTAAGTCACCAAGGAGCGAACTCAGGTTAGCTCCATTATAGAATGATGATGCCCAGCTAGCTGGTTTGCTTACATATGGTAAATACTGTTTAATGAAAGACACACTAACATACCACACACACACACCACACACACACACAAAACACATAGTTCCAGAGTCTTGAGACTGACCAAGTGAGGAGCTGAAACCCAAGACTCCCTGCTTAGGGCTCTTATATAGCTTGTAGAATTTCACCTCCAAGTTCCTAGGGAATCTCTTCCTTTTTAAGCTTCTTTGCAGGCAACTGTTGCCCTCATCACCCTAGGTAAAGTGCAGGCATTCCCAAGACTGGCCTGAGCATGTACTGTCGTGTCTTCAACACCTACTTAACAGTACATTTAACTGTAATTTAAAGATGAGGTCAAAACGTAAGAAGAAATGCATGAAGAGTGCCTAATGCTTTTCCTTACTCTTTTTTTCCTCTTCTGTGATTTCTCACTTGCTGTAAAATTTAATAACAAAACAAAACAATTGCTTTCCTGATTCATGGTGGGCCTCAAGTGGGCTTCAACACTAGAGTGTTTGAAAAAAAATCCCATTTCTAAACATAAGCCTCAGTGGCAAGTTTCCACTGCCCATTTTGGAAACTTCCCATGCTATGGAAGTCAAGCCTTTTCTATTCTTACAAATTTTTGGCTTTCATGAGATCTTTCACAAAACCTAATCCCCCAAAAATAAATCACCTTGATGAAAATTCACTCAGTAAAGGTAAATTAATGTGAAAATAAAACTGCCTTTAGCTCTGAGCAGCAAGATGCTGAGAGCTGAGGGAAGGAAAAAGTTGAGGTAGAGTACTGGGGTGCAGGGTGAATAATTTGGGTGAATCATCAATATTTACTTGGTTTATATTCCTATTCATCTTTAAACTCTGGAAAGAGCATGTTGGATTTCACTACTGAAAAAAAAAAATTTACTCCTACAGAGTGGAGGATAAAATCAAATTTCTGCTCTAAGACTTTGGGCAATTTTGAGAAAGAGTAAATGACAAGCTAATTTACTGAAATACTAGTTTATATTGTGTTCTTCCTTCAATTCTAAAATGCTAGCCAGGTATTTTGCCTCAAAGGGTTTTTCTTGGCAGAGTGGAAGCTGCTGGAAAACAATGCCTTCCTCAATCTTTTGAGAAAGCCTGATTTGCAAGGTTTATCCAGAAAGGGGGAGGGAGAAAGAAAGAAAGAAAGAAAGAAAGAAAGAAAGAAAGAAAAAGAAAGAAAGAAAGAAAGAAAGGAGAACAGAGTGTATTTGAGAGCTGATAAAGATGATGGGATTACCACTGACTGGAGATAGGAGAATATTGGTGGGATTTAGAAGTACAACTCATTCCATCATCCTGCTCTCAGCTCAGGGTCAAAGTTTCAGAGAGAATTGGTAAACATAGGGAGACTGGACTGCAGCCCACAGCTCCTTGCAGGAATTAGCAAAGATCCATTCACCCACTTAGGACAGGAGCAACAGGGTTCTTGCAATTAAAAGGACAAAGGACAAAAAAAAAAAAAAAAAAAAAAAAAAAAGGTGTTTTTGTGGGAACAAGTGCAGAGGGAAGACAAAAGGAGACTCATATGATCCAAGTTTGGGAATAGGGAGTGGGGGCAAAACAGACTATGATTAAATATCCTGTAAATCCAGAAGAGAGGCCTAAGGCCTTATTGATTTAAATTGTGCTGATTTAAATTGATATAAAGACAATTAAGAAATGTCCCATTTCTTACATACCTGAGTTGGTGGATCAAGATTCATATTATAATTTTAATAATACATGCTGAACAAAAACATGTTAAACAAATGTCTTAGGATATATTTGTGGATTCCTTTTCTTTCAGATCATAAGCCAAACCTCACCAATGACCTATGAATTCCTAATGAAGTCTTGGATGCCAGAATCCCAATATGAACCAGGCAAGGAAATATGAGTAACTTTGCCTTGAAGAGCCAGTCCATGCCCAGGAGCAGAAATGGGTACCTGCAACAGTAGCTTAGAAATGATCCCTCAACAGAGTCAATTCTCTTGGGAGTCTCCCACAGAATAGGTCACTCACTTGTTCCTACATCTACAAGCTACATCCCACATCCATGTAAATATCTGTTTATTCTGTTTCCTAACATTATGATTGCTGGTGGTAGATAAATGCCTGGCCATTTAAGTACACAAAGGAATGTATTTACTGCAAGTTGAAGAAGGCAATTCATTAACTTAAAAGTTTGGTTGGAATCTATGTAATTGAAAATATGTATCTTGAATTTTCTATGAAAATCAGATGGCAATTCATTTAGGGGCCATTTCTGGAATTTTCTTTGTTATACTGATCATATTCACACCCTATTTGTTACTTTTTTTAATATTTATTTTTGAGAGAGATAAGAGAGAAAACTCTCACTAGTGGGGGAGGGACAGAGAAAGAGGGGGCAGAGGATCTGAAGGAGGCTCCCCACTGACAGCAGCAAGCCTGATATGGGACAGGAACACACAAACCAAACTGTGAGATCATGACCTGAGCCGAAGTTGGGTGCTTAACCAACTGAGCCACCCAGGTGCCCCTATTCATCACTTCTTAATACAAAATGTGTTGCATTGATTTTTAAAATCATGTTAATGTTGTACATACTTACAACATACTTATGTAATTAAATAGGAATGGGAAGGAAAAGCTAAAGTGAAATACATAAAACTAATTATATTTCAAATGGAGACTATAACTACACTCAAGGAAGGAAATTAGGAAGAAAAGGAAAAAAAGGGAGGCAGGGAAAGAAGGAAGGAAGGAAATAAGCCAAGTTATAGCCAAAGTTACTTGTAAACTCAGCGTTTAATTTTACCTGCTAAGTCTCAGGCAGTGAGGAATGAGAAGAATCACAAACTAATCCTGAATTTTGTTTTAGTTGATTTATTAATTGTAGTGGTATAGGCAACTTCAAGTAATCCACACACTATTCTACATTCATTATTGGGTTGAAGAAATGAGTAACTGACATCACTGAGGGCAAGGATCCCACCATGGAAGAAAGAACATGGAAACACAGAATGGGGGAAGTCAAAAAACAAGGACGTAGATATGGATGTACCACTGTGAACTCATCTTTTCTAAAATATATGTATATGCATGATTATGTGCACATGCATTTTTGTAAACTAGAAACCACTGTTTGGATGATTTAGGTTTTATCAGAAAGAGTAAAAATGGGGAGTTTGTGTCTAAGGTCATGTGTCAGAGGTAGTGAGTAAACAGCTACCCGGGGACAAGGACATGTGAAAACCACAAGGGAACATTCTTTAGTTCCATGTGTGTATTTACATATTCATTCAGGTTTATGTGTATATCCTTGAATATATTTTCCTATCTTTGCCTACTGAAAAGGGCAGGAAACAAAGATACTCCAATAGCATTGAGAGTATCTCAACATCAACCACCCAGATTTTGGTCTCTAATATCAATCTTGACTAAATGAAGACAAAATGGCTGATTCCAGAGCTGGGGCATGGTAGGTACAAGCTGTGCCTGGAATATCCTGTTATGACATAAAGTAAGTAAGAAAATGCTAAAAAAGCAAAACAAAATAAAACAAAACACAAACCTGAAAATGTTGGGGTGGGGCATGTCACAATATAACAAAGACCAACTTCATGGGACTCACACTGGCCCATGGACTCAAACTGGGACCATCTGAGCACCAAAATAATCAAGTAAAGTAATTATAAACTATTTGAGAAACATAGAAACTTGGGTGTCCATACCAATAAGGAAGAAATAAAGGAAGGAAGGAAAGAAGAAAGGATGGGAAGTGCTGGAATTAGAAAATCATTTTGTAACTACTGCACTAAAGACTGGATCAGGAGAAAATCTTCAATGGATGCTAAATGTAGGGTGAAATTTTGAAGAGACACAGAATATTTTTTATGGTCTTAATGTCTCTCCACAGACAGTTTATTAGTGGAGAGGGAGAAAACATACTGTTCATGTAGTGGAGAAAATGGACAACGTGTTGACCAAGTGGTTAAATTAAATCACCGGTAAAGGACACGGACGTCTCATGCCTTCAGACAGGATACTAGAAGGAGGCCACAATATCACCAATGCAGAATTCAACCCAAAAATGCAAAACCTGAATTCAGTCGTGAGAAAACATCAAACACAAAATGAGTGACTTTACAGTGATAAAAGGTGGGAGGGTTATATATTTCAAAAATGTCAATGTCACGAAAAGACAAAAAAAAAAAAAGTTGCTGGAAATGTTTCAGATGAAAGCAGGTTAAAGAGACCCGAAAGCTATATGCGGTGTCCGAGCCCAGGCTGCACACTGTGTAGAGGGGAAACGCTATAAAAGACAACACTAGGTCAACTCACTAAATTGTAATATGGAGAACAGAACAGATAAAAGATATTGCATCCGAGCAACACTTACTGAAGTTGGTAACTCTTTGTTATGTAAGGGTATATATATATATATATATCATTATTTGTAGAAAATGCACACTTTAATAGTTACAGGTAAAGGGCCATTTTGTATTTAATTTTTCCTCAACTGGTTATGAAAAAAAAAAGTGAAAATGTCAAAGCAAATGGGATACAACATTCACAAGAGTAAAGATAGATCAATGTTCTTTGTACTGTTTTTATTTTTGAGTGTTTTTTTGTAAACTGGAAACTATTCGTAAATAAAATTTAGCAAAATATGTTGCACCATACTTTTGTTTCTATCCCTTCTTCATCCACTGTAGTTCAGGACTTATGACTTTACATCCTAGAGCATATACTACACTGACACAGGATTCATTTTGCTCAAAACATATTCTCTCAGCATACTCTCAGGATTTCCAATCACCTGAAGGTCCACGAAAAATGAACGCCTTGAGCACACTGACCTATTTGCTACAAAAGGCCATTTTAGCCCTGTCAACTACCATATAGATGCATGAAACCAAACAAAACTGTCTCCTCAACATTAGTCTGTGTAGCACCATTGAAGCCCTTCTCCCCAGTATGGAATGTTCCCTCACATACTTTTATCATCTGTGTTACTCTCTCTTTAAAGCCTAGTTCAAATGTCATCTATTGCTTTAAGCTATCTTTGAAACCAAGGTCCTCAACCTCTCTTCTGAACTCCAAGATCATAAATTGCTTACATCAAACATTCAGTACCTCATCTACTGCACCAATTGTCAGTTCTTGTGTGAGTTCTTGTGTGTATATCTATTTAGATATAGATGTGTATGTATCTATTAAGATGTGTGTGACATGATGTGTGTGGAAAGTATGTGTTGTAGAGGTTTTGACCACGAGTCAAAAAAACAAAATCATCAATAATAGCAATAAAATCAAACCTAGGTCCTCTTCTAAGTTCTGGTAACAGTGGCATTTCAAAGAAACATAAGTCACTTAACCCCTTTGAAACTCAGTTTCCTCATCTTTCTTTTTTTTATTAATTTTTTTTAATATTTATTTTTGAGAGAGAGAGAGAGAGAGAGAGAGAGAGAGAGAGCGCGCACAGGCAGGGGAGGGGCAGAGAGTGAGGGAGACACAGAATCTGAAGCAGCCTCTAGGATCTAAGCTGTCAGCACAGAACCCAATGTGGGGCTTGAACTCACGAACCACAAGATCATGACCTGAGCTTAAGTCAGATGCTTAACCAACTGAGCCACCCAGGCACCCCAGTTTCCTCCTCTTTAAAATGAAAATGCAGGGGCGCCTGGGTGGCGCAGTCGGTTAAGCGTCCGACTTCAGCCAGGTCACGATCTCGCGGTCTGGGAGTTCGAGCCCCGCGTCAGGCTCTGGGCTGATGGCTCAGAGCCTGGAGCCTGTTTCTGATTCTGTGTCTCCCTCTCTCTCTGCCCCTCCCCCGTTCATGCTCTGTCTCTCTCTGTCCGAAAAATAGATTAACGTTGAAAAAAAAATTAAAAAAATAAAATGAAAATGCATATGCCCTATCTGCTTCACTGGGTTGTGTGAGATTTGAGACATACTTAGGGACAAAAGAACGTTCCCCTGTGGTTTTCACATATCCTGTCCCCGGCAACTATTTATTCACAGCCTCTTGCATATGACCTTAGACACAAACTCCTCATTTCTACTCCTTTTTTTTTTTTTTTTTTTTAACGTTTATTTATTTTTGAGACAGAGACAGAGCATGAACGGGGGAGGGGCAGAGAGAGAGGGAGACACAGAATCGGAAACAGGCTCCAGGCTCTGAGCCATCAGCCCAGAGCCCGACGCGGGGCTCAAACTCACGGACCGCGAGATCGTGACCTGGCTGAAGTCGGACGCTTAACCGACTGCGCCACCCAGGCGCCCCCACTCCTTTTAATAAAACCCAAATCATCCAGACAATCGATGCTACAAAAACAATTCATTCCTCTAAGACCCGTCCTTGACCAAAACTAGTTGAACTTGGGTTGACACTCTTGTCAAAGCCCTGCAAAAATTCTGCCTTCCTTCACCGGGTTCACACAGTTCCTTTAGAACCTTCTCCTGTCTGGCAATTTTGAATAAAGACTTAGGCTAACCACTCTCTGGTTGATTTTCTTTCTCAGAGAATAAAATAATATAACATTTGCTTTCCAATTGCTAATCCATGACCCAGTTGCATAAGAGTCCCCTCTCAAGAGATTTTAAATATGAAAAAAAGCCCAAACCAAAAACAACAAAATAAAAACAAAAGGAAAAAAAAATTACTGTACTCTTCCTTGATTCTCTGTGTTGTCAGGCCAGGAATTGGTCCTTTTAAAGCTGTTCAGGTGATTCTGAAAAAAAGTTGCCCCTACATATAGAAAAGAGTTTTGGAGAGCCATAAAAGGCTATTGAATTATAAGATAGTAAAGAGATCCCTAAGTCTGCAGTTTTCTTCATTTGAACTCAGAAATGATTCTCTCAAAAGTTAAAATCCCACACATGCTATTTCCACATTGATAGAATCAACTGATCTCTGATCATGGAAACCCCTTAGGACTGAATGTAGGACACATTTCTCTGCTGCACAAGAACTATCTTGTGCTATGTACTAAAATAATAATTTTAGAGATGTTCTCTAAAAAGGGAAAAGAGTTAACATCCCAGTAGGTCATGTGTTTGGAGTTATTTTCAGCTGAGAGAATAAAGGCACAACACCGATTCCTCTTTCATTCGGTTTCCCTGTATCTCTGGGGTGGACTTTTATATGGCTCACCTCAGTTAAGGATCTACATATCAGGGATTGAACCTGACATCCTTAATATTAGAGTTTAACCAACTGAGGTAAATGGCCAGAAATGATCTATTATAGCTTATAATGAAAAAGTGGTTCAGCTGACAGAATGCCAGCATATCTATCAATTTACCCAAACAGTGAAATGTAGAACTTGCTGCTGTTTATTGCCAAAATATACAACAAAGAAATTGAACAGAAATTGGCATGTAAACAATGACTTCAATATTTTATGAGACCCTAAGATATTTATGACCCACAACACTGAACTATATAATGTCTTCTTGAATTATTAAATAGGAAAGAACATGACACAAAAGTAGTGCTTGTTTGAGAGAAAAAAAAACATTTAACATGCTCCTTATTTAATGGAATCATTGCTGGAGAAATTGGAATAAAAAATGAACTGTGTGTATCAGCTTCAAGTTGTGTAGTTGGTTTTATAGTCACCTGCAAGATATGGGAAAGTCTAAAGCTTCAGCAAAAGCAAAGGCAACGACAACAGGGGGATTTACCTGTCATGGCCTGTTGGTCATCCACGGTTAACTTTAAACTTTTTCCTCGACGGACCACACGCACTGTGTGCCATTCGTTATCATTGAGGTTATAGCCGGCAAAAAGGGTCTCGGGACCTTTGCCTGTAGGATATGCCAAACAGTCATTATGGACACTCAGAATCAGTCAAGCAAATGAACCTCACAGAGAGTGAGAGAAAGAGACAAAGTAAGGGGGAAGGCACGGGAGAGGGAGGAGAGACAAGAGAGAAGGAAATGAGAGAAAGAGGTGAGAGAGAGAAAGGAGAGAAGAGACTGGCTGGATCAATTTTCAAACCCATTAGAGTCAGAGCAAGCAAGGAAAATGACAAGTTAACAGACATTCAGGTGTGACAATTTAAGAAGAATCTTTAACATTATGCATTGATCAAAGACAAGTGAATGAACCTTGTTGTCATAAATAGGCACAGTCAATATAGGATCAGGAAGCCTCCCAAATTTACACACACTTTTTGCTGTTGTTGTTTTTGTTTTTCCTAAGGAATTCTCCGGTCTTTATAGTTAACACTTTTTCGCTAATGAAGTAGATAGCAGTCTTGTAACCTCTGACTTCGGGGAGAGAGCAGACCTTAAGTAATTAGCTAAGCATCTTCAGGCTAGCGCAACTGCCTGATTAGATTCTGGTGAGCAGACTGCTCTGGGCACTATATTGTGTAACAGCTGCTCTTCACTCTTACATCATGTACCTCCAATATTCACCAAGTTCTTAAATTTATGGAATGTTGTGTCTAAAAACTAAGTCCAGTGAAGGCACAGAAAACGGGTTTAGATAGGAGTACTGACTCTTAGGAAATGAAGAAGAAAAAGAAGTCACAGCCAATAAAGGTCCAAGTGATGAGTCGGAAGGAAAATAAAGTGAGACTAAACAGCACTAGAGGGAAAGGATTCCCAGCTGAGGACCAAAAGAAAATTAACCACCTGGGAGAGTAACTGCCAGTGAGTCTATTAAATCTATGCAAATTAATTTATAGAGGCTTAGAACAGACATACTATTTCAGAAAGTTGTTTTATGGAAATCAGTGAAATGAGAAACTTAGACAAACATCCTTTTGCCACTTTGTTTCTATTGAAACAAAGAAAGGAAAAAAAACCCCACAAACCTTTAATATAACTTGAAAAAATTTTTAAATTAAAATAAAACATTTCTACTAATCTGATGCTATGATTCACTAAGAAAAAATCATGAAAAGTTTTTAAAGATACATTATTTGGTGATGGATTTTTCCCCTGTGTGTTTTGCAAGGACTGGAATTTGTTGGTAAGCTAAAGTAATGAAAAAAGTGACACCGTTGAATTTCATCAACTGATTCAGGATCAGGATTGGCTTCACAATTTCTTCAACCAAATTCTACCAGCAAAACCAATCAATGTCCAAGGATCTTAGGAGAACACAGAAAAGTCAAGGAGAAGGAGGAAGAAACAAAGGGAGAGAGAGAGATAGTAAGAAAACCAAGTGGAAGAACTTCAGTAGTCTATCCAACAAGAGATTGTTGTTTGCTTCTGGCACTGCTGGCTATCCATCCAGCCCTGATTTCTCTCTTAGGATGTTACTGATGTAAATTCTGCCTTCCGTGGTTGAGTATTCTCTGGGGCTTAAAGTGAACCAGGGAGATAAGCTAAACTTTGCAGTATGGACTGCTTCATGTCTCTAAAGGAAACCATCATGAAGGTTACAAAGAATCTTTTTCTGTTTCTTTAGAGAAGAAAATTACACATTTTCTTTAAATTACACATCCAAGCCAGATACATGAATAAAAACTAGTCTGGACAGAATAGTTCTGAAAGATTGATCACTAAATAACTAGAGGAAGCCTGTTAGTTCAGCAACTGAAAAAAAAAAAAAAAAAAAAAAAAAGCTTTGAGGCCAATGTTGAAAGCAAGTTCCACGATCAAAGGAACTCTTTCTAGTTTCAACAGTGAAGAAAGAAGCGCTTAATAACTCTGCAGAATCTTAGTATCCTACCGGCAGCAAGGGTCATTCTTAGTTTTGATCTTTGAAAAGAGAATATATCATGTTTAAGCTATTTTTATAGGGAAGACTTTTTTTTTTCCTTAGAAATGTGTCCTTTTGAAGCAGCTTCACTCCCATTCTCTTATTTTTAAAAGTGTTTTGTCAAGAAAAAGAAGCTTAAGGGTGATATCATCATTATACCCCATTCTGGGCTTGATCTTCCTCTTAAGTCATAATGCTTAATCTATGAAACAACTATTTCCATAACAACAGGCACAAAATCCAATTAAAAATAACCCTTTGGTTCATAAAAATCTCTGTGGGCCAACTTCAAGCTCCTTTCTTGCATTATTAAAAATGTGGAGAGATTGATTTTGGAAGACAAGGTTTTAAAAAATGCACTTAATATTCTCAGTTCAAAACAATGTTATCATGCAACTTGAAGTGTAATGGAGAGTGCACTGGCGAGAAGTTAAGAATTGTGGTTGCTAGTCCTTGATTTGCTACTAAGGAAAGTAGTTGGGAGCTGGCAAATGCTTACTGTGCTCCAGGCATCTTATCTGTTAACTTATTTCATCTTTACATTGTTATCCTTTTGTAGATGTGGCACTGAAGGCCTAGAAAACAAAAACTTTTTGCCCCAAGGTCACAGAGCTAAAATGTGATAGAAAAGTGTTCCATCCTAGGTCTGACTGACCAAAGTCTGCATGTTTTCCCCTGCATTAGCCTGCCTCCCAGCTATACCTTTGGCTAGAAACTTCTCAGTGTCTCTACATCTAAATGAATAGATGGAGACGGGAAAGCTGCTCTTTGTCATGGCTTCCACCTTGCTCTACAGAATGATTACATGTCATGACATCTGACCCATCCTCTACATAAGTTATGGAGGAAGGAAATCTCTAAACAGAACACCACAACTCTAAAAGGTACTACAGGAATGATACAGAGGGAGGGTCATCATTTTGGGACTGAGTCCACCCATAATCAGCAATTTGCTAGAACATTTAGCTTCTGTTGGTCTCAGCAACCTTATTTACAAAAGGCAAGAGATGATGTAGATGATCTCCATAATGCCTTAGAGATCTCACATTCTCACATTTAAAACATATGGAATTGGTAAAGAAAGGTGGCTTAACTGCTGTAATTTTGAATTTGAGAGTCATTTAGTCATTTGTCCTCTTCTCAAAATTTTAATGGCAATATTATAGTCACTAAGACCATGAATGATCAGAATTCCTTTTGAGATTTCCTCTTTTGGGGGATATCAAAATATTGGAAGTAACATCTTTCTCCCAGCATGAATGTGAGTATTATCGACTGAATGTTCATGTGTTGAAGCCCTACCCCCTAATGTGATGGTATTAGGATGTGGGCCTTTGCAAGGTAATTAGGTTTAGATGAGGTCATGAGGGTAGACCCAATGATAGGATTGATTCTCTTATAAGAAGAGACATTACAGTTCTTTCTCTCCATCATGCAAGGACACAAAAAGAAGGATGGCCATCTGAAAGCCAGGAAGAGAACTCTCACCAACTACCAAACCTGCCAATGCAGTGATCTTGGACTTCTCTGAGTCTAGAATTGTGTGAAATTAATGTTTGCTGTTTAAGTGACATAGTCCATAGTATTTTGTTATAGGACTCTAAGCAGACTTAGTAAGCAATAATTTAAAGATTTTAAAGAAAGTCCACAGCATTGTTTCTATAATCATTCCTTATGCTTTATAGAGAGTTAAAATTTATTTCTATTTTTACACTTGATCCTTACTGTAATCTATTATTTAAGCCATAGAGTTACCCCCGCCCCCAATTTTTTAGTCAAGAAAGAAGACTTAAAAAGGTCAAGTGTATGATTATAAGTCTCAGAGGCAGTAAGGACTGGAATTAAGACTGAGATCTTGAGATTTTCCAAGCCCCTTCTAGTGTCCTTTCCACAGGCCCCCAAATGATGTGCAGACAATAAGAGGTGCAATGTGGCTGAATGACAACAGCCAGTATTTAACCAGACTGAATCAAAAGTCAGCTCTATAAGATAAAGCTACATTAAAGAATTATAGAACTAGAAGGGACGTAGGAGGTAGAGAAGCTCACGGAGCCATCTACAAACATACAATTTGAGATCTGAAGCAATTAGATGATGTTCCACTGTTCATATGAAGAGTCCAAGTCCCTAGACTGGCAGTCTAGTGAGCTTTCTGTAAATCATTCTCCCATTATATTATGCAGAACTAGACTGAACTTCTTACAGGACACCAAGATCTGACTACAATTCAGTTCCCGACTACAATTGGTTCTCCATCTAAGGTGAAAGTCAGGCAAGAATAAATACTGCTGCTTTTCAACAGGAGTTAAGCTATAAGTGTTTTCTAGTTGGTGATATTCACCAGATTTTCTGGTGACTCTGCAGCTAAAATTCATGAATTTGCATACATTTAAGTTTATTAATTACAAATGGAAGTAGACACAATAAGCATTTCAGTTTTCTTCACTCTGGTTCAACTTGATTGTCCTTTCACAACCTACCCACGTATGAGGTTCTTGTGTCTCTATAATTTTACTCCTAAGAAGGGTTGAAGATAAGGGCAACTTGAGGAATAGGAGAGGAAGGGGTGTGTGTGGGGTGAGGGGTAGAGTCAGTAGTCAAATAAATCCTTCTTTGAAATCTACTACTTTACAGAGCCTTGATTTAACCACTAGGAAATACATTTAATAAAGGATGATGTCTGTTTTTGACCAGATTAGTAACCACATTTGCTAATGACTTTTCAACTCCAATTTCACTACAGCAGGGGATGGTGGAGAAAATTGGATTTTTTCCCTAGGGCTGTCATCAACTAATTATGTCATCTTAAGTAAGTCATTTATTTTTCCTGTTCCTCACATTTCATGTGTAAAATGAGGATACTTGGTAAGACCATGTCAAAAATGCTCTCCAATAACCCAACCTGAAAATTCTGTCATTCTTGGAAGGGAGAGACATGGCCTGCGCTATTTTCTAACCTTGTGGCAACATGAAAGAGTGCAATATTATAGTGAAGTTCTCTAAATTTGTGAGATTTAATTATCTTTGTTAATTTCACCATTTTTATGTTGATATGCATAGACAGAGGAAACAGAGAACTTCAGAGAGTTATTGTAGACCTATTACTCAAGTCAAATGGATCCAGTAGGACAATATTGATGTATGCCAGCAAATGGATCTATTAACTTATGTAGTCACATTTTAAGGAGAACTGTTTTTGTCAACTTGGCACTACTCAAAATTTAGCACCGAATAATCAGTACATGGTCAGTCAGGAGCAGGAAATACACTTTTCCATGTACCAAGATATGTCCTTGCTTTATGGACAAGTTCACTTAGGAAACATCACAGATCAGAAGGTGATTTTGTAAAATAGCGATCTTTAAGAAACTCTTTCTTTTAACTGTGGTAAATTATTCTCTCCTCAGTTTAAAATATTAGATCAGGGATGGGCAGTGTTGGAGACTCTGACCCAGTCTCCCTCTAAGCTTGCCTTATTCAGAACAAATATAGGGTAAAATGTGAAAATTCAGGAGCTAAGCTGGGCCAGTTGTTTTATTATTTTTTTTAAATCAATGAAATTATTTTTTAGCCACCTGTAATCTTGCATAAAGAATATAGAAACGATGTAAACTGGCAGCTGTCCTCCTGTTTAAAAAGCAGTCTAGGGCCGCGTGGGTGGCACCGTCGATTAAGCGTCCAACTCTTGATATCAGCTCAGGTCATGATCTCACAGTTTGTGAGTTCGAGCCCCACATTGGGCTGTGCGTTGATGGCACGGAGCCTGCTTGCAATTCTGTTTCTTCTTCTCTCTGCCTCTCACCCACTTGTGCTCTCTCTCTCTCTCTTCAAATAAATAAAAAAAAATTAAAAAATGAAGCTGGCTAACTTGGTCCCAAGGCAGCACCCAGAACACCTATGAATCCAGCTGGCTCGTTTCTCCCTTTAAGAAAAAGGATGATTTTTTTAATCAGAAAACTTGAGAAAGGCTTTTAAAAATCATTTGCAAGTAACCCTTTCCTTTAAAATCAGATTTGATTAAAAAGAAAAGATTCATAAATCATTTATGAATTTAAAAAAAACCTTATTCTTCCAGAACATTATTTATTATGTATATCAAGGACCAGAGGTATCCAAAGGTACCATTGTTAGTTTATGTGCATTATCAGTCCTCTTGCATGAGTTCTCAACACACCCTTGATTGTAAAATACAAATTTATAGGCTCTCATCTGAAGATTTTGTAGGCCATTTCCTTGTAGGTCATGTGAGTTATGGAATAGATTGCCTTTCCTTATTTCTAGCCATAAGGAAACCAAGATTTAGGATTTGCACTTAATTTGATTAACTATTTTATTTTCTTGTCTTGTTCTTTCTTTCTTTCTTTCTTTCTTTCTTTCTTCATATTGTCTTTTCTCCACGCTGAATTATTTAAAAATATTTCTTAATCATTTTAATTGTTTGAAAGTAGGGGGGCATAAATCAATAAGTGAATTTATTTAATAAAGAAAGGAATAGCTTCTAAGAGATGTACAGATAATTAATCCAACTCTTTAATTTTACAGATAGTTCCATGGGAGGTTAGTCTGTCTAGACCTCTCTCTCTCTAATCTATCTATCTACCTATCTCCAACAGGATTAAATGAACCTCTACTGACCAATATCAGGTTTGTTTGCAAGTGTATTTTAAATTTATTTTCATATTTGTGATGAATATTTTTTGAACCAAAATATACATAGCAAAATACATATAATAGTAATTTTAGATCCTTTTTGGAAGAAAGCCTTGTGTGGAAATGTTTTGTGAACTAATTATACTAGTTTTTGAAAGTGGGGGGAAAAGAGTAAAGAGCAATAGAGAGGAATCAAACATAGCTAAGGAATCTATGAAGCAATGTGATCAAAGATGTTTAGTACACTAAAATGACAACTGTCTCCGGAGTTAAAAGATGGATGTGGCTGGAGAAAAGCAAGCCCATACCTATTATATTTTGATTTTTAAAACACTTAGACATGTGGGCCACAAAGCTGAGATTCCTACATACCCTTTAGGTCATTAGCTTTATTTGTACATTTTAAAGATGTTAACTACATAAGTGGAGCATCTGTATCAGCTACACTATTTCTTAGTAGAGTTCAAACCAATTGGCTCTGGATTTCCTTTTTGTTGACTTAAACATCAAATGTAAGTAATTTCTATTTTATAACCTTATCTTTTCATTGGAGTAGTTAATCTTCTCACTCAAGCCATTTATTGAGCATGGGGATTTTCATGGGTGCTTCTGCAAAGCCATAACCTAGCAAACTACATAGATGACAGGCAAGTGGGAATCCACTTTGTTTGCCTTTTGGAAATGATCGACCTACTACCTCCATTTTATTGAGAACAGGTTGTGTCTTTTCAACTACAGCTGGAGAAAGGCATTATGTAAAGTGCATCCTAAAGTTTTCATAGCTCTGTTATTTAAAAAGAAAAAATCTAGTGTTGCCATACATATAAATTGGTTCTATATTTACACAAGTGTTCAATTATTCTTTAGATCACTAAACTACCTATAGCACCCAGTAATTGAATTAGGAGTTACAGCACCACAGCATCTTAGAATTATGAAATTTTAAAACTGAATGGTCCATATTGGGTCTGTTGTCTACCCTATTTAACTACTCTTATTCATTCTGGATTATGTGGCACTCACACCCTATTATTTTAGTTTAAAAATTACTTTGTGCAAAACACTGATCTCAGCATGTGTATGTCCCAACTTAGATTCTCAAGATGATTGCATTCTAATCAATCAGGTGGTCAAAACACTTTTTCTGTAATGGGCCAGATAGTAAATATATTTGCTTTCCAGGATGTGGTTGTCATTACAATTACTCAACACTGCCATTGTATGGTCAAAGCACCCATAGACTATGTACACAAATGGGTGTGGCTTTGTTTCAACAAAACAGGTATTAAAAGAGGCAGCCCTCTGTGTGCTGGAGTTTATGCTGTATTTATGTGTAAAATACACATAAATAAATAGACAATTTAAGTCCCCTTATCTCATAGATTTTTACATTGAGTATTAAAGAAAGAACTAATGGAAATATATTTAAGAACTTATTAGTCAGTGGACCTGAGTTTTAGAATCAGTGTTGCCATTAAATCTAGCATAACACAAATTATGCTAATTGAGTCTTCCTCTTAATGCTCCTGGTTTGAGTTTTCTTATCAGTAAAACAACAACATAACAAAACAGAAAGCAATTTAAAAAGCTTTTAAATGGCATAAGCCAATTGTAAAGCCTCTTTTTCTTTTTTTAAGTACACTCTACGCCCAACATGGGGGTTCAAATTCACAAACCTCAAGATCAAGTGTTACATGTTCTACCTACTGAGCCAGCGAGGCGCCCCAAGACCACCAAATTCTAAAATTTAGTTACTTTTCCTGGCTGTACAAATTTAGAACAGCAGCTTTTATTAAAATGCATGATATCTGCAAGTGTGTGCATACAAAATTAGGTGTCTACATATATCCACATTTCTGGATAGTAACAAGTTTCATTTGGCAGTTGACTTTGAGGACAGTAACCTCTGGTGCGAGGCAGGAGCCAGTGGAAAGATGGAAACAAGCCTTGTCACTGTGACAATAATGGGAAGAGAGAAAAGCAGGAGAAACAGGCTAGCACCACACTGCTTGATGCCTGAGTCATGGTTCCTGGCAGCAGCCCTCCTACCTATAAATGACAAGAGGATGTGTTTCTCAGGTTGTAATTATGACACCTTCAACCTGCTGTTTGGTTTTGCCTTTAGTTTCTGGTTTTAAAATAATTACTTTAAAAAATAATCCAACCTCTGCTTAAAGAGGAGGAGGAGGAGGAGGAGGAGGAGGAGGAGGGGAGTAACTCCTCATTAAATGTTTCTATTTTCTTTCTCCATGCCTAGGTATTGGGCTGGGAGCAAAATTCTTTTGTTTTTTTTATCACTGTGAATCAGCTAGGGAATTTAATTAAAAATTAATGTTAGACACAGGTAAATTGCACTTCCAAATTCTTCTATTGCTATTTACTAACATTACCAGGAGAAGGACCAACATAATAATTTGCAAATCTGGCGCAAACTGAAAATGTGGGGCTCTTGCTCAAAATAAAGAATTTTAGGACAGTTACAGCAGATCATGAATTCAAGCACAGGTCCTTCTAAGCCTAGGGCCATGGGTAACTATGCAAACTGCATGCTGCTGAAGCCATCCCCGATGTGAAGAATTAAGTTTTGTGCTTATTTATTTTCATTTAGCTCTGTATTTGGAAATATGCAGACAAGGCTGGAAGCAAAATACTTCATTTATTCCCTTAAGAGGAACCGTTGGGTCACCTTCCCCATCCGTTGGCACTTAATGGCAAGGCCTCTGGAGTATCAGAGGAGTTGTTTCAGAGCTGTCCTACCTGCCGGGCCTGGTGCCAATCAGGACTTGGACTTGGTGACAGAGTAATAATCCTCCTAACAGCCATGAGGCTGAGCTACCTGCCAAACCATGTAACTCCTCCCTCTTCAACGTCTCCTCACATGCCTGACAAGTCTTCAGAATGCCTTTATGAACAGCCACTGGCCTTTTCTGTACAAGCAAGGTGATGTTTATAGAGTCCTAAGGAAAGACACACTTCCTTATATTGTAAGTATTGGAAACACCCTTCCCTAATTAAAAAGTACTTTGGCTAAATAATGTAAAGCCAGACTTTGAGCTTCAAGATGTTGGTTTTTCAAAAATGAAAATGAATAACAGAAGAAAGGCATTTTATAAACTATTTTAATTTCTGTGGAGAAATAAAACAGTCACATGCTAATTAATTACATTTATCTGTTTTGTTTAGATTATTATTTAAATCTGTCCTTGTGGGTTTTTTTAAGTTTATTTATTTTGAGAGAGAGAGACAGAGAGAGAGAGAAAGAGATCTCATGAATTGTGAGACCATGACCTGAGCCAAAACCAAGAGACAGACACTTAACTGGTTGAGCCATCCAGGTGCCCCTGTCCTTGTGTATTTATAAGTGCTAGAATGTGTATATCTTGGTCTAGTGCATGTGTTCTGGACTCCCAGGTTGAGTTTTTATCCGCATTCCATAAGTTACCAACTGTGTGAATTTGGGTAATCTATTAAAGTTCTCTGGGCCTCAGTATTTATATCTGTAAAATAAGCTAGTAATAGAGATACTTTACAACACAAATAGATTTAATGCATTTGAGTAATTTAAAGCAATTTAAATGCTTTAAATTACTCAGGACTCAGTACAAAGTTACTGAGGACTATTACACAGTAAGTCCTCAGTTGTGGTAATAATAAATAATAATAATATCACTATTATATTGTCACTATTATTATTATTTTACCTTCACTGTGCTTAAAATTTCAAAGAAAATATACTATATCTATGGCTTAGGGCCTTGAATGTACAGCTATTCACTAAATGTATATTGAATGGGTGTACTTGTTTAGAGTTTGTTGGATTGTGTGTGTGTGTGTGTGTGTGTGTGTGTGGTAGATGAAATATCTCTTGATATTGAATTAAGCCAAAGAGTTAAAGAAAAAGAACTCCATTAACTTTTAATGCTTACATTCACTAGAAGTGTTAGGAAATAAGAAAGCTTCATCCCTTTGTTGTCATATTTGGCAGCATGGAATCCGGTAAGTCATACAGTTGGAGAACTTGGGTAACTCAGTTATCTGGCTAATTATTTGGACAGATTTTTTGATCAGTTCCCTTGAAAATAAATTTAATATTGTGGAGAGCCTGGGAGAGCAAAATGACCTAAGGCTAGCAGTCACTAACTTCCAAATGCAGAGAAAATAGTTGGTTCAGGAATTGAGGGATTCAAGAATTAATGAGTAATTATAAGAAAACATGGGCCTTGTCTGCAAAAAGATCCAACCTTGAAGAGCTGCTGGAAACACCCTACAGAGACTCATCTGCCATTTTCCTAACTCACACCAAGGACATTCTATTATCTACAAAATAAACTTTAGTATATGTAGCTGTCTCCCCTTCTGCTCCATATCTAGCTTTATAGCATAGCTCTAGGCAAATGAATCAACAAGGTTTAAGTCATCTAGTAGAAACAGTTAGCCTCTATAGCTTTCACATTGATTGTACCCATTTATGACAGACCAGGATAAATACCTCAATGTAAATAATTTTCAATGTGAAAAACATACATTTGAAGAAATATAAATTACCTTTTAAGAATATAATTACATTTACAACACAGTAAAAATGAACACAAATTATATAAATACATTGTTCAAAGAATGTTTTAAAACAGTTCACCTTAAATCTAATCTAGCTCAACTGGCAAGTTTAGGAAGAAGTATAATAAAATACACCCAATACACTGAAAGAAAAAATTTGGACTGTGACTTTATTTTAAGGAAAAAAGATCATTTCCAAGAAATGCTTATCACATAATAGGATAGCTTGCAGGTATAATTAAGTACTAAATAGTTAATGTGATTTTAAGTAAGAATTATGAACAGAAAATGTATTCAGCATTGGTGTAACATGAAAAGGATTAAATTGATTCATACTGATACTGATTTAACACATCTTATGCAATACTTACAAAATTTCAAGCTATCTGAATGAAAAAAATGAAAAAAGCATACAGACATTGAGCATTTGGAATTTTATAAATATTTGACTAAATATTTCACTAAAAAGTCATGGGTTTAGAGTAAAAAAAAACAGAGATTACTTAATTAAATATAACATTACTCACCAGAATACACTATTATAATAGTTATAGACTTTTGTTTTATGAGAAGGCCAAGGAGAAGGCATATTTTTTCATATTACAAGGAAAGATGGCTTTACCTGTATTTTTTTCCATATCTTGTTAATGTAAGTCCATTGGAATATCTTTAAATACAAGACTGAATTTATAAAATTTAGCTCTCCTTCAGTATTTTTGGGGTATTCTTGAACAAACTTTCTCCACAAAATAAAAAGTATATTAGAAAATTAAATTTCAGTCCCTGCCTTTGTTAATTTATTTATCCCCTTCCTTTCTTTTCCTTGGGAAGCCATTATGATGCTTGAAAATCTGTTTTTCAGTATTTGTCTTAAACATTACAAAGCTATTTTTAATAAAAAATATTCTAAGAAATATGATAGGAAATGTTTTATCTTTAGAACTCTTGAACTGTAGTATCTCATTTGTTGTGATCTTTTTTCTTTCCTCAATGACTGCATCAAAAAAGGTAATGGACAAGTAACACATGATAACTTATTCATCCATGATATAAAAATTGGAATAATAACACACATTTTCCCAAGCAATGATAAGATTATTTACTAAATCCTTCTTTACATTGAATTTTAATAATGCAATAACAGACAGTGCTAACTTAATTGTTTTCTTTTATCATCATTAGCTTACTTATTTATCAGGCTAACTTTTTAGTCATTGATTGCTATGAATTAGTCATTGAGCGGTATGATTGTATTTAACCATTATTGTAGTAACAAGGAAACTATTGTGATTACTCCTATATTTGAAGGTGTCTTTGGGTCAAAATCTTCTAAAATGAATGGCCTGCTTTCCTATGATCAAGTGTTCTTAAAAGGTGCTTGTCCCACTATAGCAAGTTATTAAAAATTGAATCTTATGCCACATTAACTTGCTTAATTTGAGGAAACAGTACTTGCAGGTTCCTTGGAGCTAGTCAACCAACTGCTAGAAGGAATGTTATGTCTGTGTGCTTGTTCTAGTCAATCTTCCTATGAAAAGGTTATGTTAGTTAGGCTTCTGCTTAGTGGGTTACAGTCAAGGATAATTTATAGCAATGCATCTGTAAGTATCTTTTCAGTCAAAATTATTCCAATATGGTCTGTTTCTCAAGATCTTGCTCACAGATGCTTCCAATCAGTTTTAATTTGACTGCTCTGAGATAACTGATGAATCATAATGAAACTTACTTTTGTACATATATGTTTCCTCTCTATTTATCTTTCTTCAACCTGCTCAATAACCTGGACCTACTTTATATTACTTTGGCATAAAATATAACCTAAGCAGTAGATTAGGTTGTGACATACTACATCTCATAGTCATATTCTGAGTATACTGTTTACAATTTGTTGCTAAAAGAAAAGGTTGCAATATACCTATATTTTACCTATACCTATACCTATATTTTTAAAGAAACACATATTACACAGTGTGCTATTATTAAGTATGTAACATGCAAAGTATTATGTGTTATAAGGGAATTTAAAATATGAATGAAATACTTCTCTGAGCACTGAAATGGTCTCTTTATATTTCCATTTCCTCTAGCTTCCAAATATGAGTAATATTTCTAATTAGGAGCCAAGCATTGCTTGAAAAGAGACTCATTTGACTATTTTGTAAGTCAACATTGGTGGGAAATTAGTCTCCAAATACATTTAAAATATACAAACCATAATACAAACATATGTTGTAGTATAAACCTAGATTGTCCTAAATAATGGTGGGATTGGTTTCCATTGTATCTTAACAAAGCCTTTACTTTTATTTGCCTTTCATTGCATATTTTAAATTGGTAGAGTAGAAAAAAACACTGTAGAAAAATTAGAATGTATGGATGATGAACAAAAATAAGACATGAAAAATTACCCACAAACTGTATAGCAGGAACAATAAACATTTTGAGGGATATTTTTACAGAAATACTGCAGAAAAGCCATTTTGTCATGGTGGTTGCCAATTTTGCAGTTGGCACTCAAAAAATAGGAGATACCAATTATTTCTTTACTGCTTACTGTTTGAGCTAATTTTCCTCCATTGAACAGTTTAAAGAATTGGCCGATTACCCAAATATTATTTTTGACAGTGTAAAGCTTCTATTTTGATTTATTGAACTGAATCTTCAAATAAAATAATTTAATTTATAAATGTATTATTAAGATACTTCAAGAATCTCATCACCTATACTGTCACTTTCAGAATTCTATGTGGTTATTATTTCTATTTTATTACTTTTTAATATTATTGTAATCAATATCATGTTCTACCTCCATTTTGATCTATTTCAACACTATGAGATGAATATGTATGTATTCCAAGGGGATTTGCATAACTTATTAAATCATTTATTTTTTATTTTCTTTTACTGGACACCTTCATAATGCATGAAAAATCAGTAATACCAATTTTAAGTCATGCCATTATAGTATATTAGTTCTATAAGATTTGGGTTTTAATTTTCACATGGATTCTTTGGATTTTCTAGTAGTGCACATTTATTTACACTGGAAATTTTCTGATTTCCAAAATAGGTTGATATTTTCCATGTATCTGACAATTTAATGAGAGCCTATATTCACAGGCTGCCTATATTCTTTGTATGCAAAATTTTTAAAAAGGGAATTGATAATTCTTACCCTCAATCCTATTTCCAAAGGAATTTTAACTGTAATAATCATCCATAGAAAAAGGCAATTGACTTTGAAATTTAATTTATTTCAATAGTACTATGCACAAAATATTTTCAGTCTAATTTTACAGATGTCCTGGGAAGGGTGATGGGAGGGTGAAGAATTCTCACAACTATATAAGTGATTCATTCAAAGAACAAATAACAACAAACAAATAATCCAATATTAAGTGGAATAAAAATAATGGTAATTTAAATACTGTTAGGATTTCTTACTTTACCTTTGGGGAAACTGTTTTCATAATGCACTTCTTATCCATCTTGCTCTTTGCTCTCATTGGTAACAAATGAACATAATGGATAAGAGTTCTGAGCATACTGAACATTTCAATCCTCAAATTCTTTGACGGCCCCATTCATTACCCCCACCCCCAATTTAAAGAGCCTTCCCCAGCTGACTTATACACCACATGTTAGCCAGTTCTATGTTGAAGAAATTGTAATCCTCATGGGCATAATCCTTATGGGTAAAGTAAAAACATTTTAAATCACATACCCTAGAGAAAAGATGCTTGTGTGGAAAATCTGCTGTTCTTGTATTCTTTTGAGGAGAGTATATTATATGGGCCTCAGCCCCTGCTCTGATCACAGCTGACTGGGTTACCAGTTGGCATCTGCCCTCAAAGCTAAATCTGGTCAGTAGCTTATGAAGTGATATTATTTGAAATTTCTACTCAACAGCATATGAATAAGTAGTGAATCCACTAGGTTCTCTTTCTAGGGGATTTTGAATACATAACCTACATAGAGACAACGGTTGGTAAAGGAGTAGCACAAAGCCGAAGGACACAGAGAACAGAAGCCATGAGGGAAGAGAGGAAACGCTACGAAGAAGCAGAAGACATGAAAAAGTAGAAGCTACAACCAAGCTGAAGCAAGTCAGTGTAGAGAACAGGAATAGCTGGAGTACCAGAAAAAAAGACAGATGATAATGAAGTCACCATAATGGCACAACATTGAGAAGGGAGCCTTAGTGGCAGCAGATGAAAACATGACAAAATACCTGGGCCAATGGAGCCACACTGCATGTTGAACAAACTTCTAGTTCTTCATTCTAAGCTCCATAAAACCTGTCATGTTGTGACTGAAATTATTTCCTGTTTATATCTGCTCTTAGTGTGTTCTTATAATAAACTTACTTGAAACACTTACTTGAAAAGATATATGCACCCCCACATTCAAGGAAGCATTATTTACAGTAACTAAGATCATGGAAGCAACTCAAGTGTCTATCCAGAGATGAATGGACAAAGATGATGTGGTGTGTGTGTGCGTGTGTGTGTGTGTATGTGTGTATCACACATATACATAATATTCCATTATATATATATGTGTATATATGTATATATAATGGAATATTATGCAGCAATAAAAAAGGATGAGATCAGCATTTGTGACAACATGGAAGGACCTAAACAAGGTGTTATGCTAAATGAAATCAGTGAGACAGAGAAAAACAAACACCATATGATCTCACTTATATGTGAAATACATACACACACACAAATAAATAAATAAACAAACAAAAAAGCAGAATTAGACCTATAAATACAGAAAACAAAGTCATGCTTTCCAGAGGGGAGGGAGGGGTTGCCATTTAAAAAATTTAGAAGGGGGGGGTGGGGGATGGGCAAAATGGTGAAGTGGGAGAAACAGGTTTCCGGTTTGGATCAAGAAAGTTATAGGAATAAAAGTCACAGCATAAAGAATACAGTCAATGAGGTTGTAATAATAGCCTTGTATGGTGACAGACGGTAGCTTACTTGTGGTAAGTAGAGCATAATGTACAAAATTGTTGGACCACTATATTGTACACTTGAAAAATGTAACATTGTGTGTCAATTATACTCAACTTAAAAAAATTAGCTTTTAATTCTTTTTCAATTTTTTAAGAAGTATATTCTCTTAAGTGGATTAGAAAAAAACCACTTTTCCTGGTAACAGTTTCCATTTGGCTTAACAATTTTTTTGTACATAGTGATGTAATTCAATATAAAAGGTATTTGAATAATTATAACTTCTGAGTTAGAGGGAAGTAAATCATGAGTTTTGCTGTTAAAATATTCTAAAACTCTAGTTTAAAGGAAATTATTCAGTTTATAGACATCATATGTTTCGCTTAGTCTTTACATAGTATACCATAATCTTTAGGGAAACCAACTTACTAAATGTGAACCCTAGCATGTCTTTGAAACTTAGGGTATGAAATCTTTACATTTTAATTTTGCAATTTGTCTCAATTAAAAAAAACAATCAGCATTTTTAAATTATGCAAACATTTTCATATAGCCGAACTATTTTCTCAGGAAACACTGCCAATTCCATAAGATAGTAAAATATATAAATAATTAAACAAATAACAAAACCCTATTTTTCAAGACTAAAACTTTTTTAAAACTATCAATCTAAGTTTTCCAAGATTTAAAAAACATTCATATTCTGCATCATAAACCATGGTGTTTAAGAATGTGTATAATCCTATAAATGGAAGCTAAGTTGGAATGCTTATATTAATCATACATATCTGACCCATAGTTAGGTAGACAAAGTCCTCATCTTTTAAATTATACATCTATTTGAGCAGGTAGCAGATACCTAATTTCTCTCTAGGGACTATATGAGGGACTGAAATCCATGATCATAAGATATGTTTTCATATTCTCTGATAGATAATCAATTGATAGGATATAAATTATTAGTGGCTTTCTTTTGAATAAAATCAGGAATACAAAACTTGTACAAAATTTTCTAATCTATATTTGTGCACACTAGTAAAATGAGTGTGGTGGCATGGCACTTTAGATCATCCTTGAACATTAAGGCTGTCCTAAAAACTGCAGATTGTTTTAAATAGAAGTCACTGAGTTCATTTTAGTTTTTTTTTTTGATATTTTAGGAGTTAGTTCTCTATGATACCTAAATCAGGGCATATAAGTAAAAAGACCAAATTCTCCAAATACAGAAAATTATTATTGTTTTCTTTAAAATGAAAGAAATTCTAATCATCTATCTCACAATGAGATAAACTAAGTGCAAAAAATTAATAAAAGTCTTATTAATGACAAGAGATATCTGATTTAAATTTCTATCCTTGATTTTCTGGGTCAATGATAAATATGGGAATGTTACATCCCTACCAAAAGAAATACATATGGGAATGCAAACTGGTGCAACCACTCTGGAAAACAGTATGGAGTTTCCTCAAAAAATTAAAAATAAAACTACCCTACGACCCAGCAATTGCACTACTAGGTATTTATCCAAGGGATACAGGGATGCTGTTTCGAAGGGGCACATGAACCCCAATGTTTATAGCAGCACTAACAACAATAGCCAAAGTATAGAAAGAGCCCAAATGTCCATCGATGGATGAATGGGTAAAGAAGATGTGGTATACATATATATATATATATATATATATATATATATATATATATATACAATGAAGTATTACTCGGCAATCAAAAAGAATGAAATCTTGCCATTTGCAACTATGTGGATGGAACTGGAGGGTATTATGCTAAGTGAAATGAGTCAGTCAGAGAAAGACAAAAATCTTATGACTTCAATCATATGAGTTCTTTAAGAGACAAAACAGATGAACATAAGGGAAGAGAAACAAAAATAATATAAAAACAGGGAGGGGGACAAAACAGAAGAGACTCATAAATATGGAGAACAAACTGAGGGTTACAGGAGGGGTTGTGGGAAGGGGGATGGGCCCAATGGGTATGGGACATTAAGGAATCTACTCCTGAAATCATTGCTGCACCATGTGCTAACTAACTTGGATGTAAATTTAAAAAAAGAAAGAAAGAAAGAAATACATAAATAAATAAATGGAAAAGAAAACAGACACTCAAAACTGTGAAGGAAGTGGTGGATATTCAGAAGCCAAATTTTTCTACTAACATGACAAACAAAACATCTGAATGACAGGCTGTGGTCATTTGGTGATATTTGGTTGCATATAAGAAAAATTTCTTTTCGCAGAAACCAAGGGAATATCAAGTTTGACTGTTTCTTCTGAAACTTCCTAGGCCTTTCTGAGAATATCTACCTAGGCCATTGTGATAATGCCAACTTTAAACCATGAAAGAGAATTTGACGAATTCGGTCCACACTAATCAGAAATTCTGCGTCACTTTGAATACAGCCTTTCACAGCAGAATCAGAAAATGCTTCAGCCAATCAATTAATAATTGAGTTGATTTCAAGAGGAATTCTTAACCTGCACACATTTAAATCACTGCAGCATTTTGTATTTGTACAAAAGCAATGAACAGACTAATTGTACACAAAAATGGACCCAAATCTTCTACTTATCAGACGCTCACACTAAGATTTGTCTAATCTATGTAGCCATTTAAATGTGCAAGGAAAAACTATACTCTTGTTTATAATTCTCATAAATGTAAAATGTGGACAATCCAACTGGGCGTACCTTTAAATTTCATTCCAATTCTGATATTATTCTAAAGACTCATTATCATGTGCCAATTCCCTTTGCCTATTTTGGCTATTTGTTTTTTTAATCAGAAATCTAATGCTAGAATTTTGCCTAAAACAGTCATATAAAAATTGTCTTGTATTTTCTTTTCCTTCATATCTACTTTCAGTTAAAAAAAAACAAACCAAAAATAACTAATAACAATAACTAAAAAACAAAAAAGCAAAAACTCTTGAGTTCTGTATTTATATAATCTCCCTTTATTCCTTGAGCAGCTCCTGTCCTAGGCGGATGGACAGCACCAGTGACGAGAAGCAAGGACTCACACAACTCTACTAATCAGGCAACTATTGTGTGGGGACTGAGGCAAATGATTCCCTTTCTCAGTTGTCTGCTCTTTAGGTACCAGGCAGCTGCTCTGAACTGAACATTCATTTTGTACTAACAAGAGCCAGCCCCCAGAAATTTCCTCTTATCTTTTTAAGTAGCTTGCCAAATGGCAGCCTGATCAAAGCAATCTAATATAGCTTAAGTGCCACTGGTTGACATTTTGCATTCTTTTATTGCTTTCCATTTTTACCACATAAAAAAAAATGGGTGATAACTAATATCCAGTTGATCTTTTCATTCTGGTAATAAAATGATAATACAAAGATCTTATTATCCACTCCAGACATCCATCACAGTACATTTTCCAATAACACTATTCAGAGTGTTTCTTCACTCTATCCGAGTGCAAAGTGAGGTTAAGTACTCGGCCTCACATTCTCTTTCCCTCTGGAATACTTTAGACACCGAACTGCAAATAAAAGGAATTGAACTTTAACCCCTGACACTTTGTCCACATTAATGTCATCTGTAATTTTGTTGTCTTTGCATTAGATAAACCATTTTCTGTGAGAAGCCAAAAATAGTTGGAAGGCCAGCCTACTAAAATATGTTTTTTCAATCCAGAGAATTTTTATTTTTGTAAGAAAACAAGAAGAAACAGAACAGGAGAAACAATGTTGGTAGTGGAGAAGAAGAGTAAATCTTGGTAGGAAGAGACATCAAGTGGGCAGGAGAAGAGACACATAAACAAGGCACAAAGAAACCAAAATAATGCAAACACGCAAAACAGACATCAGAGTTCACGAGTTTATATTAAAATCAATGTTTTATACGGATGCAGAGGTGGTCCCATGCCTTCCTGTGGGCAAGAAGGACATTCTGTCATTACATTATTGATTTGAAAGATAAAACAAGTAAACAAAAATAAATAAAAGAAAGAAAACTAACAAAAACAAAAGCACAAGAGTCTCCCTGCATCCACTATATATTTATTTATTTACGTGACAATTAGGATTCACCTAGAGTTGATAGGAACAAGTGTTGTGTTCAAATTTTCAATGAAATAGTTTAAAGATTACAGCACTAATTATTTTTAAGGTCACTAAGATAAGAGAGAAAGTATAAAATTTGGGACAATTTAAAGATGCAGTATATCACTACAAAGGCCCAATTTTCAGAAAAAAAATATAGAGAAACACATAGCCTAATGAGTTTGGAAGTATTATAGGGAACTATTGGACACCAACTTTAAGACTGAGATTGTCTTGGTAACTCTATCCCAGAGTTAACCAAGATTTTAGGCTATGTACTTTGGCAAACAAGAAAAAATACATAATAAGAATGATGGCCTGTATGGATCCTACTAATAATGCATTTTAGATAATTTCCTAAGGATTAGAAAATTTCCTTTATAATCCTCATAGTTTTTAAAAGACATATTAAATCCATTAATATGAAACTAAAGAAGAGACTGTCAAACACACCTTTTCAAGCAAATAATTCATGTGTCAGTCAGAAAGGACTATTCAGTCTGATATGGATTTTCTTGGTAATAATTTCTTAATGATTAGTTTGTACTAGTGTATTTTTCTACAATAATTATTTTTTGTAAAATAATCTAGAACATATCTTTTTTAAAATTAATCCAAATACTTTTCTTTCCCCTTCATGTTTTAGAAGAATGTGACTTTAAAGTCTCATCTACATTTTGAAGTACTGTCCAGAGAAGAAATGATATGCATTAAAAGATGGTGGTTCCTTAAGCAACTTCCATACACGATTATTTTATGATGGCAGACTGTTGCTCTCAATACTGCAGTTGACTGAAAGGCAAGAGTATTCTGACTCTTCCTTTATTTCTATCCTGGATACAGGAGAATGGAGAGTGATAGATAATACACTTCTGTGCTCACCTTCCAGGCCATGAATCTACACCGACTGACCTTAATTTAATTCCAATTGCACATGACAAATATATTTTAGCAATGATATAAGCTAATGGCTGTCAGAGATCTGGGATTGGTTTGGGATTGTGTGCAGTGACATTTCATTTGTAATCTGAAAGATCAAAGCATATATTTTGACACTGATATGACCACTATTCATAGAGACAGTTCTTTTTTTTAAAAAAAGTACCCTCTCCACACATGAAAATAAGCTTTTGATTTTTAAATGAAAACGGGCTCTCCTTCCATTTAAAAATTCTTGACAGCTTTTCCTATGAGGGTGAAAATGGTGGAAACAAAGAATCTGACAGAGATGGACTCTGGAATTCAAAGCTGCCCTTTCCCCAAGGGACCTGAACAAAAGGCAGTACCCTGGCCTGTCCACTGAAGTTTCTATTGCTGCATCTAAACTACTGATACAGAAATGGTGGAGAAAGAAACTCATTTGCCATCTCTTATAGTCCCACAGGTCTGAATACAAGCAGCTAGCTCTTCTTTCCCTTATCAAGCAACATCTGCTCTAAACTGGGGGGCAGGGATGAAGAAGGACGGAGTGACCAAAAGAAACAGCAGAGCAATTCTAAGGAAGTGTAGAGAAGTTTGAAAAGGTTTCCATCCAACCTTAATAATTTGGAGTTTAATATTAATTCTCAACGTAAGATAATCTTTTGTGTTATAGTTTGCATATTTGCTGCAGAAATTTTCTTAAAAGATATCATGTGAGGTATGTCATATTAATTTCGTATATAGTTAATATTCTAAGTATGATATAATTTTTAGAGACGGTGGTGGCAGATGGCTGTGATTTAATAAATGTACATTCATCTCGGTTTCGGACAAACTTAGAGCTCACAGGGGATAAGTGTAATAAATCAATCACTCAAACTACAAGTTATACTGAGATACAGATATTTTAATTTATATTTTTACTGGGTAGGAAATACACTCCAGGTGGAAATCTCTGCTTATTTAATCACTGTGTGTTAGATTTGCATTATTTGATATGCAAATTCCTCCCTCTCCTAAAGTTGAGTAATAACATCAATTCTTGATGGAACTTGGGGTTCTTGCCACATCTGCCCACTATTCCCCAAGTAAAACAAAGGCAAAAGAAAATTAAAATGTTACCTGCTCATGGAATGTTCTTTCCAGTGACTGCTGTCAAGTTAAGGCATTTGCAGTCCTGTCCGAGGTGTGCAGTGAAAGCTCACAATGATTCATTTATTTCAAATAATGTATATGTAAGGCATACTCCTTAAAAAGGGACAAATCTCACTAACCAGCAAAAACCTTTGTCCTCATCGCTTCTCGGCCTTTTGGCTAAGATCAAGTGTAAAAACCTTTGTCCTCAAAGGTATTATTCTGTGGAATATCCAGAGGAAAAAAAAAAAAAAAGACTAAGCTTAATGTTAGAATCTCATAATACAAGCCAAATGAAGAGAAGTGTCTAACAAGGGTGATTAGACTACAACTATATTTTTCAAAAACAAAAACAAAAACAATTTGCAGAGCTAGAAAACAAGGAATTACATTTGATTTGGTTAATTCCCATACTAGAAATCCAAATACTAGAGTTCACAGAGTTCCATTTTATAAATTTAAAAATTCATGCTTTATTGTATGCTTAATATAAATAAACAAGAGTACATAAAACAGGAGTCTAGAAAGGAATATTTTCCTCACATTATTTTCTAAGACTCAGCAAGTATCAAGAACATCTAAAACTCCACTGAGGCACAATCTGACTTTGGAAAAATATTTTGTGATTGCTGCTTTGTCTGCATCAGTGCCCAAGAACTGAAAGCAGACTGGACCATGGGGTTATACTCGCAAAATCTGTGTTCCTTCCCAGGAAGTGGGGGATGGGGTTTGAGAGGAGATGATGCACACTTAAAAAATCCCACTTGTATGAGAGCTTTGAGAGATTGTTTCAGGAACTGTTCTGTTTGAGATGATAGTTCATGGCTTGTGTGATAGTTTATCAATGTAATTTCTCATAAGTCATGATTCAGTTACCTTTTTATTGCTATGATAGGAAAGATTCACATTTATGTTACTTTAAAATGAATATTAAAATATTTGAAGACAAATCTGAGATGTAAGAAACATGGTGTTCAAAGTAGTATGTATCTCTCATTAGATAAAGCTCGTTTTGTAAGTTTAAGACCACCATTTTGTTCCTCAGAGGATGACACTGCTATTTGCAAACACAGTCAATGGTTTTGGGAGTAGACTTCATTAACTCACATTCAGCATTTTCCAAGGATATAGAAAATGTTTTTAGGGACTACAACAATGAGAGATTAGAATCTTGTTAGAACTGTTTTGTTGAAATAGCTAACAACTTGGGTATCATTGGAGGAGATTCCTTAATGTGGTAGCAAAACCTGGAAAGGAAAAAATCTGAACATTTATGTAAAGAAATAAAATAAATTTACTCTTAAGGCAATGCTACAACTCAAAATAAAATCACAGTCCTTATATCCTTTCAGGTTATCCGGTCCATAGTCAAATAAAACTCAGTCCATGCATCTTTTCTGACTCATCATTTGGCATGCATATCACAGATTTGAAGGATTTTGATTATTTTTGCAGATATGTGATGAGGATGTAAAAATTCATCATGTAAATACTCTTAATAAACAAGAAAACTCTTAGGCAAGTAATTTTCTTTACATATACATATATATATATATGTATATATATATATATATAACTTTGAAAAATACATTTTTCTAAGTAAACCTTTCATTGAATTTAAAAGGGTTTAATAGTAACTCTCAAAAGGAATTCAATGTTTTTTTCTGTATTTTGAGTTAAGAGGTAAAAACAGAAAATGAAGGAAATATGACCCAGAGTATTTTTTATTTTCCTAATTCGGTCATGAAGAGAGCTACTGGAGTCCAAGATCAGGCAAAATACAAATGTTACTTGCCTTATTCAAAGGCCTATAGAGGTTTGTTCACCTTCTGTTACAAGATATTGTCACTTCTTTTCCCACTTACAGGTAGGAACTACAACAGGAAAGTCTTCAGCTGGACAGATTTCAAAATGAATTTTTACAACCCAGATGATGGACTGGTATACTTCAAAAGTGGATTCATGAGTTTTATAAGCGTCTTTCTCTTGCTCTCATTTTTTTCTGGACTAGCTTACATCATAATGGAGGAATAACATTTTAAAAATTTTGAATAGGCACTTACTGGAATTACAGTTAATCCTGATACAATCTAGATGGGGAAGAATAGATGAAAAATGAAAATTTATCCTTCAAGGTAATAGCTGCAGACATCCAATAAAATCACAGTCCACCCTTCCGGGGACAGACACATGCAAATATGGCCACTATATCATTTATTCTTTACATACTTCTAGAACCCAGATTCATTGTTATAAAACTTCACATTGGAAACAATGATAGAAGGTCTTTTTTTTTTTTTTTTTTAATGGCCAATTCAAACAAAGCTACATGGTGACAAATCTAAGTGGAATAAAGAGTTGTTAACTGTCAAAGATGCTTGGCTTAGACTGGCTGCAACTTTCTCCCCATCTGTGAAAGAACATATTCTTGTTTTCAGCATAATTAAAAAGTGCTCCGTCACAATGGGGTGCAGTGCAAGCTCAGCTAGGCTCAGACATCTTGGACCTTCAAAGAGTAATATCCCACAAAGGCCAACAGAACTCTTGAGAATTGTGGTGGTCAAAATGGAGAGCAAGTTGAATTATTCTCACTTCACTCTAATGTGTTGTTGTTGTTGTTGTTGTTGTTGTTATTTGCTTAGGCAAAAAAAGGTAAACAGCCAGATGTTGGTTGGATTCCATGCCTTTTATTAATCGAAGGAGAAAGAAACAACTGTGTTTTCCTTTAGAAACCTCCAGGGGCTAAGGAGTAGTGTCATTCTTCAGAGCACACAAGCCTATGCTTCTCTAAGTAGCTAACAATGTTATCTTTATGTAATAAGTGTCATGGTTAACACTACTATTGATTTTCCTTTTCTTATACTTTCTTCTTATACAAAAGCAGATTCTCTAAGAGCAGAACAGCTGATGTGAATAACACAGACTGTAATTATAAGGGTTATCTTTAAAGGACTGCGTGGGATGTCTTATGTTTATTTTATGTATAGATAAATATTTGCTGGGTTTTGTTGTAGTATTTAATGCCTTTGGGGAAACATGAAAAATAAAAAAAACCTAGATTCTGTTTCCATATAGCTGAGTTTGTCATGTGTCGTCAACCGCATCAGAAAAGTGGTTGCAAACAGCCAAGGACCAGCACCTACACAACTCTTTCCACAGAATGCTTTGCTGTTGGAAAATACCCATAAGTGTTTCCACTTTGGCTAGCAGCCCCTTTACTGCTATTAGGCGATTTCTTTTGATTTGTTGTAATAACCTATCATTGCCACTAGAGGGAACTCTAACAGAACAGTAAATGAGAGTGCAGTGTGTTCTTCAGTGGTCTTTAAAAAACACCCTTTTAATTTAACTTAATTTAACTAATATTAATTGAATGTAATTGTATGTAATAAGCTATCACTGAAATAATTTTATATTTTATGAGCTACCATTCTGCCCAGCACAATTTGAAAATGTAGGTAGGGTTTCCACAAATGCCTTACACTCATCACATTTTACTACTCTCTTTGTAAATCTAGGTTTCAAATTTTATTTTTCTTTCTCCATTTATGTATTATTGTGCATGTTTAGCACTTCCGGGAATTACAGTAAAACCTCATTAATTTGTACTCCTTCTGGAGTTAATGATAATAATGCAACTTATTGGGCAGAATATTTATAATTCTTTGGTAAGAACAGAGATTGCCTGAGAAAAATTAAACAAACAAGTTGTAAACGACCAAGTTCAGGAAGAAAACTGATCTCCAGTACTTCACTGTATGCTGACTGCACAACTTGCATGAAACAACATCCTAATTATGGATAACTCTTATCCACCCGTTAAAATCAGCCTAGTAAAACCTTTCCTTACTAAGCCTTTCTAGCTATTAATTTGTGTTTTTCAATGTAATTGAAAACAAAACAGTGTAAATTTTTTAAGTCTACAATTCAGACTCTTTCTTAATTCAGCCTAACCTTCCCCCGTATTTCATACAGCTTATTGAGGTTTTACTGTAGTAACTCTTCCCTAATGCTACAATTAAGCAGGAAAGCATTATTTCTCTGTAGAAGAGTCTGTGTTTTTAGTGTTCTCATGGCTGTTTGCTACGGGCCGCAGACTTTGGGCATTGAAGGGTTGTGGATTGCTGTTTGATAGCAAAATATCACCACACAGTATTTCCAAACAGAAAAGATGGGGTACCACAAAGGTCACTATTCAAAGGAGAAGCCCAGAGGGTAGAGTCAAAGCAACTTGTTGATCACAAAGTAGAAATTTGATATTTTGTAAATATGTTATCTAAGTAAAAGTAGGCGGATTTTTATTTATCTGAAAGGGGATGGGGTCTACAGCAAATTGGACTGTAAGTAAACATAACAATCGAAATTGAGGCTTCTTCAAGCCTAATAATTTATATTTTCAATTAACCTCTTTGATACATATGGCTTCCCTTTTAAGAACCCTCAGTGGTAGAAATCACAAAATGGTAAATTATGTTAAACAAAATGAAAATAATAAAAAGATGCCCCCAAAACCTAAATTAACTTAAATGATGAACATGAGACCATTAAGTGTTATAACTTTCCATGGCAAAACAGGCTACTTGATAAATGTTTGCAGGCAAAACTGAACAAAAAGTGAACAGTATTAGTTTTATGGGGGAAGGCAAGTTGTTACCTAGATTGACCGTCAGTTTCACACGCCCTGCATCCAGCTCCAGGCGGAGGGTGTCTGCTGAATCTCTAGAAGTGGTTGCCATGAGAATGCCGTATGCACGCTGTGATCGGAACCGTAAGGACACATCTTCAGCCTCTGTGTGCATCACCACCGGGAGCTGGATTTTCATAAACATACTCCCATCGTAGCTCAGAACCGTTGCCTCTATGGAAGAGAAATGAATATAAAAGTTCTTGGTCAGTTTCGTGCATTTACACTTTGAGAAGGAAAAGGGTGACCCACAATGGCTTCCAGATAGAACACAACACTACAAACTCAACTCATCCTCAGAAATGAGCTTTTTTTTTTTAAGCCCCAAAGAAAAGTCACAGTAAAGACAACTTCTGTGAAGAATCTGCTAGTGTACAGACACAGGGATGGCTGCATTTCCCTTTTTGTTTCCATAGCACTTTCTATCTGTAGCAGGAGTCATTTGGGATTGTCAAAGTGTATGTATGTGTTTCCCTTCTCAAGGGTAGAGATCACATTCTTTTGTGCATAGCCGCAGCGTAAGACTGGTTTGAAGCACTAGCAATTATTTAATAAATGTTTGTATACAGCTAGGCCACTGACTTGTTCTATGAAATTTGCCTTAGCTCCAAATCTTTCATCAGCAAAATGAAAGGGTCTCTAAGGCCCTCGCCTACCCAAAAAGTCCACGATTCTAAAAGGAGTTACTATTACCTTCTTTCATAATCTCTGCCTGAATGTGATCAAAAAGAAGAAGAAGAAGACGAAGACGAAGACGAAGACGAAGAAGAAGAAGAAAGAAAAAGAAATGACTTAAGTATAGGAATAAGGTCAACCTTTTACCAAAAGCGATATTCAAAAAAAGAGGAAAAAATAGCATGTCCAAACAACAGGCGATGCTTCTTCTGAGTTGCTATGTTTAACAAGGCAATTAAGTTTTACAAACACACAAACTGAAAATTCATTTTAAGGTTTCTTTACAAGCGAGGGGTAACTGACAACATCATTTGTAAGCACTAACCTGGTGTTCTGAAAATGTTAAGCTATCACCAAAAGTCAATAACTATGTACTTTGGTGATATTGAGTAAGCATGGGGTGGGTCTGCAGAGCTTGCATGGGTGTGTGCTACCAAACTAAAGTGGATTGCTTTAAGACAGAAGGTGCTTACTACTGTATAAACAAACACTAAAAGAAAAAAGAAGAGCACAGCAGAAACTGTTGATCACAAATTGACTGCTTTAAGAAATGGTCAGTATCCTTTAATGTTAAACACCATATGGTGGTGGAAGATTGCAAAACAAGAATGAGTAATTCTGCTTCTCATTGGTTTTGATACCACAGAATACCGTTTAATAAAAGAAAAGCTACCTCAAATTAAAATGAACTAGGAAATTCTCATTATTTCGCCTATTTACAGGGCACAACAATTAGCTTTACTGATACAGTTGTGTTGTTAATCAGAGTATATTCTGGAGTTGTAGTTTTGCAAGTTTGCCTTTCAAAAAGTCAGGAGAGTCAAATATTGCTTCGGATGGACTTTAGTCATTAGTTGTCATCATGAGACTGAACGCACATACAGAACTGATAAAGTATGGAAGGTTCCAGGTCTCCCTCCTTGGTGCTCTTCTCTTCTACCTACCCCTTCACTTCAGAGATCTTGGCCAATTCCCCCTAAGATTACCAGCCCTGACTTCTGAGCCCCTTCATCCATTGCTCACTTAATATTTCCAGTCTGAATACTATAGGCACCCCCCAAATGAACCAATTCCCCAAGATGCTTCACCAATGTTCTCTGTGTCAGTAAATGGCATAATCTCATTGCTCAGAATTTAGCTGTTATGATTTCTCTCTTAATCTCTCTGCCATGCCCAATCTATGTGAGAGTCTCCAAGTCTTGTAAGCTCTAAATCCAAACCATTTCCTGAATTGCTCGCTTACCTTACCATTTAAGTACCTCTGGCTCTGCTCTCATCTTCCACCTAGACCAACTAGAATAGCTCTCCCATTTGTTTCTTATTTCTAACTTTTTCTTCCTATACACAGCAGCCAAGCTAATTTTTAAAGAAGCAATTAGATTATATCCCTACATTGCTTAAACTGTGTCCCCCAACTCCTACCATTGTTTCCTACTGCAGTTGGAACAAAAGCTATACTCCTTTTCTACCTAGAACGTTCTCTGTGATCTGGCCCAGCCCTTCTCAACAGCATCAGCTTTTAGCATCTGTGCTACTCGTTTAGTAACTCCAGTCACACGGATTTACATCTCTCATTCAAGACTTGCACTTGTGGATCCCTCTGTCTTAGAAGGCATAAGCCCAAATCTTTATATGGTTGGTTCCTTTAACATTCAGGTCTCCAGACAAATGTGACTTCAAGAGGTCCATTCTACACCTCAGTGATCCCCCCTCCAGTTTATTCTGTATCTACTTACCAATTTTTTCAAAAATTACCATTTCTTATTTGTTTGTATATTGTATATTGTTTCACCCTCTAGAAACTAAGTGTCATGAGGCAGAGGTTAGGCTGTCCTATACATTGTTCTAGCAGCAACTGAGTGCCCGAAAAGGGCCAGGCACACAGGGGAGCCCCACTAAGTACTTAAGTGAAGTACTTATTGATACTCAAGATGTATGAAAGTGCTTATTCAATTTGGATATCAAGCTTACATAATGCTCTCCCAAACTTAAGAATACTAAGAAATTGAGTATTTACTCTCCTCTTGTAAGTGGAATCTAATTTTGATAATGTATAGTGAACAAAATATGGCTGAATTATACTTTGAAGGACATAGTTGTGCTACAGGAAGACGGACTAGGAATCAGGTCCATTTATCAAAATACAAGTTCTGTGGCTAGGCACTGACCTGATTTTGAGAAATAAAATATGATCTTAATAGGATTTTTAAAATATTTTTAAATATAGAGTTCTATATTGTAACACATATTTTACTATTAGATAAGAAGCTTCCTAAAAAAAAGCTACTAGTAGTTTACTAAAAAAAATAATTAAAGCCATCATTATAAAGTTGTGGTGAACTCTGGAAAAAAAGTATTTCTTGAATAATCATAAAGAAATGTGATCTTTACTACTTACTTTCCTAAACTATAGCTAAACATCGTCCATATCTATAGAGTACAAACACCTGAATAGACATTTAAACAACCATTATGAATTGCTCATTTACTTGGTATCATATTGATAAAAGAATGAAAATGTTGTAGTTTTTCTCCTGTATTCATTTACTGTGTAAAGCAGTCTGTATTATTCAATAATCACATTTAAAAATGATTTATAATCTATAAAATGTAGCTTCATTTGATTAAAAACTATTTAGAAATATAGATGGCTGACAGTGGATCATGAATATAGTATGAAATACAATCTGAAGTAGAACAATAATCAGGATCATTAGCCCATAACATTCTCCAAAAAAAATGCAGGGATGAAATAACATAGCAAAGTAATAAAACTTGAGTACAGGTTAAATAATTCTCAATGTGAAAATAACTTGTTGATAAATGACAGATGAACACGTAAATGAGTCCTCATAATTAGAGTTAATGTTTAATTAGACAAGAAGTGGAAAATGCACAAGGTTGGAGTCTAGAGTTGCCAAATAAATGGTAAACAGCATTCTGACATTTGAAGGTTATGCTATTGGCAGCATCCTTTCACATTAGTAAAATCATTTTACACTTAGAACACAACGAGGACTTTAAAGGCTAATTCCAATACAATACTTCCCACAGGGGAAGAAAAAAGTTTCAGCTTTGTCTCCTGCATCTCCTTCCCCCTTGTCGTTAAGTTTGATAAATTTGCTTTTCTGTATTATCCTTCTCGCTGTCTAAAGTGTACACCTGGGCTCAGTTTTGCCGAAAGGCAGTCACATATTGTGCGCAACGATGAAAATCAGACAGGGAGCCAAATTATATTGCTCTGACATCTGTCCCTCCATCTGTTAGAGTTTTAACAAACAAGTATAAAGCAGACCTCTGATTATAACATGTACACATAACCAAGAATAATTTCTGTTCGGCCAAGTCTCCACAAATTCTCAGCTTTATTCAAAATAAAGTGGGAGGGAAAATGCTGAATTTAATTTGTGTCCAATTGAACGTTATTTTTATATTACTATCCCTTATGGGATCAATACACTTAAAATACTATTTCCTCGTTGTCTAAGTCAGCAAATACTCTTTCTTTCTTATAAATTCCTTTGCTTACTTAATGCAGAATGAAAATTTCCTATTGTAATGTGATTGCAATACCATTCCCTGTGCTGCATGGTCCAAGGACTTGAACACACTTTTTAATTACTTTGAACAATAATCTTTATAAATTATCAATTATTGCTCACTAAGAGTAAGATAGACTTCATTAGTACCTTTATTATTATTATTATTATTATTATTTTAAATTTCAAACTGTTGTCAATCAACTCTTATGTGATTAACAGCCATAGTGATCAGAGTCTATCTGGAGAAGAATCAACAGTCAAAGTTCTTTCTTTTGAATTGGAAACCCCAGGGGTTGGACATGATCATGTGTTGACTGAAGTAGGGCATGACTGGGAACTGGACAGCAGCCAGATTCTGTGGTATTAAGCATGACAAGCTTTCCACATCACCAGTGTGCTCAGGAGATACCATAATGCTAGCAAGAAAATTAATTTTGAAAAACAAAGACTTCTAACAATACGCCGGGTAGTCCAGAAAACAAACATCATACAAAAATGACCATTTTCTCTTCAACAGACAACCAACGTGGAGACAAAGAAATGCACAGAAATTTCTAGCCACCTGTCAGATAAAACTGTATGCCGCATCCCAGTGATGAAGCTTGCTATTAAATTCTCATTTGCAAATCTACATATGCTTGCCACCCCTCCTTCTAATTATTGCAAAATATAAATATCCCCTTTCCCTCATTCTGGCTCAGGAAGCTTGACAATTTCTATTTTTATTTCTGCCATATGTAGTAGCGGGGTATTGCCACAGGGTGGTACACCGTGCACATTTAACCAAAGGCTTTTGTAACTGAACCGACAGTTCAGTTCTACTCTTCTCCACCTTCACTTAAGCAGGAGGCCTCAGAGTCACTGGCAGCTCTCTGAGTGATTAAAAGGAAAACAAAGCTTAAATCATACAGCTCTGCTAATCTCGCATTATGTCTAACTTGTAATAGATCTTACGAGCTTTGTCGCCTTTTTTGGTGGTTGTTATTGGCCCCTTTCGGCAGCTTTTAAAGACCAAGCTATAGAAACAAATAAACTGAAATTAGACGGGGAAATGAGAAGAGGGAATCCACAGATAATATACACCTTACAAGTGAAACTACAGAGAAACAGCTAACCTCTAATGACAATTTACAGGAACTGCACTTAGGTACTAGGAGAAAGAATGAATCTATGTGATTAAAATACTTACCTATCTACTGACCTATCTAACTGTATAGTGCAGAACAGTGATAGTATTTGGTAGGTAATTTAAGATTATTAGGTCATTAAATTATTTTAAGTTTATATTGATTAATGTTAATAATAGAACTGATAAGCTGATGAACCTCTTTATGAAGATAAACAACGGAAGTCACATTGTTCAAATTTGGACTGTGGAAATCACTATTTTTTTCTCCCTAGGAAGCATGAGCTTCAACAAATTAAAGTATTTCAGGACTAAAGGGGAAAAGGAAGACTAAATGTGCATGGTTTAAGTAACAGAGGCCAGGTATTTCAGACTAAATGTCTAATACAAGCAATGTTATTTGGAGCATGAAAGGACAATGGAACGACTCGTCAAGAGTTTTCCATATTGATTTTTCTGTCCCATATTGAAAATGATTGCCAGTGGGTATAATGATAAAGCATTTATCTGAAACTCTTAAGTCAATGGAAGGGCGTTCTTTTTTCTGCTCTTCCCCCCTTGCTCTGCAGAAGAACAGTGGTAGCTCCCACGCTTCATTCTTCTTTTAATCCCTATTCTTCTTCTTATAGGAGAGGGAAAGAAAAAAAAAAGTGTGGCTTTGCTTCCTACTAGAGGAAGAAAGGGAGGCAGCTGCTCAGAAGTTCAACGGACACACAAAGCGTTAATGTCACACGGGTAAATAAATCTTCTGTGATCACTTAGGTCCTAGGCAAAGGTAAGTGTCTTTGAAGTTATCTGAAAATGCTGGTGTAAATTAGACGATTGAAAGTCACCTTACTTTCTAAATTTCAAACTCAGTAAGTTGACTGAAGTGAAATGAGCTGGGCTAATAGAAGCTGCAACTTACAACTTAGTTTGCTACAAATGCTATTTTTGTTTTTGGCACAGATATTAGCACTAAATGCCATAAGTATCTCTAATTCATGCCTTCTTTACTTTCTGGTTTCCTGAACTTAAAAACTAGGCAAAAGGGAAAGCAGTTGTTGTCGATACTACATCTTAGGCCCATACTCTGGAGGTATACGAAAGACCCAAATATTTACTCCTGCAACATACTGAAAAGCTGTGTCTTCCCAGAATCAGGCCCTCTGAAAATCATTTAGGACTCATCAGTAATACGTCAGAGGTGGCTGCTAGGCTTGCAGTTTACCTCTGCAGAGCATGCATTACGTTTCCACGGTCAGTTTAAGGTTTGAGGTCAACATTTAATACACTTTTCGTCTCAGGGGAGTCAGCTTCTTGGTTTTTAGAAGCCTACCTCTCTCGCAGGACCTGCCAAGATAGCCTGTTCCGGAACAATCACAGACATATCTGTTCCACCCATCCCTGCACATGCCATTGTTTTTGCAGGGGTTGCTAAGGCACGGTTTTGCTGTTTCCCTTGAGCAGGAGGGCTTCACTCCAGCAGTACTTTGAATTTCAGCCATTTGCCGGATATCTTTGCTCTGGCCATCAATGAACAAATCTCTAATGCAGCCCACGTAGCCGTAATTGAGCAGAGCAGTCCACACCTCGGTGGGGAAGACGAGGCCAGCCTTATTTTCTGGCAAGCCCCCCAGGTACAACTCATCATCCAGGTCCAGAATCTCGCTCTCGCCAGGAGCAGTATAGGGCGTGCGCAGCGTGTTGACAGAAATGGTACCTGTTGCAGAGACAAGAGAACACACAGGTCTTTACAGGGTGCAACATGTTCTAAAAATCACCCTTTCCCTCTTTCACCTTCCTAAGGGTACACTCCTTGAGGAAAGATGTTTCTGATTTTTGTTTCTATTCCTGGTGTGCCTTATACTTCCCAGGGGAGTGAACAGTAATCTGTAGAAATAAGGCAGACCGTAATTAAAATGATTCCATTTGAATTTAGGAATGGAAACCAAAGTGTAGAGCCAAAAAGAGTGTTTGTCAGCCTTTAACAGTTAAGAAAAGAAGAAAAGGAAGATTAAAAAAAAGAAGGAAAGAGTAATTGGCATTCTATATCCCTCTCCAATAGTTCAGTCAATAAAGAAAGAAAGAGACAAAGTTGACATTCTACATTACTCTTTTGAATAAAGTCAGATTCACGTTCGTTAGTGCTCATTTTCAAAGCTGGTATGCAGCTGCACACTAAGAAAAAAAAAGTTGTATGGCCCCACCTTTAACTGACTTGATTGCTTTTATTGACACAACAGTCTGACAGATCATCTACGTCAAAACTCGACTTTAGGGGCACCTGGGTGGCTCAGTCGGTTAAGCATCCAACTCGGTTTCAGTTCAGGTCATGATCTCACAGTTTATGAGTTCGATCCCCTGTTTGCGATTCTCTCTCTCTCTCTCTGTCTCTGTCTCTCTACCCTCCCCTGATCATGCTATCTCTGTCTCTCTCAAAATAAATAAAGAAACTTAAAAAAGAAAACGACTTCATCACTCTCGGCTGTATCAATCTATTGATAAACTCTATGGTCTTGGTTTACTCATCCATAATATGGGTGTAATAATTTGGCATATCTCTTATGGTTGCTCTGTTAAATAAAATAATATTAGTAAAGTATCTGGTTTATAATAAGCATTACATAAATGTGTGTCATGATTCATCACAAGAACCAAGTCAAACTGGCTGATTACTTTTTACAAATTTTTAATTCCAGGGGCGCCTGGGTGGCTCAGTCAATTGAGCGTCCGACTTCAGCTCAGGTCATGATCTCACGGTCCATGAGTTCGAGCCCCGCGTCGGGCTCTGTGCTGACAGCTCAGAGCCTGGAGCCTGTTTCAGATTCTGTGTCTCCCTCTCTCTCTGCCTCCCCCGTTCATGCTCTGTCTCTCTCTGTCTCAAAAATAAATAAACGTCAAAAAAATTTTTTTAAATTTTTAATTCCAGCTAGTTACTCATCTAAATCTACAAGTTTTGTTTTGTCCCCCCTCACTCCAAATGTAAGAGGAAAATAAATCAATTAGTTCACAAATACACAGGAATGCTGGTTTTAAGCATAGGAAGAAAAGGTAGGCATTAGCATGGACTTAATTGAGAATCATAGAAAAAAAATTGTGGAACCCATTAAAGAAAAAAAAATGAAAGACAGAAGGCAGTTTTGTATTATAATTTCCACCAGGTACCACCAAATTACTCAAAATTCCACCAATATTTTATCTCCAGAAAGATCTCTGTATGGTGCCATGCTCGCTGCCGACATAGAGTCTCAGGGATTTGGGGGGCAGCAGGCACACAAAGAAGGCCAAGAGACAGAAGATGGGGTACAGAGGGAGGGACAGAAAGGCAGAGTCTAGTAGAGGTAGAGGACAGGTAGGATGATGCATTTTAGTTCCTTCACAGAAAACCCAAGGTCCACCCCCAGGTGAAAATACGGCCTGTGATGAATGTGAAACATGCATGTAACTAAGGATGCAGGGCTGCTGGCCTCCGTGTTGTGCTCAGGAGCATTCCAAATCCCAGCAGAAGGGGCGCTTCTCAATACAGGCAGCATAATGGGATCTGTCTTTGTGCGAGAGAAGGGCATAGAAGCCACTGACGCTGAATGCACAGGCAGCCAAGTTATTACGAGGACATTTGTCTCTCTAGACTTCCACAGAAAGAAATAGAGAAAGCTCCTAGGGGAGAAACACTCAAAAGCATTGCTATTTTGGCCTTCCAAAGGGGGAGGATAGCAGGTATTTCTTAAGGAGGCAGCAAAAAGGCAAAAGGGTGAAGCGTTCACTTTTACAGTTCATATTTGTGCAAGTGTATAGAAAACTCATTTAGGAGCACACAGATCCCAGAAAATCCTTAGAAAAAAAATTAAAAAATGATGAGCAAGAGTATTAATGACAAAAGGAAAGGTGGACATTAATATTATATACATATATATTTTTTTCTTAAGCAAGAAACTGTATGTAATGAACACAGTGATTTCTGTCTTTTTTTTTTTCTTTTTGTTTGTTTATTTTTGAGAAAAATAGAGAGCAAGCAGGGGAGGATCAGAGAGAAAGAGAGACACAGAATCTGAAGCAGGCTCCAGGCTCTGAGCTGTCAGCACAGAGCCCGATGCGGGGCTCGAACTCACGAACTGCGAGATCAGGACCTGAGCCGAAGTTGGACTCTTAACAGATTGAGCCACCCAGGTGCCTGGTGATTTCTGTGTTTTAAGACAAAAGGGAGATGGATTCCACTCCCTGTTTTCTAATTAGTTCAAAAGGCTTCTTAGAAATGAACATATGCTATTGAGAGACAATTGTTAGGAGACACAGAGCAAGTGAATAACGACAAAGTTTTACAAGAGTGGGCTACGTTTGAAAAAAAAAATATGTAATTTTCCCATATACCTTGTTATTCATGGAACAAGATGGATTCAGCTCAGGAGATAAAAACACTTGGATGGAAATGCTGTCTTGCCCTTACAGGTGGTGTGAGAAGTCTGCACCAAGAGGGTGCGTGGAGGATTCTTGAGATGAGGGATTCAGTGGCTGGCATAACACCCACTCTCTCATCTGCCCCACAGAGACCGCACAGCTCAGTACACTATGTAGTCTCCACAGTGACAGTGTCTTCATTCTGACAGGTATTTCACACAATCATGCAGAAATTGAGCGTGGGGACACGGTGACTGGGTCTCCCTATTTTTATCTATGGTGTGTTAGGGCCCGCTTTGAACAAAGTATTGTAAGAAAATTCTGATATGTTTTTATAAATATGCTTGTTGCAGCCAGAGTAAGATATTCACTATAATTTTGTGATTAGCCTGGAGTTTTCTGATCACAACACCTAAATCAATCAACGGTTTTTGTACACCCCAGTGCACACACGCAAACACACACACACGGTGAACAGTTCTATTACTTCTGAGGCACTCTGATTTTCTTCTTATACAATTTTTTTAATATAAATGCTAGACATGACCCACCAAATTAATTTCAGGACCAATTAACAGGCTGTAACCCACAGTTCAAAAACTAATGATTGAGTAGTTAGTATCATAAAAGATAAGGATACTTTCCCCATAGCGCCTCATTGTCCCTTGGAGAGATCATTTTAGAGGTCTCATGGGAAGACGTAATGCAAGATCAGAGGGAAAGCAAAAGGAATATAATCCTAACCTCAACTCAAATACAATCCAGGAGGAGCTAGAACTTTAATTTAGCTCTGGATTCAAGGTAAGAAGTTACACCGAACACATGCATATATCAGATATCATTCATTAAAATATTTTCCATAAAAACATAATAGAGACAACCATGACTAAAAATCAACTACTATGCTCTCTACAGGCTTTGCCGATGCATATGCACTTATATTTTAGACTGTCTTTGTTTAAAAGATGGCAAGAAAGAAAGAGAATAGAACTTAATTTATGTGGGAATGGAAACAATTATGTTTATATTCTGAAGGTTCACAAAGTAAAAACTGTATTTATTTTTTAAATTATTTTTTTAAGTTTATTTATTTTCAGTGAGAGAGACAGAGAAGGAGAGAGTGAGTGAGTGAGTGTGTGAGCAGGCAAGGGGTAGAAAGAGAGAGGAGAGAGAATACCAAGCAGGCTTAGTGCTGTCAGCACAGAGGCTCAATCTCTTGAAATATTAGATCATGACCTGAGACAAAACCAGAAGTTGGACGTTTAACTGACTGAGCCACCAGGTGCCCCTAAAAACTGTACTTGAATAATAATTACACGTTATTACTGAGTAAAACTCAGATATTTACATTATATTTTTGTTTTTTAATATTTCTATTTCTATTATATTTCTATTTATCTCCCATTTAGCCCACACATATGCAAATGTCCTGAAGTATACACATTTCTTTTTTTTAAATTTTTTTTTTCAACGTTTATTTATTTTTGGGACAGAGAGAGACAGAGCATGAACGGGGGAGGGGCAGAGAGAGAGGGAGACACAGAATCGGAAACAGGCTCCAGGCTCTGAGCCATCAGTCCAGAGCCCGACGCGGGGCTCGAACTCACGGACCGCGAGATCGTGACCTGGCTGAAGTCGGACGCTTAACCGACTGCGCCACCCAGGCGCCCCTCCTGAAGTATACACATTTCTGATAAGCGATTTGAATCCCAAATTCCTTACAGATTTTATTATTGGAATGAATCAAAGGACATTTTCACCTAAGCAAAAGACTCATCACAGAACCACTAAATTTATTTATACCAATTTAACACATACATATGACCATAGTGAAATTTTGATATTCAGGTTCCTAAGTGTCTATTTCATTACAATTGAGTTATAAAAGGGGTGGTTACCAAGAAAACATAAAATAAATACTTAAACCTTGTTTATTGATAATTAGAGGCAATTGACTTGTTGCTACAGCTGTATATATCAATAGAATAGGAGAATTTTCAAAACGCTGAGTTAGGACCACATGTAAATAAAGTTTTAAGAGAATAAAAATCTAGGTATATTATTGGTTTATCCCTCTATCTTTTTCCAGACATTACACCCATTCATGTGTTCTCTTGGAATAGCTTGATTATTCCATACATTTCACCTTCTTTCACTATAATTACATTTAAAGTTTTTGGCAAATTAAATTTTATGTAAACGTTGCTATATTTGAACTATTAAAATTGGTAGATGGAATTTGGGGACTTCTTTGGATCAGTGTTTCATGCTTCAATATTTAAGAATCCAAAGCACCTTGTTATTTTGCCTTAAGAAATACAATTTCAGCTAAGAAATAAATATATTTCTATACACTTATATGACTTTTATAATCTTAATATAGAAATCACACTAACTTATATTAATATTTAACCTGGTTGTTTTTGTTGCATATGCAAAGGGTAAGACAAAGGTGATAAATAGACAAAGTAATATTTATTTAAGAATATTCATGAAGCATTACTAATGAATTCATGCTTTATGCAAAAGTACACATTAAAGGGGAAAAACTGTTGAGAACAGTTCTGAGTTTATAAAAATGGAAATCAGCTTTCCAATTTCACCTGGTATTTATAACCTATTAGTTTCCACTTTTTTTTTTCCATCTAATTTTTCTTGGCTATTTCACTTCCTAAAGATTAGTTTTCAGGGTGAAAAGAAGAATGGACTGAAGGGGAGATTAAAAATAAGAAAATTTGGTTTATGCTCTAAATTACTGCAAAAGTTTAAGGGACCAGGAAATGGGAGGTAGGAAATAGTGTGCTGTAACGGAGAATGGTTTTGCCGGGTCAGAGGAAACCGACTTTCATACTCTAGCTTTTGTGTAATAGCTGGCAAGCTGGACCCATACTGGATTCACCAGGCCTCAATGTGGCTGTTATGAAAAATAACGGAGTTGACTTGGTAGTCAAAAAGGTTCCTTTTTGAATAAAATTTTCTTAAATTACTACTTAAAATAAATTTTAGTTACATACAAATTTTATTTTTCTGTAATTCTGCTTCATTTTCTCATTGCAGAAGACAATCAGATTCCACAAACTTACAAATTTACTTGTCAAATTCATATTGTATTAACAAATTCAAACTCAGTAACAAGGCACGATATAAGTAAGTGATAAAAGTAGAAGGAAACATCAATTACATGGTATGATGCAAAATGCAAACTATAGAATTCTAATAAGATTAAAAAAATGAACCATAATATTAACAATGGGAGTTTGGGATATGAGTGGATTATGAGTGAATGGTTTTCTTTCAGTTTTCTGTGTCTTTTAAAAACATAATATCATGTGTTAGGTTTATAATAGGGACTGAAATAAATTTATTTAAAAACAAAAGAAAAATACAATTTTAATATTGCTTTCTGCTTATTTCTATGTGTTTTCTGCTTACTTGGATTCAGCTGTGAGCCAGGAATTTCAAGAATTAAACCAGTATATGAAAAAATAAATCTTGGAACAAAATTTAAAAGTTTGATAATATCCTGTAAGGGGAAATAATGAGGAGGAAAAGGGCACATCGTGTACTATGGACAAGCGGAAACCAACAGCCGATTAGCAAAATAACCTGTCATTATCTTTCAAAATTAAAAATGCAATTGGCCCAGTGATTCTAGTTCTTAGAATCTATCCTATAAAAATTCTGATCAGGGGCGCCTGGGTGGCGCAGTCGGTTGAGCGTCCGACTTCAGCCAGGTCACGGTCTCGCGGTCCGTGAGTTCGAGCCCCGCGTCGGGCTCTGGGCTGATGGCTCGGAGCCTGGAGCCTGTTTCCGGTTCTGTGTCTCCCTCTCTCTCTGCCCCTCCCCCGTTCATGCTCTGTCTCTCTCTGTCCCAAAAATAAATAAAAAAAAAAAAAAAAAACGTTGAAAAAAAAAAAAATTCTGATCAATATACACAAAGGCCTAACATGAAAATTTTCTTTTTAAATTAGTTTGAAACAGTGAAATTTTTAAAAGTAAAAAGTCAAATGTTCATCAACAAAAGAAGGACTAAGTACACACTGATATGTTCAAACTAGGATACATGATGTCACTATGAATAATGGCTCAGAAAAAGTTTTCAGTAGGCTTTTTAAGTTACCTGATAATTAATGAAGAATGGTCTTGTGTGTGTGTGTATATATATATATGTATATATATATACACACACAGTTATTTTATATATGTAAATGTATGTATAGCTATATTGATACAAAGGAAAAATACATGGAAATTTATCAAAATCAAATTATTTTAGTGGTTACCTATGACGGAGGGAATGAACTAGAGAGGGGGGTATGTGACATGTGAAAACTCTCACTCACTTTTTGAACTGCCTGAACATTTTCACCAATAGCATATATTTATATTTATATGTTATGTACATGCCATGTGTTAAGCACATGCACATATACCAACATACATACTCACTCATAGTAACATATGTATACACACAAATTTTTAAGATTATCCAACACAATGATGGACAGCTGTAAACATCAATCTGGTAGCATATTTTATGATTAAAATATTGAAGTTACAATATTATTGTGCAGAATTTCCACAGGTTTCTTCTCAACACCCCACAATGATTGTCACTGCTGCTGGGTGTGGTCAGGGTCCCATGGTGCAACTAACACCATAGTCCAGGGTCTGCCCTTTACACTGTTGGGCCAGGAAAGGGATTAAGTAGATTGAGACAGCAGGTTCCATCTCTCTGGGTTTGATGGATTTACCAAGCCCATAGGACTGATGTATAAAATAATCAGTCAGTAATTGTCTACAAGATATTTAATATCACAGGATATGGAATGCTACCTGTATAGCTCTGCCAATATGAGATGCCAGTTTACAATCCAAATGTTTATTCATTTATTACAGAAAATTTAATCGTTATAGGAGCCTGGATATTCATATCTTTATAACCGGTCAATTATACCTGTCTACTATGATCATACTTACAACGAAGAATTATGTTTATTATATAGTAATGGCAACTAAGTATGTCATATGTAAAATATATATGCACATGTTAGCAAGGACTGGAAGAATTTGTGCAACACTCAAAATATTTTGGGGGGAAATAAAATCTATGACTTCTTTTTAAATATGTTCAAAATAAAGAAATATAAGCATCAGTTTAATAAAACAATCTATTTTATGCAAAATTGGCTCCATCTAGTCATCAGGATCATCGAATAATTAATATATTATTGATAAAGTGCTTCAGTTTTACCACTGATGTGTAGTGCCTTATAGACATTTATAGAAAAAATATTATAAAATTGCTTAAAACTATTTCAGTGTTTGCAACAAGCTACTAGGTAGAGGTATGGGAGGAATGTTTATAGTCAAAGAGCAAATTTAAATCAAGACCTAAACAGAGAAATCGTCTAATGGTTGTTCAAGTAGAAATGTTTAAGTGTGGTGATTCATGAATGGTGCACACAGAAATCAGTGCTGGTAATAGATAGCTAGAAAGTGCTGTTCACATCAAACAGTGATTACTATAAACCTCTAATTATGTGCTCTGGAGAGAGCCTTGTGCCTTTCCCACTGTAATTTCTAGTTCTTAAACTGGAACTCTGTGACTTCAATTCAAATATCAATGGTTTCTTAGCTGTTAAATGTAGGCTTACCCATGAATAACCACTGATACAATCTGCTGTACTCTGCTGTATACAAGCAGAATGTGACAATAATAATGAGTTTTCTCTTTGATTTCAATGTGAAATGATGGTTTGAAAAAAAAAAAAACTGGCAGTTTGCTACAAAAATGCTTGAGAGGATACCCTTGACTGAGCCAAAGAGCTTAACACAAATTTAAATAATATTCATGCCCCAAGAAAACAGTCATTAACCTCAGTCTAATTTTAGCACAATTCACACTTTAGCTAACTACCTGGACAGTTATTTTATGTTCAATTTGGGAGCAAAAGAGAGAGAAAGGGGAACTCTAGAAAGGGAAAAGGGGCTGGTAAGGAAATGTTCAGTTCTAAGTCCTACAAAGTTTGCAGAGTAATGAGCCTCTTCAATCAGATTCATTAACTCAGCAACTTAGGGGTTTTTGCTCTGTTAAGTAGTTAAGCTACCCATCGAGGATATTCCCTTTCTGCAGCACTCAAATCATACACCCTGATCCAGGAAATCATGCCTGCACTTTGTATGGTTCCTCCTTTGCCAGTCGAGTGCAGCATCTGAAAATGCCATTCATGGCTCAGCCCACTAGGTCCCATGTCACTGGTCACAGACTATGTGGGTGATGGAAGGAGTTACGGTGTGCCAGGCTGTGGCCAAAAGTAGCAGGCAAAGTGGGGGGATTAAAGTGTCTCTTTCTTTCCCATGTCACAGAATGGAAGAGGGGTCATATAGCCTAACACAATTAATGGTGCTGAAAATCAAGTTCCAGAAAGGTCTTCATCTGTAGGCAATATTTCTCATCGAACAAGGGGCTCTTATACCAACCTTTTAGTAAGCAAAGGACTGACGGGCAAATTGTCAGAAACATGGGCAGTGCTGGCGACTATCTTCCTTGTCACTGCATGCTTACCGTGGCTGCACATCCCAGTCTGTAGAAAGGAGTGAACGGCTTCCCTATGATTAATTTTCCTTCTACCTACATGTTTGCTAAATGATACAGGGTTCTCATGAATAAGTGAGGATAGCAGCTCTGTTCTCTTAAGAGCTTGTCATTTTTGTACCAGGCTTGCCACAGCTCTTTAACAATTGTGTCACTTCCTCACTGCATTTTTTTTTTTTTTTGACAAGTGGGCTTGGAGTATGGCATTGTATTCTTAAAAAAGGGCAGTACCTGTTATCTTATATTGTGTAAACTGCTTTCAGGAAGTAATGTGAATTCCTTACAAACTTGCATTACAACTAAAAGAAAGCTATTACTTTTCAAATATAAAGATGATACTACTTGTTTTAGAATATGAGGGGTGGTTTGGCACTGAGCCACTCACACATTTTTATTATTTTTTCTTATACCAAATATTTAGTAAACAATTACTATTGCAAAAGATAGTACCAGGACCAGGAATAAGACATTCTCATTCATACATAAGTTTACTTTATAAAGTGTTCGGGGAATATTAAAAATTCAGTCTGTTTTAACCCTTCCTCTGACGAAGGTAACCAAGAGTTACTGGCATCCAATTAATAGCCATGGCTTTATTCCTACTAACCTTATTATGATCAATGGTAGAAAGAATAATTCTCAGCCCTAAGCTCCCTCTACTTTAATAACAGAGAAAATGGCTCATTAAATATTTTTATATATTCAGCTAAAGAGTATCCCAAGCAAACTTCATCATCCATGAGTCAGAAAGTGGACCACACTGACCTCTTGTTGTAGAAGCCTTGTTTACCCACATTATACTAAGAATTAATTTTCGTATAGCCGCTGAATATAACTGGTGTGAAAAATGAATAAAATGAATTATTTCTTGGAATTGTAAGTTTATTAGTTTCAACTGAACTATAAATCTTAGTATTTCACCAACCTGACTCAGAAATATCCTTTAAGTAAAATAAAAGCTTATAGAGCTATTCACTCAATTTTTAAAAGGCTGCTTTATACCAAACCAATGCAGTGTGCAAATATAGAACTTAATTAAAATACTATATATAAAATATTAACAGCTGCAGTTATTAACATTGCATTAAACTCCCTTGAGCTAGGCCAACATAAAATGGACTCTCTTTTTTTCCACTTCAGTAAAGGGCAGAACTTGGTTTAGTGAACAAGCTTTGGTTTTTGTAGCGTTTGTCTCAATTCACTAATCTGAAATAGTAATCACATAAAAGTACTTTACCATCCAAACATCACCAAGCATACTAACTTTATCTTTCCTTTGGATTTCAACAAGAATCTGGTGTTTTATTTTCTTTCTTAATGTAAATTACACCTCTTCAGGCATGTCTCTTCCTCCCATACAGTATTGAACTTTCCAAATTAACACAAATATTCTCTGCGTTTGACCTTTCGCAATGAGGGGACAAACAGGGAAGTTAATAAACCATAGGCAATTTGGAAGAATTAAAGAACTTAAACAGGAAAGAAAAAGGTAAATTTTATTTGGATTCAGGATTAATGTATTTAACTGATCCTTATTGTAATAGGTCATCCAAAGAACTTGGGAAACTAGACTACATCATCACCTAAGACTAGCATAAATTATGATTATTAAATGAATAATGACTGGATTTATTTTCCTTTAATCTTTCTTATATATGCATATGTGTGTGTGTGTGTGTGTATACATAGTCCTTTATATATGTAAATATTTGAGAGTAATTTAAAAATTTTATTATAGGTATATTTTAAGTCAAACTATATTATCCACAAGTTAATATTTCAAAGCACAAGATTAGTCAATGCTCCAATCCTCTTTTTAAGACTTCGGTTTGAAAGTTCCAAGTAGCCAGTCAACTGCTAACTTTGGTAGAAATAAGACAGGCTGGAGGACGTGAAAAGGAGGTATTCTATTGCTGTATTTCTGTATTCCCATCAGTGTCCACTCAGCTTAAATCAGAAAAAAACAAACAGACAAAAAAAAAAAAAAGGAATCTACTTTCTAATGGAATCAACATAGTACAGTAGGAAAAAGAAAAAAGAGTTGTCTCCTCACAGTCATTTAAGACACTGTAGAGAAATGATAAAATGAGCACAGATAGCACAGGATGGTAACTAATCTTCCATGTGGAGGGAGACCAAATTTCCTGAGAGGGATGAATCAGAAATAGTCTCTGAGATAATTTGAGGATCAGAGCAATGGGTTCTGACCTTCTTTCAATTTTCCACCCTCACCAACACCTCCTTCTCAATTCTCATTCATTCCCTTTCTTTATTTTATTGGGTTATATATGTAATATAATATAATATAATATAATATAATATATAACATATATATATTCTAGGAAGTCTGTCACATTCTTCTTGATAGATACACAAGAAAACGAGGCATGACTAAGAGTGAAACAGGACACAGTTCTGCTGCAGGGAGACTGGGAGTAATCAAGCGACAAGGAGTCTGTGAAAGGAGCACTCACCACAGGGCTGCAGCACAGCCCTCCTAAAATAGGATGATGATCACAGATTACGAATCTGAAAGAAGCACTAAGTGTCCTCTGGACTGTGGTTCCCATACCCAGCTGATCATTAAGTTCCTTGGAAAGCTTTGCAAAAGTATAGAATCCTAGGTCCTATCACTGTTAATCCTGCTTCATTGAGTTTAGGAGTCAGTCATTACTGGGCCCTTCCCAATGTTTTATAAAGGAAGAAATTCAGTCTCACAAGAAATACCTTCGTCAAGCTTATATTCAGTGGAAAATCCAGAGTAGATGGTATGGTATATAAGCAAACAAGGAAGTGCAGGAAGGGAAGAGAGGAGCGTTGTCTTCTTCCTCTTTTTAAACTTTTTTTAACATTTATTTATTTTTTGAGAGACAGAGAAACACAGAGCATGAGCAGTGGAGGGGCAGAGAGAGGGGGAGTCACAGAATCTGAAGCAGGCTCCAGGCTCTGAGCTGTCAGCACAGAACCGGCCATGGGGCTTGAACCCACCAACCGTGAGATCATGACCTGAGTCCAAGTCAGATGGTTAACCGACTGAGCCACCCAGGCGCCCTGAGAGTTTCTTCTATTATAAGAAGCTTATTTGATTTGTAAGTGATAAGAACAATCAGAGCATGGGAGCATAGGGTGAAGAAAGTAAAAGAAATAATATAGTTGTGCACCTAAAATAAGTTGCCTCTTCCCTTCTCCCTCTCTCTCCCCCTCTCCCTGTCTCTTTCTGAATTTCCACCAATGCTGTTTCCTCTGCCTAGGTGACCCTTGCCCTCACAAACCTAATGGTAGTCAATTCCTTAAACCTCATAATCCACTCTCCAATTTCAGAGTAAGTAAATGTTATTTCTTCAGGCCTTCCCTACAACACTCCCTCCTTTCCCCAACCACGTGTGTGTGTGTGTGTGTGTGTGTGTGTGTGTGCATGCACACCTCCCTCCCCCCAACAGGCACGTGCACACACACACACACACACACACACACTCACACACACACTTCCAGGAAAAAAGTTCAGAAAAGGAAGCCAGAGGAAAGAATCCCTATTGGTTCAATTCAAACATTAGAAAGGGAAGCTATTTGGAAGTCAACAGAGTTTTGCCAGTGTTCTTGAAATCCTACTGCGTTGATTAAAGTGTTTTTGATACCACAGACCCAACTTAGACAAAAATTAAAATAAGGACTAAAGGGGCGCCTGGGTGGCTCAGTCGGTTGGGCGGCCGACTTCGGCTCAGGTCATGATCTCGCAGTCCGTGAGTTCGAGCCCCGCGTCGGGCTCTGTGCTGCCGGCTCAGAGCCTGGAGCCTGTTTCAGATTCTGTGTCTCCCTCTCTCTGACCCTCCCCCGTTCATGCTCTGTCTCTTTCTGTCTCAAAAAATAAATAAATGTTAAAATAAGGACTAAAAATTACACTAAGGAATTTATATGTGGATTGCTGAATTTTCTTTTTTTCATATTTTGTTATTTGCCACTTCAGGCACCTCCAAACATCCAATGATATAAGCAATAACTGATAATACAGGAACCCTGAATTTTGTCATTTTCAAATTCAAGATAAAATGTCTTGCAAGATTTGGCACTTGATTATCCAATAAATGTTCATTTGAGAAGTGATTCCAGAAGCCATTTGAGCATTTGGGGTTTGATGCCCAACTGTAATGATTAATTAGCTCCTTCTGGTTCTTATATGATATGAAACAGAAATAAAAACAGAAAATTTCCTTTACCCTAAAGACAGAAATGCAGGAAATCTTAATATATCTTGGTTTTAATTCCTTGGGAGTGGCAAGGGGTAAATAGCATGTTCCAGCAGATAAACAGGTTAGAAGGAATGATAAATTACCTGACCGTCCATCTCTCTGGAAGTCCACATGATACCATTCTCCATCATTCACCTTCTTCTGTAGGGCTTTGATTTTTATTGTACCTGACCCCATGTCCAGGAGGAGGTAGAGATGGCCATCCAGCATCTCAATAGCAAAGAAGTCAACCTTTATCATCTGAGGGTGCTTGGCATCTTTTTGGTGTCTTGGCTTGCCATGGCTAAATAAGATGAGGCCATTTGGCTCTGTTGTACGGAAATCAAATGATATGGAGCCTGTTTTCTTTGCGTTCCATTTAGGCAAAGAGATGAAAGACTCTGGGGTTTCAAAGGTGATTGGGTCCAAAGTTGCAACATTCTCACATTTAAATGCTACCACTCCATGGATCTTCATCTTAGGGTCTCCTTGTTTGGCAAGACGAGATAATTCCAGTCTTACATCATTATTTTTATATACAACCTGTGGGCAGAGGATAGCAGTGAGAAACCAGGCCCATCTTTTCATATGCAGAACTTGTCTTCAGTTAAATGACTTTCAACACGTTTGTAACACATGTAACATAATGTTTAGTGCATTTTGATATATGAGCTAGCTTTCTCAGCCAAATAAAAATCAAGTATCAACTCATTAAACAGTAACCATTCCAATCTAATTTCTTTCAAATAATGTGTGTACATACACATACAAACTGGCTGCAGTTAATTCAAATAATTTGAATGGATCTGTATACAGCTTTCATTATTTCAAGCGTGTATAGAGTCAAACTTACAAGACAATGGCTTTTCTTATGATAATTCATTTATTAAATAGAAAGGTTTTTCAGTTTTCCCACCACTAAAGTATTTGAAATTACTTTGTGTAACAGTCACCTAAAATACAGGAATTCTTCTATGGTCTACATAGTCACAATGCGTATAAACTTTGTAAGATAATCACAATAAATTGAGGCAGAAAACATACTGAATTTTCTCAGAAAAATCATTAAATACAACTAAAATGCAGAAGCTCTCTTTTTCCCTGTGGCCTATATAAACAACTGTTTGAATAATGTTAGATAACTCTGGAAATGTTATGTTTGCTCTAAATCCATTCAACCTGTATTACGTGTGTTCCATTTCACTTTAAAGTTTACAAATGTAGAGCAAAGTTTGTCCTAACTCTCATTTCCCAAGGCACTTCATCTCAATGGGCTGGGTGGTTCTTTCTGACTGCTTGCTGATAGTTCTCATGGCTTTTTGGACTCCAAATGGTACACTGGACAAATCCACTGGTAGGATTCACAGTATCAGGCATCTGCTATCACATCACCTTAACAAACTTGAAGCCATTCTGACATTAAGATAAAGAGAGATCCATACCCTTTCTCTATCAAATGCATACTAAGCATAATTACATTTCCAAAATACACATCACACTGACTTAAGAGTAAATTAGCCATCTATGTCCAGTTAACTATCTAAATTATTTTAAGAAGCCATTCAAGAATTCATAGCAGCCAATACAGACAAGTTCTAAATTCATTTATATTTATATAATAGAAAAAATAAGACAGCCTGTGTCTGATTAGTGCTGTAAAGTTAACAGGTCAATATAGTAAACCTGTGGCAAAACTAAACTGAGCCAATGGTTAGTGTCGTTAATGAATTACCTGATATAGTGTGTTAATGGATACTTTATTTTTCAGAGTAAGAGTGTAGGCCTTGGTATCAGACTCTCTGAGTTCAAATGCTAGCTCCAGCATTACCTAACTGCATGATCTCCCCAAGCCTTACTTTTCTCCCTTTTAGGGAGATAGCATCTTACAGGATGATTGTAATGGTTAAAGAAGAAAATGTATGCAAGTGAGAGAATCTACATAAAGGCAATCATCCAATGCCAGGCACATTGTAAGATTTCAATAAATATCAACTACATCAAACTGCATGATAATAAATACCATCATCTTGTAGACACAGAAATAATGGTGGTAAATTAATCTATTATAAGGAAATGTTTAGAAATTAAGCACATACTTGGGACGCTTGGGTGGCTCAGTGGGTTAAGCATCTGACTCTTGATTTCTGCTCAGGTTTGTGAGTTCGAGCCCCACGTTGGGCTCTGACAGGTGGAGCCTGCTTGGGACTCTCTCTCTGCCTCTCCCCCGACCCTCTCAAATAAACTTAGAATGAAAAAGAAGTTTGGCACAAACATATAATTGGTATTTTATACCTGATTGGTGCCTACCAAATAAGCCGCATCTTTCCAATGCTAGTCCCATTTCGGTGTACCTTTATCTTGAAGGAGGATTATTATAAAGAATAACATACCAAATTATTCTTTGAGAAAATATGTATAACTGTTCAATAAGTGTAGATTGACAACAAAAGAAGAGAAAATGGACTTAAGCAATAACAAAAAGGAATTAGATTAATTCTTCAGTATACTTTCTTGAAGAGAGAAAGAGCTATTAAGCCTTGGGAAAGTTGATTCAAGATTGTCTTTCTTTGGGGATCTTTAGAAGTGGAGAAAATGGTTTCCATGGATGACAGTCCCAAGTTTTATAACCTCTCACCATGACTTTCAAGCTATCCAAGCCTGTATTTTTTTCACGTTTCCTGGTGATTTATATTTTATTATCTGGAGATTCCCTTAACAAAGGTAGTGATCAGGAACGAGTATAATATTTCCTGACCCAATTGATGCAGATGATAAGGTTGACCTATGCTAACACATTGCCCGTGAAATAGAACCACTGCCACAGAGTTGGGTGTTTCTGACGTGAGTAAGTAGGTATATGAATGCATATACTGCCTCATGAGTCCAAAATCAGCTACCAAAAACTGAAGGATGTGGGGTTGGGGCAATTCTAGCTACAGATTTCAGCAACTGATTTACAATCTCATGAGTGAATTGGATACCCCGGGGAAAGGGAGGTTCGAGAAGATGGAGAAGAAAGGCAGGGATTCCCATGATCATATAACTTAGGGTTAGCCATGCACACACACACACGCCTCCTCCAACTCCTCCCTACCCCACCAAAAAGATGATGGATCTCCACCACAATCTATGCTTTGTGCAGACAGGGTCCTTGCTCACCATAGCCAAGCACCAAGATTAGTACCTGGCACAAAGTAGACATTCAATAGTTTCTAAGAATTGAATAAAATTCTTCCTTCACTTTTTAAACTTAGTCCCAGATTATAGACTATCATTAACAATACTTACAAATGCAGTTAAGTAAAGCAGAATATGGTATTGCAGACCAGTCTCACACACTCGCTGCTATTTTGAGCTTATTTCTCCAGAAAATGTGGAAACTTCTGTGCATGTTCACTTATAAATGGTAAGCTGGTTTATGTATTGGAAAACTTCACCTTCAAACTCATATTGTAGGGTTTAAATTACTTTTTGAATGAAAAACACCCGAGTTAAAATTCTCCAGAGGTAGAATCATTTTCCTGGAAGAAGTATCTTGAGGAGAAGCAAAATGATGTTTTCTTTTTCTTTTTTTTTCCCCTTCCTATTTTGTATTCTTTGAAAGGCAACTCCAGAAGACAGAAAAGCAATTTTGGATAGGCAGGCTGATAGCTCTCAAAACTACACTGCTCCTTCATCTGACCCAGATTCCATAATCACCCTACTTTTTGAAAGTTAGGCTTACTCTTAAAATGACCTGAATGTAGTTCAATTATAATAATAAGTAGACTGCAAGCACTCCAAATTTTCCAAAAATTCATGTGTAAGCTATTTTTTGCTTCTTTCTGAGATAATATGGCTCTCAATAATTCATAATTATTCATATATCTTTTTAATTTATGTCAAAAGTTGTAATTTATTTAATAGTTACAACTTTCAAAAAATATCTATATACTCTAACGTCCTGACAATTAGATGATATTATTGCACATTCATTTGGATCAGTTCATAAAATCAAGATTTCTTTGGGGATATTGATTTTTCTTTTTTTTTTTTCTTTTTGAAATGTAATTCAAAATGTTGCATTTCATTTCTCTGCTTCATGGGCTCATATCATAAATCCCACAGGGATAAAAACATAAGAAACACTAGGTTTTTTGTTATTTATTTATTTATTTAGCTGCCATATAATTTCCACATTTTGATGTGATGACCTTTTCCTTTCAACATTTGTTAAAATTTTAAAAATGTCCCTCACACTTAAATATGCAAAAATAGGAGCAATATGTTTGTATTTTTATATCACTAGTTTTGGATTTTGAGGTAAGCTGTCACTGAGTATTTTATTTGATCTTGATATCAATCTTTTTTAAAAAGGGAAATAAATAGGCTAAAAAATAAAAAAATATATTAATAAGTTTGAGAGTCTGGGTATAGACTTGGCTTAATCACAAAGCTAGTATCTAAGTTCAGTTGCCTATCCTCTCTATCTCTCAGTTTCTTAATTTTATATATAAAACATATATATCTGAAAAGGAAAAAAACATGTCATGTCTATAAATCCTTGAGCCTCCACCTCCCCACCCCCGCCACCCCCTGTCAATCTATGTGATTTGGGACAAAGGTAAAAGATGTTCTATTGTTCCTTCTCTTTTTCTAGCCTTTTTCCGGTTGTGGTTTTGATGTCAGGATATTGCTCTCTAATCGGGGATATACTGAGACACTAACCCGTTAGGTAAAGGGAATATACACCTACATCTTTAGGTACACAGACACACATCAAGCATCATATGTATCTAAGGTTTGTACAGATGGTCCTGGAGAACTGGTGGCTGATAGATAAGGCCCTTCCACAGGAAGTGGCAGTGTGTGAAATAAGCAGATCAGTAGGAAAACATTTGCTACTCACACAATGACTTTTTGTTGTTACAAATAAACGTTTCAGCTTAGAAATTTTCATGAGGCTCTTGAATTAATTAACATGCACTGATCAAGGCAGTTCGTGTCTTAACTATGAGAGTATACATACAGGGTGATGAAATGGGTACCGAGCTTAAAATCAAGGAGTGATGCAGGGATGTAGACTCAGTTGTGACCTCAAGTTGAGAACTTGAATGGCTTATTCTAATATGAGCTTGGATTCTCTTCCATTCTTGAGAATAGTAACAAAGAAGGGCCAAGAATTTGGTTCTCACGATTTCCAAGAGAACTGCAGCTCACCCACTTGCAATCCTGTGACCTTGCACAAGTCCTTCAATCCCACAGAGACTCAGTTTAATCTGTAAAATGGAATAATCATATCTACCACATTAGGGTCATTGTAAAAAATAAATTATATTTCAATGCAAGTGCTAAAAACAGGGCCTGGCACAGAGTAAGAGCCCAAGTGACTATCAGCTGGCTGCTCTTGTTCGTGTTGTTATTATCATAAATACCAATATTATTCTTCTGAGAGCGAATGAACGGAGCTGTAACAAAGGTAACAGCTAACAGGGCACATAGTAGCTGACTGCTGTTTTCAAGTAATTAACAGGACTGCAACCAGAAGGATCAAAGAGATCAAAGCAGACTGGGGCTTCTTTTTGTATCCTGATACTTATATTGCAGTTTGAAGGCTTGGTCTATAGATAAGGTTTCTTAGCTAGAAAAATACATAGGAAGCTAGGGAGTCTGGGGCTTTTATTTTCACTCCTGAGAGAACTTCTGTGGCATCTGATATCAACAAAAAACACCACCGTCACCACAACAAGAATCAGTTAAGATTTATTGAGTACTTATCTTCTGTCAGACCCTGTCATAAGAAATTTATACGTATAATGTGTTTACTCCTCACAAGCATCCTAAGAAATAGAAAACATTATCCTATTTTATCAATAAATATATGGAGGCACAGAACTCGCTGAATGTCTTTTATCATGCTCATGCCAAATACTGTGAAAAGCTAACGATGTTAACTTCAAACTCTGTGTTTGTCTCGCAGGAAATTTCATTTACAGTTTTCACTTGTAATTCCACTTATGGTTTTGATAGCAGTTGCTAAGCAGGAGATTCACAATCAAACAGCTATTTGCCACCATGCAAAAGGATGATCTTGCTATGAGTTACATGACAGTATCTTTCCTTCCATTTGTCCTCATTAAAATATCTCTAAAAATTTTGTTAACCTTTTTATTTATTTTTGAAACAGAGAGAGACAGAGCATGAGCCAGGGAGGGGCAGAGAGAGGGAGACACAGAATCAGAAACAGGCTCCAGGCTCTGAGCCATCAGCCCAGAGCCCGACGCGGGGCTCAAACTTGTCAACCATGAGATCATGACCTGAGCCAAAATCGGACACTTAACCGACTGAGACACCCAGGCGCCCCTAAAATATCTCCAAATGAATCAAAGATCACAACTGAGCAAGAGTGTGTTTTTGTGTGGCTATCGACTAAAATGTCTCTTCAGGGGCGCCTGGGTGGCTTGGTCGGTTAATTGTCCGACTTCGGCTCAGGTCATGATCTCACGGTCCGTGACTTCGAGCCCCATGTCGGGCTCTGTGCTGACAGCTCAGAGCCTGGAGCCTGTTTCAGATTCTGTGTCTCACTCTCTCTCTGCTCCTCCCCTGTTCATGCTCTGTCTCTCTCTGTCTCAAAAATAAATAAACGTTAAAAAAAATAAAAAAAAAATAAAATAAAATGTCTCTTCAAATCCAGTTTAAGTAATGGGGCTTACTTCTGTTTCTAGAACTATAGTGTAGTTTTTCAACAGGTATGCCTTTTTGGATATATATAATACTAGGACATATATAATAAAATATTAGAATTAAAGTATGAGAACAAACCAGTTTATTTTCTCACAAATGTTTGATATTGGTATATTTATCAGTAATGTGTGAACTATATGTGAACACACACACACAGCTTATACATTACCTAATATAAACGCGCTTATATGTAATATGTCAGACTAATATTAATGTCCAGAAAAATATACATATATATTAGAATATATAGTACATCTCTAGATAGATAAGTAGATAACACATACATATATCATATACACACCAAAATGTTAATATACATACACTAATAGCATATAATAATTCCAAAAATTAGAGAGTTCTTGGCTAAAACACACAGATGGTCTTACTCATTTGGAATAAAAAAATGTCTTGGCCTAAAAGCAAATATCAGCATTTATAAGCTTGGCTTACTCCAAAGGAAAGGCTGCAGCCAAAAGAAAAAAAAACCAGATTTATTTTATTATTAAAGAAAGTAGAAAATTAAACAGATTTTCTCCAATGTTCCTGCCACCATGAAGACACAATTGTAAGAGTGGAGTAGAGGCAAAGTGGTCACATTTTTTAGAAAAAATCACTGCACTCATTATTGTCCTTTTACCCAAGATCAAGTTTCCTATGCTGTTCACTTTCTTACACTGAGAGCCTAGCACAGAACGTGCTTGGAATAAAAAGATGAAGAAAAAAAAAAAAAAACAGTCTGTTGAACTTAACTGACTAAGGGACTAATAGGATTTTAGCTTTTCTGAGAATGTCCCACCACAGAAGTGTCCATTTATAATGTGAATATGCGCAGTTGAGGCAGCTGTGGGTCCAGCTGCAGGGCGGCATGAGTCAGAGAAGAGGTAGCAGACAAGAAATGCACACGCCCTGTTCAGAGTAGCCCAATATCACTTTAAAAACAATACCAAGAGGGGCACCTGGGTGGCTCAGTCGGTTAAGTGTCTGTCTTCAGTTCAAGTCATGATCTCACAGCTCATGAGTTCAAGCCCCGCATCAGGCTCTGTGCTGACAGCTCAGAGCCTGGAGCCTGCTTCAGATTCTGTGTCTCCCTCTCTCTCTGCCCTTTCCCTGCACGCATTCTGTTCTCTCTCTCTCTCTCTCAAAAATACATAAACAATAAAAAAAGTTTTAAACAATACTTAGCGTTCAGGAAATTTGATTTAAAAGAGTTGCATAAGGAATTTTGAAAGATAAGAAAGTTCTCATTTGGGGGTGGGGAGGGCAGAGTTGGTGTTTTCCCCCCATAATCTAATCCTATTCAGAGATTATGTGCAGATAAAATTTTCAACTAAATTGAAATTTTCCCCCTACCTAAATAAATAAACTAATTGGGGAATGTAAAAACAGATGACGATGACATCATTTCTCAATAAAGGCATGTGACTCATTAATTTCAAACCAAAAATTAGTTGAAAGTTGGAAAGGACTAAAAATAACAATATTTTATTTAAGCAATGTAGAGAAAGAAATCTTTTTGCTTAGTTTCAATTAAACATGATCAACTACATCTGATTCATGAAAAGAGGCTTTGAAAAGCAAAAGAAAATACCCTCTTGCTTTCCCCTTCCTTTATTCTATCCTTGGTGAACTGCCTAAAGTTATTTAGACAACCTTGGGCACCATCTGTACAAGTTAGCCATGGGAGCAAAAGACTGTGTTGTCCCGGGGTTAACAGCTCTATTTAATGAAGCTTTCAGTGGCATATGGGTGTGTGGCAAAAGAACTTGAGTTCTACTAAATAGGAATGTCTCTTTTTCTCCCATTAAAGATTTAGTAATTCAGCAATGCCTTTGGGGGAAAAAAATGGAAAAATGAACCACTATTTCAATTACATGAGAGCTGAGATGCCAAGTTAAAAAGTAAAAGCTGAAAACTAGATCAATCCTCCTATTTTCAGATGAGGAAACTGAGGTTCTTCAGATAAGCTAAGGGACCGTGTCTCAGTTGGCAGCAAGCTCTGATCATGAACAAGTATCGAGGAATTCAGTGTTTTGTTCCTTTTTGACTGTGTTAAAAAACAAACAAATGGAACGATGGGCCGTCTCTACCAGAGGCATCGGATATGAGAGGCCCTTGAGCAATTACAAATGAAGAGCTGCCGTCTTTTCCGCAACATGGCAGAAAGGGAACTGTAACGGATTTAAAGGCAATTCTATCTTTAAAACCGTGATAGCTTCGCAATAAGCTGACACTCAAATATAAAAATAAAAGTCCTGAGGGGAAAAATTCTTACAGTTATTTCCCCTACTAATGGCGTTTTAAAAGACACTGGAAAAGTTAACTAGAAACAATAAACTTGCAATGTTTACTGCTATTTTGCAACCAAGTGACGAAGATATTTTCAGCATCAGCCTTTCATAATCTTGCAGAATGTAACATCATAAATGAGGGTTTAAAGCTTCTATTCCAAACTGGCAGGCACTGCTGATAAGGACAATGCATGCCACTTTATCCCAAAACTTTTTAAAGCCTCTGCTAGCCTCAATGAAGGAAAAGAGGCCACTTTATTGTTTTTTTTAAGGGAACCTATATTCCCATGAACCAAGGATGATTATCTTTGAACTGATAATAACAAAAATAGTGGCATTGGCATCAAATGTTATGTCCGGATTGACCAATTCATGTTCTTTTGCATCCCTAGCATGAGCATTCATGTTCTTTTGCATGAGCTCAGCAAAGCTTTCTCATTATCTAATTTCATATTTTTCTAAAGGGGGTAGCTATTAGTATATAATATACCATCCAGTACATGTATGTTCATGGTAAGGATGGATATATGTATATATTTAAAATACCATATACGATACAGTTGGTCCTTTTTACTTTGATTTACCATAACATGCTGTATGCTATTTTAGATATGCCAAAGTTCTAACATTCGATTCTACTGTTGCTTTTTTTTTTTAATTTCGAGACAGAGAGAGTGGGGAGGGACGAGATGGGCAGAGAGGAAGAGAGAGAGAGAGAGAGAGAGAGAGAGAGAGAGAGAGAGAGAGAGAGAATCCCAAGCAGGCTTCATGCTCAGCATGGAACCCAAAGTGGGGCTTGATCCCGTGACTCGGATCAGGATGACCAGAGCCAAAATCAAGAGTCTGTATGCTCAACTGACTGAACCACCCAGGTGCCCCAGATTCTACTATTACTTTTTGATTGTGTTCATTACTTTTTGGATTAGGAAGTCCTCCCCCAAGAGAGATTTGATAAACATATTATTACATACAATATTTGCTACTTAATTTTATATGTGCTTGTGAGGGTGTATAACTTTTTAATCTTTTTGAAAGTATTTTTCTTCTTTTTTGAGATGAAGATCCAAATTGAGTCCCCCTGCCCAGATAGTTAACTTATTTAAGCCAGCACATTTCTTGAATAATTTCTCTTTTTTTTTGATTTGTAAGACCTACCACATTTTTAAATTCTTAGATATACTGTACAAGGTTCTGTTCCTGATCATTCTATTGTTCGTTTTCTTTCTTTCTTTTCTTTCTTTCTTTCTTTCTTTCTTTCTTTCTTTCTTTCTTTCTTTTCCTTCCTTCCTTCCTTCCTTCCTTCCTTCCTTCCTTCCTTCCTTATCAATCTCCACTTCATTTAATTATCATGTCTTTATAGTGTGTTCTAATATATGTTAGGTCTGTCCTACTAAGCCATTTACATTAATTATTCTAATGACGTTTATATATCATATCATATAGTTTTGTTTCCTGTATAGATAAGATAAATATATAGAGCAGAACTATTGTAGTTGCTCTGATTTAGCGTTCCAAAATATAGACCGCTAAAGCTGGTGGCAAATTATTCATTCAAACTCACTTAAAGAGACTTCTGAATAGCAAAAGGAAATTACATCTTGCTTAGAATTACATTCCTATTATTATAATTATTTGTAAAGTTATCATCCATAAGTGATTATAATAATTTCGATTTTCACACATCACAGAATCTGGCCCAAGAAAAGCATATTATTTATTAGTTGGAAGATAGATATAAAATTGTAGAGAAAAATAAAATCAGGGAAAAATGCAACTATAAACACACTAATTCCAATTCAATAATCACAAGGCCTGATGGAGTTTCTTGCAGTAAAATGCCAGGAGTGGGTGGCCAGTCCATTGGAGAGATTTGGAGGACAGGCTACATGACTCTCAGCACAGGAGAAAGCAAAGTGTGGCCCACTTTATTATGGCTCTCTTCAACAGGCCAGGCCACTTGCCTGAGGACACACAGCTAGTGTCAGGCTAGTAAGTAGTGGACAAGACAGAATCTGAATGCCTGTCTCCAGACTGGGAAATAAACTGTATAACTTGTTTGTTTGTTTTCTTTCCATAGGGCTGTTTTTATGATAATTAAGTTTCCTGCAGCAATAAAAGACATACAACTCTATTAAACCTTATTGACTTGAGATTTCAAGATCTGATTATCAAATTGTTTATCAGTCCCCTCTCTTGCCCTGGCTGGCCGGCCTTTCCTTCTTAATCACAAGACTCCCTGAGCACCCACAAAGGAAACAAGGGAAGCTGATATTTAAGACAGCCAATGCTGCTGTTTTTCACACTCACAATAAAACTATTTTTCAAACTAGACTTGTTACTAAGAAGTTGTGTATAAATATGCCCTGTAATTTTAATATTATCTGAAGGCAATGCTTTGTATGATACATACATATAGATGTGAATACAGATTCAAACAGCCTTAGGTTTGAATTCCTGCTCTGATACTTAACTACACTGCCCTGGGGAAGTTCTCTAGTTTCTCTGAAGTAGTTTCTCCCCTTTTTCAAATGAGGTTAACATTTATGTTATAGTATTATTTAAGCAATACAGTACTAGGTGCTTGGTCTTGGGCACTGAGTAAAGAGTAGCTGTTATTGTTATTATTATGATCTTAAATGTATAAGACAGGAATGCTGGTCATTTAAATAAATAAGTGGCTGCTTCTCTAAAAGCATACTTTGAAGTAATTAATCACCCTCAAATCCTCATGTTTACCTGATTGCTTCCCAAATTTCATAACTTGGTGTCTTATCTCCATGAACTTTACATTTTGAGAGATTTAGTCTACTAAACAAAAAGTATTCATTAAGGAATACTTTGTAATTTTCAATTCAGCAAAGGAATAATGAGATGGCCTCTAATCACACTGAGTTGATAGAACTACAGCCTGATGCAAATAGCTGTTTTATTTAGATTGCATTAAGAGTGGGTCAGTATGTATCCTTTCCTAGATTTGTTGAAATACTGGGAGTGCACAACTCTTCTTCATTTCTAATTTCAAAGACCCCCCCAAAAGCATAGAAACTCCAGGTTGTGAACTGTTACTTTTCAATTATGGCTGCTCGGCACTGGGGTATTTCTTCTTAATGCATTCTTTAATTATTTCCTTTGGAAGGTCCCTAGTGCTTCAAATGTCAGATGGGTTGTGCCTTTTGCCAAGGGTTGCTTAGTTAACTGTTTATTTAATGAATGGGGTTTTATGTGCGGTTGAATTTCTCATGGCACACGTTAGGAGATTCTTGGCAGAATTTAAATTGGAGAACTGAGAAACATATTGGCTCTACGGAAGTTCAATCAGCTCCCAGGCAGGAGCAGGGTCTTTGCCAAGGAAAATTCACTAAAATAAAAAATGCAAAGACCAAACTCACACACGATGCAAGGAAAACTGACTGTGGTGTCTAGGATTAAACGAATGCTGGATCCAGGTATCTCAGGTGGCCTGCGAATGGAACTGAAGAGAGCGCTGGACAATTTCAGTTGAGAAATAGGAATGAAATCCCTTTCCTTATTTTTTTTTAATGTTTATTTATTTGGAGGAGGGGGCAGAGAGGGAGGGAGGGAGAGAGAGAAAATTCCAAGCAGGCTCTATGCTGTAAGCACAGAGCCCAATGCTGGGCTCAAACTCATGAATGGTGACATCATGGCCTGAGCTGAAATCAAGAGTTCGACACTCAACCAACTGAGCCATTCAGGGGCTTTGGAGGATGACAATATGCTTAAATTTCTTAATTGCTTGGGATACTCAATTAGCTGCTAAGAAAAAGATCATGGAGTCTTATGTAATTTCTTGTGTTTCTTCCTTATAGAGATGAGTCTAAATCTATTTTTATGTTATGGAAAGATATGATCAGTTTATTCATTTCAAGTAAGAAAGAGTAATTTTTTTTTAATGCTGCAGCAGCAGTGACTAAATATCCTAGACCAAATATCCAGATGGCTATATTTTTTAAATGGATTGGCCAGGAACTTAGATATTGTATAAGCATCAGTTACCAGGTGTGCTTCCTTTGAGGACTGGGAAGAAAAAAAATGCTCTGAAAAGTTATGTAGGCTTCGAAAAGTCCCAAATCTGTTAAAACATTTTTTTGGTTATTTTATATCATTATTATTATCATTATTATCTTTTTTTTTTTACCCAGGAGTACTACAAAATAAGTACTACTCAGAGGATCAGAGATTTTTTTAAAATTAAACACAAGTTTGGGGCTCCTGGGAGACTCAGTTGGTTAAGCGTCCGACTTTGGCTCAGGTCATGATCTCGCGGTTCATGGGTTTGAGCCTCGCGAAGGGTTCTGTGCTGACAGCTGGGAGCCTGGAGCCTGTATTGGATTCTGTGTCTCCTTCTCTCTCTGTTCCTCCCCTGCTCATGCTCTGTCTCTCTCTCAAAAATAAATGAACATTAAATTTTTTTAAAAAACATTAAACACAAGTTTGAGAAAATAAAGATAAGGATGTATCTTTCAGTAATGTAGGATGGGCAGCATGAGCCTACTTGCTGTTGCCAGGTGACTATCCAGTCTTGTGTGGAAGGAAGGCCTGCTGCAGTCATCTCCTCCAGGTATCACTGTCATCAGCTCCTTCCTGCAGTTCTGTATGCTCTGCCAGCTCATGTACCACCCCCTTTCCCTCTCTGGAAGAGCAATTTCCAGAATTAGCCTAGTTCTCACTCTCTACTGGCTTACTGGAGGCTGCCTGAATCTTGGGTGATCAGAGGCCTGGCTGGCTCCCTAGGTTCCTATCTGTTTGGGTCATTTTCTTGCATATTAAGACACTGGGCTCAACAGCACATAAATGCTAATCTGATGATAGGTTGGCCACCCCTCAGGTGGCTAAATGGACACAAGTGTTCTCTTCTTTAGGCCTAATGGCTTGGCTGTCAGTATCCTGCTCAGGACTAAACCACTACCCTATCAGGCGGTTCACTGGGTTTGTCCATCTATACCCACTTGCTCCTAATCGTCCTTGATTAGCAAGTATGTTGCCTGATATATATTAGTATGAATTGTAATAGCACCAGTAACCAACCATTAAGCACCTTCTATGTGCCCCATGCATTTTTAGCTACATTACATATATGCTCCTATTTCTCATAACTTTTACCTCCATGCCAAGGTTCAGAGAATTTAAGTATCTTGTCTAAATTGTATAGCTAATAGATGACAGAAAAGTAATCCCACTCAACATTTATCTGATTACAAACTCATAGATGTGTTTTTTGGTTAATGCTCGTCATCATCTCATGGGATACTGACTGAGTTTCTGTTTACTTAGCCAGCATGGGTCCTGCGAATAATTCTACAACCTCGTCATCAATAAGTGAAAGGACACATTTAAGCCCTTCCTATTCTTCCATGATACGGCTCCTTTGACTAGTTGTGATTCTCTTAACACTACTGGTTAAAAAAAAATCCCCTTAGGTTCCATCCTATTCTCTTTATCCCTTGATTTCAGGATAACTGTTGTTCCCATGGATTTCCTATGATACTCTGATATGGTCTCACATTTATTTTGTGCTCATTTCATTCTTAAGACCAAATTACCCAGCCATGTTATCAAGTAAATACAAAACTTGTTTTGAATTTTAAGGATTGCTTATACTAAGGTTCTCTAATTACCATGTAAGTGGAAAATAAAAAAATGAGAATTAGCATTAATAGGAATGACATTTTAAGGGTCAGTTTCCAGGGGGTCTAGATTTACATTTGGCTGCTGTAGTCTCCTTGAGTCAACACAGACTCGAGATATATATATATATATATATATATTTTTTTTTTTTCATTACAATAGATGAAGTCCAGTATAGCAGGGCCAGGACTAGGATAACATGGGTGAAGTGACTGAGGTACTCACCTGAGATGCAAAATATAGGGAAGGAGTGGAGAATGCTAAAAACTCAGTACTCAAGAAAAATAATATCTCAGTGTGTTTTTTAAATCAATGCAAAAAATCCTATGATGAACGAAATATCAAAATTTTAAGTAAAGACAGAATCAGTATTACTGATTGTTACCTTGGTCTCAGTCTCCTATATGGCCTTGTACTGCACTGCAATACATTATTTTTCTAGGATTAAAGAGCCCAAATTGACTTGTTGAAAATCAATTTATTGGAACAAGTGCCAGTAACTAGAAGTATTTGGGGTGGGGGTGGGGGTGGGGTGGGGAAGGAAAGCCATCATTAGAGATAATTAAAATTATAACTAGAATATACTCAATTTTTAAGGTGTACTAGTCATTAATAAAACCACTTTTACTCAAAGGATACTGATAGCAAACAGTTACAGAGTACTTATTTAGACACTGTTTTAAGCACTCTACCCACTTAATCCTCAGGAAAACCTGTGGAGGTAGCAGAACATGCCCAGTGCTGTAGAATTCCCAGTGGCACATTCAGTAGACTACAGTGTCTGTGACACACAGTGACTCTGGAAGTAAGTGGCTGAATCAAGTTTCAAATCCAGGCAGTCTGAATCCAAGGTCTTTGCTCCTAAGAATATTATAGAACCAAGCCCCTCAAAGACCATATAATCTTGCTTATTTCTACCTCAACCTTTTTTCCCCCACACAATCCTAAAAGACAGTTAACTTTGACAATAATAATTAGCCCATGGATAAAGATCTTGGCATGAGCTTTTACAGAAACTAGTAAAAATTTCATACCTATATCAAATTCGGTGACTTTCCATTGAAATCACCATGAGAGTCAATCATATTGACTTGATGGGGCACCTGGGTGGCTTAGTTGGCTAAGTTTCTGACTTTGGCTCAGGCCATGAAATCACGGTTTGTGAGTTTGAGCCCCTTGTGGGGTTCTGTGCTGACAGTTCAGAGCCCAGAGCCTGCTTCCGATTCTGTGTCTCCTTCACTCTCTGACTCTCCCATGCTCATGCTCTGCCAATCTCTCTCTCAAAAATAAATAAACATTAATGTTTTTTTATTTTATTTTTTTATTTTATTTTTTTTAAATGTTTATTTATTTTTGAGACAGAGAGAGACAGAGCATGAACGGGGGAGGGTCAGAGAGAGAGAGAGACACAGAATCAGAAGCAGGCTCCAGGCTCTGGGCTGTCAGCACAGAGCCCGACGCAGGGCTCGAACTCACGGACCGTGAAATCATGACCTGAGCCGAAGTTGGACGCTCAACCGACTGAGCCACCCAGGCGCCCAAACATTAATTTTTTTAAATCATATTGACTTGAGAACTACAATAGATCTCTGTCATCACTGATGTATCTATAGGTCAAATATACAAACTAGACTGCGTACTCAAGAAACATTCACAAAATTGTGATGCACAAGTAAAAATTAATTCTGTAGCTCACAGGTACTGAAAGGATGACAGAATCCAGCCTTCTAGTCTCTGTCACTGCTGATGAACTTCTACAGGTGCATAGTGTTCTTAGATTAAAGAAATATCAAAATGCAATATAATAATGATATAAATTTCATCCCCATGTTCAACAGTACTATAATTGCATGATGTAACTAGAAAATCGTAAAGGATCATAAATAAAACAATAAATAATCCAGAATAAAGCCTTTACATCATGACTAATACGTGGATCCTTTCAAGTAACCACTGCCACCAATTCATGCCGTTCATACATGTGGATTTCTGATTATCTGGTTTCTACTAAATTAAAGAAAAAACAAAATCTTCAATGGTCCTACCATAGAATATTTACTACTGATGATTTTTTAGGCCTATAATAAGCCAGTAGCAGCGTAGGAGTATCTTTGACGAGCAAGAAGAAGCAAGCTTGGTTTTGGGAAAATGTGAGCCCAGAGAGGAAGAAGAATTAGGACATAGGGTGGCAGCAGAGTACTGAAAGGACGAATCAAAGGCAGAAAAGCCCAAGAGAAGTAGAATGTAAAATGCCTTTATTCCACCCAAAGAGTTGGGTGTTTCTGTGGTAGTGATGAGTAGGTCAGTGCTATTCTTTATACGTGATTAACTGAGATTTGTAATTCCATTTACAATTAATTTCTCATAAATGTGGTAAATCCAATAATCTTCAGTTGCTTCTTCCTCATATTAAAGTATCACTGAATAAGAACTTTACTTTTAGTGGATTCAGGATATTTTCATTCATAGATAACTTATTCAAGCACTCTTACCATGAGCTGCTCATGTGAGTCTTTGCTTTTGCTCCTTGGTTAACTTGCAAAAAACAGCGCTAAGCCCTGGCAGCTGTGTTGTACATGTGAGCCACAGACCACAAAAGGAAACAGATACAAACGTGGATAGATTGAAATAAACCCATCCAAACTGGAAGGAAAATGACTAATGGGCATGTCTGACCAGGCAAAGGAGGCTCAAAAGTGTTTTTATATATTGCTATTATTGTGCACCTGCTTTATGACAAACTTATGAGATGACACCTTTCATGAAATGTTCATACAATGCTGAGTCTTGCTAAATAAAGACTCGAAGTGCTGCTAAGATTCATGGATATGATTTTATTTTGAAATAAATGTATTTTCTATAGCTTGGTCACCTTTCTGATTGAATCAGAGACGAGTGTGCATTCTGACACCATAGTTCATGCTGGGAAGACGTGAATCTGTCCAGATTTGTTGAATAAGTATGGATCAAAAAAATATTGATAATGATAATAATGAGGTAAGTGTTTTTCCTGGCATTTTTCTAAATGAGGGCACTAGTGGTCTTACTTTTTATCTGACTATTGCATACCAGCATGCAAACAAAAAGTGAGGGAGGTGGGGAAGAAAGAAGCGCTTTGGGAAGTCACTCATCCATGACCATGTGCAGCTGTGTTTGACTAAGTCACAAGAAATCGCTCAGTAAATAAAGGCTCTCTCTTTAAGAAGCAGGCCCACATTTAAATCCAAATCAGAATGTCTACACTGGATCAATACATAAGGGTTTGCTGATCACAGCTGTAGCTATAAACCCAAGGATCTGTTTCTTAAAGAACCTAGTTGACACCAGGAAGCCTCTGAAGGAGATACTAGTTTAAATTACCACAATATGAAATGTTTCCCAGAGCGACACTTAAAATGAAGAGAAGCACAACTCTAATAGCTGATTGCTTTGAAAAGGGAAATTATAAATACCCATTGAGAAGATTAAGTTTGCACAGGGAAGGAAACTCAATCAATAAGTTAGGAATTTGGAGAAAACAGTAAGTCTTCCGGGTCTTGAGAGGGCCAAGAAAGAAGTGCCTTTTTACATTCTTAGATACAAAGGAGATAAAATTTGTTAGAGGTTAAACTTGTATAATTTTATTCTTTGTAATCTTAATCCCTAATCATTCCAGGGTATTTAGTCCTGCTCAGTTTTGAGTCTCATAAGTTTGTTGTTGTTTTTAAGTCTGTAGTGAGGTCATAAAATGAGCATTTATATTGTTTGCTTGTTTATAGAAGTCACAATTTTTGAGAGGAAAATAAACATCTAAAAGGATTTGTGCACTTTAATATCTCACTGTGGAGTAGGGGATGAACCATGGAGTAAACCACAAAGCAGCAAATAACTTGGGGGATTTCCTGCCACATAGGACAGAGAAAACCATTCAGGTGCTTGGAGGGAAGAGCTTAGAAAAAGGCAAAAATAAAGAGAAAAGGAGAAAAATGGAATGGCTCTGCTCTCCTTATGAGACCTGAACCTGGCACTGCTGCCTCACTCATCCAGGGAACTGAAAGCCTCTCAGAGAAGCCCTGATTTTGGCAAGATGCTCTACCCACCAAGACCTGGGAAGAGAGGCGGTAACAGCAAGGAAGGATATCCTAGGGAAGCCTCAAAGACCCCAGAAGACAGCAGAGAAGTTCTTGGGATCCCCAGGAGGACTCAGAAACAGTAAGAGAATTAAAAGTCCAGAAGAGTCCTGGCACCCAGACAAGGGAACTTCTGGAATCTTGGATCTAAAGATAAACACAAAATCCTCCATCCTGAAGAACATGTGCCAACAGAGTAATCAAATGATGAGTCAAGGCCACTCATGTCTCCATCCACAAAGGATAGCTGGAGACTAGACTGGATGAGGGACATCACACAGATGCCAGAGATAATCCCCAGGAAAGCCTTCAAACCAGAAACCCTCCCCCATATGCTAGGGGTGGTGGGAGAATAAATTCCTCCTTCAAAGGGAGAAAAAACTCTGAAAGAGAATTTGAAATCTTAACTGACTGAACATTTACTTGAAAGAAATATTTTAAAACAAGAAGAAAATGAGTGACTTAAAATTGGAAAGTTCCTGCATCACTTTCCCTCAAAGAACCATCGATGCAAAAGGGAAATTAAAAATAAGATTAGTACCAGAAAAAAAATAATTTAATTTTTTCCTGCATATCTTCTTTAAATTGTATAAATTTTTATATCTTTCCTATTCCTATCTTACTACAGGAGTAAGTCTGTCTGTATAGTGAAAGCTTTCTGATGCTTAAAATATGTGGTCAACTGCAGACAGGTGACAAATATGACGTTATGGTAAATTCTGTGGCCAGAAATCCTTTCCAATGGACTCTAGGCAAAAATAATACAATTAAACTATTTTATTTTTTTAAGGATACTTTTTGTATGATCCGACTTCTTCTGCTTTCACAAACATATCTCTTTCATTAAAATAGACTTATTTAGTCTATCTCTTATATGGGTGATATTATTAATCTCATAGTTAATGATAACAATAATAGCTACCACTGATTAATGCATAGTATGTGCCAGTCAGTATGCACTGCAGTCATTTTCACTATTGTATCAGTTCTCCATGGGAGGTTTTTGTATCCCCATTTGCAGACATGGTAAACAAAGCTCAGAGAGTTTAAGTAATTTTCCCAAAGTCACACAGCGAGTAGAAGTCCATTCTGTTATATCATGCTAAATCCCAACAAATTAGTTCTAAGAAATTAATGGACCTTGACAACCTCTGAGAAATGGAGAAGTCTGTGAAAAAAGACTAACTTTCTTTTTCCCTATCTAACATTCATCTTTAGGATTATTCATTTCCTCAGTAGACAGAACCTAGTTAGGTACTGGAACGAGTTTCAAGGTATTGAGAAATTTCGTTCTCATTTCAACACTGCCATTAATTGTGTAAATTTGAGTAAGTACCTTTTCAGTTTTCTCACCCAATCAATAGGAAAAACAACAGTCTTATTTCCTTCTCAGCATTATGAGTATTTCTAGCCTTGTCTTAATGGTGATAGGATTGGAGAATACACCAAAGAACTTTTACGGTGAATCTAAATGTATTGTTATGTATTTTTATATTCATATCTAAAATTTACATCAGATATGAGGATGATTGGAGAGACAATTTTAATTTGTGGATTTTGTGTCACCGCTGGGCTGGGTATTGAAGATGTAATAAAAAAAAAAAAAAAAGATCCAGTCTCTGACCCTGAAGAACTCCCAGCCTGATGGAGGGAGTAAGGAACACACATAGCTGATTAGAATGTGACAAGACAGAAAAAGAAAGAAAAGCAATTTTACAAATCTAAAGTCGAAATATGGATTTCTGTCTGGATCTCAGAACAAAGACCTGGATGAGAAGTTTTTCACACACTGCTGGTGGTGGTGGTAATTTTTGAATTGGTTTGTGAAAAATATAAGCATCCTAGAAGGTATAAAGTTAGTTATTAGATAGTAACAGAAAATTCGAGGCATCTTAGAGGCTCATGATTAAATACATTTTTGTCCATATTACAACCGAGTAAGGATTAGTAATGAGACAGCTGCTGATTAGAAATGGAGCCCCCCAAAGATGTAAAACTGAGTAGTTTCAAAAAAGAGGGGTGAAGAATTTAGGTTTCCTTGACAATGTGAGTTTCTCACCCGCATAACAATAATAGCTACTATTTATTATTTATTTTCTTTGTACCAAATATTGCACAAAGAACTATACAGGGATATTCTTACTTCATTTTTTTTTCTGATAGCCCCATATGGTAAATAACAGTATCAGCCCCATTTTACAGATAAAAGAAACTGAGGGTTATAAAGCTAAAGTGGCTTGTCCCAACCAAGCCGCAAAAGGGCTCATAACTGGAAGGGAGCCAGACAATGTGGCTCCACAACCCTTACTACTTGTTCTTAAGTATGGTCTACTACACTGCTCCCCCGGCTAGGACAAGATGTAAACTACAAAGGAAAAAGACTGGGTACACATTGATGCAAAAGCTACTTCTGAAATTATGGAGAAGAAATAACGGGGTGATGTTTCTCAAATGCATCACTCTAACTACACACATAGAAGATGGCTGATCATTAGGCGATGCATTGAAGAACTTCACTAAAAAACTCTTCCAATGAATCCTGGAGGTAAGAAGATAACACCCACTGCTCTAGTAAATCTGGCAGCAAATGGCTTCTCACTGACTTACATAGAATACAATATGATTGGCCCAATAAGAAGCATTATATTCAGGGCACTGCATCTTCGAGGAAGGAATTCCTACTGGAATTCCTTTTGTTATTTGTATTGTTGCATTGGCAAAAACAGTCTCCAAAAGCTTTTCCTAACACCTTTACAAAGCACCGGGTTTTAGAAAGCCTTAATCTGTGGATAGAAGACCTGTAAGAATAGTCCACCTTTACTTCTCTTCTAGTGTGTCAATAAGCAAATATGAAGGAAGAGATTAGAAACCCCATGCATGTTAAATGCCAGTAAAAGGAAGCTGTCCAAAATGTCACCTAACCAAGAGAAATAGAATAAACTGGTGGACATCTTATAAGGTCACTTAAACTGTCAAATGACTGTAAGAGGATGTGCCTCAGAACTGCTTGAGACCTTGTTTTTGTTTTTTTTCCTAAGAAAAACAATCTGAAGTGAAATTTGGTTGTGCACCAAAAGGTTCAGTCTTCAAGGACCTTTCAGCTTCCTCCAGTTTGCAAGTTTGGAAAATGAATGGTTCAGCATATCTCTAATAAAAAATCATTTCCCGAGGCTCCTTTTCTATGCAGGCAAAATCAAATTAACTTCAAACAGAAGAGGTTAGATGCATACAGAAAGGAAGTAACAAACTGTAACATCATCTTGCTCCAGCTCTCTAAGGTCTCCTAATATCTACCCAGGAGAGAAATCCAAATATTAACTTCACCCAAGATCACTGCAAAATCTAACGAGAAGTATGATATCTAAAAGGGAATGGCACAGAGTGAATTATCCCATTGCATGGTCAAGGTTCCCATTAATGACACTATAGTTCTCTGGATTTTTACTTAACATTTGCTGAGAGTCAACAGGAACCCAGGATCCTTTTACAGCCCGCAGGCTGTGTGGCCCCCCTCGCCTTGATCCCTGGGCAGCCACTGTATCAGGGGTTCCCCTTGGTTTGGCTGGAGGAGCTGAAGGGATGCTCTGTCCCCTCTGGGCCACAGACTGCTATGTGTGTGCCACACAGACTCCCCCAGAGATGACGCCTCACACTAATATGCTCTTAGAGAATCCTCTCTGGAGTGTATTAGAGCAATACATCACCAAAATGCTTCAGCTCATGTGATGTATTGTTATCTGAGGTAGAAATGGTGGCCAGAGGCACAATTTAAAGACTTAATTTTCAATGTTTAGTACTGAATGATGTCTATATCACCTTTCTAGTGGTTTGGAAGGAACATTGTGGGATTCTGTTATGGTTGATCTTTGGAATTCAGGGCTTTACTCCATCATAAAAAACATTCTAACTGCATATCATTTTTAATAAGGACGCTCAGTAATTGAGCTCCACCTGAGTGTCACACAGAGTGAATGAAGAGGTCTGTGTGTATGGCTGTATGATCAGCCCTGAAATCCAGTCCTCAAGATGGGCCCTGGTGATAGGCTGCATCTTCTCCAGAGGGCACCATATGGACTCGTGGCATGCCCTGGGCAGGGAATGCGGGAGCCAACTGGACATGCTTCCTAGAGGCAAAAAACTCTGTGCTTTCTGTATTCTAATTCTTGCATTCTCCTTAATGACAAGGTCTGCATGACTATAGTTGTGTTGTAACACAGAATCCTGGTCTCTCTGTTTAATAATTGTATTAGATTAAGTTTTAGAAAAGAAGCAATTTACAAATTCTAAACAATAAGTACTCGCCTTTCTTCAATTATCATTTTTTATTACTTATAATTTGTTGCTAGATGTACATTCCATGAAGGCAGAGCCCGCATCTATTTTTGCTGACTGTTTTTTCCCTGCGTACCTTGCTTGGACTGTAGAAAGTGTTTAATAAATATTTATTCAATGCATTAATAGTCATGCTTCTCTTTAACAGTAGAACTATTTCATCAGCACATTTTTCTCTGGAAGCAAAGCATGACTTCCTTCAAAAATGTAATTGCCCTCTCTCATAGGCAAAAGTTAAATTGCATCTGATAATCATAGATAACGGCAGTTCCTTTTAAAGAAATGTTTCTAACTTGTAGACCTTGCTAAAGCCAACTTAGGAAGATGATCTTTATTTATAAAACAGGAAAATCAGAGAAGAAGCAGAGAAACAGAGAAAGAGGGGGAGGTCTGGAGAGAGAGAAAGAAAATAATATTTTGGATACTAATAGGACTTAATAGTACATTTTTCATACACATATTCTGAGAAAACTATTTTCTAAAGAGATATCCACCTATACAAAGTTTATGATATGGGGGTGACTATAAATAAGAAAAATTATGTATTATAGAATTAGTATTATTACTTTATAACATTTTGATATATTGTAGCTGTTTAGTGGCAAAATACCCAGTATAAGTTATTATCAGTCACAGACTTCACTGCCTATTTTTGACAGTGTCAGAAATACTGAGGTCCAAACAGACACATGCACACATACACATACACACACACCCTAATAGTACGTTTTATATTTCCATTTCAAATTAGAACCAGTGCATTCCTGATTGCCTTCCTGTTGAATCACATTTTTTCTTTTTTAAATTATATTGTACATCATAGGTGTCCAAAATAGTTTTGATTTTAAGCTACCTAAAGAATTTTTTTTACTTGTAAACTTAAATTCAATAGCCTTACTTTCACTGATTACCAGATACACCATCACACACACACACACACACACACACACACACGCATATACACATGCACAGGTGCACACACATGCACACACAGGCACGCATGCTCTCTCTCTCTCACACACACACACATACCCCTTAAAAATGTCTCCAAATTTCCTATATATATTTTATGTAAATAGATATAGGTCCTGCATCGCAAAAAGTGAATTTGTTTGCATCTAGTTTGGTTGGGGCATAGAATGGCGGGGGGTCTCTTTTGAAAGCATTGCCAATTTCTACTTCTAAACTAAGGCTTTCCTGATCCCCTTTTTTATTCTCTCATCTTCTTCCTTCTGGCCTCCCTCCTCCTCATCCCCTCTGTGATTAAGTAGCCTTCTTCAGAGTTGTAACTTGCAAATAGTATACCTCTATGGTAGAATTTATTACACTCTTGCTAATAATATCTGCCATTTAATAATAAGCTCCTGCGGTTAGCAGCTACAGTTTCACCCAGAAACTGTATCTATATTTCCATCACAGCAAGTGATAAACTACTACCTATTGGTTGTGAATATTCTGAACTACTATTACATTTCCTAATCTCAGCATTTTTTCACTTCCAAATCATTCTCAGTGTGATGCTTCCCATACAAAAATCAATGAATAAATAATGCCAGCTGATGGACAACTCTGAGAATGGTGTGGAGAAATAAGAGATGAAATTCTAACTTATTCATTTTTCTCCCTGTTACTGTAAGCACAAGTAAAATTTGGAACCCAAAATAAAGTATTTCTAATATCCGTAAATATACAGGGAGTCTCATGACTAAATAGATAATTATGAGCTTCATATACATTAGCTGAAGATTTACCTAATGAGAGAATAACTGGTGACAAAATGTAATTCTAAGTGGACTTTTAAGATTGATTTTGCCTTAACATTACTGCCTCCAAAGATCCCATATTTTAGTCCCTAAGATCACATGATGTATGGAATTCAAGTTTTACTTTAACTAAATGTTTAGTTGAAGAATATTAATAAGCAGTTTTATAACCTATAGCTAAGTGAGACACTATATAAAAATACCAATTGAGAATATGTAGGGTATTACATCTACCGTTATGACTGAAGACTTGGAACCATATAAAGAAAACTCTGTCATAGTATATATAGTCATGATAATAGCACCTGATGGATACATATTTTAATAGATGCCCAGTGGTATGTCTTTCTGCAGGAAAAAAAAAATGAAGTCACAGCAGTGCAGAATAGTTATATTTTATTGGAAAACCTAAGTTTTTTTTTAAGAAATGGAAGGGATTGTTACAACAGGTGTTAACCAATAAGCTTATGTATAGTATGCATTAATATGATCCAGTTAGCTTTCTTTTTGGGCATTTGTGCATATGTAAGCATTGTGAAGTCTGGCCTGAGTTCCCAAAGTCATATTTAATGCAGATTACAAGCTAGGAAAACTGAAATCTAAGTTAAAAAAAGAAGGAATTATTTTTTGTTAATTTCATAAAATCATTAAGCGTTAAAAAAAATTGGTGCTACCCACCCCATGACAAGTTCATGAAAAATATTATGAGGAACACAATGGCCCTGAATATCTCCAATTTCAATATTGAATGCAATGCCCTTGATTTTCTTGGATTTTTCATTCTTAGAGCCCTTGAGAAAACCTAAACAAATTTTCTATTTTTTATAAATCACTGTTTTTTATATTTGTTCAGAGCAGGTGAGCAGTGTCCAGGGCTCAGGACAGGGTCTGTTCTAGAATGTTGATACAGGAAGGGTTAGGGTGCATGGTGTTTGAAAGGAGTGTTCAGGAGACTTCTTTTGAAGCTGCATTTGCACAGCAGGTCTTTGAGATTTACAAAATGTTGTAGTGAGATAATTGTAGCTTCATAAGTAGTTGTAAGGAAGCATAGAGAAATCCTATGTGCCTAATACTCATTGTCCCCTAAAATCAAAAATTTTGGTAGAGTATCATAGCCCAGATATGGACCTTGATACACCTACCTACGTTATTCAGATTCCCCCACTTTGTACTCCTTTGTAGGGATGTATTTGTGGGTGTGCATGTACTTATTTCCATGCAATTTTATCACACATGTGTAGGTTTATGTATCTACTGCCACAGTCCCATATTTTTTTAATTGTATTGTATGGTACAATATGTAAAAATAGCAAAACATGAATATTTTTAAGTTTATGCCTTAAATACATATAAGAATACGTAAATTGTTCACATCAAGGAACTGTACCATTATTATTCTGATTTGGGGTCACTAGAGAGGCATTAATGACATTTTTATAACTTTTTTTTAATGTTTATTTATTTTTGAGAGAGAGTGAGAGAGAGAGCTGGGGAGGGTTGGAGAGAGAAGGTGACACAGAATCAGAAGCAGGCTCCAGGCTTTGAGCTGTCAGCACAGAGCCCAACATGGGGCTTGAACTCACACACTGTGAGATCATGACCTGAGCCAAAGTTGGATGCTTCACTGACTGAGTTACCCAGGGGCCCCTCTAATGACAATTTTAATAGCACTAAATCCACCCTCTTACTACTAACCTTCCCCGGCTCACTTTCAACACTGAGGGCACCTGGACTTAGCCTTGCATTAGATATCATGAATCTATCACTTCTTTACCTCAAGCATATGCTCCAGTTTTAGATTTATTTTCCCAATTGACATGTTTCTCTACAGAGAACATTCCAAGAATGAATACTTTATACTGAAGTCAAATGATGTTAATCTTAACAACGTAGACCCTCCTCACCAAACCTTGAGTAAAGTAAAATGCCTAGTTTCCTATTAGCTTCCAGCGCAAGGCAGCTGCCACTCAACTTACAGAGCTGGGAGCAAAACTGATTCTCAGCTGCTGTCCAGCGACTGGGATGGCACGGTTGGGTGAACAGGGAGAGCCCATGTTAGACTCCCAGAGAGACCGCCAAGTCACAAAGAGCTTCGACTCAGTTTTGGGTGAGAGGGCAGGAGCTCCATGTACATGAATGCAACCGGATTTTCCCTGGGTTGCACCACCATTGTCCAGCTTGCCCTACAAATGACATGCATGTGCTACAAAGGGGACACTAATGGGAGAATACGAACAAGTGAGTGCAGACAATTCCACCACTGGCAACACGGTTCGAATGTCAAGTACATCTTTCTCTGAGATCTACATAGAAAAGATGGCAGTGTCACCAAAGTTATCATGAGAGGGTTGCATTTTCTGATAGTGGCTTTTAAAAATGAATGTTTCAGTACAGAAAGGGTGTTCTCTGCTCCAAGTTATTTGCTTTATTTCCCTGTTTTCTCATGAGGTGTGAAAACAGGTCTTATTCTTCTTTATATCCCCTGCAGATTTTAGATCAGCTAAATGCATGTAATAAATACTCAATAAATACTTTTAGAAATAAATTATGTCTAAGTTTAATATTTCCAGAAGAAAACCCATGCACATATTTTCAAATAAGTAAAAGGGAATTCCAAAATAGATCTGCAAATTATAAAATCAGAGATAGAAATCCCCCAAAGAATGGTGTTGGGTCTAATTTTCAATTTTAGCTCTGTTGTTTATAGGTAGCATCCACTATTCCAATAAATGTCCTAACCCATACCCATGTACAAAAGTGGTCACAGGGGAATTCTCCTTGTGATAAGTTTAGAAAATAAGAGTATTTAAAAATTATCTTACATTAGTTCAACATATTAGTGTTAATTAATTGTGGTCTGAGAATAATTATTTTTAGTGGTTACTTGATTGAAATAGAGAACTATATTACTATTATTATTCTATAAATAAAACTGTGAGGAACAGTTCAAAAGAAAATCTGACTCACCATTTTTTTTTAATGTTTATTTATGGGGGAGTGAGGGGCAGAGAGAGAGGGAGACACAGAATCCGAAGCACGATCCAGGCTCCGAGCTGTCAGCACAAAGCCCGATGCGGGACTTGAACTCACGAACGTGAGATCATGACCTGAGCTGAAGTCAGATCCTCAACAGACTGAACCACCGAGGTTGCCCTCACCAGTTTGTCCAATAGATCCTGGGAGGGAGAGCTACAGAGGACTGAGACATATCACATATATCCCATCTCCTATACCATCTAGAACACTATTGGGCCCAAATACTTATTAATGAAAATAATAACAAAGAATTAAATGTAATCTAATGGAGTCTCAAGAGAAGTCTTAGAATGTGGCCATAAACATAACTAAATTGCCTTAACTGAAGGTCGTATAATCTTGAAAATGTAACAATTCTTTTGTTTTAACAAAAATTTGGAGGAGAATATTCTATGTAGAAAAAAATCAACAGAATTAGGGATTTGGGATTTACATTATTTGACATCTATAAAACAGAAACACAACAATTTAAGACGAGGCATTCTATAAGGGTGGTTAATTTTTGTTTTGAGAAGTGTCATACTTCTTGAATCCCAAACAGTGTCTGGCACATAGTAAGTATTCAAAAACATTTAAAAAAACATGATGAAAGGATTAACAACTTTTACAAATGTTTGGCTAATGGAAATATTCTTACTTGGCCTACCCTTTTCAGTTTAATGTGGTAGTATATTTTATCTATGTCAAAGACCTGATAATAACTAGTCCAAATAATAATCAGTACTCAGGGGCACCTGGGTGGCTTAGTCGGTTAAGGGTCTGACTTCTGCTCAGGTCATGATATCACAGTTCCTGAGTTAGAGCCCCACAACGCCGCCCCCCCCGTCCCTCCCCCACTCATGCTCTCTCTGTGTTAAAAAATAAACATTAAAAAAATAAGTACTCCTATTACTACTCCCACTTTTATGGATAGCTTTTTCATCTCTCTCCAGACAATGAAAAAATCAAAGAAATTAAAATTGGCTATATTTCACATTTCCATCAGATATGTAAGTGATATGAAGCAGATTTGTAGCCCATTCAAACTAAAGGGTTGAATTTAATTATTGTTTTCAAGAGAGAAATATGTTCTAAGATCTTAAGACTTTTCTGTGATAATCTTTTCAGGTACAAAGGGAATCAACAAAAAGAAATGGGTTTAACATTAAACGGCATTTGGAGGGATCCCAAGTGAGAATGCCATTATCGTGAAGAAGAAAAAGACTATAGGAGCCTCTGGGGGTCTCTTGAGAGTGCCAGCAACAGAATGTATAGCTGCCTATCCTGGGCAATACGAAATATAGCTAGGAATGGTGGAGACAAACCGAGTTATATTTAAGAGCTGGGGATGGTACTGATTTATCCAAGAGCCTACAGTTATTTAGAGACAGGCCCAAAACTATGAACAAAGTATTATAGGTATTATAAACTGGATGGCTTTTTGAAACATTGCCATAGTGGGCAGTGACATCTTAAGGAAAAAAAAATGCTGTGTACATACTGAAATTTCACTCTAGTATACCATCATAGATTATGGCTTTTCTGATTAAAAACAACCATAAATAATAAGAGTCTGTTGGGGAACATACAATAGTTCACAATAATTCAATATTGTTAATATCTAGGACATTTTGTTGGATCTTCAATTAAGTTTTCTTAGCTGCAAAGCTAATGGATTTCTCAATATAGATTGCAGATTTGTTTTAAATATTGGTTTTATATATAGCTAACAAAATTCTGATCCTAAAAATAGGCTACAAAAATAATTACTTAGCAGATGGAAGAAAAGATAAAATAGGATAAAATAAAGATAGCAAAAAGCAAACAGAGAAGGGGGTTACCACCAGTAAAGCTAACATACAAATAATCTATATAATTCTCTGTTCTTAGTCACACTTTGGGGTCTGACAAGAAAAAAAATATCTTGTATCTTTACGGTTGCATTTATGTCTAAAATACTTATATAAGTGCTTCCTCAGGAATACCTCCAGTAGCTTTCAGTATCTGAACTTGAATCCTATGCTTTCAAGTTGCCTATAGTCCTCACAATGGCCATCATGACTGAACCCATGTACCCTCCTAACTTAATCACCTGTCACTCACTTTCAGAAACACTAAGGTCCAATTACTACAAACTCCGGTTCTTTCCCCAAGAAATGCATGCTTTTGTATATATTGACTCACTCATTTCATTTTTTTCATCTCTCCTTTTCCTCTGAGCCCATTGTTTATTCATTTGATGCATTTCACCTTCCCTATCCCCAATTTTTTAACTTGATAAAGTTAGCTTTTATTTATTTTTTTTTTGATGTTTATTTATTTTTGAAAGAGAGACAGAGTGAGAGGCGGAGAGGCAGAGAGAGAAGGAGTCACAGAATCCGAAGCAGGCTCCAGGCTCTGAGCTGTCAGCGCAGAGCCTGACGTGGGGCTTGAACTCACGGAGTCTAAGATCATGACCTGAGCTGAAGTCAGACACTTAACCGACTGAGCCACCCAGGCGCCCCAAAGTTAGCTTTTAAAACTCACTGGTATGTCAAAGATTGAGAATCCTTCTCTGTCACTACCCTCTGGGTCTCTCTTAGCATCAAGGGTTTACCCTTAACACAGACTTACAATGGAGTTATGCAGTTGCTTCCTTACCTGCCTGTTTCTACAATGAATGCATATTTACTGAAATTAGAGACTAAGTCATGCTAACTCTTATATTTTAGCACCTAGCACAACACCTGGCATATAGTGCTACTCACCAATGTACAAAGTCTGAGTAAATAGCCAAAATTTTATAGGGTACCTTCCACATACCAATTACTGTATTCAGTGTATTATGTTCAGGGTTTACAGAATCTAGAAATTCCTTCTTAATAAGATAAAATTGTATCTAAAGTTTAAGACCCAGAATGGATGTCCCATTCCTCACTATCCTCCAACTGTCAAATCTTAAATAAAGACTAAGATGAGACACAGAATATTACATTAAAATTATTATCAGTAACTCTGTCATTGTACTCTGTGTACTTTAGATCTTCCATCCCTGCTCCTTATGTAACCACTGATGGCTGGAGCCCAGTGATGCTTGTTGAATGAAACCCATGGAATTGACAAAATTGTAATTATCCTTTCTTTCTTTTAAGTATATGGAAAGGAGAAGTCCACTCAGTGCACTGTACTAATGTGTTCCTGAAAATGTCAGATTTCAAGTTTTCATCAAAGAATATTTTGAAGGAGACTTAGAAGTTTTGTGTTGGAGTCCACGTAGAGATAACTTCTCCATCCATTCACAAAGTTAATGGCTTCAAACGCCTGTTACCCTGAGAAAGTTCTTTTACTTTTGTTCAAGGCTAGACAACAATTATCTTTTAGACTCAATATGCTAAAAAGGGAAAATACTGTGATGTTTGGGTGACCATATGTTCCTACATTTCTAGGTCAGTTTTGACCAAATAGTCTCTTCCATGTGCCCCATAAATACACTTGTATTCGTCAGCCCGTCTGTCCTGGTTTTGTTGGTTTGGAAAACGTGGTCACTGTAAATGTTCTATTTATTTCCTACCAACCACCCAAAGTTTCTCTTTTATGTTTAACAATTTTAAAATTATCTTAGCTCTCTTTCTGTAAAAAAGTAAGGAACAAATGGGCAGCTATTGGCAGAGAAGATGAATATGATGAACTATTCTTATTTCAACATCAAATGACTTGGAAATGTGCAGGTGGTAGAGGAAGAAAGAGAAAATTTCCCTCTATTAGATAAAGGGTTTTCTTTGACATAATGCTGGGAAAACAAAATAAGTGGGTCATCTTGGTAAGTACATGGTCAGTATCAATACCGCCATTATACTTTGGTGTGTTGTGTAAAATGTTTCAATCATAGCATACCCACATGAATATGATGCAAATGTGAAAGAGAGTGCTGAATTTCAGCCTCAGTATAGAAATGAAAAGGTCCAATGTGTCAAACAAAAGTAATAGGTGAGGAAGTCTGGAATGTTCTGGAGTCTGGCATAGAGTCACAGACTTATTTATTTCAGTTCGACCTTTTGTTTCTAAAACTTGATTAGAGTGGGAAAACTTTTAAAGAAAAAAAAAGATCCCTAAGAATAAATGCATATACTTCACACTCTACCGATTCCAAGCATTCTGGTTTGGGAAATAGTGGGATAGTAGTTAAGTGCATGGATGCCGTATCAGATATAAAATCAAGTCCTCAGTGCCACTTAGTAAATGTGTGACTTTAAGCAAACCTTAGTTTCTTCAGGTGTAAGACTAGAATTAAAAGAAAAACAAAAACAAAACAACCAAACTGTCCGTAAGTGAAATAAGCCAGTCACAAAGAGCAAATAATGTATGATTGCATGAGGTATCTAAAATAGTCAAACTCCTAAAAACAGAAAGGAGAACGTAGTTGCCAGGGCTGGGGAGGGGGAAACTCAGAGTTGTTTATGAATACAGAGTTTCAGTTTTGCAAGATAAAAAAGTTCTGGAGATCTGTTGCACCTGCATGTACTGAATACTACTGAACTGTAAACTTAAAAACAGTTAAGAAGGTTGGGGCACCTGGGTGGCTCAGTCGGTTAAGCGTTTGACTTCGGCTCAGGTCATGATCTCACACTCCGTGAGTTTGAGCCCCGCGTCGGGCTCTGTGCTGACAGCTCAGAGCGTGGAGCCCATTTCAGATTCTGTGTCTCCCTCTCTCTCTGCCCCTCCCCTGTTCATGCTCTGTCTCTCTCTGTCTCAAAAATAAATAAACGTTAAAAAAAAAACAGTTAAGAAGGTAAATCTTATCTTATGTGTTTTTATTTTTAACCACAATTAAAAAAAAAAAAGAAAAGAAAAAACTACACTGTAGGATTAGAGTGAAGTTTAAATTTTTTAAAATCAATGTGAAATACTTTACCCAGGACCTAGCATAGTCAATGTTCTTATAAATAGAAACTATTATTCTTTTTTCAATGAAACAATCAAAATTATCCAAGTATCAAAGACTGAGAAATTTCTACTGATGCAGTGAATGATTTTCTTTTGCAATCACTGTGTTAGTTGGTTGTTGATGAAAATTAGTCATGAGAATCACTGTACCCACTTAGATGATTCATTCATGCTGCTGTTAGTGATTAACATGACCTGTCTTTTAGTGAAGTGTAAGTGTTAACCCAGGGAAGTGCCAGTCTCCTAAAAGGGGTCATTCATTTCTGTCTGGTAGCAATCATTCAGACATTCAGTAGGCAACAAAAATTTCTAGACACCTACTGAGAGCAGAGCTACACAGATTTGCTTTTTCTGGAGAGAATGGGCTGGTGACATCCATGCTACTTGAGGGCAAGCAGCCAAAGTCCATCTCAAACTGACCCCCACTCTTAACCTTTCTGATCCACCTCTCCTCTTACATTCATTCACTTTGCTCCAGCCACACCGGCCTTTTTGCTGTTTCTGGAACACCCCAGATCTGTTCATCCTTCAGGTTGTTTGCACTTAGGTACTCTCCTCTCTTCCCAGAATGTTCTTCCTCAGTGTAGCCACAGGGATCACTCTCTCACCTTCTTCAGGTTTTGCTCCCATGGGAACATCTCAGTATAAAAATTCTGTGACCATCTGATATGAAATTGCTACACTCTTCCTCTCCTGGCCCAGCAACATCCTACTTGATTTTTCTCAAAAACACATAGCATTCACAGATTAATCATCTATCTTTAAAATCTGTTTAGTGTCTGTGTCCTTGCAGGACACACATATACATTAGCTCCATAAAGGTAGATTATTTTTCTTTTGTTCACCACTGTTCTCCCATCTAAAATAGTGTCTGATATATAGTATGCACATATTCAAAGTTTTTTGAATAAATTAATATATTGATCTAAGCTTTATTCAGTACAAAAAAAAAATCAATTATGACCTAACCAAAAGGGCTCCTCACAAAGGAAATTTTCTCTTTCAGTCTCTCTTTTTTTTAACTTTCATTTATATTTGAGAGAGAAAGAGAGCACCAACAGGGTGGGGGCAGAGAGAGTGGGGAGGGGGGACAGAGCATCCAAAGCAAGCTCTGCGCTGACAGCAGTGAGCCCGATGTGGTCCTTGAACTCACGGAATACGAAATCATGACCTGAGCCAAACTCAAGAGTCTGGAGCTTAACCGACTGAGCCACCCAAGCAAGCACCACAGGACATTTCTAAGAAATATTACTTAGGGACCCCACAGCAGGTCCTTACTGAAAGTTATTTTGCTTTAACCTCAAACTCCTTTCCAGTCCAGCGAAAGTGAGAGTTCTTATTTCTGTTGTGCTACCTTTCCCTCGTTGGAAGGGGTTGGGTCACATAGAAGCTAGTCTCAATAGTTGTTGGAAACCATCTGCAAATTTAGAGGAACAGGTAGATACTTAATAAAATGTTTAAAAAATGTTAATTTATTTTAATATAAATCACCTGCTATGCTAATTACCCTTATGATAATATACCTTGGGTTCTTGGCATATGCCTGAAAATCAAATATTTATAAATATCATTATTATACTTGTAAGTGGTACCAATAAATCGCTTCTTCTCTGCATTAGGAGAGAGAACTTCCAAAAGAAGAGCAACAGAATGAATTTACAACAGTGATACACGCAGTCTGAGTTTCGGTGCCAACGTTACCTCCATCCAGCTCCCTGATTTCAGGTGAGATACAATCTCTCCAAGTCTGGCTACAAAAATTGTGTTGCACTACAAAACTGTCTTAACTTCTTTGAGCCGCAACTGCCTCACTGTTGAAATGAGCATAGCATTCCCTGTGTAACCTGTGTCACAAAGTCGCCTTGTTCCTCGGAAGATTGGGGCTCATACCCAGGGGGATGTGCTGGATGATGTTAGGTGGTTCAAAACTAGTTCTGAATTTCCAAGTTCTATTTATTTTGACATGTACTTGGCAGAAAAAAGCATAATCAGCATAATGAAGTTGTCATTTTAGGGATGATATCATTTAGGATGAGATTAATTTCAAAAGTAAATTAAGTTTAAATGTAAAGTGTTAAGTAGATAATAATATAGGTAACATGTAAATATGGTATAATTATGAAAGTGGTATACGGACAACGGAGGCTTGGGAGAGTCTTATGAGAATCAGCTACTGTGATTTGTGGATATTCTTTTCAAAGTTCACATTGCCAGCCATGGTAAAATGTATTAGTATTAAATGAATGCAAATAAAATTAAGTACTGTAATGATTATTCCAGTAAAAGTTATCTCTCCCCTGCCAAGTGCCTGTTATGTTCTTGGCACTCAGGAAAAGGTGGGAATTTCTACCTATAAGCAAAATCCCTACAGACAAGCCTGCTGGAAGCTGGGCCTATCACAGTGAGCTGTTCCCTCACATCACATACGCAGGTCATAGACACAATTCTGCTCATCCTAGACCATACTCCAGGAGAGTTACAACTTCAGAAATGGCAACCAGAATTCAATAAACATTATTTTTTCCCTAAAAAAAACAAAAGGCAAACTCAGCACGCAAGGAGGCTACTCTTTCATAAGTTCCTCACGTCTCACTACGCGGTGCTATGGCAAAGAGAATTAGAGCCATACAGACCAACATCAAATAATAACAATAGCATGGTTAAATCCAAATGATAACTGTGATAGTGGGTCTTTCACAGAAAGGACTCAAAGAATCTGAACCTCATTAAACCATGTATTTTAATGAGAAGTATGCAGAATGTACATAGCGTGCATGCAGATAGGACCGTGTGGGAAACACGGTAGGAGCCCTGGAGGCCTAGCCGGCTGACTGGCTCCTTCACCTATCCTGGACCCTGTGCTAATGGTGAAAGCACGCCATCATTCAGACAGAATGGCTCCATTCTAGACTGCTCTCCTTTACTTACTGGCTTTTCTAAGTTTGCTTAGTTACCTATTTCCTCTTTTAATCTTCTCAAATTAATTAAAAACTAATTACCTCTGTTCTGAAAATAGGCAGGGATCTAACTTGTTGGCTTTCTAGGCAGGCATCTCACCTACTAGATTGTAAACACCACAGGAGTCAGAAACTATTCAGCTTTCCTCACTGTCACATCCACAATACCCTGGCATATAGCATATTCTTCACAAATTTTTGAATGAAATGAATGGATACACAAATGAAGAAATGTACGTACGGAGTACCTCTTATGAGTCAATTACTGAGTAAGGGTCATTGTTGCTCAGTATGAAGCATAGTGAACTAAATGAAAACACATTGTAAACTTTGTAAATGTGAGATGTTACAAATATATATTTTAGATAGTTTTTTTTTCTTTTTAAACATCAGTTACGTGCATTTTTAAATAGGAACCATTAGGTAAGTTCTTAATTGGAGATTTTTATCAAGACTGCATTTGCTTTTTAGAAAAATGGAATTTCACACTGCTATGGTCATGGAATGTGCTTGCACAACACATGCACTGTTTCATGCAGCTCCATGAAGTGCTGGTTCTTTGTGACATTGACTATGAACTATTTTCTGTGATGACATCGTGTTTGTGGAACAATCCAGACTATTCTATTCGTGTACACAACTCTCCCTAAGATCTGAATACTCGTACATTCCTAGCCAGTGAGAGCATGGGGCACAATATCACCTTCCCCTGGACAATGAGCATTAGCTCACCAGATACTTTTAGCAGCTGTCTCACTGCACTACAAACACCCCAGCTCCCTGTCTGGAACAGAGAATGTTCTATACGAAACATGGTGTCTGCCACCGAGGGCTCTGGTTTTGGTTAACAGTTCTGACATAATGGCTGATAAAATATGTACAAATGCTAGGGATCGATGTGCTGAAAAGAGGCAGAGAAAGTGTCCACAACATCTCGGAGGTTCGGCTAACGATCTGGAGAGGAATGACATAAAGTAGAGCCAGCTCTTTGAGGTCAGAGACTGAAGTTTGTTGAACATTTTGTCTCCAGCTCTACGCTTAATTTCTTGCATATAGTGAGCACATAATAAATGTCTGATGAGAGGATAAAGGGAAAATAATAAATACACAAGGTAAGAAGGGACGTTTAGTATAAAGACTCTAGAGTCATCTCTCTATTCATAAATAGGAAAGTTAAGGCAGGTTCTGCCATATATACACTTTTAAGTCATGCCTTTAATGAAGGACAGATGATGATCTGCAGAAAGGAGAAAAAGTAGGACAAAAGACGACAGTGACACAAGAAATGCATGTCCAGGGAAGTTCTGCCATATCTGATTTTAATCATCATGATGCCTATGATTTCTTTGTTCCTTGATTTTGCACTAAATAATATTCTAGTTCCCTTCCCTGCTCTTATGATTTCTCTCTTGCATTCAAAGGTGCCACCTAAGGGGGACATCAGCGAGGTCTCTGTGCTGGGCTGGGGGAGGGTATCTGTCAGGGGGGGGAGGGTATCTGTCAGGGTATCTTCCTCACCCCTCAGAGGCTGCATCAAAGCTGAGTGGGGAAGTGTGCCCTAGTCTGCATGTTAAACAGGAGTCAAGCACCCTTCAGTGAAGATTCAGGCTTGGCTTCTTTCCCTTGGCTATTAAGCTCCATTTCCACAGAATTACTATATGTCTGAGGTTTCTAAAACCCTTTGTGTGGATCTCAAACAGTAATTGTGCTGGATCCAAATTTCAGTTAAGCAAGCCCAATACTTTGCAGTCATGTCCCTGGAAACAAATTCCAAGAACACATAATAAAGGACGGGATACAAATAAAATCTACTGTTTAGTGATCACTTACTCTGAGCCCATCACTGTGCTGGACGCTGAAGGCAGCATCTCATTTAATCCTTACCAGAAGCCCTGTCTGCTAGTCAGTATGATTAATCTTATTACCGGTATTTTACAGATGAAATAAAGAAACGTGTTCAAGTTACACAACCACTAAGTATTAAAGCCAGATTTGAAACCCCATCAGTCAATTTCCAGGGTTTGGAAGGCCAAGTGGCACTAGAAACATAAAGACAGGCTTCATAAGAGGCATGCCATCAATCCAGCACCTGCTACAACCTGTGCATCCCAGAAGGAAGAGAGTAGTTGGCCATGCATCTTCCTGCACTTAGGTACCAAGTACGTGAGCTGAGAGAGCATATGTGAGGACAGACAGAAGTTCCCAAGTGACAACACAGGAGGATTCTTTGGGCTTGTGGTGACAGCAGAATCAGGAGAGGTAACTTTGGAAACGGAGCTTGCTCTTGGTTCAAGGAGCAAAGAACAAGACAACTTCCAAGACTCCTTCAGAGTTTCTCCTTGATCAGGGCAGAGAGGGTTATAGGTTTCAAAGCATAGACACTTATGCTTATAAAGTGTCTATTCTTATAAAGACTGTAATCTGTTGTGGTGAGCTTGACCCCTTTGATGCTTTTTTTTTTTTTTTTTTTAAGCACCCAGGTCAGTGGAAAGGATGCTCACAATGAGAAACACCTGTGTGTGGTATGTGTGTGTGGTCACACAAGGATTTAGAAAAAAAAAAAAAATCTGGGAAAAAAACCACTTCATCCAAGTGCAGAGAACTAAAGTGTCATTGAAACACAACAGCAGGAAGCTTGTCATGAAGATGCGGAAACAGAGCATTTTCCTGGGGTACTTTATTTAGGAAAGCATCCTAGCTAAACAGGCCAAAATCAATGTAGTGATCAATAGTTGCCAGCCCTAGACAGCCCGTGGCCAGGGCCAAATGAGCACACTCTTTTCCACCCTCTCCACCTCGATGCCCTGTCCTCAGTCACTTCAAAACGAAATTCTCTAAGATCAGAATACTTGTGCAGTTTATCTAAATGGAGCCATCAGTTTCTGATCAAGTGTTATTTCTTGTGAATCTTATAAACTTAAGCATGATTAGGTGAATGATCACTGTGATAGGATTACTAAAGTGATCCATTTCATGCGAATGCACAAGATATGTTTAGAGTACATTTTCTTCATTCCAGTGAGTCCAGTTCTGCCTCAGAGTTCTGTACTGGCAAGGGTATTGGACAAGAACCCACAGAGCTTATATCATCCAGTCCCAGTGGAGACCAGTATGATAGACTTAAGGGCACTGGATTTCCAAATACATTTCTCCCATATTCTCCCTATTTTGAAAATGATACAGACCGTGCAGTATAAAAAATGTTTTTGTCTTAATATACTATCAATTTTAAAAACCACCACTCATAAAATGATGATGATGATAATAATAATAATAATCATAATAATAAATAAAAGATTTATATGAAGGAAAGGAAAATATTTTATGATCAAATGGACCCAAATACTTCAGAGGTAGATCTTATCCCTCTGGTCGGTGGTTCTAACAGAGTAGATTTTGTGTTATCGATATTAAAGTGCAATTTTGTTTATTGCTTGTAACAGGGAAAGTGACCAAAATTCTCTTGACTTATTTAGTAACATCTACATATTTTGGCCATGTTTTAGAGATTAAAAAAAAATGTTTAAATGGCAAGTTATAGTTCTTCTTATATCCAACCCATCTAGGCCGTTAAAACACATTATTGGGGGCACCTGGGTGGCTCAGTTGATTGAGTATCTGACTTTGGCTCAGGTCATGATCTTACAGTTCATGAGTTCAAATCCCACATCAGGAGAGCTCATGTCCCACTTCAGGTGAACACAAGCCCAGCTTTGGGTGAGCCCCACTTCCTCTCTCTCTCTCTCTCTCTCTCTCTCTCTCTCTCTCTTTATCCCCCTCCCTCTCTCTCTGCCCCTTGTTCACTTGCTCCCTCTCAAAAAAATAAAATAAAATAAAACATGTTATTGGATGAAACATAATATATATTAAAAATATTAAAGAGGGGCGCCTGGGTGGCTCAGTCGGTTAAGTGTCCGACTTCGGCTCAGGTCATGATCTCGCGGTTCGTGAGTTCAAGCCCCACATCAGGCTCTGTGCTGATGGCTCAGAGCCTGGAGCCTGTTTCAGATTCTGTGTATCCCTCTCTCTCTGACCCTCCCCCGTTCATGCTCTGTCTCTCTCTGTCTCAAAAATAAATAAATGTTAAAAAAAATAAAAAAAATTAAAGAAAAGTAGGTATTATCATACACTTTAAGTTGTATGACAATGATATCCTTGATACCCTAGCCCATGGAAAGGCATTTTAAAAAGTTGAGGGGCACCTGGGTGGCTTAGTTGGGTAAGAGGCTGACTCTTGGTTTTGGTTCAGGTCATGATTTCAGGGTGTGGATCGAGCTCTGCACTGGACTCAGCACTGGGTGTGGGGCCTACTTGGGATTCTCTCTGTCCCCCTCTCTCCCTGCCCCTCCCCTGCTTGTGTAAGCATGCTCACTCTTTCTCTCCAAAAAAACAAATAAACCTAAAAAAGTTGAAAATTGTAAAAAGGAAACTTATGAATAAATAGTGACCCATCCCTTTAAAATTAGCAATCTGAGGGGCACTTGGGTGGCTCAGTTGGTTGAGTGTCTGACTCTTGATTTCACCTCGGGTCATGATTTCGTGGTTCATGAGTTTGAGTTCTGTGTTGGTCTCTGTGCTGTAGGTGTGGAGTCTGCTTGGAATCATCTTTCCCTCTCTCCCTCTCCCTGTCCCTTGCTTGTTCTCTCTCTCGGAATAAACAAATAAACTTTAAAAACAAAATAAAATTAGCAATGTGAAACGATAATGTAATTTACTCTGTATCACAGCTAAAGATATTTCCAAACTGATAAAGTATATTTGCATTTATAAAAGTATGTCTAAACTTCCTTGATTTGTTATTTCATATTTAATATCAAAGGTAGATCAGGACACAGGGTCATATCTATGTATACTGAAACTTTATTCGTGTACCTAACTATAGGTTTCTTTGACCTCAAAAATCAAAATACACATTAGAACTGCCTGGCAACCTTCAACACCTGTAGGCAACAGTGTGGGAGAGTCCTAGAACAGGCCATTTGCTCCAAATCATGAAACATGGAGAAAGGCTTCCTGATAACTTTATTGGACATGGTCATGTGTGCTCAAAACAAAAGGCTTCTAATGCAGAGCTGAGGCTGGAGAAAAGGGGATGAAGCATGTTTCTTTCTGAAGACTCATGGAAATAGGATAAATGGGCTGTGTGCTACTTAATCATTGACAAAATGATTTATGTTTATGGTTTGGTTTTTTATTCCATTCAGTCTAGCCCTACCTGAATCCTAAGAAAAAGAAAAGTGTTAAAACCCTGGGTTTTCTCATTTTCCCTTCCCTCTACCTTTCACTAAAGGATGGATCTTCATCTCCCTTCTTCCTTCCATCCTGTCTCGACACTAGGGAAGACCCTCATACTGCTTAGGGCTATCCCCTCTGTAATGCTCTAAATCCAATTCACTTGTTCATTTATCCAACAGACCAGTATTCTGTGCTTACGACCAGGCAAAGCTCTAACTAAGCACTACGATGGATTCTAGAAGAAACAAAGAAAGACCTCAGCTATGGAGAATCCACAAAACACTAATGGAACACCAGAATGGGGATGCAATTTGCCTGACAAGGTTGGAAATCATGCTGTGCTAGGGAGAATGAGCATCGGGATATATTTGGTGAAGTCCTAGTGGACATTTGGAATATAATACAAAGAGGACTTTGGAAATGATAGTGAGACCCTAGTCTACTCAGTTTGATACTTAACCAAGAAAGAAGAACTCGTTCTTAGGCTGTAATCTGATGTGACAGAAAACATGTTCTGAGTTTTGAAAGCAGGAAAGAATTTGGTCTTTGATAAATTTTTTTGAGATATAAGAGATGCTTTGGGGTTTAGTCAATTGTTCTCTGGACTATTGTTGCTGTTGCTGCTGCTGCTGTTGTTGTTGTAGGGGTAGGGAATGGTCCAAATTCCTCAATTATGATTTATGGGCCAGAGTAAGAAAAGAGACCCACACTACTCCATCCCAAACCCTCACTCCTGCCCGTACTCCAAGTGAGAGAAGTGCCTTAGCAAGACTGCCAGGTCAGCATTTGAGACTGTGAGTATGAGTAATTCTCCCTGGCAGACAGATAAAAGATTCATGGAAACAGATAAAAGAATAGTATCCATAGTGGTCCTAGTAAGATAGGAAAGGCTGCCTCAGACAATGCATATCGCTTGGTATTCTGCCACAGGGAGGAAGGACTTGAGGGGCTCGGCATCCCAGCCATTTTTTCAAGTAAGGGCTTAGAGTAAAACATGATTTTGACTCCCACTGCTATTATTATCTGTGCTTCTTAAGAGTTCTCCTCCAGCCTACTGTGGCATGGAGAAATGAGGGCCACAGTGCTAAAACAATGCAAAAGTAAACACAAGTTGTAAAATCAGAAGAAACTACATACTCGAGAAGCTATTATCATTCCGGCATTTTCAATTTCTCTCTCCTAACGGCTCCCTAAAACTCTTGCAGCGATTTCCTGCAAGAAAACTGACTTTTGGAAAGCATATTTATTCCTAGCGAGAGTAGAACTGAGTTTCCTGTTTGTATTGATATCACAGTTATGATCAGGAGTTAGGAACTTCCCTTCAGCACCGGACTTCCTCTAGCAAGAGCCCATCTCTCTCCTTCTGCTCATTGCCGACTTTCTTAAAAACAATTCACTGCTTCTATCTCTTCATCAGCCATTTCTTCATTCGCCTCCTGCCATCTCAGTTCTTGGGACAATTGCTCTTTCAGAGCTCCCTCATCACCCTTTCTTAGATCTTCCTCATCTGTTTTAACAGCTGTTACTGTCATTCATTATATAGGCATGCTATTAAATATGCTGTTTTTTTGGAACATCGTCTATGTGCTTCTGCATTGCTATATACCATTTCAAATTGTCAAAATTGTGTTATCCTCTCTCATTACACAGAAAACTCACAAAGAGGTTGTGCAATTTATCACTAGTGCTGGACTCAGGATTGGAACGCAGATTGGTCTAACTCCAGATCCTTAACTCTCCTACTCTCCCACTACACCTAGACAGGGATGCTGTGGAATTTGCAACAGTCCCATCACAACTACTAGGAGAGAGGGCCTGGTCAGGTCAGAACTGCAAAGAGAAAGCTTAATCTCTAGCAGAACAGATGGTAAGTTTTGCTGGTTCTTCCTGGGAGGAGGGCCCTTGCCCATCTGGCTTGGCAGCCTTCAGGGGCCCCGCCACACATTGCAGTAGGGATTTCCCTGATCTATCTGGAAGAAGAATCCTGTTGGACTACTCCGCAGGTCTTTCTGAGGCCTGTGAAAATGTCCGAGGACATGATTCTTAATGAGCACAGTGATATAGAAGGGTCTGCTGTCTGGAGGGACAGGGCCTGATCTGTCTTTGTCCTGGCTGCCTCCCACGCAAATAACTCTCTAGTCCTGTCACAATCCTTTGATTGATGTTTCAGCAGGGTCCCAATCTCTCTGATCTGCTGCAGCAGCCAAGAATCTACTTTCAAAGATCTACTTCTTCCTCCCCAGTCATAAGCCCCCCTTTCATGCTGGCTCCTCCTGGGTCTTATCTGTCATTAGGTTACTGTCCTAGACTCTGGGATAAAACCCTTCCCTTCTCACCTCTTCTCCCCTCCCCACCCCTGTCTTCTCTCCCTGCCCTTATTTCCTAACATGGATGGAAACACTTCCTCCATGTGAATGGCTCCTAATCTCTCTTGAGCATTCCAAAGCAGCGGAGGAACCTCTCTGCAGCTTTTTTTTTTTAATTTTTTTTCACGTTTATTTACTTTTGAGACAGAGAGAGACAAAGCATGAACGGGGTAGGGTCAGACAGAGAGAGGGAGAGAGAGCGGAGACACAGAATCTGAAATGGGCTCCAGGCTCTGAGGTGTCAGCACAGAGCCCGACGCGGGGCTCGAACTCACGGACCCCAAGATCATGACCTGAGCCGAAGTCGGCCGCTTAACCGACTGAGCCACCCAGGCGCCCCCCTCTGCAGCTTTTTAAGGCACTACAAAATAGGTGTTCTGGTTTGCTGCCCAGCAGCCAGCACACACACAGAATGCAGCTCAGTGTTCAAGAAATGTTTGTTGAGCAAATAAATGAACCTCTTCCTCTCTCTCCTCATTACCTCTCCTGACGAGCACGCCCTTTCCCAAAGCTTCAATACCTCCTCCGTGTGAATCTAGTGAACAAATAAATGAATGAGTCTAAAGCAAAACTCATTTTTCCCCCGCCTTTATCCAATACTCTTCCTGACACTGCCCCTAAACGGGTTTTAGAATCAGACTGTATTAGTTTGAATCTTTGTTCAGTCTATTAATAGGATGAAGCCTCAGGCAAATTACTTAGCCTTCCTGAGACATCTCCTTCAAAAGAAGATCACAGAGAATAATAATTACTCTGCTTATTTATTATGAAGATTAAATAGTATTTGCTACGTACCTCAGTGCTAGTTATACACACACTTATCAGCCCTCATTCCTACCTCTCCTATTTCCTTTAAAAGTACATTGACTATCTCATTTAAACCTCACAAATACCTCATGACATAGGTACTTTTATATCTCTATAGATGAGGGAAACAGGAAACAGAGGGACAATGTGACTCACTTGCCTAAGGTAACACCAAAATCACATCCTAGGCAATATTACTCTTGAGTCATACAATAAACCACCTTACTCTTATGCTGCAAGCTCATTCAGAGGGAGGATTTAGACCTTTTAAAAATGGGAAAATCACAAGGCTCCAAATAAACTGGGCCTACAGAAGGTGATCACTAAATACTGAAGGAATAAACAAATTTGTTCAGCTTGTGACATCTGACCATTCAGTTTGATGGTAAGTATTTCAGGGGACACTTTGTAAGTACCCCCACAATGCTAAGTGCCATATGCCCAATAAATACTCTTTTTAAAATTTTTTTTTAAATGTTTATTTATTTTTGAGAGACAGAGCACAAGCGGGGGAAGGGGCAGAGAGAGAGAGGGAGACAAAGAATCTGAAACAGGCTCCAGGCTCCAAACTGTCAGCACAGAGCCTGACGCGGGGCTCAAACTCATGAACCAAAACCGTGAGATCAAGACCTGAGCTGAAGTCAGACACTCAACCAACTGAGCCACCTGGGCGCCCCTGCCCAATAAATATTCTTGACTTAACAATTATGATATAATAAGGAAAACATTTGGCAATCTCTACCCAAAGACATGGGAGTAGTGGTGTTGCATGTCAGAGGAATTTTAAGAAAAGAGCAAATGAGAAAGAAGTAACTCGGAGCAAATGTGCTTCTCTGCAAATTGTATAACTCAACATCCCTGAAACCACGTTGTAATTTTGTCATCAGAACAGGGAATACATGGTTAGGGGATGTGTCCCGCTAATTGGGGTTGAAGCAGTTGCACTTGATGAAAAGGAAATCATCAGAAATGTTTTGATGTTTTTTACAAGAAGCTAAAAACTGCATTATAATTCAAGTTGTGGATGGAATTTTAATGCATTTTAAGCAGGGTGGAAAGGGTGAATAATTGGTTTGTCAGCTGGTGGGGTAGGGTTTAGTCATCCCAGTAACCATAAGCCTAATTGAAGGAATGCAAAAAGGCATATTGGAAAATGGAAGATACAAAACCAAATGGAAGAAAGCAGACTGACTGCTTACATTAGGAATTAATATGACAAATTGCCTAGACAGAGTTTTAGATTAAATGAAAATAAAAATAGTAATTTAGAAGAGATGTATCTGATTCCAGAATCAAGAAGAAAACTGTTCAAATACAGCATGTTGTTGAAAAGGTTAAAAAAAATGACACCTAAAATGAACTTGTTGTTTTCTGAAAATGGTAAGAACACACACAATTTAATAGCTTAATTAGAGTTCTATTATTTAATTATAGTTACACTGTTTCAGGCATAGATACAGTTTAACCTGCAAAGTTTGGCTACAACTGGAGACTGAAAATTTGAGGGAGTCGGGGAGATTTCTAAGTAAAATACTAAGATTCGATTTCTGTGCCAAAGAATAATAATAAATGTGAAAGACATGTTTTATGGACCCTGAAAAGCTCACAGCTTCACTTAGATGTTTCTAGATACATAACTGCAGTGTTACCTTTCTCCAACATGATATGATAAACTTTTTTAGTTACATGATGACCGACAAGAAAGGTAAGGTTAATTTGAGAGATGCTTGTAGAATCATGTGGTCATTAAAGTTCTGGTAAGAATATATGAAAAGAAAAAATGACACAAAATATTCTGACATTTAAAAGCTGGTAATGGGAAAATGCCTTCTCACATTCTAAAGTATATTTGTGAGTGAAATAGGAGAAGCAGTATTAGGAAATGTGGATGCTTCTACCAACATGGTTATTATTTTCTTAAACTGAAGATTTTATTGAATGCGGTCAAGGAGAAGCAACTTATTAGACACATCTTTGCAAATAATAATAATAACAATAACTTGGGGAAGTCATCTTATCTTGCTGTGTCTTAGATCCTTCACTTATATAATTAGTGTCGTGTTTTTTTCCCTAACCACTATGATACATACTGCTATACTTTTTTCTGATGTTACATTTGCTGTTTATGGAGTAAGATGACCAACTTAGAAAAAAGATACAGGCAAATTAAATCAGAGTTCTGCAAAAATCTGATATGCTTAGGCATTTGAAAATTTAACACTTGGATCTGCCCTCCAACTAGTATATTGAGTTTGACCTGTATGCTAGGCACGCTTTTTTTTAGGATGCTGCTGGAACAACAGAAATTCTGATGAATGGTGTCAGATATAATATGTCAAAGGCTTGAGTGAACTCAAATGATTGTGAGATTAACTCTCAGAAACCATGACCTTGGTGTCTATAATGGAATTCTAAGGAAGTCAGATGTTCAGGAAGGTCCAAAATGATTATCTTGGAAAGTGCTTAAGATATGGGAAGAGTGGTGAGAAGAGTATGAAATTTCAAATTAACCCCACATATATTTTTTAATGTTTATTTATTTTTGAGAGAGAGCAGGGGAGGTACAAAGAGAGAGGGAGAAAGAGAATCCCAAACAGGCTCCATGCCACCATCATGGAGCCCAATGCGGGGCTTGAACCCACGAACCATGAGATCATGACCTGAGCCAAGATCAAGAGTCAGATGCTTAACCAAGAGAGCGTCCCAAGTGTCCTGTAACCCCACATATTTTTTAAAATGTTTCATGATGACTTTAGTGTGTATTAAAACCTGTTTTAAGTGGACTTTCATGAGTTTGTATAGTGTTGACCTGGAGGATTTAAAAACCACTTCCATTTAGCCACCATCTTTGATATCTCACTGCTTGCTGGTTCCATGGAGCTAGGAAAGGAACCTAACAGAGGGAGTTACATTGTGAAAGAGTCTGGAGCAGGGATTGTTAAGACTTATTTCTCTACCTAGCTCTACTAATGGCTAACAGTGAGGCCAAAACAGGTCTCTTTAGTTCTCTTTTCATTTTGAATGGATTACATGATCCTGACTTTTATTTTTCTTTAAAATTATATGGGTTTCTGGAAAAGGCTGGCAATCTGAGGGGTTAATACTTAATAAATTCCGTTGTATTTCATTTAGATTTGAGAAATTCAAATTGACATAGAAAACCAAGTATGTACTATAATGGGTATGAGATCTTAGGACCAAAACAAAAAAATATAGCATCCCAGATTTATGGACAGGAAAGAGATAGTGAACATCTCGCCCCCTGTGTTCCAGATTTGGGCATCCTGGAAAATTCTGCTGAAAGCTAGATTAGATCATGCCTCATAATTTTTTTTTTCCCAAGCTCCATAGATATCTTCTGTATTTAAGGTTTTACTTATGTTTATTTTTATAGATTGCTTCCCACTCAGATTTTTTTCCCTTTAAATAAATCATTATTGGGGTGCCTGGGTGGCTCAGTTGGTCAAGCCTCCAACTTCAGCTCAGGTCTTGAGCTCCCAGTTGGTGAGTTCAAATCCTGCACTGGGCTCACTGCTGTTAGCGCAGAGCCCACTTCCTATTCTCTGTCTCCCTCTCTCTCTGCTCCTCCCCTGCTCATGCTCTCTCACTCTCTCAAAAAGAAATACATCATTATTCACCTTCTTATAGTTGCTCTTATTTTTGAATTTTGTATACTTTTTTCCCACTAAGAAAGAAGACTATCAAAAATAAGTTCTTTCTTTCTTTCTTTCTTTCTTTCTTTCTTTCTTTCTTTCTTTTTCTTTCTTTCTTTCTTCTTCCCCACCCCTCTCTGTGTCTCTTTCTCTCCTCCCTCTCTCCCTTCCTAATAAAACTATCAAAGGTTCAGATGCACTTCCAGTTCTTAATAGAATAAAAGGGAATATTAATTAAAACAGATTTTAATAACCCAAAGTAAGAGAAAGCACTTTTTGAATCTCATCTATCTTTCCACTGGCTCTTTCACCTCCTCCCATGCTTGCACACTGCTTAGCATGTATGATCACAGGTCCAATCATAGAGATGGCTCCTCGCTCTAATTTCCATTCTTTAGTGGAGTCCAGCCCTCAAGCCAGGAGGGATAGATTGGTATGAGAATTCTTTCTTCAAAGAACAGAAGACACAGTTGGCCTCTGGTAACTCCCTGGCCCATGCTAACAATTTCCAGTGAAAAACTTTCCTAGAAACCGACTGCTAATTGTATCATTCTTAATATCTACTCACTCACTCATTCAGAGGTACCATTCCCCTCCTGGGATCAAGTGATTATTTAAAAATGGACTACAAGGCAATGACATGCAGAGCTCATCCAGCCACCTCTGCTAGAATGTATGGAGGTGTGTAACAGTGGAAGCATACCCAGTATTTTGAATTTTTTACAGCACCAAGTATTTTGATCATATGCCCTATGACTGGACTGTGGGCCCAGCTACAGGCTTAAGGCAACGAAGTCCTTTTGATGGGAATCTGTAAAACTTAATGAGAACACGGAGCTCTGAGCATCAAAGCTGGTGGCTGCCTCAGAAAGCCTTCAAGGGTCTGGGCAGAGAAAGATTCTTCTTACATTTGCCCTGTTTCTTAAGAGTCTGATTCTGGATGCTTTGCCCATCTTTCCTTAAGGGGGGAAAATAAATAAATTTTGAAAAAAAATTAGCAAGCAGGGAGGAATCTCTTTCAACCTACAAGGTTTTTCTTATATTTCAGAAGTATTTTGTTTGTTGTTTTGTTTTGTTTTGTTTCTGATCAGGGAGTGGTGGTGGTGGGAAATTCTAATCTTTCTTATCTTTTGAGGATAATTAAATCATTCCGAGTGATATGTTAGAACCCCTTTGGCTAGAAAACTTCTGAGGATAAGATTTTAAGATAGCTTTATATTAAAAATATTTATCTTTCATTCAGATAAAAACGACCATAGCAAGGGGTTTTGCTCTTACATAAGTCTAATTGTAGGAAGGGACCTTAAAATATGCAAAGCTTAATGAAAAACCTGGTGCTCACAGAGGTTGAGTAAAATGTACTAGGTTTCCCTTCACACACACTGGTCAACTTTCAGAGACGTACAGCCTGAGTGATGAAAAGCTGCATCCCGGGAACCCAGTTTTCTTCCTTCCTTCCTGCTTCCCCTCACTTTTGTCCCCCGCTCCTTTTAACTTTAATCTGAAGAATAATTACTGGCTTGATGTGCTTTGTTTTGGTAGAAATACATAGATCTTTCTTGTGTTCATATTTTTTAATTGTTTTCTTCTTCAAAGCTCAAGTCATCTTGATTCTACCTCTGCAGAACGTCTGAACAGGTTTCCTAATCCCAATTCTTCCCTTGCTCCTAGATCAGCCCTTACATCACTCTCTTGATGTGCTGTACGTTTTTTACCTGGAGGAATGGGGTCTTTTGATCCTTCAGTCCTACTGGATTCTGGCCCAACAGAGAGAGACCTTTCGAGAAGCCTCCCTGGTAGCTGGTAACAAACAGCAGTCTTTGTTAAAGTCCTTGCATTATCTGCATCTGTATCACTCTAAATTGTTTTTTTTTTAAATGCAAGCTCACGGCTAAACCAGAAGCTGTGGTCACAGGGATCTGCAGTTTAATAAACTCTCAGGTGATTCTGACAGAACTTTCAACCACTGTAGCAGTCATACCTCTCATAATTTTCTCCATGTTCAACATCATCTCTTCCAATTTTATCCAGCATCATTGTTCCCTCTCTTCCATGCATCCTTGCCCTAGCCACACTGACCCCTGACTTCCCGCAAAACACGGTATGCAGGGCCCCTGGGTGGCTCAGTCGGTTGAGGGCTCCGACTTCAGTTCAGGTCATGATCTCATGATTCATGAGTTTGAGAGCCCCACAACGGCTCACTGCTGTCAGTGTAGACCGTGCTTCAGATCCTCTATCCCCCCTCTCTGTGCCCCTCCCTCTCCTCCGCTGACACTCTCCCTCCCTCTCTCTCTCTCGTCAAAAATAACTTTTAAAAAAATTAATAAAAACAAAACAAAACACGGTTTGTGTTCTTTTTATAACTGTGGCCTTTCTCCAACTTGTCCTCTGTATCAACTTGCATCTTGCATCCTGTTCACTTGGAGATACATTGCTTTCCTTTCAAGGCCAAATTCAAATATTATCTCCATGAGAAACCTTTTTTCTTGCCATTTCTCATCCACTCTTCAAACACTGTTAACTTAGAATGTAGCACAAACCTTTGTTACAGAACTTACCTCACTTGAGTGTAACTACAATGAATCCACTCAAGGGTTATGGAGCAACAATCATGCTCCAGGGTCTAGCACCAAAGACATAAAAAATCACAGTTCCTACTGCCAAGAAACTCATCCCCCAGCTTTTTTTTTCAGTCAGAATCTTCATCTGAACCACAGAACACAATAACTGTTTTCTGAATTCTCTCAAGGATGATGCATAACTAGCACTATTATACATAATAAATGTTTTAGGGCATCAGGGCTTAATGTTCTTGAGAAACACTAGGTGATCAAACACTGGTCAATTATAGTAGCAATAGGTGCTATGACAGAGATAAACCCAGGGGGAAAAGGAGAGAAGGAGAACAATACTTATGATATCATATATGTATATGTATATATATATATATATATATATATATATATATAAAACATTGCATTATAATGTTATAATATATTATAATAATACTTATAATAATAATTACTTATGTGTTTGCTTCTCTGGTCCCATGTTTTACTCTTTTTCTATCCTCACTTAGTATCTAGCACAGGCTCATTTTATGATGGTCTTTTAATACCTATTTTTAATGAAAAGCACTGGAATTCATCTTTATGGCTATGTGCTTTCAGAATCTAGCCAAGGCAATGCAAATCATATTTATAAACCCAGCATCTACTCAGTGTTTGGGACACAGTTGGCACTCAGTGAGAACTTGAGTAAATGAACAAATTTGGAAGAGTTGTTACTCAAGGATCATAAGTACTACTTAAAGAAAAACTCATATGAATGTAAAAATCTGTCCTATTGGGGCACCTGGGTGGCTCAGCTGGTTGAGCATCTGAAGCTTGATTTCGGCTCAGGTCATGATCTCACGGTTTGTTGGTTGGAGCCTCAGGTCAGGCTTTGCACTGACAGCAGAGCCTGCTTTGAAATCTCTGTCTCCCTTTCTCATCTGTCCCTTCCCCCTCCCTCTCAAAATAAACATTAAAATTTTTTTAAAATCTGTCCTATTACCTAAACTACATTTCTGGGTATCTCACTTCAAATTTAATTGCTTTGTGTGTTATGTGTGTTTCAAAGACAAAAAAATAACAAGTTTGTTAAACATGCAAGTAAGGTTACATGAAGTGAAAAAAGGCTGCATTTCCGTGGGTAGAAGTTGGGGGTAGGGGTAAGTGGTGATATTTTCACTGTTCTTTTATATCTAATAAAGGCAAAGAAATTTACTTTGAATATATTTTCAAGAACAAATGGCTTCCAATTGTAAATTGGGTTTAGGAGAAAATAGTAGGGAAATATGCAAAATGCCATAAAATTTTGGTGTCGTAAAGAAATTTCAGAGGGTCTGTGATACCTCCTTCTTCTATTAAAAAGTCTGCAGCACCTTGCGGACAGAACTGTCTTTTTATAGTATCACATAAGTGGACCCTGACCAATCTTCTGAGATTATGGTTTCCCCATTTCTGTAAGTTAAAGGCATCTCTTCATTTAATGATCAGTTTAGAAAGATGCCATACTGCTTAGCTGCCTCTAGGGGGCTCTTACTAAAATTCATGTTGCAGAAGTAGCGTTTCTCCAAATGGTTCCTTAATGCCTCGAATACCCAACTAATTTATACCCAAGGAAGAGTTTACTTCCTTTAGGGCATACCATTATATACAAAGTTGTTAAATGTAAATAAATACATAGAAATCTGTTTAAGTTAGCAAATTGTGGTAAGGTAAACTAATCCTATATAAACCACGGCTTAAAAAAGTATAAAAAGTATATATGGAATTCAGCATAAGAATATTGCCATGCAAAAAATGATAATTAACCCAAGTAAACCTTCACACAGTAATTTTCAGCATTTTGGCAAGGGAAAAAATTCTGCTATGAAAGCAGTACTCTAAAAATGAAATAAAGGTTAAGAGACCTAGTTTAAAATTGTTATTAAAACACGCAGGAAATTTACTTTAATGGTCATGGGCGTAGTGCCAACTATTGCAGAAGTAAAAGCTTATTGCTTAGATGGTAAGCATAACTCATCCCCAAGACTATATTCACCCCTAAATTTGGATTGTTGGGGGACTGGCCCTGTCTGTGTCCTGGTGGCTTATCTGCCTTCAGTGTAATTGGATGAGAAGATCCTAATGTACATCTCAGAAAAGAGGGCTGAGCCCATACAGCAGCTCCGTGGCGGGAACTGAGCCAGGGGGACAGGGCACTTTCAGATGCTGAGGCTCTGGCTGTGAGCCTCAGAGTCACTCCTCAGCTACTAGGTTGTACACTGTTTTATATTTTAATATCTCTAAAATCTACATCTGAGGTGTAGTCGAGATGCATCCTAGCCTAGGTGAATTGGCAGCGCTTAGTGATTTTAACATAATTGTGCATCTTACAGTCAACAATGTCATAAAATATGGCAGCTGAGGTGCTCTGACCTTTAATTTGCATAGGAAACTATAGCTTTTAGTTGCATGCTACTGTTTAGAAAGTGTTCTACATAAATTCTATGTAATTTTATATAAATGTACTGATTAATACATAATCAGTCAAACAATTATTAAATAATAACTACAGGTAACGTTAGTGAAGGATTGATTTCAATCTTGGGTGACCGTATCTTTTAGCCTGGGGACACTGGGGAAGAAAATATTAATTTACTCTTTCAAACATTTAAATCTCCCACATGAGGCTTTGCTTTGTGTACAGGTGGGGATAAAGCAATAGTTTTTGAAAAGTAATTTTAACTGAAACCTGATGATGATAATATCCTTAAAATGAAAAAAAAGTATTTGAACTATAAACATTAAGTGAATATCCCCACTTAGTAAGATATCCATGTTTTTCTAAAAAATCTGAGTTTCTCAATTATCTTTACTAATTTCTGATGCATTGGAAGATGGATATTTTATAACTTACGAGAAATAAAGAGGAAAGCACACTGAGCTGAGAATCAATAAACAGGTTTTTCTCCTGAATTATTTTATGCATTAGTGATGTGGCCTCGATAATGTTAAAAAATAACTTGTGATCTCCAAGTTAATTCAATTTCTTTACAAAGCTGTTAGGATAGTTAAATGAAATACCCTTTAAAATGAGATAATGTGTGTCAAATCTCATAAACTCATCTGCAATCAGGAAAATCCTAGTACCTTGTAGGGTCTGGGGCAACATGGAAATAGGGGCTCCTTGTTCAAAAGTTATTAAGAATCTCAAGATGGCAACAGTAAGATATTAAACCAAGACTATATGTCGGACCCTGGGTGACTATATAGGTCATGGGTCTGTCCATGAAGCATATATAGGTTGTATGTCCTATCTGCAATATAACTGTAGCTAATACTATTTATGAAATATTACAGTATACCAGAAGCTATGCTAAGTGCTGCAATTGCATAGTTTCACTAATTCTTTAGGGAGAAGAAAATTGAAGCACTGAACATTAAATACCTTTCTCAGATTATACAGCAACTGAATTCAGGGAGAGTCAGGATTGAACTCAGGTCTGTCTGATTCCAAAGCCATTCATCTTTTTTTTTTTTTTTTAACATTTATTTATTTATTTTGAGAGAGAGAGAGAGAGATGAGAGATGAGAGAGAGAGAGCTGAAGCAGGGGAGTGGCAGAGAGAGAGGAAGAGAGAAAAATCCCAAAGGCCCCATGCTGCCAGCACAGAGCCCAATGTGGGGCTCAAACTCACAAACTGAGACCATGACCTGAACCAAAATCAAGAGTTGGACGCTTAACCAACTGGGCCACGCAAGCACCCCCCAAAGCCATTCATCTTAACTAATTTAATATAATACTAATGTATAACTGCTTACTGTCATCCTCATTTCATTTTATTTACAAACTTAAGCTCAGAAAAATATACATATTTGAAAGACAATTCACTTATTCAGACTTTGAGTAGATGACCTGCATCAACCTAATTATCTAATATTCTGGTACTTTGTACAGAGCTGCTATATAGCACAGTCATATAATATACGTGAAACGAAACCAATGTCTCTGTGCACAGAATAGTTACTCAACGAAGACAAAATCTAATTTCCTATTATTTAAAATCACATGCGTCTGAATGGTATCAGAATTATTTTCATTTTAAAGTAATTAATTTATTCCAAATGTATGACAATCTCTTGAAAAAGACTAATTACTGTGTACAGGATATTTTTCTTCCAAACAGCACTTGATCCAAAGAAGTAAAGTATTAGATTATATCATTTCATAATATAAATTAATATGAAATCCAAAATATTCACTTTGTCTTGGATGGATTTCAGATTTTCAAAATATGTTTCAAGTTGGTAAAAACTTGCATTTATATGGAGGTTTTACTTTTCTTTTTTTTTCTAATGTGTTTTTCTAATCTTCTATGTCATTTTATCTTTTGTATTATTTTCCAATTCTGAGAGTAAAACAATTAATTGTGCTTCAATCCCTTATAAATAGCACGCCATTATAGAGCTGAGCCAAGAGAGGTGTAAGGGATAAAGTAGATTACTTTGTCACCTGCTCTCTGAAGCATTACTGATTTCCTCTGGCAGAATTAATCACAGCTTCTGCTGTATTTCTAGAGCACTTTTTCATACCTTACTTAAAGAATTAGTAATCACCTATTTCTTTGTTGGGCTTGCCTTTCAGATTCCCAAGTGCACTGTCTTATTATTCTATGTGTCCCCAGGGTCTAGTACTGAGCCTGGCACAGAGTGGGTATTGATTATTGTTGATTCATTGAATGGACACATGCAAGTGTTAATGTATAAGCAAATGGAACAATTTAAACAAGATACTCTAGTGGGTGCTGAAATTAGGAGGAAATGTTCAGTCTTAGACATTATTCATTACTGCTTTCTGCTTGGCTGGAAAATGCCATTGTCTATAAATTGTATCAAGTTCTCCAAATTAAAATGTCATTGAACCCCCGACCAAACCATGCTATGCTAGCTTGATATCTGAAAGCACTACAATCCATTATGCCAACTGCTGATACAGTTCCAGGCTATGGGAGCATCTGCCAAAAATGATGGGAAATAAAAGTCTGTGGGTCCCCTGGAAGGGAGGCTGCTATGTCCAAAAAGCTGAATTCCAGACAAGGACTCACCAGATGCTTTGTAAGCTAAAGAGCTGAGTTCCACTTGCTTGGGGACTGAGCAGATGGGACTCCCTGAACCCAGTCTCGAAGAGTGTCGATGGCAAAATGCCTAGCTTCTGCCCCATTTGCTTATCTCTCTTGTCCCCAAGGCTACAACGTACAGAGGGAAACTGACTCTTAGCAATGGAGGAGGCCAATACTTCAGAGAAGTCTACAAAGTACTTACAAATGTGTTTTCTGTGTATGTCTGTTCATATGGTTGGCGACAAAGTACGGAAATTTATGACAAGCATTATTATTTACACCCTCAGAGAAGAAAGGTATGCAGGCTGCTAGAGGAAAGAAGAGGCTCACGAAGGTATCAATCATCTCAGTACCAGTTAAAACAGTGGGAGATATAATCCCACTGGAGGTTCATGTATAACTGGGCACCCAAGAAATTTTTCCTGCTCCTTCCCCTCCCCCTTTGACACACTCTTCTTCAACAACACAGCAATCTGGACTGCATTGTTGTGTTTTTTCTTTCCCCTCAAGGTACCTACAAAGTTCATTTTGTCTAATTTTACTTTAATAAAATACTGAGAACAAGAAAAGAGAAGTGGGATTACATGATGAGTAGAGGAAGCAACATAGAACAGCAGTTAAAGTCAAGGATTCCACGGTCAGATTGTTCAGATCTTGGCTCTGCTGCTTAGTTATTGTTTTCTCCTGGGTCAGTTACCTAAGTTCTCCTGTCTCCATGTCCTCTGCCAGGTAGGGATAATACTTATGTGCAACTATCGTCATGCTCAGAGTGTTACCTTTGAACATTCAAAGCACTGAAAAAAAATGATAGTGCACCCCATTATGGAATTTAATAATACAAGTAGTACTGAATATAAAATACCCTAATCCACATATATACACAGAAATTTTATTTTTCTTCCATGATTCTCTTGCTGCTTTGCTTGAAATACTAAATATCAAATTATTTCACACAGTTTCATTTATTTTTTTAAAGTAAATTACTTTTGCTTGGTTGCTGATGCTCCCAGCACAAGCCAATTGGGTAACTCACCAAATGTTGTAGATACAATATGACAAGTAAAGAATGATTAACACCTTATTATTACTACTCTGGAATATATCAACTACCTTATCCTTTCAGTCATAGCTTTGACTTTTAATGTCCCTATGTAGAGTGCCTAGTCCAACCCTAGACACAATTAGGTACCACAGAGTTTGTATCACTGGAATTTATTTGGATGGTCTCATTCAGGCAATGCAATCTAACCAGCGAAAGTACTCAACTTACAGACGGAGTATCAGGGTCACGTCCAACCCTACCAGAGGCATGTGTTCTGCTGAGATCTCAAGATCTCAAGAGTCCTCATTGGCATAATGGAGATATTATTATTATTATTATTATTATTATCATCACTATTACTATTACCTCACATGGGTGCTTGGAAAGACATCATTAAAAGGAACAAGGGATTTTTTGACTTAAAAAAAGTTGTGGTCTGCTGTCCTGCAAATGAAATGAGGCCATGGTAATTGACCTGTTTGCATTTTAGTGCTGACACTTTGTTACAGCAGAAGAGTTAAAAACACTTCAGTATTTCCAAGATCTGGAAGAAATTAGGCAGGGCATGTAATAAATCAGGTTTATGGCACGTAAGATTTTGTCAAATTCTTTGACATTCCCAAAATTCTATCTCATTTTCTTGTAAATTGCCATCTTCTGCTGTTTAAATCTGATGGAGAAAACTTGTTTTCTTTCTAGACAAGAACGTCTGACCAGAACCCTGCAGGCCAATCTGCCTCCTTTCCTGTTGGACTAAACCAAGCTCTCTTGTGAGTCACTAAGCCAAGACCCTGCCTCTAGAAAGTCAGCCCCCAGAAAATTGGTGAGTCCTCATGTTAGGAATAGGAATCCCTCTCTATTTTTTTTTTTTTTTTGCAGTCAATTATTTGAGATCATTAGCAAAACCTAATTTTAAGTAATTAGTTCAAATGAGGACATTTTACCAATATAATTAAGGTGGTATTATCCCCAGTTATATAATAATACAGTGAGTAAATATATTCAGATCTGAACGGAAAATGTCCAGGAAGAAGTGATAAGGGAATGCAAAACGCAGTTCCCTTCCTGAGAGAGTGAATGAGGCATGGGGAGAGGGCAATGTAAACTGTAAAATGCTACCTACCAAGGCACAGACTGGGACAGCACAGCAAGAGAGCAAAGGCAGAACATATGTATAGGTATCAGGGACCTGGGAGGAAATGAAAACCTGCGGAGAATGTGTTGAATCATGACTTTGGAGCTCATATGAATAGGTCCTCCCAACTAAAGATGTCCTTCCTCTTCCAAGTTGCATGATTTACAGACATGAGTGAAGACCTCTTTACTCTCCACATTCCTGCTAGGTCAAATTTCTACAAGAGGTCACAAAGCCTTCTCTTTCAAACTTGTTAAGATAACTTAAAAGCAAATTCTGCCATGGATCTTTGTTCTTACATGTAACTGACAGGCACTCCATTCTTCCCTGAGCAAAGAGGGAACTAAGAACAGAAGGACACCTGAGGACACCCATTTGATGAGCTACTTCTACCACAAGGGTTTAAATTCAGAAACTTTCACAACTGTCTAAACGTCTCTGTTATCCAAAAGAAGAAAGGTAGGAATTAAGAGGTATTTACACAAAGGATACATAGTACCTCTTTCCCAGTGCTGACGCTGGCACCCATGGGAATTTCAGGGCTGCACTGTGAATGGCAGAGAGGACCATGCTGATTATGTGGAGGAATCAACTATTTTTTTAACGGGGTGGGGGGGGGATGCTTACATAAGAGGATATTTTCTGAATCTCATCCACCACATAACATCTTCCAAATTTTTAGCGCTAAAAGCTTCTCAGTGTAATTAAAGGCTGAGCTGATCTAATTAGTTTGATGAAACTTTCAGTAGGGATTTAATTCCCCCTAGCATTTGTCTAATTTTTTGTTTCTAGAATCCTGCTTTAGGCTTATCCCAAATCACTTAGTGGTGACATTCTAAATTGTCTCGCATAGGTAGCATCTCCACTCAAACAAACTGACTGGAAAACTTCCAGCAGGTACATATGGCTAAAAACAAACTTCAAATAAAAGATTCTAAGTTGTTTTATTGAAGACAATCCTATCTTTCCTCCCTCTTCACTTTCATTTCCCTACCAACAAACTCTGTTAAATAATCTTCACCGCAGGAGGGAAATAGGTGTTTCAAAGCATTTTTGGAGGCACAAAGAGACTAAGAAATGCATAATAGCAGGGGTAGATTCCCAGGAAAGATTAATGAGGGAGTGGCATGATCCTTCTTTGTAAGTCATTTACTACAGAAGCCTTCATGGTCAAAATATTGGGATAGAAATAAGGATTAGTGAGATTTTCATCTATCTTTGAAGATTAAAAAAATTCTCTAATGAGCACCTTAGGAATCAACTGGGATACGTTTATACAGAAAAATAGTTTTCCAAGTAATTTAATGTGAATGGACAGGACTGTAGGTGTCTTCAGATAGACTGCAAGAATCTCACTCTGATGCTGTGATTTGCCTTTCTGTAGGCTCCTCCAATTTCTTCTCCTATTGTAGCAATCACTCAAATATGGCTCGCTAGAAAAATTAAATTTAACTTAAAGTGATCACCAATTCTTTTTTTTTTTAATTTTTTTAAAGTTTATTTATTTTTGAGACAGAGAGAGACAGAGCATGAACGGGGGAGGGTCAGAGAGAGAGAGGGAGATGCAGAATCTGAAGCAGGCTCCAGGCTCTACGCTGTCAGCACAGAGCCCAATGCGGGGCTCGAACTCACAGACCGCGAGATCATGACCTGGGCCGAAGCTGGATGCTTAACCGACTGAGCCACCCAGGTGCCCCAAGTGAGCACCAATTCTTAAGCAACATATAATTCAGCTTTACTCAGTGTTATAAAAAATGCAAAAGATATAAACAAATGTTTCTGCCAAAGCACAGTTAGCATTGCTCTTGTAAAAGTCAGATTACAAAGCATATTTTTAAAGACCTATCACCCTCTAGGAATCTCATAGATGTGGGCTATTTAATGGTAATTTATTACTTACAATTTTGTACTTTATTCTCAAATTTATATCCCTGAAAGTCATTTTCACTGAGCTCAAACATTTCTTTAAAGATATTTTTATTTACTTATGATGAAAATTTAAATATTTTTAAAATACTTTGTCTTATTATAAATTCCTGGCCATTCAAGGTTTCTCTCTCTCTCTCTCTCTCTCTCTCTCTCTCTCTCTCTCTCTCTCAACAAACTAAGGTTAGGTTTTGCCAAATTATGTTAAGCTAATTTTACTTCAGTTTGAAATTGATTGTCACTAAAGTATAACAACATTTTCTTACTGAGGCTTGGTTGTCTTACATGCAAGCTTAGTCTCATTTCAAATGCCATACAGGGAAAGCCCTAACTGCTTCGAATGAACATTAGATTTTGGGTTGTTTCATCATGTTGAGTAATGTCTTTTTTTTTTTTTTCCCACTTTAAAGAACGGAGGTATGAATTAGTGAGGATGGCAGGCCATCTTTTTGTCTTGAGATCACTGTTTGCAATAAAACAGAGTCAGCCATTCAGATATTCTCTTTTATCTGACAGTACTTTATGTTCTACTCCTGTTACCCCTTCATTGCTCTTGGGTAGGTCAGGTGACTACTCTAGGTCTGTTTCTCCATTTCCAAAATAAGAAGACTGGACTTGGAGAATGATTTCCAGGATCTTTCTTATTCTAACCCTCCAAAATTTCTTCTATGACTTCAGACATGGTGTTACTAGTATATGCCCCAGGATTAGTCATCTTCAAAGGGTTGCACAACAGATTGAAAAACGAATTTTATGCACCACATGCTCCAGGGTAGAATGCTTATGGAAACTTAAGGAAGGTTTACATGGGCTTACTGTTATCACATGTGGTGAGAATGAACATGGGCAGTTTCTCTCTTTTTAGTAACTCTACAAAGCTCATTTACCTGAAATGAGGTGATTTAACTCCAAATCTATGACAGTTGGTCACAATTTCATCTCAGAAGTAGGAAGAGCAGGGCATTCTAAATAGTAATTCAGACATGGATGGAAACTATGACCCATCCAAAAGCCCTCCAAGTAAAGTATGTTGTCATTTACAGGCTGATTATGCCTATACCCTTCTACCCTCTAGTATCTCTAGTATGTCAGGAGGAAATGAAGAAAACAGATAACATACCAAAAACAAAACAAAAACAAAACAACTGGCAGCACTTGCTCTGTACACATCCCCCAGGTTGTGGAAGTGAGAGACATGGGAGGTACCCAATCAATAAGGAGGAATGATATCAATCCAAAACCTGTAGAGATAATGACATGAGTGAACGTGCATTGCATGGACTCAGGAGGGGCTAATTAAATGTCATATGGAAGACTACTTGGCTTATTTTTGCTATAGTGATTTTTGTGATTGAAAACCAATTAAAAATAGATGAGTTCTAAAGTGTATCTACTACTCATTAACATTTAAACATCACAGACATTAATCTGAAGTACAGTTTAATCTGAAACTATAATTTCAGACTCAGCAATCCATTGCAGCTTCCTACACTCAAAAAGTTGTCCTGCCACGCTGAACTGTCAGAAGACAATGAGACTCAGCTAAACCTGAGGGTTCACTACAGAAAACCTCATGTTTTTTACTGAATACCCCAAGAGCTCTGTAGCTACATTCAAGCTTAGATCCCATTAGATCTCCTTTCCTTTTTTCTAGTCCACGGCATGACTGACTTTCCATAGATAAAGCAGAGCCTATGGACTGACTCTAGGTTGGCCTGTTCATAGTAACAGTGAGGAAATGGGGTGGGTGGAGGTGTGCTTCTGTGCACCCCTTTCACAGTCCTCTTAACCATAAGGGATTTTAGGCATCTTATCATGAAATGTAGTTATTATTTTTTTTACCATGTTTCTCCCCAGTCTGGACATATTCTCCATTCCCTGTCTATACCAAACAGTCATCCATCAAGACTCTCATATCTTACTCTTTTGTGTATCTTCCTTGTCTACTAGATCTCTTAATTATTTCATTCTCTTGACTCCAAAGGGCATAACTCTGCCGCACAATTTAGTCCCTCATCATAGTCTATTATATATTTACAAAAGCTGTTTCTGTTTTTAAGAGACTCAAGGGTTTGCACAGTCTCCTATGGCAGGGACCCCAACAGACATTTCTTTGGGACACCGTATTAGGTGGTTAAGAACACAACAGAGTCTGAAATCAGATTTCTTTGATTAAGCTCTAGGCTTTAATACTTGTTAGCTGTGAGACTTCCTCAAGAAACTTACCTGCTCCAAAACCTGATACCTTCTCTGAAAAATGCAGATAATAAAATTACTACTTGTACTGTGGAAATCCCTGTAAAACTCTTAGGAGAGCAGCAAGCACAAAATAAGAGTTCAGAATATGCCAGTACTATTATTATAATAATGAAAATAATAATTATTTTATTATGCCCACAGAACTTAGCAAAGTACTGGGTCATGCTACATATTAAGGGTAAAAGTTATTCTCTGGGAGGAAATCAATCCCTCTCACCACAAAGTACGGTTAAATTCAACTTTTCAGAAAACTGCACCTCCTTATATTTGTTAAGACTAGCATTTTCAAATCCCTCTTAGGATTCTTCTATATCATCCACATACTGGGCAAACCAGTATATATTCATAAATGGAAGAGAGGCAAGGATAACTTAAGCAGTGGCCGTTTTTTCACTGGTTTATCTGAATCGAGTTTATATGATTAGAATATTTTCCTTAGAATAAACCAAAAGTATATAACTGCTTAGAAATAGCACCCATGGCAAATCATTCATAAATTCAAAGTATTCAACTTTACATTTGGAGCTCTATACCATTAAACTGCAGCCATAGAATGCAACAGAAGTCTCTGATTCTAGCAGCCAAAGAAACTGGGTTGTACCCTGATTGAAAACAGGCAGCTTGTATGGAAAAATATTAATATAAGTTGAAATTCAAGGACTTCCCGATCTTTCTCTCCCTGTACCCCGCCAAGTTCCAATTCTATCAAGAGTTATAATAGATAAGGGCAGCTGAGAATGAGGGATGAATTACTGATATCTTTTAGTCTGATAGTTTGGCTCAGGTAAATATCAAGTATGCTTATCAGATAACAAATGAAATAGCTTTACTCTTTAGAACACATTTAAACATAAGAACAAAATCATCTCATCATACAGACTCATTTGTTTTGTTTTATGCAGCCTCTCTTGTAGCTGAATTTTAATTTTTTTTTTCCAAGTCACCACTGTATAAATAACACATAGACATTTAAGTAAAAATGAGCAAGGCATTTAACTTCACTCTACACCAATATTTTTTTTGTGCTTGGCTTCCTTGTATAGCTAATACACACACTACCCATGCAGATCTTAATTGTGACTTACAGACTACTAACGAAGAGGAACTGAATTCCTCATAATGGTCTCTGAGATCCCTCCCTCCCCAGTCCTACATAAACAACAGTAGAATTACTGAATTAAGGTTGTGCCATTGACTCCTCAAACACTGGGTCTCAGCAAAGGTGCTTTCAGTCCGGATCTGAAATGATGGCATCATGGATTAGAAATGATTCCAGTGACAATGATATTTACCTCTTGAGACAGCCCATAAAGTTGTTACTGACTGGTGACCCTGGAAGGTCTGCTGTGCTGGGACTGCCTCCAACATAGAAAAAGTCATCAGACCCCAGCATGGTATAATCTTCTTGCGGTAGCCCGTGTGGTAAGAAATCCCATCCACTGATATTGTCACCTAGATAACAAAGCACAGGGAAAGGACACGCTATACTCAGACCTAGATACTGTAATCCTGGGATATGCCTGTTTTGTGTTTTGTTTTGTTTTATTTTTTTCATTTTGTTTTTGCTTTTTTTTTTTTTTTTTTTTTTTGTTTGGTTTTTATTTTTAGTACCTATGGCGGAACCCATTTTCATGTCTGTTTGAAGTTTATTCTTGGATTCTATTCAACTAGCCCTAAGAGATCTAAACTAGTTAGAGAGTTAACTGATTATTGGACTAGTGTCAGCATCATCCCTACTGCAACTCAAAAGTTATTTAGCAGACACAAAAATGGTGTTAGTAAAATGCTTCCTAGGTTAGTTTGCTGGTGTACATATTAGTAAAGTTTAGTCGTCTGTTATTCACTAATCACAACGTGCACCTTGTTAACATAAAAGGCGCAAGCTATTTCCAGCAACGTCACTATTTGCACTATTGAGCAGCAGTTGTTCAGCATGCAAGTGCCTAAATCCATGCCAAAGGGAAGGAAAGGCAAAACAACCAGTGGAAGCAGCACACGCTGATGTGCACCTGCAGGAGGGACCGTACAGTTCAGAAAGGAAAGGAAAGAAACAGGGAGAACCAAAGGAAAAAAAAAAAACAAAAAAAACAACTGCTTTGTGATGACGTAAAGATGAGTGGGTGTGGCATCTCCAACATTCCAAATCAGGTGGGCATGCCATGCATCATGAATGGTTAGAGACTGGCTGAGCTTGCGGTCACCTCGGGCCAGCCACCATTTTGTCTTATCCCGTGTTAACCACAGCTGGATGCAAAACGTTCGAAACGTTACGGCCCCTACAGGTGAGTTGGAAAACGGAAGTTGACAGGAACAGGTAAAAAATAAGAAGGTCAACAACAGATGAAAGAAGGAGGTCAAAGTAAGCAGAAGAGTACCAACCGCAGTTCCTCTTTTGTTAATGATGTCTACAGTTAAAAGAAAGAAAGAAAACACACGGCAAACCCAAATCAGAAACCATTAGAATGATATCTACCGAACAATGTAGTTTGTTTACCATCAGCGTGTCCAATGCCTGAGTGCTTTGTGGAGAAGGGGGGAGAAAGGAAATTAAAACTGTGAACAGAATAACGATCGTTACTTAAAAATATGATGGTCTCTACCATGTTAGTACATTTTTGATTCAGGTACGGTTAGTATGAATGAAACATTCCATGAATGACATGTTAGTTATTAAGCATGTAGTAACATAGAAAAAGGGCAAAAAAATTTTACAAGAAAAAAGCAGCCTAACAAATAGGCCTCCCACAGAGGTAATATTTTTTCCTGCCAGCATTGTTCGTAACTTGCTACTAGATAGAACAGACACATGGCACGTTCCCTTTGTCTCCCTGAGTACATCTGAAGGTCATTTAAAAGTCTAAAAGGGATTCAAAGGCCTAAAGCTCATCAGCTGACCACTGCCGCCTTATGCCCGTAAGTGATCCCTCCCCCACCCTGGCCCACCCAGCCCCAGCAAATTCATAGGAATTGTTGGCATTGCCCTGCTACTCAATTTTACAGCATACAAGGACTCCTCCTCAACTCCAAACTTCTTCGGTCATATTGATGGACTTTAGGGTCACAGTTTACTGCAATGAACAAAGCAAAGATCCTGACACATAGAATGAGTAGAATGGATTTGTTTTTAATCTGTCCTGCCACACATGCACCCCAGCTGTATAACCAGTTTCCTTTGAGCTACCAATTCACAGTTTGGTTTGTAACCTGAGCAAAGGCAAATCTAGAAAGTGGGCTCCTCAAGCCCCACCCTTCCTTCTGCGCTTCTCTCAAATGAGCCTCCGGTCTCTTGGTGAGAATCTGAGAGAAAAAATAAAAAAAAGGAAAACCAAAGAGACAGACTTATAGGAAATCTTTGGTCTATAGCTGCACTGAGGGTGGGCGACTAACTCCCAGGGCAGATGTGAAGCATGCAGGGCCCCTCCCATGCCAAGAGGCCTCTGAAAGGTCTTTGAGGGTCTCAAGAATCCATCAGTTTTACTTGTCTGCCTTAGCTAAACTAAGTCTGCACTCCTAAAATGCCTTTTTTTTTTTTTTTGCCTCTCTAGTTTGGATAGTTTAAGCCTTTCAGAAGCGGGAAAGAAATGTTAGATGGTAACAGCTCAGAAAGAGAGGGCTGTTTTAGTAAAGGAAAACCAGAGACAATCCGGATCATTCCTCCAACTGTTCAGCAGGAAACAACAATATGTTAAGGATATTAGTTTGAGATCAGCACGTACTGCAGAAAAATTAGTCACTGTCAACACTTAACAAATGACACATTGTAATATAAAATTTCAAATAATAACCCAAACTTATAATGTTCAATATAAAAGGACAATCTATTACTTTCCATCTGTGTATACAGATAGATATACTGTAATAAGATGCCTCAGTTACAAACATACAGTATATGTGGACCCACGATTTACTAAAAGAATTGATATTTTACTAGTATATAGACTCTTGAAAGAATTTTTTTTTAAATACAACCAAACAGAAATGGGCACCTAGAAGATGAAATGGTCTCTCCGGAGCCATTTGGGATTTAAAGTATCTGTGCTAAAAAAATAAAAAAAAACTTCGGTAAACAGAATCTCAGGAGATGTATAGGCCCCCAAAGTCATTTTTCCCCTTGAGGGGCTTTTCATGTCCCATGTCAGAGGTGGAGGTGGGGAGGGAGTAGGGATTGATACAATCCCAAATCACAAACACACTAATTTTTTTTTTTTACTACAAAAAAGGAACTGTGATTAATGACCCCAATGTGCATGCTTCCAAATGATCACCATGAAAACTATAATTTAAAATCAAACAAAAAAAAATAAAAAAAAAAACCAACAAAATCACACACATCACTAGGAAGGGCAGGTCGCAGGGATTTCCTTGCAGCGATCTGGGCAATTGTCACATGTCGCTGTATTAAAATAGCCTTTGGGCCCCCAGAACTTTCTAGATATGCCCCTGCTCAAGTATGGCAGGAAGATTCATCTCAGAAGAAGAAAAAGCTAATTTGTAAGCGACTCTGAGGAGCCCTGCATCATGTTGTTAGGATTTTCAAGTACCACACACACAGCTGTAGTGAGAAACAAAGCCAGTAACTCTCTTATCCACTGCGCTGTTACCTGACGCAGATTCCTGGTGACTTTCACATCATGCCAGGCTTATCATTAAACTTTCCATTCACGGGCTCCACTAGTGCTTCAAAGGCCCCTGATCCCAAAGTAATGACCAGAGAAACAGCTCATTTTCAGGCAAGATGACATAATCAGCCGATTCCCGGTGTGAAGCATCAGTCCATCCTCTGAAGAGTTTTAAAGGACAGAGAGTATTCATCGCTGCTGCTTTGGATGGGGTTTTGAGACAAGTCGTAGCAGAAGTATTCAGATCCCTTGAAAGTGGCAATATATTCTCTTTTCCTAGAGGAAACAAATATACACATGCATAAGTAAAGAAATATACTATGTAAATCAGCAGACCTTAACACAAACAAAATCAATCAGCCCCCAAATTAACTCTATTAATTAACATTCATGACCAAGAGCCCTGTCAAACAGAATCAAATGGTACTGTAGGTGGCAGTATATTTTTAATAAGCCTCTTAAGCTATGTGGGCCATCAAATGGAATAGCTAAAGCTGACATTCCTTGAAAATTCACTTAATTTTTAAGTATCACTGACTGCAAGAGCTCTGATCAGAGAACGTAGCTCTATGATATCTTCAGGGCATGAATCAGGTACCATAAATGCATATTGGATGGTTCTACTCTGCTGGCAACAATGGGTTCCAATGTGTTTGCAACATTCCCGCCATCCAACTGCGGCGTTATTTTAATTTTCAGTGAGACATTTATATTCAAAGATCTTCTCAGTGAAGAGCCAAATATTTTCATCCCTGAGGAACCATGACAAATTATCTGGTAAGGGGAGAGCAAAGAAAAAAATAGAATTTGGTCTGGGAGTAAATAGATCTCCTCCAGAGCATGTGCATTCTTTTTTTTTTTTTTTTCCCTCCCTGGATGGAGTTTAATGGAGTCTGCTGGATTGTTGATTCATTCCCTGATCTCACCAAGCAGATGGTAGGGCTGGCTTTTATGACACTGGTAAAATTTCCAGCACATCAACATGGGAATAGCATGTAAATGAAGTCTTAACATTTTCTTTATATCTGTCTCTACCATTTTTACAAGTAACAATGTGGATCCCGCAAGATGTCAGACAGATCAACCCAAAAAGTGGGTATTTGGAAAAATCAGTCTTCTTTCACTGGTTGAAAGGAAGAGTGTAAGCCAAAGCTTCCTCGACTTCCTAAGCAGTGATGGTATTGCGCCAAGAAAAATGACACAATATGGTCTGGAATCAGCTTCTGATAAACTATAAACACAGAATTATAAGTGGTACTGGCAAATCTAATCTGTTATGTTGGTAATATAGTGTCTCTACCCTGTCTACTGGAGGGTTCATATCAAAAAGGGGCTTACCCTTGGCAATAGGTTTTTACCCCAGAGCTAATGCATCTGACAGTGAAATAGCTCACATCCTTGCATCAGAGCTCAAATCAAGCTTTCAGCTCACCAAAGCCTGATGACCCGACTCTTCGGATGCAGACAGTGCCACAAGTGGGTACAGGTCGGAAAGGCATGGCACTAAGTAAGCACCTAACAAGTAAGCACCTAGGGATTTTCAACAAGGGAGTGTGAGCCCTTGAAGAATAGTCACTGCCTACTAGTAAGTTATTAGTGACAACTAGTGGTCAAGTCAAACCCATCACATTCTGAGGCAGAACCATAGCAAGGACAATGCAAGCCATGCTAGAGGTCCCCTCCCATTCATACACTCAAAATACTGGCTGAGCACCTCCCAAGTGTTAAGCCCAGTCCTAGTCCTTGGGGATAATGGAGTGGCCAAAGCTGACAGGATTCCTATCTTTGTTTTTTTTTGTTTTTTTTGTTTTTTTTTTTTGTTTTTTTTTTTTTTTTTTTTTTTTTTTTATGAAATTTATTGACAAATTGGTTTCCATACAACACCCAGTGCTCATCCCAAAAGGTGCCCCCTCAATACCCATCACCCACCCTCCCCTCCCTCCCACCCCCATCAACCCTCAGTTTGTTCTCAGTTTTTAACAGTCTCTTATGCTTTGGCTCTCTCCCACTCTAACCTCTTTTTTTTTTTTTCCTTCCCCTCCCCATGGGTTCCTGTTAAGTTTCTCAGGATCCACATAAGAGTGAAACCATATGGTATCTGTCTTCTCTGTATGGCTTATTTCACTTAGCATTACACTCTCCAGTTCCATCCACGTTGCTACAAAGGGCCATATTTCATTTTTCTCATTGCCACATAGTACTCCATTGTGTATATATACCACAATTTCTTTATCCATTCATCAGTTGATGGACATTTAGGCTCTTTCCATAATTTGGCTATTGTTGAGAGTGCTGCTATGAACATTGGGGTACAAGTGCCCCTATGCATCAGTACTCCTGTATCCCTTGGATAAATTCCTAGCAGTGCTATTGCTGGGTCATAGGGTAGGTCTATTTTTAATTTTCTGAGGAACCTCCACACTGCTTTCCAGAGCGGCTGCACCAATTTGCATTCCCACCAACAGTGCAAGAGGGTTCCCGTTTCTCCACATCCTCTCCAGCATCTATAGTCTCCTGATTTGTTCATTTTGGCCACTCTGACTGGCGTGAGGTGATACCTGAGTGTGGTTTTGATTTGTATTTCCCTGATAAGGAGCGACGCTGAACATCTTTTCATGTGCCTGTTGGCCATCTGGATGTCTTCTTTAGAGAAGTGTCTATTCATGTTTTCTGCCCATTTCTTCACTGGGTTATTTGTTTTTCGGGTGTGGAGTTTGGTGAGCTCTTTATAGATTTTAGATACTAGCCCTTTGTCCGATATGTCATTTGCAAATATCTTTTCCAGGATTCCTATCTTTGAAAGTTTACAGTCCGGGTGTCTACATCCCTGGTCAGTTCACTATGGCAAGTAGCTTGATACTGGGAGTTAGCACAACTAAATATTTCTGACATACTGAAGGTGGGGGGGGGGAGTAGGTCAAAATATGAAATTAGATCCTGGCTTGGCTACTTGCTAACTGCACTGGAAGGGCAGTTATGCATCTTTCCAAGTCTCAGATTCTGAAAATGGTCAGTTACGCCAGTCTTGCAGGATAAAATGAGATAACGCATGTATAGGCATCTAGCAAAGTTGGTAGGCATGAGGAATGGCAGATGCCTTCCTTCTTGTCTGTCTAATGTAATAAATGTGATAAACAATCTAAAACAAATAGCACATGTCAACTTCATTGGGAAATCTAGAATATTATCTTTAAGGTCAGAATAAGGATGCCTACTATCAACATACTGTACTTGAAGTCATAAATAATTAGGAAGATAGAAAAAATATATAAGCATTATGAAGACTATAAGCGAAAAACTCATATTAGCAAATATTATTGTATGAATTGAAAGACCAAAATAATCTTCAGAGAAATTTTGGATTTAATAATGTATTTCAGGGTTCTGTGTACTGGGACAGTAAGTCTTTTATTTATAAATTTTTTTTTCAAAGGGACAGTAAGTCTTTTAAACATATAAAACAGATCTATAGATTTGATGACATTCCATTAAAAATATGAAATTTTTAAATGAATGTGAATAGATGATTCTACAAGTTCTATGGGAAAAACAAAGAGCCCCAAATAGCCAAGATATGCCAGAGAAAGATGAAGGAACTTTCTTATGTAAAGGTGGACATTTATTACAAAATTATGGTAATGAAGATAGTACATTAGGATAAATAAAAAAAGAGGAATTAAGGGGCGCCTGGGTGGCTCAGTCAGTTGGGCGTCTGACTTTGGCTCAGGTCCTGATCTCACAGTCTGTGAGTTCGGGCCCTGTGTTGGGCTCTGTGCTGACAGCTCAGAGCCTGGAACCTGCTTCTGATTCTGTGTCTCCCTCTCTCTCTGCCCCTCCCCTGCTCATGCTGTGTCTCTCTCTGTCTCAAAAATAAATAAAAACATTAAAAAATTTTTTTAATAAAAAAAGGAGGAATAAAAATACTGAAACTAAAAACAGTCTTAAGCATATATGAAAATGGTCTATATCAAGTAAGGCATTGCCATTAAATAAGTAAAGTATAGATTAGTCAATAAATGGTGCTGGTTATCTATATGAATAAAGTGAAATTGCATCTCTACATCATTTACAAGAATCAATTCTCTATGCATTAAGGATATAAGTTACTGAGGCAAATCTGTAAAATTTTTGTAAAATAAGAAAGTAAGATATTCAATTATGAAATGACCTATTAAATAGGCACAAAAAGCACTAATAAATATCAATACATTCAACCACATTAAAATTAGGAACACCTGTTCATCAATAATATCATAAAGACAGAAATAATATAAATAAAAATTGTGACAAATATTCTCATGCCATATTATTTTAAAAAGGACTACAATCCAGGATATGCAAAGCACTCTGATAAATCGATAAGAAACAAGACAAACAATGGGAAAATGGGCAAAAGAAAAGCACAGTAATTTCACAGAATAAATGAAAAGATGCTCAATCCTGTAAGTCTTCTGGGAAAGGCAAATGCCAAATATTAAAATACCATGTTATAACCTTGAGATTGACAAAAAAATGAAAATAAAAGAGAAAATTCCAGGTTTGGAAAAGCCATGGATAAAACGTAATTCTTACTGCTGCTGAGAAGGCTGATAAGATGAAAACTGACTGAATTCAGTAAGTACTACTTGGCATTACATAATCCCATGGGAATTTCTCACAGTGTAAATGTCTCAGTCCTCAGAAAATGGTTACTGTACTCAATAGGAATAATATACCCCACTTGCTTTCAATTAATTTTTTCTGCTCATTGTTATGATAGTTTTATAATTGTAGCCACATAAATTATGGTTCACATACATATACGTACATTATATATGGTGAGATTAACTTATCTGAAGATGATATTTGCAGAATTTTCATCCCCACTGAACACTCAGAATAAGTCTCTGAGCCACAGGGAGTTTTAAAGACCCTCCTCTGGCCCAACCTTTTGATGTACATTATTAAGAAAGTGAGCCAAGAAAAAGACTCTTAACTATAGAGAACAAACTGAGGGTTATTGGAAGGGAACTCGGTAGGAGATGGGCTAAATGGGTGATGGGCATTAAGAAGGGCATTTGTGATGAGCACTGGGTGTTATATGTAAGTGATGAATCACTAAATTGTATACCTGAATCTAATATTACACTGTATGTTAACTAGCTGGAATTTAAATAAAAACTCAGAGAAAAAAAAAAGTGAGACCCATACAGTTTAAATGACTCTCAAGTTCAGAAAATGTGCCAGGAACAAAAGCAGGACTAGAACTCAGCCTCTGACTACCCTTAAATAACTAAATAACCAAATAACAAAATAACAAAGTTTCTGGGTGTAAGGAGTTTTGGTTTAGTTAAAAGACTAGCATTTTATCCAAGTGACCTAATGTCATTTCAAATTGGCATAATTCAAAATGCATCTTAACAAAGGATTCATTTGCCAGATAATGTGACAGACCCAAGGAGGAAAAGCAGTAAACAGAGTCTGCAATTCACTAAATGGCAAGCTTTGAAGTTATATGAGTGTTGATGACATTTAACACCAGGATGTTTCTATTACCTAAAAATGAAAACATCATTTTTTGTATTGTTTAATTTCAAATTTAGATAATTCAAATTTGCATTAAAGGCAACCATATAAGTATTGGAAAAACTCACTGTAGAATGTATCATTACCTCAAAAAGCCATAAATGAGACTTGAATCTAAGCAGGAAAAATATTTTTGCTATGCTGTTTTTCATGAAAGAATATGTATATTCTTTATAAATATAAAAACACATAAATCATTCTATTTTTCTACAACACAAGAGGAGTATTTCCTCCAACTCTGTCTGCTACTAGATAGTCTTTGTCATTAAGTTTTGTGCTGGCATAAGCAAATAAGAAGCAATATAGTAAATAATTATTTATATTTTCCTATTGAGCATGCAAAGAATGGGTCTATTTCCATTTTAAAATACAAGTCCCAAATAACTTGTGCATTTCCAATATGTGCTAATGGGTAAATATAAAAAAAGAAATCAAATACCAACAACATTTTTCACAGAACTAAAACAAGTAATATTAAAATTTATATGGACCCATAAAAGACCGCAAATAGTCAAAGCAACCTTGAGAAAGAAGAGCAAAGCTGGAGGAAACACAATCTCAGATTTCAAAGATATACTACAAAGCTGTAATAATCAAAACACTATGGCACTAGCACAAAAGTAGACATACAGATCATTAGAACAGGATAAAGAACCCGGAAATAAACCTATGCTTATATAGTCAATCTATGACAAAGGAAGCAAGAATATACAATGGGGAAAAAGTCTCTTCAACAAATGATGCTGGAAAAACTGGACAGCTTCTTGCAAAAGAATCAAACCAGACTACTTTCTTATACCATACACAAAAATAAACTCAAAATGGATTTAAAGACCTAAATGTAAGATCTGAGTCCATAAAACTTTTACAAGAAAACATAGGCAGTAATTTAAGGTAGATAGGTATACAAGGAGGTAGGTAGGTAGGAAGGAAGGAAGAAAGGAAGAAAGGGAGAGAGAGATTAGATTTACAGTAATACATATAGCAACAAATAATTATTTCCAGGAAACATATCAATAAACAAATTGACAAACCAACAGAAAAAAATAGAGAAAATATATGAACAGACACTCCATGATAATAGGATATTCATATGAAAAGATGTTCAACTTTGTCTTCAGAGGCATCAACTGAAAACCACAATAATGTATCAAATATTCCACTACAATGAAAATGAAAAAGATAAAATATACAGAGTGTTAGTGAGAACGTGGAGCAAACAGAACTCTTATATATTACTGGTGGGAGCTACGTTTTAAAATCGTTTGGGGGCGCCTGGGTGGCGCAGTCAGTTGAGTGTCCGACTTCAGCCAGGTCACGATCTCGCGGTCCGTGAGTTCGAGCCCCGCGTCAGTCTCTGGGCTGATGGCTCAGAGCCTGGAGCCTGTTTCCGATTCTGTGTCTCCCTCTCTCTCTGCCCCTCCCCCGTTCATGCTCTGTCTCTCTCTGTCCCAAAAATAATTAAACGTTGAAAAAAAATTCTTTAAAAAAAAATAAATAAATAAAAATAAAATAAAATAAAATCGTTTGGCAATACCTTTTAAGTATGGATATCTGCCTACTCTACCACCCAGTAATTCCACTTGTGAGTATATATCCAGCAAAATTTCACATCATCAGAATACCATACCGGTATGTTTGCCCCAACACTCTGCATTATAACCTCAAACTGAACATTACCAAAATGTCAATCAATGGAATGGAAATTGAATTATAGTTACACAAAGGAACAGTAATGAAAATACATAATCTTCAATTACAAACAAAAATATGGCTAAATATTACAATAATAAGGTTAAGTAACAAAAGAAAAATGCCAGACTTAAGAGAGTACTTACTTATGATTCCATTTATGTAAAAATTTAAAAAAGCAAGCAAAACTAATCTCTACTGTTGTAAATCAAGATAATGGCTAGATGAAATGAGAACTACTGAGGACTATGGGGTTCTAGTAACGTTGTGTTCTTTTTTTTTTAATTCTAGTTAGTTAACATACAATATTATATTGTTTCAGGTGTACAATGTAACGATTCCACAGTCCCATACAACAATCTGTTCCCATCATAACAAGTGCACTCCTTAATCCCCATCACCTATTTAACGCCCACCCCACCCCACAGCCTCTCCTCTTGTAACTATCAGATTGTTCTCTATGATTGTCTGTTTTTTGCTTTGTCTTTCTCCTTTTTTTTTCCTTTGCTTGTTAGTTTTGTTTCTTAGATTCCACATGTAAGTGAAATCATATGATTTGTCTTCCTCTGACTGACTAATTTCACTTAGCATTACACTCTCTAGCTCCATCCGTGTCTTTGACAAAGGCATGATTTCATTCTTTTTATGGCTGAATGTATATATTATATATATATTATATATATATAATAATTATATATAATTTATATAATTATATATATATTATTATATATATATATCACTTCCTTACCCATTCATCAATTGATGGAAATTTGGGCTACTTCCAAATCTTGACTACTGTAAATAATGCTGCTATAAACACAGGGGAGCATGTATCCCTTTGAATTAGAATTCTTCTTAATTCCTTGGGTAAATAACCAGTAGTGCAATTGCTGGATTGTAAGGTAGTTCTATTTTTAACTCTTTGAGGAAACTCCATACCAGAGTTGCTGCAACACTTTTCATTCCCACAGCAGTGAAAGAGTGTTCCTTTTTTTCCACATCTTCCCCCAAATCTGTTGTTTCGTGTTGTTGGTTTTAACCATTCTGACAGGTGTGAAGTGATATCCCATTGTAGTTTTGACTGGCATTTCCCTGATGATGAGTGATACTGAGCATCTTTTCATGTGTCTGTTGGCCACATGGATGCCTTTGGAGAAATGTCTGTTCATGTCTTCTGCCCATTTTTTAATTGGATTATTTAGTTTTTGAGTGCTGATTTTTATAAGTTCTTTATATGTTTTAGATACTAGTCCTTTATCAGAAATGTCATTTGCAAATATCCTCTCCCATTACATAGGTTGCCTTTTAGTTTTGTTGATTGTTTCTTTCAATGGGTAGAAGCTTTTTACTTTGATGTAGACACAGTGATTTCTTTTCACTTTTGTTTCCCTTGCCTTAGGAGACATATCTAGAAAAATGTTGCTATGGCCAATGTCAAAGAAATTACTGCATGTGTTTTCTTCTAGGATTTTTATGGTTTCAGGTCTTACATTTTGGTCTTTAACCCATTTTGAATTTATTTTTGGGTATGGTGGATGAAAGTGGTCCCATTTTTTTATATATGTAGCTGTCCAGTTAGCTGTGGGATTTTCATAGAAGGCTTTTATTATATTAAGATATGTTCCCTCTAACCCTATTTTGTTGAGAATTTTTGTCACAAATGGATGGTGAACTTCGTCAAGTGTTTTTTCTGCACCTACTCATCATATGGTTCTTATCCTTCCTCTTATTGATATGATGTATCATGTTGATTGATTTGCAAATATTGAGCCACTCTTACAACCCTGGAATATATCCCACTTGATCATGGTAAATGATTTTTTTAAATGTATTGTTGAATTAGGTTTGCTAGTATCTTATTGAGAATTTTTCTATCTATGTTCACCAGGGATATGGGCCTGTAGTTCTCCTTATTTAGTGGTGTTTTTAATCTGGTTTTGGTATCAGGGTAATGCTGTCCAACTGGGAAGTTTTCCTCCCTTTTAAATTTTTTTTCAATGGTTTGAGAAGAATAGGTATTAACACTTTTTTAAATGTTTGGTAAAGCTCACCTGTGAAGCCATCTGGTCCTAGACTTTTGTATATTGGGAGTTTTGATTACTGATTTAATTTCTTTGCTGGCTATTGGTTTATTCATATTATCCACGTCTTCCTTTTTCAGTTCCAGTAGTTTGTATGTTTCTAGGAATTTATCCATTTCTTCTAGGTTTTCTAACTTGTTGTCATGTAAGTTTATAATATTCTCTTTCAATCCTTTGTTTCCCTGTAGTGTTGGTTGTTATGTCTTATATCTCACTTATGATTTTATTTTTTGAGTTATTTCTCATTTTTTCTTGATAAGTCTTTCTGGAGGTTTATCAATTTTATTAATTTATTTTTCAAAGAACCAACTCCAGGTTTCATCAATCTGTTCTATCATTTTTGTTGTTTTGTTTTGTTTTTTTAATTTCTATAACATTCACTTCTGCCCTGAACTTTATTTTTACCTTCCTTTTACTGGTTTTAGGTTTGTTTGCCTTTTTCTAGTTCCTTTAGGTGTGAGATTAGGTTGCTGATATGAGATTTATTTTACTTCTTGAGGTAGGCCTGCATTGCTATAAATTGTCCTCTTAGAACTGCTTTTGTGGTTCTCATAGTTTTTGAACCATTGTGTTTCATTTTCATTTATTTCATGTACTTTCTGCTTCTTCTTTGATTTCATGGTTCACCCATTCATTGTTTAGAGCATATTAATTAACTTCCATGTATTTGTGGTATTCCTACTCTGGCTTTCTTCTGACACCATTTGCATGATAGAGGATTCATCCTCTCACTTTCAATCTGCAGGTGTCTTTAGGTCTAAAATGGGTCTCTTGTGGGAACATATAAAATGGGTGTTGTTTTTATACACTTTGTCAGCCTATGTCTTTTGATCGGAGCATTTAGTCCATTTAGTAATGTTATGTTCTTGATCTGGATTCTGGTTATGGATGTGCTCAGATTGCAGAAATCATTTAGCTGTACCCTTATGATATGTGCAGTTCCCTGGATTCATGCTATATTTCAATAAAATAATTAAATAATCCAATTTAAATAATCTGAATAATTGAGAAAAAATCCATCTGATATAGTATTATTTGTTCTGATTAACAGTGTGATATAAGCAAGACAGTATTCCTATTAATGCTACTTTTATTAGTGAAAACTAAAATAATAGCAATAGTAGTAATATCAATTATGTAGTATTTAAAATCTTCTCAACACATAGTAATATCCCTTAATACCACTTGCTCTTCAGAGCAACCTCACAACATTTAGAAAGAATATATAGGTGGCATGGATATAATCATAATTGTTTAAAGGACCATACTCTAAAGATGCTGATTGGGATCCATGTTAAGGTGAAAGAAGTTTCTTTCATAATCACAGAGATGCTATGAGAATAGAGAGACAACTGAAAAAGTAAAGTTAAAGTTAAAGTTAAATAATTGGAGCATTTACTAAAATTATATATTAATTTGTTTTATGTTGCTATATAATTGTAAGAAGAGATCACATAGGATACCTTTGGATTTTAGTGCCATTCAGTTTCATCCCTCCAATAAATTAGGTAAAAATACAGTTTTTTTCTCATTCAATTTTCTAAGGGAAAATTCAATGGAAAATTTGGAATTCTATAAATTCTTAGCATGCTGACTAGATGATCTGACTCTGACAAAGCTAAATTTTATGGAAATAAACCTGAGTTCCTGGTCCAAAATCACCAACTGAACAACAGGTTAAAACAACTAAAGCCAAATCTTTGGAGGACTTAGAGCACGAATCAACAGTGTGATGGAGACACTCAAAGAAATTCATATAAGCATGGATTATATTCATGCTGGTGCTTAGAAGAGCGATGAGATGGTCTTGTACTTCAGTGCTGGTCCACCCACATGTATGATACTCCTATTTAGTCAAACTAGAATGTGTTTCAATATATGCTGAAATGATAAAAGGCTTCCAGATTATATAAGGAAATAGCTTTTTAAAAATGTTTTTATTTAATATTGAGAGAGAGAGTGTGTGTGCAAGCAGGTAAGGGGCAGAGAGGGAGGGGGGGAGAGAGAGAGAATCCCAAGCAGGCTTCACACTCAGCACAGAGCCTCACCTGGGGCTCTAACTCACCAACTGTGAGGTCATGACCTGAGCTAAAACCAAGCATCAGATGCTTAACAAACTGAACCACCCAGGAGCCCCTACATGGGAAATAGTGAAAGTTCTTTAAAGAAAAAAAAGGGGGGATATATGACAGCATCTTCAAATATCAGAAAGGATTTCCCTCAGATGAAGGTAGAACATTTCATTTGATAGTAAACAAATTTCTCATCACAGAAAGGACCTAAACATAACAGAACCACTTAACTGGATAGGATAAGGTTTTAATCTTTGGAGGGTAGACTGAACAAATGGAATGTTTTCAACACCAAGGATTTATACTTTATAGAGAGCAATGTTAGACATAGAGAGGTGAGATGACTTCCAAGTTCACAGAAAATTGATTCTCAGGATAAAGCCCATTCATACAGCCTATGTATGGGGGAAAAATGTCATGAATTTGGCCCTGTGTTTCCACATAGTTCAAGTTCGATGAGCTTTTATTAAGTGAAGGACCTGCAAGGGAATGACCTTACCTCCTGAGTACAAGGATGCCAATGGGCAGAGAGGAGTCACACTGCCCCACTGACATTAGGAATATCAGGCCTTTTACCTATGCCAAGAACATGGCCTACATTATTGTTCTTGAATTTGCTCTTCATATGCACAGTCCCAAATTACACAGGTTTTTTTAAGGTTTTACTGTATTCACATGATTCTGAGACTGTGTTCAACACAAACTAGAAACTAAAGTCAACATGTGAAAAAAACAAATGAACAAAAACAGGCATTTGAATGAGAGACTTGCTTCATTTGTTTTACTACTCTACAAGTCAAACACACAAGAATGTCCCGCCAAAAACATCCTTGACTAAACAAAGGTACACACTAGAAGTTTACATATCAAACTAAGTAAGCCTGGCTGTCTGACTGTACAGATAAAGCAAGTAGAAAAAGGGCAGTCTGACTATTGAAAATCACATGAGGTTAAGTCCTGTCCCTAAGAAGTGTAACAAAAAACAGCATCATTTTATTTGCAACAATCCTATGTAATTTAAAAATTAAAACAATCAGTTGATCACCATAGGGAAAAATAGTATCACTTTAAATGGAGAGTAGTTCACTCTTTCCTTAGATTGCCTGTCTGATTCAATATTATAAATCATTCCAAAATTCTCAAATATGATTCAATCTACGTAAATTCTGAGGCTAACTTCCACTATTGCAGCAAGAAATCAAGGATTATAAAATATTCATCACTCAAGATTTTATTTCACTTTAGGTATACCTCAAAGCAACCAATCTGGAAATAGGTTGCCAAACACCTATCAGTTAACTCCCCCAAAAGAGGCACAGTCTTAATAATGATATTGAGGTCATTAAATATGAAAGCTAAAGAAGACTTAGATATTATTGAGCACAAAGCCTTTATTTATTAGATGAAGAGAGTAAGGACCCAACAGATAAAATTATGATCACATAACTAATTGATGTAGGATCAGAATATAACCCTCGACTTCTTGAGTCCAATCTCAGACTCTTCCTTATTTCCCAGATATTTCCATGAAATAAGTCTCTAATTCATGATCAAAAATCAAATACAGCTTAAACTTGAACATACTGTTCCAAAAGAAAATAGGACACAGTCCAAAACTCTAGTACAACAATTTTCCAATCCTATTGTGCAACTGATTTGCATTTGCTTAAATAACTGCAGGTGCTGGGAACCAAAAGCCACTCTATGCCTGTCTGGGCAGATGACCAGTCACTTCTGCATGGATCATATGATACACAGGGTCAGTAATATACAAATACTCTCGCATTCACCAGGTGGGCAATATTGCAATTTCTGGGCCTGTCCTCAGGCTCAACTCACAACAACTGAATCTATGAAAACTAGACTCTAGCATATTTTAACCTGGACGAAATCAGTAACATAAACAAAATAAAAACATACTGTGGCGATTATAGACTTTACAAAGAATCTCTACATGAACTTATGATTTCTTTAGGTTCCAATGAACAATTACCTAATATAGAAGTAAATTATATAATATATAATAACATTATAGGAATACAATTATATGCATAGCAGATATACCAACATTCTACATTTATAGAAAATCCTCATTTTAAAATGGACATGAAGTAAATAATTTCAAATATGAAATCACTTTATTACCAAATTGGGTAACATATAGGGAACAACTTGTCTATAAACAACCTCAAAATAATGGCCAATTTATAACATGCAGCTTTCTCTCTAGAATCAGAGCCGGGCTGCTTCTAATTCTAAAAATCTGTCTTTTGAGATAGCCACATATTTTGGTCATGTGACAAACTGTTCCACGTCATAAAATATGATTTTTTTATTGACACAAATTATGGCATCTTGGAAGGCAAGACAGAGTGGAGAACTTCATAGAGAAGAGCAAAGTGTTGGTTAAAGAGAAAATGTTTAAATAATATATTCTCAACACCTGCTATCCAAAGTGTGATGTAACGAACAGCATCATCACTTGGAGCTTGTAAGAGGTATTAATCTCAGGACCTCTCTGCAGTCTACTGATGCAAAATCTATTTTACTTAGATGCCCTAGGTGATCCAGTGAACATTAAAGTCTAAGAGTCTTATTGTTAGAACAGATTCTAGATTAATGTGATTTAGAATATCTTCTAAGAATTGTAAGAGGTTTTTGTGTGTATGTCTGTCATGACTGAGTTAAGTATTAAAGACAAAATATTTTGATATCATGGCACTTCTCTCTTAAAGAATGAACAATCCAGAATAGCTACTTGCATCTTTTCATAGGAAGGGAAAAAATCAGAGAGATCTGATCAGTGTGTGTGTCAAATATCTATTTAATATGATCTCAGCAGAGTTCTAGCCATAAATCATTGGAGGTAATCTCTGAATTCTTACTGTACATGTGTCACCGTTAGGCAACATTACAATAGGATTCTCTGTAGGTTTGGTAACTTAGAGCTACTCTCTGAGTAAATCTAAGGGGTGTATGTCTCCTGGAACAGTCTAACAAGTCATCTTTGTTAGTGAACGTATTTCACGAGGTTCATGCACCTGCAGTTATGTCTCTCTAGAAATAACCTTGGTTTATCCACTGCTGAAACTGAAAATAAACTATCATTTAATTCTGTGATTTTAACTGTTTGTTTATTTTTGAGGAGAAGAGAGACAGAGACAGAGACACAGAGGGTGAGTGGGGGAGGGGCACAGAGAGAGGGAGACACAGAATATGAAGCAGGTTCCAGGTTCTGAGTTGCCAGCACAGAGCCTAATGCGGGGCTCGAACTTGCTGACTGTGAGACCATGATCTGAGCCGAAGTTGGACATTCAACCGACTGAGCCACCCAGGCATGCCAAACTATCATCCACTCTAGATGTGACCTGGCTCAATGAAAATGAACAGGCCCAGGCTGTCACACTTCTACTTATAGTTGAGTGAACTTAGAACTTGTTAAAGTCAAAAATATCTACCAATGGAAGAAATTAATACTACTAAATATGGCCTACTGTATTTAAAACAAAAATGATAATTCCTTAAAAGAAAGAACTAACTTTGTCTTAGGTTGGCATCCCCAGTATTTTCAGTAGAGATGGGAGTAAATGAGCATGTGACAAGTGTAATGAGGAATTGGGCTGTGATGAGAAGGGATGTACTTATGTTACTCTGCTTCTTAGGAGGGTTGGCTAAGGTTTTTGATTTGTTTTATTTTAGTGTGTGTGTGTGTGTGTGTGTGTGTGTGTGTGTGTATAAGTGTGTATTTTATGATACACTGCTAACTTGCTATGAAATCAATCCAACGTAGTTGGGAAGCATACTAAGTCTGTACTAAGATCAGTACAAACTAGGACCATTCAGATTGCAGGGTAGCATTCTTTCCAGTAGGGGAAGAGAAGGGATGAAGGTATCCCATATCATGTCCTTTGATCTTACGACCATAACAGTGAATCAAAAGTCAACATGTAAGTGTCTGGAACTGAAATGGAGTCAAGAGGGAGAATACTATTTATATCATTCATTTTATAATTACATATACCATGCCCACAATTTGGAGCACTACTCTAGGTATTAGAATATAGCAGTTAACAAGGCCCTCAGCATCTCCACTCTCATCCAACTAGTGAGGGAGAGATAACCCTAAATAAGTAAACAGTCTCTTGTGACACTGAACACACAAAAGAGCCCAGAGAGAGAGCAGGAATGACCAGGGCAGGGTGACTGATGTCGGTGGCCAGGGGGCTCTCTCAGCTGATGACGCTGAAATGGAAGACTTCAATGCTGAGGAGCCACTCAGGAACATCTTGGCAAAGAGTTATCCCAAGCACAAAGAACTCAAAAGTGCAACTTATTGAAGTGGCAAAAACAAAACAAAACAAAGCAAAACAAAAACCAACCAAACAAGAACAAAGAAAAAAAAACTTGGTTTATTTCAGGAATGGAGAAAAATTCCATGAGCATTGAGCATGGTGAAACAGGGCAATGTGGATTGAGACGAGATCTGCAGCTAGGTCATATAAGGCCTTCTTGATCTTGGCCAAACTTTCAGATTTTATTCTGTGTACAATGCAAAGCCACTGGAGTATCATAGGCTGGGGAGTGATAGGATTTGAATTATATTCTAAAAAGATACCTCTGGCTTCTGTATGGAGATTGGACTATGGGTATATATGGCAGCAATGAGAAGTTTTGGACTACAGGGACACAGGCTATGGAGTCATACTCACCTGGGCTTGAATTCCACTCTCACATTGTGAGTAGGAGTTGGACAAATAACTGATCACCTTAAAATCTGTTTTCTCATCAGTAAATGGAAGTAATAAATGTTACTTCCAATGTTAAATAATATATGTGTAATGGATTTATTAAAAAGTTAAAACCCATGGCATATATCCATGATAGATAAAATGAAAGAGTATTTATTCATGTATTTATGCAAAAAAAATCACCTTTTTTCACCACCTCTTGTTATCTTGGGCAGAATCACTGAACTTCTGGTCACTTTTGCTTATCAAAAACTCAGGCTAATTTATAAGTTTAACCTAAGACTTGATGTGAATTTCATTTCTCACCTCAATCTTGAGTTGAGGGGGAGGGTGGAGGATGCGGTATGCTGCTAGGCATCTTCTTACCATCTGCTTTAAGATCTGGCCTTTCTTGGATTTTCTAGATATTAAGAGAGACAGAGACAGAGAGAAGAGGGAGGGGATGGGGGGTTGAGAGAGAGAGAGCAAGAGAGTGCTAGTGAGAGATCATGAGCAAGAGCGGGGAGAGGGAGGTAGGAAAGGATAAAAAGACAGTGGGGGATGGGATTCATCTGGCCCAATTGGCTTCATTCTCCTGCTCCAGTTTTCACACGATACCCCATAGCATCTGGCTACTATAATCATCTGGCCTTCTTGTGATAATACTGGCCAGACGACTCAAGCCCCAGCGTAAGTGGAGTGTCTGTTTGACCCATAGATTCTTAGGCATCCTGGCTGCACCAAATGTTGAGAGTGTAAGCTATATTCATTTTGTTGACTCTTTCAACCTTGCCAGTTTCCTTCTCCCCTTCTTCAGAAAGGCACAGGGCAGGTCAGCAAATTTGATACATATGCTGCCAAGCATCAGGAATGTATAATACAATCTTCCTTTTTTTTTTTTTTTTTTGCATAATCCAGTTCTATACATGATTCCATAGTACTCTCTTTTTATCAGGTAGCTTGGGCAAGGAAGCACACTATCCTGGAACAGTACATTTTCAGAGTACCTCTGACCTAGTGATTCTTTTTTCCCCTTATCTGCCCCATCCCTTAATGCTTACGTGGACAGAGAAGGTTGTTGTCTAGTGGTAGGGTGCTGAGGGAGACAACTGGGCAGTTTTTAGAGGATTCACTTTATACTGGAGGTATTTTGGTCTCCGGGTGCTTTAGTCAACAATTCTATGAGGAAGATTTCTCTTGAACTTTCCACTGTGTACACAGTCGTTCCTGGCTTGTGGTGGGCAATCAATTGCTAGCTATTATAACACTATTATTAAGTAACTACTACATTTTAATGTAGTTTAAAAATACAGCTTTTTTTATCAATTCTTTTATGAACCAGAATATCATTATGCCCCAAATCCTAATTGCAGCGAAAATTTTGGTTAGTTAAGGTTCATGGAAATAAGAAAGAGATGCAAAAATTACAAATAGCATAAAAGAAGAAAAATATGTCTCTATTGATGGTTTGTCCTGATCGCATGTGATGTTTGTGCTTTTTTGTCTTTTTTGGTTTTCATTTTCTCAGGGAAACACACTAGGCTAAGGATCAGGAGACCTGTACACCTGGCTTCTACTTGGCCACTTTGCAGCCGCCTGCCCCTGGCCTCTCCCCTTAGCCTCCATGCACCTCTTTTTCCTTCCTGACAAATTCACAGAGCTGGACTAAGTGCTCTCCAGTGTTTCTTTCAATTCTAAAATCCTGTGGTTCTGTAACATTCTTGATTTATTGAGTCATTGTTTCATTGATTCATTCAATAAACATTTACTGAGGCCCAACTCTGTGCCAAACTCTATTGCTTTCCTGCTGTCAAAACCAGGCAACATGCTAGACTTAAAATGTCTTTAAAATTTCCTGATGTTTGCTGCTTTTAAAAGGAACTTTCTGTAGCAACCTCTGTCTCTTTGGGTTTCTAGAGCTGGTTGTCTCTTACTCTGTAAGGACTGAAAATTTTAGAAAAAACAAAGGGGCATGGGAAGGTGTTTTATTCACACCAACAGAAATAAACTTTCTATTCTGATCACCTTTCTTCCTAGCCCCAAAAAGAACACCTTCAACAGAGTTCCAGTACTATGGATGCTGGGGTGTTAAAAGAACATGTTTGATAATTTCCCCCAACTTTTGTTTTTGGTTTTTTTTTACATTTATTTATATTTTTGAGAGTCAGAGCACTAGTCGGGGAGGGATAGAAAGAGAGGGAGACACAGAATCCAAGCAGTCTCCAGGCTCTGAGTCATCAGCACAGAGTCTGACGCGGGGCTCGAACTCACGAACCATGAGATCATGACCTGAGCCGAAGTCAGACGCTTAACTGACTGAGCCACCCAGGTGCCCCTCCCCCAAGTTTAAGTTACTTTTCTATATAAATCCAATCCCTGGAATAATAAAATATTTTAAAAGAATGTTATATTATTTACTATAAGTTATATGTATTAATTCAGGAGTATGCATATTTCTTGAATAAAAGTATAAAAGAATCAATCAACAATGTGTAGTGTCAGTATTTTTGCATTTGTTAGTATTATGGATAGAGCCCTTAATTTGGAATTAGGAGCCTGGGTTCAGTTCCCTACTTTGTGGAAATGCATTTCCTTCAGTAAATGACTCTAGTAATGCTATCACACCACACTTTTGGATTCTTAAAAAAATGAGGATCTGTAATATAATGATTATGGGACTATTATTATTATTAACTATAAACTGATTCTTCTCTAACTTCCCGTCATCCTATCTATACCTGTGTTGAAAGCATGGTATATCAACATTGTCTAGCTCAGCAGTTTTTCATCCCAGGTTCCTTATCTGAATTGAATACTATTTTCTCATTCTCCCAACGATGGTACAAAACTACCACCTGTCTAGATACATAGGAGAGAAGTTAGCTCAATAAGTGTAATGAATTCTTTAGGGCTTTATTCTCTTCCAACACAACAGAGCTCTAGCCTAAGTGCAAACACACAGAATTTAGCAGAAAGATATTGGAAGTAGCTCACAGAATAAGGAATCATTGAAACACAAATCTTGGAAAGGAAGGAGCATAGGGAAGATATGAGCTCCTCAGGGCAGAGTTCATGGGGTTTTATCACTCATATAACTCAATAACAATGGACCTCAAACTCAAAGTAACCCCTTTCCAGTTGTGAACTCCCCAAACGGATAAATGTGATTACTTTGGCTTGTGTTAGTCAGAAGTGTTTGCTCCAGATCAGACTTGTATAATCAGAGTAGGGAAAATGGCTAGGTTATAAAACATGGACATTGTAAGAGGACTCATCTATTAGCATCTGACATTATCAACAAGTTGGCATTGTGACCTAATATTAAAAGAGCACCCCTCTTGAGTGGGTGACACAGGCTTCCAGTTATGGAACAAATAAATCACAGATAGGGAGGGTGTATCATAGGGAATGCAGTCAAGAGTTTAGTAACAGTGTTATATGGTGACAGAGGGTAGCTACACCTGTGGTGAGCACAGCATAAATTGTAGACTTGTGGATTCACTCTGTTGTATACCTGAAACCAAGGTAACATTTTGTGTCAACTATATACATGTACTTGAATTGAAAAAAAAAGAACACCCTTTTTAGGACGTGAATAATTATTAGAATTTCCTTTTTAGTTTTACCTATGATGTAAACTTAGGTCCTAAAGTCCAGTGTAAAAAAAAAAAGCAGACATTGGCTGATTTGTGATTAAATTTATTTGAACTCTAAAACTTTATCCGAAATATCAGTGAATCACAGAATTGTTAACTTAGAGTTGAAAGTAGGAGATCCATAAAGGTTATGAGATTTTTCTCTAGTGCATATAGCTAGGAATAGGCCAAGTCGGGATGAGAACCTGGGTTTCTACATGAGTTGATTCCAAACAGGGCTGGTCATCAAAATCACCTTGGAAAACCTTTTAAAAAGCATATTTCTTGCACCCATTCCCAGAAGTCCTACTTTGATAAGACTTGGTTGGTGTTCCTTAATATTTTATTATTATATTTACTTTCTAGTTACTTCCAGTAAACAATGTAACTGGAAACTTTTTTTTTTTTTTTTTTTTTTTTTTTTTGTAGAGCACTGGGCCGTCCCTCGCCTCTTATTTCCCAGCAAACAGGGAAACACAAAATGTGAGACAAAATACAATCGAAGCAACCAAAAAGCAAAGCACATTCTCACTTTTTAATATGGAAGTAATCTGATTGGTAAGAGAACATTCTGACCAGACTGAATAATACCACCTCTTGAAACCGTAGTTATAATTCACAATGCATCCATTCACTTCTCACAGCAACCATTCTCTGGTCTCAAGGATGGGACACATTTCCACATTCACAGGCTGTAAATGCCTCCCTTCCTTTCTACTTGTTGTGAGTGAACCAAATACCCAGCTAAAACAAGTCTTTTCTTTCTTTCTTTATAAATCTTTATTTATTTATTTTGAGAGGGAGAGAGTGGGGAAAGGGCAGAGAGACAGGGGAAGACAGAGAATTCCCCACTGTCAGTGTGGAACCTGACATGGAACTTGATCCTGAACTGTGAGATCATGACCTGAGCCAAGATCAAGAGTTGGACACTTAACAGCTGAGCCACCTAAGCGCCTCACAAGTCTTTTCTTTCTAAAGATCATTTGCTTTAACATTTTATAACAAAAACATATGATATATTTTACATCTCATGCTTGAAATAAGTTGCCTCTACCTCTATTCCTCTGCATTCCTTTCCCAGGAATAATTCATAAAACTACAAAATCAAAGAGATCTTCTAATTCAAGGGCTTTCAAAAATTTACATATGATACACCAACTTTGCTACTTGTAATGCACTCTTCTATTTTTTATAGAAACAGTAATTGATCTAAATTGATTTCATAATCGAAAAACAGTTCAACACTTAACTTTAAAAAACACTGATTTAATTCAGCCTTTGCATTTTACAAACAAGAGAACTAAGGCCCAGAGAATTCAAAAGACTTCAGGGAAAAAAAAAACAAACAAACACAAACTAAAACAAAAGAAAAACAAACAAACAAACAAAAAAAGCACTTAGCTTGTGGATACCTTGGATTAGAATTTGGATCTTGATGGAATCCTTTGCTCTTTCTGCTACATTCTGCGGCATTTCTAATGCTATTTTGGATAGGTTTGAATGGACACCTTTATAGTTTCAGAGAAAATAAAATTAATTTTGAAGAATATAGGCCAGTCTGTTTTGTTTTGTTTCCACTGTGACATACAATCCTAATTAATCTTTCTTAGATATCTAGTTTTATAACTCCTAGAGAAGTATAAAAATTAAGCTTCATAGCTTTCATATCACCAAATAATATTATCATCAATTTTCTCAGCTTGCAATTTAAAAGTGAAGTAATAATCTTAACTGTCTCACCATATTTGCACCATGTTAAGTATCCCAACACCAAAATTTGATTTTGCAGTTTCTTTTGATAATAGTATTATAATGGAAGGGTTTGATTCAAAGTGTTCAGATATTCCTATTTAAGAAGAGAAAATACATTTTATTTTAAATTGATAGTATTCCCATGATGTAGAAAACAATCTATATCACTTTACAAAACAAAACCAAATGAAACAAAAAACCACCATAACTTGGATATATATAGCATATTGACAAGAAGCTAATTACTGGCTTATTAGGTATATCAGCATGAGGCGATATAATAGAATGTTAATATTCATAGTGTTCTCAGCTTGGCATTACCATAAATCACCTAAAGAGCCTTGACAAATATTGATGTCTGACTTCCAGTTCCTGACCTCAGAGCTCTCATTTAATTGGTTCAGTGGGTGGCCCGGGCATAGAGATTTGCAGTTTTCCAGGTGATTCTAATGTGCAGATATGGTAGACAATCTACGGTTAAGAGAAATATGACTGAGGCATAATGTATAATAACCATGCCTCTGTAACTCTTTTAATAGTTACAATAATGTGCCAAAATTTTGCAGCTCTTTAAGCTATAATTTACATGTTAGATGGGACCATCTGTGTATAGTGCTGAGTACATTTGCATATTGCTTGAGTAATTAATAAGCAGTTGGGCATATTTTATCTTACAAAGTGGGAACACAATAGCATTTACGCTCTCCCTTTCCAGAACGTTATTAGATTGGCCTTTGGAAGCATTTGATTTAAAGTCACAGTTTACTTTTTAAGGGCCGATCATTATGTAAACCACATGAATGAATACTCTACCTATTTGATAGTATGGGAAACTAAAACGCATGCTGATATGACACATCTTCCTGAAGGGAAACATCATCTAAGAGCATTTTAAAATTATATCTTGCTACAAACTCAATCCTGTTTGCCCCCTGCGCCCCCCCCAAAAAAAAAAAACAATTGGCTGAATTCAGTTGTTTTCAGGTTTTTTTTATATTTAAAAATGCAGTCAATCTCCAAAACTCTCATTATTAAGAAATTTAGGATTTAAGTATTTTGGTCAAAACCTACTGCAAGCATTCAAAGAAGGCAAATGCTCCAAATCCTTAAAAGCCTCTCCTGAACAGTGCTCTTTATTTACCGGTCAGAATAAAACCTGAAGCCAATGAAAAGAATATGGAAGCTAAATATCCCACTATGGACATTAAAAACAAGGATATTCTGTGAAGAGAAAGGCATAGAAGGAAGTCCTGGAATCAAACAGATAAAGAAAGAAAGCTGCAGATTGAGAGCTAGCCCTGAAATAGTTTATGAGAAGGGCCGACACAGAGCCATCAGCAAGCTGTCCTTGACAGGCCCATCTCTGTCTAACAAGATGACATGTCCATACACCACAGGCTGAAATTGTCGGTGTGCAAGTTCCTCTCCCTCTTCTAATAGACAAATGCACAAAAGAGTGATTTTTGCTTCCCTTGCTGCTGTGCCTTAATGAACAATCGGCTCAGGATTTTAACCAAGTCAAATGCTGACTAAAATCCTCCTCACAAGAGCCTTTAATAAATTTCTGCTTGTGTTTTCTTTACATGCATTTCAATCTGAAGACAAAGAGTTTCTTCCCCATTTCTTTCACTTGCAGTTGCTTGTTAGGCTAATTAGAAAGCATGCTACTTGAATGCCAAAAGGAGAAAAAAATGGAAGACTGGGCCGATGGGTCAAGATGGAATGTCCCTGGCGCTGAGAAGCCTGCGATTCTCTTCACTAAAACAAATCCTTTGTTCTTCTTCTAGCTCAGATTCAAGTGAGGCACAGAATCAGCCCTCAGTCTTTCCTACTTCAGGTCAAAGTCCTTTTTATACTTGGCGTGCAACCTAGATGCATCAGAATTCAGTACAAATGGACATTTTATGCTTCCAAGCAATTCAAGTGCATTCTGTGGCCCTCTCATCCTGTGGGCTGCCTTAGCAGATTTGAAGTATCTCTTAGGGCAAAGTGGTTTGAAAGCTTTGAGGTTTTCTTGGCAACTGGGAAGAATAATTTGACTTCACTTGGAATAAGATCATATTCAGCAGAAATGGTCTGCTGTGCTCAAGGTCATGGACCTTGGCTCTGTGGATATTCAGTTATTCAGCAGAATAGCCACTCTGAGCCTTCAAAGCACTTTTGGATGCCGCTGCAGGTGTTGCCTGTGGAGACCTCCCTCCCAGACAGCCACTGGAGATCTTAAATCTGCGGGGGACGTCCCCTTCTTGATGTTGTCTGCTCTGCTTCTGAAAACCACATTCCCTCCACATTATAGATAAGTGTGTGCAATCCCAAAGATTTTCAAAGAAATGCTTCCATGAACCCAGATACACACATACATATACAAATGGCTAAATAGTGAAAATTTCAAGAGGAGATAGTTTTTTTGGTTTTTGTTTTTTGTATTTCAAAGCCTTAAATTTTAAGTATCATTTTAGAATGCGTTACTTGCAAAATAAGCAATGGAAGTCCTGAGGAATTAATTACATCATTCATTAAAGAAACATATTAAAGACCTACTATATGTGAGGCACTATGTTAGTTACTTTGAAGAAAACAGTGATGGATGAGAGTTCTATTTTATAAGATGTTCACAATGCATCTTATATGATACAAGGCATATAAAAAGCCATGGAAATTCAAAAGAAGATATTATTTTCAAAGTATTGAGATATATTTCATAAAGAAGGTAAAACTTGGATAACCTCTTACAGGATAATGGATTTGAAATTTAGGGGATTTAGGGAAAACGCACTCCAGGTGAAGTGATGAACATGAAGTCTTTGAGGTAAGAAATCAAACAATTAATAAAATTTGACTGAAACTAAGGTGGCATGATGAGGAATAATGGCAAATGAAATGAGAAAGTTCGGTTCAGGCTAAAGTGTAAAAGACCTCGATAAAAGGAGGAGACATCCTAATGCTCTTATCAGAAATATCCGTCTAAGAGTGACTGATGAATTGATTGATTCATGACTGACTGGCATTAATTTAGGGACACCAATTGTATCTCATATTTTTTTGTTATGAATATTATAATTTTGAACAATTATCTTAGGTAGATGCAGTCTACCTAAGAAGATAATGATTTCAATGTAAAAATAAAAAGAGTTAAGTTTGGGTTTAATTTGGGGTGAGAACAGATGGATGGTCCATTACTACATATTTTTATTATTATTTCCTATCAAATAGACAAACATTTGTGAAGAACAAGCCTTCATGTAAAAACAGTTTACTTTGCACTATCTGCCAGGGAGGATGTTGGTCTAAGGATCTGAGGAATTAAAGGAAAGTTCTGTTGAACAGTGAGACATAGTCTAGTAAACTGTGTTAAACATGATTAAAGACTATTATGAAGAGCCTTTAGATTTTTTAAAACTAACAACGAACATGTAAGAAATAATAGTGCAAGGTACTCTTTAAAGAATATGCTATGTGAATGTCAATTTTTCTTATAGAATAAAATTAAATGCAAATGATTACAGTGCCTGAATATATTTTCTTTTGACTTTGTTACTGAGGAGATGGTAAAGAGTCCAGGCTCCTGAATCATACTCCATCACTTATCAGCTTTGCAACTGTGCTTAAACATTATAATTCTCCAATTCCTCCTCCCTAAAATATGGAGAAAAAAGTAATATTTACCTAAAGGTTAATGAATTGATGCTTATAAAATTATTACCATAGTGTGTAGCCAAAACTGTCATCTAGTTATCCTGTGCATTATTTTAGTTTGTTTTTAATATTATGAAATCAATCCATCAATATTTCATGGCAAGATTTGTTCATTTCTTGACCAAGAAAGCATACCATATCCCCCAAATTATAAAGATATCTTCCTCTCCTTTTCTAGTATTTCTATAGTACTGCAATTCCTTTATTGTTTAATTATATGAATGATATGTGAGAGGAACCTAAATCTACTTTTCCCACATATATAATCAGTTATTCCAACACCATCTATTAAATATTACACCCTTGCCTCACAGTTTTTAAACATCACATATCATATACTAAACTCCATATGTACTTGATCCATTTTGAGACTCTATTCTCCATATATCTGTTTGTCTGTTTTCTGTGCCAGCACCAGACTGTTTTAATTATAGTCATTTCATCGTACCTTTTAATATCATGGTTGTAACCTACTCAAATTATCATCTTCTCAAAAAAAGAAATCACATTTCATGCAAATTTATGCTTGCATATTAACCCAACAAATAATTTTTCAAGCCCCCAATCCCTTGTAAATTAAATTGCCCTAAATCTATCATTTAATATAAAGCTTGAATCATCCTATCCAGGCACACATAAGTTTGTTTTTCTACTCATTTAGGTCCTGTTTTCTATCCTTCAGTAAAAGTTTTATTATTTTCTTTATATAAGTCTTACACAAGCCAGTATTTTACACTTTTGGAAAAGCTTTCTATAGTCCTAAAATCTTCATGCAGATAAAATATACTAATGATTTAAAGATCTACATTAACTGGATAACCACAATGATTTGACATAAAATTCCATCAAATTTTTTGCCTCCCCACTTTAGCCTTCTATCCTGATTATTGTGCTAAGTAACTGAAATGGTGAGAAAAAGATTTATTCTTTGCATTAATCTTTCAGATCTAAAAAAGGATATATTTTTTTTCACCAGACTTAGATATTCATGTTGATAACTAGCAAGTTCACTACTTTAAAATTATATCTGTGGAAAGGAACACTCTTATAAATTCCAGAAGACATTATCAGAAGAAAACAAAAACAATAAATAATTTAACTGTAAACAAAGGAAGAGCCTCCAGGTAGATGGCTAATCTCTGGGACCCTATTGTCAAAAGTAAGGATTAAACCATCCTGGTAGATGGCTATCAGTTTTAATTTCATATATTTATGAGATAGAATAAAATTCTCATCTATCAGCTCATGGGAAGACATTCTTTCTTCCAAATTGGATTTCTTCATTTAGGCTATCCTCCTCTTTGCTATTACTCACCAGTAGCAACACTAAGGGATATAAAATCACACGGAAAGTACAAATAACTATCTTTCTCCCTCAGTTTCACTACTGAGGTCCAACACTTTACCACATGAATTCAGGAAACAAAAATGTTGCAATTTAAGTCAATTCCAGATGCTGGGCAACAACTACAGGTTTGTTAAATATAAACTCTTCTTTTTAGAAGCATAGCTACATCAATTTCTTGATTTTGAAATTGAAAATTAACCTGTCAAATGAGAACAAAAATAAACATTAAAAACCACATCCCAGAAAGCAGTATTTTTGTATAAGCTGTATATAGTAAAGTATCTCTAATTTTCATTTCTAAGAGAAAACAAATAATATGAGAATGAATTTAAAAAAAAATAACAGTGCTGTCTCTGGAGTACCTGCATTCTCTCTCTCTCTCTCTTCACTGGGCTTTATTTTTCTTTCTGTATGACACTGATCATTACCTAAAGTGCACAATAATTATTCATTTCCACATCTCCCACCAAATTGTGAGCTCTGTGAAGGCAGGGGATTTTTAGCTGTTGTCATGGTAGTTGTCTACCATTGTATCCCAGGGACTGTGCCTATCACCTAGGAGGCACTCAGTAACTATCTATTGATTGAATTATTCATAATTACTTTAGTTTACAAGTTGCCCATGAGCTAAAAACTGACCAAATAAACTATTTTGAAATATAAATGAAACTTTCTATCATAATTATCCAAGACCCTTTTAAACCTAACTGTGCTTATAAGTAAAAATCAAGTCTGTTTATGGAGCTAAAGGAAGGTATTGCTTGATCAGGAATGTTTTATCTACACGACTCCCTGTCTTAGAAGGGAAAACAGACAGTAATCACACATTAAACAAATCATTTAATTACATTTGTTCAAAATGCCACCAAAGAAGGAAACCAAAATATGCCTTGAAGGCAGATACTTAACTGGCACCTGGGAAGGGATTCCCTAAAAAGGAACATTTCAGTTGCTGGCATCTGAAAAAAGAGATTAGGAGTTAAGGCAGGTGGGAAGGACAAGGAACATTCTAGGAATCTATAGTGACATCTAGAAAATTCTGAGGCCAGAAGGATCTCGGCAAATTCTAAAAACTGTGAGAATAAAGATATACTAGAAAAAATCAGGACAGGGGCGCCTGGGTGGCTCAGTCGGTTGAGCGTCCGACTTCAGCTCAGGCCACGATCTTGCAGTCCGTGAGTTTGAGCCCCGCGTCGGGGTCTGGGCTGATGGCTCAGAGCCTGGAGCCTGCTTCAGATTCTGTGTCTCCCTCTCTCTCTGCCCCTCCCCTGTTCATGCTCTGTCTCTCTCTGTCTCAAAAATAAATAAACGTTAAAAAAATAAAAAGAAAAAGAAAAAAAGAAAAAATCAGGACAAAACAGGTGGAAGGCAGCTATTCTGGTGGCAGACTTTGTTTTCATGCTGAATTAGCCAGCTGTAGTCCTTAGAACTTTCCAGAACTTTCCTGCATCCAGCAGAACTCTGTGTCAGCCAGAAGCTTACATTAGTAACAGGTAGAAGTGGAGAACACTCTGAAACTGGCCAGTTTGTTTAGTGACAAGAATGACTTCTAGCCGGTGGAAAAAGGCATTTTATATTCAGGAAGTTTGAAATCCTTAGGTGGCTTTCCAAATTCCATAAGCACACTGTGATATGAGAGCTCAAACTGAGGAGAATCAGCTCTTTGGCTGTATATCTGCAATCTTTCCATGAGTAAACAAAGGGGAGCCAAACCTCATCAATCTATTTTCAAACTAGTGACACAAATAGGTTCAATCATTCAACTATAAAAAAGCCACTTTGCTTATGATTCTTCAAATGCCATGATTATTCCTGAGTCTGTACTTTTGTCTTTTTCCTCTGAGTCTGTACTTTTGTCTTTTCCCTCTGACCTGTCCCACTCACCACATATGTCCAGAATCACCTCAATTCCCACTACCAGGATCCTTTCTTATAATAGCCATCCCTCCATGATCTCTTATTTTATATTCTTTATCACAGTTTCTCCTTTGCTTGCATACAATTCCTAAGGAGAAAAGGTTGAAGAAGGCAGGAGACAAGTAGGAAAGTAGAAAGACTACAGACGTGAATATATTTTCCTCAAAAGGTAATTTCCTTTTTTTTGTTTGTTTAGGTTTATTTATTTATTTATTTGGCGGGGGGGGGGGGGCAAAGGGAGAGGGAAAGAGAGAGAATCCCAAGAAGGCTCTGCACTGTCAGCACAGACTGAAGTGGGGCTCAAACTCACAATCCCCAAGATCATGACCTAAGCTGAAACCAAGAGTCAGACACTTAACTGACTGAGCGACCCAGGCACCAAGAAAGGTAATTTCTAATGCAGGTGTAAAATACCAACTCAAGGTTAAGTATTACATTATTTGGGAGAATATTATTCAATTTGGGAATCCTGTTTCAACATTTTTCTATAGAATCCCTGTGCAGTAGAAAGTCCTGTCATCAATCAAATAATTACTTGCAAAAAAATCATATCTATCGAACACATCTCTACTTTAGACATGTTTGCTTGGGTCATTCTCTGGAGATTATCCTGAAGTAGAAAAAAAGTGGAAACTTACAGATAGTAGTACAAGGAAAAAAAATAGAAATTATTTATTTATTAGCCAGTTTTGAGGACTCTAGGTGTCCAAGATACACAGGTAAGGTATTGGTCCTCCAACAGAAAAACTGACGAAGATGATAAAGAACATGAATAAATAATCCATGGAATTAAATAATCAATAAACATGAACATTTTTACAGCTTTGCAGGCATTCAAAGAAATGGAAAGAAAAACAAAACACTACTACTTTTGTGTTTAGCTTACAATATTCAATACTGGTTGGGTGTGGTAAGACAAGTCGTCCATGCTGTAACTAGCAGAGACACAAAAGTGTTACAAACTGTAGGGAATGCAAGTTGGCAGTTGTTTAAAGACTCAAGGAAAAGTTCTACCTTTGTCATAATAATTCCACTTTTAAATACCATAGGTAAGGGGAAAAAGTCAGGAATATGAACAAAAATCTGTATACCAGCTATTCATTACGGACCTAACATTCAGGAAAATTGTAAATGATTAAAATATTCAATTATCGAGAAATTGTTAAATAAAATTTATGAAACATTAGGATGAAATAGTTTGGCACAATTAAAATCATACTTTCACATTCTAATCATGAAGGAAAACAATACTCCGTACATAAAGCTAAACAAGATAAAGCCTGGACATAGAAATTGTATTATGAATTGTGTTATAAATTGTATGATTACAATTATATTGCATATATGAATATATATGATATACACACATACATAAACACATTTCTGGAAGGAAATACACCAGAATGTTACCATTTCTCTGTTGTACAAAAGTCTGTGGGGTTTTTTTGTTTGTTTTCTTTTTGCTTTAAATCTTTTTATATCTTTCAAATTTTCTATAATGAACACTTTTTTATAATCAGGAAAAAGTTAATAATATTAACTTCTTAATTTAGACTCATTTTGCCTTGTGCATGAATTATTCTACATAAATAGCTTCCTTTTACAAGTCAAGCCAGAAAGATGCCATACCATATTGGGTTCTACAGAGACTCAATTGCCAACAATGACATAATACAAAACCTCCCACAGAGACCCTCTTCTCTTTCACACAACACTGCATTTTTTTGTAACAGTGTTTAACAGTTGGAAATGCTGAGAAGCTACAGATGAGATCATTAGTAGAAAGTGTTTTGTATCGCGCTTTTGTCAGGGAAAATCCCTTAGTAGATCTATTTCTGAGTTATGTTTCTACCTGGGCTGACAAAATTTAAAGCAATATATATAAAACATGTATTTGTGAACATCTTCCTCTACCAGATGGAATTCACTTTGGCTCTCACACTGATAAAGATCATTTGTCCTGATCTTGTCCTCTGTATGACCCTGTATCTGGAAGTAAGAAAGACTGTAAGATAGCAATTGGTCAGGGCCTCCAAAGATGACATGTGAGCAGCCACTTTTCCCAAAATTCACCAGAAATACCAGAAAAAAAAATAGACTGCAACCTCTGTGGTCTATAATTCAAGTATACTACTTGCACCTAACCCAGAGAATTAATGGATCAACAAAGTCATAAAAAACCCAAGTGGACATGGGTTCAGCAAACAGCCTGCCCTCACAACTATTCATTTACATTATAACCCATCATGGTGGACTGAGAAGCCAAAGACTTATTTAAGCCAGAACCTATTGACTTTCCTTATAGAACCTTTGGCCTTCACCCTCACAAAGCCAAGTTTGCATCTGGTTTCTGAGGCCATCTTCTCAGGGGCTGCTCTCTCTTGTATAAATGTATATCCACATAAATCCTCAAAACTCATAGTGTCTGGATTTTCCTTGGCAGCTAGTCTGAATGTCATCTCCCTCAGATCCCAATACCTGTGTGCTGGGTCAGGTCTGCCCAGCAGTGAATTCACCTTAACTTAATACGTATTCTGCTTGAAAGGTTTTATTTTTCCTTTATCAAGCTATAGGAATAATGAATAATAGTTAGAAGTGTACTCACATTTGGATTTGAATACAATCTGATTACAATGTGGCTTCCTCTCCTTGCAGAGAATACTCTACAACTCCTAAAACTAGGGAGGCAGGTGCAATTAAGAAGCTCTAGATTTTAAGATGGGAGAGTTAAATTATAAACTTGATTGGGTTTGCTGTTTGTGTCAGTCTTTCCTTGCTGGGGATATAGGGGTGGTCTGTTTCTGCTAATAACATGGTGACTTTAACCAAGTTATTTAAATGCCTCTGGAATCATGTCAAAAGGGGCTAGCAACACATATTGCATTACTTGATTCCTGGGAAGATTAAATGCTATCAGAGTAAAATGGATTTATATACTTTTGTCTGAAAATTCTTCCACTGGAAGATAACTCCTTCAGGACAAGGAAGTTGTACTGACTTCCAGCACTTTTCCTGGCACACAATACAGATTTTGCTGATTAGGAGATGATTTGTTTGATGGATGGGAATGAATCTTAGATGCCAATGCTGCCCTTGCTGTATCTCTAAAATGGGGGAAAAAATGAACCTGCTGTAGCCACCTCCATTCTCACTGTCCAAGGGCCACAGGTGCTCTACATCCAGATGAAAATGAAGTGGACATTGGTGGATGGCATTTGCATTTTTCCTCCAGGTGTTTTTATCTCCTAGTTTTGGCAATTCCAATCAGAAATGCTCTTATTTCTGAGGATTTGAAGAACTGCCTCAATTGTGCCCTGTCCTCTGTGTATGCAGATGTAATATAAATGTCTGCTGTGATAATAATGTAGTGAGAACATCGCTTTTATTTATGCTACTCCTGTAAGGTAGTTAGAAAAGTGGTCCCCTACAAGAAAAGATCCCCAAGGGTGCGGCCCCTGATTTGTGATGCCAGACCTCCTCCTCATTGCCTTTCTATGCACGATAAAAAATGATTTCAGTCAGAGCAAGCAGCGTATGGCTCCTGACGTCGTGTGATAACACGGCACATTGTTTCTGGGGAGATGTCAACGCAGTTCTCAAAGGATGATTCACTTTCCGGTACTATCCTTTCTTCCTGTGGATTCTCATAAGAACCTGTTCTGAAATTTACACGTTGAATAAAAATGCTTCCAAACAACTAATGTGACAGCAAACACACCAACAAACCTATGGGCAGCAGCCTAGTATTTTACCCCCATCTTTAATGCCAGGTTGCTTTTTTATTCCAGAGGTCAGGAAAATAAACACTCTGTGAGCTCATTATGTGCATGCCCAAAAGAGCAGAAAAACAGGCGCCTTTCCAAATGCCAGACAATGAAACCTAGGATTTTTCCTTGTACCTCACTGTAATTCGTGTGATAAAATGCTTGCTAATACAAGCTATTAAAACCAACCAACAAACGGAAACCAGTCTCTCAGAGTCTATTTTAAAAACCCCTCACTGTGTTCTTAATTAACTTTTGACTTTTAAACCAAAATGTCACTCAAGAAGTACAAAGTCTTCTTTTGCATTGTCTCACTTAAAATTTTAAGATTGTGAATTTTTGAGATGGGAAAAAAAAGTATAAAAATAAGTAGTAGGCAACTCATTTTAGCCAACATTTTGGAATTAATTTTAAGTAGTAGAAAACTATACAATAGGGACCCATTTTTCTATTGTTTCTGGTATCTAATGAATTAGGTTGCAGTAAATTTCATTATGTGGAACTCAAAATAGCTCTTTTAACCACAACATCTTTCAATACCTGGTAAGAAACTAGTTGATATCCAAAATAATGATCCCAAAACATGTAAAGTCCTGGGAATTAGAATTAAATTGTGGTAAAAACAAGTAATTCCGAGTAGATTTATTATTAGGCTTCTTTTATTTTCAGTTCATTCGAAATGAGTGATCTATGTGTGGTGTGTGCATATAATAATTCTCTCCTGTGTAAAATGCCCTCTGAGCATGTTGAAAAATAAAAGTTGACTCTTTATCCTTAGGAGCTTTTCTAAAGGAAAACTCTCTCTATAAAGAATATGAACTTGCTGACAAAACATGTTTTCTTCCATTCCCTCCGCCTTCCACAACCCCACCCCTTCTTTTTTCCATCATTCATAAGGATAGGATTAGTACAACTTGTACTGGGGCTTTGGAATTATAATAAACAAGAACAATTTTCTGGTCCTAATCAACTCCTGTTAAAATAAGCACTTCACAATAATAGTCTACTCAGAGTTGCCCTGAAAACACAACAACAAACCCTAACATTCTACGCATAATGAACCCTATTTAAATGAACGGGTTACTGGAGGGTCTTTAGGAGCTACTCCATGGCAGGGAAGTTATTGCACCCTGAGTAATGGAGGGTTTTCCTACAGACACTTGCAGGCTGGGCTATCCACAGAATGGCATCCCTAGTAAAATCCAAGTGTCAACATTAATGTCTCATTACATTTCTATTTTAATTTTTCAAACATCTTTTCTGCAATTGACACCATTTATCACTCCCACTGTCTCTTGAAATGTTGCCCTCTTTGACCTCCAGGTTTCTATATTCATGATTTGACTTATTTGCATTTAAAAAAAAAAGGTTTAATATATTTTTGGAGGTATAGTTTATGCATCATAAATTTAAGTGTACGATTCAACGAGCTTTGGTAAATTTACGGTGTTGTGCAACCATCACCACATCTAATTTTACATTTCCATTGCTCCAAAAAGAAATCTTGTGTCCATCTGCAGTCATTCCCTGTTCCCATCCTCAGGCAGACCCAGGCAACCACTCTCTTTTTGTAACTATGAATTTATCTTTTCTTGACAGTTAATATGGAATCATACAGTCTGGTCTTTTGTGTCTGACTTCTTTCACTTAGCATAATGTTTTTGAGGCTCACCCATGTGGCAGCATGTAGTATATGCAATACAATAGTACATTTACATATGTATACATATAAATATTACATATGCATACATATGCAATACATGTTACATTTTGCTTATCCATCTACCCATTGATGGATATTTGAGTTGTTTCTGCTTCTTGTTAGTACATACAATGCTGCTATTCTACGAACACCTATGTCTAAGTTTTTGTGTGAACATGTTTTCATTTCTCTTGGGTAGATTCCTAGGAATCGAAGTGTTGAGTCATATGTTAAATCTATGTTTAACATTTTAAGAAACTGCCAAAGAGTTTTCCAAGTTTTACATTACCATCATCAATGGATGAGGGTTCTAATTTTTCCTTATCTTCACCAGTTCTTGCTATTTACCTTTTTGATTATAGCCATCTCAGTGCATATGCCTCATTGTGGTTTCAATTTGCATTTCCCTAATGGCTTATAATGTTGACCATCTCTCATTTGTGTCTGACTGTTCCTTTGCTTTTTTTTATTCCTCTATGATGTCCCCCCTTTTTAAAACCCATTTCCTCATCCATGTGGGTCATGTTGAGTCCCACTCATATATAGTTAACTCCCATATCTAAATGCCTGTAGGTTATGGCTCATTCTCAGTCTGTCTTCATGATGTCGCTGATGTCACATTTCTTTCTGTAAAAGAGGCAGGTAAGCTGAATTTCAAATTTATCCATCAATGATAAAGAAAAAGTTCATGTTTACCTTGGTTTACATATAACTACTTAAAGTATTAGTATAGTACAATCATTTGGACTTTAAGTAAATGTGTTGACCACATGATCAGACTTCCCTGCTCTCCTAATTGCCTCATGGATAGTGTAGGATTCACTTGGCTGGAAACACTTTCAATTTAGAACCCAGCTGTCATCACTATCTTCTCCACCTGCCCTTTTTCTTTTGTGTCCTTCTTTTTCTTTGGAGACATAATGGCTGCAGCTGAGGCACACAAGTAGAACCACACTATCTCCTCCTCCCTTTCTTCCCTTCTGGCTTTTTCATCTTCCTATCTAATCAGCAGCCAATAGGGTGATTCTATACAAAGGTTCAAATGATGCTTAAACAAAAATTATTATCCATTTCACACTGTGCGGCCAAGTGAACATGGGGAGACAGGAGAACAAAGCAAGAAACAAAAGAGCAGGAAAGGTCAAATTAATTTAAGTCCTTTGCAACCTGGGGAAACATGTCAGATTTTGAGGTAAAATAGAAAGTTTTGGAAACTGGGTTGGTTTGATGTGTGGTGTCTTCACCAATTTAAAGGAAGCAATAAACTGAATATGACTATATAGTAAAATGGACTGATCTGGACTTATCTGGAAAGATAGAGTTCTCTTTGCCTCTTTACTTTTTCTTCTATTTTTTTCTTCTCTTTTCCCTTTCAGAAAACAAAAACTACAATAAAAAAAAACATTAACCCTTCTTTCATGCTTTGATAAAGAACCACAAAAGACTTCATTTGATGCATTTTTTAACTCTTCAAACACCTCTTTCCATATTGCAAAACCATTGCTTTTGTAACCCAGATTTGTTCTAATCTATAACTCAGGGATGAGAATATATGCTTTTCTATCAAGATGTGTTTAGAGAAATTCTGATAAATAATATCTGAGCCAGTCCAGCTTGATAAGGATGCAGTGCTCATTGAATGAAAAATGACAATTAAACTGAAATGAAAGATATTTGCTAATAGCTAAAAAGCTACATTGGGGGGCGCCTGGGTGGCGCAGTCGGTTAAGCGTCCGACTTCAGCCAGGTCACGATCTCGCGGTCCGTGAGTTCGAGCCCCGCGTCGGGCTCTGGGCTGATGGCTCGGAGCCTGGAGCCTGTTTCCGATTCTGTGTCTCCCTCTCTCTCTCTGCCCCTCCCCCGTTCATGCTCTGTCTCTCTCTGTCCCAAAAATAAATAAAAAAAACATTAAAAAAAAAAAAAAAAAAAAAAAAAAAGCTACATTGGTATCACTTAGTTTGATAGCTACATTTTGGCATCTTGTTGGGAACAAAACTCTTGCAAATGGGGAATACTTGTTTTTGTTTTAGGAGGGCAAAGAAGAGAACAGACAAGAACTAGGACTTTTGGGACTTTGAAAGCTAGGACATTATCTTTTACCTACAAAAATACAGCTAATATAAATAATTTTAGCTTTCTGGTAGTATCAATTTATAAATTGACACTTCTTTTTGATATCAATGTTTATACGAGGCAAATATATTCGAGGAGGAAGAAGAAAAGGAATTCTTAGACCAGGGATTATTTAAGGGTAAGATGACATATACATATGGTGAAATTAACTTAAACCACTTTTCAGTCTAATTAACCAACGCAAAGATGCAAGAAGTTACCTGACCTCTAGGCTTCAGAAAGCTTAGGTAAAACCACTGCAGATTTGTCAGCTCTACCATCAAAATAAATCCAGAACCTACTCACTTCTCAACATTTCACTGCTTCCACCCTCGCCTGAGTCACCAGCGTCTCCCTTGGACTTTTGAAATACCTCTCAGACTGGTGTCTCTGAGTCTGTTCTTCTCTGTCCGCACCCTACCCCACCCCAAACCCCTCCCAACACAAGACATCAAAATAATGCTTTTATAACTTAAAGTTGAGTCCTATCACTCTTTGACTCAAATCCCACACCTGAGAAAATAAGCAGCCTTTCTGAGTTAGAAGCACAAGAGGTGTCAATAAAAAGAGTAACAGCAGTTCAAACTGTATTAGCACAGTTGCAGCCAGAAGTCATGAAAACGATCTGACAGAGTCACAAGGATAAGGGAAAGATAAATCAATGCATATTTAGAGAAACAGAATTTATCAAGTTCTAGAAGTATCAATTTTCTCCATTGTATAGTTTTTGCTCCATTTAAACACGTGTACTGAGGTAAGTGGAAAGTGAATTTATCACCTAAGTACATATTTACTTTGCTCACAAATGCATATTAAATATATTCAGTAGCCTATTCTGCTTCTCTAAGCTATTCATAACTGACAAGAGCGCTATCTGTGCTATATTAATCATCGCCATTAATTACTCGAGGGACAATCCACCCCATAGTCCCCAGGTCCTTACCATTCCACCCAAGCTCAAGAGTGAACAAAGTAACAGCCAAAGCAAACAAAGAAATAAACAAAAAACGCCTCTCATCAAGAACATTATCTCAGTTACACTTGAGACAAAATATCTTCATTGTAAGAGATGACACCACTGAAATGAACTCATTGGTTCGCTGGCTTAAAAAAAAAGGCAATCCTAGAGGGATTTCTTTTTTGATTCTTTGCAAAGAAAGAAATGGAATGGAAGAGATATCAGCAATAACTGTCCAGAAACAAATACTTTCAATATTTTCTATTCATTGTGTATCATGCTTTATCCACTAAACATGACATAGACACTTCCCTATCTCATTAAAAACTCTTGAGAAACAAACAAAAAAAGCTATCTCATAGCTTCCCATGTCTCCGAATAAAAGTAAAAATCTTAGAACTGCCTGTGCAGTCATTCCCTACTCTTAGATCTGTGAACGCATCTCCCTACCACCCCAGGCCCCACACTGTGCTCCAGGCACAACGATCGCCCCCTGAAACTTTAACACGCCACACAGTTCCAGGATCACTGCCTACCACTGACTCTTTCCTCTGCCTGGTATATTCTGCCAGATATCTGCATTGCCTGCCCCCTCACCTCCTTCAAGTCTGCGTTCCAATACCACCCACACTTGTCCTTGCCTTGCCCTGCTTCATTTTTCTCCACTGAACTTCCATACTTTCTGATATGGTATATAATTATTTATGATTAACATTCGTTGTCCATTTCCCACACTGGAATGTTAAGTGGCACAGGACGGGGATCTTCACTTTTTGTTTATTCAGTAGCCTCTCTGGGGCTTAGACTGATGCCACATTCGTGACAGGCAGTTCTTAAATAATTATTGTTATTCCTTGTGATAGGTCAGACATGGAGGTGTAAAGCCCTTTCCTTCTGCTGGAGAACTGGTGGGTGTCTTTGCTTCCTACAGACTAGGGCTCAGTCGGAGCTGAAGGATAGACATGAGATAAGCGTTCTGCATTCTGCCCTCAAAAAGAACAAGGAAACTGAATGTCTTTTTAACTCTTTTACACTTGAAATCCTCATCTTCCTTTAAATCACAAGGATAATCTGTTGACCCTTACCACAGCTCCCAGCTATTATTATCCCCAATTGAGAGAGAAAGAAAGAGGCCATAGGGTTTATTGAGGCCCTAAGTGGCAGAACCAGGACTAGTAAACCATGTTATTGGATTTCCTTTTCTGTACAGTCACAATGAACTGCAGCCACATCTCAGTTGACAGTAAATTAACAAGTCGACAGGAGGCTCCTTCTCCACCTCAAGAGAGACTTTTAGTCTATGCAATTAGCCTCCAATAAAGATACAAGAATGACTATATCATTGTTATGCTTTCAGCAAGGCTTCGTTTTTCTTTCATTGGCATTGTTTGTTGCCTTTGTTTTGGTTCAATATGTAGGTGCTTAGCCTGAATTTTCATTTTACTTAATTTTATCCTGTAATATAAACCCTATAGTAAGTTGTGTTGTCCATCCCAGAGTTCAGAAAGCATTCACACCTGATTTAAGGTGTAAATACACTTGATTTAACTTCAAAATGACCCCAGTTGAGGTAAAAGTGGGTGGGTGTTTCTTGGCTTTGCAAGGATGAATGACCTGCCCCATGGGACAAAACTGGTGAGCCTCAAACCAAGGCACAAACAGATCTTTTAAGTATAAACACAAAGTTCTTAACTTATTGGAAATGCATTTGCTGGGTTTTTTTTAAATTTTATGTTTTGGAGGGTACAATAAAGTAATGGGAAGAAAAGTTATCCAAATTCTTCTTACTACAAATGTCTTCTGGAAATTCATCACTTCTGCACTCTACTTCTATCTCTTGGTGATTATTCTGTCAGCATCATTCACAAACATCGATGTTCCATTCCCCACCATCTCTATGTCTCATCACCTTCGTGTTTCTGAGCCTTTGCTGCTGCTCCCTCTGTGTTGTCCTCGGTCATTTCAGTGGAATTTGCCAGGTTCTAGGTCCAGACTTAACATCACGGATTTGGCCACACGGGTAAAAGTGCTTCCTCTTACCCCTACATATCCATATGTTGTCCACTTTTGAAAAACTTCCTTCCTCCATTTCAGAATTGTGTAAGCTTCCTGAGAACAGGCTGTATAATTTCATGCTACCCAGAATACATACAGCATAGCATTTATAACAGCGAGCAAGCAGTAGGTAACTGAAGAATGAACCATGAACTCAAAAAATAGCCCCAAGTGGATTATTAGTGAGGGCGGTGGTAGGAAGCATTTGCTCGCCCCTCTTCACCACTTGACGTCAGCACTCTTGGCCCTTCCTGGGCCACCATTTCCCTCACCACTCATATGTCACACATATAAAGGATGGCATGACCTAGGGCTGTCTGGTTCCATCCAGAAGGGCAAATGCTAAACACATCAATAACACACTGCTTCAAGGTTCCACTGCACTGTAAATGAATATATAAGCAATTGTTCTTTTGCTAATGCACACTTTTTGACATGTGAACTGTTTTTCCTTATTTTGGACAATGTCCTACAATATTTACTCCTTACAAAGGGCGTCATTATATTTAATATATATAGTTCCTCCTGCACAGACAGCATGTTTATTTGATAGGTCCATTACCGGACAATTTTATTTGGATGCAGAGGATAATAAACATCCTTCAAGAAAAAAGTAAGCTACTTTTGATCCAAGAACCTTAAAAATAACTTGTTTTGGAATATGTAGCATACTGGTATATAGTCTTGGGGGTAAGGTTGATAAATGGAATATATCTATTTAAAAAATTATTCTGTGACATAAAACATTAAGAATGCTATAATTTTAGGGGCATCTCAGTGACGCAGTCGGTTGGGCATCTGATGTCAGCTCAAGTCATGATCTCGCAGTCAGTCTGTGAGTTCGAGCCCCGCATGGGGCTCTGTGCTGACAGATTAGAGCCTGGAGCTGGCTTCAGGTTGTGTCTCCCTCTCTCTCTGCCCTCCCCCACTCATGCTCTGTCTCTCAAGAATGAATAAATGTTAATTTTTTTAAATGGTATGATTTTAAAATATATAAATTATTTCATATTTAAGAACCAAAGATACCTCTATAAATGTCAAACTTATCTGGGGATATATTTTCATATGTTAGGAATTATATGTCATTTATGCGTTTCTAAAGAAAATTACTGGTTTATTTTTTAATCAGTATGAATTTTGGTGCTCTCTCACTCTCTCTCTTTTTCTTTCTGAATCTACAACTTTAAAAAGTCTTCAATAGCATTTCTCCCTCTGAAAGTTAGTCAATGCTTTAATGAATGTCTTACAATAAATTATAACCATCACTTACACTTGATTTTGCTTTGACTTCACCCTAAATTAAATTTCTATTCTAATTAGATTTGAGGTTTTGAAGACACAATGGAACCTATGAAGTACATTTTTTACTTTATATTAAAGCAAGAGAATCATCATCGAAGTTGCTCCAGCAGAACTCGATTTTTGTCTGTTTTGTTCAGTGATTCATCCCAGCATCTAAAACAGTACCTGGTATACAGGGGTGCACAACAAATAAATGAACTGGATGAATGCCTCCTAACCCCTGCACTTACCCCCTTGGAGAAGTGAAGGTCAGGAGAGCCTAGGAGAGCCAGGCACTGTACTAAGAAATTTGCACATCTCATATCCTTTCACTATCACAAGCATTCTTTCTTGTAGGTATTATTACCTCTAATTTAAAGACGAGAGAACAGAGGTATTAAAAAGAAAGACTACATCTGCTATCAAGATAACGGAGCTAATAAGTTGCAGTTAGGAACAAAGCCTTGAAGTCTGTCTGTCTGCAAATTCTGCCATCTCAGTGACTTTCCATGTTGCCTTCTTCACCCAAAGACATAACTAGAAGGAATAACAAATACTTCTCCAGCTCTACGTTGTGTAAGGATATTGAGACTGACTGAGGTGAAATGACTTGTTCATATCTTTGTAAGTCAGTGCCACAACAAAGTCATATCCTAGTACTACTATGTTGTCTGGGTTTTTAAGTACAACTATGTTGTCTGGGTTTTTAAGAGGGTGAATATCCCCCACCTGAATCATCACAACCTATCTGGGAAGGAGAAGAGACCTCCTGCAAGGGTAATGTGTAACCTGCAGTTAGAAGAGGTGAAAGACTTGACAATATGAATAGGACCCTTGGTCACTGGTTTACATTAGTGGGAATGTCTGGTAATAAGACTCCTCAGGGAGCAGGCTGATACCATGCATGTGGTTATCTGCTTCTGACTTACAATGAGGGCCCATCCTCCAAGATCCTGGTGCAGGAACTCCCAGAACCTCAGGGAGTCCATTCATCAATATATCCAACAAAAATGTATGGTGTCTCAATTATGTGCCAGGCACTGGCCTGAGAGTTGGATATATAGGGATAAAAATATAAAATGGATACGCTCTGGGGATCTAATGTATAGCATGGTGACTACCGTTAATAATATTGTATTGTATACTTTTTTTAAAAGTTTATTTATTTTGAGAAAGACAAATAGAGTGCGAGCAGGGGATGGCCAAAGAGCTAGGGAGAATCCCAAGCAGGCTCCTCGCTATCAGCTCAGAGCCTGCCGTGGGGCTCAAACCCATGAAACTGAGATCATAACCCAAGCCAAAATCAAGAGTTGGACACTTAACTGACTGAACCACCCAGGCACCCAAAGACTGTATTGCATACTTGAAATTTGCTTAAAGAGTAGATGGTGAGTATTCCTACCACACACTCACATGCGCACATACGTGCACACACATACACACACACACACACACACACAGAGTTAACGAAGGGAGGTGATGTATTAATTAACTTGATTGTGGTAATCATTTCACCATGTATGTACTATAGCAAACCAATACATTATACACTTTCAATACATAAAATTTTATCTGTCAATATACCTCAGTGAAACTGATTTAAAAAAGCTTCTGACTTCAGAAAGTTCAAAATCATCCTGCACATGTGTGCATGCGTGTTTGCCGGAAAATAACATTTCAAGTTTCTTTATCTAGTCTGAAATCAAGATTATGAGTATAATTATCAGGAGTTTAGTGCTCATTCCTGCCAATATATATGCTCTTCCTTTTCCTATCCCCATTTTATAAAGAAATAAAGTTTTACAGACATCAGGTCAGTGGCTTAGGCTCCCACAGCAAATAATGACAAGTCCACAGCAGAGACATCTCAGGACCCTTTGATAACAAACATAAGGTTCCTAACCCATCAGGGAAGAGGGGGTTCAGTAAAAGGTTTACAGAGGAACTGACAATGAGTTGTGTTTTTCCTCCTATTTCTGATTTGTATTTTTGCCCAGATTGCCTCCTCATCCCAGCTTCAGTTTAGCATGCATGGACTGCCTGAATCTAAAAACAAATTAGGCACATGAATTTCTCTTTCCTTTTTCAGGAACTGGTGTCCTTCCATTTAGCAAATGTACATAGTACTTTGATGTATCACATTATTCAACTATAGCTTATTTTTAATAGCCTCTACTTTTCCTTGCTTGTGCCTTAAAGGTTCCCAGTAATTACTCATCAACTGTTTAGATACATACCCCTAGAAGTTGGCGTGGTCTTCCATTTGCCATGTTAGGAAAATTCTATGGAAGAGTAACATGAGTGACAGCACCAGTATACCTTCATAAAATGATGAGATTATATAGAGCATAGTTTTCCCCTACCTTCTGAAATAATTTTATTTTTTCATGCCTATTTATAACCCAAAGTGGCATCATCTCATTTTCTGATGCATCATCTGAAAACTATCCCAGATACTTTTTATATTAATTAAAAACTAAAATGCTTGACATGCCAACACTGTAGTAACTGCCTCTCTCCAGGCAGGTCTGTTATTATATTCATGAAGTGTTTCATGAAGCCTTCTTAGACTTGCAGAACCTGGGAAAGGAATTGTTTGGTCTGTCCATCACTGCAATTCCTCCTAATTGTTATTTGTATTATTCTGTCGGGCTTTCGCTCCCTACAGATTCTGTGACAGTATTAATATTATAATGTACATAGCATATATTTTCCAAGAGTCTTAGGGTGCCATGTATAAAGTCTATTTCAATTCCGTCCACAGACACTGAAATGCTACAAACTAAGCAGAATGTCCTTACCACGGCTAGCATAAGTTAGACAAGCATATCATCTGCAAGAAAAAAACCACTGGTTCCATTTTCCCTTCAGTATATAGAACACTACACCCACCCTGTTTTATTCATGGTTAACTCTTTGCACAGGCAGAGTTAGTGGCCACCTACATAGTGTGTTTTTACACATACAGGAACGACCATCTCGTTACAAACATATCTCCATTAGGTACCCAATGCTTCATTTTCCCATCTTCAAATTCTAGCCAAGAAAAGTATGAATGGTTAAAATATCGAGAAAGAGAAGATTCCCCATAGACAATTGCTACAAAATAAGCCTATTACTTCTCCAATTAATACATCAGAATGGCTTATAGCATTAAATAGCAAGTTTTGGTCATTTAAAAAAAAATTTTTTTTAACATGTATTTATTTTTGAGACAAAGAGAGAGAGAGCATGAACAGGGGAGGGTCAGAGAAAGAGGGAGACACAGAATCTAAAACAGGCTCCAGGCTCTGAGCTGTCAGCACAGAGCCCGACGCGGGGCTCGAACCTGCGAGATCATGACCTGAGCTGAAGTCGGACGCTTAACTGACTGAGCCACCCAGGCGCCCCCATTTAGTTTTTAAAGCAATAAAAATTTTGATGAAGGAAATGTCTATGCAGGAGAGTAAGATGCAATCTAATTTTAGCTAACAGGGAGCTAACACCACCATGGAAGGTCTTGATACAGGACTTCCCGACTTTAGAGAGCATACAACTCATACAGCTCTTCTACAGATATAAAATCATCGATTCTTAGACCTTGCCATAGTCATTCTCACTCAGTAGACATGGGTTGGCCTCTGGGAAGCCTCATATTTTTGCAAACACCCAGATGGTTCTGATAGATCATTCTGGTTCATAAACTATTCCTTGAGAAATGATGCATAAGGATAATAAACCAAGACACAGATGATAGAGACCAGAAAGAGAAGACATGTCTAAGACACCTTAATCTGCTTCACAGTATTTCCAGTGGCTGTTCTTGCTAACATTCACTTTGGACTTAAACTGTGCATCTTGTATTATTCCTCAATGAAACACCAATCTGACACCAACCATGTTTTTGCTTTTCCAAACAATCACTTACTTTTTTCCAACTTTGCCGTTTTTTCTCACATCTGTCTTTTAGATTGCTGGGTTTTGGGAGAATTTCTGGTTTGTTAGCTTGTTTGTTTTTTTCAGATAAATGACTCTTTGGGCTCTCCTTTCTGCTTCTTAGATATTGGCTTTGTTGTTGGTAGTGGTGGTGGTGTTGTTTGTTTGTTCGTTTTTTAGCTCAGCTTTCTCTACTGTTTCTAGTGTATGAACTTCTGATCCGTGATCTTTGGAAAGAAACTGCCTACTCTAACTCTGACCGGATGGGGCCTTTAAAAAGTTCAGGGTGACAGAAGTTAACATAAAGATACATACGTACGATGTTTTATATATTATATGTCATGTTTATTTTATATATATATATATATACACACACACACACATATATATATATATATATATTTATATTTATAATGTCACTCAGCCATAAAAAAGGATAAGATCTTGCCATTTGCAGTAACACGGGTGGATCTAGAGGGTATTATGCTAAGTGAAAAAAGTCAGACAGACAAAGACAAATACCATATGATTTCACTCATATGTGAAATCTAAACAACAAAAAACCCCAAAACAAATGCACAAAGAAAAAGCAGAATCGGACCTATAAATACAGAAAACAAACTGATGATTGCCAGAGGAGATGGGGGGTCTATACATGTAACAGTATGCATTCGATTGATGATTTTGTTCTCGTACTTGTGTTTTCTGTATCCCAACATACAATTCTGACTTTAAAGGTTTAAAAATATTTGTATTATTTTATTTGTTTTTCAAGTTTTTATTTAAATTCTAGTTAGTTAACATATAATGTAACATTGGTTTCAGGAGAGGAGGTTAGTGATTTGTTACTTAAACATAAAGAATATTTGTATTATTTTAATTTTTCTTACTTGTTTTTTCTGGAAATATCTAGGGCCTGTCTCACAATAGCTGAAATCCTGATTTCTGAATATATGTATCTGAAAATTTTAATGGCATTGATCTCTGGGAAAAGCACTTTTTAAATGGTGAAAATGTATTTTGTTCATTAATTTCAGCAATCCATTCTTTAATGAAGATGTATCTAAGGATATCTTATTGTGAGTCAGTCACTGTGCTTAGAGGCTAGGAACACAATGGTGAAGAAACAGATCCTCTTAGAAAGAGATGACAAACACACAGCTCCATGAAGCAATTATTTAAGTAAATGCTAAAGGATTCTTGAAATTCAATGAAAATACCATTTGTATTTTCTATTTTCTAACCAGAATACTTGTCTCTTCTCCTCTTTTATTTTTTTTTTAATTTTTTTTTTTTAATTTTTTTTTTTAACGTTTATTTATTTTGGGGACAGAGAGAGACAGAGCATGAACGGGGGAGGGGCAGAGAGAGAGGGAGACACAGAATCGGAAACAGGCTCCAGGCTCCGAGCCATCAGCCCAGAGCCCGACGCGGGGCTCGAACTCACGGACCGCGAGATCGCGACCTGGCCGAAGTCGGACGCTTAACCGACTGCGCCACCCAGGCGCCCCTCTTCTCCTCTTTTAAAAAAGAAAATGATTACAATATAAATTAAAGAATGGCATGCTTCCCTCTTCAGAGAAACTTGCGTAAGCCATCTAGAAGAAAATGTTTATCCAGAATCTGTAGCTTAGAGACTCTTGACAATTCAAAGCTTAAGAGGTTCTATAATAAGGTTTGTGTGGAGGGGATATAGATGGACAGGCACTGGGCTTTTTTGTTTGTTTGTTTTCTTCACTGGTGGTAAAAATATCCTTCTCCAATCTTAATCCCGTAATTGCCACATGGAACCAGAGGCAAGGCACTAGATTCTATCGGAAGATTTAACAGGAAAAGTGTCTGTAGTTAATTTTGTTTTGTGCAATGTCATCCACTGTTTGGACATAGAGAAGCTAGCCATCTCGTCTCAACCAGAAACCGTTTTCAGCCTAGAAACCAAATCACATACTTCAATATTCACTCTGAAGCTGAGATAAAGCTTTAAGGTTCACATGACGCTAAAAAAAGAGCTGGTGTTCCTACAGAACTGAAGCTGTAAGATATATAAGATATGTAAGATATATTTTAGTCTTGTTTTGTAAGAAAATTAGCCAAATGCTATCACCTTTTGTGCAGAGCAATAATTCTTAATGAAAAGCAAAGAGATACTTATCTTTCAGATAGAAACTTTTATGTAATTTTTGGTTCTTTCACATGTAAGCTTTTTGAAGAAAGAAAAGAAATAAATCATGTTAACCTTTACAGCATCAAAAAAGTGATAAACTGAAAGCATAATTAACTTTGTTCTTTTAACATAACATGTTTGCTTTGATAGATCCCAGCTTACTAGCATCTCCACAGGCCACTTTCTTTCTCAGTATGCACAGATGAATAAAGAGATTAAACAATTTTTGTGACCTACACAAAGGTTACACTTTAATTATTATGCTAATTTCATGTACTAGATTCAGTAGATTGACTATTTTCCTAGTAGATAATAAAACAGACTTTAATATCTGAGATATAAGGAGTGGACCCCATCATACCTTAAGATACTCTGAATAGATATGAAGGCCAGTGGAAATAATTTCTGTCTTCCTTCCTTCCTTCCTTCCTTCCTTCCTTCCTTCCTTCCTCCTTCCTTTCTTTCTCTCTCTCTCTCCCTTTTTTTCTTTCTTTCTTTCTTTCTTTCTTTCTTTCTTTCTTTCTTTCTTTCTTTTCTTTTCTTTTCTTTTCTTTCTTTTCTTTCTTTCCTTCTTTCTTTCCAGAGAAAGGGGGAGAGGGGAAGAGAGAGAGAGAGAGAGCATGAGCAGGGTAGGTGCAGAGAGATAGGGAGAGAGAAACTGTCCTAAGCAGGCTCCACACTGCCAGCTTGGACCCTGATGCAGGGCTTGATCACAGGAACTGAACCATGAGATCATGATCTGAGCCAAAGTCATGAGTCAGATGCTTAATCTATTGAGCCACCAAGGCACTCATCGATCCTCAAATTTCTAACTGATAAATCCCAATCAGAATTAATTTATTTGGTGCAGCTAGATCTCAATTGTGTATATTTAACTAATGAAGGAATGATTTTTATGAGATCTCTCTACTACTCTGTCAAATCAAATAACTAACCTATTGACAATTTTCTCCACTGATTGAATAGGCTAGAATAAATTAATGAAACAAAAAATGAGAAACACAGATTCTGTAGTCTCTTCACCTAATTCTGCAAAAGATTTTGAGTTCTGTATTGGTAGGATCGCAACCTATAACAACCTTGTATATAGGAAAGGGGGTTGATCTTGCTATATTTTGAGAGGTCTGTATAATGAAAGTGAGCCTCCTTGCTAATGATATTTAAGAATTGAATCAACTCTAAGTCCATAATTGGCAGGATCATATAATTTAACATCAGGACCCTACAGTGTCCCCTAGTAGTGCAAAAGGGCAGAGACCTGGGTTCTGTTTGCAGTTCTTCCAGTAATTAACTGAATGTCCTCCCTCTTTAAAAACAAAACAAAACACTAGCTTCTTGACATATAGTTGACATTCAGTGAACCATACTTAAAATGTATAATTTCAAAAGTTTCGACATGGACACCCTCATGAAAATATCAGTATAGTTAAGATAGTGAATATTTCCATCACCCACAAGTTTTCTTGTCTCTTTGTAACCTTTTATACCCTTCCTTTTGGCACTAGGCAACCATTGATCTGCTTTCTGTCACTATATATTAGTTTGCATTTTCTCAGATTAATGTAATTGAGATTATACAGAATATAATCTTTTTATCATCTGGCTTCTGTCACTGTGATGGTTAATTTTATGTGTCAGCTTGATTGAGCTAAGGGATGCCTAGACAACTGGTAAAATATTATTCCTGGGTGTGTCTGTGAGGATGTTTCCACAAATGATTAGCATTGGAATTAAACTGAGTAAAGAAGATTGACCCCCACGACTGTGGATAGGCATGATACTTTGATGGCTCTAATAGAACAAAAAGGCAGAGGAAGGATGAATTCTCTCTCTCTTTACTCTGGTTTTTTTTTTTTTTTGTAATTTTTTAATGTTTATTTATTTTTGAGAAAAAGAGAGAGACAGAGTGCGAGCAGGGGAGGGGCACAGAGAGAGGGAGACACAGAATCTTAAGCAGGCTCTAGGCTCCAAGCCGTGAGCACAGACCCTGATGTGGGGCTTGAACCCATGAACTGCAAGATCATGACCTAAGCCAAAGTCAGATGCTTAACTGACTGAACCACCCGAGCACCCCTCTTTCTCTCTGTTCTTGAGCTGTGATATCTATTTTCTCATGCCCTCAGATATTGGAGCTCCTGGTTCTCAGGACTCCAGATTCAGAATGAATTATACCATAGCTTTCTTTGTTCTCCAACTTGAAGATGGCAAACAGCGGTGTATCTTGGCCTCCATAATTATGTGAGCCAATTCTCATAATAAGTATTCTCTTATATAACCCTATCTATATCTATATAACTTATTGACTCCTTTTCTCTGGAGGACCTTGACTGATAAAGTCACTTGGAATAATTATTTTGAGATCCCCCATGTTATTATGTGTATCAAAACTTAATTTCTTTCTATTGCTTATAAATATTCCATTATATAGATATATCACTGTTTATCTATCCACTTGTTGATGGACACTTTGGCTGTTTCTAGTTTTTGACTCTTACGGTTGAAGTGGCTATGAACATTCAAGCGTTTACTACAAGTCATTATAGTCAAGTAAGCTTTCATTTCTCATGAACAAATCCTGAGGAATGAAACGCGGATTGTATGGCAGGTATCTTTCTAGGAATCTGCCAAACCATTTTCCAAAGTGGCTGTATCATTTTACACTCCCATTAGTAGTGTGTAAGAGTTCCTGTTCTTTCATACCCTTGCTAACACTTGGTATGAGCATGACAATATATGCCTTATCTGCTTCATAGGAATAAATGATTTTGTCAGCATTATTTATAAGGCTGATATCTTACTCTGTAATTCTTTTTTGCATGTCATAAACTGATACTTCTTTTATTTTTTCTCTTGGTATTACTTCTGACCAAATCTTAGTTTCCAATCAGGAAAATGGGTACTTTGAGCCAACTAGGCCTAAGGCAATTTATTTGGAAAGACAAAGTATTAATCTTCTGTATATATATATATATATATATATATATATACACACACACACACTTAAAGATCATAAATTACGGAAATAAGAAGTAGCACGCTATAGATAAAAGGTAAAAAGCTTTGTCATTCTGAATAGATCATGTAACTAAAATAATAGAACCACTTTCAGCGTTAATGGTAATAGTTGTTTCAATATTTTAGTACTGACCCAGCATCCTAGGCCAAACAAGGTAAATAGTATCCATGGTCAAGAGGGTAAGATAATAATTTTTTAAGACAATTTAACAAACTTAGAGCTTCTAGGTTTAAAGGACATGTGGGCGCCATGGTGAAGTTATATGAAAGAGAAGGCTATGTAACTAGTGTGAAGCAAACTCATTTTGCCTTCAAATAGCCAAGGAAAAATAATTTGTCATTTACTTTAATAAGTTGCCTTTTTATGCAGTATTTCTTCATTCTTCAAAAGCAATTGGAATATTTTAATCATTTATAAACTTGTGCTTTTGTTCTAAAACAATAACAACCAAAAACAAAAAACAAAACAAAAAAAAACCTATAAATGTGAACTATAGAAAAATCCAGAAAGAATTAAATCAAGTTCTTTCCTTTTTTTGGAAATTTAACTCTGTCAAGTAAACAGCACTTTTCTTTTCCAGATGATGCTCTCAACCGCCAAGTTATCAGCATGGTTTCCTATTCATCAGGGATCATTTCCTAATTGCTATCTTCAGAGATGTAAAATAACTGAGAGCTTCTACTATTAACATGTAGTAAAGTGTTACAAAAAGCACTGGGTGAACAAATGGCTTCAAATTATTAGAAGGACACAATATTGGTTATATATGTTCATAGAATGAGAAAGATACTGTTAGTTTGTTTCAGTTTTTCAATTGCCCTGAAGCTGTATTATGTGAGTACTGACTCACAGGGCTGGTTATTTGGCTAATGTTTAAGAATGAAGATGGAATACCATGTAAATGGGGTTTAAAAACAAAGTGTACCGAGGTGTATGTACCCTGCTAAACCTAATCTGAGCTCTGAATTTTTCCCTCATGTTCATCTTGCAGGGCTCAGCTCAAATTTTAACTTCTCTGAGAAACCTTCCCTATCATCTCTGGTTACAAATGAGATCTTCTTTCTTTAAAAGACTGTATTCCCTCTTTTACCATTTATGGCTGTAGTGTAATCCCTAATTAGCCTTGTATACCTAGTTATTATTGCATCTCTGTATATCTTATCTATTCCATCAAGTTAAAAGTTCCCATAGTTCTGAAACCATATTCTAAAGCTAGCTATGTCTCATCTACAAAATTTACTACCATCTTTGTCATTATGTACATAATAATTTTCAGAAAAAAATATAATTTTAGAAAATATTTACATTTGATATTGTGTCTGATCTAACAAAGTGCCTTGAATCAAGTGAGAATTCTATACATTACCCATCTAATGGCAATTTATCCTTGAGTAATAAGATATCTTCCAGGGAAAAAAATGGGAACTACAAAAAATTTTGGATATATGCCATCCCTAGTAGTCAACAGAGTCTAACATCTCAACTTCCCTCTTCTCTTTTAACAGAGGGCTCTGTTTACTGCTATCCAGGACTATATTTGATTGGGCAATCTAGTGTCTTGTCGGTGTTTTCATGAAGCTTTCATGATGATGAGCTATGTGGGACAATAAAAATAGAGAAATAGAGGAGGGATGTCTCAAGCAGTCCCTGCTTAACCAGTGTTATTTTGTCTGAGCTTAAGTGAATGGCTCAAAATAGTTGAATAATGGGAGTCAATGTGTGGACAATTTTTGTTTGCTTGTTTCACAGTCTACAAACCTATTTAACCACCACTGCAGGATATCCTCAAGTCTTACACAGATGTCTCCAGAAATCAACATAAAAGGAGTAACTGCACATCACACATCAGGGAAAAAGGAAATATATTGCTTATAGAATTTGAGAACAAATGCTGCCCTGTAATCACCTTGTACAGTTAATTAGTGCAGTGCACTGGGTTATACTAATAACTGGGATATGATATAGGCTGTGATATAGCCCTGTCCTGGAACAGCAGGGTAAGCCAGGGACACATGGATTCCTGTTCATATCAGTGTGCCATTCAAATATTATTATTTTTTGAGTCATCTGGGTGGCTTAGTCAGTTAAACATCCAACTCTTGATCTCAACTCAGGTCTTGATCTCAGGGTTGTGAGTTCAAGCCCTGCATTGGGCTCTACAGTGGGTGTATATATGTATGTATGTATAATCATTTTCTTTGGGCATCGTGATATGAAAAAGGCTGTAAAGCAAACAAGCCTTGAGAGCATAGGAATTAGGCATCCTCCTCATCACAAGACAAGCCTATCACTGGCCGCATGCTGTAGAATTATATCAGCATGAGAAAGGGATTTCAGGAGGGAATTTCATAATGAAGAGTTTTCTTTTGGGGTGCTAGAAAGGAAGGGAGAGGTAAAGGGAAGAAAAGTCAAATAAAACACATTCAAGTTTGGCGGAAGGACTCATATACTGGTGCACTTTTCCACAAGTTAAGATAAAATCGGTTCGGTACGGGATCCCACAGTTGTTGGTAGAAAGGCAAAGACAGGGAAGGACAGTGTGGGTCCATGCTAGGATTGCTGACACTCTTGCTGGGAGGCCAAAGTGACAGACCCAAACCTGGACATACTGACTCACACAGGAAGTGCAAGCTGAGTTTGTCAGCATGGACATGAAGAGATTGCTGAGGACTGCACTGGTCAGGGGATGCAGCACCTCTGGGTGACTGACTTTATGGGGTGTGTGGGAACTGGGGAGAAGGACATCTAAGCAGGAAATGGAAGGGAGGGAATGGCAGCCATCAGGAAAGAGTGTGTCCAGCTAGTCACAAAATAGGGCTCATCCAGAGAAATATCAAGAAATAGGTGTGCGGAACTAAGCTGTGAGCTCCTAAAAGAGAGGCCCACTGTCACTTTTGTCCCCTGTGACAGCCATTAGACCTGGAACACAGTAAGGTTCAGATGATTAATAAATGACATAGCAATGAGATATTTGGAAGTTGTTACAAAACGAGGGAGATTGAACTTTATGTTCTAAGGCTGTTTAAGGCTGTTGAAAATCCCTAAAAGCCTTCAGAGAAGATCTCTGTTTCCCAAAATTATTATTATAATAGAAATAAAGAGCAGTATAAAAAATACAAATAGGAATAAATCATCTTTTTGTATGATATTTTAAGCTTTACAAGATGCTTCTATAACTACCATTTATTGTCCTCATTTGGAGATATAGTATAATTGTTAAATAATCACTTAATTAGAGCTGAGAAATTGGACAATATAGCTATTGCAAGTTTCATGACAATTCTTGTGCATGACACTTAATGCCACTTGATTAAAATACTATATAATAAAATAGCTCTTCTAATAATGATTTAAAAAAAAATTCCATCCCCTATCCATCATCAAACATGTCACCATGGTTCCCCAGAGTAGAATCCATGTAAACTAAAAGAGCAACTTCAGGTTACAGGTAGACACTGAAACACAAATAGTGATTCCACAGAAAAGTACATTGTCTTGCCCATCGTTACTAAAAAACACTAAATCAACCACACTTCAATTTAGAACCATCTCCCCAGAGGTTTGCTGCTAGCATAATTTTCTGAGCTATTTCAAAAGAAAAGACAATGTGAACTAGAACAGCTAATTTTGTTCTGAACAAATTAAAGTTTTAACAATAACTTCATATACCTATGGTCAGCATTGTCTTACTGTATTCCATTGTTATTTTTAAGTTTATCCTATCTTTATGAATTTATCAAAGGAAAATATTAGTTTTAAGAAGAATATAGCACCATACAGCTTAAGAATAATTGCAGATGTTTTCTCCTTCTACCCAATTCCTACAGATTAGTTGAGGCTAAGAAAACATCAAGCATGTTCCATAAGTTTTCTTTCTTTCTTTTTTTTTTTTAATATGAAATTTATTGTCAAATTGGTTTCCATACAACACCCAGTGCTCATCCCAACAGGTGCCCTCCTCAATACCCGTCACCCACCCTCCCCTCCCTCCCACCCCCCCACCAACCCTCAGTTTGTTCTCAGTTTTTTTTTTTTTAATGTTTATTTATTTTTGAGAGAGAGAGCAAGAGTGCATGAGCAGGGGAGGGACAGAGAGAGAGGGAGACACAGAATCCGAAGCAGGCTCCAGGCTCTGAGCTGTGGGCACAGAGCCCGATGTGAGGCTCGAACTCACAAACCGTGAGATCGTGACCTGGGCCGAAGTCGGACGCTTAACCGACTAAGCCACCCAGGCGCCCTGTTCTCAGTTTTTAAGAGTCTCTTATGTTTTGGCTCTCTCCCACTCTAACCTCTTTTTTTTTTTTTTCCTTCCCCTCCCCCATGGTCTTCCGTTAAGTTTCTCAGGATCCACATAGGAGTGAAAACATATGGTATCTGTCTTTCTCTCTATGACTTAACTCACTTAGCGTAACACTCTCCAGTTCCATCTAGGTTGCTATAAAAGGCCTTATTTCATTCTTTCTCATTGCCACGTAGTATTCCATTGTGTATATAAACCACAATTTCTTATCCATTCATCAGTTGATGGACATTTAGGTTCTTTGCATAATTTGGCTATTGCTGAAAGTACTGCTATAAACACTGGGGTACAAGTGCCCCAATGCATCAGCACTCCTGTATCCCTTGGGTAAATTCCTAGCAGTGCTATTGCTGGGTCATGCATGTTCCATAAGTTTTCTGTAAGATCATGTAGAAGGCTGTTCAAATTTGTATATTAATTGAGTAATCATTTCTTTATTAACAAAAACGAAAATTTACAAATGCTCTTCAAAACCTTCAATGCTATTTTTTCCATTATAATATATTTTAATGAGACATGGTTATGAACTTATGTTTTTACCATAAGGTAAACAACAGTATAAGAATAACTTGGATTTAAGGGTACCTGGGTGGCTCACTCAGTTGAAGGACCGACTCTTGATTTCTGCTCAGGTCATGATCTCACGGTTTGTGAGTTTGAGCCCTGTATCATCAGGCTCTGTGCTGACAGTACAGAACTTGCTTGGGATTCTCTCTCGCTCCTTCTTTCTCTGTCCCTCCCCCACTCGTGCTCTCTCTCTCTCAAAATAAATAAACTTAAAAAAAGAGAGTAACTTGGATTTAAAAAAACACTTGGAAATAATTTTAAAGAACTGCAAAGATAATACAGAGAATTATTGTACGCTCTTCACTCAATGTTTCCTCACATTCATATCTTACATTATCCTAGGACAATTATCAAAAGAAAGTAATCTTGGTTCAACACTTTAGCCAAATTAAATATTTTATTTAGATTTTACCAGTTTTTCCTTATCCTGGGCCAGAATTCAATCTAGGATTCCACCTTACATCTCGTTGCTATGTCTCCTTGGTCCCCTTGGGATGAAGGACTTAGATACTTGAAGAGTACTGAACACTCATTTTGTAGAATGTTCTTCAATTGGGGTTTGTCTGATGTCTTCTCGTGATTAAGGTGAGGTTATGCATGTTTGCAAGAATATTCCAGAAGTAACACACTCTTCTTAGTGCATTATATCTGAGAGTAAATTACGTTACTGTGTCTTATGACTGGTGATTTTAATTTGGATGATTTGGTTTGGTTAGTGTCTGCTGTGTTTCTGCACTATAAAAGTTATTATTTTTCCCTTTGTAGTTAATAAATACCCTGGGGGAGATACTTTGAGACTATGCAAATATTCTTTTTCTCTTAAACTTGTGCTCAGTAATTTTAGCATCCATCTGTGGATTTTGTCGGCTTTAAAGGCATTTTTTTGTAAGTCAGAATATATAACTGAACCATTTATAAAAAGATCTGATTGCTTATAGATCTTAGATTTATTGTCTTTCTTCCTTCCTCCCTCCCTCCCACCTTACCTCCCTTCCTTCCTCCCTCCCTCCCTCTCTTTCCTTTCTTTTCCTTTCCTTTCTTTTCCTCTTTCCTTTTCTTTCCTTTCCTTTTCTTTTCTTTTCTTTTCTCTTTTCTTTTCTTCTTTCTACCCTGACAATGCAAACAAATGTCAGGGAATTTCTCTTGAGCACAAGATTTTCCACATTGCTCTAAAAAACAAGTAATGATAGAGAATATTAATAATACTTTATGTTCTGCATATTGTATGAGAAATTTAATAGAGTCTTTTCATTTTTAATCTATTTGGCTATTTGTACAGAAAACAATACACCATTTTTCCCACTCTGATAGCTAAAATTTAGATTTTCCAGTTGCTAAATACAGTGAAACAATACATTACCTGATACCCTTCTTGACTTATATTATCAATCTTATTATTTTCAACTCATTTCTTTCTCCTGATGATAAATATTCATTACACCAAATTTATTAAATATTCACTATGCCTCAAGTCACACAAATCAATTTTTGCTTATTGCATACACATATTGTAACTAAATATATGTTATCAATAGTGAGAACCTGGAGTGTAATTTATTGTGGAGGAAAGCATGCTGGCCTTGGGAAAAAGCTTTTGTATTTCAATATGATGTTGCATTTTAAGTACAAAAATAAAGAACTAATGGTTAAGTGGAGCTTTGCTAATTCAGCAGTATATTTTGACCATCAGTATTTTTTGCCATTTTGTTAAAGTAACAGAATTTAAGCTGCCAGTAAGCACATTATAGCTATAGATGTGATAAAACTGGAGAAAAATTGGATTTTTTTCCATCCAATTTCATTATAGGAATAACCAAACTAAAAAAAGGCAACAGAACATGCTCGTTAGAATTTAACACTATTTGTGTATCTTCTGTTGTTCTTACATTTCATCTGATTCCTTTTTTAGTTTTCAGTTCTCTGAGTTTTAAATATTCAACTTAGCTCCTAACCTAACATATAAAATATATGTAGAAATCAATGTGAATAAATCTATTTAAGATGATCTATAATACTGAATGATTGATCAATTTTGAAAAGATTTCTAATCATAATTTGCTATAATAGCCATTAACCTCCATCGACTATTCATAGAGCATAATGTAGGAATTTAAATAATTTGACGTTTCAAACAGCAATTCAAAGATTTGTATTGCTCTTTTGGTCTATAAGCCATAAGCTACACCTTCAACCATTAATGTTAAAGAAATACAGTTCAAAGTTAGTCCATTACAAATTTCTTACAAATCGTTTTTCTTTTTAAGTGAAATGTAATTGCTCAAGTTAATCTAAAAACATAATTTCATTAAAAAGTGGCTATACCTTTGTTCTTCTACAAAGAACAACCTCTTGGTCTTTAATTGCTGTGGTCAAGAGGAGTCATATGCTTGTTGAACTTGTTATACAATTTTAAATTGAACTTGACTCCCTAGAGGAAGAGTACAGAATTCATTATAGAGGTCTTAAGACAACAAGTTTTGAAATTCAGTGTTATAATCATCCACTCTGAAGTTTTATTCCCCCTCTCATTTCAGTATTCTTTCGAATAAAAGGTGAATAAAATAGTTTGCTTAATAGACTTTTGAGAAAAGTCAATAAGTGCAGCCAAAATGGTATTCAGTTGAAACTCCTAGTGCTGCTGTGGATAAAATCCTGTACATTTTTCATAATATTTATTAGAAAACTTATTTGTTTTTTTTATTTTTTTATTTTTTTATATATATGAAATTTATTGACAAATTGGTTTCCATACAACACCCAGTGCTCATCCCAAAAGAAAACTTATTTGATTATTATCCTTTAAATTTACTGAATACATTTCAGATGGCTAACTTTAGTGATACTTTTTCATAAGGTTCTTTTTCATGAAAACCTCTTGGAAATCATCTATTAAATCAAACATGTTTTTGTGAGTATCACTATGCACTTATAATTCAAAAATATATTTTCAAAAATTGCCTGAGGTTAGATGCTTAAAAATGCATTTCTATTAGAGACCAGGTTATCTGGATACATTTTTAACGGCAATTTATTATTTTAGAAATGATGTTTTTGAAGCTTTTTTAAAACGGAAATGTTTGAAACTCATTTGTTTTTCTACCAATACTAGCAAAAGAAGTGCTGTTGTAAAAACATACATGTATTTGAATGGAAATAATACAAAGCCAATGCCTTCTCAGTTGTACTTTATAGCAATGCCTCCAATGTGGTGTTTATGGTGCTTAATTTTTCTCTTCAGGTGGAAATGAATGTAAAAAACACACTGAGCTCCCTAATCCAATGCAGAATACAAAAGGCAATTAGTCTTCAATACTGCCCCCAGAAGATGTTTACATTGGGAAGTACAGGAATCATGGCTGGATGTGCAAGCTCATCAGCATGCTTCAGACAGGTCTGTTCTATACTGTTTTATTTTGCAGGAAAATCCATAACCAATAAATTTTACAAAAAAAGTGATCTGTTGGAAAACACCAGCATATGAAGAAGAAATGAACCCATTTATTCAACACTAATAAAACGGTTATTATTTATCAGAGTACACAGTGATCAGAAAGGCAGAGAGCACCATCTTCAAAAGCTGTCAACTAGTAGAAAAGGCAGACAGATAAATAACTAATTATAATAATGTGTAATAAAAGCCTTAAGAAGGATGTGTACAAGATATAGCGGTACCTAGAGAAGAGACAGGAACTCTTGAAAATGTAGTCTGGAAGGAAAAAAGGTAGAATGGACAGAGGTATTTTCTTAGAGAACACACAGCTTGAATGAAAGCATTGAGGCCTAAAACAGGAAGGCTCTGGTGAAGAATTGCCAGGTCTTCCAGACTAGATGACTGGAGCGTGGGGTAGAGGCAGATGTCTTAGGTAGGCTGAAGCCAATCAAATAGGTTTTCTCTGCTCTGCCATGAAGTTTGGCATTTACTCTTAGGTCATAGGGGATATATGGAGTAATTGTCTAAATGGGAGTAAAATAATCACATTTGAGTTTTACTAAGTGTGGAAAATGGAAAAGAAGAAAAATACAGGTCAGAGAGGTCAGCAGAGAGACTATTACAGTAGTTGAGGCAAGGAATGGTAAGGCTAGTCATAGTAGTGAAATGGGGAGAGACTTGAGAGCATTTTGAAATGGAGAGTAGAATTTTGTGATCACTTATACTTGCAGATGAGAGAGAGGTAAAAGTTGGGAATGGTTTGCAGGTTTTTGGCTCGGATGAATGGTGGCCCAGTTAAACGAGGAGAAAATAAAAGAAGAGGGATAGGTTTTGGAGCAAAGATAATGAGTTTAATTTTAGATGTGCTGCATTTGAAATGGAAAAGACTAGCTATGGAAGAAAGAAATAAAATAGCCCAGCAATCCTGTAAAACACAAATGCTATTTTGGGAATCAATAGATTTTTTAAATTGATTGGCAATACCATTTGCTTCTAACAGGCTGCTTGAGTCATTTGGGCTACTAGTCAATAACAGAAACAGAGAGATTTCAGGAATGATTTAATTTGTTGTGTGTGAGACTACCACTCCTTTTGGAAAACATAGTTAAATTTATGCTGTATCAGGAAATCCACCAAATTTGGCTTGTCTGTATAAATAAGCAGCATAATTACAAAAAAATAAGCATTTGCATTTGGCCAGTGAAGTCATGATAAACTCAAAGATCCCTTTTGGACAACAGTGAAATAAGTTAACTCAAGCTATTCCAATGTGATGCCAATAAGCAATATTTATACATCATCTGAAAAATTCACCAATGAAACCATGAATAATTTTTTGTCATATGGTTACTCCAGGTTTAGAACTAACATGGTGTAAATACACTTTAGTTCTTGAGCTCCATCATATCATTCTTTGAGAAGTCTGAATTTTAAGAAGTCTTGCCAGAACAATAATTAAATGAAAAGAAGTATATTAGCCAAGAATATCCATAATTAATAAATCAAACATGTGTTAGTGACCTGTACTGTGGTTAAATCTATCAAAGAAACTGTGCAGGAGAAAGACAGAATTAAGAAGCTTAAGATCTAGCCAGGAAGACAAAATGTGCACTAAAAAAACAATCAGAGGAAAGTCCCCACACAGAAGGCAATACAGTTTAGTGGTTAAAAATCTAAGTGCTAGAGTAGATGGTTTGGGCTTGATTCTCCATTCTGCTAGATACTAGCTATGTGATATTGGGCAAAATACTCTCTCTGAGCATTAATTTTCTCATCTTTACAGTGTAATGATATTTGTGTCTACTTCACTAGCTGTTGTGAGATAATAACATACAATGTGCTTCAGGCAGTGCTGTGCACATGCTAACCACTTAGTATTAGCTCTGATAATAATAGTACTTAGTATTATTATACCATTGGTAAGGGCATGCAAGTGCTAAAGGGTTTCAAAAAAGGGAAAGTTCAACTGGGCCTGGAGCATTTAGGCTACATGCTGAGGCTTTAAAAAGAGGTTAAGCTTTAAGATAAAGAAGAAACAAGAAGCCATCATAAATCTGATACAATTCATTCATCCATCCATTCAGCATTCATTAATTTTAAAATTACATGTAAAAACATTGAACCATTGTTTGATACCAGGTGTTAAAGGCCATGAAGTCGCAAATGTGACTAAAAGAAGGGTTTGTTTTGGAGACCAGTGAGCTATAAATAAATGTGGGGCCATTCCTGAATAACAGGGCAGAGGGCAGACCATTGTTAACCACTGTTTTCATTACAGCAATCCTTTGCTACCCAATAAACATGAACTGTATGTATAATAAGCCACAAAAGGGCATGAGAGCTTATGTATCTCCTTCAGACTTTTCTTTTTGAAACGCTCTTGTTAAAAGTCTATGCCTTTAGAAAAGTACATTCTAGGCAGGAAAAAGCACAGGGAACAGCTGGTTTGGGACATTCCCACACACTTTTTGTCTAGCTCTGTGAAGAATCTCATGGTCAGAATTTCAAAGAGTTTTCAACAGTCAATGTATAATTGACACTCTCTTCCAGAATTTATCTTTGGCAATGTCTATGTGCAGGCTATTGAAAGACTCTGGAATAAGTTGTATTGTAACTTAAGGATACAAGTCTTAAATTGGCCTTCCTATTTCCCGACACTCTCTAAGAAACTCCGCTGTATTTCAATCTCTTTTGCCAACTCAAGGTTTTTGTGTTAGCACTCCGTTGCAAAGTCTACAGTTTTGACTAAATTTACTGGCCTAATTCAGTCACACAGACAATCAATTTAGGTAATTCAATAGGTTTGGAGAACTCTCCACTGAATTAATTGATTATTTTCTTACCTCAACTGGCTGAATGACTAGACTGGACTTTCTGAAAATGTATTTCCAGGCATGTACAAAAGACAATTGTTTCTTTGTTAAATGCTGGTATCTAGGCCATGAGAATTTACATGGAAAGAAAACCCCAGACGAAGACAAAATTATAAATGGATATTCCCCTTCTCAGATTAATATCTGGAAAAGCAGTTTTCCTCTCCCACACTTCCATTCTCAAGCCCACCTTTGCTTTGTGCACATGGAGTATACCACAAGAGATTTATTATTAATGTTTTCTTTGGTATTTGTGCAAATCACCTTCTACTTTTTTTAATTATTATTTTAGGGAGAGTGAGAGAGAGAGAGCAGGGGAGAGGGGCAGGCAGAGGGAGAGAGAGAATCCCAAGCAGACTGCACTGAGACTGACATGGGGCTCAGTCTCATGAACCCTGAGATCAAATCAAGCTGAAATCAAGAATCAGATGCTTAACCAACTGAGCGTCCTAGGCACACGCCCCCTCCCTTCCACTTTTTAATGCCAATTCAGAATCATTTAGAATCATGGCTAATAAGATGTATTCCATAAGCCATATTCATGAATACTAACTTTTCCTTCATATGTTTTTCCCCCTTAATTCTACCATCTCCTTTAATACCCAAAATACCTTTTTAAAAACTGTCAATTGGGTAAGGGTCTGAGATATTATCAGAATAATTTGCTTCCATCCTTCCAACTGCTAATGACATTTATTTAGAGCATCCCATTTTCTTTTCTGCCCAACGAATCTAATTTTATCAAGTCATCATTCTAAGCATTGCATCTGGTGTTTTCTTTGACAGGACAGATTTGTGGGGCAAGTTCAACAACACATTATCATCAAGCATTGTTTGTATTAATATAACATGAATGCACAAGGCTACATTACCATTTAAGTTTTATTTCACATGCAAAAGAAAGTTCTTTAAGCAATTTAAATGAATTTTATGGTTGGTTACTGAAAATCTTTAGAAAGTATCCTATTATTCTAAATGACATCCTTGTAAAAATGCAGTACGGCTATCATGGAAAATGCAAAAATTAAGTAAAAGTAAGTCCTTTCTGAGTGACTATATATTAATTTTACATGCTTTAACTAGAATCAACTATTATGAATCTACCTTCAACCATTCACTGACTAGCACTGGCAAATCTTGTTTTCAAGTTCTCAGCACCTTTTAAAATTTGAACCTTTGATGACCTGGTAACCCTAGAGCCTCTTTTCCCAGAAGACCTTTTAAATTCTATATGTTAATCCTCCCTGAGACATTTTTTTTTTATTAATTGTTGCTAGTGGAGAGAACATTCTCTTCTCTTCCACTGTCTCAACTCAGGACCATATGGTATGCATGAGATGATGATGAGGGTGATGATGATGATGATGCTAATGATGATAGGAGAGAGAAAGCCAGAGAAGAAGCGGAGGTGGGGGAATCGAGCAGAATAATTGAGGAGAATGAATTGGAATCCATGAGGTTCATTTTACTGGTTTTAGCCCCTAAAAGGATGGCCTTTAGAGTGATTCAAAAGTGTGTATGTGAGACTATGGGCCACATAGAGCAGCATCAGACATTTAAATAATCAATGGAGGTCCACAGTTGGAAAAGAAGGAGTTATCTACTTATTATAAGATGTGGTGTCACTCTGGAGCCTGGAGATTGGTAGCTCTTGGGGGAGTGTATGAGACATAGTATGTGTAGACACATACTTGTTATGAACTGGGGAAGTGGCCACATTGATATTTTCTTCACCAAAATGCTTTACTGGCGGGAGACAATTAGAACGGCAGATTCCCAAGAAGGAGTGAAATAACAGGTGGATACCAAGCAGGGACTAAGATGATGGGATAGCTTTAGAGCATGAGGAGGCAAACCTTTGGGAGGGTTCTCTGAGTATGGGGCAGGGACTGAGGTCCTCTCTCATTCAGATGATCATGACCAAGCCAGCAGACATACACTACACAGAATCAAAGAATAAGAAGTAATGTTTTCTGTTTTTAACATGAAAGCAAGAAGAGGAAAAGGTTGAATTATATAGGTAAGGAATAAAAGCTAAAAATGTTTTAGCTCTTCCAGAGTACAGTTTCACTACTTGGAGATATTACAAACTCCCAAGTACACTAGAACAAAGCTTACACCACACATCAAAGTCAGCTAGAGATGATTTGGTATTATTCTCTGCTGACCATTGAGAATCGAAAGTAGTAAGATACTGTGAAATAAATTCCTTTATTTGACTTACATGAACCTCACCAAAATTAAAATGTTTAATAAAACTATCCTCACTTTACTGATAAACCAATACATATGAATAACATTCATCTTATAAGTTCAATTAACTGACCCTGAGTAATATTGTTGGCAAGTGTTAGAATCAGGACTTTTGCTTCCTGTTTAACATCCTATCCTATAAGCTATACAGCCTCTAAACATCATCTCATGAAACCCCTCAACCTATTTTGTTTAAAATTTAACTTATTTTAATTTGTTTGAAATTAACTTAAATGTTAATATAACATCCATTATTTTTTCTTAAATATACAAATAGTGCAATGAATATGTAAAAATGATGTACCTAACGCCTAGATATGTGAAAAGAAAAAAATACTTTCTGAATTGATTATGATTTTTCTTTTTTATCAAATACATTATCCAACCCACTCTAAGCACCCTGTAAAAACCTATGAAGAATTCAATTCAGATATGACTTAGCTTTAAAATTTGAAAAAAAATTAATGATATCAGGTAAGATTTATGTCTTTCAGTAAAGAAAATAGACTATAGATACAGGTAAAATGAAGTTCAAGTGAAACATCACTATGATGTTGATATAAGATCAAATGTATGAATGAAAATCCAAAATTTTAGTGAAATGATTCCTTTCCTTTTTTAAAAAAGGAACTGCACTGCATTGTCAGTGCAGAGTCTGATGAGGGGATGGAACCCACAAACATTAGATCATGACATGAGCAGAAACCAAGAGTCAGGCGCTTAAGCAACCAAGTCACCCAGGTGCTCCCTGTCAAATATATGTTTTCAAGTGTCTCCCCTAAGACCGGGAAGACACCAATTTTTAAAAAAAAATTTATTTAGTTTTGAGAGACAGAGAGAGAGAGAGACAGAGACAGAGAAAGACAGAGAGAGAGGGAGGCAGAGGATCCAAAGCCAGTTTTTGCTCTGAGAGCAAAGCCCGATGTGGGACTTGAACCCACGAAACATGAGATCATGACCTGAGCCGAAGTTGGATGCTTAACTGACTAAGCCACCCAGACGCCCCTCAGTTTTTTTTTTTATTTTTAAACTAATAACCTACACAATGTTACCAAGGATATTACATGTCCTTTGTGTAATGGATATTGTTTTAGCATAAGGCAGAAATTAGCAGATATCAAAAGAGTTTGCTATAAGAAAATAAATTTCCTTTTTGGGTGACTTTATAAAAAGCTCAGTTAAAAAATAAAAGAAAAATTAAGCATGTAGTGGAAAAAAGGGATAATCTTCTAGAATTAAAACTTCTGTCTTCTAATTCTCAAATTGCTGGGCAGCATTTTGAATACAATGACACTCTTAGCTATCTCCCACTAGAACATGGAGATCTGTGTTAGGATACAGGAGGTTCAGTACATCTTACAGCATTTAAATTTCTAATATTGCAACAGTAACATTGTATATACACATATATACATACATATATGTGTATATATATATATATGTATACATATATATACACATACACATATATATATACATATATATATGTATATATGTGTATATACAATGTTACTGTTGCAATATTAGAAATTTATACATATAAATATATATATTTATAAATATATAGATAGATAGATACACACACAAATACCCACACCCTGCTTCTTTATCAGTACCTTTATCAATGCCTTTTGCAAACTCAAAGGACTATGTTGAAGACTACTTTAGCCTACAGTAAAGATATGAAAAAACAGACACATGGGTCCCTTGGGGCAATTGACTTTTACATTGTCTGTCACATTTTAAGTGCATGAAATGACCACCACCAACAAGAAAATGTGCAAAAACCATGTTGCTTCGCCCCCCTTTTTTTAATCAATACCTATCTTTCTAATGTCTACGAAGCATAAATTAATTGCTCAGAAGACTAGGCCAAGTAGAAATGGAAATGACCTTGGCTTCTTTTAAGAAAACAGTTAGAACTGGGGTGCCTGGGTAGCTCCATCGATTTAAGCATTCAACTTTTTTTTTTTAATATATGAAATTTATTGTCAAATTGGTTTCCATACAACACCCAGTGCTCATCCCAAAAGATGCCCTCTTCAATACCCATTACCTACCCTCTCCTCCCTCCCACCCCCCCCCCATCAACCAAGGATTTGACTTTGGTTCAGGTCATGATCTCAGTTTGTGAGTTCGAGCCCCGTGTCAGGCTCTCTGCTGTCAGTGTGGAGCCTGCCTCAGATCCTCTGTCACCCTTTCTCTCTGCCCCTTCCCCTCTTGAGCTCTATCTCTCAAAGATAAATAAACGTTAAAAAAAATCAGAACTAAATCTTACAAGGAACAAAATAATCTGTGGTCTGTTACTTCCATTTTGGGAGTCAGGCCAGGTACAGGCCATCCTACTCTGGAGGACAAGAGCAAAAAGAACTGAAATAAAATAGTATAAGTGGGCACAGAAAAGCATCCTGGGGTCCCAAGCCATACAGAGAAGTCTGGAATGATGAACTTTGACTCTACTTAGGCACAAATGAACTATCAATCTCATCAGCAGATTTTTATGTTACAAAGATTCTAGTAAATACTAATTAATGTATGTTCTAGTAGACAATAGTAAGAAAAAAATGCTAAATAGAAATTAGTAAACAATAATCCAGATGCAATATTCTAGTGTTAAGTAAGTTTAACCCTTCTTCTTTAGCCCACCAAGCACAAAGACTTGGCGGAAAAAGGGGAATAGCTTTCTTGAACCATTGGATGGCAATAAATATTGGTACGTGGCAGCCATGCCGTTTTTATAACTAATCAAAGTAAGTGATTTGATGTTAAGTCAACAATGTTTACAAAGATTTTATTCACTGAACGTGGTCACATTTACCTTATGGCTGGAAATCAGCCAATGATTAAAACTGTGTTCTGACACTTATTAGCTGACACTTAAACATGGCACCTTATCTTTCCAAACCTCAAGCTGCCTCGTCTATAAAATAGGGGCTGATATCAACTTGTAGAATTTGGGGGAGGATCAAATAAGATGATATATAAAATATAAATCACAGTTCTGACACAGGGCAAGAAACAATAAATAGTAGCTGCTAGCCATTAAATAAGTGCAAGGCCTGTTAATTTGTAAGTTAGAACACAGTATCAAGGCCACAAGTTCGAATTCTCACTTAGATTAATTAATTTGCCCTTTCCATGTCCTAAAACTGTCTGTCTAGTATAGTACGTCTACCTGTGAACCAGGTAGATCTTGCCCCTCAGGGCCACAGGGGTGGGGGCTCACAAGGTGTCACCATGTATATGTCCCAATAAATTACCCAGATTGATGACAATGACTAAGGAGCATCTTTCTATCTACAAAGAATGATATGGTTTTTTTTTTTCCAAGAAAATCTCCATAAATCTTTTGCCCAGTTACTTATAATGTACAACCAATCCATCTATAAATTACTCTTGTTCACTTATGGCATCCAATCTCTTCCTACTTTTTAAAAGGTGAGAAATGACTTTCAACACAAAGTGCTGGTAACAGTCTCAAAATTATGGTGCTAAACATCTTTGGCTTGTTAAAATTAAAGGAGAAGGAGATTAGAAGTGTCATGCCTTGGTTGGCATAGGTGAGGGCACTAAAGATACTAATTTTAAGCATTTAACAGTGTCAGAGCTTGATGTCATTCCAAAGGCATGAAGATTAAAACCAAAGCAGATCATTGTCACATGCAACATTGTTCTCTGTATCAGGAGATAATCACACAGGCTGACGTGGATTATAGTTTTCAGTAGCAAATATTTCCAAGGGTTTAGCAAGACACCGTGACATAGTACATGGCCTGTTCTAAGGTCTAGGAAAGGAACAAAAGTAATCTCAGTAATTCAGTAATAACTTTAAAAAATAAAGCTTACATATATATTTTATTCACTTAAATATCTGTATTAATTATGGGGCTTTTAGGGGGAGTGACCTCACTATTTTATAATGTAGCCTCACATACAGTAACATGTTTATACACAAGTTTTGCATATATATATATATATATATGCATATATGTCTATATTCAGATGTAGTTATAGACCTAAATACATACTTATTCACCAGCCGTTGAAGGCCTACTAAGGACAGTGTGCTTCAATAATATAAAAGAGACAGCCTTGGGTTGTTCTGTGTACACAGATCACATTTATCTTGAAGGTGTTTATCTAGCAATCCTAACTTTCCAGAACATGGGTAAGAATCAGAAAGCAAATAAAGTGTCCAAAAGCTACTACTACACACTTCTTCACAGAAGTCTATTCACTCTGTACATGGAAGGACTCTTCAGAATCTCCTTGGTAATCTGTTAGTTTTATCTTTGACACAATTCTACATTCTGTGCTATTTAACATGCCAGCCTCCAGCAACTCTGGCATGGAAGTGGCTTCAAGAAGCAGGCACACTGATGATAACCACACGTAACTGCTCTCTTAATAAAGAAGGAGGATTTTGAAAAATGAATTACAAAAGATAGATGCAGGAACTTGGAAAGCATAGCCGCTTAGCGGCAGGCCAAAGAAGCTTTACACACCTCAGCAACCCCCACGGAATCGCTGTACTGTAGCAAAGTACAGTGATTCATGTTCATGATGACCTTGAGTATTCAAAAAAGAGGTTAAGTTACGTTAGTGGGTTCCATTTAACAAGGTGGGAAATGTGTATCACTTTCAAAATGGTAAAAATGAAAAAAAAAACTTATACTGCATAAACTAGAAAGAATTCGTTATCTGGAAAGCTAATTTTATAAAACAATCTTCTTTAATGGTATTAGATGGTTATTACATGTACCCATGCATCCATTCATGTACTGAATTTCCTCTTCTTTCAGGTAACCACCACTCCTACCTCTGAAAATCTCATCAAACTCCAGTATAGTATACTACTTAGCAAAAAAATGCATCCTGATGGCTGAACTTTATAATTAATTGTATTTTTAAACTAACTTTTAAACATGAAGGATAATTTTACAATAATTCTGTAAAAATGCTTTCTTGAAAGCTTAGAAAAATTGAGCAAGAAAATGCATAATATTGGGTGGTTTCTGTTTTATTACTGTTGAGTTGTCTCTTCCGGCCTTCAAGGCAATCCTGAATTGACACCTATTGATAAGCCCTAAGCTACTTCACAGGTCACTTAATATATGTCATTATGCAGATTAAGACATGCTCAGAGAAATGGTCTTTCCTCAGTTTATGTTCACACTAAATTGCTAAGGGAAAACCTTGAAATCCCATTTTGTTTCAAGTTTCCTCTACATTATTTTAGATAATAATAAATTGGCATGTTTAATTTTCATGAAATTATAAAATTCTTAACTTACATATTACTTTTTTCTTGGAGAATGTTGGGAATTTTCCCGCAACCTTGTTGACAGATGTGAACAGAACATGAATTGGAGAATTTGGACTCTGGATCTTAGATGAGAACTAGACCATTAAATAATAAAAGCATCAAAAATGGGAATACACTTTTTTTGAAATATAAATTTCTAAGAATTATTATACATTACAAAGTTTTTATAAATGGGTTTAATTTTGGTTTGTTTCATTCTTAAGGATGGATGAAACTAGTTTTTTATGTTCTGAAAATGAACACCTCACTTAAAAAGGTTTATTATTATCTTAATTCACTTTATTTTGCCTTAATTTTTTAAGATTCTAGCTTCACTGTTTTCCTTGATATTCTTTTTTCATTCTTTGCCCCTTAACTCTTCTTTCTAAACATTAAGAACATAATCATTCTGTGGGGCTGAGATAGACACATTGACAACTGTCCAATATCTCTTGTACATCACTACTCACTTTACATGGTCTTTTTGGCATCTGTCTAGATATTCTACTCTTTCCAACTTGATGGGACCAAAACGATAATCGTTTTCTGTCTCACAAACTTGTTTCTTGACACCAACATTGTCTTCATTGCTACAGTTTCAAAACTCTGAGTCACCTGATTTTTTTCATTCTTTGTGTTCATTTGAACATTTGTCGTTTGAACATTATGTTCATTTGTCACTTCCATGCCTTTACTTCCATTCCCAACCTCCTACAGCTAGTATAAAACCCATTAAGTTCAGGACTGAGTTAACCACAGCAGTCTTTTCTTTTTTTCCCCTCAATTCCATTTACAATTAATATTCCTAACTTTGTTTTATTCTGTCAGTATCTTATTTAACGTTTATTTATTTTTGAGAGAGCGCACCAGCAGGGGAGGGGCAGAGAGAGAGAGGGAGAGAGAGAATCCCAAGCAGGCCCCCCAACTGTCAGCACACAGCCCAATGTGGGGCTCAAACCCAGGAATCATGAGATCATGACTTGGGCCGAAACCAAGAGTCAGATAAGATCCTCAACACACTGAGCCACCCAACCGTCCCTGACAGTATCTTATTTAAAATACTACTTGAACAACTTGCTACATTTTCTTATTTATGACCTAAAAGCAGCTGCAGAAAGAGTAAAACTTATGGTCTTTGTGTCAGTAAACACCAATGTTTCTTTTGCATTTGAAAAATGATTGCAGGTTTGTTTTAACATCTCTGTATTTGTAATGTCATCATTAGGGGCTGCATACCTAGCATCATGCTCTTCTGTGTTCTGCTTTTCTCACACTTAAATTAGACCAACCCAAAGATACAAATCTCGCTTCTAAAGATAGTCTTGAAAGTTCACAGGTTTTCTCTAAAGTATAATTTCAGGGGCTTGGAGGTACATATGTCTTCTCCCCCTCAAATTCCTTCCTCCTTTGTTTCTGATGCCTGCAGTTCCACAACTAGAAATACACTATTTGTTTAAAGTTGAATCTTCATAATCGTCCACATCTAGCAAGCAAGCAAACAAAAAAGTGGTTGCCCAAAGTTATAAATGTTAAGTTTCAAATAAACATTTAGATTTCTGTTATTTCTTAAAAAATCAAAACACTTAGTCTTGTTGGGTATTCGTTCCTATGTAATAGAAACTAGGTGGGTTTCAATGGCAAGTTGGATGGGACAGCCACTCTCTGATTTAGATTGTTTCTTCCTGTCATCTCACATCAAGTTGTCTCCACTCATCTACATCACCTGCCAGGCATTTGATTCTGAGGTCCATTCTTTATTGGTCATTTACATCTTATAAAGAATAATGTTTGAGCTAGTTTCCTCAGGGCTGGGTTTAATATGATCAAAATAGAGTATGAGATGGCTAGTATTTATGAAAAAATAAAAAAAAAGATAGGGGTGGAGAGTGAACTCTTAGAACAGACTGCCTTGGTGTAACAAAGACAAATATGATCCATTCCACTCTTTTGTGAGGTCTTGGATTTACTTGCTTCTACTATAGGAACTATATAGCCAATAGAACATTTCAAGAAAAAAAAATGTGTTTCCAAATCATGTTAGAAAGGCGGTAGATAGCTACTGGTCTGGAGATAACAAAGATTAATCAGATAGGAACAGACAATTCCTGAATCCAGAACCTACATTATACCACCCAGAGTTATAGCAGTTTAGGTTTCCAAAATGAATTGAAACCATATATTCATATCCACATAGGATTCCGGGAAGTGCTACAATGTTTCATCGGCCAGAGTCCTCTACTACCACCTTATTATATGTAACTAATTGATGCTAAACCGGAAATTGAAGTGAAATCTTTTCACATTCCTTGGGCCTAAGAGGAGCTCCCACAGGGGCAAAAACATTATTTTACGTAAATAAAAGGTAATTTTGTCACTATAAGACCATGTCAGCCTGACTCACAAAAAATAATCCCACTTGGTCCTCTGTCCATCTTCAAAAATACTGCTGCTTGTCTTATTTAACAAATGGAAGCAATTAAAAAACACACAATCTATAAAATGCTACATAAAACCACATTAAAACTACAAGGAAGAATAGACATCCAACAACAATCATGCTTTCAAATCCGATTTCGTGGAAAGGTCTTGTTTCTGCTATGTCCATCACATCTCAATTCCCTCTCCAGGGAGAGTATAATAGCATTAAAGGTCACTGGTAGGGACTGTTGCCAAGTCAATGAGACAAGGACTCTCTCTCTCCAGAGATGCATCAAAATGCACAGCGATGGGTTGATTAGGTCAGGGCATCTTTTGTATTATGCATGTAAATGAGAATTAATGTCCACAGAGTGCCAGCAGCTATTTTGTTGAGTTTGGTAAAAATGAAACCCTGCACTTAACCTTCAATTCAATTCTCTGAAGTCAGTGTTGGGAGGAAGATGCAAGACTCTTAATATTTCCATAAGTAGGTAGTTGGTATGTGACTTATCAATTGCATCAACTTAGAACTCAAATGCTTAGCACTGAACGGAAAAAGAAAACATCTTTCATTAGAATTGTGTTAGGTTTGTTTTGTCCTATAACAAGGTAACTGCTGAAAACCAGTGAGTAGTGAGACTATTTATGGCCGAATTGTAGGAGAAAATCAGTAGGGTATTTACAGAGGAGATTAGTAACACCTCATTTATCTGGGTATTTCCTGGGAAAGAGCAGTTCTGGAGAACTGAATTTTCCATGCACCTAAAGCTTATGCCCACTTAAAACCTAAATTTTAGATGGAAATCTTTATAACATGTATTAAGCACTGGCTTCCTGCCTTCTTGCATAGATATTTCTAAACATAATATTATCTTTTTCTTTTCCCCTTGACAACTCAGAGGTCATCTTGGTGAACATTCATTATTGTACCATATGGTTATATAGTTCTATGCCTACCGTATCGTTTTTCTTTCTCCTCCCTCAATGTCAAGCTTTCAGCTGTCACTTCGGGTGTCATTGTCCCTCTTCTCATCTTCTCCTTTGCTGTTTCTAATCTGTTGTGGGCTGGGAAACCAGATAACCAGGCTCATTAAGAATGGCATGCTGAATAAACGTCAGTATGGCTCAGAGTGAGGCATTAAGAAATAAAATACGTTTTTAATGTGGAGTTTTTGTGAAAGTTAGTTTGGATATGCAGAAGCTTTTTTCACTTAATTCTACATTTCAGGCAACCCCTTTAGGGTTGGGGTTGCTTTTTAAATTGGTAGAATATTTCTGCATTTCATTTCAAAGTATTTCTCTACAGGAGAGACCGATAATATTAACAAGATACAGGCAAGAGAAGATGAGAAGACCCTCCAGAAGCAAAGAAATTGAGTGGGACAATACTCAAGGACTCTCATCTAAATCTTCAGGAAATTGTGAAGATCAAAATCTTCCCTTGATAACTAGAGGTCCTAGTCTTCTTTATATAAAGATGGAGGGAAGGTTTAGAAGAATTAAAGTTGGGAATAACAGGTAAAATATACGGCTTCCTGTTGGAATGTCTCAGAATTGTACCTTTACCTCTTATAACAGACTGCTGGCCAGGTGAGAAGGAGATGATCTTGGAAAAACCTGAGATTTTGCCCAAAACTAACTTTTCACGTGTATTAAGTTATCTACTTCACTTCATCTTTTTCAAGATAATGCTCCAATCAGATGCCCTACCGAAAGTCCCCTTCCTTGTGTCTAATGCTATCTCTGAGGATAGCCTGTGGGGCTCCCAAATGTATTTGACTTCATGTTGATGGCTTAGCAACAGTCAGAGCACTCCTTCAGTTCCCTCCATGTATGCCTTATTTATTTGTGGCTCATGCAGTCCATTTTTGTCCTCCTTTAAAAAAAAAATCTTTATTTTGAGAGGGAGAGAGAGCAGGGGAGGGGCAGAGAGAGAGAGGGAGAGAGGGAGAATCGCAAGGAGGCTCCATGCTGTCAGCGCTGAGCCTGACATGGGGCTCAAACCAACAAACCACGAGATCATGACCTGAGCTGAAACCAAGAGTCGGACACTTAACTGACTGAGCCACCGTTTTTGTCCTCTTTAAACATTTCTCTAAATCGTCATTTTAAAGGGATTTCACCTCTCTAAAACAGAGTGGTGCTTGGCTAGGTGAAGAGGAAAAATGGATTTGCTTTGTCTATCTCTGTATCTTGAGGATCCAGGTACAGCCACTAAATAAGGATATCTTAGATTTATACAAAGATGAAATTGATGAGAAACAGCACCCTGTACCTTGCCAGGAGCTTTCTTTCCAGCATTACAGTGGACTTTGCTTAATGTCAACCTATGTGCTAGATAGTAAGGCCCTCCATGTCCCAAACACTCTCAAGAGTAAAATTAGTATGAAATCCAGTAGAAGAATATTGATTATACAATTAGTCCTAAAGCTCAAAGGTCACAGGGAAACAAACACCATGGCCTTGCTACTGATAATCACAGAATTTTCCTCCGTAGTGGCATGCTGTATTTCAGGTCCTTTCTACCACATTAAGCTGGGCTTGCTTCCTACAAACACATTGCAATGGATTCTTTTCCAATTTGGAGACTTAAAAATAGGGGCGCCTGGGTGGCGCAGTCGGTTAAGCGTCCGACTTCAGCCAGGTCACGATCTCGCGGTCCGTGAGTTCGAGCCCCGCGTCAGGCTCTGGGCTGATGGCTCAGAGCCTGGAGCCTGTTTCCGATTCTGTGTCTCCCTCTCTCTCTGCCCCTCCCCCGTTCATGCTCTGTCTCTCTCTGTCCCAAAAATAAATAAAAAAAAAATAAACCTTGAAAAAAAAAATAGATAGAAATACCTCTTGACTATTAATAGTTGGGTTTTCTGCAATTGGATCTAAGTTATGAGAATATGAGTTGAGGTAATCAGTTTATTCTATTTTAAGGCAATGTACTGAGATCCACATCAAAACCTTTTAAATTAACATTCAACTAAATTTAATATACACAGACTTATTACATTAGAAAGCAAACTGAAACAAAATATCACTGTAGACAAACCAATAAAAGTGTACAATCTCTGTAGCCCTCATTTTATCTCTTCTTACAAAAATGTTAAAAAGCCCAAAAAAATAGACTTACAAACAAAACCAACTTAACAGTTCTATCAGCCTCACAGATTTCAATCAGTACAACTACATGCCAATTTGGGTAATCACTTGTATACACCAACACAATTCTGCTCCACATACCATCCAATATAGACAAATGGGTTCCATTTTTTTAAATTCTCTGTATTCAAAGCCCAAGCTCAAAATCACATCCTCTATGAAGCTCTCCAGATTCCCTAGCCAGAAGTCCTTGGTTTATGTCTTATCTCTATGTTTAGCCTGGTTGCTTGGTTTCACACTGTGTTTTTAATTTTTACCATCTGATGTCTTCCATAGGAAATGATAAGCTCTTAGGTAGCAAAAGAGGAAGTTATTTCTATCTCTATGTACTCCAAAGCACCTAGAATAGAGTCCAATATGGGAATGGAATTGCATTTAAGACTGTCATTCATCACTATATCTACAAAAAGAGTTATCTTGAAATGAAGAAACAAAGGCTAATAACTTTATAAATCCATTTGGGGTTTCACATCATCCTATATTTTGAATAACAATGGCAAAACAGAATGCTGTGATTTGACATTTCACTTTTACATCAAATTTTAAGTCAAATTCAACTTTCCAGTCAATTCAATTTGCTGCTAGGCTACTCAATAATTGTACATAACCTGAAATACAAAACACAGTGAAAAGCATGGTGTTATAAAACAGAATATTCCAGGCATTCATAAATATGCATTCAGGGGCCCATTCAATGAATGATTCAGCACACAAACCTATGAAATTCTAATGGTGCTCTTTACGTATAGAATAAAAACCATCTAGAGGCAACAAAATGGATGAATTTTCTAGTGCATCATACCATGAAGCCATCAAAGCCTTGCAAAGCACTTGAAAGTCTCTGGGTTTCTCTGTATCTTTACTCAGAGATGTCATACACAAGTACATTCACAGATGCGAGAGTGTCAGAGTGAATTGTAGTGCGTGCACACCAATAAAAAAACCCTGTTGGTTTCCTTTACTCTCAACACTTCTGACACTGAGTGAGTGGGGGGTTTTCCCATCAACCAATTCCCTAAGTCTCTGGACACCAACTGCATGTCCTACAGTTCAATTCTGACAGGAACTACCAGGAGTTAGAGCTGACCCCACAGTGTAAGGTCTCAGTCTCACCACACTCTTCCCCATTTCATATACCAACTGCAAGTCCCAGGCCATCACCTGTACTTTTGCCACTTGTTCTGTGTGCCCTGTGACACTTTCAAGTTCAATAATTTGTTAAAACAGCTCACAGAACTCAGGGAAGCACTTTTCTTACTATTACCCATCTATTAGAAAGAATATACTTTAGGAAAAGCCAAATGGAGGTGATGTATAGGGTTGGGTATGCAGAAGGGGAACGGAGCTTCCATGTGTCACCCTCCCTGCCGGGATGTGTTCACCAACCCAGAAGTTCTCCAAACCCCTTTGGGTTATGGTGTTTATTTGCAGATACGAAAATATTAAATCGGTGGCCATTGATGACTGAACTCAATCTCCAGACATCTCCCTTCCCCAGAGGGTCAAAGTGGTGGCGCAAAAGTTCCAACCTTTAATCATATGGTTGGTTCCTCAGGAACCAGCCCCCACCCTCCTGGAGTCACCTCATCAGCTCTGGTATGGTTGAAAGGGTCTTATTATTAATAACAAAAGACACTCCTCTGACATCTATCAGGACATTCCAAGGGTTTTAGGAACACAGCGCCATGAACTAGGGAGGGAGACCAAATATGTATTTCCTATCACATTATAAAAGTCTCAGTAAGTGGCCTTGAGAACATATGTTTGTGTAAGAATTCAGTACATATCTGTACTGAAGCACTCTTATCCTAAGTGTCATCTTGGAACATAGATCTCATCAAAATCTGAGCCTGAAAACTATTTCTATGATCTAAAGTGGCATACACTGAAGCAGATAAAATATGTTAAGTACTTTTCCTGATTCTCTCTTACACACACACACACACACACACACACACACACACACACACTCAGGCACACACACATATTAAATTAACCACTCTCCGCCCTATTCTTTTCCTCTAGCCATGAGAATTGCTTAACCACTGTGTTCCCTGTATTATCTATGTGAAATATCTGCCCATCATCAGGTACAACAGATTAAATGTTGTATTAAGTTGGATATTAAATTTAGGATGCTGTTTCAGTCACCTCACTGCCCTGGGGTGACATTTTTTTAAAGGCATTTCCTTTGAATACTTCAAAAGTCAATGATTACATTTTAGATGGAGGCATGACAGGAATCTCTAATGGTCACAATCTCTTTGTAGGCGAATATATAGCAGCTTTAAAGATGTAAGGAGGGGCATGCGTAGTTGGCTTCATACACCAAGTGATCTTTAGAAGTAAAATTTCTTAGCTTAAAAGTAAACAGGAAAATGAATGACATGGGGAAAGAAAAAAAAACAGGAAAACAGAACTGGGCTTGGCCAAATATATAGTATTTGAATAACTGTGTTACATGTAAACGAAAATGTGCGTTCTTAGAATAGTTCTTACGGGCTTAACTCCATGCTAACAGGTTCAGAATGATCTTGTTATCTCATAAGACGTTTGGGTAGCAATTCAAATAAATGACTCTTTAACATCGAAGTGGAAGAAATTTTAAAATGTCTTTAAGTGTTCATTTTATTTCATTAGGAAAAATAGAACTGTCGTATTTTATGTAGAAACAACACAAATGACCAGTTTTGTTCTGAAACGTCATGGTAAAGATTTGTGATGCTTTTTTATTTTTACCAGTTCCTGCTTTTACACTGCATTCTGTAGAACTGCCAGATTGGACCAAAGAAGACAGAAAAGCAAAGAATAAGCACCCAGCTCCCTTTAGGAACTTGACCCATTGTGCATCAACAGCAAACTGCCCCTACCACCCCTTTCCCCGCCCCCCAGCCTCTTATTTTCAGTCTTCTTGTGGCCAAAGAACCCGGTGGGCAGTCTCAGGGCTACTATCATACAAAACCCTCCTTTTGCTTTCTCACTCTGAACTGTAACAGCAGTCTACAGCTCCCATTTCCTGTGAAGAAGACAGAACAATCTTTTGCAAAGTCTTCCAAAGCATACTTAGTTTTACTTCTGTATACATTTGAAGTCATCTAGATGGAAGTTACCTATACTCATCTGAAAAGCCTTTAATTTATATCCTGTACTGATTCAGACTGGCTTTGGAGGATATATCTGGGTATGAAAAGAAAGAAAAAAATATCAAATGAATTGACTTGAGACCATAAAAAAGAGGAGATTCTTTCTAATCTCTATTAATTCCCCTTCCTGTTTTGTTTTCCAAAGTAAGCCTAGTTAACTAAAGAGAGAAAAGGAGTGGGGGGAAGAGAGAGAGAGAAATTATTTGGGAACATATTTAAATGTTCCTCCATAAGAAAAAACAGGCTCCATTTCATAAATGGAATACAAATGCCTTTGAATATTATTAAATATTGCATCATTATATCACCCTATTTTAAGCATAATTCCTTTTTTATTTTCTGGTTGTTTCCTTTTATTGTTACTTTGTGATACACTATTACATGCTATGCATTGTATGTTAGCAGTAATATTATGTGCTGTTTTTAGCTTGTTCCGGATTTATCTTTTCAAGGTCAAAGAATTCCAGTCTGCTTAAGATGCTACTCTGTGGAGATCTTTCATAACTTCTATTTCTTTTTAATTCCCAGGCATATTTAAAATTCTAATCAGAATCAGAGTGTGAAGGGCTACACTTGAATATGATATAAAACAGAGAATCTAAAATCACTTATCTACTGTTTTGTCCCTGTTTATTTTATAACCCATCAACAAAAAGCTATTTTGCAATCAATCTCATTAGACCTGCCAGCAATGAAGGCCTCGGATTAAAAATTCAAGAGAGGTTTTGGGATTTTTTTTTTCTTTCCCTCTCTCTCTTTATTTATTTGTTTATTTATTTATTTATTTATTTGTTTATTTATTTATTTATTTATTTTCCTTTTGGGTAGTATGAGGCACTCTGTCAGTCCTGTATTTAAACAATTACTCACACCCCATCTAATCTGTCCTTGTCAGCTTTTTCATGTTAGCAAAATACAAAAATCCCATTATCAATCGCTGTTTCTTCATCTGCCAATCAAAATGTTCCTGTTGTAAATATAGGCTCTGTATCCTAGTCTGTGACAATTTATGAGTTTCACATTTAATTTAAGATGTTCAACCTGGGAAAGACTAAAAACTACTAGTGAATTTTTATAAATGGGAAGTGCCAAGTTAGCAGCAGCAAGGCCACCATTATTCATGGATTGAGTAGAAAAATATCTCCTCCATGCGAAGTCAGGGAACTTTACTGTCTGCCAGGCTCCATTGCCCTAAACTGGCCTTGCTGACTCTGCTGAATTCTAACAATTGAATAGTTTCTGATAGGGCACAATTTTTCATATCACAATAGAATACATATTCAAAAGGCAAAAATTCCAAGGAGAAAGTACATAAATATATAAAGGGAAGATGGTGGTCCTTTGACCAGATTTTGACAGATGAAATAAGGAAAAGAGTATCCTCACGAAATGCTCAAATGCTTAACAGAGTGTAAGAGGGATACCAGGTCCCAGGGTTGGAGACTGGCATGTCAAAGAACAGCTCCCCTGGGCAGGTGTTAAATGGTTTTCCCCAGCCACTGCCTGGTTTCTCCTGGCAGTGCCTCTGAATGTGGCCATACTCCTAATGCCCACTGTATCCAGCAACTTTGGCACATTTTCTGCCTATACTTGTGTACAAAGACCGAATGAACTGGTACAGAACAAAATGTGTGACCACAAATGAAAGATGTCATAACTGCACTGCTGAAATATTTTGTGTAAGTGAGCTCTGTTATTTCTGTGTTCAAATAGCATCTGTACTATCATGAATAACCTAGGAAATTACAAAAGAAAAACAAGGAAATGGTACCTAGAATCCAATACCAAGTTAGTGTATTTTCAAAATCACAGATGTATCTGTAACCTAAAAGTATGTTTCACAGTGTTTTATTTAGAGTTGGGGAACTGAAGTATGTATCATTTAATAGGTAAATATTAATGGTATTTTTAAACAATGGATACCAACTACAAATATATGAACTGTTACTTGAATATAACAAAAAAATGTAAATTGGTATGTTAGGCCAAAGAAGAAAGATCATAAAAATTTGAGTGGAAAAACGTGATTCTAACACTTTCTCTTTCATTTACATATTTATGTCAGTTTGGATATGTTATTTTACTTCTTCAGACCTATTTCCCCTCTCATTTTATGGTTGAATGTACAACAATTGAAACTAAACCATAACCTGAGTCAACTTCTAAGATATATACTACAAATAAACACTTGATATAATTAACAAAAATCCTTGAAATCTGTCTATCACTGTGTCACTCTACAACCTTATCTGTTCATTGCAGTAATTATTTCTAAGCCTGAGGATTGTCTGCTTAGAATTGAACACACAAGATGAATTACTTGTCTGTGTTTTTTCACAAGGTCACAATCTAAGAAGCATCATTTCATTTGGTTAAATCCAAAGTAGAGAGAGAGAAAAAAAATTCTATCAACAGACAAATTAATTTGATTAGGAGAAGGTGGGATTTACATTCCTTGTCTTAAGGACTTTGAGGTGAAATCAGATATTCCTTTTATCTCCAATCTTCGTATTTAATTCACAAAAATGTTTGATGGAACAAAATGATCATTGCAAAAATAGACTTTATTCCTCATTTTAGCACGGCGATTTTTCCTTGGCTTTAAAAAAATAAATAATTGCTGGTTTCTCTCCCTATTGGGTACTTTAAATCCTGGTGATTGCTCCTAACCGGGCAGAAAGACAATTCCTTTATCTCATAGCTACATCACCTCCATGCAAATTGATCTCAGAGTGCCTTTAGAATGATAGCAGCTGGGTTCTCTATAGCTATTTATGGGTCCAGTTTCCTAGGCTTAATTTTGATTTATAACTATTGAAATTAAATCAGGCATTTTCACTGCTTAAAAGGATGGCTTTGAATTCCCCAATTCAACAGGGAGACTATTTACCAACATATTGTGTCAGTAACATTTCAATTTGGGTAAAGGCAAAAGAAGGCAAAATGGCTTCCTATCTCTGATATTTCTACTTGAGATTCCTTCAGAATATGACTGTGTTGTCCACTGACAAATGTGAGGATCGGATTGTCAAATAATACTCACATAAACCTAAAAGATTTTATCTAGGATCAAGCTTTGTGGAGTAATTTCAAGGAGATGAGCTATCAAGGAGTTAAGATAAAGCACTGTATACCCCCATCCAGTGGTATAGTGTAGTGACATGCCCCAAACAGTCCTACTTCATAGATGCTGGGTCCCTTACACTATTGGTTATCCTTAGCCAGGGACATCCAGCTAACAGCAGAGATAAGTCTCTTACTCCTCAAAAATATGATTTGTCTATTTTCCCAAAAGTACAGCTGACAAGATAATTAGACCATCTTCTCTGCCTTTCTTTGGGTGGCAAAGGCCAATTGATTAACTCCTTCTTATGAGTAATAATTTAATTACATAATTATGTCAAAGTATAATTAAAGGAAAAAATGTACAAAAAGGAAACAGAATTTGAAGTAATAAAATACATTAGCAATTATGAAATACAAAAATGTTTTACCCAGGACATAAAAGCCAAAATGATACAGTGAGAAGAGCTGAAGACAAATGCTCAGTTCAAGACATTACTTTTTGGCCATATGATTTTAGTGCATTGATTTCTTGGGTCTCAGTTTTACTAATATTCAAAAAGGCAAGGAGGAGATAAATGTGACTGGAATGACTCTGGAGATTTTAAAAGATACTATATAAGGCACAGATATTAAGACCATAAAAATGTTCTATATATATGAGAAACAATGAGAATTAAAATGCACTCAACTCCTTACTTCACCCAGGTAACCAATAAATAGTATTATAAATCTCCTTTTTTACAGATAAGGGAAAAACAGATCCAGAAGCAAGAAATATACTTATGGAGAGTTAGAAAAGGAAACCAAAGTCTAAAAAAATCTTTTTTTTAATGTTTATTTATTTTGAGAGAGAGAGAGAGAGAGAGAGAGAGAGAGGAAGGGAGAGAGTGGGAGAGAGAAAGCATGTAGGGGAAAGGTAAAGACAGAGGGAGAGAGAGAATCCCAAGCAGTCTCCATGCCCAGAACAAAGCACAACTCAGGGCTGGATCTCAGGAATCATGAAATCATGACCTGAGGCAAAACCAAGAGTCAGACGCTTAACCAACTGAGCCACACAGGCACCCCCAACAAAACTCTTTAAACATGCCTCCATCCTCAGCTAAGTCATAGTTAAAGAAGGTGATGATGAGGTAAATGCATGACAAAGAAGCTAAGGCAAAGGGGTACAGCAGACAGAGAAAACTCTTTGCCTGTTCTTCCCATGTCTGTTCATTTTCCTCTTGGTTCCTAAGCACCATCACTTCTGTCTACCCTACACTCATCAAAACAGCTCTTGATAAAGCAACCAACACACCTAATAAAATAAAAGCATGAATTTTGGGGAGGATCATTGGGTCCCTTTGGGAATACTTTAATTTTAATAGAGAGTGAAATATTTATTTCATTAAAGTTGAACAAATTATCAAGTTTCATATATTAACAATGGTCACAGAGGAGGCATTTTCAAGACAAAGGACACCTTCCTGGCCCATGAAATCATACCATTTGAGCAGATGTTTACTCAATCTATTTGCTAAGAAATCTTAATATACAAATTCTTTTTTTTTAATGTTTATTTATCTTTGAGAGAGAGACAGAGACATAGCACAAGCAGGGGAAGGGCAGAGAGAGAGGGAGACACAGAATCTGAAGCAGACTCCAGGCTCTGAGCTATCAGCACAGAGCCTGACGTGGGGCTCAAACTCACGAACCACGCGAGATTTTGACCTGAGCTGAAGTTGGACACTTAAAGGACTGAGCCACCCAGATGCCCCAATGTATACATTCTTTAAACAGAAATAGTATCATTATTTCAACTTTTGTTTCCAGATCTTTGCTTTTGTCTTATTGAGAACTTATTGTTAATTACAAGCACCCTATTGAACATACCTGGCTCATAGACAAACTTGTCCTAATTTATCAACAAAATGACAATGCTAGCACCCTGCAAGCTCTCAACAACCAGGAGATAAAGAGATTTTTGCCATGGGGGTGATGGGAAAAGATAGAAGAGAAAGGGTAATATACTATGAATGGGATATTTTGCATAAAAAGTCTGGGTGTCATATTTTTAGCCTGTAACAGTAACTTTTATTAATGTCCATTTTGAATGCACAAAAAAAAGTTGCTCCAGAAAAAACTCACTATTACAGGTCAGTGAGGTAAGTTATGGCACGATATGATTAATATGCTATAATGATGTCTATGAGACAGGATGCTCATTAAAGTTGTGGGTGACAATAAGTGGCAAAAAGCACTAAGGCTTTGAAAGATCGGAACATATTTCAAAGTAAGTTTGACAAGTTAGAGAAATGGTCGAGTAAAGAAACGGATTTTAATCAGACTGAGGGGAAAATGAATGTATCAGTTCTGTCCGTTTTACCTCCATTCTGAATCTGATGACTGCCCATGATTTCCCCAGCTGTTCCCAGGAAGAACTACCATCATCTTGTATCAGGCCTAAGGCAAGAGTCCCCTGAATTGTTTCCCTTCTTCCTTTCTTTCTCTTTTACAGACTATTCACGCAGCAGCTGGAGTGATGTTTTCAAAATGTGAATTAGATTATGCTATTCTTCTTAACAGTCTCAAATAATATTGAGAATACAATCTAAAAATCCTGACGATGGTCTACAAGGCCTGAAATGAAATGGGTCCTGCCCAGGTCTCTGATTCTTTCTCTTGTTTATTTTCTCTGCCTACAGGTTAGTCTTTTTGCTCCTTTAACTCTTCAATTTACCTTGAGCCTTTGTACCAGCTGTTCCCTCAGAGTATGTTTTTCCTAGCTCTTCACATGGCTTCACTTTCTGTAGCTTGTGATTAAAATCCCTGCCTTTAGTTGACTTGCCTGACTACCCTGTATCTAAATCTCCCACAACTCAGATCTGTTTCTGTCACAGTTCATCCCAATACCTGCTTTATTTTCTTTATAGTACCTACCAGTACCTAAAATCATCTTCTTTGTTTCATTTTTAAAGTCAGCCTTCTCTCACGAGAAAATAAGCATTGTGAGGGCAGAGCCCTCTTCTGTCTTATTCACCAGTATTTTCTGCCTTTGAAAACAGGACTTGGCACTTTCTAGGTGCTCAGTAGAAATTTGTTGACAGTATTAGGAAAGCATATCTCAGAGTATTATGCAAGGAAACTTGGCAGTCCCTGCAACCCTTTCATGGGGCCCAAAGGTCAAAACCATTTTTATTTTCTCACAAATATGCACTGGGGCAGTTGAGAAGCTACACGACTTGTGATATTACGACAGATTGCCTGCAAAAGTAGATAGATTTTTCAATAATGTAAAGCAATGGCATTCTTGTCACTAAATTATTTTAGTTCCAGAATAGTTATTTTTCATAAAAGCACACTATTTTAATATGCAATGGGGCCATTATTTTTAAATAAAGCAATAAATACATATTTAAATATTTTCTCAATTTTCATTCTCAATATTATAGTAAATATTGAGAGACAAAATCTACATATACAGTATTCTTAGGGATACTCAAAAAATTTTAAGAGTGCCACAGGATTCTAAGTGCAAAAGTCTGAAAGGTAGTGGAACAGAATATCACCAACTAGTTTCCCTTATTCCCTAGACAACATCCAGTAGAATATTTTCCTCCAGGTAGAATTACCTCCCAAATATGGTTTTTGTCTTTCCTGATTGCTGGTTTTGCTACTCATTATTTATGGGAAAAATTTTTGTTTTTTTTTTTTTCCTCTTCTTCCATTTCTTCAAATCCTAAGCGTGCTTTAAAGCCATCTGACATGCTGCCTTTTCTATGAATTCTTCCCTGCAGTTCCAACACCAAAAGTTCTCTATTTGTATGTCTTTAAGCATTAATCACCTATACTACTTAAATGACAATTTGTAGTGTTTCTTAAATTTTTTTGAATGTTTATTATTTTTGAAGGAGAAAGAGAGAGAGCGTGGGAGCAGGGGAGGAGCAGAGAGAAAGGGAGACACAGAATCCAAAGTGGGCTCCAGGCTCTGAGCTTGTCAGCACAGAGCCTGACACGGGGCTGGAACTCAGAAACTGTGAGATCATGACCTGAGCTGAAGTCGGACATTTAACTGACTGAGCCACCCAGGCACCTCTGTAGTGTTTCTTATCTTCCCAAATTCCTGTAAACCCCCTTGGGGGCAAGAATTAATGGTCTTTCACAGACAGGAATGGTGGAGCCTGTGTATGTACCATGCAGACAGCATAAAATGCAAACAGGATCTTGTCCTCGATAAACTTTTTTTTATCTTAATTCCTAAAGTATGAAATGATAAAGCGTAAATGTTAAGAACAGCACTGTTAACCCTCCACTCTAAAATTTATAAATTCCAGTAATATTCAGAACTCGTTTCTTTTGGAATTTATTACCTGAGGTAGGCAGAGTTCTCTCAACCATGAAAGATGCCCACACCCTAATTCCTGGATCCTCTGAATATATTATTTACATGACAAAAGTGATTGTGTAATTAAGGTTATGGACCTTAAAATGGGGATTATTATCCTGGATTATGGTGAGTTGGCTCAACCTAATTGTATGAGTCGTTAAAGGCAGAGAGTTTTTGTCTGGAAGCAGGGAGATATGACAGAAGGCAAAATCAGAGAAACTGACTCCACATTCCTAGGGGGTAAGGAGACTGGCATATGTAAAACATGAACAAGGAAAAGAGGGTAACCTCTAGACAAAATTCACTCCCTTGCTGACTGACAATAAGGAAACAGGCCTTCAGTTCTGCAACTGCATGGAAATGAATTCAACCAAAATCCTGAATGGGCTTGGAAATAGGTTTATCCTCAGAGCCTCCAAAAAAGAAAGCAGCCCCACCGACACCTGCATTCTGTCCAAAGCAGAAGTCTCAGTCTAAACATGATGTATTTAGACTTCTGACCTACAAAAGTGTGAGATAATACATTTGTGCCATTTTAAGCTATTTGTGGTGATTTTACAGCAACAATAAAAAACTAATATAGCATCTTTGATACATTAATTCCAAGTAATTCTAAGAGCACACACAAAATACAACCATGCATTAAAATGAGTATACTGCACTCTTTCTACTCACCCTGGCTGCCTTCCTTAGCATGTAAATTATGTACACAATAGACATGCTTGTATGTTAAAAGACTACATAAAACAGGAGTAAAAAGTCACTGTTTTAAAATTGTGCTTCCCTTGTTTGTTCTAAATGTGTACTTGTCATCCTACAAGGGCCTGTTTCCAAGACTGTTGTACAAAACTTTACAGTTACACTTTTTGGTCAATGAAGTTAAAAGTAGCCCCAAAGGGATGTCCAAATCCAAAGCCATCTAAACTGTTAATAGTGTCAAATGAGGCTGTTTCTTCACCAGCTCCATTTGGAAAAGTAATCAGCACCTGATCTGCCGCTGAGTTTCATGTAATGTAGTTGTCAAAGTGATGGAGTACAACTCTTCCATTTAACTTATACAAAATCAGTATCGACTTGATTGTATCCTTCCCAGGCCAGTGGTAATTTTTCTGGACAAGATACTCTGTAAATGGCAAAGCCAAAAAGAAAAAAAAAAGTTCAAGGGAAATAAAAAGACAAAAGTTGGCGTGTTCTCTAGATGCAAATGTAAACCATCTCTTTTATGCCATGAAACTTGAAGTTCCTGTGACCTTGTTATAGTAAGGTCCTACCATAAGGTGAAAAGTCCTTGGAATCCTACCCTAAAACAGACTATTAACTAAGTGCTAATAAAATATCAGAATTTTGTTCATACTGTGATTTTGATAGGTCATATCTTGGAGTTAAGAAATAAAAATTGACCTTATTTATTGATTATTCAGTGTCTTTAGAGAAAAGTGTGAGGATAAGTTTTTACTTTACTGCCCAGACTAAGAGATGTCCAAAGAGCAGGAAGGGGGAATTAAAAAAAAATGTTTTTAATCTCTTAAACTGTCCAAAATGTGGTTTTCCCAGTATACCATCAAGACAAATAAATTCTAGTCCTCACTAGACGCTCTGTTCTTAGAAGTTAACAAAGTTATTCACTGTACTTATTCTATTTTTTATAGGTAATATTTTCTTTAAAAAACATTAAAATATACAGAGAAAAGTCTCTTTCCCATTTGTAGTGTATTTGTCTAGTTTCCTTCCCAACCACTACTACCTTCAAAGGTAGCTGTCCTTGTCCTTATTATTATGATTGATTCTTCCAGAATTGCTTTAGGCATATACAAACAAAAATAAATATACTGTTATTACTTTTTACACATGGAGTAGCAACCTTTTTTTTTTAATTCCAATATAGTTAAAATACAGTGTTATATTAGTTTCTGGTATACCATATAGTGATTCAACACTTCCATACAAGGCAAGTGCATGGAGTACCATTCTTTACAGGCTATTGTCCCCCATGATTTCTTTTAAATTTAATATCTACAATTTTTCAGTATAGAATTCCTATAACCCTTGAAGTAAGTCCTCAAGAAGATCTGAGAGTAATGAAATACTTACAATGTGTTACACTGAGATATGGAAGCTTAAAGGGACTTCATTTTAGAAAGGCTCTGTCTCTGCTGTTTTTCTGCTTGGCCCCACATACTCATGTTCTATATTTTGCCTCTGAATAAGCCAAAGAAGCGATATTCCCATTTCAAGGGGGGAGCAAGGAAGTTAATAATTCTCTGACTTTTGTCTTAAGCCCCAAACACTTGATAACATCTAAAAAAGAGCCAGATTCCAAGTATGTTCCAGGACATTAGTTTTGAAGAAACCTCAGCCAATGCTGGCATCAACATCCCCTACCTTCAGTGATTTATGGAATAAGACTCATTGTTCACCTGACACTTGCCTTTGATTGTGCCCTGCCCTGGATTCTTGATGGAACACGTATCCTAGACCCCTTTTCAATCTGAACCCGTAACCCTAAGCAATGACGAGACTCATTCTCCTTTTCTTTCAGAGTCTCCCAGGCACTCTGTCTGCTATTCTTTGTTACTCATGCTGTTCAATAAACTTTGATTTCACCTTCTCAGGCTTGAATTAAATTTCTATCCAGCACAAAGTCAAGGACCATCTTGGTTGGTCCTATGGGACTCCCCTCCCCCACTCTGGGTCTTCATATCCAGCCTGCCTCCATTTTCATACTGGGCCAGCTCAGTATCTAACGAACCTCTTTTACTTTCCACAGAGGGATAGTAATTCTTAGGACCATTTTACAGATTAGGATGTTGAGGCTTAGGAAAGTTATGTCCTTTGCCTGGATTTATGTCATCAATTTGGAGTCTCTGTTTCTCCAAATCATATTATATTTCTACTACATTTTGTTACTTCTCTTAGTACTTGATTGCCTATAGTCATATTATTCTCTGCCAGTTTTATGCACACACATCACTAGATTGCAAGGGACTGAAAAGGCCTTAGGGCTCATTTCATTTATCTATCCATTCAATGTTTATATCTCATGAGAACATCCATGTCTCCACAACTGTGTGGATGCTTACAGTAGGTCCAATATCCCTTAAGAGTGGGGAACACATTTTCTCCTTTTTTCTTTCCTCTGCCATTTTTCCAGTTGTGTTATGTGCCTACTTATTCGTCTTCACAATCAGAATTAATATAGTGAATGTAAGAATCATTATTTTGAGGTGAAACTGTGACCTGAGCTAAAGTCAGATGCTCAACCAGGCCACCCAGGTGCCCCTACTTTTTTCACATATTTGATAAATACTCAATACAAAATAAGCATTTGCTAATAATTTATCTTTATATACCAAAGACTAAAAATGATATTTATAATGCCAGACTTCTTTAACTTGATTTCTGAAAGATTATTTCATAGGAAATAAAACCTGAAGGCATTTTGAAGAAAAAGTATTATATGGCTTAGTGAGTTATGGAAATGTTACCAATTGTTAGAAACTCACTATGTCCATTATTATGCACAAAGCTCTAAGGAGTGAGTGTAATTTTGCTGAAACCAGTGTTTCCAAACATAGCCGCACATGGAACTCCCTTCCCAAATAACATACATGAGTGTCCTACAGACCATTTCATGAATCATACTATGGGGAAAAAGTTACAAAAAGATGTTTGTCTTAAAAGATATTGTACTTGGGAGTGCCTAGGTAGCTCAGTCAGTTAGTCATCCGACTCTTGATTTTGGCTCAGGTTACAATCTCATGCTTTGTGAGTTTGAGCCCTGTGTCGGACTACACACTGACAATGTAGAACCTGCTTGGGATTCTCTCTCTCCTTCTTTCTCCCTCTTCCTGTCCCTTCTCTGCTGGTGCACTTTCTTCCTTTCTCTCTCAAAATAAATAAATAAACTTAAAAAAAATCTTATAAAATATATTGTAGTTAAAAAAAAACAGTCAATTGTGTTCACCATGCATAGGACACAGATGACAAGGCATATCTGATAGAAGGACATAAATAGCTCAGTTCTCCTTTACAAGCTTCACAAAACTATATAACTCATCTTCTCAATATAACTCAAAGAACAATAGGGAAAATGCTCTCTGGGTATATAAACGTATGCATAGCTTTTTGTGAATTTATAATACTTTGGCATCCATAGTTCAGATTAAAGAATTTAAAACAATGATATTCTACCATATTTTCTCAAATTCTTTAACATCTCTTAGCCAAGAAACAAACATTGCTGTATTTACATTATATGATTATTTGTTTTTTAGCTAACTCTTCAGATGAATTCACTAAAATACATAACTATGGCAAATGTATTTTGTTTTTTTTTAATTGAATGGTCTTTCACAGCAAGATATAGCATAAAAATAATGTACAGTCTTTGTCGGTACTATAATTATTTCTCTAATGTTAAAAACAATCCCACAAATATCTTTTCAGAGCTCTCTATTATCTCTGACTGAACACCTCTACCAAATGCCCCTTTTGTTTTACTCATTTCTCCCTTCTTTAATAACAAGGGATGAACAAGAGGTAACAGCTAAATCTCCAGTGGGAGATAAAACAAAAACAAAAACAAAAACAAAAACAAAAAACCTACCAATAACAGTAAGAAAAAGAGCTTGTGAAATCCTCAAATGTTTTGGTAGAGGACTCTATTAAAGTTAAGAGTGCTTATTTTGCTTAATTGTAAATAAAGTAGATTTTACAGCAAAGCAAAATAATGATAGATGCTAAAGCTTCCCAAGGACAGTTTTAAGAACATCTATATTTCTCAGGGCTGTCCACTGAGAAAAAGCAAAAACAATTTCTAATAGTAAAGATGTAGGTTTGGGGGGAGGGAAGCAAGACTAAAGTTGACCCCTAAAGAAGTTGGAGTATGTTTACTAATACAAGGGAATTGTTTTCTGATGGCTACAGTCCTGAATAAACATTGTAGGAGTACTGACAATTCTGACTCCATCTTTGGCTCTCTGTATTGTTCCTGTTAGTTTAATGACCTCTCTTGGGGCTACGTGTTCCAGGCCCCTTTGGAGATTAATATACATACCTTAGAAATGTCCTCCACGGCCGGGATCTGGGAAGATTTGCTTTGGCCTCCTGTGAGTCTGCTAGAGACAATGCATTCTTTCTCTTTCCTGATGCACACAGGTGGAGCCACAAGATCTAATTAAAGGTTAGCTGTCAGGTGCTTGCAAACCCTCTGAGGTGCATGCAAACCCTTTGATCTCATGACAAGGCTCTTCTGCTTCTCCCCTCGGTCTATAAAATCTGTGGACTAAGGTCCAGACTTTGCAGCTGGATCACTGTCCACCGAATCCCCTCTTTCAGTGAGTTATCCTGCATAAAATTCTGTGTAAACCATTAAGGAGTGCCCTGCTTCGTTTTCTGGTCTCAAAGTGCCTTCTCATTTCGGGCGATACTTTACTGTCCCTCCCCCACCTTCTAACAAATGTAAGCTGATTTCTGCATTATGTACTTCTAAGTGTCAGGATGACAATTAAGGGAAAGGAGCAATCTTGTCTAAAAGTTATATTTCAGGTGGAAGAAAAAGAAAAAAGGAAATAGAATGATGTGTCAGTATCATCTTTTACTAGACTTGTTCACACGTTATAGTCTATTTGGGGATGTTTGATACCAGGTCTGTTCTAGTGATCAATGGTTGCTCAAAGAGGCTCTTGCCTAAGTAGAGAAACCCGTGGAGTGACATGAAGGCCCTTAGAGTATTCATGCACTCTAAAAGAATACTAAAATGAGATTGGTGTTATGCAACAGTGAAGGTGCAATAGTTAAGCCTTATTATGTCTCAGGCTTCATGCCAAAAATTTAACATGGATTATAGAATAGCCACTGCAATCATGTGGACATCTGTGAGATATATTACACTAACGCATTTTACAGGTAAGAAAATAGAAACAGAATGAATAAGGAACTTGCCTAAGCTCATATAGCTGCTAGCTGGTGAAGTCAGGCAGCACTCAAACCCAGAGCCTAGAATTTTAAACTTTATTATACAGAATAAAAGAAAATAGAAATTCTGGTGGTTCTAATGGATTCCAGCATTCACAAACCTGGCTGTATTATAGTGATATATGAATGGAAACTTTTCTGGTTATAGAAATGTGTAAAGTGAATCAGATTCTAGAAGAGAGCTGGTGTATCTAGCTCTAATATCTACTAACAACAGAATGGTATGCACTCCCTTGTACTAATATGGGCCTAAAATGTATTATAACAGATTTCTACTAATCCAAATATAGACCCTTTGAACTATTTTCCAAACTGTCCTCTTTATGGTTCACAATTAGGTCAAGTCTATTTTTTTCAAATACATATTATTCATCTTTTGGCAAGTACTTTATGATTCTTATTTCTAAAGGAATAGAAAGTTTGTGTTAACCTTCAAAAAATGAAAAATAAAAGAACATGGAACAGATTATTTGATCAGTATTTCAAAACATTTAAAAGATTGCAAGGCATTAGTTTAGAAGCTCAATTATTTCATTTTGAGATAAATTTTCAAGTATTATGTTATAAAATCATATCAGATAATATAACCTAGGTGTTTTCATCATTTGCTCTAATTTATATGTGTAAATTACTGTTTCTGTCTTATACTGATATTTTAAGCTCTGTATATCATATCCTTCACTTTAATTCCTTCTCCTTAATATTTACAATTATAATTTGTCAAAATGTAACACAGCACAAGGTAAACACTAAGCAGGGGAACAACAAAGCATTGGTTGTATTATCACAATGTGGCTTATTAATAACATATAATATACAGTTTATAGCACTTCTCATTATAATTTTTCATCTATTTTCCCCAAAACCTGTAAGATAAGGCAGAAACTGTTAATTCTTTTACAGCTAAGGAAAATGAGCTTCCAAGAGGTAAAATTACTTGCCTAAGGTTATGCAGCATGATAATGTTTAAATATATATGCACATATATTTATACAACATATACATTTTTATATAAGAAACATAAAACACCTCAGGAATTGCTCTTTTCTGGTATAAATCTATTGCAACTCATAATTGAATAAATAATTATCTAGTTTGGTGTTCAATTGATATTTTGACAACTATATTGATTGTAGCAGGAAATAAGACAAAGATTAATGTTTCATCAAAGTTATTTTTATAATAATTCTAATGGGCTAAACTTCTAACTCCTCACTCAAGTGGTACATGGTTTGTTATTTTCATTTAAATGTATGTATGTATGTATACAATTCTATTGCTTATAGTAGGTTAATCAACTGGCAATGTCAATAATTATATTAAACCTACCAAAGCATTTGAATGTTTTATGGTGAGAATTAAATGTAATTAATATTTGAAAATATTTAGCAACGTGCCTGGTACATAGTAAATGCTCAAAAAATATGACAGTAATAGGCTTCTTTTCTTTATACCTGACCACAAAATATACCATGACCATCACAATTTCAAATTATTTGAAATCTCCTGACCTATGGATTTGAATTATTTTCAACTTCCAACATACAATGTTTTCCTTAAATCACTCAGGGGGAAAAGAAGTGGGTCAGCCAAGTCTCAGAATACCAGTCACACCTTCAACCTCATTTTAACATTTCCTTCTAAGTGCTTCCACCTACATGAGCAGGCTGCTGGTTGCCACCCCCCTGGCCACACCTGATGCTCATGGACCACCTGATCCAAAGAAGGCCCTTAAAGAGGATGAATGTTGGCTTATCACGTGCCCATAGATTAAAGATCTACACAGACAGTAAGAATGTTAATATACTATACCTATCAGCATCTCTCCTACAAATTCAAGGCAGAGATAAAGCAGTCAGTTGATAGAAGGGAAAGCAGAAAAATCATGTATAGAAAAGAGAGACAAATTGCATATGGACATCAATTAGTGGTAGAGTACTAGATCAGTGATCCACCAAATTCTGCCTTTGATCTGAGTCAACTTTCTAGGTGCTGAAGTCCATCTTGTTCTTTAAAGACTTGAATATTATGAAGTTCTTGTTCTTTCTTGAAGCCTGGGACATGTAGCTAATTCAAGAACACTATGATGACTATCTTCTTCCTTTCTTCGTGAATCTTTAAAATACATTTCCATTATCAAAGTAACATGAGTGACCTCTCCTTTAAACCAACTAACAAAACAGTCTACTGATATGGGTTACTTGTTTTTTTAAATCTATCTACCTACTGAGTCATCTATTCATTTCCTGTCCTGAGTTTCAGAAGAGCTTTAAGGCAATAATCACATGAGGCATGGGACATATTCTGGTTTATTCTATCTAAACCCATCACTTCTGTTAATTATAGGGAGACTTTTACATTAGCAAATGATCTTAGATAACTGAGAACACAATCTTGACAGCAATTAGAGAATTACAGATTCTCTAATTGGCAAGTGAATCCTCTGAAAGCTTTAAGATGAATATCGATTTTAAAAGGAATTTTCTCAGGAAACAGGCATATACTAGGTGTGGCTTATGATAAATTGAAAACAATATTAAATATTTTAATTCACTTTGAGAGTTCTACATTTGATTATATTTACCCCAAATTGTAAATTTTGCATAAATGTTATAATAAATGTTATTGTAAAATGGTAAAGTTATCAATGACTGGGTCATATTAATCTTAATGTGATAACAGAAGACAACTCCAATGTTATGAGACTAAAAAGACATACTTGGATTTTTTTTTTTATTAAGAAGCAAGGGTCATCCGTAATATTACCCATTTCAGATTCTACCTATTTTTTCCTCAGTGTTTACCATAAAGCCTCCTACTTTTCCTTGCTCTACAAAATTTGAACGATTATAAGTTGGTTGTAGCTAGTTTATCTTAAAAAATTTCAAATGAACTTGCATATCATTTAGATAGGCTTAAAGTGGCAAACGTAATTTCTGTTAGGTATATGCAGCTGTCTCTCATGTTTCTGGTCATAAATCTTTCACTTTATTGTGTGGATATTTTTCTGAGGAAGGAGAAAAGGAAAATAGGTGTGCATATATTTGCTTGACTTAACTCTGATCTGTCTTGCTGGCTTTCATCACCTTTGGAAGAAACTGCATTTCACACTTAAGCTGTTCCACTATGGAATGATAAGTGATGACCATCCTGTGGATTTTCACAGCTGTACAAAAGACATCCAGGTGCACCTGTCTATTGAATCAGAACCCAGTTAGCCCCTCTCACATTTATAAAATTGCTTTTGGGAGATTCAAACCTGGATGACTTCCAAGCTAGTTAAAAATAATTCTGGAAGAAAAGTACAGTACTGGTTCTTGGCGGTGGAAACGTGAGTAACGTTCAACTGCAGCAGATTCCTTTCAGACAGTTCTGATACCCATTTCAACTTCCAAATTTCTTGCAGAAGTTATCTTGTACTCTCAGCTTTATTCTGATAAACATATGGGAAATGCAGTCAAACAGCTTTTTATCACTTCAAAATTCAGGCTCAAATTTAATCCTGCTGCCTTGATGAAGCCAAGGAAGCTGTGAGGGCATTTTCATTATATCCAGACCTGACTGCAGAACCCGTCATTCTTTAAAACTCTGACAGCATCATTCATTTAGAACAATGTGATCGATCCAGAAGAAACCAGGGGCAATGAACTGTGGGTGCTCCTACAGAAGAGAATACCTAATCTAGCTGAAAAATGTTTCATTCTTCGCCTAGAGATAAAGTCCCCCATCATTCAGATTTTTAGATTCTGTTAAATCTTACAGAGTTCCTGTGTTGCAACACATGTTGTAATGTGTTATTTGCATTTAAATCTCAGTTGTCAATTGTACTTGTGTAATCTCCAACTAACAATGCTAGAGTTGCCTATCATTACTATATACCCTGTACCTAAAAATGCAGATGGCTAACTGAACATTAGGTATTTTATAAGGATTGCGTGTATTATATAGAGGCAGCTTACTATTCTTTGACTTATATAGGAATATAACATTCATTAATATTTTACGATTAACCTACGAAAACTACCATAAGGGCAGGTGTTCCTACACTGGCCAAAACTCTGAAAATTCGAACTGATATAAGTGAATCTGACAGTTAAGGAACGTTACAGTTGAAAAAAATTAGAGATAATCTCATATAATGATTCCTAATCCAGGTTCCTCAGGTACTCGGGGAATTGGATAAGCAGGAATTGGTGGTTCATGAACCATTTTCTATATTTCCAAAAGTATCATAGCAATTGTAACTAAAAGGACTCCACATGATAAATAAAATGTCAATTTTATCAGCATCTGGCTGGGATTATATAGGTTTAGTGTGCACAGTTTGGCATTTATTCATATTGTCCAATTAATTTTCTTTGTGATAAGACTGTTCAGTTCTTATTATTGGGAACAGGCCTGTGGCTTCCCTGCCAAGGCCTCACTACCAGGATAAAGAATTTGAAGCACCTGGAACAAGGGAAGCTTCACAGTTTAAAAGGATTTTCATGGCCTTGAAAGGTAGTGCTCAACAGCAGCAGAGTACCTAAGTTACACAAGGGAAGATATTTTCCCCATGGGACATGGCACCCCTCCTCAAAATAACTCCGTACAGTGGGGTGAGAAGTATAAGGTCACACAGGGAAAGGAAATCTATGGTGTATCAGTAGGATATATTCTGCTTCTTTCCATTCCTTAATCTAGCCCCTCTTCGTCTTCTCACATTTTCTTTACTTGGGACTACTCAACTCGGGAGCCAGGGCAGAGTCCGTAGTCAGGTGGAAGAAGCCCAGAGTCAAGCCCACTAAGTGAGTCCCCTGGAGTAGCTCAAAGCCAGTCTCCTCGGAATCGACAAAAAGCCTCTTTAGGCTCTGGCCTCTGGCCTTCACTAAAAGGAACACAGGTCCCATATGGACAGCAGATTTTCTGCTGGTTTCTAAGGGAGACTCTTCTGCTCTTGCCCTCCCAAGAAGCATTTACAGGAGCCTCTTAGAGGTGTTAAGGGCAGTGTAGTCCTCTCTCACAGCACTGGCATATGGCCTTACCTTCTTACATAGATGACCACATAGGCTCACTGGCTGAAGAATGAGGTTGGCCTTGGTAGATGACATGTAATATACACATACAGTTGTTCAAAAATATGCACTGAATGCCTGTTATATACTTGCTAGGCATTGAGATGCCACCCTGAACCAAAGAGAGATTCTGTCCTTCTAAGGCTTACTATATTCTAGCAGGGAGAAATATATTGAGTATATGATTCCCCAAAATCACTTATGATAAACACAGTAAAGTAGAAATGCATAATGCTATAAGAGTATAATAAGGGGATCTAATCTGACTCAAGAGAGTCAGAAAAGGCTTCCTAAAGGAAATAACCTATATAGTCTGACAAAGCTTGCCACATAATACATCATCCAAATTGGAGCACTTTAGAGAAGAGGCACCATTAACAGATTCTATAGAATAACAATCACAGACAGGGATTTGGTCACCCTAAAGATGTCTGAAGGAATAAATTGAGAAGACTGGGTAAGGACTGTTTTATGCTTAAAGAATGAACAATCCATTGGTTCTAGTCCAAAATTTTGGAACTTTGGCTTGTATTAAATGATTTGTTCATTCCTAGAAGGAGGCCACCATCTGCCAGATGGGAACATTCCTCTAAGATCACAATATCAAGAGAATGGAGGCACTTTGGTAGTCCAGTTCTTTAGCAATCCCATTCCAAAGGATGTAATTTGAGTTGACATAAGTAAGACTACATACATTCTTATTGGTCAAAGGGTGAGGAAATATCTAGGGTCATCTGAATTGCTGGCTAGAGAGGATAACCCAGAATAAATGCAATAACTAAGCAAGGCTCTCCTATATAAAGAAAGAAGGTGAAAACAGGGAGAACAGGTAAAGCTTTCTACTCACTACTTCACACTGTGGCTGAACAGAGAGCTTTCAAAGGAGCTCTAGACTTGTATTACTAATTAAGGTAATTCCATTGTCAACCACATGCCAGGAAAGAACCTCATGAACAGATAATTGGTATCCCTGATAACTGTCAAAGGGCCTTGATATTTCAGCAAGCTGAAAAAATAAATGAAAGTTATAAGCTCCTATCTTGATCATAGATGCATTAACTTCAGACCACTGTGGAGAATATTTCAATTCCCACTGCTATAAATATATACCCGTTCCTCATTCATGAAGGACCCTGCCCCTCCAACACACACAACTCCTCTCTGTAAAGAGAGATACTTACAAACCTTATTCTTGCCCTGCCCATTCTTGAATTTGACTTCTGTACTTTTCAACAAGCTGTTAGATGTCATTAATATTCTCTGTGGTTTCAATACTTCATTCTTTGATAAAGTTCAAACATTTAAGTTAATGTCAACTTGATATATTTTTTAGCCTAAATACGTTTTACCCAGTTTTGAAGGATTTATGAATAAACATTTAAAAATGTCAAAAATAGGGGTGCCTGGGTGGCTCAATGGGTTAAGAATCCAGCTTTTGATTTTGACTGAGGTCATGATCTCATAGTTTATGGGACTGAGCCCCATATCGGGATCTGTGATGACACCACAGAGCCAGCTTGGGATTCTTTCTCACCTTCTCTCTCTCTCTGCCCCTCCCCACCTCTCTCTCTCGAAATAAATAAATCAACATTAAAAAAATAAAAATGTCAAAAATAAATGGATGCAACATTTAACTTATACATATTAAAAATGTATATCCAGTTCTTTTCTGGTAAGTGAGCATCTGGGGCAGGGCTGCTAAGCATCTAGCTTGAACTTTTCTATTTCCCTCTACCTTTTTGGCAAGGAAAGGATGAATTTTTAATTGACCTCTGTTAGTTTAATTATCAGCTTTAAACTAGTTTTTTGAGACGCCAAACTCAATATGATTTACTCCTTATTAACTTCCTTTCTCCATGCATCCATACCCAATACTAAATTACAACCAAGTACAGTAAGACCTTGAAATCTTTACCCATTAGGGCCCCCAAATTAAAAAGAATATTTCATGATTCTTCTGGTTTTGGGGATAAAGAAGCAAATGATAGCAAAGAAGACAAAATTAATATAAAATAGAAACGTCCATGCAGTTACTGGGTTAGTTGAGCTTAAAATTTGATTACTATATTCTCAAATTCAACAACCTTGCATAGCAAGTACTAGCTTCTATTAATATCAATAGTTGTCAACCGCGGTAAGTTTAAGAATTAGCTGGAATGTTTACTAAAAAGCACATTCCCAGGATCTACATGTAGAAGGTCCTGAACAGACCTCAGGAACTGCATTAGTGATTCTGAAATGTTGGTTCAGATACTGCACTTTGAGCTACACTAACCTACATTATTACAGGTGGGAAAGGAAATTAGATTTACCTCCATGCTTACTAACTTCTAGACACATGCTACATACTGTATATTTTCTTAAATCATATGATCTTTGGGGCACCTGGGTGGCCCAGTCAGTTGAGCGACACACTCTTGATTTTGGCTCAGGTCATGATCTCACAGTCCATGAGTTTGAGCCCCATCAGGCTCCGTGCTGACAGCGTGGACGCTGTGTGGAATTCTCTCTCTCTCCCTCTCTCTCTGCCCTTCCCCCTGCTTGCTCTCTCTCTCAAAACAAATAAATAAACTTAAAAAAAAACACAAAAAAAATCATATGATTTTCAAAAAGATATAATCTATAATCTATTTTATAGGTTCAGAGAATTTAGCTGGCTGAGATCACAAAATAAATTATGGGAATCAGGTTCCACAAAAGAGCAGTCAGATTCCAAAACCTTCCCTTTCCTTTCTGATGCTGCTACTCTATCTACCAAAGCTATAAAAATAACTACCATTTTTCAAAAGATACTTTTCATCAACATGAATTCAAATTGACATTTAAAAAAGCTTTCTGGGTTATCAAAGTTAATAAACAAACTCACTCCTTTCATCAAGCTTTCCTTTATCAAAGTTTGATGGTAGTTCAGTGTCTTAGTTACCCTAGAAAGGTCAACTTTTTAGCTAATCAGAGATCTTGGTATAATGTAGGTCAAACAAGGCCCCCTGTGTCCTTCTATAGCCTTTCACACTTTTGAAAGGGCTTTTAGATACATTATCTCATTTGATTCTTCTAACAACACTACTAGATCACACAAAATAGATGACATCTTTGTCTCTTCGTACCAAAAATCACAACAGGGTTTTCACTCCGCTCCTTAGTTCAGAGGTATCAGCATCTCAGCACTTCAGCTCACACATGCAGGATGTATTTGAGCTATTCCCCTGCCCTGTGAGGTTGGTGGCTTTGTGTCCTATATAACCTCACGACTACAGTGTCTATCAAAGGGGGACAGCCTAACCAGCAAAGCATGGTGGGAATAGGCTGAATCTGGCTGAAATACCCTGACCTTATTTCTTCTCTGGGAGAGTATGTAATCACAGAAAAAATATTCCCTAATTATCCAAATTTAAACATTTCATTTGATGAAAATGGTATCTTTTACTTAGTTTGTTTCCTAATATAAAAATATGGCTTCACATCCTTTGTGCTTGTATTTCTGATAGTTACATTTAAAATATTACACTTATAATGGTTAATTTAACCCTGTGTCCATTTGGAAATACTCTTATTCTAATGTAATGCCCTTACACATGACAACAGACTTTTATCAGAAGCCTTAATTTAAACAGTAACATTTTATAACATCTGCAGAGCTCTGACCTGGCAAGTGCTAGGCTGGCAGAGGTTCCCTATATGGGGTGTTCCAGCCAGCTGTACCAGCCAGCCGTGGGTGATTGGCTTGCCTGAGTTAAAGTAAGCTCAAAGGGAGAAAAACAATCAAATCATCCTGCCCCTTTCAAACACACATTGCAATTTCTCTTGCATCCAATTTACAAACGTTTAAGAAAGAAACTGGTTAGAAGCACAGTGTGTGCATGTGTGTGTGTCTAAATGTACTTAGCAAAAAAAAAATTGTAGATAGAGACTATTATATCACTAATTAGCAACTGAATTTTGCCAAAACATAGCATCACATATAAATATAAAAAGCTGTTTGGTCTATTGAGGAATAAGCTGAACTAGATTAGTTTATTCCCAAACCAAAATCAAATGTTATCAGAGCCTTGTTCTTCTTGGAAAAGTGTAATAGAAATGCAATGTGATGTGCTTTGATATTTTTATTATCACCCAAATGTACAGTAAATTAAAGTGTTGCTGAATTTGAATTATACCGTCACGTCCTTGACAACGATTATATAAATATCAAAGTAACAGAGAGATGAGCAAGCTATATGACTAGTATCTAACAGTAAATAAGGTATACAGCTTTTACTTTCAGAAGCAAATTTTGTTGAAACATTAGGTAAGGTGGCAAGATATGTGACAAAGAACAGTGTGAACTGGCATCTGTATTCCCCACCTTTGTCCATTACCATTTCCAGTAGCTAAATTAACTTTAGTCAAGGTTAACTAACTCTATTCTATCGCCATGGATGGGTCTCTTGGCTATGTAATTTGTACTTTAATCCTCCTGGAAATTGCAAGAAGCGAAATGAAATCTTTCACATCCAGCTAGAAGGAGAAGAGAAGAAAGCCATAATTCAGATTTCACTGTAATATATTATAGGAAATTTGTCTCTTTTTAGTGTCATTGACCATGAAGATAACCCTTTCTTGTCTTTAACACTTAGAAGCTAGGTTGGTGCATGTCCAACATCGGGGTCATGGCCATTTTTCAGCTGTACAGCTCATCTTGGAAGTGAAAGACAGTGTCCTCCCTCCAGCAATCAGTAGCCATGGTTAAGTATCTTGGTATATGCTTACATGAGCTAAAAATAAATTCATGTTAATTTGTTCATTTTATAGCACCAAATACAATGATAGAAAGGCTTGGAGCTCAGTTAGAAATTATAAGTTTCCAGGAAAATTTTGAGTATACTAAATTCTTAACAGATATTTCCATATCTTCTGATACATGATGTTAAATTGTATGATCAAGTGCTAACTACGATGATAAGTATCCTAGGCAGCAGCCTAGAACTGTGGATTGTCAGCTGACCTGAGAGTCAACATGCTTGGCTCCACCACCAGTATGAGTAGGACAATGGATAGATTGTTCTGTTTGCTTTCATACATTTGTTAAATGGGTATATGATACCTGGTGTGTTTAAATCATAAAGATATCATAATAATTCAGTATATGAAAGAAATGTGAAATTGAAAAAAGGTGAAACTACTTTTAGTTGTAGGTTATAATGACATAGAAAGGGGTTTGCAACATCTCTGAGAAGGCTCACGTATGAGCCATTCTATTGAAAACAATGTAGAGGATGCATATTAAGTAACCCCTTCTACTCAAAGGATGACCACACCTTAATCCATTCAAATGGCATTATCTAGACAGAAATTGGTTCATTTAGTCTTAGATGAGAATAATTAATAGTCATCTTGTCATAAGTAGAGTGGAATGGTAAGGCCAACATGGGATTTAAGGTCACACTTGGATTCTCATCTGTGTTCTGAGAGATACCCAGATCTGTGACATTGGGTAAGTCTCAACCATTTGACCCTCAGTTTCTATTATCTATGATTATAACTTTAAGAATATTTCTTACAGGTTTTCTGTAAAGATCACATGAGAAAGTGGATATAAAAATGACTTTCAGTAAACTAATAATTGCTTTGAAACATTCTTATTATTACTACATAGATACAGAGTTCATAAATATGCCATCTACGTCTAGAAATTTAAGTAACTCCCACAATATCATATCTCCGACCTGATTTTTCCAGACATCTTTCAAAACTCACCACAGTGAACTTCCATCCTATATAGTATAGTAAACTCACTATCTCCTATACTGTGCATTCTTGCCTTTTGGCTTAGTGCACATGCCACATTCTCTCTTCCCATACCCACATGAAACTCTCTTTGTTCTTGTCCATCCATCCTTCAAGGCCCAGCTCAATTGTTACCTCTTCTGTGAAGTCCCCACCCCCACTCACCCCATCATCAGATTCCATACTTAATGATCTCTTTTCCAATTATATTGTTGCCTGAACATTTAAAGCACTTCTTTTTGGTGCCACTCATTTGGCACTTACTGTACCCACATCCCTCTCTGTAGTTATCTTTTCAAACAATGTGTGCATATTCTATCCCTACCATAAGGGTAAAGGTTCTTGAGTTTAGAGAACATGGATCACACTTTCTACCTCCAACATATCTTGTGAAGTATCTTATAAGCAGTACTTAATGTGTGTGATGATGGATATAAATGAAACGAATGAAAATGTGATGTAGGTATAATAACTGAGGTCTAGATATCATTCTGTGTGACAGGTATTGCTTTTTTTTGAATACTATGATCCAGTACGATTTTCCAGTTGCAATTTGCATAGTGTGCCTCTTCAGAGTACAAATGTTTAACAGAATTGCCAGAAGAGAGCCTCATATAAAACAACCCATTTCAGAGTTTAGAAAGTTACCACAGATTAAAACCAAACTAATTTCTTTTCACAAAGGAGAAACATTTAAGAAGCTGTAATCCACAGTATATTTGGAAGGAGTCTATGTAATACTAACTAAATTAACACACAAATCACTGATGATAAAGACTTGCACAACTGGCCAAGTAATAACGGAAAACAAAATAATAGAATATGAAAGAAAAATAATTACAGTCTACATTTCAAATAAGAAATTATGAAATAAAAACAAAGAAAATAAATTTACTCACATAAGCAAGTGGTCCCTTAATCTTCCAACCCATTAACTATGAAAGCAAGATTTTATTTCATTCTAGTTGACCTAAATTATTACGTCTATCTCCATGCACATATATGGGTATGGGAAAGACATGGTTTACTCAATTACTCAATTAGTGTACTAGCTTTTAGGAACTAACAATTGTTAAGATTTATCAAATATTACACAACATGTTGGGCACCTCAGAAACACATTTTCTTTTAATCCTCTTAACTGACATCCTTGAACTCTTTATTTCCTTTACCATAAACTTGACATTTAATCCCATACTGTCTATGTACTACTAAGAGATATTTGTGATATCTCTTCCATTACTTATTAGAACTACTATTTCTCTCTCATCATTACGTTTTTTTTTTCTTTTTTTGCTCTGGTTAAATATTTATTAAGTGACTACTAGGTGTGTGCTGTTCTTGGCTCTGAACATAGACAAGTGGATAAAACAAAGTCCATTAACCTAAAAAAGCCTTCATGTTAGTGTTACGCAATTATTTGTGTATCTATGCACCCAAACTAGACTGTTAGCTTCTTAGAAACTAGTTCCTTAATTTTATTTCTTTGCATCCTCCACATTGCCTAGCACAGTAAGAACTTAATTCAAAATCAATATTCAACAGATATGTGTTACTTTGTTTTAAAATGTTTATTATTACTAAATTAAATGACATTTAATAATTTAAAAATTATTAAATATTTATTAAATAATATAAAGATTCTAAGAATAATACTATCAAATTCTGATTATCTGTTATGACTTGAAGATTCAATGGAAAGTCTACTAAGTCTAAAATGTTGGTATCCACATTCCACATACCACCCCACTCCCACCCCCGGCTGATCCCATCAAAACACAATTATTTACACAGATTTATACAGATTGTTTCTTTTGGAACAATAATCATACCTATAATGATGATATTTTAGCTTCTAGTGTGATTTTTTTACTGTGACTCTCAATAACAGGATGATAATCTCTTAATTGGTATCTCTTCAGACAAGACTAAGCTTCCTTCACTTATTTTGATAAATTTTACATTTGAAAATAGAAATTTTTGTCTTGATATCAGGTGGAAGAATTTAATTTAGAATTATAGTCTATACATATATTGTTCTGTTCATTTTTTTCAGACAGCCAGAGGCTAGGGTAATATATTGGGTCTCTGATCTTTAGTTATTCCCAGATGCTGTTCTCTTTGCTATTCTTTGAAAGGCAGAATAACATAGTGGTTAAATGCATAGGTTTTTAAGATATGACTTTAGGTATAAATAGTATCCCTTTTTTTAAGGATTTTTATGACAGTATATAAATGCATATAAACTTTGGTACTGAGTACTCATCAAATGACATGTATGTGAGTCAAATAGGGCGGGGGAAAGATCCTTGTGGAAAGTTTATCTTCTTTCTGAGACTAGATAATAAAGTATATGTTGTAATATAAATATTTTGCATATGTATGTGAGTATGGAGGCCTCAAAATGGGTTTAGGGGCACCCGGGTGGCTCGGTCGGTTAAGTGTCTGGCTTCAGCCCAGGTCATGATCTTGTGGTTTGTGAGTTCGAGACCCGCAATGGGCTCTCTGCTGTCAGCACAGGGCTTGTTTTGAATCCCCTATCCCTCTTTCACTCTGCTCTTTCCCTGCTTACTCTCTCAAAAATAGTAAATTAAAAAAAATAAATAAATAGGTTTAGCCACATTACCATCAATAAAGTTAGCTATGGATGAACACAGACATACAGACCATGGCTGGTATATAGGAAGTGGAGGAGAAGCATATTTGCAGATTAATAAAAGATGAAGTCATTCTGCTCTCAAAAAACAAAACAAAACTAATCTCAATACAAGATAGCTATTAATATGTAATATGCTTATATTATACACAAGGAAACCAGGATCAGAAATTGTAAGTAATACACTCAAGTTCACACAATGCTCTTTCAGGATGATACTGAGTCCAAAACTGGATGAGTAATCAAGGGCCATCACTAATTGTGGTATCAGGAAAATAAGAGCCTTTCAGCAGAGGTTTCAGGGTCAAAACTTTTTAGGATCAAGTGCTATGTATGAATACAAAAGGGTATGTGTGTGTGCTATAAACAGAAGGATCTATGGAAAATAGGTAACACAGTAACCTTGTTGGGTATGGACATTTAATGTTCTTCCTTTCCTTCCTCCCTCCATCCCTCCTTTTCTTCTTTCTTTGACACTCAGTTGATTAAACAAAACAAACCATCTCTAATCCCTGCTTTAGGATGTGTTGCACAGATGTCATATATATATATATATATATATATATATATATATATATATGTATATATATGTATATGTATATGTATATTATATGTATATGTGTATATATATATGTGTATATATACATATATACGCATATATATATATGTTATATATATACACACATATACATAAAATCCTACAGCTTCCAACCATAGTGAATATACTGAAGGATATTCAAAGAACTGGAGGTTTGCGGACTAGCCAGAAGACTTCTCATCTTCATCATAATTATGTTTGTTTATATTATGTTCTGTTCTTTAAGCCTCTTAGTGTATCTCCAGTTTATGAACGCTTATAATGAGTTGAACGTGGGAGAAAAGAACACCATTTTGTCAGTCTAACCAGCATATGCAAGAAAGGATGAATATTTTTAAAAGTAAATTATTTCCATTTTAAAATACATTTATTATTTAAAATAAATATCATTTGGGATTTTCTTGGTTGTGGCTATTGGCATGGAGGTTTCATTGAGATTGCATAACTGAAATTTCTAGGTCTTTACCTTCCTAATCTTGAAATCCTTCCTTAGGCCAACTTTGCTTATTAAAATTCTCTTTATATTTCAAAATCATGTTCACATTCAGTGGCCTTCCTGAAGTCTCCTAATCATCCCCAGTGAAATGCTTGGACCAACCAAAGGGGTGAAGCTGAGTGAAGCCACTAGCCATGCCCAAAGTAGCCCTCAGACTTCCATAGAAATAAATACAGACACAAGTTTAAAGAACAAATTATAAAAGCATTACCTCATTAATCTCCTCAGGGTGCCAAATTTGCAGCCTGATACGACAAATATATATATATTACATATATATATATATATATATATATATATATATATAAATATATATATATTTATATATATTTGTAATATATATATATTACAAAAATATATATATTACACATATATATTACACACAGATGTGTAATATATAGAGACCTTTATTTTGAGAAACTCTCACAAATTAAATAAAGTAGAATTTATGTACAACGAGTTCCAACACGTCTCTTTCAGCCTACCTTTTTCCCTCTGGTCTAAGGTACACATCAGACACATTTAAAAAGGTAGAGCTGCATCTTCCAGTTAACTTGAACTCTTTGCCTGCTTCTAACCATCTGTAAGCACACAAAAGAGCTCTGAGCCCTCAGGGGCTCCTTGTTTACTGGAGATCCTTTTATTATGCAATATTACTGGTAAGAGGGTAGGGAAAAGACTCAGTGGCTGAAACAGGTATCTGCATTCCTACTTACATCAAAGGGCTCCATTTTTCTTTCATGGAACTTAGAGCATTTAGGAGGATAAAGGATCTGTGTTCAACCACAATGTGCTATTTTACATTTATAAACCACTAATTGCAGTTTCTCTGGGATTTCCTGCATGTCCAAAGACACTCAGACCCAATTACAGATTAGGCACTTCACCAAAGAGATTCTCTGTTCCAGCTATCAAGTCTTTAAAAACATGACAATAATTATGGTTCAGAGAAACACTAGAACAGGAGAAAAGCTCCCAGGAGCCACTTAGTTCTCCTTTCTTCCTGCTTCCCTTCTCCCACCCCATCTCTGAAACCTGAACCAGCCACTTAGATGAGCAGCCTGATAGTCACTGCCAGATGTAGCACAACACCTGCATATTACAGCAGCTGTTCGCCTGACCAATTCCAGCCTGGAATCCAAGAACACAGACTCTCATCCAGTTCCTGGGGGTCCGAAGTTCCTTGTCCAATCTCTATACCCCACTAAATAGGCATTTATCTCCAAGTACATGCAAGGTTTAGTTCTATAAAAATAGATGTAAACATGGAAAACGTGACCCCAGTCTCTATGACTCAGCTGGAGTGGACTGTTCAACTTCCGAGGACAGTTCACATATCTGCTCTCCCAGACTACACCTTCAATTCCCAATCATATAGCAGAGCTTTATGAAATTGTAGCAATTTCCCTGGAGCTACAAACTAAAGACTTCTCCCTTAGCATTTTGGATAATCTACAATGTTCTTTCATGTTTCTATCCTGTTGTAAAATGACCTCTAATTTATGATGGGACTCTAGAAAATATCAGAGCCAAGAGCAAGATTCTGAAGCATGCATTTCGAGTCACATGCCTTGCCCCTTACTAACTATAAATACATAGCATAAGAGTCCTCTGATATGTAGTAGCTACTATTGTATTTATAACTATTAAAAGAAGGGAGGGGCACCTGGGTGCCTTAGTTGGTTAAGTGTCCGACTCTCGATTTTGGCTCAGATTATGATCTCCCAGTCATGAGACTGAGCCCCGCGTCGGGCTCCGTGCTAAATGTAGAGCCTTTTTGGGATTCTCTTTCTCTCTCTTTCTCTGCTCCTCCCCCACTCATGCTTACATATGCACATGCTCTCTCTCTCAAACTAAATAAACATTTTTTTAAAAAGGGAAAATAAGACAAGGGCTACCCCATTTTTCTTGCATATAGTGTGTTCTCCCTTGTCTCTGCCAAACAGATGAGGACTACATGAAGCACTAATCCTCAGGAAACCAAGTCACTGACTGAAGTGGCATTAGTCCTAAGTGTCAAAAGGAGTTAAGGAAAGGAAAAATAAAAGAAGCTAAAGGTGTCATACTTCTCAATTATCTGCTATATATTGGGTACTATTATGTTTTTTATGTATAATTTTATTTTACTTTAAACATAAAACTATTTTCTCCTCACAAACCTTTGGGGTGGACATTTTTACTCACATTTTACAGACAGAAAGTAGTGATACACAGAGAGGTTATATAACTTACACAAACTTAAATAGCTAGTAAAGAGCAGAGCTGGAATTCAAATTCTAATCTACTATATACCAGAATTTATCTAAGAGTTCAACTATGATTGTTGCAGCTAGAGCTCTTAAGAAATGTCCCTTGGTGATAAAAAAAACTATGAAAAAAAAAAAAGACAGATGTCAGAAACACTGTATTTGCAAGAGTTCTCTAGACCTGCCATTGCTCTTTAGAGGAAAGGTGATCATTATGTAGTATACATCAAAATGAAACTAGCATTCCATAATAAGACACCATAACCATTTTTTTCTGGTCTTTGCTATATGTCAAAACATACTGAGTTCAATAACTAATTCTTAAGTTTCAAATTATATTCACAGATATAATTTGGGTATGCACCTCTCATTTCCTGCGGTGATCTTGGACCAGATGCTGGTGGAACAGTGATTTTAAAAGACTAAATCCCGGGGCGCCTGGGTGGCGCAGCCGGTTAAGCGTCCGACTTCGGCTCAGGTCACGATCTCGCGGTCCGTGAGTTCGAGCCCCGCGTCAGGCTCTGGGCTGATGGCTCAGAGCCTGGAGCCTGTTTCCGATTCTGTGTCTCCCTCTCTCTCTGCCCCTCCCCCGTTCATGCTCTGTCTCTCTCTGTCCCAAAAATAAATAAACGTTAAAAAAAATTAAAAAAAAAAAAAAAGACTAAATCCCAAAGCTGAGGGTGTTAACAGCAAAAGGGGGGAAACATATATATTCACAATTTACTATAATGTACTCTGGTGTATTATCAGTATACACAGGGTACTAAGAGATCATAAGGGAATAAGTGTAATGGTAGCAAATTGAAAACAACCTAAATGAGCAAAAAAAAAAAAATATTGGTCAGGTAAATTATTCTATATCCACATGATGGAAAACTAGATAGCGTTAAAATCACATTACAGCAGAGTACCTAATGACTTCAAAATACTTTTGATATATATTTTTAAGTGGACAAGCAGGCTATAATATATAGGCATAAGATTCCATCTACAAAAATACACAGAGAGAACATTTCAGCAAATGCGAATAATGGTTATGTAAAGATTAGAATCATCTCCTCTGCTTTCTGTTCTTTCATGTTTTCTAACTTTTCTACAGTGAATATGCCTTTCATTTGTAAGCAGTGAAACACTCAATGCATTTTATTTAAAAATCGAATAGTATTAGCAATACCTTAACAAGAAGAGCAAAAAAAAAAAAAACTATTTGAAAAATCTCCAAATTGGAGGAAAATAAAATTCCTAACATAATTAAGATTTGTGTAGAGAGCCTCATGAGGCCCAAGGTGCCTCACTGTGATTAGTCTTGCTGCCTTGAATTTCTAGTCAGTGTTTTGCAATCATATCAGATGTGGCATCTTCCCTTGGTCCAAATCCTCCTTCATAATCATAAAGGCCTTTCACATTTGGGATAATGAAGTGGAGTAGGTCTCCCGCTTGGAAGCTTTCGGAAGTAAACGGATGGTTTTGCTTTGTATTGTCATCCAGTTTGTAAAAATGCTGGTTACTACTCTAACCAGTTTAACATGCGGCTTCTACCAAGACAGGCAGGGCTCCTATTCTGCTCTCTGGTTTGGTGTAAATCCTGAAAGTGTAGGGGGAAATAAAGAGTAAAAATCCTCTAAGATCTACAACTGGACAATCCTCAAGAAAGAAACATGAGGGGTGAACAGTCAGTAGGATGGGATATAAAATAAGACTGGAAATGCAGAAGTGCTTAACCATAGTCTGCAAGTGGAAAGCTTTAAGAACTGACCAAGGATTTTCTGTGTCTTGTCAGGCCTGGAGAATTGTTACCCAAAGCTTTCCACTTATTTATGACCAAAATGCTCAGGACGGTCTCTCTTCAAAATCCAGTATTTTTATGAATTAGCCACATCACTTATGCATCTTGAGCTGTGCCACTGGGAAAAGAAGAACAGTTTGAATTATTGTTATTATTTGGGAAGTTAGAATTATTAACAACCAACTAATCTAGGAGAAAAACCAGAATCTCTGAGGAAGACTTTCAATGCCTCTGGGCTGGTTTGTCTGAATTTAAGAACTGGGGATAGATTTTCACTGGCAAAGTTACCCACAGTCTGGAGAAGGGGCGAGCATCATCCAGTATCTGAGATAACGGACAAACTGCGTTGCTGTGGGTTGACCCTGATGCAGGGTTGACACAAATGTGGCCAGTATGCCAACAGCAGACTCAGGGAAAAAAGGAGATCACGTTTGGAGATCCCCGTGAATGATCTGCTGTACACTAACCACTGGTTTTGTTTGTTTGTTTGTTTGTTTCTGGAGTTTTGTTTTTGTTTTCTCAGTGTGCACTGAAAAGTAGCGTAATTTATACACGCTTACATATCATCAGATTGTTACTTCAGCATTAAAGCAAAGAGGTGACAAAAATGCAGGTTCTTACAACTTTTTTTTTCTTTTCTTTCTTCCTTCCTTCCTTCCTTCCTTCCTTCCTTCCTTCCTTCCTTGGTAATAGATGAATGGAGCATGCATACCACTTGAATAAGCTCCTACTCAAATATAAGACTCATTTAGATGATCTTTATTACTTTTGTACACTAAGACTCCATAGTTGTGGTTAATTATGATTCTTTAGGGTGACACTCTAAATTAAACTACCAACAATGCATATTTGAAGCCAAGCTATTTCCTAGATTTAATAGTCTCTGACCCAAGACAAAAAAAAAAAAAAAAAAAAAAAAAAAAAAGAATCACACCGTGTTAGCAACAGAACATATATAAGGTACCTAGATCCTCTTGAAGAAGGAAAAGAAATTGATGAATAGTCCTAGGAAGCTATTCATGAAATGAAGGCCATGACAAGGAGGAGAATTTAGAAATAGTTTTACTATTTGGACAAATATTTCTAAAGGTTTATTTTCTCATTTGACACTCTCAATGCCAGCAAGTAGATTTCATATAGGAGCTTTTAAACCCATGATTCATAATTATAAAACAATATTTTCATTGGTAGCTCTCTGCAAATCATGAAAGTAAACTCCTTAACATAATATAGGAAGGTAGGAAAGAAGGAAGGAATTCATTTAGTCAATTTACTTAGAAAAATAGTAGTCACATGTTATATGACTTCATATGGTAAAAAAAAAAAAAAAAACTGGCTGGCTGCCTAAATATTATACCTTTAATGTAGTAGTAAGATTGGATATAATACAAAAAAAAAAAAAAGAAAAAAAGAAAAGAAATTATATAGACAACTAAAGAAGTAAATAAAACATAACACTATTTAAAAATCAAGGTAATTAGGGAAAAACTATAAATGTATGTGATAGAGTATTATTCAACTAGCCATTCATTTACTTATTCAAAAGTATTTATTGAGCATCTATTATAAGTACAACAGTGAACAAAAGCACTCAAGTGTCTGCCCTCTTGGAATGTTCTAATAATCTGGATAGGCAATAGTTATCCACATTTGGATTTGCAGATTTACATTTAATTCATTGTTAACAGTAAGTCACTTTATTTGAGAATTACAGAGCACTCTTCTGAAAAGAGTGTCAAAAGGTCTAACCTCTTACGCACTAGATTTGTGACTTGGCCTTGACATTTAACCTCTGAAAACCCAGTTTCCCTTGTACTAAATGTGTTGATTGGGAACACTAGATAATTTCTAACATCTATTTAAGTTATAATACTATGTAATTTTGTGTTTTCTTTTGAGAGAAAAACACGTTTCACTCATGTTTACAGTGTTTATAAGTGGAAAGTTCTTAACAACTAAAAAAATACCTCTGATTAATTGCAATCAATAGCAAACTGAGAAAGGCAGCGCAGTATTTAAAAACATGTAAGTGAATCAGTGATGGGCAGGTCTGGGCAGAGTTCAAGGGAAAAATCACCACACTGATTACAGCTATTGTGAAGGGTTGTCAGAAACAGCAAGTAAATTACAGAGAAAGGATCCACAGATCCTTTCCTGAAAATCACTACTATTATCATGGTGTTAACTGGGTAATTTTTCCAGCACAAGGGGCAAATGCATTTAAAAAAAAAAATAAGCCCTCAGATGGTATACACATGGAAGTGTGATTCTTGTAATAGGTAATCTGAGGTTATTGTAGTAGATAAAACAAACAAAAACCCACATTACCTATTACTACTAAAGTTATCTGCAAAGAATGGTAGACCACTCAGCTAGTTTTCAATTATTCAACTTTCTCACAGAGTATGAAACAGAAAAAGAAATCTCAGAAATCATAACTCATACAAACATGGGCAAGCCTCATTAATATTAAAGATAATATCCATAAAAATAAATGTTGAATTAATTACATTTGGATTATCGGTATTTTCATTAAAGAACAACAGAGCATGGAGTCAACTGCAAAATGTCATTTGTTTCTAATTGTTTATGATTTAAATAAACCAACGTCAGATTAAAGAGCTTTTACCCTCAGTGGTATAGAAGCTTTGCCTCGGGGTGTCTTGGGCACAGTTTATGATTCTAGAGTCAGTGAGAATCATATTCTTCATAAATTATAGCCCAAATGCAGAAACTGCTTCTTTTACACTTCATTGCTTGTATAGCTAGCAAGTACCTGTTAATGTGATTATTCTTTGTTCTCTTTTGCTCGAATAATCCCTTAACTCCTTTTATTTGTACTGCAATTCATGTTTCAAAAATGCTTTGATATCTTTGATGTTCAAATTTCAAACAATTCTTTCAAGTAGATAAGGCAGGAATCAACCTCTCTGAGTCTCAGTTTCCTCATTTGTAATATAGGGATAATAATAATACTCCATCTTGGATTTTTCTGAAGATTGAAATAATGATGATAAAATATAATGATGATAGTTAACATTTCTTGATTATTTAATGTAGGCTACATACTATCCTAATTGTGCTACATCAGTTAACTTAGAGTTAATCTTCATATTAATTCTACAAAATAGGTCATTTTGTTATCCACATTTTATAATGGAATAAACTAAGTCACAGAAAGGGAAAATAATTTGTGCAGGGTTATGCAGAAAGTGACACATCCATTAGGTAGTGATGCAAACTATCTAAAATTATATCTGGCATCATGTTACTGCCTTTTGTCAATAAACAGATTTTCACATTGACTCATGGTTTCACTAGGACTCCAATGTAGTCATTTTAAATCCTTAATTAAAAGAAGAGTGACATAGATTATACAATATAAATCCTCTCCATTCTAAATAACTCATTTTGTTCCTGTACTTAAAGAAAAATAAACAAGTGGTACTGAATCTTAATTCACCAGTATCATATGCCATGGTCATGAATATCATTTGCCTAATTCAAAAAAATTAGAATATGGCTAGAAAGAGTCATGAAAGAGGACTAAGTGAATAAGAAGTATTCAAAGCATTTTAAATGCTTTTTGGAGTCCATGGAATTGAAAGGGACTACAAAAAGAGTTAACATATAAAGACAGTGTATTTCACATACACATAGAAATCCATAGTTTTTAAAGCATATAAAGCATTATATGTTTCTCATATAATCTTTTAAAGAATTCTCATAATACCTTTTAAAAGATATCTTTAATCAAATGACTCTGACACTTAAAGAGAAACAATACCTTATTGAATTATGTTAAAAATATTTCTTTCAAAACAAAATTGTCACTTCTGAGGTCGCATGTTAAATAATTTATATATTTTTTTGGAATTCATATATTATTCTAAGAAAGGTTCTGTTCACAAATTTCTGCTCTTTGAAGACAAGAGTTGTTGTATTAACATTATAATACTAATGATGGAGCCATAATGGTATTCAATAAATGCTTCATTTAGGAAATTTGGAGCTCACCTCTTGCTATTCTAGCAACAGTAATAACATGTATCATCACACACACACACACACACACACACACACACACACACACACACACCATACATACAAACACACACACATCCTTTCCTATAGCAAAAAAAAAAAAATTCTTTTTATTCTTCCAAAAAGCGTCCCCAAACAAAAACTAACCATGATGATCTCCAAAAGATCAATCAGTATTTACAGAAAATAAATCTTAAAAAACTAACACCTAGACAGTAATTTTCAAATACAAGACTAAAAATATCGATTACCATAATGAGAAAATGAAAGCATTTATAAAGTGTTCTAATGATTTCAATCTACTTGGAAGATTTATGTTTTTAATTAAGTCTATTGCCAAGGCAATACAGAAGAAGAAGATGTTGGCTCCAATGTCAGGGTTAATAAAGTTAGTAGTCCATGAATCAAGAGAGGAGAGACAGGCTTTGAAAAGAAGAAGGTGGGTGGGGGTAATGGCAGATGAATATTAAGTTGAGCTGAAATCTCCATCCCATTGACAAATCTATGTCAGGATTGTTAGGATTATTGCTTATCCATAGGATATCTTTTTTTAAATATAAATTAGGAAAAAGTGGCTCCTTATTAAAACTCATTTCCATCTGTTGGAAAATTGTTCATGTGTTGGAACCAGATTTTGTACCGTCATCTTCCTTAAAATCTTTGTAATAAGCATACAAATCAACCATATCCATGCTGCAAATGATATTCCACTATACAACCATATATAGCAGGTCTGATTCTCAAGTTTAGAACAGATTTCTTCATGTCCCATAGTGACCTTTTACTACTAAGAAAAAACCTGAATATTTTGCCTACAAATGACTTCAGAAAACCAAGACTTGGTCTTGTCAGCATTTCCATTTATCTCAGTAAGTCTAATAATAATAAGGTAACAATTTTTCTTACTATTTATATGATATTCCATTTCTGCAGCTCACAAAATTTTTTGCTCTGTAAATTTGAATTACACACTGAAAATATTAAATTTCTCTTCCCTAAAGGTTAAAAAAAATCAGCAATGTATGCACATGTGTGTGTAAATAAAATAATGGCTTTTGTCAACGTTTCTGGAAAAAGAGGGAAGATGGTGGCAGACTAGAGAGACCTAGGCTTGCCTCAGTCCACAAAGACAACTAGATAACTATAACACCATCCTAAATACGCCAGAAATCAACCTGAAGAGTGGAAGAATAAACTCCATGGCTAAAGGCAGAGAAAATGCCATTTGAAAAAGGTAGGAAGTAGGGAGGCACGGTTTGGAACATAAATGGATCACAGCTGCTGCAGTGGGGAGGGAGCTGCAGTTACAGAGAAGGGTGAGAGACAGACTGGCACACAGGGAGTACACAGGGAAAATGGATCCCCATAGCAATTGGGCTTGGAAGGTGAGAGGGGTTGAAATTTCGTGAGTTCTTACAACCAGTGGGGCTTAAAATCTAGAGTTTTAAAGATTAGTGGGCTTGGCTGAGATAGAGCCAAGAGGGACTTGGGTGCTCTTGGAAAGAAGGCAGCAGAACAACCCACAGACATACAGTGTAGAAACAGCAATTAGAAGAGCACTTGGGGCACACAGCGGAAAAGTTATTCGCTCATCTTGGAGTGCATCCCAGAGGGCACAGTGTTCATGGAGACACCACTCCAGGCACAAAGGAACTGGTTGGTGCCATTTCCCCCCACCCCCCATCCCCTCAGAACAAGCACAGGGCCATCTTTGGGAACCAGCACAGCACTGACACTTGCTACCTAACTTGCTTACACCAAGTTCCTCCCCACCCTGGGGATCCACCCTTCCCAATCACACTTGCCTCAGTCCTAGCATGGCCCCCTCTCCCAGAAGATCAACCCAAACCCTGGTCGCACTGTCTTCTCACACAGGAGTTTTGCAGCGCCTTGGTGCCCCAAGTGGTAGCAACAGCTTTCATTTCACAAACGGACCAGAGCACACCTAGGTAAAACGCACTACATTCAGGCCAGGGACCAAACACTGCCCGTAACAGGCAAAGAGAGACTCTGCAGAAGATTAGCCTGAAGGACAAAGTGGCCAGGACAAAATAACACAGTACATGCAGCACACAGTGAAGACACTCCCAGAAGTGCCAGGCCCTGGGGAACAGGGGATACTACAAGGCAGGACACTGTAGGATTTCTCCTTTATAAAGCCATTACCCTCAAGGACAGAAGACATAGATAATTTTCCTAACATAGACAAACAGACACAGAGACATAGAAAAAATGAGAGGACAGAGAAATTTAAACCAAATCAAAGAATAAGATATGACCACAGCTAGAGATCTAAGTGACACAGATATAAGTAACATGCCTGATAGAGAATTTAAAGTAATGATCATATTCACCAGACTTGAGAAGAGTGGAAGACACAAGTGAGACCCTTAACATAGAGATAAGGACTAACATAACAGAGATAAAGGGCTCAATAAATGAGATTACATATTCACTTGTGCAATGAACAGTTGGCTGGAAGAAGCGGAGGAATGAATTAACACCTAGAAGACAAATTAATGGGAAGAAATGAAGCTGAACAAAAGACGAAAGAAGAATTATGCAAATAGACTTAGGGAATTCAGTGACTCCATCAAACAGAATAACATTTGTATTACAGAAGTCCCAGAAGAAGAAGAGAGAGAAAAGGGGGCAGAAAATTTATCTGAAGAAATAATAGCTAAAAACTTCCCTAATCTGGGGAAGAAAACAGATATCCAGAATCAGGAAGCACAGAGAGCTTCCATCATCACCAACAAAAGCAGATCCACACCAAGACATATTGCAATTAAATTAGCAAAATATAGTGATAAAAAAAATTAAGGAAGTAAGGCAAAAGTAGATAGTAACTTACAAGGGAAAATCCATAAGGCTAGCAGGGAATTTTCAGTAGAAACTTTCTAAGCCAGAAGGAAGTAGCATGATATATTCAAAGTGCTGAATGGGAAAAATCTGCAGCCAAGAATGTTTTGTCCAGCAAGGCTGTCATTTAGAATAGGAGACGTGAAGATTTTCCCAGGCAAACAAAACCTAAAAAAAGCTCGTGACCACTAAACCATCCCTGCAAGAAATATGAAACGGTACTATTTGAGAGGAAAGAGGAGGCCAAAAATGACAGTATAAAGGTAGGACACAAAAGCAGTAAAAGGGGATATTTCTGAAAAATATCAGTCAAGGAACTCACAAAATAAAAAGCTATAAAATATAAGAAAATATACCTGAAATGAGGGGAGGAGAGGATAAAAGAATGGGTTCAGATTTAAATGACAATGAACTTAATACAGGCTGTTTTTTTAAAAATTTTTAACAATTATCCATTTTTGAGAGTCAGAGAGAGACAGAGCACAAGTTGGGGAGGGGCAGAGAGAGAGGGAGATGTAGAATCTGAAGCAGGCTCCAGGCTCTGAGCTGTCAGCACAGAACCTGATATGGGGGTCAGACTGACTGACAGTGAGATCATGAGCTGAGCTGAAGTCAGATGCTTAACTGACTGAGCCACCCTGGTGCCCTGATACAGACTGTTATATGCAGAAATGGTCATATACAAACTTAGTGGTAACTATTGATCAAAAACCACTAATAAATGCACAAATAATATAGAGGAAGAAATCCAAATATATCACTAAGGAAAATCAGCAAACCATGCAAGAGAGAAAGATAAGAAAGGATAAGAGAAAATCTTCAGAAGCAACCACAAAACAAATAATGACAAAAAATGACAGCAAAACCTTTCTATGAATAATTACTTTGAATGCAAATGAACTAAACACTCCAATCACAAAACAAAGGGTGATCAAATGAACAAATAAACAAGACTCACCTATATGCTGTCTACAAGAAACTCATTTTAGACATAGACACCTGCAGATTGAAAGTGAGAGGATGGAAAAATATCTATCATGCACATGGTGTCAAAAGAAAGCTGGAGTACCAATACTGATATAGGAAAAAGTGGGCTTTAAAACAAAGACTGTAACAAAAGACAAAAAGGACACTATATAATAATAAAAGGGACAATACAAGATGTAACAATTGTAAATATTTATGCACTCAACATAAAAGCACCCAAATACATAAAACAGTTAATAACAAGCACAAAAGAACTAATTGGTAATAATACAATAATAGTAGGGGACTTTACACTCCACATACATCAAAGGACAGATCATTTAAACAGACCATCAATAAGGAAACAATGGTTCTGAATGACACACTGGAATAAATATATTCAGAACATTCCATCCTAAAAGACCAGCACACACATTCTTGTCACGTGCACACAGAATATTCTCCAGAATAGATCATATTAGCCCATAAAACAATCCTCAACAAATTCAAGAAGTTTAAAGTCATATCTGACTTAAGCACTATGAAGCACTACAGCACTATGAAGCAATCAACCACAAGAAAAAATCTGGAAAGACCACAAATAAATGAAGGTTAGGGGCATCTGGGTGCCTCAGTAGGTTAAGCATCTGACTTCAGCTCAGGTCACGATCGCACGGTTTGTGAGTTTGAGCCCCACATTGGGCTCTGTGCTGACAGCTCAGAGCCTGGAGCCTGCTTCAGATTCTTTGTCTCCCTCTCTCTCTCTCTCTTTCTCAAAAAATAAAAATAAAAATAAAAAATTATTTTAATTTTTTTTTCAACATTTTTATTTATTTTTGGGACAGAGAGAGACAGAGCATGAACAGGGGAGGGGCAGAGAGAGAGGGAGACACAGAATCGGAAACAGGCTCCAGGCTCCAAGCCATCAGCCCAGAGCATGACGCAGGGCTCGAACTCACGGACCGCGAGATCGTGACCTGGCTGAAGTCGGACGCTTAACCGACTGCGCCACCCAGGCGCCCCAAAAAATTATTTTAAATTAATGGAGGTTAAATAACATGCTACTAAACAATGAATGGGTCAACCAGGAAATCAAAGAAGAAATTAAAAAGTACATGGAAACAAATGAATTTGAAAACACAACAGCCCAAAAACTTTGGGATGCAGCTAAAGTGGTTTTAAGAGAAAAGTTTATAGCAAATAAAAAAACCTAACCTTGCACCTAAAGGAGCTAGAGAAAGAACAAAACCCAAAACCTAAAACCAGCAGAAGGAAAGAAATAATAAGATTAGGGCTGAAATAAATGATATAGAAACAAACAAGCAAGCAAACAAAACAAACAAAACCAAACCAGTATCAATGAAACCAGGAGCAACTTCTTTGAAAAAAAAAACAACCAAATTGGGGCGCCTAGGTGACTCAGTCAGCGTCCACCTCTTGAGTTCAGCTCAGATCATGATCTTGCAGTTCGTGCGTCAGAGCCCTGCTTCAGGCTTCATGCTGGTGGCACGGCGTCTGCTTCGGATACTCTCTCTCACTGCCCCTCTCTTGCTCGTGTTCCCTCTCTCTGTCTCTCAAAATAAATAAACTTTTTAAAAAATCGATAAAACTGATAAACCTCTAGCCAGACTTACCAAGAAAAAAGACGAATGGACTCAAATAAATAAAATCACAAATGAGAGAGGAGAAATAACAACTGACAGCATAGAAAAACAAAGGATTGCAAGAGAATATTGTAAAAACTTACATGCCAAAACATTAGACAACCTGGAAGAAGTGGATAAATGCCTAGAAATATATAACCTACCAACACTGAATCACAAAGAAACAGAAAATTTGAACAGGCCAGTTACTACCAAGGAAACTAAATCAGTAATCAAAACACTGCCAACAAACAAAAGTCCGAACCAGAAAGATTTCACAGGTGAATTCTAACAGCATTTAAAAAAGAGTTAATATCTATTCCTCTCAAACTATTCCAAAAAATAGAAAAGGAAAACTTCAAAATTCATTCCACGAACAGCATTACTCTGATACCAAAACCAGATAAAGACACTCCCAAAAAAGAGAACTATAGGCCAATCAATATCTCTGATGAATATAGATGCACAAATCCTCAGCAAAATACTATCAAACCAAATCCAACAGTACCTTAAGAAAAATCATTCACCACAACCAAGTGGCATTTATTCCAGGAAGGCAAGTGGTTCAGTATTTACATATCAATTAATGTGATATATCACATCAATAAGAGAAAGGATAAAAAAACATACAGTCATTTCAACTGATGCAATGTTGACAATGTCCAACATCCATTCATGATAAAAACCCTCAACAAAATAGGTTTAGGGGGAACATATCTCAACGTAATAAAGGTCATCTATGAAAAACCCACACCTAACACCATACTCAATGGGGAAAAACTGAGAGCTTTTCCCCTAAGGTCAGAAAAAAGACAAGGATGTCCACTGTCACCACTTTTATTCAACATAGTACTGAAAGTTCTAGCCACAGCAATCAGACAACAAAAAGAAATAAAAGGCATCCAAACTGGTAAGCAAGAAATAAAACTTTCACTGTTTGTAGATGACATAACACTATATATATATATATATATATATATATATATATATATATATAAAACAAAAGACACCACCAAAAAACTACTAGAATTGATAAATGAATTCATCAGAACTACAGGATACAAAATCATTGTACAGAAATCCATTGCATTTCTGTACACCAATAATAAAGCAGCAAAAAGAGAAATTAAGAAAACAGTCCTGGGGTGCCTAGGTGGCTCAGCTGGTTGAGTGTCCAACTTTGGCGCAGGTCATAATCTCACAGTTTGTGAGTTTGAGCCCTGCATCAGGCTCAGTGCTGTCAGCACCCACTTCAGATCCTCTTTCCCTCTCTCTCTTTGCTCCTCCACTCTTTTATGCTCTAACCCTCAAAAATAAAGAAACATTTTAAAGAATTAAAAAAAAAATAAAGGAAACAATCCCATTTATAACTGCACCCAAAATGATAAGATACTTAGGAGTAAACCTAGTCAAACAGGTGAAAGACCTGTACTCTAAAAAACTATAAAACGCTGACAAAAGAAATAGATGAAAAGACAAAGAAATGGAAAGGCATTCCATGTTCATGGATTAGAAGAACCCATATCGTTAACATGTCTGTGCTACCCAAAACTATTTACACATTGAATGCAATGCCTGTCAAAATACCAACAGCATTTTTCAAAGATCTAAAGCAAACAATTCTAAAATTTGTATGGAACCACAAAGACCCCAACTAGCCAAAGGAATTTTGAAAAGGAAAGTAAAGCTGGAGGAATCACAATTCTAGACTTCAGGTTATATTATAAAGCTATAGTAATCAAAACAGTATTGTGCTGGTACAAAAACAGACACACAGGTCAATAGAACAGAATAGAAAACCCAGATAAAAAACACACAACTATATGGTCAATTAATCTTTTACAAAACAGGAAAGAAAATGCAGTGGGAAAAGACCATCTCGTCAACAAATGGTGTTGGAAAAACTCAACAGCTACATGCAAAAGAATGAAACAGAGCCACTTTCTTACTCCATACAAAAAATAAATTTAAAATGGATTATGAAACCATAAATATCCTAGAAGAGAACACAGGCGGTAACTTCTCTCTGACATCAGCCATGGTAACTTTTTTCTAGATATGTTTCCTGAGGCAAGGGGAATAAAAACAAAAATATACTATTGAGACTGTATCAAGTAAAAAGCGTCTGTACAGTGAAGGAAACAATTAAAACTAAAATGCAACCTATAAAATGGGAATCATATCTGCAAATGACATCCAATAAAGGGGTAGTATCCAAAATATATCAAGACCTTATAAAACTCAGCACCCCAAAAATGAATAGTCCAATTTAAAAAAAATGCACAGATGACATAGACATTTTTCCAAAGAGGGCATACAAATGACCAACAAACACATGAAAAGATGCTCAATATCACTAATCATGAGGGAAATGAAAATCAAAACTATAATAACTTTCACCTCACACCCATCAGAATGGCCAAAATAAACAACACAGGAAACAACAGGTGTCGGCGAGGATGTGTACTGTTGGTGAAAATGCAAACCGGTGCAGCCACTGTGGAAAATAGCATGGAGGTTCCTCAAAAAGTTAAAAGTAGAACTACCCTATGTTATAGCAATTTCAGTACTGGGTATTTACCCAAAGAATACAAAAACATGAATCCAAAGGGATACATGCACCTCTCTTTTTAGCAGCATTTTTATAATAGCCAAGATATGGAAGCAGCCTAAGTGTCTATCAGTAGATGACTGGATAAAGAAAAAGTGGTGAGGGGCGCCTGGGTGGCTCAGTCAGTTGAGTGACCAACTTCGGCTCAGGTCATGATCTCCCGTTTTGTGAGTTCAAGCCCCGTGTTGGGCTCTGTGCTGACAGCTCGGAGCCTGGAGCCTGCTTCCACTCCCCCACTCATGCTTTGCCTCTCTCTGTCTCAGAAATAAACATAAAAAAAAATTAAAAAAAAAAGAAAAAGTGGTGAATACATATCACGTGCGCATGTGCACGTGTGTGTGTGCGCGCACACACACACACACACTCACACGTATAGTGGAATATTATTCAGCCACAAGAAAGAAAAAATTTTGCAATTTGCAAGACATGGATGGAGCTAGAGTGTATAATGCTAAATATAAGTTAGTCAGAGAAAGACAAATACTGTATGATTTCACTCATATGTGGAATTTAAGAAACAAAACAAGTGAACAAAGGATAAAACAGACACAACCCAAAAAACAGACTCCTAACTATAGAGAACAAACTGGTGGTTATCAGAGGGGAGGTGAGTTGGGAGATGAGTGAAATAGGTGATGGCAATTAAGGAGTGCACTTGTAATGAGCACTGGGCAATGTATGGAATTGTTGAATCAACAAATATTACACTGTATGTTAACTGGAATAAAAACTGAAAATGCCAAAAATGTTTTTTTTTCCTTCCATATTTCATTGAAATAGTGTTTTGGCATCAACATATTTTAATATATCAGTACCTTTTTGGTTGAGTATTTTTTTCTGTTTTTGAATGTCTTTGTTAGGCATATCATTTCTTGGAAACAGTGGCTGCCATCTAGGGTCTAAAAAGTGAAGACAATGACTGCCTGCTCAGTATAGATTCCATAAACCAAAACATCAGCTGGACACCTGCAGCACTGATTATCTATGGCATTTCTGGGTCTACTAATACAACTCCCGCCTACCAAATAAAGGAATGGGATTTTACTAAAATGTGGCCTAATATATTTAAGAAAACTATCCTCAAAACTATAGAGCTAGTATATTTACTAAATTCTCCTTTGCTCTGACCCAAAGAGGCTTGAGTGCATGGTTTATAACAGTTTATTGAAGACACTGGGGAGAGTTTGTTCCAGACATGATTATTATCTGTCATTTTTAGAAAGGTCTTATATACTACTGTGAAACCGATTTTTTAAAAACATCTTTACATCCAATCATATAATACATTTCCAAACCACACAGAGCACATACATGCTCACTCTCACCTACAACTTCCGTCTTGCTTTCCCCCTGAGTAATTTTTTCTAATTACAATCTCATGTTCCACAACTTTTTAAATTTCCTATTGTCAAAAATTATGTGTTTATTGGTGTGGTTCCTCTCCTTTCATTATAAATTCCCTGAGAACTGGAAGATCTCTGTAACTAAAATCTTAGCCCAGAACTTAAGCTATCCAGTTAAGATTTATGTGAGGGGTTTCACGGCACCACTCCATATGCTGGGCATTTTACAAAGTTTGGCTGATTTGATCCACACAACATTGTAATTTGGTTACCATAATTATCCCCACTTCACAGAGGAGAACATAAAGAATTTAAGTTGTACAGTTAAAACCTGAGAGGGAGATATGTAAAAAGTATCAGAATCTATAGAGTCAGGATTTGAACCCAAGAACCCTAACTCCAGGCCTGCAGTCTTAACTACAACACTAGCTTATGCTACATTACCTCTGCAGGGAAACTTTTGTGCATGGTCTTCGGTGGGGAAGTGACAAGACAATTCCAGATGAGATGGAAAATAGTGAATAGAGGCTTCCTGAGGTATCTATCAGCACTCCTCACCTTCTAGTCGGCATTAAGAGCAGCGTCCCTCAGGGAATACGGAGAGTTGCCATCTGATACCACCATAATTCACACCTTGCTTTGCATTCTCCCTGACAACCTTATTCATCAGCCTGTCCTTCTGTTTCAGACTCACGATTCTCTTCAGACTCAGTTTTGAAAGGAAGGCTCAAAATTTCTGTTCTTCTCTGAGCCTGTGGATTCCTTATATTCACCTAGAGCCTCCTTTTTGCATGACAGAGATGCCCAAGTTCATTATCAACAGGCTACTGCTGAGTAAAATTTCATCCTTTCTTTACCTTCTCAACTAAAGCAGTTCTCTTTACCTTTGTCATCTTGCCACCACTCTCTGAGACAGATGAGGCACCCAGCATGCTCGATTTCCATAACATTTACATGATATTAATAGAAACAGGCCAGTATCACAAGGATGACATTGAAGAAAAGTTTGTTCACATTTTATAACATAACTCTCCAAGATTATCTTGCCAGTGGTCTTTTGAAGCAAGTTCATTTTTCACGGAGAAGTGGGTTTTATGTATCATTTTTTGGAAGATTCTTATGTTCTACTAATTTTTTTTTAATTCCCTATTGCCAGTCTGACTGGAACTATGTAGTGACATCAATATTGTCAGATTCAACCAAGAGTCATTAGAACTACAATAAAATATCATGTCTCTAAAGACTATTTATTATAGTATAAAATAGAATCAAGCATAACTTTAATGAGATTTCTCAGACTGTGTGTCTTTGAAAGAAGCTTGTTTTCCATGTGTAGTCGACCAGAAGATCAGAGCGCCTTCCCACCTTCTCTCATTATCTGAGTGTTGAGCAGTGTAGCCCACAGGAAAAGAACCATAGGAGTCTCCCTGCATCTCTTAGATGGTATATAATTTATTGTAATGTATTGTGTCAGTCTATGATTATTTCTTTGCTTTTCTTCTACTCTGACTTCAAATTTTTCCATTACCTCTCTTACTGTGATTGCATTTGCTCTGAGACTTACAGATTCCTCCTTGACTGTAACTCAGACAAATTACTCATTACAACCTGTTTTAGTCCTCTGATCCTGATATCTGGCCTTGTTCCTCAATCTTTGCTATAGCCCCAATAATACATTAGATTTTTAAGAAACAACAATGAAATTAAACTTTGGCTATCACTTTCATGTAATACATATTTTTCCTCCCATATAAAAACAAAGATACACCAGAGATGCCTGGGTGGCTCAGTTGGTTAAGCGTCCAACTTCAGCTCAGGTCGTGATCTCGCTTGGTCTGTGAGTTCGAGCCCCGTGTCGGGCTCTGTGCTGACAGTTCAGAGCCTGGAGCCTGCTTTGGATTCTGTGTCTCCCCCTCTCTCTGCCCCTCCCCACTCATGCTCTGTCTCTGTCTCTCGATAATAAATCAAATGTTAAAAAAAATTAAAAACAAACATATACCAACTCCAAGCAAACTTGACAAGAAACTGAAATGAAACTGGGATGAATTGAGAACTGGAGTGACTTTTTAAAAATTGTCAAAACTATTGAATTTGCTACAATAAATGAACAGAACATTTTCAAGTTAAAGACAAGTTGTAATCAGACTAGTCTTTCATATGTTAGTTGCCTGGAATTTTATTTATTTATTTTAATTTTTAATAATCGACTGAGCCACCCAGGTGCCCCAGTTGCCTGGAATTTTAAAAGCACTTCCATAAACTTATAAATTCAGGGGAACAGTCTTGCTGGATGGAGATTTAAAAATCACAGTCAGAGCAGATGTTGTCAAGGAGAAGAAGGAACAGAAAGAGGAGGAAAGAGGATGAGCGAGGTCACTGACAGCTTGGCAAGACTAAAAGTGTGAACACCTTGATCTGCAGGCGGTGGTTCAGAGGGTACAGTTAAGGGATAACAGGATAACAGTGCATTCCCTGTTAGTGTGTGTGAAAAGTGCACATCCCCTGAACCCACCTCTGATCTATTCTGTCAGAATCTCTTGGAGTGGAACCCAGGAATCTGCCTTACAGAGAACCCCCCCGGCCCCCACCACACACACACACACACACACACACACACACACACACACACACACACACACACACACACACACACAAGGTAACTGTGTCACCAAATTAGAAAACCTTTTCACAGCTATCAATGCATTGATAATCAATACAGGCCTTCTACAAACTAAAGCAAAAGATGCACACCAAGTTCTGTCCATTAAAATTCTACTGTCCAGTTGCTCAATTTGACTCAGTGTGCCGTGTTTTCTTTTGGCTGCTAGCCTGATGAGCCCAGTTCTTTATTCTGGATCTGATCTGTGTGCTGTTATGTCAGAGAACGGGCTAATTTGAGTCTCCTTTGAAATGTCTGCCTCTATCTAGGTCATAAAAGTTTGGCATGACCTTTAAGTACTTCATAATTCCTTAAAAATATGTCAGTGTTATGCATATATGCATGTCACCAATGGATTTATATATCATCTTTCAGGCTGGATATAAAACCACCCGTACTTTCTCCACCTATAATGAAGTAGGAAAATAAATATTTAAAACTATAATTCATTTCTCACATTAGACGTGTAGGAACATATGGATGTGGAAAAAATTGGTGTGCTTTTCTTTTCATAGTAGAGAAAAAATAAGGAAAGTGAAAAGAAAAGAATCAATTGAATAAAAGGAGAGAAAATAAATTTCTGGGAATGTACTGTTCCCAGCTCAATGTTCTCAGCCAGTAATTGAGCATCATAATTATTATTAGAACAGCAACACTTCAGCCAAGGCCTGAAGTCAGTGATCAGCTAAGAGGAGTGCAATGAGTGGTCCTCATCGCTGGAGGAACAGTAACCATGGAGCAAAGCAACACTCTCTGTACCTCTCACTGAGTGAAGCCTAGAATATTTAGCTCACATCCCCCTTTTAAAATTGTACGGATGTTTAAAATTACAGATAAATATGTATTTACAAGGTTACCGTATACATTTTAGGGAGGGAGAGCTGGTTAGTCAGAACTCCTAGATTTAATGCAAAATAGAATAAAATTAGTTTGACTCTGATTTTCTTTTAAACTTGCCTCTCAAGAAAGTATGGAAAAGAGAGTCAAGTAAAGATTATAATGGTGCAACACATATTGTTGCCTGTTACCGCTTCTCTGCAGTATACGCCTTGTGCGTCCATATTTTATACCTGCAGCATATCCATCTCTCTTATGAACCAGGATATTTCCAAACCAAAAAACAGAAGCGAAGCACTGAGCTGAGCATAAAACCAGAAAGTATGATCTCAGTTGATTTTCTTCTGGCACGTGAGGTTCTGTTTTCTGATTCATAAAGATTTAGGTACTATTACATCAAATCGCTCAGATTCCAGTGCGGCTACTACCCTCAAAACTAGACACTAGTTTGTCATTCTTAACAAAAAGTACAGGGAGCTACTCCGCGAAGAGAATTATTAATATAACTGTCCTGTCATTCGCTGAGTGAAATACTGAGTAAGGGAAAAGCCTTTGTAATTATACTACAAATAAACATTTACTATTTCAGAACTTTAAATGATGCAACAGGGAAACATTTGCATAGACTGAAACTCGTTTTTGCTGTTGATTGGATTGGCCCTTTGTAATGTTGCCAGGCAGGGGACCAGTACACTTGCAGAAAAATCAAATTTAATTGGACAAGTAAATTGATGAAAAACAAACCAAACTAAGTAAAAACTGGAAAATGATTTATTTTTATTGCCTACATCATAGACTGAGACAAAATTTTGTTTAAATTATTCAGGTTTCTTTTCTATTATGACATATGAAAAACAACAACCACCACCTTCCCAATGATTGTTTCGTTTGAGGTGGGAAAACGAGCATTAAGTGATCAATAGAATGGGCAACAGTGAAGAATGACAAACTTTGTTATCTCTGTAGACTACTCTTTTCCCTGTCATGTTTTATTTCTTTAAATAGATAATATAATTGCATTTAATGATGAAAAAGTAAATACAGTCATGATTTATTATTTTTGTCAGACTACCGGAATTGACAGTTAGATGAAGACCCCAATAATGTGGCTTGAGAATTGGCATTGTATTTCAAGTCTGCTGATCTTTGGAGAAGACTAGTACTTGATAATATAGTTTTGATACACGATTAACCATTGAAAATTAGGTTAGATTAAAGGAAATTAATTTTCTGCGGGTTTAACCAATGGTTTACAGAGATATTTGCAAGAATGGAAATCAGACTGGATTAACAAACGGGCTGTTTTCATTCTTATTTTAAGCTAATGGCACAATGTGTTTTAAAAGTGCTTAAACTACCTCAGATTTTTTTTTATTCATGTGTGCATGTACATGTGTGGGGACTGCAGTTCTGAGATGTTATGTATCATAGTTTTTCATTTGACCTACCTCTTAAAAATTGTTCTTAAATTACCTGAAGTAGTTATAAATCATTAGTGATTTTGCTCCCCAGAGGACATTGGGCAATGTCTAGAGACATTTTTGCTTGTCACAAATGAGGCGGGACCGGGGGCTACTGACATAGAGTGAAAAGCAGATTCCACTAAACATCCTGCGGTACAAGGGCCGGGCCCACAGCAAAGCGTCATCTGACCCATAGTGTCAACCATGCCAAGCTTCAGAAACTCTGCCCTAAACCTTGAACTCTTACGCAATCTTCTGCAAATGTTTAGTTCAGACAAAAGCACTTTTCAGTGGAACACAGAATGTTGCATTCCAGTAGAGCCTCTTTTCCTCAGCACGGCTGGATGAGTAATGCATTTACACTGGTTGATGTGAATCCAGACTAAGAAGAAACTTCAGTAGCCCTAAATGTGTTATTGCCTTTTTTTCCCTTTCTGTGACAATAAACATCATATTTATGCTTACTTTCTCTTTGCCAGGTGTGAAGATAGAATTCTAATGAGCCATTGAATATCATAAAAGAGGAGTGAAAACAAGCACCTGGCTCAAAGGTCCACTGCCTGCTCATATAAGGTCCTCAATTCGCTCTGGCAGTCCCTATAAAACGAATGAGCTGTAGAGAAATGCTTTTTCTGGCAGTGTACCTATAACTTAAAATATTTCTCACCAGGAAAAAAAATGAATCCCCCCACCACACACACACACACACACACACACACACACACACACACACACACACAAACCCTCCTCTATTCTGTTGGCTAAAGAGGCAGGGCAGACACATTTCAAAGTATACAGGTAATATACTTTACCACTAAATTATTTCAGGCAAATAAATCCACAGAACAGAAAATGAAATATTCAGGACTTCAACATGTCCAAATGTCAACAAATCTCAATAAATGACTAAAAAATATGAGCTCAGTATATCTCATCTCCTGCTAAGATATCACAGAGTCTTGTGTTAGTAACACTCTAGTCTTTGTCTTGCCCTATCTAAAAAACAAAAACAAAAACAACAATCCTGTTAGAACCTAGTAACTCCCTTTGTCTCTTCTGTACCGTGTCCTTCAGTTAGTAGCCACACCCAGATGACTTAAACATACATTATCCCAGCCTAGATTCAGCCTAGATTCTGAGATTCAGATTCAAATACTCAACTGCCTACTTGGCATCTTCTCTTACCACGAAGCACCTCACCTCTTATTCTTGGTATCTCCTTCTACTTGAATCTATACATTTGATGTACTATCAGCTTTCCATCTTCACTTCCTCCATTCAGGTCCAAGACATTATAATAGGAATTCCTGCAATACCTTCCTAGCAGGCTGTCACACATTTACTACAAACCCCTGTCATCTGTGAAAAAATATCTGATCATAGCAGCTTTTCATAAAACTGAAAATAGTCTCTTTGCTATTTTAGAATAGAAGCAAAACTCTTTAATATGGCCTCAAAGCCTTCCCTTGTTCTGGAAACAAAATTCAGTCTCATTTCAAACCACTCTCTCCCTGCTTCCTGAATTCCAGCTACAATGGCCTTGAACCTACATTTCCCCTCCTCTGTCCTACCCCAGGACCTTTGAACATGCTGGTTTTCTCTACCAGGAATGTCTTTTCTCTCTTCACCTGGTTCACCCCTATTCATCCTTTCAATTTCATCACAAATGTCACTTGTTTAGAAAAATCTTCTCACAGCCCTTGACTAGGCCAAATCTCTGAGAGACTCCTAGAGCTCCATGTTTCTCTCTTTCCTGGCCGTCAGATATGATTGCAATTTTAGGTTTGTTTGTGGAATTACCTAGTGAGTGTCTTTATTCCTTATAAGAATATCATAAAGGGCAGGGACTATACCTACTTTTCCTCATTATTAGACACGTAGATCTTACAGCAGTGCTTGGTACCTAGAGCATGGTCAACAAATACGTATCAAATAAGTAAATGGACACTCTAGTGATACTTTAAGAGTAATAAAAAAGAGCTATTTGAGATTTTGGTCCTCATTTCTGAAGCAGTGATACATTGCAGGGAAAGGTGCATTATTCCACAATGGTATGAAAGGCCAGTGCTTGAAAAATTATTAAAAGAAAACTATAATGGCTTGAGACCAATAACAAACTGTCACTTATGAAACTCCCACTATATCACTCAGATTATTTTATTTAATTTTCCCAACTCTTCTATGCGCCAAATGTGATTATTTCCATTTCAAATAGGAGAAAACTAGGCTTAAGAAGTTAAGTAACTGGGGCACCTGGGTGGCTCAGTAGGTTAAGTGTCTGACTCTTGATTTTGGCTCAGGTCATGGTCTCATGCATTGTTTGTGAGATTGAGCCCCGCATCAGGCTCCACACTGGTCATGGAGCCTGCGTAGTATTCTCTCCCTCGCTCTACCTCTGCCCCTTTCCTGCGCTCCCTCTCTGTCTCTGTCTCTCAAAGAAATAAAAATTTAAAAATTCTTAGCCATTTAATAATTTTGGAGGATCACCCTTTATGAAACGCCTTTTTCTGTCTTCCATGTAAGTATACAAGGGCGATACTTGAGACTTTTTGGTCACACAATTAACTGTAAGACGTGATTATTCAATGAAAGTCAGCTCCTAAAATGGCTAAAGATTTTGTTATAAAAAAGCTTACTGACACTAGTCCCAATTTATTATAACAAGGATCCCATCGAGAAAATTGTATTTCTTTTAAAGATCTTTTTAAAAAAAAAAATCAAGAGTACAAGACTTAAAAAGAAAAAAAAAAAAAACAAAACACTGAGGAATATCAACACATGGGAATCACAAGTGAGGTTTGTGGGAGGCAAATTTTCTCCAAACATGCAAAGTCTAAATGGAAGGACAAGGTGTGATGAGCCCAACCTGAAGACAGGCATTATAAATAGCTTGGAAACCATGGGTGCTAGAAAACATCTCATTACAGAAGTTTAGATTAAATACTATTTTTGAGAACAATTTCTGGCTTAAAATGGCATATGTTAAAAAAAAAGAAAACAGAAAGCTGCAATTGGCTTGCAGGGTATCTACCACAAAGTAAGTGTGACCTATCCAACAACGGTGTTCACTTAAAAAAATAAATGAGTAAATCTTGCTTAATTCAGTGGAATTGCTGGTTTTGAGAAGAACCTATTGGGGACCAACTGTTTAAAAATCCAATATCGGTTATGCACTGGGCAAATTTTCACATTAATGGCATCCCACCACTACCATGCCTATTTGTCACTGACCTCCAGAGGATGATGGAAGCAGCAGTTGTCATGTATTTCAAATAAATTATTTTCTAGTTCAAATGCCAGCTCTCTGCCCACCGTTAAACAATACATAGTCATGTAATGTCTAATTTATTCAGAACTGAGAGAATGTCACACAAAAAAAACTCTCCTTGTACAGTAAAGGTAAGTAAACTACATATTTATTTTTTTGTAAGTTTATTTATTTATTTTGAGAGAGAGAGAGAGAGAGAGAGAGAGACAGAAAGAGAGAGGGAGAGGCAGGCAGAGAGAGGAGAGAGAGAATCCCAAGCAGGCTCCGCACTGTCAGTAGAAGAGCCCAATATAGGGACTTGAACCTATGAATCATGAGATCATGACCTGAGCCAAAGTCAAAAGTCGGATGCTTAACAGACTGAGCCAACCAGGTGCTCCTGGAAACCACAGATTTCTAAGCAATAAAGAAAAAGACTGCAATATCCCCAGCCACTACAGTAAACAGAGAGAGCCTAAGTTTTTTTTGTGGAAATGGCAGATATTGGCAAATTTTTTGGAATCTCACACAATGTTTCCATTATTGGCACTGATAAAGTCATTATATTAGGGGAGGAGAGGAGGAAATGTCTCAATAATCAAGTATTAAACGTAACTCACTAAATGAAGGCCCTAAGGATTTCAGATATATTAAGTACTGAAAAGCAAGTTTATACCTGAAAAGAATGACAATATATCATTAAAATGTGAAACACATCCTCATGATCATGATGTTCAGGAAAGGCAAGCAGGACTCTAGAGATTAAAGGACGGCATTCTGACTGCATCACCAGGGAACTGGATACTAGTGAGAGGTTACAAATGTCACCAAGCATGTCTTGGATAAGTCACCGAACATCTCCGAACCTGTGTCTTCACCTTTAGAAGACTTGGTTTGGATCCACAAGCTCTAAGACCTGGTCTAGATTTAAAATACCAGGTTTCTTCCATAAGAGGCTCTTAAATACAGAGAAAAAACTGAGGGTTGACGGGTGGGAAGAGTGGGTGAGAAGCATTGAGCAGGGAACTTGGGATGAACACAGGGTGTTATATGTAAGTGATGAATCACTGGAATCTACTCCTGAAGGCAAGACTACTATTTGTTAACCAACTTGAGAATAATAATAAAAAAAAATACCAGGTTTCTTAAATTGTCTGTAGGAATATTACTTGCAAAGGGAGCTAACCCTAGGTTCTAATTAAGTTTCTGAGTTTCCGATTCACTATAAACATTGATATTTCCTATAACATTGCATGTTGTAAATCTGTAAATGGCAGATTTCTGGCAGCACAGTAAAAATGGACCACGGGCATTATATTCATTGAAAATATCTTATTGGGGCACCTGGGTGGCTCAGTCGGTGGAGCTTTCGACTCTTGATATTGGCTCAGGTAGTGGTCTCACGGTCACAAGGTAGAGCCCTGTGCCGGGCTTTGTGCTGGCAGTGAGGAACTTGCTTGGGATTCTCTCCCTCTCTGTCTCTTCCCCACTCTCGAAATAAATAAACATTAAAAAACCTTATTAATGAGACTTCCTTATATGACTAAAAAGTATGTATTACTATTGTTTTCAAGATGCCTCATTATGCAATGGGGCTCATAACAATGGATCAGCCACAAATCATATACATCCTCTGCATCCCACCTGTTTAAAACTCTTCAGCTGAACAATATGTAGTTCATAATATTCATCCTTTTCTGAGCTAAACAAACCAGTCATTTTATACGGTGTAACCTGTACTAATTTTATGTCTTTCTATGTCTGTGTATAACACTAATTAAAATGTTAGATGAATCCAGTAATATGGCTACCTGCATTATCAGGAAACTTACTAAATGGAATAAGCTTTCACGGACTATTCACTCTATTTTATTGGTCTTCCCTATTCCATAACAGCACATTTCATTAATGTTTATTCATATTATCATTTTTATAAATGCACACAGCAGGAAGGGATTTTAACATTGCCTTCATTATTTAACAGTGAAACATCAAAAGTTTAGTAAGTTTCCTGTCCAATGGGGCATGACTTGAAGAGGAGCTGAAGTCTTCTCTGGCTTAAAAACTTGTTGGTATGTTCAGAGGCACCTGTGTGGCTCAGTTGGTTAAACTTGCAACTTCTGCTCAGGTCGTGATCTCATGGTTCATGGGCTCAAGCCCTGAGTCAGGCTCTGTGCTGACAGCTCTCTCCCCATCTCTCGCTCTCAAAAATAAACATTAAAATTTTTAAAATTTGTTCACAAGGAAGTATGTGGAGTGCTTCAGGCATATGTCTGTTATTGTCATTGAGACATAGAAGTTGGCTATATTCATCGTCACTTCAAATACTAAAAAATTATCCATGCTTTTAAAAGTCAGTTGGCATGCAAACATAGTTGTCAGTCCGTGCTGATTGCTCTAAGCCGCTCAGCCTTTATCACATCACTTTTTACCTGTACATGATTCATGATGCTTCATATATTTCTCAGGCAAGCTTGTAGGGTTTTGTTGGTTTGTTAGTATTTAGCTCTAAGCACCTTATAAAACTGTGCTGGTTTTTCATCCATTCTCCCCACTCTACTTTTGTAAGGCATTCAAGGGATCTTGTGCTTCTATGGAAACTTCACCCTTGGCCAGCCCCAGGGACATGAGTCCCACTTAGCAAAGGCATTCTTGGTAAGTCCGTTCTGGTGCCTGTGATTTGTTTAAGAAAGGGTCACGGAGACTGGAGGGAAACCAAGTGGAGTTTGTGGCAGAGGCTCACACTCACATGCACACAGACCTTTCAGGACTATGGTAATATTCTATTTTAGGAGATGGTAATATGAGGCTGTGATTAGCTGAAGCTACTGCACCCATCGTGTGACCACAACTGCACAAGCTTAAGAACAAAAAATATGCTGAAGATGCCAGAGCAAAGACGGCCAGATTCAAAGGAATCTGGAACTGTCAAACCCCCTGACGTCTGGAGTTTTGGTTATGTGACATAATAGGCTTGTGTGTTATTTTCCTTAAAGAAGACATATTCTGACACAAATAAAAACTAAGTATTCACATCTTCTTGTTTATCTTACTTTTCAAGACTCTAGTGCAGTATAGTACACAGCAGTGTGTATAGTAAGCATTCAGGAAATTACCACTGAGTATATGAATGAGAAGAGAAGAGATGCTTTTTAAGACCATCTCACTATGATGAAGCTAAACCTTTAGAGCAACTGATTCACCAACTTCCAAAAAAAATTGTACAAATGCAGAGTATCAACTTAATGAAATGTATTAACTTAATGAAAAGTTACTTTTTGTGTTTGTGTTAATGTGTATGTGTATGTTTATGTTTACACAAAGCAGTCCAAATGATGATTAATAATGAAAAAAATGAGTTTTTCCCAGGAATTACTCTCCTGGAAAAATTAAAGTAGGTTATAAATCTCCCCACTTTTCATATACGTCCCAATGTTTAGTGTAGAAGTCTTAAAAAAGTAAGGGGGAAGGGGAAGGAGAAATGATGGAATAAAAGTTCATTTTGGAATCAGAAACTGATTAGTAAGAAGAATGATTTTAAGCAATTCACTTTTGGAGAAACTGTCATACTTGATAATTTCTCACAGCTTCCTTCATCAACCTTATTTTTAGTTGAACCCATAACATAAGAAACAATTAGACAGCATCGCCAACCTTATCATGCATTAACGCCAGTGCAAATTAACTCCTACCGCTAAAAATACTCCTTCTCTCTGTCAAAATCTGTGAAGGATATGACTTACTACACTTACAGTATAATTGTGTCTCCCTGCCTGCAGAAAACTGACACATAAAAATCAATATTAATTAAAAAAGGATCAAAATAAGACACTGCCATATCTAAATTTTTTCTGCTCAACACATCTGTATTTTCTATTCTTCATCCCACCCCAAACAGTATTTCTAATATGAGAAGAAATTAAAAATGTATCTCAGAAGTCTGGAATCACTACGCCCTACAGAAAGTACAAAATGTACTTTACCCTAAAATTTCATGTATTTAAAAAATGGCATTGTTATTACACATTTATTTTAATGCAAAAGTAATGGTGCACCATGTTCATCTGGTAGCTTTGCAAACATGTGCCTCAGTCTGGGAAGTCTCATGATACCTCTTTTTCTTTCTGCATTTTCTTCACGTTATCTGTCTTTCCACAGGGCACTGTCAATAAAGAAAATGTTAACCATCCCCAGAAAATGTTAGCATCACTGAGACTATTTATTCTGGAACCCTAACACTAATCATTTCAAACACATTGATCACCAAGAACAGGAAATACAGGGTTGGAGTCTCTTCTGTCCTTTGCTGGTCTGGGTTCCAGTTATGACTTGAGGCTACCTCTGACCCCTGGGGCCCTAAGTGGTGTGAAATATTTTATCGACATAAAAACTCATTCAAACGATTCTAGTTTTTTTATGCTTTTTTTTAAAAAAAAACTTATTTATTCTGAGAGAGAGAAACAGAGAGTGTGTCAGCGAGGGGCAGAGAGAGAGGGAGAGAGAGAGAATCCTAAGCAGGGTCCACACTGTCAGTGGAGAGTCCTACATGGGGCTCATACTCACGAACCATGAGATCATGACCTAAGCTGAAATCAAGAGTCACTCCTTCAATCGAATGAGCCACCCAGGCGCCCCCAAATGATTCTAGATTTAACAACCTGGTGTTTCTGTGAAAATAAATATCATGACCTGGCTGTATTCCACCCACAAACAAAAAGCCAAAAATATATAAAAGGAAAAAAAAAGAAAAAAGAAAAAAAAGTAAAGCAAAGAAAGATATAGAGGAGATAAATAAATATTGATTATTCATCTGGTTTAGGTAGTTTTGTCACTTACCTGATCCATTTTAACAACTTTTGCTCAACATATAGGAAGATGGAAGTATACTTTAAACCTTTTGCTAAATGTTCCAGAAGGAAAGAAATTTACCCTGGGATGCATATGTGTGTGTGTGTGTGTGTGTGTGTGTGTGTGTGTGTGTGTGTGTATATATAGTATATTAAAGTATATATGTGTAAATATATGTGTATATTAAAGTAATATATACATATTATATTAATAATATGGCAGTATATTATATATCATATATCATATATATTATATGTATATTCTATAATATACATATTATAATTACTTTAATTATAATTAATTATAATTATTTTAATATTATATATACTTATATTTTATTGTATATGTCTGATATATTATATTAGATATTATAAGCATCATAATATATACATATTAATTTCTACACTAAAGTTGTTACATGGAGCACATGGGCTCTGTAGTCAGAATGGTTTGTTTTGGGTTAGAAACCCAAGCCTAGTAACCATAGCCAATTTACTTACTCTCAGAATCTCAGTGTTCTAATCTATAGGTGGGCATAATAATACTACTATCTAATAAGTCCCTGGAGAAGATACATGAGTACATAATAAATGGTAACTGCTACTATGTGTAAATAATACTGTTGGTAGAGTCTTGCACTGACAGTCATACAGACAATGATTTCAGCAAATATTATCCAAAAGATAACTTATTTCTACGTCTTTACTCAGGTGAAAAATTTAATTTTCTGAGCTCTGTAGACAGGCACAAGATCCCCTAATTAGTGGCAAAGACTAGACAAGAGAAGAGCTCTGTTCAAGGTCAGTAGATTTGCTGTAGCACATTTCAAAAGTGTAGCAGGAAAAAAAAAAAAAAAGCATAAGGCAAGATGGTGGTTTCCAAAGTAATACCAGTATTTTCATTATGAAGAGACATGGCAAACACAATTAGAACATTTAAATATCCTTGAAAAGGGTGTGTTGCCTCATCTATGATAGAGTTTGCTTTACTTTTGTATTAGTGAAGTAATCTGGTATTTGAACTTGAGTTTAAGTGGTCTCTACCTCCTGTTTTTGCTGCTATCACTTTGTACAATTTAAATATGAATGTCCTGGCTTCCTTCTAGAAACTAGTGAGCTATATAATTGAAGTCACTGAAATTTAAAAATCACATACTCTGTTAACAGAATTAAGAAGCAGTTGCTAATAGAGGGAGGCAAACTAAATCTAGGGGACTGGTCAGCATTTTTTTGTCAGAAAATATTTCAAATGAGACCATTTCTTGGTTCAGTAGTATATGTTAGCTGAGCAATGGAGACATGAAGTTCAGGGAATTTCTGAACGAGGAGGGAACATTTCATAGCATTAAATGTATACCATATTTAATGCCAAGCCCTTTCCATATCAATTCCTTTTTCCAAAAACACAATGAGAAAAGCAACTTGCAGGTGGATAAAAACAACATCACTAACAACAAAACAAACAACTGGATATGAGTTCATGTGACAAATGAAAAAAGACATTTTAAAAAATCTGACTCCTGTCTAATTGATTCAACTGTCACGTCATCTTTAAAAAGTGCACTACAGACCCATCTTTTGCCTTGCTTCCTCGTTGATAACACTAAAATTCTTTTTGGTGTTAAATGCTAACCTATCTTGAACAAGAGTGAGAAATAAATACTTTATACTGAATTTTATTCAACAGAAAAGTTGAATAGCAAATATCCAGGGATTAACAATTTTGTGAGAAAATACAGATTAATAGAAACAAAAACAATTTCTTCCCTCACAGAAATGTCATATACTCACTAGTCTTGGGCCTAATTTTAACTCATGATTGCCCTTAACCAGAGCCAACACTACACTCTAACTGTGAGGGGTTGGTAATGTCATGCACACAGAACATGAGATTCCTGTTTTCACATCTTTGGAAAACACTTATGTAGCATTCAAAACCTGAACTATACAATTTGGAAGGTATTATTTATAAAATGTAAGCTATGTTGTTCTAGTCAGAAGAATAATATCATATCTTTGTACTGTAAAAAGCAATAATTATAGAGATTCTGTTATATTTAGTTTATAGAACTTTGAGTAAAACAGAATAACATTTCGTAGTGAATCTAGGAAGATAATATCTGTAAAAACAAGAAATCTCCAATCTGAAAAGAAAAAATATATGAACGCAATTTAAAAGCACAGGTAAGCATGGAGACCTTTCTCACAGGTGTTCATATCTCCAAATAGGAATAACCAAGTTACATTAGGAAATATTTTATTTCTAATAGTAATAATAATAATACTAGAAGACAACATCATTAATAATCACAGCTCTTTTTCTTAAGATGCTATTAAATCTGAAGCATTATGCTTAGCACTTTCCATACATTTCTATTAACCTTTGTAAAACCTGGTTTCCCCATTTTATAGATGAGTAAATTAAGGTCCAAACTAGCTAAATGACTTTCTTAAAGCAAATTCCAAGAAAATAGATGTTACCTTTTTAATTAATTGTCTTGCTCTGAGCTTTAGATTATGAATATATATTTGTAATAGTATGATTACAGTTACAAAACTGAAAAAATGCTCTTTTCTTGAAAAATAAATACCTGCTTAGCAAAGAATGTTAAAGGCAGCATGGAGTAGCTCAGGATAAAATTAATTTGCTATTAAAATTAAAGCAACAGAAGCATACAAAGGAGTTTTTCCTGAATCAAAGAGGTTTGACTAAGTCATAATTTTCTGACTAAATCGCTTGCTATTTCTCTATCCGTTGCTTCATGCTTCACGCATCAAATCCCGTCCTCTCAATGAAAAGCAAGTATGCGCAGGCAGGAACTCCCCAACTGAAAATGTCGCTGGAAGGCATGCAGCATCCTGGTTAATTAGACAGGCTTCAGAATCCAACGAGCATGGTGGCATCCTAGCTCCAACACTCCCTAGCCATGCAACTTTGGGCAAGATACTTAATCCCTCTAAATCTCTATTACTCATCTATAAAATGAAGTTGATAATGGTATCTATATAACACTGTTATTACTAGGATTAAGTGAGATAATGCAAGTGAAGAGCCAGCACAGTACATGGTCCATGTAAGTGCACAGTAAATTATAGATACTTTATATTTATGGCTCCCCCTCTGGGATTCAAATGGAACTGCTTAACGTTTTCCTCTGCCACCTTCTATTCCTTTCATTTCTTTTCCTTCCTTTTTCTCTTTTCATTAGGAACCTAAATATAACTTGAACATGGCCTTCCTCTTTCTGTCTTGGCATGGCCTACAATGTCTGAATTCATTACAGGATTAATAGATGGTGGTGAGAAGCATGGTAGTAAGTAAGAAACAGGAAAGACACAGGCAGGAAGACAGGATTGCTCCTCCCTCTCACTGACAAAGGCCAGCCTCCTCCTTGCTCAGATCCTAGGAGGGTCCAGCAGTGCCCTTAGAGCTAGGCAAATTCCATTCCCATTCCCATTAGGACTTTTTTTCCTGACAAAGTTATATTTCTTCTTTTTTAATATTTTTAATGTTTATCTTTGAGAGAGAGACACAGCATGAGTGGAGGAGGGGCAGAGAGATAGGGAGACACAGAATCCGAAGCAGGCTCCAGGCTCTGAGCTGTCAGCACAGAGCCTGACGCGGGGCTCGAACTCACGAACTGCAAGATCATTACCTGAGCCAAAGTTGGGAACTTAACTGACTGAGCCACCCAGGTGCCCTGGCAAAGTTGTTTCTGAATCGACTTCACCATAGACAAAACTGATAATGCAAGGTGACAAAGTTCTATGGTTGTACAATACCAACCGCCTCAGGGACATTAAAGGTTAAGGAGGCTCCCATGAGATCACTGGCCTGAGGAACAAAAGACAAAGTATACTATTGTATCAATGAAAAAAATGATGTGAGTTTCAAGCAACCAGTTCACAAAAGTGCTTTTGTAACAAGCCACTGGGGGCCTGGCTTTCCTTTTTTGTTAAGGCTGGGCCCTCACTGGTCACTTACAGGGTTGTTCCCTGTCTTCTCTCTTATCAGACACTCTTATTGCTCAGTTCTGAAATCAGGATACATTTCAAGGGCAGGGCCATATTCCCCTCCACTCCTACAGTATCTGCAGAGAGAGCATCTAGAAATGAAAAAGACCATTTCAAGAACTGATCAATATCCTGTTGTGGAAGATAGATGAAGGCAGTGGGTTGGAAGCAGAATTACAAAACAAAACAAAAGAAACAAATATGGGGAACCGCTGAACACTCCACAGCTGGTTTCCTTAACCCAGCTGGGGTGGCCAGACTGTTCACACTCATGTGGAGAGCAAGGAGAGTGAACTCCAGGAAATGTATTCGTGTATATACATGAACCTAACCAATAGACTTCCTTCATATGCTTTGTGTTTCTGAGCAGATTATTAGATTAAGCAAAACAGGTGCTGGCATTAGAGAGTATAGCTTTGATACACACTTTTATGCAATAGGTCATTTACCTTGAACGGGAACCAGAAAAAAATAACCATAGTTCAGAAATGGCTTTGCCCTCAGGTCACTGACCTCTAGTTCGTTTTTCTGAAGAACTTCTTTCCTGTGTTCAGTTTACTTGGTACTTTCTTGGCAGAGGATAAGGCAAATAGGAAGGCAGGAAGGGAAAAGAGATTATCCACATTCAGAGTGATGTTTCCCAAGTCCCACAGATTTCTTTTGTGGGTGTGGGGTGGAACAGACCTCTACCTTTTTATTTAATGTTATCATTTTCTTGCCACAATGTAACCAACAATGTTGACTAGATTCTTTTTTTTTTTAATTTTTTTTTAATGTTTACTTATTTTGCTAGAGAGTCAAAGTACAAATAGGTGAAGGGAAGAGAGAGAGGGAGACACAGAATCAGAAGCAGGCTCCAGGCTCTGAACTGTCAGCACAGAGCCTGATGCAGGGCTCCAACTCACGAACTGTGAGATCATGACCTGAGCTGAAGTCGGACGCTCAACCTACTGAGCCACCCAGGTGCTCCTGTCTGCTAGCTTCTTGAAGGTTCTACCTCCTACCTCAGTCTTTTAATTCTATTTCATCTTACCCAAGCCAATCTAGATGGTGGGATTCCAGGTTTGATTTAGACATATAAGCCAGTGAGGCCACATCTGACATATGTTGTCTTCTCCCTCTAACAGACTTTAGTAATTCTTCTTGAGGCAGGTTGAGATTGTACTTTTCTTTGGTAATTCTCTCTACTTAGTCATTCATGAATAGGCTTTTTATAGACAGGTCACAACAACAACAAAATACATACTTCCATGTGCTAATCTTCTAATCCCCTAATGATATATTATCTCATTTAATCCCATGAACAAATCATGTAGGCAAATAACCAGCACCATTTTACAGATTGAGTAACTCAAGCAAGATTTACAGTCAGGAGGAGGGGAATATGGGATGTGAACCCAAAGAGTCTGTCTGTTCAACAGTGTGCCGGCTGCTGCTGAACCCTGTTACCTCTAACATTGCCATGACGAACAGCGTCCTTTTTGGAGCTGTATCTGCTATGCACCAGACACATTACACATTTCAGAAGCATCATTTCACTTACTTTTCAAGACAGCATAATCTCCATTGACAGATAAAAAAAAAAATAGATGTTTGGCAAGGGTTGGTGGGTGTCAGAGGTCACACGATCTAGTAAGTAATATGACCAAGACCAGAACCCATGTTTCTCTGATTCGAAACACGCCCCGTTCTGGCTCTCTGGAAAGATGCCACTCACTACCCCTGAAATACCTTACGCCTCCTTTAGTACAATGTGCAGCGCGGATGAGTTTCAATGGCGATTGTGATTATGCATCACTGCGTTGCTAGTATCTCCACGAATAAAAGTCTGCTTGATTTTCATTTAACCTCAAAAGAATCTGATTACCAAATAACCATTGAAGAATTATTGGCAATTATGTTCTGTAATTATGGCTCCTGTTAATGTCATTAGTGAGCAGCCTTTCGTATTTAGTCCTATTAATTAATCCCCGTAAGCACAGAAAATTATAATCAATACAACAAAGGCTCCATGGTAAATTATAAATAATCCCCAAATCCCTCAAACAGTTAGTTCTCAAGGCTCCTGCTGTTTCTTTGGTTAGGACACATTTAGTATGGGGGCTGGAAGAGTCTGTGGTAACTAAGAGCATCTCACTCAGAATCACCTATGTCAATAATGTACCTAATTAGGCAAATGCTTAAAAATGGAGTTCCATTCATCAGTTGATGGACATTTAGGCTCTTTCCATAATTTGGCTATTGTTGAGAGTGCTGCTATGAACATTGGGGTACAAGTGCCCCTATGCATCAGTATTCCTGTATCCCTTGGATAAATTCCTAGATGAACGGATAAAGAAATTGTGGTATATATACACAATGGAATACTATGTGGCAATGAGAAAAAATGAAATATGGCCTTTTGTAGCAACGTGGATGGAACTGGAGAGTGTAATGCTAAGTGAAATAAGCCATACAGAGAAAGACAGATACCATATGGTTTCACTCTTATGTGGATCCTGAGAAACTTAACAGGAACCCATGGGGGAGGGGAAGGAAAAAAAAAAAAAAGAGGTTAGAGTGGGAGAGAGCCAAAGCATAAGAGACTGATAAAAACTGAGAACAAACTGAGGGTTGATGGGGGGTGGGAGGGAGGGGAGGGTGGGTGATGGGTATTGAGGAGGGCACCTTTTGGGATGAGCACTGGGTGTTGTATGGAAACCAATTTGTCAATAAATTTCATATATAAAAAAAAATGGAGTTCCAACTGCCACTGGCAACCATAAACTCTTGTAGGGCAATAAAAATAATTCACACGTGAGTCAAGGGATCCCCCAAATCAGATATACAACTTTTCAATTCTCTGAGCAATATATTGCTTCAGATAACACCTATTGTCAGTGAGTGTCTGGATTCTGTTTTGTAGAAGTTGAATACACCAAGTGTATCTCATCTTGAAAGTCCAACAAAGAAAGATTGCTGATGGCTCAATCTCACAGACAAGCAAAATGAACAGGCGTACTGACAGTGAAGCTAGAAATGAATCTTTTGCGGAAAAGTGGCTTCTGAATCTGATGTTTTTCAAAATCTCCCAATACATCCTGAGATTCTCTTCCACACATTTTATCAAACATCTATATCAATACACACTGGATTTTGAAATTAGTTATATGTTTATCTGAGACAACTACGACTATAGCTGTCCAAAGACACAGGATGCCTCAGAAGTGATCCATTACAAGAAGATGTGGCATAACAACCCATGCTGCATCATTGAAAACTAAACTACTTGGCTTCTGAGGCCCTGATCTGTGTTAGAAAGTCTAGAATACCATGAACCCCATTATTTTTGCTACATTGGAAAAAGGTCATAACCTGTTCCCTCTTGGCATCCCATTTCCTTTCCTGATTCCATTCCTGGGATGGATAATTTCCTAGGAACTGGCGCAAGACCCTCAGCAGCTGCCTGGCCTCAGAAATAATTTGGGAGGAAGAAATAGAGGCTTAGAATAAATAAAACCCTACCAAAGCATCATTGCATCAGTATAACAGAGAACGTGGTCCTCTTGAAAGAATACAAAAAGAGAAATTCTGTGCCAATTTTATACTGCACCCATAAATTGGTCCTTTGATAATAAATAACTGTTACTGGCCATTTAGAAAAATTAGTTTATAAAATTCTAATATTTAAGATGTGGAAATAACCATTAAGGTCACCTGAAGACAATCTTCCATTTCATAAAAGAGGGAGCTGAGATTCAGAAAAGGTAAGTAACTTATCCAAGGTTACCTGGTAGGTAAATTGGTGGTTAAAATATGACTGAAAATGAGACTTTTTTTTAATCTATCTTTATTTATTTTCAGAGAGAGAGAGAGAGAGAGAGAGAGAGAGAGAGAGGAACAATTCCAAGCAGGCTCCACAGTTAGCAAAGAAACTGACATGCATCTCGGGCCCACAAACCATGAGATCATGACCTGAGCCAAAATCAAGAGTCAGATGCTTAGGTGACTGAGCCACCCTGGTGCCCCACAAACTGAGATGTCTTAACCACACCACATGCCGCCATTCTTAAACTAAATGGTTAGTCCATTTTTTAAACTTTATAAGATAGAATGGATAATAGGCACAATTTTAGATTTATGATTGTAAAATGATAAATACCATCCTAACATCACCAATACAGTCATTGTTAACACAGATTCTCCATCCTGTCAATATACCAAATTAAGATTTGGGTACACATTGGGAGTGTGACCTAAAACACCACTCATAAATTTGGACAGAAGATCTTACTAGGCACAGAAGTTCGTTTTCTATTGTCAGTCTTATACAAATAATAATAATGATAATAATAATAATAATAATAATAATAATAGAAGAAGAAATGATAGGAAGATATACTATTTTTTGGCAAAACTTGTTGCATAATATTGGGAACCCTTATCTGACCTGCAATCATTTTTTAAATTCATTTTTAGTGGCTTCCACAGTGTTTTACTTCATTTTTTTGCTTATTTTATTTGTATTAGTTACCATTAATTTAAAAAATATAAAATTTCACATAAAACTTGATCTTTTCATATGGGTAGCTCACTGGACACAGAGAAACAGAGAAAAGGGGCTAAGGAAGGGAAGAGAGGGAACACCCAAACATTCCTTCCGCACCAGTCTCAGCAGTGTTTAAGTTCCTGTCTAGCACCTTCACCAAAATTCCTATACAACTGGTTCTTCTAACCACCACCAAAGCACTTACAAAAGTTAGCCATTCTAAGTACATGTAGACTTCCTAAAAATTAAAAACAATCTTCACGTTTCTAGTTTCAAAGGAAATAAGAAATCTTCAGAATGTCATACTCAACAACTATGCTTATTAAAGCAAAATATGTACAGGATGCATACTTCTTCATGTACAATGCCACATCATCAGCCTTTTCTCTGCTGTATTTACTCTTTCTGAATAGGTTGCTACACCTTAAGAACAAATTTTGAGAAAACGAGACAAGGCAGGACATTCAGATTTAGGAAGGAGGGGTACAGAAGTCAGCAATGGCCCAGGTAATACCTAAGGTGAACCTGAAGGTTCTGAGAGATGGATCATATGTGCAAAGCTGGGCCTGTGATAGCCATACAGATTTTGGATTGCATGTTTCCCGTGAACTATTTAATCACATTAATCACATTAATCACATTTATAGAACTGTTCTCATAGCTTTGAGTAAATAAGAGCTTATTACCTGAATAGGGAGACCATTAGACACTTTTGTACACATTTGCAGTTGTGAACAGATAAATACATTTATGCTTTCCTTTGAAGGTAGTAGCACTGAGTTAGCAAGGTACACTCTCTTAAAGATAGAAAGAATTCTCTAGGGCCTGATTCTATCTTCCCTCAGAGAAGTGCTTGTACAGACACCAGGGAAAATAAACCTCCAAGAGAGGCAGCAGAACCCAGCTTATCTGTGCAAGTTAAACTACCTTGCATGGTAATTAACAAAGCTGCTAGCAAGCATGCAGAATGTTGCAATTCCCAAAGAATAAGCAGGATCCATCCCACATAACACCTTTTGTACATACAGGGCTTGGTTCAACACATGGTCAGTGCTCCTTGAATGTGCTAAGGGGTGGAAAGGTGTGCACAGTCCTCAGCTTTAATGAGGGCTCCAGCAGGAGAGAGTGGAAGCATCTCTCTTCAATTTTCTAACAGCCTACTTGTCCTTGGCCAAGAAGGAGAGAAAAAAAAAAATCATACAATTAAATGAGATATTTTCTAGACAAAAGATGAACCTAAAACATAACTCATTTATGCAAAACTTTTTGCAGGTGTCACTTCTCCAGGATACTTAAGAGAAGAGTACATACATCAGGGGCACCTGGGTGGCTCAGTCAAGCTTCCGACTTCAGCCCAGGTCATGATCTCACAGTCCGGGAGTTCGAGCCCCATGTCAGGCTCTGTGCTGACATCCCTGAGCCTGGATCCTGCTTCAGATTCTGTGTCTCCCTCTCCCTCTCTGCCCCTCCCGCACTTGTGCTCTGTCTCTATCTCTCAAAAATAAATAAATGTTAAAAAGGAAAAAAAAAGGGAAGAGTACATCAGACCAGTTATGGAAAACTGAGGGCTAAAGTTTCCCACAGTGTGTATCACCCGGTGTGGTACCTGGAAAATAGTAAGAAAAAGTAAATAGTTACTGAATTGAAACTAAACCCAGTGTGCCCACTTCAGAAGTTACCCTGAGCACAAAATCTCTTAAAGTGGTAGTTTATATATAGCTTGTTAAAAATGTTAATTCAGACTCAAATAGCCAGCCCCCTTAAGTTTTGTTAGTTTAAATCCAAGTGAACTATTTTAAAATCAACGAAGGAAATATACTCAGATTAAATTTAAAAAAATAGGTAAAAAAGCATCCAAATCTTCAAGAAACAACAATTCTTTGGCCTGTCATCTTCATTTGTAAAATTATTTCTTTCCTCCAAGGTTCACAATGCTTAGCCTTCTCACGATATAAATATACCGCAGAGGGTATTAACCTCTGCCAATGGAAATAAAACTATAATTGATTTTGTTCTGCAATTATTTAACATATAAACATGTGCTCATTGAGAAAAATGATGTCTGGACAACTGACATTGCATTTCTGCCAAATATCAAGCTGATGTTCATAAAATCTTACTGGAGAGCACCCAATGCTAACTATAGGATTTCAAACTGCTGATTTGCAGAGATGAATCACAAAGCAATCTACATTGTGTGGCTAATCAGAATTCTCATCCTTACCCATGCTCTGAAAAGAAGCCTAAATTTTTTATTTGGAAGCCACTCTGGAAAGCTTTCATTAATTTACATTCCAGAACAGATTTCTCCCCATTTTGTGTATTCAACTAAAGGCTTATTAAACACAACACCATGATAAAAGTGAACAAATAGCAGGTTTTTCCAAGGCATCCATGTTATTTTATTCCAGAATCCAGAGGCATTGAAAATTCAGGGATTGCTGTAATACTTAGAATGTTCTGAAGATTAGAAAGATTTAGTAATAATTTAGTGATTTCTAATCCTCTGCAATTTGTTCGATACATGTAAGACAAATGAATTCATATTCTTTAAAACTGCCCTCAAATTAAGAACTGTAATAGTTGATAATCAGATGTATTTAATTTTAATTTAAAAGTCATCTATAGGGGTGCCTGGGTGGTTCAGTCCGATTTTGGTGTCTGACTTCAGCTCAGGTCATGATCTTGCAGTTTGTGGGTTCCAGCCCCATGTTAGGCTCTGTGCTGACAGCCCAGAGCCTGGAGCCTGATTCAGATTCTGTGTCGCCCTCTCTCTGCCCCTCCCCCACTCATTCTCTCTCTCTCTCTCTCTCTCTCTCTCTCTCACTCTCTCAAAAAATAAACATTATTGGGCTCTGGGCTGATGGCTCAGAGCCTGGAGCCTGCTTCCGATTCTGTGTCTCCCTCTCTCTCTGCCCCTCCCCCATTCATGCTCTGTCTCTCTCTGTCTCAAAAATAAATAAACTTTAAAAAAAAATAAAATAGGGGCGCCTGGGTGGCGCAGTCGGTTAAGCGTCCGACTTCAGCCAGGTCAGGATCTCACGGTCTGTGGGTTCGAGCCCCGCGTCGGGCTCTGGGCTGATGGCCCAGAGCCTGGAGCCTGTTTCCGATTCTGTGTCTCCCTCTCTCTTTGCCCCTCCCCCGTTCATGCTCTGTCTCGCTCTGTCCCAAAAATAAATAAAAAAAAAAACAAAAAAACAAAAAAAAAACGTTTAAAATAAAAAAAAATAAAATAAAATAAACATTAAAAAACTTTTTTTTAAAGTTATCTTTACTTGGTATGCTCATCACGGAAATACTATTTAACTGAATCCCATAACAACATACACGGTTTATTTATTACACTTAATCGGAGAAAAAAATGTACATATCCCAAAAGATGCAGTATTTAATCTACGAATTAATTTGTTTGCTTAATAAGTTTACAGGTTTAATATTACTTGAACTTTGCAAAATAGATGTAAAGGTTTGTCCCCTCTACCTTTAATATTTTGGAAAAAAGGATTTTATTAGGGTTTTCAAGATGGCTAAGATTGTAGAACAAAAATAAGATAAAGTAAAATAAGGCTGAAGTGGTATGATTTTCATGGTTTTAATGTGTATGCAGGAGAGGAACAGGTTTGGGGGAAATCGCGAATGGGAAGTAGACGTGTTGAGCGTGTTGAACAGGGAAGGCTCAAGGCAAAAACAAAGGAAATGCTGCACTGCCTCTCCATTACGGTCAACACAAAAGGAGAGAAGAAAATGACAGTATCGTGGCAGTCGACAAATAACTAATCACTTCCACGCACATCTTGATTTTAAGTCTGGCCAGGCACTGGAACCTCAGGGACTGTCACCTACTTACAGGCTAGCTTCGCGTGATATCCTAGCATTATTAGCAGCATTATTATGACCATTATCTCTCTCCTGAAGGTGTTACAAGAAGATACTGCCTGAACAGTGAAGGAAATAAGTACCCAGAAAGGTGAAAGTAGGAAAAATGTAATGTTTTCAGGAAACGTTATAAGACTGATTAGGTAGGGGAATAAAAAAAGAACAAAATGATTATATCATGTTCCGTGCCATCTGACAAGTTAATCCCTAAGTGGGAGAATTTTTTTTTTCAGCTGCAAATTTCTGCATATAAAGTGTGACTGATAAGCCACAAACATAAATCAGTGAAACTAAACGGAAGCCATTCGGTAGCTCATTATTTTATTACCATTTTCTACATTTCGACAAATTCATGATGACAAGGTGGGGGCTGAGGGGGAATTCCTAAAAGCATTAAGGTACTGGGTTAACTGAAAAATAAAATAATATTACAGAAAAATAAATGGTTTTGATAAACATATTAAATTCAGATAGACCTTAAAAAGAAAATCAGTAGGTGATTAATTCACTGTTAGTTTTTAGATTTCTTAGATTATAAAAGTAAAAAGAGTCTGTTCTCTTTAAACGAAAAAGGAAATGTCATTTAGTGGTTTGGCAATCAGGCTAGTTTGTGGGATCACTGATCTTCTGATTAGATATTGATCTCATTTCTAAGTGATTTTACTATTATAGTATAATCCTAGTTTATCTTACATATACACACCTTCTATTATTTATTAAAATAAGTTTATAGTTAAAAACATTGTATTGCACACTTAAAAATCTTCTTAAGTATTCTTACCACAATAAGATAAATGACTAGAAAAAAATCTTATAGTAAATTTATAGAAGACAAAACCCAACATCCTACACTTATTTATACAAAATGAAACGTAGAATCAACTGTTGTTGTTGTTGTTTTCCAATCTATCAATTCCTTGCCACAATTTTCTGTGTGTCACATAAAATGGTATAGGACATGAATTGTCAGGAAAATTTCCTTCATTATCTATTTCACTTTGTAATATGAACACAGCCTATATTTATAAATATATAAATTCAGAGGAAAATGCTTAAAATATATATCAGGCTGGCGTAATCTAAGCATATTGCTTTGCTGTGGTTCCTTTTCAGGACTGAATATCGAGATGTAGTCCACTGTGATGAAAGCCTCTAGCTTTCCCAAAATTGAAAGCCTTCGCCAATAAATCACAACTGTTTTACCATATGCCTCTTTGTTCTGCCAAGCATTACCAGACTGTTCTACTTTTAAGCAAATTTCATTATATTATAGCTCAGAGCAATGCTCATTAAAAAGTATTACTGAAAAATGTCAAGTTGTTTTTATATAGAAACTGGAATTTATTTTCTACTGAAAAGTCAGATATTTATTGAACACAAGACATTTTTAAGACATTGATCTTATACCACAAGTCACTTCAAAAATTGTCAGTCTCTATCTTGATTGTGAGGATTCAAGTTGCCAATAATGATGTCTGAAGCTCTTTCTGTCTTGCACCAGTTAACTTTCACTAGTAACTCCTGCGTGTGCAGACCATTACTTTTTCTTGAACTGACCTCGTCTCATTATCTGAGGAAAAATCTCTTCCCTGTGTCTTCACAGTCATATTCATCTTCTTCTTGATCAACCTGCCTGTTTTCCTGTCTCCCAGCTACAGCCTAATAATGCCCCACTGCTGCCATATTTTTGGTGACTATAATTCTTTTTAACATTTTTTAAAAACTTATTTTTGAGAGACAGAGAGAAACAGAGCAGGAGTGGGGTAGGTTCACAGAGAGAAGGAAGACATAGAATCTGAAGCAGGCTCCAGGCTCTGAGCGGTCAGCATAGAGCCCGATATGGGGCTTGAACTCATGAACTGTGAGATCGTGACCTGAGCCGAAGCTGGCAGCTTAACCCACTGGGCCACCCAGGCACCCTTTAGGTGACTATAAACTTCACTGTAGCCTATTCACTTTAGTATGATACGGTCCAAATAAAATTAGACCTGAAATCTCACCTCCCCCACTTTTAGATGTGTGACCCTCAATAAGCCACTTAACCTTTGGAATCTCTGCTTCCTCATTTTAAAATGGGTGACTATATGGGGCGCCTGGGTGGCGCAGTGGGTTAAGCGTCCGACTTCAGCCAGGTCATGATCTCGCGGTCCGGGAGTTCGAGCCCCGCGTCGGGCTCTGGGCTGATGGCTCAGAGCCTGGAGCCTGTTTCCGATTCTCTCTGCCCCTCCCCCCGTTCATGCTCTGTCTCTCTCTGTCCCAAAAATAAACAAACGTTGAAAAAAAAAATTTTTAAATGGGTGACTGTATATACCATCCTGCTTTTTGAGTCCAGTTTGTGAACATGGAATTCAGTAGTGCATGTTCAAACATTATGTAACTGGTTTACAACAAGCCAAACACAAGCCCAGAGCTTCATTTTGAAGCAACAAGCTCCTTCCTAAGGATCTATTTTTCTTTCTCCTCAGATAGCAGGGCTCCCTGGCTGTAACAGTCTGTGATTCAAGAATGACAGCATTAATCTTTATTACCTATTATAACTAAGTTTAGTGTTTCACTCTAATTCCAATGAAGATTCACAAAATGTTGGGCTTTAAAAAAAAAAGAGAGAAAAAAAAAAAACAGTAAACCACTCTTGCTTCCTCTGAGAAGAGGAAATATTTGGATCCCTTGAGGAAAATCAGACATATTCAAACTGGGCCACACTATATATGTAAACTAATAAAAATACAAATAATAATTATTACTAATCCAATTGTTTTTGAATTCTAGGCCAAATCACTCTCTAAAGATTCCTGAGGCTTTCCAAAAATGAGAGGCAGTCCAAGAGGAGACCTGAATCATGCTGTGAGGCTGCCTCTACTCTAATATACTACATTTTTATGCAGTAAAATTAGGATAGAATGGAAATCAAGGTCACTTTTAATGTGAAAGACGTGGCAAAAAGGTATCTACAGGGACAGCAGGGGATGGAAGGGGAGTGGGATAAGAAAGAGCTGGCTTATTCAATTTTACTTGCTTAAATGTTTACGAAGAGACTCAGCAGAATTGTAAATTGGGTGTGTGTAGAAAATCCTCAGGCCTTTCTCTGCACTTCCTTTTGCTACAACCTCTTTCCTTTCCACAGGGATCTTTCTCTAATATTGTCTTATTTCCTTAGGAATGGGAAAATGGAGGCTGGCCAAATCATCCATCATGAGATTGTCACCCTTGTTCTGTAGGTATGTATGACTTCACCTAAAATAAAATTATAAGCATAGGAGTTTCCATCTCACAAATTCAGGGATGACAGTAAAGCTCAGAGTAAAGCAATGCACATTCCAGATGCCTGTAAAGAAATTATGGTCATTTAACTACATTTAACAGGATTTGTTTAGAAAGAACTCAAACACAATGACAAAAAACCCATGAAGATGCCGCCAGATGAATAGACGAAGTCACTTTAAGCATTCTATTAAGTGATACTTATCAAGACCCTGAAAATGTTCATACCCTTTGTCCTATTAATTCATATCAGTAAGTCTATTCTAAAGGAACATGGACAGTGTTGTTTGTACACAGGTGTTCACTGCAGAATTATTTAGAAAGGCAAAGTTTGGCAACAATCTAAAAAACCAACAATAGAAGAGTAATATCAATGCATTTACATAAAGAATAGGCAATTAATTCAAAAAAAGTCACTGGAATAGAAAAAATGTTATTATGTTAAAACCAACGTGATATCAAAATTTTTGTTTATGTCATATATTAAAAAGATTAGGACATAAAATCAAGATCAGCAACACTGGAATTATAGATGCTTTGTTACCTTCCTTCATAGGAATTTTTGTAAATACCTAAAAAAAAGTCAATAAATATTACCTCATACATAAAATCCATACATGTTGGATATTTATGTGTCAAAACTGAAAGCCTAATCTTTAACTGGCAGTCTGAAAAATGGCTGTGTTGCTGTGGCTCAAGAATGCTTTAGAAAGAGACATGGCATACTAATGTGAGAAACCTTGTTTTGTTTTTAAATGGGCTGGTTTTCTTGGTGACACTTTGAAGTCAGTCTTTTTCCATCTGAATGACAGGATTTCTGTGTTAAAGTATTAGTACATGGAGACAAATGACCTCTCAACTAGGCAGAGAAGCACGTTCAGTAACCAACTACAGGACTCCACAGAAATTACAGAACCCAGAGTCCTGGCTGAGGCACCTCAGTTAAGCAGAACCAGTGACAAAATCAGTAAAACAAGGGTTATGGCACATACACAGAACAGCACATAGAGGGGATCATCCCTGGAAGAGACAACAATAAAGTGCACAGGAGAATGTGGGGCAGGAAAAGGAACTTACACTGATAGTGATTTTACAACTAAACAAACCCTGGCATGAGCCAATAATTTAACACACGAGAAATGGAGAACAAGTCTTATATCTCTCATCACACACACAATACATCCCTTTAAAAAAAAATCCCAATAGGGGCACCTGGGTGGCTCAGTCGGTTAAACATCCAACTCTTGGTTTTGGTTCAGGTCATGATCTCACAGTTCATGGGATCGAGTCCCGCATCAGGCTCTGTGCTGACAGCATGGAGCCTGATTGGGTTTTTTTCTCTCTTCTCTTTCTGCCCCTCCACTACTCGTGCTCACTCACTCTCTCTCTCTCTCTCTCCCTCTTTCTCTAAAAATAAACAAATATACTTAAAAAAAATCCCAATAAAGTACTTAATCACATGTGGTTTAGTACAGCAATGCTTGAGTAATACCTGAATATAGTATAGTAATACCAGGAAAACCTACCAGTTGTCTTGTCAGTAGAATGGTGCCCAAGCACTGATGGTCTCTGCATGGGCATGCCCAAGAAAAAGCTGACGGCAGCAAAACCAGTGGCCTTGAAGACAGAAGGTAGCATTTGAGGTCTCACTATTACCAACAGCTGGATCCTCTTTCAAATGTTAGCCTGTAAGATCTGACATACTCATGAGGAGACAGGCAGCAAAAAGAATGGTGCCATTTTCATTCTCTAACTTGAAGAAATCTATGTACTTTTACAATGGAATAGACACCTCTCTTGCACTGACTTAATAGAGATGTGTCTGTGGAATCTGCAGTTGGAGTAGATGAGTGAGGTCCTTCTCCACCTGAAAACTTCAAGTTTCTCTAAAATTAAGTCAAGAAGCTAAAAGAGCTTAACCAACTCAGGACCAGACGCAGCACTTTAATGCAAATGCACTTTTTCCAAGACTCGAATAAGTTGGATTTTCTTTTCCTTATGCTTCATATCATTTCACGGCAAAGCTGCAATTATGATGCTTAGAACTGTTGACCTTTACTTAATAGCTGACTCTCTAGTGACCAAGATAAGTTAAAAAACCAAATCTAGATGCTAATGAAAAGTAAAGGCTTATCTATCATTTAATGCAATGGAATTTTATTTTTCCAAGAGTGAGAAACAAAAGCTATATTGTGTCCACTTCCTCTCACCTAGAAATGAATTAGGTTGGTGGCATTGTTTTGTTGATAATATAGTCTCCTTTCCTTTTGTTCACATAGATCATGCAGACCAGTTTGATGTCAGGAAATAAAAACTACAAGAAAAAAACTACTTTTTTGAGCTCTCATTCATCTGTTCTCACCAAACTAATCACAAACTTACGCTTCCAAGACAGCCATGTAATATGACTGTGGTCTATTCCAGCATGAGGATTCTGTCCAAGGCAGTTTGGAGCTAGTTTACCTGGCTTATAGGTCACTGAAGTTTCTTCCCATAAAATGATTGTAGCCTACCAGAATGTACCACAAAACTATGCTCAAGGGTTCATTAGAGTTATTCACCAACATGAAGATTATTAGCAAACCCAAAATGAAAAGCAAATAGTGATTCATGGCAAAAGCATAAGTATGAGAACAATGGTGTGCACAGGTAACATCTAAACCAAAAAATACTTTTCAATTCTCATAATAAAAGAATCAAGATATTGTGGGGGCAGGGTAAAACATATATTGCCTATGTATGTATATTTCAAGGCAAGAACGAAGGACTCTCATACAAATTTTTTAACTAAAAGTAGAATTTGTAAATCTTGCAGTGCATTATGTGCAACATCCTGCTGAATAGTTAGAAGTGGCACGGATGGGTGCTTGGAGCACAGAGTCTTCCAAAGCTCAGAGGCTGTACTTTTATGGATGTGTTTTAAATAAGGAACATGTCTTCTCAGCCTGGGCCTCTGGATAACTTACGCATATCAAGAACACTGGCATAAACCAAGAGGCACTACATGCGTAACCAGGCAACAATTTTGTCACCATCTTGGAATATGACTGGGGGAAGGTTAATTACTTTGCACCTCAGCTTCTAGATCAACAAGATAAGATGAGCACATAGTTGGGAAAAAATCCAGTGAGACAGCGCATGAACAAGTTCATTGAAAATGATGTGCCGTGAAAGCACAGGATATAAGTTATAAAAGGGCTAATGCATCAGGAACATCATAAGCTTCGGAATGAGTCTTCTAATCTATTTTTGCTTCAGTTAAAGAGATGAGGGTAAATACGCTTATGTTGTTCCATTCGGGAAAGCAGAGGTGGGAACTGCTGAGGCCAAGAGTTTTATTAATTAATCTGGAACTTTACTTGACCAGTGCTTAGCACTATCAATCTAACTGACCTGGGTTCTCATTTAATTAGTCAACAACTGATAAAGATTATCAGAGTGAAGATCACCCCTATACTGTATCTTGCACCACCAGTTATTCTGAGGAAAAGTGTTATCCACTTATCAAGTCTCAGGAAGCTGCCCCTAGGAGAATTACAGCTTCAGCACAAGCAGATCATAGACTCAGTTTACGCTTCAAGAAACTCTATTTAGTGGTGACTGCACATAGGTCATTTTTAAAAATCTCTCTGCACACAGCCTGATCCTGTACTGCTCAAACACGTCAATTGTTATGATTCATTATTCTTCAAAGGCCTCAAGTTGGTGTTCAATATTCCACTGGGAGCTCGGCAAATGGATCTGTCCCTTCATGAGTTATTAGGCAAGTTTCAACATGTCTTTTCATCAGCAAGAGGGAGTCCAGAGAACCCAGCCTCTGTAAATTCAGAGAAGGGCCCTTGTGTTTCACCACACATGGAAAGGGTATTGGTCACACATTACTTGCTCCAACTAGAGGCTTCTGTTCGGGCCCCTCACTTCTCATGGCTCCCTCTGACCTACTAGTCAATTCTTAGGCATTCCTCCAAACCCAAAGTCCCATATCGTTAATGAAAACTCTTCTAATGAGGGAAGCTTCTCCTCCAGTGGACTTTATAGAGCTGCTGTGAAGTACCACTTCCCACAAAACCACCTCTTCTTTGACAGCTCCCTTCTTGTCAAGCCACAATACTGACTCTCACATGTAGCCATTAAAAACAAAAGTCTCTGAGAATCCCTAAAATCCCTAAATCCCTATCTCAGATCTCAAAACTCCCCCCCCCCCGAAAACATATAAAACCTGTATCCATTAGAGCAGTGATTTTCAATTGTATGTGCATATGTGGGGGGTTGATGAAGACATCCAATCTTCAAGGCAGACGTGGTGGGCAGTGTGGATGGGGCCTGCACAACATGACATGTCCTTCCATGGCTGCCTTACCAGGAGGTGAGATGCACTGCTCACAGCCAGCACCCCTAGTTATTGTTCCAATCTCTGGAATCTCTTACCTTTCACACAACATCCTCCCAACTGGTTTTCCCACCTTCAGCTCTATTCTCCAAACCATGACTTGCACCAACCGATTAATTTGCTGGCATGTGCTGTGTGACCTTTGTTAGTGCAGGCCTGATTCTGTCATGCCCTTGTTAAATCTTCAGTGTTTCCCTATCCCCTTGAAGACTAAGTTCAAACTTCTCAGCAAGGTAGAGAAGGCTGCCACATCTTTTCTGGCCGTTCCTACCTTTCTCGCCCCTTCTCTTCCCATCTTCTGCTCCCCTTCTTCTTTCCTAGCCTAGCTCTTGTCCTTCAGCATCACTTACAGTTCTCTAAATGGCACCAGTCATTCCTTCAGAGTTGCCACACAAGCTCTTCTTCCTAGCTGACTCTTGTTCTACCTTGTCTTACTAAATAGCTGCTTAGCTTCCTTAAGACCCTCTTCACTTATCACTTTCTCCTTGAGGCCCCTTTAACATCTGAGAGCTTTTTAGGGGCCTCTCCTATTCCATTAGCAGTAACATTACCATGGTCCTTATCACAATCTATCACACACTAATTGCCCGTTTAGCTCTGTCACCATCTCCCTTAGACTATCAGCTCTTTAAACCAAGGAAGGTACCTTATTTTTAGTTTTTTGTTTGCTTATTCCTTTTTCTTTTATATTTTTTCTTTCCTTTTTTTTAACCTTTTTTTAAATATCCTCAATATCTAGCATTGTGGTTAGCTAGAGATGTGGTTAGCTAGGAGATGACTAAATGAATAAATGAATGAATGAATGATATGACATTTCAGAAAACCATGAGAAAGTGACACATTACAGTGTGGCGGAAAGATTATGAGATTCACACTCAGCAGTTTTGTGGAGCTGGACAAATCAAACTACCTTAAGGCCAGCTTCCTCAGTCTTATAATAAAATTAATAGTATCTTTACCTTTCTCTAAGTTTTTCTGAGACTAGCCTAGCTTCTATAATTGAAAGCTATATGATGTTACTATTAATAAATTCCAATATTTACTTTATTTCCTGACTGCCCAAAACACTCTTTGAATTATGGGTTTTCAACTTTAAGGTCAGAGGGAGTTGGGATCAGGTCTATCTACTAGTTTACCACTAATTATTTCTTATTTAATTTCTCTAGGCCTCAGTTTTTTCATCTGTGAAATAATGATGACTATTTCATTGGTCTTGGTGGCTACTAAGTAGGATAAAACACACACGGTATATAATTGTTAATGCCTAACATTAATAAGAGCTTAAATAATGGTTACTCTTTCTCTTCTTCCTTCATATTATGTTTATTGTCTATTATTATTATTATTAATAATATAGTAGATACCCGGTAAATACTTTAATGATACATTAAAATTAATAGGCTGAAAGCTTTTTTATACCTAGGAACAAAATTTCCAATTTAGCTTCCTGGTCACTGTGTGGAAGGAGAAAGAGTAGGGGTCCAACCAAAAGCACATGTCAGAGTTCTCCACTTTTGTCTTGCAACTCTGCTGTTGAAGGTGATATTTCATCTTATGAAGTCAGTTATGAGATTTCCTATACAGAGTAATGAAAAAGCCTACAAAGCTAGTGAACTGCCTTCCCTGCTGTTACATCTACAGAATAATTTTGCCATAAAAAATAAAGGGGACATCTCCTTTTATTGAATTATGACAAATTCTCAACTGACTTGTTCCTCTTGGAACTTAGGAGTGTCCTACTTTCCCCTCCAATGACACTCCCACTGAGCTGACACGTGACACATCCCGGGAAGGCATTAGAACTAAAAGAAGGTTAAGGCTCTGCCACATCCATCAGCCCTTCCTTTTGCTTAAGAAGAAACATCACTCCCTGGTCTCCTCCGTCTATATCTCTTTGTTCTAAGGATCATTTTATTCCACTGGCCAGGAAGAGATTTAGAGGCAAAAGCCCATACAGACCAACAGGGACACCAGCTATCCCCCTCTCTCCCTCTTTCTTCCCTTCCATATTTATTTATTGAATATTTACTATGCGCCACTCACTGTGGCTCTGAGAATCCAATGCTGAGCAAATGAAGTCTCTGCCCCTACAAAATTATGGGGAAATATAGCATAAAACAGATGCATTCTTTAAAAAAATTCCAAATTGAATGATGAGCAAATCATTCTTTAAATGCACCAGCTAAACTAAGGCTAAGTTTTTAAGATAAACATTCTTTTTGGAGACTGGCAATCCATTAGCAACTATTTCAGTTCCAGCTACAGAGAAGGTAAAAGTAAGTAACACGTACCTCATGTTCTGCTATGCCCTGTTTAGGTATTCTCACTTGATTGTCACTCATGCATAAAAAAAAGTCCTGGATGGTAATATGCTTATCATTGTATCCATTTTACTGATGAGGAAACAGACTCAGAGCAGGTAAGCAATTTACCCAAAGTTATACTGTTACACATCTATGTGCACAGACATAGAAATCATGTCACACTGTCTCCAAAGGTAAACTCCAGGAAAACTCACTGAAAAAGTGAATGAGCGAGTGTCATGAATCTGAAAATCAAATCACGTCGATACAACTCAGGGTCACTAAATTGCCAAAATGCTCAAAGGCTCGATTTGCTAATTTTTTTTTGTAAACAGTGGAAGTAAGTACCTCATCTCTTAAGGAGGGTGCACCTGTGACAGTTCCTGCTTATGATATTAATCAGGTATTTGTATAATTTTCAGAGAAACTTCCTTCGAAGTTCAACTGTTTATAAGCTGCTGTTGTGACTGTTATTTAAACAAAGTGAACATCTGGTAGTCCCTGTTTCAACTTGTCCTGGGTTGATATTTGCAGGGGAAAAGAGATAGCCGACCAGCTCCTGTGAAAGCTGCTCTGACAAACCAAGAGATAAGTTCTTTCCATGGAAGCAATTTAATCACCTTGCAGGACGTTTGAGGCACAATACTTAATTTGAGGAAAACAAAAAAAGTTATTTTCTTCTTCTTTTCTAGTAGACTTTACCACACCTTCCTGTGTCCATAACCCAAACTGTTCACTTTACAAAAGAAACTACCTAAACCTTCTAGAATGTAACCCAAGTCTACTGAGTTAACCATTTGGAAATTCTGTTTTACAGAGAGAAAGGAAAGGACTTCCTCTTAGACATGAGGAAGACAAGTGCAAGTTGTCACCAAGAAAGGAACAGTGTCACTTTCTAGGTGTTTGCCTATTTTTTCTCACTTCTCCCTGTTTCCTTGTCATCACCACGCAAGGGAAGATGGAAGGGAGAGCAATTCCTGCCAGACGTTGCTGTGGTGTCAGCTGAAGGCTGGGGAGGAGTGTGCATGTTTGCAGGGGAGGGGGGCTGAGGATAATGCACTAGAGGGCACCAAATCCAGTTATAATCAAGGCTTCTACATGCATCAGCACAGCCAGGCAGTGTAGAAAGTCCAGCATTACTGAACGGCAAGCGATACACTAATTAGTGAAAGTCACACCCACGTGAAACAAGCAGTACTTAGGAGATCTTTCTAAAGGAATGAACCAAGACTTCTCTCCACACCAAGCTGTTTCCAAGAGGGGAAAACTGTTTAAAAATATCTAAGTTAAGTTAAAATTACTGAAATACTTGGAATTCAATGACTAGATGAAGGACTTCTGACCCTGACTATCATGAGAATTTGGACAAGTAGTCTAGTTAGTTTCAAGGAGCCCCACACGCTAAAGGCAGTTGCCCAGGGAATTCACTTAGTTTCTGCTTGGTCAAGCTTAGAGATGGCACCTGCTATCATAGCTGCTGGGGAAATACACGGACATTAGAAAATTGCCTGCCTTAAATACTAAAGTTAACAATGTCTTGTGGTGTGTGTGTGTGTGTGTGTGTGTGCGCGCGCACACACTGTTTTTTAAAAATTTTTTCAATGTTTTATTTTATTTTTGAGAGACAGAGAGAGACAGCATGAGTGGGGGATTCAGCAGAGAAGGAGACACAGAATCCAAAGCAGGCTCCAGGCTCCGAGCCGTCAGCAAAGAGCCCGACCCAGGGTTCAAACCCAAACTGTGAGATCACGACCTGAGCTAAAGTCGGACACCCAACTGATTGAACCACTCAGGCGCCCCTCACACACACTGGTTTAACTGGCTTTACACAACGACATCCTTACTGTTGTACTTAGCACCTTGTATCGTAATCAATCATTTTCACATCTTCTCCCCTGACTAGATTATAAACTTGACTGCAGAATGGATTCATTAATTTTAAAATCTAAGCGCCCAGTATTTTGTGTAATGTTATACATATTTTCCATAAAGGCTTACCAAATAAATCTGTCCTAAATGTTTATTTGGCAGAGAGAATTTCTATCACACAACTCAATGAACATTAATATAGTGACTACTAGATTTCTGGCTTGATGCTAAGGCACTGGGGATGCAAATATGGATAGAAAATCGTTCCTGTCCTTGAGAAGGTCACAGTCTAGTAGATGAGAAGATCTCTGAATGTATTACAATGCTAGGGCAAATGTCTCTGCTAAACAACAGATATTCCTTTAAAATGAGTCACTCCCTGAATAACACATCCACATTTTCATATGTTGAGTTTGTTTGAATTTACCTATACAATGTAATTTACGTTACTAATGCATTCTGACTCTGGGACATACATGTAATACAAATAAGGACAAGCAATTAATGTTTGTTGTATTATAAGCATGCCTAAATACATAGTTGTACACTAAAGAGACATAAGAAGAATTCACGTTTATCATTGTGAGTGCTACATTTTATCACGTAGTGTAATCCTGGCTTATAATTGGTCATAATCTCCATTTGCTGACATAAAAACAAATAACAAAGACACTAACCTTATTTCTAATTCCAGACAGGATTTTGGCCCTGACTTTCTGCCCAGGCCCGGGGACTATGTATTTTTACAAGCGTAAAATGTATTTTTACAACTCCTTTTCTCAGGAATGTGATGTGTTTCTTTCTCCATGGCTGATGCAAAAGAAGAAATGTTGGAATTGTTATTTAGGGTTCTCTGCAGTATGGTTAAGCAAGTAGAAGGCATCTGTAGAATATTCTAGTGAAAAGGGCACTGAACTCTGAGATAAGGAGATACAAATATTAGTTGAAAATGATAATAACTAATACATCGCTTCAGGGAAGAAACCAATCTTATTTATATAGGCTTCTGTTCCTTTCTTTATAGCAGGGAAGCAATTGAGTAGGAGGTCTCTAATGTCACCTGTTAGCTCCAGGTCTGTTGGATTTAGTGATGAGAAGTAACCTCAGAGGTTTTATGTGGAAGAGATGGCTGGTTGCAGCTGGGTCAATTACAGTCTCCATGTAGGAAGTTCACACATCCTAATGAGACTTATATATTGATAGTTCACAGCTCCTTCAGCTTCACACCCTATACCCACTCCCTTGTCAAATTCCCAAAATGCATTTGGATTCAAAAATATCAGCTGGTAAAGCAACAGCCCTCCAAACAACAACACACCCACAGAGAGCCTGAACTTGAAGACCAAAACTTTTCTTGGAATTTTTCAGGACATAGTCTCTGCTAAACCAACTCCCTAAAAAGTAAATCAGGTGGCAAGTGTTAACATTTCATGTTTTCCTAAAAGCGAGCAGAGGAAAGAAAAGTGTAAACTGTTCCTTCACATCAATTTATGAAGCTTTGGCAATGCTGGGGGAAAATGCTATGGTTTCTGGATTCGGCTTAAGTGAATCCTCTTTTTCCTCACCACCACTAGGTATCTATGTTTTAGACTGCACCAAAGGCATCTTTTCCAGCACTAGAAGGCAGCCCTTAAAATCTAAGTCACAGTAGGCCAAAGCAAGCCTATAGAATCACAGATGGGTTAGCCAACTCAATCACAGACATTCCCCTAATTTCCAGCAAGGGAACCTGCTGTCTCTCTAATGCACTAGTATCATTCCCCTGGGGCAAGGCCTCATTTCTCGGGTGTCTTATTCATAGAAATATTATACATTTTGGTAAATGCAAATGTAGGATAAATTTCTCAGTCAAAAACAATTCACAGAGTGGTTTGTTTAAAAGAGAAGGAGTGAGAAATCACTTTCTCTATATTTATTTTCCCAAGGTTTCTTACCCCTTTGCAGAATGAGATTCCAGCTTTGAGAGATATTAAGAAACCAGTAACCACGGGGCCCGTTGCCTGGAAACAGCCTGATTACAACCAACTCACTCAGCTACAAGGAAATTCTACCTGATCCTTTAGGACCATTTGTCAAGCCTTATTACGATGATAAAGAAAATTTATACTTTCGTAAAGCCTTCAAAAATTATTGCCATGAAACTCTGTAAAATCTGGGAATCTGCTTTGGGGAAAAAATGGGAAATTAACATGACTATGCAGTGTCAAAAACTGACAGCCTAGATAAAATAAAGAAAAATTAGTTCAGTACCATGCACAGAATTCAGAAATCAAAAATCCAAATCCAATGCTGAACAAATAATGTCTGGGAATTGTACTGTCTGCCAGGGGGGTTAGAAGCCAAGGCAGCCAGAAAGTCACTAATAAAGGTCATTTGTATTCTGCAGCAGTGTGGTTTAACTTGTACTTCCTTGTATCTCTACTGCGGAACTTTCAATCAGATGCTGCCATTAACAGCTGCTTTGAAACATACACCAGGTGGGTGTGTTGTTCCCCGGGCAGGTGAACAAGATTTGTCAGGACAATAACATTATATAAAAATTGCAGAACTTTAGCAAAGTTTAAGAATGTCTATATGATATTTTTAAATCATTAATAATCAGTCTCAAAAAATAGGACCTATTTTTTACTTTAGAGGAAGATTTTTTTACAACTATGTGATTGTGTATATATATGCCTGCATGTATGTGTGGATAGATATGTGGGGAGAGAGAGAGAGAAAGAGAGTGAGAGAGATAGGGTTTTTTTTCCTTTCAAGCATAGCATAAGTTTCAAGCATGCATCAGTGAATCCTGGTTCCACTAAATGACTTTTCTTGCTATTGATTCACTCAGTTACATTAGACTTGGGTACGTCTCACAGGGCAGCTGTGATGTGGTCTGGGACTCATCTTAATATGGGCTTTGTCATTGCTTGGATCCATGGTTAAATTCTAGGCACATCTACTACATTCTGGCTGGTGATTAGAGATGCATACTTCAGTGAAACTCAACCATCATCGTTTTGAATTAAATTAAAAAAAAAATCTCAATTATAGGAAGTGAATTCAGTCCATTCTTTAAATATAGGTAAATGCTCAATACTCTAAAGCAGCAGAGATTTCTGGAAAGTGCAGTTTCTAGCTTAAAATGGTCTGTAAGTGCTAATGGAGTAAACCATGTTTACTTTGAAAGGGCTATTCCTCAATCCTTCAAGTATTCCCTGTGCATCCACAATACTCACAAATATGCTACCAAGATAAAGTATAGGCCTTTAAAGCCTAGCTTTCAGGGAACATGTCTTAATTATATTTGAATCCTTGGTACTTATCTCAGTCCTAGCACATAGTGAACACTTATGAAATCTCTGAACTGAACCAGGCATGGGCATCATCAAAGTAAGTGACAATGCAATTTCAGAGCTAACTGAGATAGACATAGGGGGAAGAAAGAAGCTACAGACTATTCTAAAGAGATGGAAGGATGAGTTCCATTATTCTGGAAGGGACTTCACACGGGAAAACCAATAAAGTCACCACAAGAAACTTTCTGATGATCTGTAATTTCCACCTCCACTCCCTATGCCATTCACCCTATGTTACTGTCAGAATTATGCTCCAAAAATACAAAACCCCAATACAACTCAACTGCTTAAGAATGTATAGTAAAGGAGTGAATGAATAAATGAATGAACGAATAAAATTACCTTTATCTTCAAGAAACTTAACAATTCGGTTGCCTACGTATATTCACGCCTACGTGAAATATGTGAGTTGAGAGAAAAGTTCAGTGTGAGCTGAGCTATCAGTAGAAGCTGCCGAGAGAAGAAGGGATCTGAACCAGGTCTGTATATTTGAATAAATCAAGGTGCAGAATTAGGCTATTAGCAAGAAATATAAGCAAAACATACAGATGAAAATGTGAATAGTAATTCAGGAAATATACAGGAAGATAAATTTGGAGATAGATCATTGGTAAGAATAAGAGTTTTGGTTAGAATCTTGGGTAGAAGGAGGCATTTTCATGAAGAACGTATTTAAAAGGATGCTCTGAGTTTCCAGGGATGCTTAGTAATGGGTTATGGGCTATTTGTGGAATAACCTGTGTTTGGGGTGAACCTGAGGACATTTACTCATTCATTCATTTGGTTAAGTACTTTATGAGCACCTATTAGGTCCTAGTCAACTAATGCCATAAACAGAGAGAATCCCTACCCCGCCAAAATTTATATTGGAGGGGGTAGACCCAAATGATACCAAAATGAATAAGTGGACAACAAAAGGTTTAGGTAGTAATAACTGCTAAAGCAGGATAAAGGTCTTAGAGAATGGGAGAGTATAGTATAAAATATTAAAATTTCACAATCCCCCAAAATATCTAGCACAGATATGAGCATATAATACACAATGAAGAAATACTAGTCAATTGTGGTACTGCCTGCTAAGGAATAGTCCCGGAGTACAAACCTTCTGAGATACAAACCTTCTCCAAATCAAATCTACAGACAATGAATCAAAAAATTCCCTGATGTTCTTGCCTAATGCACAAATGCATAGGCCCAACCCAACTCTCACCCTAAAAGGTGAGGATTTCTAGAACTGGCTCCCTCAAGATATAAAGAGGTATGCACAACAGAATTTTCAGCATTCTTCCCACATCATCTAGGGCAAATTGCTGATAATGAGCAAGAAGTATTCATGCAATATTTGTCACGTCATGTGCCTACCATCATGCCAGGCACAGTAAAGACCAGTAAAAGCTGCTCATGATACTGACTTTCCTATTTAAAAAAAAATGCAAAGATAAAAACATAAACTTAAAAGCCAGAAAAGCATCAGGAGAGTAATGACATCAAAATGAGCTTGGCTTTACAGAACATTTACAAAGATATTCAGAGGCTCTTGTGATATGTAGAACTTCCAAGAAACAAACAAACAAAAGGAAGTAAGTCCACTTGTAAATGTCGTCTTGACTCTCTTGTGCTCTTCAAACCCTTTCAGAACAACACATAGGAATGTGATTTTCTATTGACAACTCCTAACTTGTCCTGACCCATCCTTGATCATTGGTTGAGTTTCCCGTGGCCCGGATGTCATCCCATAAATACAGGCTGATACACAGTGCAAACTTCCCTGGTACAAAAGCAGCGTGCCCAAGCAGGAAAGAGGAGTGTCAAGTATGATGCGTCTGCACTGTGGCAGTGTAGCTTTTGTGTCAGTCACGGCATGAGGAGGCTCAACTCAGTGCCCCACAAACAGGGACAAAAAGAAGACTTGCCCTCATATTGTCAAACAAAGAACAGTACAATTACTTGACAATTTGAGAACAACACTCTTTTTGTGCTCTGTGCTTGCCAAAAATTTATTGGTGGAAGGTATTATTAAAATCTCAGCAATAAGCTGTGGTACAATTATTTCACCTACTTCACTTCCTTTCCCCACATAAGAATATTTCTTGTTTCTATACTATAGCAATTCAAACTCTACAATACTTCATTCCTTCTTATCTCCATTATTGTTAGCACCCTTTGTTAATCCACATTCTCTGGTCTGTGGGAAAACCTTGTCTCCTTCTTATTCTATTTATTCGACTCCTGCAACTTAAGTCCAAATGATCTCTCTTCAGATCTTATATTTTGTTTTGTGCTTTAATGTATAACTCTTAACACTTATTATCATTTTCCAATGAGACACAGAAAGGGCATAGGGAGTTAAACGTTTTCACAGGCAAAGCTATATTCTTCTCCCTTTGCAGGGGAGGGAAATGGATAGAAACAGAAGCTGCCAGCTAGAAGGCCTGAAATAAATGACCTGTGCCACCCATAGCTGAATTCCACCTCTTCTTCCAGAATGTTTCATAAGAGAGAATCAATACAAGCTGAATCTGAAACATTGGTGCAGTGTAGTAGCTAAGCTCAGTGAGCTCCCAAGCTAATCCTGTGTTCTCAGAAGCTATAAGTGCAAATCCCTTCACCTTTGTTCAGGGGGATGAGCTCACTACATAAATTGGCCTGTTTTTTGACCTCAAATTCCAGGTGGGACAGGGTTGGGGGTGGCAGAAGCAATGAAAGGGAGGATTTCCAGGCCATTTGTTCTAAAGTGAGGTACTCTGGCAGAAGGAAGGACAAGGTCGAGTTTCCATGGCCCTGAGCTGAGTCACACAGCTGGAGTCACACTCTGCTCAACACAAATGTCTTTTGCTCACCCACGAGCAACACAAAGACTGCAACAGAACACTGCCAAAGAACAAGCCAAGTGCCAGTGGCCATTCTCATTATCTAGGCTACCTAGTAAGGTAACCCCATACAACCTGCCTGCTAAATTAACTTTCAGATCGGCTTATGCTTTTTTCCCTGTGACTATCTGATTAGTATACTCAATTAAAATACAATAAAGCTCAAAATCAATGTAAGTAGTGTGAGGCTCAGTATTTTCACTAGTACAGAATTAAAAAAAATCATGTTATGTTTGTTCCCTTTAATGATTCTGTTGCCTTACAGAAAAATACTCATTGGAATATTAAAATTTCATCATCATTCCTAAAAAATGATCTATTTAAAAGAGAGAGAGAGAGAGAGAGAGAGAGAGAGAGATTAAGCTTACTAAAAAGCCCCCAAATATCTGTACTGAAGCAACTCAAATAGTTTGAAGCATAAAATTCAACACATTTTACACGAGCTCATTTGAGGACATTTCACACAGTTGAATAATATGCTTGTCATCTTATTTCAATTTCTTTATAGAATTCTCTGAAGTAGCACTAAACAATAGTTATTGTATGCGTGTCACACAAAAATGCATATGTTTACTTTTTAATTTTTTAAATACTTATTTATTTTTGAAGAAGAGACAGAGCACAAGCAGGGGTGGGGCAGAGAGAGAGGGGGGCACAGAATCTGAAGCAGGCTCCAGGCTCTGAACTGTCAGCACAGAACCTGACGCGGGGCTCTAACCACCAGCCGTGAGATTACGACCTGAGCTGAAGTCAGACACCCAACCTACTGAGCCACCCTAGGTGCCCGGTATATGCTTATTTTTGAGGCTGTATTTTAGCTGATTGTGCATTTCCCTTGGAAGTATTTTTTATACAATAATGTTCATGCAATTTCTACCACATGTGTGGCATAACTTACACAAAAATTAAGCATCATGAAGGAAATGGTAATAACTTCAAAATGATACATAATCAACTGATTAAAGTCATGCATTTAATATATATTTTGTAATTCCAGCTTTTGTGAGAATCTTTACCGAAAAAAGCGAACATTAAGCTGCCGTGGAGCCCCAATGACTAAAGTCCTATTTCCTTAATAAAGCATCCAGCAATTTGGATTTATCTCCTGCTTCTCATCCATAAATGGTTTCTTACCACTTATGAAATCCTTTCTATGCTTGCAATTATTATACAGCATATTTTTTCTCCCTATCCTTAATCACTAAGGAAATTTCTAAACTACCTTACTGTTATCTGAATTAAAACAAGCAAATAAAAGCAAGCACAAAATAAACACAATTTTAAACACTTACTTTTTTCCTATTGATTACAAATTTTTCTTTCCTTGCCTTGTTTTCACTATTAGTTTATAATTTTCTAAGAGTAAGAATGATGCCTCCCCCCCACTCCATCCCCAGCCATAAGCACAAATTAAATTAAATAGAACGCAAACAGACAATATAATTTATTTCACTATAGCTCCAAGACAGTCTGATTTCCTGTGTGGTAAGAATGTTTCCTTTTCTGCATTTCAATCTCTACCCAAGCCATCTGATAATATAGTCTATATAGTCGGTTAATACAAGCATCCCACATGAATAGGATTCTCAAACAATGACAGAGAGAATTGTTCTTCATCCTGTAAAGCCCAGAGGACAACCAAAACCTCAGCAATACTGTATTTTCTTTGTTTCCAAACAATTCTAATTTTTTCTTCTCCTGAGATAATGTTATATTTTCCTTAGATTTGTGTTTCTCAACCACCTGATGAATTTAGATTCTATAAAGATTTCTTCAAAGTCTTATGTTTCATTATGACCTGAAAAACAACTTCATTGTTATTAAGCGAATGTTAGAGTTGTAATTCCATTAACATATACTTTGGGAATCCCTAAATTTACATATTTGTGACTTTGAAAATAACTAACAAAACTTTTATGAAGACTGTTCATTGAACTTTGCCTTTAAAGATACAAGGCCTGATACATTAGTGGACACTGTCAGAGTTATGCCCAGGTAGTCACTGCCAACTACAGAGAGAAGCCATTCCAAGTAATCATTTAATGAAGAAGTTGAAAGGAAAATAAAAATGTTTTTCATCCTTCAAAACAAAAACAAAAACAGTATCATAGGTTTGTGCCTTTATCTCAACTCAACATTTTGGTGTCTTTAAAATCTCTTGTTTAAAAGTCAATTCTTCCAGGAAAACATTCCCAAGTTCACTCAGGGTGACTCTTTTCTCTTGGAAAGGGAATTATCTCTAAACATGCATTTATGGATTGCTTAATTGGGTGTGGTATGGTTGTTGGCACTGTAAGAGAAAAAACTCAGTCTCTGACCTCTAGATGCTTCAAAACTAAGATAAACGAAATGTTCCAAAATTTTACTCCGGACTCAAAGCATAATGGGGCATTTAAAATAATACTACAAATCAATGGACTGACATTTTGATACTACTGAGAAGAACATATGTCTCTTCACATTTTGGCTTCGATTGGATCATTAGGCACAAGTTTGAACAATTCCAAGAAAAACTTATAAACAAAAATTTAATATAAAAATTGGATGTAAAATATCAAGAGTTAAAAATATATTTTAGAGAATGTTTTACTTTATAAAATCATTTGGTCCACACACTTCAAGTAACATATTTTTCTGCTGTATTTAAGTGGATTTGATATGTTATCATTTTAACAGAAATTTGACATGGTTCAGGATTTGTTAGGGATGCTGAGAATGTACAAAGGGAGGAATTTTATGCTAATCTCTGATTCATTATTTTAGGACACTCATGATTTTTAAAGTGCTGCATCAAGCTTTGAGCCACTAGTAGAAACTTCTCCATTTGTCTAAACATCCTTGCATACCAATAATTTGACAGAAACATTTTACCAAACCCAACAAGCACGCACACTGAGTAAATACTCATGCCAACAGACATTTCATTTAAAACAATAACCAAATTCAAGTGAAGGCCATATTTCATTATTATGGAACCACATCCACAAGTCCCTAGACCACTTGCAGTTATGACTCTAGGAAAAAATTTTTCTTATGAGACTATACTCCTGCCACATTACAGTGTCAGAATCCAATATTCTGCAGCCCCCAGGGTCAGGGTCCACCAATCCTACTTCCATGAAAAGAAATGAAACACAATCTAATGCTGGGCCTTTTGCAGTGTGTAGTTAAGTGATCATTAATTTCTTCTTCTATCTGCCTAAGAAAATCTGCCAATTTTCTCCCATTAGAATTGGCTTTCAAAGTTAGGAGTCATCTGCACACTTGTAGAAAAAGGTGATCATTTCAAACGATGTGTGTATATATACGTATACACACACACACATATATATATATATATATATATACACAAATATGTACGTACACATACATACATACACACATACATACATATATATTCTTTCATGATGAATCTTTACTTTCTAAGTACAGAGAGTAAAGATCCAGTTTATTCTTACTGGATTGTATATATTGCCAAAGAAAGCTTTTAAGAGGTAAACTGCCTTTTGTAATATTACTTTTAATTTCTTTTAGCAAAAAGGTATGAGATTTAAGTGGGTTAAAGGAAATCAAAATACTTATGATATACAATTTTTCATCGTCAAGTACCTAAAAGCAAACATTTTGTGATTAGTTTACTATGAATGTACCAGATTAGTAAGGGAATCTTTTGCAAGACAGAACACTGATATTCAGAATGGCTTACATACAGACTGGCGGGCAAGTTCCTGATAACACTTAACAAGCAGAATTGCTTTGGGGCTCAGCCCATGTTCACTAGCACTGGCTACTTCACTACTGTAAAGTTTTTGTAATCATTTTGGAAGCCAAGTACTGTAGAACAAAAGCATTCCAATCTGTATCTGGTTGTCTGGCATTACACAAGCATTAGAGGAATATTTTAAAGGAAAAAATGTCAAATACTTGACATTCCTATTAAGGAAAATACAAAAGAAAATATTGCATAGCGTCTGAATATCTTAAAAGGCTAAGTTCTAACTGATATAAATGCATAAGGGTCAGAAAAGCAGCATGATGAAATAAACACAGAATAGTGGATTGAGAATTAGGTCCAGCGCAGGTCAAATAACATTCTGAGTCTAGCTTCTCTAGTTGCTAGAAAAGGGTAATAAAGTTGGCTTTACTGACCTCTGCAAGGATAAAAGCCTGAATGTGAAAATGCTGTAAAATATAGACAATTTAACACAAATATTAGATAACACTACCATTTTCATTTTTCTGACAATCTTGCAGCAGGTCTCTGAGTAGAACTTAGGTACTGTGTCATTAATAACATAACTGGGGAGGACACAGTTTTTAGTCACCTTGGTTTTTGGGTTTCTTTCTTTTTTTCTTTCTTTTCTTCTTCTTTTTTTTTTTCTTAACACCTGATGAGTTTCTGAGATACAATCAGTCACCAAACTCCTCAGACACATTTAGCAGCATCAGAAGCAGCTGCCGCTGACAATCATGTCTGATTCCGCAGGGACTGAAGGTGTAAAAACAATGAATCATTACAGGTGCGTCTGCCTCCCTTCATTCAAAGGACAAAATGAAAAGAAATTGAAATTCATCAAGCCCAATGTTTTGTTTTGTTTTTTTTTTTAATTTTTTTTTTTCAACGTTTATTTATTTTTGGGACAGAGAGAGACAGAGCATGAACGGGGGAGGGGCAGAGAGAGAGGGAGACACAGAATCGGAAACAGGCTCCAGGCTCTGAGCCATCAGCCCAGAGCCTGACGCGGGGCTCGAACTCACGGACCGCGAGATCGTGACCTGGCTGAAGTCGGACGCTTAACCGACTGCGCCACCCAGGTGCCCCAAGCCCAATGTTTTTAAAACAAAAAGAAAAGAGACCAACTAGGAAAGACTTTTCCCTCTAATTTGTAAGAGCAGAATTCAGTTATAACTTAGTAATTGTTTTTTAATAGTCTGCTACTGAGCTAAATATGGTCCCAAATTCTTTTTTTTTTTTAATTTTTTAATGTTTATTTATTTTTGAGAGAGAGAAAGACACAGTGAGGGCAGGGGAGGGGCAGAGAGAGAGGGAGACACAGAATCCAAAGCAGGCTTCACGCTATGAGATGTCAACACAGAGCCCAATGCAGGGCTCGAACCCAGGAACCACGAGATCATGACCTGAGTTGGATGCTCAACCAGCTGAGCCACCCAGGCGCCCTTATGTTGTCCCAGATTCTAAGAGTCCTATCTAAGTTCAAGAAACACATGACTTAATAATAACAATGTGGGCATAATAATAGCATACAACTAATCCAGTTTTTGGTAGAGCCTTGGTGGGACAAGGGATAAACACTAAAGGCTACTGGAATTAACAAAAGAAAGGTGGTAAGATACTTTAAAAGGTTTAAATAAAAGCAATAAAAAAGATGGCATCTGAAATAACCATACGATTCCTGGGATCTTAGTAGGAGAAATATCAGTAAAGACAAAAACTTGAAAGAGGGATATATCCAACATTGAGAAGTCCAAAGTGTTTCAGGAATATCCTGGTACACATTCCCTATCCTCTTGCACGTACTTGTGCAAAGTGCTCATGTTTATTCATTACAACAGGTGACATGGAAAACCTAAATTAAAAAAAAAATCCTTTTAAACTGGCAAATAGTATGGGGCGCCTGGGTGGCTCAGTCGGTTAAGCGTCCGACTTCGGCTCAGGTCACGATCTCGCTGTCCGTGAGTTCGAGCCCCGCGTTGGGCTCTGTGCTGACTGCTCAGAGCCTGGAGCCTGTTTCGGATTCTGTGTCTCCCTCTCTCTCTGACCCTCCCCCGTTCATGCTCTGTCTCTCTCTGTCTCAAAAATAAATTAATGTTAAAAAAAAATTAAAAAAAAACCTGGCAAATAGTACAGTAGCATCCCTATCAACTACAAATTTAACATTTTATTATGCATGTAATACATGGTTTTAGAAATTAAAAAAATTAATACAAATACATAGAGTGAAGATCACATATAATCCTACAACCCAGAACTGTTTACATTTTTATGTATGTTCTTCAAGATTACATATGGAGGTCTAATACACAGCATAGTGATTACAATCAACAATATTATAAATGTCGAATTTCCAAGGGTCTAGATCTTAATTGTTCTCAATGCAAATTGATAATTATGAGTCACGACAGACGTGTTAACTAATGCTACTGTGGTTACCATATTGCAATATACAAATGTGTTACATCAAAACAGGGTACACTTTAAATTTATATGATATGCTATTGTATAAAGTATATAATTATAATTTAGAATTATATTACAATGGAAATAAAATAAACATTTTAAGGTGAAAAAGATTATATCTGTATATACCTATACATTTATAATAAAAATTATAAACATTATATACATAGTGTTCTGTAATATGCTGTTTTCACTTACCAGTATAGCTGAATAACTTTACACAGCAGAACACACTCTCGAGCACCCTCACATACTATTACGTAGATTGTCCTTTGGTTTATTAGGTTTTATTATTACGTATCCATGTTATTTTCATTTCCTTTGTAAATAACAATGCCATGATCATCTTTTAAGATAAATCATTATATAAACCTCTGGTTACTTATTTAATTAATTCTAAAATTTTAATTACTGGGCTGTTTGAAAACTGTATTCCAAAAGAGTTATTCTAACTTTCATTCCATTGTGAGTGGATTAGTCTTATTCTTTATATTTTCTTAAATGTTGGATATCTAAATTATAATTTTAGAATTAATTTTCTTACGTGTTGGATATCTAATTTTAATTTTTAGAAAAGTCACATTTTTCCTATGTGATATGTGAAAATATCATTTTAGTTATTTTCTTAAAAATTTTTGAAAACTACATTGACTATTTTATGATGTATTAATTACATTTTGTGTGCATGATATGACTGATCTTCCACTGAAATTTAGTTAAGTCCACTTTGGATGTCTTTTCAACTTCATTTTTCTGTGACCATTTTCTGGGTTTCTTCCTCTTCACTATTTGTAATATCTAGCTCATATTACCCTAGGAAATATGCTTTGATTCAGGATTTTAATATCCTGAATCCTTAATATCACGGACTGTTAAGGCTTGGAGATTTTACCCAACTTGAAGTGTAAGAAGTTAACCTGCTGCAGTTTCATAAATGTTGGTAGCAGACTCACATCAAAAACAGTAGCCGGGGTATCAGTATTTTTTGTGCTGGTTCTGTGATCCCCATTTTCTTTAAGGTAATGCAAAGAATGCTAGATGGCACCCACAGATGCAGTGGGTTATGTTCAAGGAGGGGAACTATGAGCTTGGTGAGCCCCGATATTTTATAATAGACAGTCAACATGCTTACCTTTTGCTACAGGAAAATATTATCTTTATTATACCGGACAATACGTATGTATGGAGGGAAACCACAGATATAATATAATCTATGTTCCAAGAATATTCATGATTAAACATTCCTGATAGTCTGAAAAGGGCAGTCAGTATCTTGCTATGCAGGAGATGCAGAAGTGCAAAGGACTTCTGGAAAACTGTATCCAAACACTTATGCCTGAATATGCAGAAAGAGAATAAAAATTTTTGCAGTGTAAGGAAGGAGAGTGAATCTGGGGCATTCAGCATTCAAACTTCATTCCTAACTTAGCCCCAACTGTGTACCATTGTAACAATAACACATCTACCTGAAGAAAATAAATGAGGGGTAGACTTTCTAAAAAGGTTAAATAGACAGTGAATTTTTATTTTATAAAACAATTCTCTATAAGTTCCTTTAAATGTCAAATACTCCTCATATGATTAGAAGATAAATTAAATTTTTAAATATATTTTTTTTAGCATATTAGTTAAGAGGGTGTGGACCAAACTGCCCCTGTTCAAATCTGGCTCAGTGTGCTTGATTAAGTTACTTGGATAAGTGTCTTCTGCTGTAAAAATGGATTACTGATGGATATTAACTTCATTCTTATAGAGCTGGTGAAATGTTTGACTGAATTAAGGATATATGTTGCTTTTGACAGTGTCTGATACATAGGAAACAGTAAGTGTTGGTCATCATTATTCTATTATTACCACCTAAAATGAGGTCATTAAGTAGATATTTTCTCTTCGGCTCTTTTGCTGCCTGTGCACAATTAACAAAACATCTTCTTTTCTTGATTTAGAGGGTAGATATAAAGAAGCTTTATAAAATCTAACTCCAATAAGAAATGGATTAGGGTTCCATTCATATTACAGGTTATTTCTAAAATTGAGAGAGGAAAAATCTTAAGAAAAATATCTTGAGTTCCTTAAGGCTGGTTGTATTGTCTATGGTCACTTCTTTTATTTCTATACTTCTGTGTATATGCTAACAAAAAGCCACAGATATTAACAAAAATTAAGTTGGATAGTCTATAAAGCTCTATGACATACTATTCACTTATATGTAACAGCCCCAGAAGCACAGGGAGAGAACAGAAATGTTTCTGGGGCTACAGAGAGTGCCATGGCCCTCCTTTCCAGTGTTTAATCATTATTTCTCCCTGAGTGATAGTTGGTTCTTTAAAATCTGACACTAGTGACTCTGGGCCTGGTTTGAAGATTCTGAAAAGGATTCAAGAAAAGGTAGGGAACAAAGAGGGAAGTCAGCTGATATAGAATGGCTATTGAAAAGGTAAAGCCACTGAACAATTATGGGGGGAAAAGACAGCGATTTGCACAAACTAACATCTACATTTGTGAAAGTTCCATCATGTTTCTGAGATTTGCATTTTAGAGATGGGGAAGGAATATATTTCCCTTCCACCATCACCCTATTCTATTATTATTATCATGCCCATTTGACAGATCAAGAAATTGAATTATGGAGTAATTATGTGATTTGTTCAAGATCATGCAGGTAGTAAACCATGGATCCAGGACTAACATTTTTTCCCATTATATTATATTGCCTCTGATGACCCTAAATCCCAGTCAAGTGCTGATTCCCCTAAAGCCTACATCACAAACCACTGACATAATTCTCAGTCAACCCAACTATCTAATAACAGTCTCATCCCCTGGTTCTCAGCCAGCATAGGGATTCTGTTAAATTGGTGATATAGCTAATGCTCTTGGTTGCAGGGGATCCTTCTGTTAGTTTTGGCACCCATTGGGGTTCTCTTAGGCTCTCAGTCTTTGATTTTTTTTTTTATTCAGCTATATATTCCTGGCTAAACCCATATTCTAGGAGAATAAGACAAAATCAGAGATCAGCCTGTTCTTTTTATTTTGTCCTGGACACTCTTATTCTTTTGAGTCATCCAGATAAATCACAGGTGCAGCTCCAAATCTTTGGGGAAAACGAATGGCACAAGTTCAATTCTAATAGCATTCCCTGCCTCCTTTTCCACTTAGTAACCACTATTCACAGTGAGTTGTTATTTAGAACATTTTTCTAATATAGTAGCTACAGAAATCACTTCATAATATACAAAATAGTTTACAGCTCTTCACACATAACCATGGTACTTCTTTTCCAAGAATGTGAATAGTCTCCCACAGACATATTTGTATCCCTTTACTTGGTTTATCCTTTGACAGGAATCATAAGACTAAAGTAACTATTGTCTGTGGATAGTGTATTTGTTAAAAATCTCACCTATTCACACAGGAAAGCAAGCTGGTAGTAAACCAAGTCTGTTCCTTATTTTTAACTCTGCATCTGTCATTTGCCCTGCTGCATGTTTAAAGAGTACTTTCCACTTTTCTCAAAGGTACAAGTAACAGATATTCAAAGCTTCACACAATCAGGTTGAGCAGGTCCCCTCCTGATCTCAAATCTGGCAAAATCCTAGAAAATGACATCTAGGTAATACTGTGGAGGTTGCATTAGTTGAGAATTTGTATGTATGTATCAGAGAGAGAGAGAGAGAGAGACAGAGTTGGTTGGGGGAGAGGGGACGGGTGAGAGAGAGAGAGGGAGATTGAAGTTGTCAGGGTAGGGGAGGAACAGAGAGATTAGCTGAGCTGTCTCATTGATCTATTGAAGGTTTCTTCAACAAATGTATTATTGGATATCTACAATTTATCAGGCATTGTACTAGTTACTAGAGATATAAAATGAATCCCAAATAGATCCTGACTTTGAAGAAATAAACTCTTTGTTACATTTTATTCAAAGAAGCAGATGCAGAAACAAATGTTTTTACTATACTATGGTAAATATTAGGATATAAATGTGCACAGGATCCCTTGGGAACAGAGAAAAGGGTTACTTGATTTCTGGGGGGAAAAATTCTTGAAGGAGTCAGTAATGGATATAATGTACGCATAGGAGTGACCCTGGAGAAGAATGTGGACAGAGTTCCAAGTAGAGGAGACTAAGGCATGAAAAAGCACAGCAATTTAAAATCACTAAGATTTTGGGGCGCCTGGGTGGCGCAGTCGGTTAAGCGTCCGACTTCAGTCAGGTCACGATCTCGCGGTCTGTGAGTTCGAGCCCCGCGTCGGGCTCCGGGCTGATGGCTCAGAGCCTGGAGCCTGTTTCCGATTCTGTGTCTCCCTCTCTCTCTGCCCCTCCCCCATTCATGCTCTGTCTCTCTCTGTCCCAAAAATAAATAAACGTTGAAAAAAAAAATAAAATAAAATAAAATCACTAAGATTTTAAAAATTTTACAGTTTATTTAATTTGAGAGAGGGGAGTGAGGGGCAGAGAAAGGGAGAGAGGGAATCCTAGGCAGGCTCTGCGTTGTCAGCACAGAGCCTGATGTGGGGCTCGAACCCACAAACCATGAGATCATGACCTGAGCTGAAACCAAGAGTCAGATGCTTAACAGACTGAGCCACCCGGATGTCCCATAATTACTAAGATTTAAAGCATGGGGCAAGTTTTGGTAGGGAATAAGACTTGAGATAGGTTATGATAAAGAGATCATGGAAGACCATATGTGTTACTTCAAAGCTTGAAATTTAACATGTAAGTAATGAGGGATCATGGAAAGGCTTTAGGGCTGGGTGTGGCAAAATAATACTCGTTTTTAGGCAGGTTTATGAAGGATGAATAGAGTTAAGGTCATGCGCAGGGAACACATTAGGAGGTTCATGGAATAGGTCCAAAAGATATGAGGAGGGCCTTGGCAAGGGCTATAGTAATAGTGAGGGCAGGATGGCCCATCATGGGAACCCTATACATATTGAGATCCTCTCTCCTGGGACACATGAACAGGTATCTATCAGAGAATGTTAAGGACCAAACTGTGTCCCTCACAAATGTGTATGTTGAAGCCCTAACCTCTGATGTGACTATCTTTGGAGAAAGGGTTCTTAAGGAGGTAATTAAGTTTAAATGAGTTCATAAGGAGGGGGTAATTTAAACACTCGTGTTCTTATAAGAGGAGGAAACAGCATTGCAGAGTTCACTGTGCCCCCTCCTTTTTTCCCCCTTATTCTCTCTCTTCCTACCTCTGCATATACGCAGAGGAAAGACCATGTGAGAACACAGCAAGAAGGCTTGTCTTTGAGTCAGGAAAAGAAGTCTCAACAGAAACTAACCCTGATGGATGCCATGACCTCGGACTTCCTTCCTCCAGAACTGTGATAAAATCGATTCTGTTGTTTAAGGCACCTAGTCTGTCGTATTTTGTTATAGTATCCAGAGCAGACTAATACAGAAGGTTTTGTTGGAAGATGTGAGAACTAAAAAAAATAATGCAGAAAGAAGACAGTAAGAAAAAGTAATGAGGTAAATAAAAAAATGCAGAAAGAAGACAGTAAGAAAAAGTAACGAGGTAAACAAAGTCCTGAACAAGCAGAAACTGGGAGGCACAAAGGCAGGGGTAGAGGAAGCTTTCATTTGTTAGCTTCATAGCATGAAACAGAGGAGATGCGGGAGTTCCTTGTGTAAGAGAGTTCTGGCACAAAGAGTGACAGACATTTGTTTTTTGAGACTATTCTAGAGTTGTGATTGGATCAGCGGCACTGTTGCCCACCTACTATTGTATCCTGAAATCTGTTTTCATCCCAGAAGCTGTGTCACAGCCAAGGCTATTTCTTGTGTGACTTGATTCCAGGTATGGTGTAAGAGCTATGCCCCTGCCTTCCTCTGGCCTCAGCTGGAGCAGGCCTTTTCGCCTGCACGCTGAAAGTGCCAAAAAAAGCGTGGGAGGAAGAGGAGATGTCAGGATGAGCAGAATGGAAATAACGACTACAGACTAACTCAAGGAATCTTGGGATGTGATGTGAGTATTCCAAATGTTTTTGTAAAAAATATAAACTTTTAATTCTAGCAACCCAGTTTATAATATTAAAAAACACTTATGCACAGTATGAGGGTCATTTTGTAACACAGAAAGTGTGGCATAAGGCTGGCTCTCAACAAAGAGGGGCTCTTTAAAAATGACACCACAAAATCTGTTTTTATTCACCTCTATAACAAATTGGCTCAGTTTAAATGCCAGGCTATAAAAGGCTTCATCCGCATTCTCAATACCTACCGATTTCGAGAAAAGAAATGAAGAAAAGCTCGGAGTGCACTTTTTTTCAGTGCCTGCCAACATGGTGCCTGGGTTTTCAGACGGAATTTCATAAATGGAACAAATGAAGAATAATGATCTTCCCTTTACCTCTGTGCCATTATAGCCCCATCAAGCTGAAGACAAGTAAGATTATAGGATTTAGACAGTCCTTGTAGAGGAATTGGCAACTAGATTATTCTTCTGCCTGCTTAAAAATAGTTTCAATTTTGATCTGAGGTATATGAGTGTGTGTGTGTGTGTGTGTGTGTGTGTGTGTGTGTGTGTGTGTGTGAGACAGAGAGAGAGAGAAAGAGAGAGAATGAGAGACTGAGACAGAATTTCTGTGGCAGATTCCATCCTTTTGTCTTCCACATTAATTCATTCCACCTGTGCTTTTAACATCCAGATGCTATCATATTTTAATTATACTGATTAATGCCTACGTAAGAATTACAAATGGTAAACCAACCTTCCCTCAAATTAGGCAAGTCAATTTGCTTAAAGGCAGAACAGTGAAATAGGACACCAGGCTAAAATCATATGAAAGATGGAAATGTCTTCATTTGTTTTTGTTTGTGTGCTTTTAATTAAAGGTGACAGAATGGCCTTCGCCACCAGTGCAGCAAGCGTGATGTGCAAAGATGAATGGATTTGCAGCTGTAGGTAGTTTTAACATTATTACTCTCACCATTGGGAAAACATCTGTGGGAAATAAGAAGAGAGGATAGTTATCTTAATAAAACTGAGAAGAGATCTTGGAAGAAATGCTGCTGTATCCATCTTTGGAGGGCTTTGTGAAGAGAACCATCATGTTTCAATCATTTTGACCATATATTCCAATAAAACTCTGAAATATCTCTTAGAGTGTCCAAGTGTCTCTCCTGAGGATCTCCAGTGCACTTCTTTAGGAAAATACAAAGTAAGAAAACAAAAATCCTCTACCCTCATTTAACAAGAATTTAAAGTAAAATAATTTTCTCCCTTACCACACTATGACTTAAGTGCATTTGTGGTGCATTTGTGGTGCAGAGGGATGAGGAGGGCCTTTGGCCCCGGTGAATTGCTTTGAAACATTCTGAGCCCGTGATTCTCAGTTCTGTCATCTAAGAATGGAGATCCCGTCACTGCTCAGGGGTGTCACAGGATTAATTGGCATAATGCAGATGATAGTGCCTTGAACATTTCTGTATACTAATCTAGTCTGAATTTGTAAAGATAAAGATCCCAAAACGTTTTGTGCTCCAAAATATGAGGAAGTAAATATAACTTTTTCATTTGGGTTATTTTATCTTATCTGCACCATTGCCTTCCTCACTTTTTTTACACACTATTTGCCAAGAGCTTTCCATTTAGAGTGCATCAATGTCATAGAACAATTGCATACAAAACATGTTTATATCAGTCGGATGTTAGTGGATAAGGACAAGGTCATCGTTATGGGGTAACTTTTATAATATCACAGGGTCTTCTTTCCAAGATATCTACTACTGACAAAGTATGTATGGGTGTATGGGTGTGTGTGTGTGTGTGTGTGTGTGTGTGTGTGTGTGTTTACAGGGTTGGGTGGGGGGAGAGAGAATGAGAGAGCACAAGCACATGAGAACAAGGACACGAACAAGGGCACGCACAGTTGACAATGGCTCCTCAAATCAAAATCTGAGAATAAGATAGAAATGTAAACAGCGATGGTAAGCAAGGTAGTTACCCATTGTGTAGCTAATAGGCATCCTATCTATAAGGAGATTACCATGTACAAGGATAAAATAGATGAGTAAACTCAGCAATTACCATATAATTACTATAATAATGGTAATTAAGGGCTTGAGAGGTCATGGGAAGTTTTTCAAAAAAAGATAAGTCCATGATGGATAATAGGGAGATGAAAAGGTACAGGGAATGGAACAGTATGAATTCAGGGTGGGGAATGGGATGGAGGAGAAAAAAGAATTTTACAGACAAGGGGATAGATTCTGTAAAGCCTGTGGGTTGAAAATATTTTTTTTTCAACGTTTATTTATTTTTGGGACAGAGAGAGACAGAGCATGAATGGGGGAGGGGCAGAGAGAGAGGGAGACACAGAATCGGAAACAGGCTCCAGGCTCTGAGCCATCAGCCCAGAGCCTGACGCGGGGCTCGAACTCACGGACCGCGAGATCGTGACCTGGCTGAAGTCGGACGCTTAACCGACTGCGCCACCCAGGCGCCCCGAAAATATTTTTTTTAAAAGAAATTCCATACATTCTAGAATGGCTGAAGTTTTAAATCATAATTTTACATCTTTTATACATTTCATATTTTCCTATACAAGTACAGAGACACATCTTTCTATACCTACTGCTTGGACCCCAAAACCAAATTCCTGGCTGCCACCCCCTCCACGTACAAGCAACAAGAAAAGGCAAATACAACATGGCTACAGCATCTAAAAGGCTTCTTACTATTAAATGCAACCATGAAATGATAGGGTTTAACAAAGAATCATTGAAGTTTCATCTTGCAAGCACAATGCAAATTTAAATAGATTCCAGCTCCATTCAATCTCAGCTACAGGGCAATCACAACTGTAACTAACTCCTACGTCTTTCATCTTTTGACAATGAAATTAAAATATTGCTTCATGCTACAGGAGGAAAGAATGATCTAAAATAAATAATCCCAAAGTTGAAATAAAACTGAAAATAACAGCAGTGCCTTTCTGAGACAGTGGGCGGCAACTGTAATGAATGGAAGCTTTGCATATAAATAAACACATTGATTTTGAAGGAATATGGGAAGAAGACCAAGGTAAACTACGGACAGCAGATAGTTCAGAATCAAAGCCACAGCCAACCAATTTAGGTAAAAAGAACTAATTATTTTCTTAAAGAATTGGTACATAGGGAAAGTACTAAAGAAAACTGCCATTCACCTGAGATACCCATTTACAGAATAAAGTAATCAAACCTGGGCATTACTACATATGGTGAGATTAAGAAGGATCATTTTAGAACATTACATTTCATCTGCTCCTAGTTTGGTTGGACAGAAGCCCCCTGAGTCCTAGGTTTCCCAAATTATGTTCCTTAAAAAAGAATGAACAGCTTTACAAGTCTAGGCAGGATAAGTCCTTTTTCAGCCTATTGTTACCTGTGTCTGCGCTACTTACTGGTAATGACTTGGCCTCTTCTACTTATGTGAACTTGGCCCTTTGGTTTTTCCTGTCAGGTTGGCCTAGAAGCCTCCACCAAAGAACTGGATTACCTGTTTTTAACATTATTGGCTCCTCATCATGCTCAGACAGAAATCAGGCCTACCTGTCCCAAATCTTCCTAATTGTGAAATATTCCCCATTCAGTTCTTACCCACTCTGCTCATCCTCTCTTGGGAATATAATCTCAACCCACAGAAATCTGGAGATATCTGGAATTGGCAGCTGCTTTAGTAACTCCGTAGAGATGATGATCTCTTATATCACTTGAAGTTTGCCTCCCCATTGGCATTTTCTCTCTGGATTTGGATCCCCCAAACATCCCACTTCCTGGCCACTCATTCTCCTCTACACAAAAATAGAAACAAAACATTAGAGAAATGTCATTTCAAGGAGTTGCTATATTATCCACTAAGAAAAATGACTCCGTTGTTCTTTGGGAGCAAACTTCTAGGATAAAATACACACTAGTTCCTGATTTTTGAGCTTCCCTGTTTTGGGTATTCTTTCTAAAAAAGATACAAACTTAACAGATAAAAAAAGAAAAACAGTAACTGAAACTAGATTTACATTGCTACTTCGTTCAGTAGTAAATGCAACCAAAATGGGTTAAAACAAAAACAAAAACAAAAACAACTCTCAACAGCGAGGCATGTACTAAGAGGAAAAGCTTTGAAAGCTAGGTTTTGCAGTTCACAGCTAAATGTGGATATAAATGCTTTACTAACAGTGGAATCAGAAATTGGAGAAATTCCTTTGTGGGGTAGAAACAGTCAAAATATTAGAGCATATTCCAAACTTTTTGCTATGAAAAATCCTAGCTTTGCCTGTACAGCTCTTCTCCATGCAGGAAAGACGTGGTCTTCCGTCCCAGGGAGAATAATGGCCAGGCTTCTCAACTCTCATAACAGAATGTCATGAGACCATCTGCTCATCTGGCTTCCATCTGCTCATCTGGCTTCCAAAGGATGCATATGGATTCATCTTCTCGCCCAGATTCTCCTCTCGCTTTGGGGCTTTTCCCTTCCGCTTGGTCCTCAGTGTGCACTCCTAAGTTTGCCAAATGCATACTGGAGGCCACTGAAGACTCTTTGCTGAAGAACAGCTCAGTAATGAATTGAATCCTTATCTATTCAGAAGGTTTTCTTTAAAAAAAAATTCTCTACAGTATATACAACTTGCACAGCCCCAATTGTACTCCTCAGGCTGCAGTAATTTAGAAGTTATTCCAAAATTAAGACCTCTGTTAATAAATACTGTCTGCTTAAAAATAAGAATTATACCCTTTACACCAAACTGCAATTTCCATGTGTCTTTAGATTTGCTTGTATTAACTGTAAAAGAAGGGTCAGGGTCTCATTTGTCATTCAGAACCACAAAGAAACCTCTAGAAGCAAACATTTCTGTTCTTTCTGTCCCACATAGGTTTAAAATGTGCTCTGTGCTGACAGCTCAGAGTCTGGAGCCTCCTTCAGATTCTGTGTCTCTCTCTCCTTCTGCCCCTCCCCTTTGTGCTCTCTCTCTCTCTCTCAAAAATAAATAAACATTAAACAAACAAACAAACAAATAAATAAATAACATGTGCTCTGAAAACACAGTCCTGTCACAACTGAGATGTGGGTGGGCATTATGAATAATTAAATGGAAGTGTAGAAAGCACTACACAACTTGGGGGGGATGTTGCGAAAGTACTAGTATCTGGTAGATAGACACTGGCATATTGCTAAACACCCTACAATACATGGGACCATCCCTATAACAAAGAATTAACCATCCCAGGATGTTAATAGTGCCAAGGTTATGAAACCTTGGAGTAAAGCAAAAACTAGAATTTAATCTTGTTTGTTTCTTTGTTTTGTGTGGTTATAGGCACTTGTCAGGTTTCTTTGATACATCTGACTCAGTCTAACTAGAAACTTCACGAGTGACCTTGTTACAAGGGACATCATTTGCCAGCATCAAATTCACAATACTCTTTCTTATTTAAAGTCTACCATTAGTTTTTCTCCCCAAAAGGCTTCTACAATTTAACAGTCAGGACATGTTATGGCTATGAAATAGATGTCCCTATCATCCTGCTTTAGATGGGAAAAGAAACATTCTGCAGTGTTTATAAGTCATAAAGAATTCTAAATATCTCCCACTCAACGCATTCAGACAAAATGATGGTATAATTTCTGTTCTGGGTGGCACTCTTTCATACCATTATGTGTCTTGTGAACCAACCGTAGGTAATGCACTATCTTCCTTTAATCAAATCTGCATTGTAATTTCTATAAAAAAATCAATTAAACACAAGAAGCAATTACTTATTTTTTATCACAGCATAATTTACTTTCCCAGAACAGCAGCATGAAAATGTGAGGAAAGATATCATCTATGTCAGTGTATTTAAATAAAGAATGCATATTTTTAAAAGAAATGCAAAAGAAGCACTGCCAAATGTGCAATATATTACCTATACATAATTCCCCATCTACATCAACTTTATGGATGGGTAATGTGGTTTAATAGCAAAAAACCAGGATTTTTTTTGAGAAACTTTTTCTTTATATGCTACATTATGCCTCAAAACCTTTTTCAGATTCTTACAATGATATAATTAGGCAACAATTGGCTCATCAACCTCATCCAGTTTTATGAATGATCCACTTAGATGTCAAATAAACCCTGTAAAATAATTTCTTCAAAAGCTCACATGTGCACCCTTATTTATATTTCCGAACCTATCTCTTATTATTATCTTCAAAGAACTGTACTAACTATTTGCTTAGTTTGGATTTATGTTAATTTACAGGACTAACTCTGTCCTTTCAATGGGACCTCTAGTCTATTTTCAAATTCATTCTACACTGTGGATCTGTGGTTCCCAAACTTCAGCCAGCATCAGAGTCACTCAGAGGTCTTATTTAAACATGTGTGAGGTGTTCCAAAATTTGCAGTTCTCACAGGGTCTCTCTCAAGTGGTGCTGATACTACTGGTCTGGGGACCACACTTTGAAGAAGTCAATTTTTATCATGACACAGTGATCTAGATTTGCTCTTATCCACTGTGTTAGAGGCATTAGTTTATTGCTCTCTTCTACTTTTATGCTAACAGCCTCTTTCCTCATTAGGAAACTTAGAGCAATCCTCTTCCATATGCATGATTACATTTTATTCTTCTCTTCCTTTGCCTGCCTTCCTTCCTTCCCTTCTTCCTTCCTTCCTTTTTCCCTTCCCTCATTCCCTCCCCCTTCCCTCCCTCCCCCTCCTCCTTCTCCTCCCCTTCACTCTCTCTCTTCCCCCTGTATGATTTTATGTGTTTGCTTACACTATTTCCTCTACCATTCTATAACCATGATCTCTTTGAATTCCACATTCACCTTGGCCATGAAACTATCTCTGACTCACTTAACCTATTAAAAAAATCTTTCCTCCATATTGAACCACTCAATATTTTTGTACTCACTTTTAAGACATTCCTTTGTACTCCTTGCTACATTACTTAATAAATCATAGCCTTTGTGTATGCCTATGATTGATATATGGCCCTAATCACATTTATTATATACATAGTTCCTTATTCATGACAATGCCTGCTGGGATGATTGGCTCAAAATCAGTGTGTAATAAATGTAGTTAGCACAATTATTAGAGTGAGTCAGGGGCTACAAAACAAAGCAGTATTCTATCACTAAACGACCAAAAGTTCAAAAGATATCTAATTAGCACTACAACCAAAGCCACCAGCCAAGTCTGGATGAAATCAGCTCTAAAATATGCTGCTTTAGTTTTCTCAGTAACTGCTGATATTATCCTATCAACGAAGAACTGTATGGACGAAATGTTAAATGAACTTGGTCTGTTGTTAGGCTGACTGAACGACACCCGACAGGGATTTTAGAAACCATTTTAAGTATGTTTAAACTCTCTTAAAATGACCACTGTTGATAGAGGAAAGAGAACTTCCTAAAATTAATTTGCATGCTTCTTTAATAGCCTGGTTTTCCCTAACCCATAAATGAGAAATCTCTTAACTATCCTGTCTTATTTGCTGTGTCACTCAGTTCTGAACATAAGCAATTTTGGAATAAAGACCTTCTGACCACATAGATGATGTAAGTATCATAGATAGTAGAAGACCAGGGGAGGTCTTGAAAAGGTGATCAAAGTTTTCTTAGTGTGTGTGTGTGGGGGGGGGGTGTGCGTGTGTCTAAGATCTAGATGGCTAATAGAAGATTATCTGAGGCCTATATGAAAATTTCACACTTTCTCAGTACTTGTTAAAAAGTTTGGCTTTGTCCAAGTGACTCCACACAAATAAAATAACAGAGGAACTCTCTGGGCGTTAAAGGAATTCCTGTGAAGGTCCCAAGGCATTTATATTTAAAATTTGCTGATCAGGGGTGTCTAGAAAAGACAAAACTATGGAGACCCTTAAAAGATCAGTGGTTGCCAGTTGTCATGGGATAGGGAGTGATTAATAGGGAGAACACAGAATTTTTAGGGCAATGAAACTACTCCGTATGATACAATAATGGTAGATTTTACATGTCAATATACATTTGTCTAAACTCAGAGAACCTAACAGTTGGAGTGAACCATAAAGTGAACTATGGACTTTGACTGACAATAATGTGTCCAAGTGTGCTCATCAATTATAGTAAATGTAGCCCTCTGGTGGGGATGTTGGTGATGGGAGAGGATATACATGTGTGGGGCAGGGGGTATGTGGAAAATCTCTGTATATTTTTCTCAATTATTTTGTGAACCTAAAACTGTTCTAAAAAATAAGGTCTATTCAAAAATATCTTTGTTAGGTAAAGATATAGGATCTGTGTGTATAGTAAAGTTTAAATGGCAGTTCTAAACTCTAAGGCTAAAACACTGTATGCTATCACATTAGAACTTTGACCCAAACTCCACTACCTGTCTTTTAAAAACAAAAACAAACTTGAATTACATTGAATGATTTCACAGAAAAACAAGTTCATGTTATATAATAGTCTTATTCTGAAAAATTTGTATGTGATTCTAATTTTCGTAGTTTTTGCATTTTCATAATTTCAAGACTGGGTTTGGTGTAATGGAAACAAGGGAGGGCTAAGATTTGATAAAACAATGAATCTTTCTAAAGACAAATAATTCTTGACATAGCTTTTGATTTTTTTAATGTTTATTTATTTTTGAGAGAGATAGTGCAAGGTGGGGGAGGGGCAGAGAGAGAGAGAGACAGAATCCAAGCAGTCTCCAGGATCCCAGCTGTCAGCACAGAACCTGACATGGGGCTCAGCCTCATGACCTGTGAGAACATGACCTGAGCCGAAGTCAGACATTTAACTGGCTGAGCCACCCAGGTGCCGCAACATAAGTTTTCAAGAAGTGTATTTTTGTTCTTGTATTGTTATCTTAAAATGAAATCAAACTGGATTGGCACCTTGGTTGTCATGTGAACCCTCAAAAGCAGAGATAGCCACAGGTTTTTACATTCTTCTTTAAAAAATGTTCATTTATTTGTTTTGAGAGAGAGAGAAAGAGCATGTACAGGGGAGGGGCAGACAGAGAGAGGGAAGGAAAGAAAATACCAAACAGGCTCAGCACTGGCAGGACAGAGCCTAATGCAGGGCTTGATCTCACAAACCATGAGATCATGACCTGAGCTGAAATCAAGAGTCAGATGCTCAACTGACTGGGCCACCCAGATGTTCCAAAGGTATCTAAATTCTAATGTCACCATTACAATGTCACCAACCTATAACAAGAATGCTACAAACTTTGCCATCTTTGAGATTTTGATAATTTCATATTTATGTGTAGAAAAGAACCACACCCAACAAAAGAAAATAATATACTGCTTCGGATTCTGTGTCTCCCTCTCTGCTCCTCCCCTGCTCATGCTCTGTCTCTCTGTCAAAAATAAAATACACATTAAAAAAAAGGGGGGCGCCTGGGTGGCTCAGTCGGTTGAGCGTCCAACTTTGGTTCAGGTCATGATCCCGTGGTCTGTGAGTTCGAGCCCCGTGTCGGGCTCTGTGCTAACACCTTGGAGCCTGGAGCCTGCTTCAGATTGTGTGTCTCACTCTCTCTCTGCCCCTCCCCACTCATGCTCTGTCTCGTTCTCTGTCAAAAATAAATAAACATTAAAAAAAAAGAAAACAATATACAATACAGAGGTATAAGGTCTTTTTGATCACCAGTTATTGGTTAGGCTGAGTCCCCTCACAAATGTGTGTGTGTATGTAATTTTTTTTGAAGTCATAACCCTAAGTACCTGAGAATGTGACCTTGTTTGAAATAGGCAGTCAAGTTAAAATGAGGTCATTAGAGGGGCGTCTGGGTGGCTCAGTCGGTTAAGCGGCCGACTTCGGCTCAGGTCATAATCTCGTGGTCCATGAGTTCGAGCCCCACGTCGGGCTCTGTGCTGACAGCTCAGAGCCTGGAGCCTGTTTCAGATTCTTTGTCTCCCTCTCTCTGACCCTCCCCTGTCCATGCTCTGTCTCTCTCTGTCTCAAAAATAAATAAACGTTAAAAAAAAAAAAAAAGAATTAAAAAAAAAATGAGGTCACTAGAGTGGGCCCTAATCTAATACGACTGTTTCTCTAAAAAAATAAAAATTAAAAAAAAAGAAGGTATTTGGACAGAAAGCACACATGGAGGGAAGGCAATGTGAAGACACACAGTGAGAAGGTCATGTGAAAAATGAGGATCAGAGAGACACATCTACATGCCAAGGAACACAAAGAGTGCCTGCAAACAAGCAGATGCTAGGAAGAGGAAAGCAAGGATGCCCCTCCAGGTTTCAGAGGAAGCATCACCCTGCCAGCACACTGATTTCAAATTTCTACTCTCCATAACTGTGAGATAATAAGCAATTCTGTTGTTTAGGCCACCCAGTTTGGGGTACTGTGTTAAGGCTGCCCTAGGAAACAAATATGCCATTTTTTCCCCAATATTTTCCCGTGGCAAAATTTCAACAGCACTAATAATGAAAAGCCTACTTTTCTGCTTACTCGTCTTGTAAAATCTAACAGGGACTCATTTCCTCTGATTTGATTACATTTACATACAATTTTAATTAAAGAACTACTAGTAGATGTTTCAAGTACAGGAAAAATACACTTAATGAAAAGATTCTCAGTGATGATGATTTGACGTCTTTTTGTCAGAAAACTTCATGGACATAGTTTTCTGTTCTGATATCACAGAGGAAAGTGAGGGAGATACTCATTCAAACCCCAATTCATCAATTGAGTAATAAGTAGGAATTTATAGATACTACCCCATAATCTTCTCAGAAAATCTATTTATTGATCATTTATATATAAATAGTAATTTTTATCCCTTAGCATAATCAATATATAATTTGTGCAATTACTCATTGTGCAATATTTTCTAAGATGGTTTCAATGCTGAGAATTTCTCTGGAGTTCTCCCCCTTGGCAGACAAAATGAATTTTTGGAAGATTTTCAAAATAATATATCCTTGCAAATGGGAATGGTAAGCTTAATAGAGCATGTTGTTTGAGGTCAGTATTGCTGAATGCTACTATCTGCATCATCCTCAGATGCATAGAGTCATGAGGGATGCTTACACAGATCATAAGTGGAATGCTGGCATAGCTAAGCAATTTCTTTTCCATCCTTTAACACTTTGCTTTCAAAAACAACATGTACTCAACATATTTCTTTATTCTCTTGATAATAACCAAGGGCTTTGATATTTTTGTTATTTTTGGGGGCTTTTGGATTGGGCCTTTGACACATGAACATATTCTATGCCATTCTAACAAACCTCAAAGGCTTTATGGCACTTCCCTTTAAATTCTCTCTGGGTTGACATTTAGAGTATAATCCATTAACAGAGTTCCTGCAATTCCACAGTGGAAAATGGAAGAGAAAAGTAAATATCACTGTGATTCTTTTACTGAGATGTTTTCCTATTTTTCCCCTTTCAAACAGTAAGTCCAGATCTATAGATGAAATAAGTCTTTTAGAAATGATTATCAATTATAAAAATATTGAGGTGTCAGGTTTTTAAAATTGGATCAATTGTGAGCATCGTTAAGATTATCTTGGGATGCCTGGGTGGTTCAGTTGGTTAAATCTCTGACTTAGCTCTGGTCACCATCTCGTGGTTTGTGAGTTTGAGCCCTGCGTCGGGCTCTGTGCTGACAGTTCAAAGCACGGAGCCTGCTTCAGATTCTATGTCTCCCTGTCTCTCTCTGTACCACCCGCACTCATGCTCTGTCTCTCTCTCTCTCAAATAAAATAAACGTTAAAAAACTTTAAAAAATATATTCTCTAGCTCACCTAGGTGAGCCACAGGATCTACAGACATTTAATAGGTAAAGATGAGCTTATACTAACAAAAGCTGCCATTTATTAAATTTTTTTCACGTGTAAAAAATATTATCTGATGCTTCGCAGGCATTACCCTGTCTAAACCTCTGTTTTTGTTATTGTTGTTGTTGTTTTAAGTAGGCTTTACACCCATTGGGGGATTGAACTCACCACCCTGACTAAGCCAGCCAGACAACCCCTAACCCTCTTTAAAAGCCTATTAAGTGTGTCATTTTTCCAATTTTACATGTGACGGATGTTATCCCTACTGCCATACAGGAAATACATGTTACAGGCATAATTTTAAGTGTAGTCTCTCAGATTCCAGAGTCTGGATCTTTTTCCAACGTGTCACCTTGATTCCTACACTGGCACTTTTGACTCATGCCATAAAGTCAGCACATCCTCTTTGACACTGTGAACACAGTGAATGCTGCCTACTTTGAACAAAAATAAGAGGAAGTAAAAAGTACAAGACCACTTCAGACAAAATGAGGAATACCTGTTTTTTTTTTTTTTTTTTTTTGCTATTGTTGCAGCTTCTCTTCCTAATTCTCCCCCTCTCTACCAATCCCCATCTTCCCTCCAAATAAAAAACGTTTGCTTCCATCATCAGAGATCTGGGGGATGTTCTCTTCCCATTTAATTATAAAAACTGTTTCTCTATCTCCAACTGGTCCCCATTCCCAATAAAAACTTTGATATCACCAATGTTACTGGATGACTGTGAATCTGTGACTTGAAGTCTCTCCTTGTCTTTTAGGGCCAGGATGTACATGTTAGAAGAAGCAGTGCAATATAAATGAGGGCAGGTTTGGAGCCAGACTCCTGGGATTTGGATCTCCATTCTGCCTCCCTTTAGCAGTGTCACTTAGCTAACCACTAAGCCAGTTTGTGTTTTGTAACATTTACCATTTGTAAATTAGGGACTATCTGAAAGGCTTATTGTGAGAATGAGATAATATATATGAAATGTATAGAATAATACTTGGCACAAAGTTGTAATTATATCTAAATGTACCTCTCACTAATTAAAAAAAATAACTAAAATATGTCTTCTACCAAAAGAACTGCATAAAATACCATGTAGAGGGGTAAAAACAGTTATTTGCGGGAGGGATTTTATTGAAATCATATCATATGAACATGTTAGACATACAGAGTCACCTCTACGAAGAAGTAAAATGGAAAAGAAGGCAAGTAATTTAAAATGTTCAATTTTAACATTAACATATTTTCCATTTTCATTTTGAATTAATGGTGTTGAATGGGAAAACAGAGGAAACAGAGGAAAACTGAAAGAAACTTTAAAAATGTGCTTGGTTAAAAACAGAAATATTCATTCGCTAAAGTCCATAAGAGTCTGGCTTTTGTGCCTTAGAATCTCTTGATATCTGTCATGATTTATTTTGTTGGTTACTTTCATGAGATCATTCCAGTCTCTTCCTTATTCTCTAGGCTTTTAAAAGTTGCATAAGAATATATTATTTTCACTTAGAGGCCATAGCTATCTACATTTTTTTCTGTCCTTCAAACTGTATTATTTTCCAGCCATATTTACCACGTAACTACATAAAATTGACTTTTATAATTTGTCCAATAATGGGCAATATCAAGATGTGTTTGAGTGAAGGACCCAATTCATTTCATTGCACTTTAAAAACCACACTGCCAGCTATAAATAATCTGAAACCACTATAAAAATGTACCTTTTAAAATATAACAGCAGGCATACCTTCCCACCCCCCCAATTTGCTATAGGCAGGACTTCAAATTATGTCTAAAGAAATGATGATCAACCTTATTATCATGGGAGAAAAACATTTACTGTATATCAGCTTGAGTTGGAAAAATTACAATTAAGAAATTGTTTTGTCAACTAATGATGGCTTTCACTCTTTGCAAATCAATTCTTTACAATTTAAGATATATAATCTTGCATTTAATCATTTTGGTAGGAAACCTCACTATAACATATACTTTCACCCTATTATTAAACATAAAATGACAAAATGCATATAGATATATAGATACAGATATATATAGACGCTTGCTATTGTTGTTTAACTCCAGATCTGTTCAAGTGTTTTAGTTTCACATAAGCTGGACTCTTCCATTCTGCTTAAGGAGTATATAGCTGGAATAGAGCACCTGTGTAGCTCAGTCGGTTAAGCGTCCGACTTCGGCTCAGGTCATGGTCTCGCATTTCATGAGTTTGAGACCTGCATCAGGCTCTGTGCTCACAGCTCAGAGCCTGGAGCCTGCTTCAGATTCTGTGCCTTCCTCTCTCTGTGCCCCTCCTCTGCTCACGCTCTCTCTGTTTCTCTCTCTCAAAAATACACATTAAAAAAAAAAGGAGTATGTGGCTAGAAGAAATAGAATGACAGATGTATGACTTAGCTGAATGCCTTTCTCAGTAACTTCCTTTAGGGATATTTCCAAAATGAGCACGTTAAGCAAAAAAAAAAAAAAAAAAAAAAAAAAAAAAAAAAAAAAAAAAAGAAAAGAAAAAAAGGAATAAATTTTAGCGTATCAATATATCTCTTCATGATAAGGTGTTTCTCCCTCTAACTCTAAGGTGGTTTCCCTTCCTTCTATTCTGCCTCTCTCTTTCATTAAGCCATCTCTGAATAGTCATGCCTAAAGTGATATGTGCTTTCTATTCTACCTACACTCAGAAATATATGATATGAGACTTTAATATAATCTGTTATATTTTTATCTCATTGTTGATAAGCATTATCCTTGTTGTTAGTTCCTTAAAGTTAGCTACTTTGTGCTGCAGTTTAATTTATGTCACATAGTAGTTAGTCCAGTGAAAAAAATATGGTTGAAATTAAAAATATAAATTGTGGCTAATTCATTCTGCTGGTAGGTGGAATTATGAGAATAGCATACAGTCCTGAAAGCCTAGAAATTTGTAAAAGCTGTGGTATCCTTGAATGTTCCAGAAAAGTGAATGGATTAAGGACTGGTACCTCTTGAGGTCTCTGGCTCAGGTTGAAATATTTTATTATTTCCTTCTCTCTCTCTTCCTCCCTCTCCCTTTTTCTTCTTATACTTCTCTCTCAGATATGAAGGAGGAGAAGATATAAAATTATAAGAAAACTTTGCTTATTACCACGGCTTTGGAGAAATCTTAACTACATTAATGAGGATTATGATCAGGGATGAGTCAGTGAAAGGTTCCGACCTTAGTACAGCTGAGGGAGGACCCCTGGAAGACCAGATGACTGATGACAAGAATAGGGTTCCTACCCTGTTGATGACCTTCCAAGGGTTCTATGCCCACCCCTAAAAGGTATTATATCTATAAAAACTTGTATGAATACTGAAAGTACATGAAGGGATGGTAGTGGCACGTGAGGTAAACTCTTAGACAGCTCCCCTAGCAGAGGAGGTAAGCATAAATATGCTTTAAATTCTGTTACATTTCAAGCTTGCAAAGAGGGCCCTCCACTGCTGAATTTCTTTCCTTGGTCCAGCTCTACTAATACAAATCTAACCTAACACTGATTCTGCTTGTCTTGGCCTTGTACTACTACCTTTAGTGATTCTTGACATCAACACTTATACTTGACTGCAAGTAGGGATTATGCCAGGCACAGAAAACCCAAATGTTTACAAAGACCAAGGAGGAAATGTAAATAGATAAAGATGTTTGTGTGCAAGGAATAAAACACCATCAAACCAAAAACTAAGCAAGTGCATGCACATTCTAAATATAGGGTTTTCAAACTTACTGCATTGGGAAAATACTTATCAGGCTCTCTGAAAATTCCATTTTGGTGAAATATACTAGTACTTAAACTACATTTCAGGAGTGCTGAGATGAAAACTTTCAGATCAATTTATTCAGATTTCCACAGATAACTAAAATATCTGGTTATAATATTTTAGACAACCAATTAGCTTAGTGAATCCAAACCTCCTGACCATCAATGCATTGAATCTCATAAATTGAGGTAACAAGCTTTAAGGAGCTTCTGCAGAAGATGAAAAATAATCAAATTTTGTCACTCACTTCCAAGTAAACAATACTTTTTGATTCCTGCAATTTCCTAATGAATATATGGTAAACTTTTTGGAAAAGGCCATTTCTAAGGGAAAGTTTTGAGAAAATACACATTACTTTTAACCTGTTCAAATTTCTTAAATAGGTTTGTAGGACGCTATATGCAGTGTATAGATCGAGAGGCAATTGAAAGGGGCTCCCTTTATGGAAGAGAATAAGAATTTATTTAAAATTCATTAATAACCAGGGATTTTGCCAAGTTACTGAAGTAAGTCTAGCTTTCTGATAATATAGGTCCTCAAAGGAAACTTAAGCATGACCACAGCAACGTCTCCCAAGAACAAATCAAGATACTTGATGACCTCTGTCTGAAACTCCCTCAAAGCCAAATGGCCAAATATTTTTCGATTACTCTCCCAAACACTCATGCTTAGAGGTTAATAGTTCCATTAAAGATTCTATATCATATGAATAGAGGAATAAGGCTGCAGAGGTGCTTTCTGAGACAGAGAAAATCTAACACAATTCATATTTTATTCTAGGAACTAAGTGTTAACGTATAAAATTTTTGTCTTTTGTTAATTGTTTTCCCTTTTTTAATTTTATAGGAAAAAAGTTTAATGTTTTTGAGGCTATTAAAACTCCTGAGGTAAAACTTGGTTTTGTTCTATACTTTCAGACTCCAGAAAACAAAATGAATGCACATATTTAATCTAGAAAAACTAAACTTGAACATTCCTGGGTCAGAGAAGAGGATGCTAGTTTGTTGTGATATATACATACCTAGAGAGACAGATCAAGGTCACTTACATGTTCCACACTGACTGCCAAACAACTGTCAGATATCATTGGTTTGAGGTCACCACCCTTCATGAGTTGAATCCAAATGATTCTCTGAAGAAGAATAATCTACTAAATTTTGTTCTTTCATTGGTGGAAACAGAGGCTATCTGTCAATTGCCTATATAGAAATACATTGTTGGGTTTATTTCTTTAAATGGGCTTTCAGCTCTTCCAGTTCAGTTTCTTCACTGCACCTACTAGTGTATTCCTTTTTAATATATGCACGTGCAAATAAATATCCATCCATTGAGAGAAGAATATGTACTTCGGATTTCATTGTTTCCTCTACCATGTACTGTTAATGAATTTATTCCAAAACATTCTAAAGCACTCTTTGAGATCAAATCTTGGACTAGAGTACAAAGAATATAAGGTCTGGCTAATTCCAAATTTCCTAATACAGTAAAGATGCTACTTTGAGGCCAAATACATGCTAACTACATTGAATAATTTATTTCTTTCAAATGACTTTAAACCCTCTAAACACAGCATTTTTATATCTCTATCTACTTATCTATGAAAAGTTTCTGAATAAAGTAATAAAGTGCTTTGAAACTTGAGAGTAAACCAAAGGATGTTTATTAATGAGATGTAGTGTCTTTCTGAAGTGTCGACACCTGATACTTCAAGAACATTAATCTCTCCAATAAACATTTTATACCGAGAAATTCACCTTGTAACATAGAAATCTCTGGCTGAGTTCCATACATATATTCAATTGCCCCTAAAAATCTGTATCTTGCTTGACACAACACAGAAATTAATCAGCATAAGTAAGTTTGCATCTGATTTTCAGAACATTAATAAAGAAATGCATACCTTGATAAATGGGTCAGATAACCTAAAACAATTATGGAGGTGGTAGTTTCTCTTGGATAATGATCTCATTTAAAAAGTTATAATATGCCAATTATATCTCAATAAAGCTGGGCAGAAAAATTATAGTCGGCCTGCAGATAAATGAAGTATTAAATTTTTGCCTTTAATTCCTTAATACAATATACATCTTTTCTCCCAAAGACCTGCTAAAGTAACATTGATGATTCCCTTGAAAAATCACTGTGACTTAAATTTATACTTTTTAAGAACTTTTACAAATTGGATCTTGCTAGCTCTCTGTATCTCAGTTGCTCACACAATTAAATATTCTTTTGGAATATTTGAAACATTTGATTTCATGCAGCATATATTTAAATTACATTAGTACATCTGAGCTAAACACCAATCCCTGTCACTTCTGTGATTTTTAAATAAGAATTTATATAAACGTAACTGAGGGGCTAAGCAAGCAGCATGTGCTTGCCAACATAACGGTGAATTAAATGTTTGATTATATGGAAATAATTTATATACGGTTACACATATACCTCCAAATCAGACCAAACTGTTGCCTATATAAAGTCAAGGCATAAAGAAACCAGAGCACTAGAGGAACACCCAGAAGTTATAGAAAAAGGACCCTATGGAAGGCATTGAGAAGTCCTGATTTTTATCTGAAGGAAATCTATTCTTTGTCAGTCAGTGTCTAATATGGTTGATACAAACCATGTTTTCAACAATATAGTGCATGTACTTACTATTATATGAATACTTTAGGAAAACAATCAATTCAAGTTAATATTAACCTCTGAGAAGTAACCTTTTCTGATGGAAGTTACTAAAAAAGGAAAAAAAAAACCTACACAATATTTGGGGGAAAGATTGTTGACAACTTCTATCAGTAGTATATGTAAATACAAATATAAATAAACATGTAAATTAAGGAAGGTCATTGTAAGCATAAAAGCAATGAAATGAATCACAATGGAAAATGCAGATGATTCTAGTTATAGAAATAAAAAACTTTTAGGCTATAATACACCATCAAAAAATAAAAGGAAAATAATCAATAGGGAAACAGTTTAAAATGCACATTACCCAGAAATAAACAGCTTTCACATTTATTATGTTTTTAAAAGCCAACACAAAGATATACAGAAAAATAGAAAGCATATGAATATTCATATTATAAAGAGTAAATTAAAAACAGGTCCTTAAATGTAGTTTATAAAAATTATTATTAAATTAAAACACAGATATGAGTTGATAATGAAAAATGTAAAATACATTTTATATGTCTATATATATGTACAAACTCATGCATATATGTACAGATGTAGACATATAAAATGATTCTATTTTATACTTTGTGTACATATATGACATATAGGTGTGTGTATATATATAAAATTTAATTTGGCTACTTCATATATATATGAAATATATATTAGATAGATACAGCACATATTAATTATATTGCTAGACAAAACTAAATACCAAGTCTCTAATCCCTTCTGTGATTTTTAAATAGGGACTATAGAAATATAACACAATGACTTACATAGAGCAGCATATATAGTTCTACATATGAAATATATGAGCATGTATATTTGTATATACTATCTGAAATTATGCATATGTATGTATAAATACATACATGTATATGTGAAATTTAGCTGTTAATGATGGGAGGGAAAATAAAAATAATAAAGTTAAATTCCAGAAGGGACTAAATATATATAGTACTAGGTTTCTTTAGGCAATAGGGAAATGTAAATTTTATTTTTGTTTGATTCATTAATAATGTCAAAATAGCTGTAAGAACATGTAGTGCTTTTTAATAAAAAAATTTAAAGTTTAAATATGTATAATACCATGTTTGTTAAATTACCTTTATGTATGGTTATATATTTACTAAATATTTTATCATTTTACTTTTTGTTATCATTTTTTAGATCTTCACTCAAATAAATTCAGGTAAATGAGAAAGTATCCTTCAAGACTTTATATCTTTACTTTTGTACTATCCTCTCTTTATTGCTTTTCCTATTTTAATCAGCTTCAGTTTTCATTTGACTTTATAAGCAATATATTACATTTGTATATATGTTGAATCATATGAAAGTGTCTTTTTATAAGTAAAAATGGCTGATAAACAGCAATTTTGTAAGACTTACTCTAATAGTCTTCAAAGTGCAGATTCACGCATCCTCCAGTTTGATCATCAACTCTGTCATAAGAAAACTTATTACATTCACATTAAAAGAAAGAAAATAGGGTTTTAAAGAGTCATTACCAAATTTAGATCAACCAGGTATGTTAAAGAAGTGGCACTATGATTGCAGGTTGAAGATGTGAACATGCATACACAAAGCCATTATTCCAGATAAGATCAACATTCCCATCTTCCTTATACAACTCTCACCTCCACCAATAAAAAACAAAAAACAAAACCATCATGATGATAAGCATGGAATCTTTCTTCATTGAACTACTAATTATTCTTTCCATGCTTCTATTATTTTATTATTGTGACTTAGCACATTTTCTGTTCTCACTAATCTATTTTTAATTAAGAAGCTTTGTCCCTCCAAGATTAAGGAGGAGATCACAATCCAGTTTTATTCAAAAAATGAAGTCTTCTTTTTCTTAGAAAGAGAAGAAAAAATTGAGGGCAACATTTAGTAAAATCTAATTTGGGTCATTCATTCCATGATAGGGTAACTATGGCAACAATATGGAAAATGCAGCAGTCATGCACTTTATCAACAATAATACGTGCTCAGGCTTTCTTCTTATTTTTTTTAATCAACATAAATTGTAAAGCTTCATTCATTACCAAGGATGAATAACATCTCACACTTCCATCCCTTTCACCTTCTCATTCCCTAAGCCCTGGATGTCTACTGTCAAATGAATCATAAATCAAGAAATAATTGGTTTTTTTTTATTCCAATACTTAGATTTTACATGGCGAACACAGAAAGAGTCTAGAAAGTACCTTCTGGAAAACCACAGAAAGAAAAATCCTGGAAAGTGGAGAATAATTTCTAGGATTATACAATACCATATAAATCTGAAAAACCTCTTCATTCTTCATGCCTATTTCCCTTTCCAAATTCATGCCCAGGTCAGATAAAAATTCTTCCTCAAAATTGATCAATTCTCTTATACCACCTTATACTCTTTAAAGGGTCTTAATGGAGGACCAAAAAAAAAAAAAAAGGTCTTATTTTAAATACACAGATGTGGGGCGCCTTGGGTGGCGCAGTCGGTTAAGCGTCCGACTTCAGCCAGGTCACGATCTCGCGGTCCGTGAGTTCGAGCCCCGCCGTCGGGCTCTGGGCTGATGGCTCAGAGCCTGGAGCCTGCTTCCGATTCTGTGTCTCCCTCTCTGTCTGCCCCTCCCCCGTTCATGCTCCATCTCTCTCTGTCCAAAAATAAATAAAAACGTTGAAAAAAAAATTAAAAAAAAAATAAAAAAACAAATAAAATAAAATACACAGATGTATTTGGTACACATTATTTTCTCAAATTATTATTTTTGAGGTACAGTACAAAATTCAATTCTGTTTTTTTCTCCACTTTACTATCTAGCATTTTCACTGAGAATAAGTGGACACATTTGTTTTATTTGATTATTTATTTCAAAAGGAGAGATGATTTCAGAAAAAATATTAAAAAAAAAACATGTTGATGCACTCTCTGGTTCTTTAACATAGAAGCACAAAGTGCGCAGAGGAGAATTCTTAGAACTATGTCTATAATAAGAACATGTTAGGACAGACTTCTTAAATTATGTTACAATTGAAGATTGTTTCTTACCTCTTTCTTATATAATGAAGTTTATAGCTATTTACTTTGATCATATTTGCAATAGTCTATTCATCTCTATTGAAAAATGTTCCTTCCTTTATGAAGAGCAAGTTACTGTTTTTTTTTAATTATTATTTATTTATTTTGACAGAGTGTGAATGCATGCACGAGCAGGGCAGGGGGAGAGAAAGAGAGAATCACAAGCAGGTTCCGCACCATCAGTGCAGAGCCCAACATGGAGCTTGATCTTATGAACTGTGAGTTCATGACCTGAGATGAAATCAAGAACTGGACACTTAACCGACTGAGCCACTGAAGCACCTCAAGAACCAGTTATATTTTAAAACTTTCTCTTCATTTAAAGCAGGTGCACTCGGAGTGATTATGTATGTCCTGTACACAGATCAAGGCACACACAAGTCTCTAGTATACAGGTATGTCAGACAATATGACAACAAAGTCAGTGGCAATTTTAAAAAGACATATTGACATTATATATTTTTCTAATTCCCATTATGATGATGTACATTCTTTTTTCATTTGTGGTTTGATCAGGATGAAGGGGATGAGGTAATTGAAATCATTGTAGGGTCTATACTTGATATACTAGAATTAAGTAACAATATGCAGAAGTAAATTTCAGGTATTGGATTACCACCTTGTCTTATAAGTCTGTTATTTTAGAATCCAAGGTATTTAACCTGATATCTATCTATATGTTTTTAATAAATAAAAACAGTTGTATTCCTGATATTTCAGAGGAGATGCTATATAATAACTTTTAAAACTCAAACTTTTTAAAATTTGTGGTTCCTTAATAAATTCAGCTAAAAGCCAAATAAAGTAAATACTATGGCTATTTCAAAACCTGTGTGTGTGTGTGTGTGTGTGTGTGTGTGTGCGCACGCGCATCAGAAATTTTGAGGGAGACTGACATTTCATTGAAGCATATACTTAAAAAACTGGCTTACCTAGTCTTCAAAGCAAATCATTATTTTCATACTGTTTTATACAAAGAATCAATATTTTTAATAGAAATCATAGAATTTTCTATCTGAAAGGATCCTCAGAGCTCACCTTCTGCAGATCAAGTCATACTTAAGCCTATCTCAAAAAAATTATAGAATATCTCTCTTCAGAGAATCCCATATAAATGAACCACTTCTTATTCCTGGAAAACAGACCGGCTGTGTTTGTGGGTCCTCTTTCACTCTGCCTGAATACACATCAACTTATAAACAGACATCCAATAAGATCTTAAGTACAATTAATGCAACCAAAACACATAAATATCACTATTATTCTTTGTAATGATACTAATTTCAGAATACTCTATCTCTTTTTTTCCTAATAACCAAAGCCCTGTGGTTTGCTCTTAATGTTCAAAGAAATGAACTCTGTAATGATGAATCAGAGTCACTTAGAAAACACACAATAGGGGTGCCTGAGTGGCTAAGTTCGTTAAGCATCTGACTCTTGATCTCAACTCAGGTCATGATTTCACTGTTTGCGAGATCAGGCCCCATGTCAGGCTCTGGCACAGACAGTGAGGAACCTGCTTGGGATTCTCTCTCCTCTCTCTCTACATCACCCTGCTCATGCACTCTCTCTCTTTCAAAATAAATAAATTAAACTTTAGGGAAAAAAAAAGAAAACACAGTAGGTCACATGATGACCTATATCTAGTATTTTTGAAGTTCTGGGAGGATGATGTTAAAGCTTCTTCTACTTAATGTAAGGCTCTCATTGGATATTGTATTTCAGTGTACGTATTTCAGTGGCCCTGTTTGCCTGACCTCACAGAATGAAGCAAGCAGTTTTATGCTGAGAGAACGAAAATGTTTCACAGGGTTCTTTATTGTGAAACAAAAAGCAACCATAAATCAAAAAGCTTTCAGCAGCCTTGAAGATAGCCTGCATGGTGTCTTAGGGTGAAATTAAATAAGTGGAGTAGATCTAGAACTTGAAGGGAAAAACAAAGCTGGCATGGTTAGAAAGCAGACACTGCTCACCTAAATCTACCTTGTTTCATTCTGCATTAATGAAAGACGCTTCACAGTACTGCTTGTTGACTTGTGGGGGCGAAAAGCCTGTACCTTCAAAAAGGCAAGAACCAGGAACTACAAGAAGAGAAGCCTCCATGTTGATGCAATTAATGTCACTCTGACAAGAGAAGACTCTGGCCCTAATGCTGATGATCATTTGGTGGCTACTGGGCCTTCCAGAAGGCCTGACCAGCCACTATTTTTGCCTTGCCAAAAACAGACATTCTAAAATTTAATGACTCAACAAAAGTCTTCCCTAAATATATTAAAACACATATTATCCAGGGAGAATTTAGGTATCTTTATTTGAGATCAAAGCAATATAGATTGCTTTAACATTATTGGTAAGTTATCTTTAAAGTGTTTACCTTTAAAAATACTATGAGGTCTCTGAGAACACATGAATTACATAGGGTTCTCAGAGACCAAAAATGTGTTCAAGAAAGTGTTTCATGAGGTAAGCAACCATCTCTCTGTATGCTCATGACTGAATTCCCATGTTTGGGTAATCTAATATCTGGCAATGGAAATAAGGAGACTGAGAGAGAGAGAGAGAGAGAGAGAGAGAGAGAGAATGCAAGAATACCTTAAAACAAGATATAGGAGAGTAAATGCTTTTCACTTAGAATCTTAGTGACTTTGCAGTAGTATAAAAGATTACTATGAACAATTATACACCAAAAAGCAGGATAGCCTGGAAGCAATTGATAAATTCCTACAAACATGCAACCTACCAAAACCAAGTCATGAAGAAACAGAAAATCTAAACAGACCAATAATGAGTAAGAAGATTGAATTAGTAGTCAAAAACCTTTCAACAAAGAGAATTCCAGAACCAGATGGCTTCACAGGAGAATTCTATCAGACTTTAAGGAAGAATTAATGACAAGCTTTACTCAAATTTCCATTGAAAAGGTGCAAATAATTACAAAGTCATTTTATGAAGCTGGCACTACCTTAATCCAAAGCCAGACAAAAAAACACTACAAGAAAAGAAAACTATAGGCAACCATCCTTGAATGTAGGTGCAAATATTTAACAATATACTAGCAAACTGAATTCAACAGCACATGAAGATAATTATACATCTGACCTTGGGATTATCTTTGGGATGTAATATGGTTCACATATACAAATCAATGAATGTGATACAACACATTAACAGATAAAGGATAAAAAAATCGCACAATCTTCTCATTAGATGCAGAAATGCCTATGACAAAATTCAACACTCTTTCATGATAAATACTCTCAAAAAACTAGATAAAGAAGGAAATTACCTCAACATAATAAAGGCCATACACTAAAAGCCTATACCTGATGTTACAATCAATGGTGAAAAACTGGAAGCCTGTCCTATAAGATCAGGAACAGGTCAAGAATGACCACCTTCACCACTTCTCTTCAACACAGTAGTGGAAGCCCCGACTAGAGCAATTAGGCAAGTAAAATAAATGGAAGGCATCTAAACAGGAAAAGAAGACGCAAAATGATCTGTTCACAAATGATATGATGTTCCATATAGAAAATCTTAAATATTACACACACACAACACACACACCACACACACGCACATACACACACACACAACCCTGTAGAATACAACAAATTCAGTAAAGTTGCAGGATATTATAATCAGCATATAAAAATTAATTGCATTTCTACATACAATAACAACTGTAAAAGGAAATTTCAAATAATTTGAAAAGGAAATTAAGAAAAAAAATCCCATTTTTACATAGCATGAAAAAGAATAAAATACTTAAGAATAAACTTAACCATAGATGTGATAAGGCTTATACACTGAAAACTATAAAATGCTGCTTAAATGAAAGAAGAAAGAAATAAATGGAATTGCATCTCATGTTCATGGATTAGAAGACTTACTTGTTAAAATCTCCATGCCACCCAAAGTGATATACAAATTCAATGAAATCTCTATCAAAATCACAATGACATATTTTGCATAAATAGAAAAAAATACCAAAATTCATATCCCCAAAGGACTCCAGAGAGCCAAAACAATACTGAAAAAGAAAAAGGAGGGGGCCACATATTTTTGATGTTTTCATCAAAAATTTTCAAAAGATAATTACAAAGGTACAGTAATCAAAACAGTACGGTTTTGAGACAGAATTAAAAGCCCAGGAATAAATCATATATAACAGGTCAAATGATCTTTCACATGGCTATCAATACTACACAATAGGAAAAGAGATAGTCTCTTCAACAGATGGTATTGGTAAAACTGGATATCCATATGTCAAAGAATGAATTAGGTCCCTTATCCCATATATAAAAATAAACTCAAAATAGATTAAAGACATACATATACAACCCAAAACTACAAAACTGTCGAAGAAAATATAGTTGAAAAGCTTCATGACACTGGTCTTCACAGTGATTTCTTGGATAGGAGACTAAAACTCAGGCAACAAGTGTAAAAATAAGACGACTGAGACAACATCAAATTAAAAACCTTCTATGCAGCAAAGGAAATAATACTGTAAAAGGGCAACCTATGAAATGGGATAAGATATGTGCAAAGTGCATGTATGATAAGACATTAATATCTAAAATATGTAAGGAACTCCTACAACTCAATAGCAAAAGAACAAACTAACCTAAATAAAAAGATAAGCAAGAGATTTGAAGAGACATTTCTCCAATGAAGATATACAACAGCCAACAGGTAAATGAAAAGATGTTCAAAATCACTAATTGTTGGGGAAATGCAAATCAAAACCAATTCAATGAATTATTACCTCATACCTCATAGGATGACCATTATAAGACAAAACAAAACGGAAAATGTCAAGTGTTAGTAAGGATATAGAGAAATTGGAACATTTGTGCACATTTGGTGGGAATATAATATGATGCAGCTGCTATGGGAAACAGTATGGAGGTTTCTCAAAAAATTAAAAATTAAAAATGATCCATCAATTCCACTTTCAGGTATTTATCTGAAAGAACTGAAAACAGGGTGTCAGATATTTACACTCCCATGTTTATTGCAGCATTATTTACAATAGCTAGGAGAAGAATACAACCTAAATGTCCATGAAACAATAACTGGACAAGTAAAGTACGATAAATACATACAATGGACTATTATTCTGCCTTAAAAAAGAAGAAAACCCTGTCAGATGCCACAACCTGGACAAACTAAAAGACATCACACAAAGTGAAATAAGTCACAGAAAGACAAATCCTGAAAGATCCACTTATATGGAGGTCTCTAAGGTAGTCAAATTCACAGAAGCAGAAAACAGCATGGTGGTTGCCAGGTATGGAGAGAGGAAGAAATGGGGAAGTTACTGTTCAATAGAGTTTCAACCATGCAAGATGGAAAAAAAAACAGATTTAGAGATCCACAATAAACATGCATATATTTTAAAATATTGTATTGTACACCTAAACATTTATTTAAAGAATAGATCTCATGTTATGTAACTTTTGGTAATATAATAAAAATAGAAAAAAATAAGAAAAAGAAAAACTTGGTTGCTCATTCAGCCATAGAATAATTGCTATAATCCCTGACTCATCACTACTTGCCAGTTGACACTGAACTGAGCCGACTTTGCTCATAACAATCACCGTGTTTGCCATTTCCATTAAACCACACTGACTTGTCCCTGGATGCACCGCACCACTCTGCTTACTTGATAATAAATATGTTTTCCATCTGCACACATTGGTCACAGGTCACTTTGTCCTTAAATTTAATTGGAGGCTCTCTTCAAAATAAGTAGAGCAGAATCATGAATATTGAGGTGTTTGGTCAGCAAGTAAGGATTAACTAGGAATGATTCTCTTTCCTTACCATTTCTGTAAGAGACTATGTTTGTTACTCTCTTAGCCCCGGTGATGGAAATGTAGAAAAGAGAGCCATTAGTGGTCAGAAAATTGTTCTGGCCCACCCTGGTTTCTCCCCTCTCTAAATTCTTATTAATCTTACTACTCATTCTATTTGGTTTAGTGCAAAATTGCTTCCTGATAGTGTCTGTCATTCATTATTCTGTTTCCCTATTAGATTATTTCACTCTGTTATTATAGTTTTTCAACAGTACTGCCCGTAGACGACTGTCTCCCCTAATCTCACTGCTTGAGTGATTCCAATTAATTGAACTCACATGACTTTCTTGCAATTCACTGAAGGGTGCCCTTTAGACAAAACGGAGGTAAACCTTGACCTCAGAATTGCTCAGCTTTACTGCTATTCTGAGACCACAGTAACTTTTCTCAATTATTATTTAACTCGTTAAACAGATGATACATTCACCAAGCTAAAAAATGATAAAATGCAAAATGATGTATGGCACAAAGTGTCCTCATATCCTGGTCTTCTTCTGCCCTTCTCCCTCCTCACATCTTCCTTCTAAGTGATCCTGGAAGGTAGACAGTGATGTCTGAAGTCTTTCAGATACCTCTAAACTAGAACATTGTTCTATTTTTAGTCATAGGTAAGGAGTAGCGCCCAGTATAATTTCAGGCTGTGATTTCCCAGTGCTGGCTGTCCAGCTGGCTTTCCAGGTGGGGTAGTGCCAATTTCTCAAAAGCCAATTAATCAACCATTGAATCAACCAACCAAATTCTTCCTGAGCACTCATGAAGACTATAATTGTGTCACAGGTTGTAGAGAATAGGAACAAAAAACTTTTGAAGTTACCATTCTTAAAACATATATGTAGAAAATCATCAATAAGAGAACCTTTCTAATTAAAACAAGTAAGTGATTTTCATATATACATTTATCCCTATCAACATACTTATTTTGCCAATACATTCATTTAACTAATGAGAAAACTGAAACTCAGAGAAGCAGCAAGCTTATTATTAAGAACATGAAGCCTGACTCAGTTTAAATCCTAGCTCCATGATTAGCATTGCGTGAATTGGCAAACTACTTTACCCTTTTGTGCTTAAATTTTTCCATCTGTAAAATGGGTATAATAAGAATATCTCTCTTATAAGAATGTAGTGATTATCATATGGGTTAATATATATAAAAAAGTGTCTCACACAGAATAAGCACCATAGGAGTACAAGCTATAATCATCAGTTAATGACTTGTAGAAGATGAAACACCTGAATGGCATAGAAAAGGTCATAGGCTGATAAAGTTAGGGATTGGATTATTCATTAGAAAACATTAAGGAATATAAAGTTTATAATAAGGCAACGACACATTTTACAAGTGAAAAAAGGAATCTAAGAAAACAAAAAGTGATGAAGGCAATACTTGCTCTGGGTTGAATTAGCTCATAAACAAGAAAACAGAAAATCAAGAAGGTAGGCAAAGTAGCAGAGTTTTTTTTTTTAATGTATTACTTATTAAAATTGAGACAGAGAGAGCTTGTATGCATGCACACGGGTGGGGGAGGGGCAGAGAGAGAGGGACAGAGAATCCCAAGCAGGCTCTGTGCTGTCAGTGCAGAGCAGAACCTAACGTGGGGCTTGATCTCACAAACCATGAGATCCTGACATAAGCTGAAATCAAGAGTTGGACAGTTAACTGAGCCACCCAGGTGCCCCAATAGCAGGTTTTTATAAGTATCATTGAGCCAGGAGACAGGTCCTAGAGACTCCAAATCCGTTCCAGCTGGAAATGTTTTCTTTTGTTTTTCTCTGTACATTTTCAAAAAAAGAAAAAGAAAAAGAAAAAGAAAAAATAGAATGGAAAGGTAGGGTACTCATATGTAAGACCTGAGTGTTCAGGGAGGAACACATTTTAAACACTAACTTACTTTCAATCAGGATTGAATAAATACTAGTCTTTGTTTTACTTAAATGATAGTACATTTGATAAGAGTATTAGCAAAGGGAGAAAATAAAAAGGATAAGCTATTACTCATCTGATATGTGAGTGCTAAGATGAATTACAGAAATACAAAAAGTGAAATTTGGAAGTTTAATAAAAGTTTACTTCTCACTTTAAAACAAATTTAATTTGGGGGGCACCTGGGTGGCTCACTGTGTTAAATTTCTGACTTCGGCTCATGACAATCTTGCAGTTGAAGAGTTCAAGTCCTGCATCAGGTTCCCTGCTGTCAGCAAGGAGCCTGCTATGGATCCTCTGCCCCCCTCTCTCTGTCCTTCTTCCACTTATGATGTCTCTCTCTCTCTCAAAAACAAAATAAACACTGAAAACATTAAAACAAATTTAATTTTTCCCTTTAAATTCTGTCATGAAATACTTTTCTCTTAATATCTAAAAATTACTAAATGTGGTATATTTCAAAGTAATAATTCATGACCTTTATGATTGAAGAGAAAATGGAGTGGAGCTCACAATACCACTGATCTACAATTTCCAAATTGGTTGTATTTAAGTGACTGAACACATACTAGGGAAATCCTTAAAAAATGAATTTTTTTCCCTGCAAGAAAGCACAACCACATCCTAGTTCTTGAAGACTTCCTGCCTTTTGCATAAGATGGGTAAATCACAGGATATGGTTAGTCTATAGAGCCTTCAAAGAAACAGCAACCATATCTAACCAATCAGAGATTATCACAGAGAACAAAAGGAATCAGCCCTATTTTATCAAAGAGCTAATTCTCAGGAGCCAGAAAGAGGGGAAATGCACCTTGCACATTATGAATAAGATAATTACCAACCCTGCTAGTGTAGTCCTTCAGATATTAACTCCTCATCTTCATTCTTCTTTCCTACAAGATCTAATATAACATGAGAACTACATAGCACAGTTATAAATATAATAGTATATGTAAAGGCCCTGTCAGTACAGCTAATGCTACCTAGAATTTAGAACCTAGACTTTTAATTAAATTTCAAACAATACTTTTTTTTTACAGTTATAGTTTATATAATGAATTAATTTGAATCTCTGACTTGTTATAGATTTTTGAGCATATGTTGTGACAGTAGAAAGGGTAAATGATTACATTTCCAGCAGTCACTCACTAAACTTTATTGGACAAACCACGCAAGTCAGTTGTTGGTACGCACTTGCACTAGGGAAACTTGAACACTGATGCCCCAGAAAGGCTTCCAGTGACTCCTTTCCTCACTTTAATTACTTGCATATTAAGATCTCTGCAGGTAGCAAAGCTTCAAATGCTAAGCCAAACAGCCCCTTCAGAATTCACTAAGACCAATGTTGCTAAATATTTTAGTTGTTATACAATTTTGATAACTAAAGAAATGACTTAAAGTCCATTCCAAGTCTGTCAGAGTGAGGAGAAAGTCTGAGTATTGAGCTGCGGCGATATGTCACCAGTACAAGCTAGATGTGCTGAAGATTTGAAATCACACATAGAAATGTTTTCCTGGGAAGAACAACAGGAAGTAATAATACCTATCACCATATAGTTATAGTAAAATAAAGGCTTTACCTTAACAAGTAAAAGCCAATAGTAGATATTCAATATGACTAGCTCACCTTGGCCACCATAATTAGTGGTAGAGGCAACATCAAGAGTCAGACTCCTGATTCACATAGCAAATTAAGTTTGCCAAACTGTTCTCCATGCTCCTACAAGGCAAATAATAACTGCTGTGTTCTAGAGAGCACCCAGAATAGTAGCAGATTCACAGTAAAATACTCAGTGATTGGTTATTTATTGCTTGATTTTTGAGAAAGCTCCAAATATGATGGACTCGGTGTCAAATAATCAAACAGAAATTGATGGGCGGGATCTATCAGATGGATAGATCCATCAGAGATCCTGGAGGTAAGTTTAAATTCTTGTGTCTTTCAAATCTACATCAAGCATTTCTGCAACAAGATGAACTCTCTTCTGTGTTGAATGGCCACACAAATGGGACATTTGTGATGAGCTTTGTCCTTTCCCATCTCCACACCACCTCAAATACACTTTGAATAAAGGTTAGGAAGTCATATGGCCAGACTGTCTGTCATAGAAACAATCTCCTACTAACAGGGCAATATTTGAGATAGCGGATAATAGGGAAGAAGAACAGAGTCACAATGATTCCTATAAAGTCATCTTCTAACTACATCTTTTAATGCAAAAAAAAACAATTAAAAAGGAGGGAGGAAGGAGTGAAATTGTGAAATTAGGGGCTAAATGCAGAGGAGAAAACAATGTTTATTGAATACTTGTTTACATCTAATATATGAAAACTTTTTTGAGGAAAAACAAAAGTATGACTAGAGTGTGGTATTACTTTATTACTGTAATTCAAGGCCTTTTATATGTGGGGAAAGAAAGTAAAATTTACAGGAATATAAAGTGTGGCATCTTATAATCTTAAATATTTTAAGGGTTAAGGGTATGATTACTATACTTTGGCCTGTTCTCATTTACATTTTATTTATTTATGAGAAAACTTTATTTATTTATTTATTTATTTATTTATTTATTTATTTATTTATTTTCAGTTTACTTATTTACTTTGAGAGAGGGAGCTCACAAGTGGAGGAGAGGCAGAGAGAGAAGGAGATAAAGAATCCCAGGCAGGCTCCATGCTGTGAGTGCACAGTCTAACAACACAAGTCTCAATCCTGAACCATGAAATCATGGCTTGAGCTGAAATCAAGAGTCAGTCACTCAACCAACTGAGTCACCCAGGTACCCCTATTTTTTTATTTTCTTTAATGTCTACTTATTTATTTTTAGAGAGATGGGGAGAGTACTAATGTAGGCATGCTCCAGCAAGCGAGAGAGAGGTGCAGAGAGGGAGACAGAGGATCCCAAGCAGGGGCTCTGAGCTGTCAGACAATGGCCCAAGGCAGGGCTACATCTCTGAAGTGTGAGGTCATGACCTGAGCCAAAACCAAGAGTGGGACACTTAACTGACTGAGCCCTCTCACTTACATTTTACATGTAGGTAAGTGCCATACTAACTCTTAACACATAAGCTTGGAAGGAATGCTCATTTCTATTCACATTTCTTGGATGAGAGCAAGCCACATGGCCACTGTCATCAGTAGGTGGTAAGAGGTAGGTAGTATTTATGAATGAGAACTCTGCTACACTTGGCACTGAGTTATCTCTGTTCCAATTCAGTCAAGGTCCATGTAAACTCGAGGTTTTTAAAATTGTTTTTGAATATTGAATATAAAAATGTGTACATATATCAACTATACATCTTGATAAACTTTTTTTTTTTAACATTTATTTATTTGTGGGACAGAGAGAGACAGAGCATGAACGGGGGAGGGGCAGAGAGAGAGGGAGACACAGAATCGGAAACAGGCTCCAGGCTCTGAGCCATCAGCCCAGAGCCCGACGCGGGGCTCGGGCTCACGGACCGCGAGATCGTGACCTGGCTGAAGTCGGACGCTTAACCGACTGCGCCACCCAGGCGCCCCTTGATAAACTTTGACAAACCAAATACATCTGTGTAACCAGCACCCAAGTGAACCCAAGGACAATAACGGAGTTTAAGAAGCCCTTCATGCCCCTTTTCACTCACTTTCCCCTCATCCCCATTAAGAGTAACTACCATTCTGCTTTCTAGCAAGACAGTTTAATTGTGGCTGTTTTTGCACTTTGTGTAATAACTTCTCTCTCTTAAAATAAATAAACATTAAGAAAGAAAGAAAGAAAGAAAGAAAGAAAGAAAGAAAGAAAAGAAGGAAAGAAAAAGAAAGAAAGTTAGTTGTGGGGCAGGCAATAAGTATAAAAATTGCCATTCCTAAAATACATAATTTTACAATTCTGACTAAAAGTAGCTGCTTTTAAAACACTAGTATGCATTTGAGCTGTGAGACTCTCTGAGAACAGATTATGCCAGGTCCCAGCAAGAGGAAATAGAGGTTTGGCCTTAGGGCTAAACAAATAAGCATGCTGAGGCCAGAGGCACAGTCAAAGGGTCAGGCCTCTAGGTAAGACAACAGTCCTTACCCGAAGCTGGTAGGTAAACCTGGGGCCCGGGCAGAAAAATACCCACTTATCCAGGAGATTATCAGACTTAAATAGACAGGGCAGCCTTGGAGTTGGATAACAAATTAAGTGGACTACAAGAAGAACCAGAGTCCCAGAAGTCAGTACCCAGTAAGGGGCCTTCTGATTCGTGAGATGAGTAACAACAGAAAATACTTGTTTTAAATTGTATCAAGCTAACTGAAAAGTAAGGATTAGGCATAGGCATTCACAATTTATAATGACTTTTTAATGCTTGGACATAGAATTTTCATGTGTACTTAAACTGACTGCATGTAAGTGACAGACTACAGAGAAAAGCTAGAAAGAAAACAATAAATTGGTAAATCAATGTGGCTGCCCATAGATAATTTGCCACCACTCCTTTTTCCTAAATGCTTAACCAATGTATCCATAGTTTATTCATTTATTTCGCAAAAAAGCCTTGTAGTAGGAACAAACTTAGAGGACATAAGACATAAAAATGTCAGTAAGATTGAAAAAAAACAAGTGAAAGAGAGTGAAGTATGAGGTAGTCCTGGGTCACAGATTGAGAAAGGTGCCAAGTCACGTAGATCTAGAAAGAAGTGATTTTAGAGATTAAATCAGGGGCTATTTCAGTCATCTTGTTACTGGACGATGGTGGTTTGATTAGAGTGTTAGCTGTAGTAACAGAAAAACACAGAAATTGAGGGTATATTTTGAAAGTCGATTCATGTGGGCTTTCAATTGGGTGGATCACATTGTGCACTTATATTTTGGGAAGGGGGGCAGTGAGGAAACAATAACAATTATGAAATACTGGGTTTAAATAATTAGGTGTATGATAATGACATTTATTGAGAAGGGATTTCTGCAGAAATTTTGAGTTGGAAAGGGAAAATGAACAGTCTGTTTCAGTCCTGAGAAGTCTGAGATAGCTCTTAGACATTCTAGTGGAAATGTCAAGTAGGTGGTCATTATGTATTTTAGGAGCTCATTGTAGAGATCAAGATTACAGATATCGATCTGGGATTTATCAGTACATAAATAGTACCAAGAGCCACAATATAATGGACTGAATGTTATTAAAAAGAATCAGGGCTCAGGGTGCCTGGGTGACTCCATTGGTAAAGCATCTGACTCTTGATTTCAGTGCAGGTCATGGTCTCACAGTTGTGAGACTGAGCCCCAAGTCAGGCTCCATGCTGAGCATGGAACCTGCTTGGGATTCTCTCTCTCTCTCTCTCTCTCTCTCTCTCTCTCTGTCTCTCTCTCTGCTCCTCCCCTTCTCTCTCTCTCTCTCATTCTCTCTCTCAAAACAAATAAACTTTTTTTTAATGCAGCAGGACTCTTGGCACAGAAATGCTATAATTTTCATTCATGTTGCATTTCAAGCCTGATTTTACGAATATCACCATATAGGATATTTTTATTTATTTTTTCATAGCAGTTATTTTTTTAATTATAGTACAATAATTAACAGCAAATACATTGTACATTTATAAAATGCTTTGTGGAAATGTCTTGTTACCTCTTGTTCAAAATGGCACTATTCTTATAAACAGTAAATGCAAGCCTTTGGCTATAATACTGAAAAGAAAATAGGAAAGACAAAGTAAACTCTTTTAAAGACTTATTTTCAAATGTCACCATAGTAATAAATTATTGATTTCCACATCTAAAATTAATGTTTTTATTTACGAAGTAACTTTTAACTCTTGGTCACATAATGTGTAACTTTGCTTTAATGGGCCATTTTATTTTAAAGAATTAGAGAGTTTGAATGAACCGAATTAAGTGTGCTCTGTGTGTCTTTCTCAGTCTGCCCTTACCAAGACTCACAATGTGAGTTCTGTTCTACTTGCTATTAGGAAAACACAGGAACACAGAGAATACTGCTCTCGCTATATAAAAAAAATGAGCTTGTTCCTTCATAAAGTCTCTGTCTGTGGCCATACAGAACACAGCATCCATTTACAGATTTCCTAATTGGCACTAGGCCATTGTCTGAACTTGCACTTCTTTACTGGCAAATGTACCTCATTTTTATTTGTGTTTTTCAATATATTCAGTTACAAATACCTAAAGATTTGAATTCTGAAAAATTATCTAGGCAGGTAAAAAGAATTACATTTAGAGATAGTTCAGTAGCTCAGCAGGAAGAGGAGGGAGGCCCAAACTACCTTGAAAAAGGAATATCTTGTGAAAATGAACAAAGCCCCATGTTCTCTTTTGAATAATAAGAAACACTCATCCACATACCGACAAGACACAAGGATTTTATTATCAATTGTCACACACAGTAGTTTTATTAGTACCTATTCAAGACTAAGCTAATTTAAAAGCACATGAAACCTTAGGCAGATGTTTCTAAGTGAAAAGAAAAGTTCAAAAAGCTCTGCATCATGTACTATCTACTATAAATAAAATAAAGCTCACTTCTTCCTTAGTCTAAAAACACATTAATTTATGCATGAGCTGCCGTACCAAGATCATGGTCATCATTCTTTAGGGCAACGTCATTCTCTGCTTTGTTAGAACTTTATGAAATGCACTTTCTCTTTTGCCTAATTTTAACTGCTCTGTCCATTTAATATTGATAACACATCTTCTCCAATACTAGATTCCTATAAATTGTCTCATTCAGTTTGTCTTAAAATTTGAAGACAACTAACATTTGAAAAACTGGTGGTCTTCACTAAAGCTTCAATAAGCATATTCCATGACCTAGACTTTCCATACGTAAATATAGACCCCAGAGAAAAGACTACACATGTTCACCAAATGGCATGCACTATAATAAATATTATAAGAAACAACACTATTCATAACAGTATGAAACTGGAAACAACATGTGTCCAAATCAAGAATAGAATGGATAAAATTATCACACAATGGAAACTATGCTACAATAAGAATGAACAATCTACAACTTTAGGCACCAATATGGATTAATCTCAAGAACAGATTGTTGAACAAAAGACACCACATAGAGATTATGAGCATGAATGTTTTCATTATACAAACTACTAATACTTCATTCTGACTAATATAAAATATTTGAGTAAAATATACAGACAAATCTGGCTAATGTGAGCATTTATGGTTCCTTTTATACGAAGTACAAAAGCATCCACAATCAAACTGTGTTGCTGGAAAGCAGAAGAGTAGTTATAGTTATCTATAAGTGGGCAAGGGGCAAATAAGTGAAAGGGGGCATGAAGGGCTTCTTAAACTCTGTTATTGCCCTTGGATTCACTTAGGTACTGGTTCCACAAATGGATTCAGTTTGTCAAAGTTTATCAAGATGTATAGTTCAGATATGTACACATTTTTACATTTAATATTCAAAAACAATTAAAAAAAACCCTCAAGTTTACATGGACCTTGACTGAGTTGGAACAGAGATAACTCAATGCCGGGTGTAGCAGACAGAGTTCTCATTCATAAATACTACCTACCTCTTACCACCTACTGACAGCAGTGGCCATATGGATTGCTCTCATCCAAGAAATGTAAATAGAAATGAGCATTCCTTCCAAGCTGAAGTTTTAAGAGCTAGTGTGGGGTTCACCATCACCTCTTTACTCTCTGCCTCAAGACCACATCCCAAAATGAATACAACATAGGAAGAAGTCACAACCAAGTTGTGTGGGATATGTGACAGAAGGAAAAGAAGAAAAAAAAGTACATCTTTATTGTGTGAAGTTATTGCAACCTTGTCCTGAATTACCTGGTTTGAGTAGAATTGTTGGTTAATTTTGACTACTGTGAACACAACTAATTATAGCATGTTCTGTAAACCCCCAGAACTCACTTCATTTAAATTTTTTTAAATTTTTTAACGTTTTTTTAATTTTATTTTTGGGAGAGACAGAGACAGAGTGCAAGTTGGGGAGGGGCAGAAAGAGAAGGCGGCACAGAATCCGAAGCAGGCTCCAGGCTCTGAGCTGTCAGCACAGAGCCGGACGTGGGGCTCAAACCCACGAACTGTGAGATCATGACCTGAGCTGAAGTTAGCCGTTTAACCGAGTGAGCCACCCAGGCGCCCTCACTTCATTTAATGTTTTATAGGATCTTCTAGATATGATCTTGTACCTTTGTTTGATGGACTTTCTTAGATACTGTCAAAGCTCTGCAGGCCTCTAGATACCATCTATCCACACAGAGATCTTAAGATCCCCATATTCGATTCAGCTCAATAAATTTTTTATACAAATAGTGAACTCCACTGGAGAGAAAGAAGCTTGATCACCTCATAATTATTTTTCCTTTGTTGAAAACAACTTTTAACACAGTAGGATTTGCCCCCAGTGGCTATTTCTATGCTGGACCGCCTTGTTGGCCATGGCAGTCTTAAACAAGAGGGCTAAGTTAATCAGATATTCTCTTCTCAAAACCGGAAAGTTGAAAGAAGTTGGGGCCATTGAAAATGAATCATAAAAATAAAAATGCTCTAAAAAAAAGTTGCATGAAATTCTTAAGTTTTGATTAGAGCTGTCCCCAATATCCTCTTAATAAACTCTTTTTCTTGGTAGCCAGGATAAGTTTAGTTGCCTGAAGCCATGAGACCTAACCATCAGAACTATTTGTGTATCTGGATATATGAGACAATAGATAAGTAAGCAGAAACCTTATGTTTCTGAGATGAACTCAGTAAGAGTGTGTGGGCTCTCTGAGTTTCCCATGGATATTTTAGTTCCTGGGAATTTTGTTTCAGAGAAGTAGTTTTTATTAGAGATAGAGGCACAAGGTAGGTTCTCCTCATCTTTTTAAATTTCAAGTTTAATTCTAAATTCCATCCCTACTAAGCAGATTTTTTAAATGATTGTTTTGTTTTGTTTTTTCTCCTTCTTACCTTCATGTTTGTGCCAAATTTTCAGTTTCATAACATGACAATATAATTCTCCAGAATAGTATGGAACTGGTAGCTGACTTTTAGTGTCATACAAATACCCAGTTTGCTTTATACACTAGATTGTACATTCCCCAAGAGCGAGACAGAAGTCATTTCTATTTACAGCACTGTTGCAAAGAGAAAGAGCATTCTGAGTGGAACTGACTGTTCACTCTGAGTAACAGTGGTAGAAAGCAAGGAAAAACAGGGGTGAAATTTGGAAGATACTGAATAATAATAGGTTTCCAAGTTTGGATACCATTCCCTAAGCAATGATGAACTATAGAAAGTTTTTAAGTAAGGATCACAAACTGAAAATATTTTAACCATGCATGATAGACTAGAACCTGGAAACTTACTGCTAGCAGACCAAGTAGCAACATTTGTATGAGGAGATAAACCATGAAATATGACGATGGCATCACCCATGGAAAATAGAGGTGTTTATATGTGAAGAAAAGTTGGATAAAGATTATCTATAGAACTTGGAAGCTGACAGGGTAAGGGAGTTGAAAGGTTCTAACAAGACTCAGTTTTGGTAACAGAATAAGATCTTGACAGGCAGCGGAAAACTTTATGGGTCAGTTGGTTTGGGAAGACAATGAAAACTAATGACAGAATTAATAGCTAAGGGTGAAGGTCAATGAAAGAGCAATATAAGTACAAGGCTCAGATATCATATATTCAATGTTTCTGTTTTTTCCAATCTATTTAAAAATATTAAGGGGGTACACAGATACAGTGAGAAATCATGAAAATACTTAGTAATAGTAATTCTATCAAAATTAAAACTTATTCTCTGTGGAAACAATGGGTAAGAGAATAATAAGACAAGACCAGGAGAATATGCAAATCTCATATCTGACAAAAAGACTTGCATCCAGATTATATTAATAACTCTCTAATCTCAACATTAACCAAATCTCCAATTTAAAAAATGGGCAAAAGAATTGAACAAACACTTTACCAGATTGGATATACAGTTGGCAACTTAAGCACAGGAAAAAAAATATTCAATACCAATAGCCATTACACTGGGTGTCGTATGTAAGTTATGAATCTCTAACTTCTACACCTGAAACTAATATTACACTGTGTACTAACTAGCCGAAATTTAAATAAAAAGTTGAAACTACAAAACAAATTACACATTAAAAAATCATTAGCCATTAGAAAAATGCATATTAACACTACAACGAAATACCACTAAATGAAAAGTACTGATAATACTAAGTGTTGGCAAGGATGTGGAACAACTGGAACACTAACACACTGTGGAGAATGCAAAATGTTATAGTTACTATGAAAATGTTCCAGCTACTTCTTATAAAGTTAAATTTACATTTACCATATGACCCAACCCTACTCTTAGGTATTTATCTTAAGAGAAAGGAAAGCATCCATCCATATGAAGATTTATATATCAATATTTAAAGCTGCTCTATTCATAATCATCAATGACAGGAAACTTAAATTTTCCCCAGCAGGTGAATAGATATACAAACTGTGGTTTATCTCTTCAAGACATACTGATATTCAGCAACAAAAAAGGAGCAAACTATTGACACACACAAAGTGCGTGAATTGCAAAGGCAATGCTGAGAGAAAGAAATCAGTGATATACAGAATGATTTCATTTATAATGATATTCACAAAAAGATACAACTATTGTGATAGCAGATAGTTCAGCAGATGCTGGTGGTTAAAGGTGGAAGCATGGTATACCCACAAAATGAAAGCACAGGATGTTTTTTGGGTGATAGAACTAACATTCTTTAATCTCAATTGTGTTGGTGGCTATACAAATCTATTCATGTGTTAAAATTTATAGAATTCCCTACTCCATCCCTACAAGTCAATTTTATTTTATGCTAACTTAAGAACACAATAATTACATCTGTAAGGAAACACACAGATGCAAAGCAAGTGTTTCAATGCTGGCATTAATTTGCATTCTGAGTCTTATAAATTAGTATTATTTCTCTATTAAAAAAACAACAAAAAAAGGTTAGAACCTTTTCTACCCAACAATTAAAACTAATTTGTACTATGCTCTACAAAATATGCGATGCAAAATTAGTTATCAAATCTATTAGCAAGTTTACATGGGTACCAACTGAGATGGCTGAATACCCAGCTGGGCTTGTTAGGAAAGTAAGGAATAGTTAAGAGACTAAAAAGGGGCACCTGGGTGGCTCAGTCGGTTAAGCGTCCGACTTCAGCTCAGGTCATGATCTCGCGGTCTGTGAGTTTGAGGCCCGCTTCAGGCTTTGTACTGACAGCTCAGAGCCTGGAGTCTGCTTCGGATTCTGTGTCTCCCTCTCTCTCTGCCCCTCCCCTGCTCATGCTCTGTCTCTGTCTCTCTGTCTCCGTCTCTCTCTCTCTCTCTCTGTCAAAAATAAATAAACATTAAAAAAAAAACGAGAGACTAAATAAAAAACATTCAAATAAACTGATCATGGGATGGTGTTGTTCCTACCTTTTAAGATTATTTATAATCAGTTTTCATAATCTGAATGAATATGTTCTCTAGATGAACAGGGACAATAATAAATCATCAGTGAATAATGTTTTCTCAATTTATCAAAATGGGGCTCATGAGTACATCTTGGACTTCTCAGACAATTAACTGGTTTTCCAATTTTGAAGATCTGTTGCTCAGTTTCTTTCATGTGGGTTTAAAAACAATTCAACTGCTTGAATTTCATGAGGAAAGAAACAACCACAACAAAATCAATCCATGGTGGCCTTTCAAACTAAGACAACCTTTTCAAAAAAGTAGTCTAAATGATCAGACCAATTTCATGTGCCATTATGATTGTTGAATTAAGACGGGAATCATTGGTATAAAAAGTCTGAAAATCTGGATTTGAAGGTGCTGATAACAAACGAGGTAATTTCATGTAAATTATTAAATCATTTTGGGCCTTAGTTTACTCATTTGTAAAATGAAGTTTCTGGATTAGATAAGTAGCTCTTTTTTTAAAAAAAAGTGTTTATTTTTGAGAGAGAAGGACACACACACACACACACACACACACACAGAGAGAGAGAGAGAGAGAGCAAGGGAGGGCAGAGAGAGAGAGGGAGACACAGAATCTGAAGCAGGCTCCAGGCTCCAGGCTCCAAGCTGTCAGCACAGAGCCTGCTCACGCCTGCTTTGAGCAAGGCTCAAACTCACGAATCATGAGATCATGACCTGAGCTGAAGTCAGACACTTAACTGAGCCACCCAGGCACCCCAGATAAGTAGTTCTAATCTTTACTATATTTTTCCTCTCATCCTCTCTCTCCCTCTGCCCCCCTTTCTCCCTTTCCTTCTCTGTGTACGTGTGTGTGTGTGTGTGTGTGTGTGTGAGCGCGCGTTTGTGTGTATGTAACTTAAATTCTTAGGTAGGGCTCAACACCAGGTCTGGGTTACAGCTCCAAGCTACTTTTATTCCTTTGTAATAAACAGCCCTAATGATGCTCAGCCAGATAGTCCTTAGATCACACTTTGAGAAACAGTGAACTAGAGAGGCCATCCCCACTTCTTACAGCTATAATGCTCTATGATTCAGTCAATGTCTTTGTAGCCTACTTTTATACTGTCCTTCCCTGCTCTTTAGCAGGGCAAACCAGGCTATTAGATTTGTCCTCTTTCATATCAGAAAGGCAAAGAAATTACTAGGGTTTCCCTTAGATCTGTATTTTCTGTGAATAATAGAGATAACCTCAGACAGCCCAGGGAGAGCTTACTTTTCAAAACTGCTTTCAGATGGGGTATCTTCTACTCTGTAGTCTCACCTTCCCTATAATTTTTGTAATTCAAACAGGGCTCATAAACCACAATTGATCTTAAAGGAGTCACCTTTTAGACTGTCTCCTCAAAAAGATTTAAACTCCTAAGTGCAATATGGAATAATATGATAGAGATGAAAATCTAGTTATATCCTTAAAATAAGATTGCATTTAGGCAAACTAAAAGGCCTACCAAAGAAAATGATGTTTGACCTTTACTTTCAATTTCTTACGTAATCCTGTCTTGTTTTTTCAACAATAAAGAGACAATTACATTTAAAATATTTTTATATTTAGTTAAGGGAATTCTGCTATTGGTTCTAAAAGAATGTTTAATTTTATTTCAAAAGTAAATTCTAGTAGATTAATCTTATCCCGTGACTTAAAGAATGTAAATGTTTCCAATAGTAATGATAATTGGCATGCCAGTAGATGACATTTGCTTTGAGAATATTAAAATTCTCTGAGGAAATATGGTTATAAACATTCAAAATTAAACTTTGAGATAATTAATTATTTTAATTCTAAGTGAATAATAAATCTCCAGAAGTAAAAATAATCTTTAAATGCTAGAAAAATCAGCATAATCACATTCATTTATGCTGCCCAAATACACACGTGTGGAAGAACATTTCAGCCCAAATCAGACAAGGATAGTGGGTTAGAATTCAAGCTCTTTTTTTCTTAAAGAAATAGATTGTTTTGGGGCAGGTAATGTAAGCTTTGAGTCCTATTTTCTTTTTTAAAAAAAAATTTTTTTTTTCAACGTTTATTTATTTTTGGGACAGAGAGAGACAGAGCATGAACGGGGGAGGGGCAGAGAGAGAGGGAGACACAGAATCGGAAACAGGCTCCAGGCTCTGAGCCATCAGCCCAGAGCCCGACGCGGGGCTCGAACTCACGGACCACGAGATCGTGACCTGGCTGAAGTCGGACGCTTAACCGACTGCGCCACCCAGGCGCCCCGAGTCCTATTTTCTTAGTCTGTAAAATAGGGACAATTTTGGGCACATCACCAAATCTCTTGATCTTAATTCTTGAAATTAGATAAAGGTAATAGTAATAGTTAAAGGCCTCTGTTAATTCTTATGTTCTAATACCTAAATTGTGATGCTTGAGAACTTTAATATTCTCTTCACATCTGCTAAATATGAAAACATGCTATCAGTTACTGTAAACCATAAAATGAGTTGCATATAGTTTTGGAATTTAATAAGAAAAAGAGGCATGTCTCTGGCTTTAATCATTCATAGTAATAGAACAGGTTTTATTTTTCACTTTAAAAATGTTTTGTTCCTATTTTCCTTCTGTGGTTTTCTATAATTTTGATCTAGGATACAAACTTGAGGATCCTTCAGGTTTTTATAGGAAAAATATTTAAGTCACTAAAGAATCACCATTATAAGAAATTTTGGGGCCAACAGATACTGATTGTAGCAATATCTATAGATACCGATTCATTTATGTAAGATTTAAAAATCAGATATAACTGAAATAAATCGTCTTGAACAACAATTCAAAGTCAACATCCAGAGTGCACAGTCATGTCTGAGTTTTCAATGTTAAAAAGTATAAATCCTAAAGATACCCTGCACAGCCTCATCACCTTAATGACACTTTGCTCTGTAAAAAGAAGTCCACCCTGGTTATCACTGTATTCCCAGGGGAAAACACAATGCCTGCTACTTAATAGGTGTTAATGTTCTGTAATTGAAGAATGAACTAATGAATAATGTATAATAGTTCTTAGGAAACAATAGAAGTGTATAACCTTCTATATCTACTTCTATCTAACCTTCTATATCTACTTATAGCCAAGTAAGAATCCAACTGAATATTCTGAAGATTGGCATAAAGAGATCATATGGGTGAGATCAATCAATTATTTAATTGGAAACTGATCATCTTCTTTGCATTTGGTTGAGGAAATATAACATAAAGGTTTAGGGAAGAAATAACATTTGTGTCAGAGAAGAATAGGTAAGAATTCAGGCTGTTAACTTGGACAAGTAATTTCACCCTAGTGAGGCTCACTTTCTTAACTTATAAATTCTGGAAAAAGAATTTTAACTTATGATGCTACTGAAAGATTTAAATGTCACAAATTTTATAAAACATTTAGCATGGTAGCCAGCACATATCAGTTGCTCAATAAACAATTGGTTAAGACAGCTATTAACAATCACCATTTGCATAATTCACAGCTTTCCACAACAGGTTGGTGTCAGTTTAATAGATAAGGAGCAAGATGATTCTTTTTTTTTATCTTCTAGATATTGTTCAAGGCATAAAGAGATTCAAGACATAAAGACATTAAAAATATCATTTAAGTCCTCCTTGCTTATGTTGTATTGCTAGCACCAAGATTAATAATACCTTCCTTTCCTTACAGCATGCAAATACTAATCATTTTTCATACAAATTCAAGCTCCACCTCCTCTACGACACTTGAGGAATTTCTTCTATACAACCTCTCCTTCCTGTGACCTATCATATGCATTTTAGCAGGCTGTGTTGATGCTGGTTTCATCTCTGCAACTACATAATGAGCTCCTTAAGGGTAGAGGTCATGTACAACAATTACACTATTTTGCTTTTTTTCTCTGTACTCCTCTTTTAATATTGTTTCATGCATTATATAAGTTGGTTCTTTAACCTTTTCATCAAATAAATTGCATGCCAGGACTGTTAGGAACTTCTTTGCCTTACTTGTACACATGTATCTAGTCTAACAAGAGGCTGGTAGAAGTATGTGCTTAATTGAGAGATAACTATGGTTGACCACTAAAGTGATAACTACCTTCCCACTAAGAAACATGCATCTCATTTCCTTCCCTGGCACAGCTGGGTCTCCGGGAAAACTTAGCACTTCTATGTGCATACCGGCCTCCCTCTAGAGTACACCCAGGGTCAAGGCTTAAAAGGTTAAGTAGAGAGGGGTGGGGCCCATGGCAAAGTGGAGAATTCATGCTGTGCTAAAAAACATTCAAATAAAAAAAGGAGAAGAAAAACGAAGGGAAAAAAGTCACTTTATCAGCCAAACTAACCTTTTCTGTGTGCCATATTTGCCTGAAGACTGCCAGTTTTCTTCCCGTCCATGTTACTGTTCTTCTTTTTTTTTTCTTTTTTTTTTACAATTTTTAAAAATGTTTTAATTTATTTTTGAGACAGAGAGAGACAGAGCCCAAGCAGGGGAGGGGCAGAGAGCCAGGGAAACACAGAAACTGAAGCAGGCTCCAGGCTCTGAGCTGTCAGCACAGAGCCAGATGCCGGGCTTGAACTCACAGACCATGAGATCATGACCTGAGCTGACGTCAGACGCCCAACCAACTGAGCCACCCAGTGCCCCCATGCTACTGATCTTCTGAGAACAAAAGCCTCAATCCTTCTAGAAAAATGGATATCCTGGGCCAGTCTTTATTTCAAAAGCTTGTCATTGTGTCTCCATAACTATATTTACATTTGCCACATAACATGTCTTAATTTGGGTTTAAAAATATCATTTCTGAAATGATATCAAATAACATTTTTCTTTATCTTTTATAATATATAGTTTATATATTTATTATAAATTAATATTTCCATATAGTTAATGTATTTAAAGTGGCTTAACAAACTAATACTATAAAGTTACTTGTAAATAAAATTTGTATTTTCTTTCTTTGTTTCCCTTTCCCTTTCCTCCTTTCTTCCTTTCTTCCTTTTTTCCTTCCTGTCTTTCTTCCTTCCTTCCTTCCTTCCTTCCTTCCTTCCTTCCTTCCTTCCTTCCTTCCTTTTGAGAGGGTGCGAGTGAGCACAGGGCAGAGACAGAGGGACACAGGGGCAGAATCCCATGAGGGGCAGAGAGAGAGAGAGAGAGAGAGAGAGAGAGAGAGAGAGAGAGGTGGTACTCACTTGAATCAGTGTTTGACCTCATGAACTGTGAGATCATGACCTGAGCCGAAGTCAGATGTTTAACTGACTGAGCCACCCAGGAGCCCCTATGATTTGTATTTTAAATTATAGTTTGTTATATATAAACTAAAAATTATATAATCCATAAGTTTGTAACTTAATTTCCTATATCTCTAAATTGGAGAAATGATTTAAGCCAACAAAACCATGTAAATGCTTACAATATGAAAGATTGTATTGCTAGATACTGAACATGTTCATGATGGTTAGAAGTGGCACTTGAGAGATTTCTATTATGCAGCACTTGATGATAGATTTCATCAACTCAGATTCTGACAGTAGTATTTAACTTGGCATATGTAAGTTGGTACCTGATTTCAACTTTACTATTGAAGACTTTCTCACAATAGTCATTTAAGCAAATATTACAGAAAAAAAATAGATTGGCATTCTTAATATTTACAGTTAAATTTTTCTCAATTAGCTAGATGTTCTAAAAATTCCACAAGACAAAATTATCATCAAAAATGCATTCATCCTATTAAGAATTATGATAGTATCTTCACCTTTGGTGAAAACTCCAACAGCCCTTTTTCTTTTCATGAAAAAATTTAATTTTTCATAAAAACACAATTGAGTATTCATATCCTATTTCCAAAGAATCATTGAAAATGATCCTACTTCGGGGTGCCTGGGTGGCTCATTCGGTTTGGCATCCTACTCTTGGTTTCCTCTCAGATCATGATCTTGTGGTGTCGTGAGTTCGAGCCCCACATTGAACTCTGCACTGACGGTGCTGCAGAGCCTGCTTGGGATTCTCTTTCTCTCTCTCTCTCTCTCTCTCTCTCTCTCTCTCCCTCTTTCTCTCTGTCCCTCCCCCACTCACACTGTCTCTGTCTCTCTCAAAATAAGTAAATGAACTTTAAATAAAGTTTTAAAACATGATCCTACTTCATATTTCCAATAGTATTTTGCTTATTGTATACGGATAACAATTTTTATACAGTACTATCTTACAAAGCTGAGGTTAGGTCAAATGTTTTTTTTTTTCCAAATCTACATATCTATTTATTTACATTGTAATTTTTGAGATATATTAAAAATATTCAAAAACCTCAAACATTGGGGGCACCTGAGTGGTTCAGTCGATTATGCATATAACTTTCAATCTCTGCTCAGGTCTTGATCTCAGGATCATGAGTTGAAGCCTACACTGGGCTCCACTCTGGGCGTGAAGGCTATTTAAACAATAAGTAAATAAAAATAAAAAAAAATAAAAACCTCAAGCTTTGGAGATTTATATATAATTGCATTTTGAAATAATAGCAAGTACACTTACAGCAAATACATTATTGAAAACTTATTTCTTCCAAGTGTCACAAACCAAAATCAGATAGGTCAGTTCTGAGAATTCATTTTTACAGATAAAGAAGTTCAAGCTATGAAGTTAAATGATCTCATGTTGGAACTCAAATACTCCAATGTTTTACTTTTCTATGTTGATTTTGTAGTTGAAATGCAAAGTTACATTTCTATAAAGATGGCCCCGCTTTAAAAATTTCTCTTCATTTTGTAAGCTAAACAATGTTGAATTATTATCTTAACTCATAACTTTGTTTTCTGATTAAGCAAAACAGAGGGACACTAAGGAATGGAGACAGTAATACTAAAAAATCAAGATATAAGAAAAAAATAGTCAACCAGATGAAAAATACCAAAAATACCATTTCTATACTTACATAAACATATCACATTGCATAGTCATATGTTAGTTATATAGTAGAACGTTCTACAAATATGTTTGAATTGACTATTGATCAGAGACATATATCAGCAGCAGTGAGAAAGCAGCATGTTGATGAAAGGAAACTTTTATGTCTTAAAAACATGCTTGTTAGATTATACATTTTGTAGACTATAAGGATGGGTTGCATGAAATAGAGGAGTGTCAGAAAGAGCATTCTCTCATGGTTCATATCATTTTCAAACCAACATTCGTTCCCCTTCCCTTCTTGCCACCCCCACTAAGAATCAGAAAGATTCTTAACATGGACACAACACAATAACCCACCAAAATGAATAAATCATTCTCAGGTATGCACTCTGAGAAGTGGCAAATAAGAACAATGGCAATGGTAAAACAAAAAAAGATATGCACTTAAAAAATACTATTTTAGGAGAAAAGATAGTGGAATGATCTTGGATTAGGACACGCACACAATGTCATAACACATGCTTTCTCTTGACCGAGATAAGAAATGAACTGAGTCAGCAATGTGTTAGAATCTCTGGTAACAAGAGTTCAGGAGCATTCTTCTACTAAGACCATTTCCCATCATGCATCAGAGATTAATGGGCCTTTCAGAAGAAAACATATTAGATATGCCCAAAGGAGGCTTCACACACAACTTCTGCTAACAGCTTTTTAAATCTCAGTGAAGATGGCAAAGGGGCTAGTGGATTTGCACAACTCTTTTGACCACATGTTTCTGGAGGTCTGAAATGAAATTGAGTTTGATTTGACTAATATTTGAAAAGAATTAAAATTATGAGAAAAAGTACAAATTAAGATATATATTACCTATTCTAATATCTTGAAAAAATTAAACCTTACTGTGTGGATATCACTGGCAATTTGCTAGGTTCTATACCTGAGAAGCATTTAGCCCTAGCAGTGATCAATTAAATTACCACTATTTCTGAATAGTATTTTCTATAATAATAGTAAGAAGGAAATATTTTTTATTACATTAGAGATGCATGCAAAAATATTTTTATGTAAGTCAGAAAAAGAAACAATAAGTTTTAACAGATTTAAGTGGTTCAATGTGCTTGACATTTATGAAACATAGTTATTATAAAATGAAATAATTCCATTTTTACAAGGAAACAGAAATTTTGTATAGAAGTCCTTTTCAGAAGTATTCCTAGAAATTTCTAAATTTGAATTCATGGTAATCCACACTGAGTTGATTTCTTTACTTTGGTTACTAATTTGGAATTCTATTACGTTACCAATCCTTCAATATTCTGTATTACTGGCCTCTTGAGATTTCTGTCTGAGTGAAACACAGCTAAAAATTATCCCCATCTAGCTTGTTCTTATGAAGTAGCGGGGAATAAATGGCTGAAAAAAAAAGCTGCTTAAATTTTATAGAAGTTTTGTTGTCTACTACCAAACTGCCAAGTTCAATATAAATCCTGTAATCCATCTTTACTCTTCTAAATCATGTTTGTTTACAATGATTTTAGTTTACACATTAATCTGAAAACTGTTATAAAGAATTTTAAAAATATAAATATAAATCATGAAAATCATTGCATCTTCCATAATGATCCATGAGATCTTTATATTTACATAATGGTAAAGGAACAGATAAGTATGGTTTTAAAAATTATTTGAGAGTATATCAAAGCAATATTTTTTTTTAATTTACCATTATTCTTCTTGATATTACCTAGAGCTATAGTCATGTAGAACCTAAACTAATTGTTATGAGTTAAACTGTACCCTGCCCCCCAAAAAGTATGTTGTGGCCCAAATCTTCAATACTTCAGAATGTGGCCTTATGTGGAAGTAACGTTCTTGTACAGGTAATCATGTTAACAACATTAGATCACTGGCTAAGCTCTAGTCCGGTATGACTTCCAAAAAAGGGGAATTAGGACATAGACTCAGGACATGCGCAGAGGGAAGACAATGCAGTAACACACAGGGAGACAGCCATGTGACCGCAGTGATGCATCCACAAGCCAGGGAACACCAAGGGTTAGCAGAAAATACCAGAAGCTGGAAGAGGCAGAGAACGATACTCCCTAAAACTATCAGGGACAACATGGCCATGCTGATACCTAGATTTCAGAGTTCAAGCCTCCAGAACTGTGAGACAATAAATCTCTATTGTTTTAGGCACTCAGTTTTTGGTACTTTAATACTGCAGCTTTAGGAAACTAATACAGGAACCTTAAAGAACGTATGATCCCATAAGTCAAAAAATGATGTAAGAAATTTAGGAGGTGTCCTGCTGCCCAAGATCACAGAGCTACTTCAGACAGAACTCTAGAAACAAGGGCCTAGTTTTCTGGACTACAAGTTCAGGGATGCCTCTTCCCCACCTTAGAGAATGAAAGTTGAGAATTTTCAATTTTAAAAGGTTCATCAAAAGTTCATTCCTTTAGACTATTTTATTTAGAGTCTTATGTTAAAACTGAAAATAAATATTAGGGGCGCCTGGGTGGCGCAGTCGGTTAAGCGTCCGACTTCAGCCAGGTCACGATCTCGCGGTCCGTGAGTTCGAGCCCCGCGTCAGGCTCTGGGCTGATGGCTCGGAGCCTGGAGCCTGTTTCCGATTCTGTGTCTCCCTCTCTCTCTGCCCCTCCCCCGTTCATGCTCTGTCTCTCTCTGTCCCAAAAATAAATAAAAACGTTGAAAAAAAAAATTAAAAAAAAAAAACTGAAAATAAATATTAGTACTATGCTTCTGTTGCAATTGTTTCTAAGCAGCCATGCTCCAATTTCTAAAGCTATGTTTTCAATCTGATTCAAGATAAAACTAAGACTTCTTATTAACCCATTTGATACTTGATTTTTATCAAATGATTCATTTGTTACTACATGCAAGGTGATGTGACTTTAAAACTTATTAAGACAGGGGTGCCTGGCTGGCTCAGTCAATAGAGTACGTAACGTTTGACCTCAGAGTCATGAGTTCAAGCCCATGTTGGGTGTGGGGCCTGCTTAAAAAAACATTATTAAAACAGGATGAAGAGGAAAATGAAAGTATCATGTATCATGAAAGATTAGACTATCAGTTCTTTAGTTACTCAATATTTTTGGTAATATTTGAATTATGTAATCTTCTAAAATACTAATCTTACAAAACCCTTATAGACATCATGAAACATATCATTTGTTTATTTCACTTGTAAGAATAGTTATTTCTTCCAACTACTTTGGGAGATTCATAAAGGCACAGAGAGACTTCTATGCCTCTAAAATGTATCACTATGCCAAACACAAAATTGATGTTCTAAAATGGAGAAATACATCCATTCAGGGGCATTTATTTAGCAGTAATATGTGCCAGATATTACCCTGTATGCTGGGAATAGAGCAATGAAAGAAATCATACAAAAATCCCTGCCATTACTGAGCTTATGTTCTAATGAAGAGCGATAGGGAAGAAATAAAATAAATAGATTATATAGTATATTGGAAGATGATAAATAACCTTGGAGAGAAACAAGCCTGGGGGCAAGAATTAAGGAATACTGGGGGCTGCTGCCATTTTAGTTAGGGCTATATAGCATGGCTGAGGATTTCAACTTGACATTGACACTTGAGCAAAGACAGAGAATGCACGTTTGAGCTGTTGTAAACTTTAAGACCTAGTAGCATGTTTTCATTGTCAAGAAATAAGATGGCACTACTTCCTGGCTTGTCTAGGATGGTCCTAGTTTATATGTCTCTTATCCTAGTAAAACTATGAATAGCTCCCCCTTAACTCTTACTGGGGTTTCAGATTGAATGATACATTACATTGTCAGACTACTTAGACCATCATCTCTACACAGTATATACCAATGTTTGTTAAATGAATGAATAAAAAAATCATATCTCCGTCTCATCTGCTATTTGTCAAATGTTTAACCTCCTTATATAGTAATATGGCCATCAATCCTAAAACTTTGAGACCAAGATTAGTGCCGAGAGAATCTTTTAATATCCTTAGGTGAAAAGCTCAAAAGATATACTTATGATTAGCATCAACAATAACAATTTTCTCTCACTATGTAAGTTTTATTTAGTATCCTCCTTGTCTTTCATTTCACCGCTGAGACCAACATCTTTATAGAGGTCCAGATGGTGCAGAGAGATTATAACAATGAAAGGTAGCTCATGCTGAGGGCCTAAAGGAAGAACAAATCACGGCTTGCCTGAAAGACCAATTTCAATTACATACTTACTATGTCCTTATCAGATGAGGCACTTGCTCTGCACCGTGCCTTGTGCAACTTTAGATAACATGTGAGTGAATAGGTAGGTAGTTGTATGCTAAAGAGGGGTTTCATGTGCAATTAAAATTATTCCTACCATAAATAAGCTGCATCACATCCATTTTAGAAGTGGGGGATTCATCGAAAATGATTAACTGTCTAGAAATCCCATGTTAATTATCAGAGAGTGTATGTTACAAAAGACTGTAGGATTCCTGTTACAAGAGGAAACTTTGAAGCATTCCATGTTTGTCAGGCTGGCCCATCCAATTTGTAGAAGTAGGCTGTCAGAAAAAGACAAAGACTTCACCTCAGATATGTAATTTACTTTCCCCACCCAATTCCAGATTTAGGAAGAAATGCTAATTAGGGTTTGAGTCTCATTTTGGAGCCTGCATAAATTCAGCCCTGTCAACTTTGCCTATGCCCCTCTGCAAAGCGGAAAATAGTGATGTTCTACATACCATGCTAATGTATAAATAACTTCTATGCTCATTTAGCCACTTTGGCACATCCAAGAAAATGACATTATGAATGAGCTACATTACCTAGAGGAAACAGACAGACTAAACGTGGGCTCCTACACAGCTTAATATGCATCTAATGTACAACTTAAGCGGTATCTTCCACACTAAGTGACAGGCAATTTATCTCCATACATCAGTATGTGTCATGAATATGACACATCTTTATTGTTGAAGGAATTTGAAATTTACAGCCATAACTTGCTTTTCCTATCTCCATTTATTAACAACCTACTTGCAGAAATCAAATTAATTGCCACATTCATGCCTACGCTTGCCTGCATTTAATTAATTTTGTTTAAGCTTTTCCTATCCTTTATTGAAATCAATTCAAGCAAGAGGTCACTGTCTAAAAATAACAGGGTTGCATATGTGTGTGTATATGTGCATATTTTGCATTACAAAAATCCCTCTATTTCTGTTTATGTAAACAATCTATGTTAGTCACAGGACATTTACCTCAGTTTAATATCTGTTATTTAGAGCACTTGTTTTCTGGTGAGACAAATGTCAACAGTTTCTGAAAACTAAGCACTGTTTATTGTTTAGCTGGCAGTTATAAGTAAGCACATCTAACATTTCTGTTATTTCTATGAAAAGGTAGTCTATAATTCCTGTGACCCAAAAGGTTTCTGGAAAAATTCCCAGGTAATTTCATAAGATTTTCATACTCTTGGCACCAATTCCCTGCTGTTGTTTTTCAAAGCCATTTATTAACCCTAGATGTACATATTTGGTATTTAACTTAATGAAGCAGAATTCGTTTTGATGACTAATTTGTGGAAGAAAACAAAGTCTTTTACATGTGACAGACCTAAGTCTTATTGACTAAAACTGGTTTACATTAACCAATAAACACAATTTTATGCAAAGAATGTTTCATTTTGACCACATAATACCAAATAAATAACTTGGCTGAATTTTTCACAGGTTTCTCAGTCCCCAAATGGACACAGCCTCTCCTTATAAAGGCCACTAGGTCTACTTTTCTTCTTTCCAAGCATCTCATCTGTGAGTGGACAGGTAACCTGTAACCAGCAGAATTGCTCACCAATTAACCTTTCACTAAACCATCACCTGCCACTTGGCCCTGCCAAATTTATCCCCTTTAAATGGTTTTATATTACTATTCACAATACTATTTAGATTATAAATGCATGTTACTATATACGGGGAACAGTGAGTGGCTGAAGGAAAAACATTCTAAATTTTTTTTAATGTTTATTTATTTTTGAGAGAGAGAGAGAGAGAGACAGAAAGTGAGTGGGGGAGAAACAGAGAGAGAGAGAGAGAGAGAGAGTATCCGAAGCAGGCCCCAGGCTCTGAGCTGTCAGCACAGAGCCTGATACGGGGCTCGAACCCATGGACCGTGAGATCACGACCTGAGCTGAAGTCGGACACTTAACCAACAGAGCCACCCAGGTGCCCCTGAAGGAAAAACATTCTAATAATTATTGAAGGGTATCAACAATTTAGAAGAGTGTCTGACTCTTAGCTAATTTCTTAAATCATCTTTACAGAATACAACTGTAAATAAGTCACATGTTGTACAATGCTGAAGATTCTTTGAGATTGACTCCTTAAGTCAATTACAGAATGCCAAATAAACTAAAGCCAAAAATTTATGGAGATCCCAGCTAAAATTACATAATATAGAAAAAATGCAGCATGACATCAGGATATCAGTGTTAGGAAGATCTACTTTAATGGCTCAATATGTATATTTTTGCCCCTGGAAATTAAATTGATGCTAGTTTTTGTAGCTTGGTCACATTGTCTATGAGCAATGAACTGGTAACAAATAGCTGATTTATGAAGATGAGCCCCAAAGTAGATGATCACTAAATATTCAAGTAATGACTCTCTATGGAACCCCTTCTAGTTTCACATTGCTTTTATGAAGCAAGACTGATTGCTTTATTATAAAGTTTCATGTCAGTAAATAATATTTTCCTACCCCTGCTAGCAAAGCAGGCCTTTGGACTATTTAGTTCTTAAGATTATATAAGTAGTTTTTGTTACAAGAATCTTATGCTGATCTTGTCCCTTTGGCATTTATTAGAGAGATACTACATCACTTACACAAGTCTGGAAGCAGTAAAGGTGAAGTCTGTGTATATAGTATTATTATCTCCAGAAAGAAAAGAAAAGAAAAGAAAAGGAAAGAAAAGAAAAGAAAAGAAAAGAAAAGAAAAGAAAAGAAAAGAAAACAGGAGGGGAGGGGAGGGCGGGGAGAGGAAAGGAAGGAAAGGGGAAAGAAGGAAGGAAGGAAGGAAGGAAGGAAGGAAGGAAGGAAGGAAAGAAGGAAGGAAGGAAGGAGAAAGGAAGAGAGAGAGAGAGAGGGAGGGAAAGGGAGGAAGGGAGAATGGAGAAAGAAAGAAAGAAAGAAAGAAAGAAAGAAAGAAAGAAAGAAAGAAAGAAAGAAAGAAAGAAAGAAAGAAAGATTGAGATTGACAGATCAGGGAGCCAGAAGGCTGGGAGCTCAGTGGAGGACACCGACTAGCTTGGATATAATACTCATGCTGGGACCGTGGATCCAGGGCCAGGAAACCACATCATTCAAGCTCCTGTTTTTGTGGAAGGGGTATCACCAGGACTCTTCCTCAACAAGCCATTAACTCCATTAATTAAAAGGTTTCCCCCCCATGGAGGCTTATAAACAATGTTTAAAATACCATGTACACTGCAAACTTGCCATAAGGTACATTATTTTTCAATGTATTAAATTTCTGCTTTGGATGTGTAAGTCAGTTTCCCTACCTTACAGAAGAAAAGTTGTAAATGAGAAAATATTAGAAAATGAGGAAAAGGATGCTACAGTTTTGAACTAAAGATGGAGAGACTTCCCTCCGTCAGAAGGACTTCCGATGTTTTCCCCTATTAGCTTAATATGTACCCTGTTGTAGAATATGCCTCTTGTGGAACTGCCCCACATACCTTTGGATTTCATGTCCTACATAAAGAGTAGAAGCCCATACAGTGGTAATTCCCACTGAGAACGGAAACTATCTATCCTGGAACCGGTTCCTATTTATTAACATGACTTGGCTGTTACACTTTCCTCATTAGTATAAATTAACTATTCTAGGAGACTCGTGCCCAGCAAATAACTTGATTGTGAAAAACTCCCAGACTCACTCAGTTTTCAATAACACATGGTTAATATCCTAAGATTCTTCAGCATCTCTTTCTTCAAAATTCTGCAACTGCTACTTTTTTACCAATCCTTAACTGTTACATTAAGATCTATACCTATTTTGGGGGCACCTGAGTGGCTCAGTCAATTAAGTGTCTGACCTTGGCCAAGGTCATGATCTCATGGTTTGTGAGTTCAAGCCTCATGTCAGGCTCTGTACTGACGGCTCAGAGCCTGCTTCAGATTCTGTGTCTCCCTGTCTCTGTCCCTCCCCCACTCTCTCTCTTTGTCTCTCTCTCTCTGTCTCTCTCTCTCCCTTCCTCAAAGATAAATAAACATTATTTTTTTTAAAAGATCTTTTCCTATTTTCAATTAAGTCCCTATACTGAAAGACCACCTTAAGCCAAATTTCTAATTCTCAATTTACTCTGACATTGTCTTTACTTCTCCAAGACCATGTCATAGCCCAGTCTAGTAGTCCCCTACCACAGTAAGCAAAGCATTCAGCTTTGTCTTAACAACAGATTGTGTTGGTGATATTTGGAGAGCAGGCATTTGACATTAACTATTTCTTACACAAAAGATAAGAGTGCACAGATTAGTGGGAGAAGACTGTTCTCCTAAAAGGTAGAGATCATTTATTAGAATTCCTCCTGAAGAAAATGTAATCTTTGGTTTTAATTCCTCCCATGTTTCCCTGGTGTCCAGAGAGTATGTCACTCTTAACACAAGAAAAGGGGTGGGATGCCTGGGTGACTCAGTTGGCTGAGTGTCTGACTCTTGATTTCAGATCAGGTCATGATCTCATGGTCAAGAGATTATCCCTGCTTTGGACTCTGTACTGTGCGTGGAGACTGTTTAGGATTCTCTCTCTCCCTCTCCCTCTCTCTCTGCCCCTCCCCAGCTGGGGTGCACTTGCACACACACACACACTCTCTCTCTCACACACACACACAAAATAAATAAACAAACGTTAAAAAAAAGAGCAGAAAAGAAAAAGGGTAAACACACTGCTTTGGGTCACAGAAAGCATTAAGGGTTGGGGACTGATATGAGAACTACCTAGTAAACATATACTGTGTATAGTATAATCTATAGTTTAGTCATCTTCAACTTATCCCTGAATTAAAACAAATGCCTTTGAGATGAACAGTAGAGTCCTATAGTCTGGATGAATCCAGGAGATCATTTCAGATATTATCCAAGTCAGAAAACCATTAAAATAACTACCATTTATTGAATACTTAGTATTTATTGAGTGCTTATTATGAGCCAGACAATGAAAACATGTGATCACTCTTAATTTTCACATCAATTTTATATGGTAGATGTTATAATCATCATTTTCCAAAGAAGAAAGTGATTCACATAGATTAAGGAACCTTTCCTGACGTCCACTCAAAAATACCTCCATCTCAGTCACCCTCTCTCAAAACATGATGGTTTAGGGGCGCCTGGGTGGCGCAGTCGGTTAAGCGTCCGACTTCAGCCAGGTCACAATCTCGCGGTCCGGGAGTTCGAGCCCCGCGTCGGGCTCTGGGCTGATGGCTCAGAGCCTGGAGCCTGTTTCCGATTCTGTGTCTCCCTCTCTCTCTGCCCCTCCCCCGTTCATGCTCTGTCTCTCTCTGTCCCAAAAATAAATAAACGTTGAAAAAAAAATTAAAAAAACAAAACAAAACATGATGGTTTACTTTCTTCGTGGCACTTTTCATAATCCACCATTGTCTTGTTCTTTGATTCTTTACTTATAAACTCTATTTCCCCAGCATTAATTTATATCTCAGAATATTAGGGACCTTGCCACTTATCTACATCTATACCATTATTGCCTAGAATAGCCCTTAGGACATAGTAAATGCTTAATAAATATTAACTTGATACAACAGAGATTACAAAGGGGTAAGGGTCAAAATATGACTTTCAAGAATATCCTTAAGTAATTCTGATATGTACAGCCCTCTTCCCTTCATGAACATGTCTGGTATAAATATCTACTCTGACAACAACAAAAAGGAAAATAAAGGCTTTTTATATTTTAGAAGGAAAAAAAAGAAAATTAATACAAAGGCTTACTCTGATGAAAGTGACAATTCTTTAGCAATAATGAATTTGTTAGCTTACAGTCAACAGCTAATAGCATATTTCAATATTGTTGACTGATTTCTAGAGATTACTGTTTCAGTGTTGTTTTTCACATTAAAATTTATTTTCTAGTATCTAACAGTGGGTGACAAGCTGTAGGGGGTGGTATATAGGAATAGAGGAGGTCTGTAGAGACGATTTAAATAAAAATTTCCATTGACTTAGTCAGTAATTCCATACTTTTTTTTTTTTTCAGAATCACAGGTGATCTCTACATAAAACCACCATACTGCTTTTTTGTTTTGCTTTGTTTTTTCAAGTATCAGCAAAACATATGTGGTCTTACTGAATTCTACACAACTGAAGCTGTTACAGACCTATCTTGAATCAGTATTCTCAAAATGTCAGGCATGAGGCCTGAAAAGAAGAAATGCTCTTTACTCCAATAAATTTGCTCACTCAAATAAATCCACTACACTGACCAGCTAATGACTCCTGGTCTGCAAGCAGGAAATTATTTTTTCTTGTTTTTAGGATGTGAATCCTATGGTATATTTAGCTCATGCTACTGTATTTGCCTTAATATCCCTAAGAAATCTCTGTACCCTTTAAAGACTCATATAAAAAGGGGCACCAGGGTGGCTCAGTTGGTTAAGAATCTGACTTCGGCTCAGGTCATGATCTTTCAGCTCCTGAGTTTGAGCCCCGCTTCAGGCTCTGTGCTGACAGCTCAGAGCCTAGGGCCTGCTTCAGACTCTGTATCTTTCTCTCTCTCTGCCCATCCCCTCCTCAAGCTCTGTCTCTCTCTCTCTCTCTCAAAAATGAATAAACATCCAAAAAAAAAAAAAAAAGTAAAGACTCATGTAAATTACTAGAAATATGCTGAGGCGAGATCTTACACCCTAAAAACCACTGTAGTTAAAGAAATAGCATAGGTCAAAAAATAAAAATAAAAATATTCCACTTGCAGTTATGCTACTAAATTCCTCACATTGTATTTACTCTGAAAGCAAGAATTCAAGACAAAATAATAATTCCTGAGAAAAATAAAATTTCATTTATGATTCCCTCATTTTAATCAGGCAACTGGCATTTAGAAAGAATATGTAATCTATCAAGGTCACAGGTAAGTATGAAATAACTTGGATTGAATGTCAGATCTGACTCCAGAGTTAAGACTCCAAGCCGCTGCCCCTCTGCCATTCTTCTTCCTTATACTAGCATTCCCTGGGAAAGCCATTCCTCAATGAGTCAAGGTTATCACCTTGTGTGCACAACTCCAAAAATGCTAGTTACATGTTTGAAAAGAACTGCCCCCTACTTCTTTGCCTTGGTTTGGCAGGGCAAGTGGTTGGCTTGCTCTTCACCTACAATGTTAGAGGGGGATATGTTGGAAGGAAAGCTGATGGCTATTGAGCTCTGAAATAAAAGCCTGAAACAAAAAACCCTGTGGGATTTCCTGTTAACATTCCAGAAAAGATTCACATATGAGGACTCTAGGACTTCAGATGGCTTATTTTATTTCAAATTTCCCCTTAGGTGTTATGCTGCTCAGACCCAAAAGTAATTAGGAAGAAACACCTAATAGAACAAATCTACCAAGGCTTGTCTTTGCAGGCAGTACAAGCAGCAGCGTCTTCTGTGTCCCCCTGCACACTCTTGGAGGGCAAGAACCTAGCAGTTACTGTAGGGACTGGCCACTTTAGGGAGGGCAGAGCAACTGGTACCTTGGTGCTTATAGCAAGGGAGGAAAGAAGATTGCTCAAGTTGATCTAAAATTGAGGAACAAACTTGTCTTATCAAAAGTAAGTCCCAACTGGTTTCCCACATGTACTTTGTCTTACCTGTCATCACTCACTTACTGTGATGCTCTTGACAGAAATATCTTCTTTTCTTTCACGTTACTTTGTAAGATTCTTCAAAGAGCAACTGAAATCTTTCTACCTCTGGAAAACTCTGTTGATCTCTCTTTGATTTCCAGCATCTCTGAAATGCTACTGCATATGTGTATCCTAAACTACATAACAAAGAATATAATTTGACACTTGGCCAAGAAAGCCTTAACAATGCCCTCAAATAAACTTTAGACAGGAAGAAGGCTGTCTAAAAGGAAGGCTCCTCACCCCCCTTTTCCTACAGCATTTACTTTAGAAAACTTGTTATTGTAAATGATTTCTCTGTCCCTTTGAGATGGAAATCTTCTAGGCACTTCTAGGTTTATAACCCAGGGATACCTTTCTCAAGGATTTGGGGGACATCCCTCTGACATGTAATCATCAGGAAAGACAGGGTCCCAAATTCCAGTCTCTATGGGATGGCAGAAGCCTAATTTAAAAAAAATTTTTTTTCAACGTTTATTTATTTTTGGGACAGAGAGAGACAGAGCATGAACGGGGGAGGGGCAGAGAGAGAGGGAGACACAGAATCGGAAACAGGCTCCAGGCTCTGAGCCATCAGCCCAGAGCCCGACGCGGGGCTCGAACTCATGGACCGCGAGATCGTGACCTGGCTGAAGTCGGACGCTTAACCGACTGCGCCACCCAGGCGCCCCAGAAGCCTAATTTTAATAAGCACCAACTAGCAAGCACAGACCAACCTCCCCCACCAATGTCCTCTAGTACTTTACACTAGTTCACCCCAGCTATCAAAAACTCTCTTGCCTTTTGTTTCAGTGGACTGAATTTAACCCCTCTCTCCTCTTGCAAGAGTCTTGACTCCTATTAGAGAAACCTTGAATAAAGTCTTCTTCACTTATTCAACTTGTCTGTTGAAATCTATCCTTCTAATTTAACAGTTGTTTCCTATGTGTTAATTTTCCTAAATATAAGATCCTGAGTTAGAATATAAGATCCTGAATTAGAATGTTTAATTAAATAATCTGGGTCTTTCTGGAAAGTTTTTGGTTAAAATATTCCATCTCTTCCTCTACCATTTCCACTTTCCCCAAAACATCACGCTATATGTCTGAATTGTAATTTTTGAAAAAATAAATTTTTGGACGTCCCTTTCCCACTGCTTTTAACAAGGATCTAGGAAACAGTCAGTAAATACCAGCTTCCTTGGTAGTCACAGGCTGGATCTCAGAAAACAGATTACAGATGAACCCATAATTATTACTCATCATAATTGTTTTAACTCTCTTTCCTGCTGTAGTCATGGTGGGCTCAGAATCATTTTCAACATCACATTCCAGACAACTAGTTCTGCTCAATTTGGTTCCACACACAAACTGAAACCTAATTGCCCTTATTAGACTAAAAGAAGTCCTTTTAATCTAAAGAATAAATGATTTTAAACTGTCTTTTGACAAGGTTCATCACCGTTGTGCTAAAAGGACCATTTATTATATGGTGAGTGAACTATTTCACATAATTAAAAACTCAATATCAAAGAATAAACTGTTCTTCCCCCCACACACATTTGAGTTGTGAAAATCACTGGCGGAGGGCATCTAAAATTAAACAGACCAAAAACATGATCAAAAACAACAGATTTTGTTTTCTTGAGAGAACTTTCCCAGTCAGTATATCTTCCTTGGAAAATAAAGCCTTCAGATTGTGATTACCTGAAATTTTCCACTGTTTTTGTTCTAAAAGTAGTCATTGTTATTTTCGAGGTGATAGAGCTGGGGAAGAATGTTCTCCTTTCTAATAGGATCACTCTTTTTTACTACCTTTCTATACCTTAGAGTTTAGAATGTAAAGAAAAGATACAAGGAACCACTTCAGCAAGCTAACTTTATGAAACAAGGATAACCAGGAAGATGGTCTTCTAAGATAAAAATATAAGAATTGAAGAACCGAGGGACAGGAATCTATCATACAGCCACTTGGTATCCATTATTTCCTCCCTTAAGGGGATTAGATATTGATTGTTAAAAAGGGAGAGGTGAGATTGGTTTCAAGGTCAATTCCTAGATGAATCAATTGCCAGGATAAAAAAAAAAAAATGAGATGAGGGGATTAGAGTTCCTTGACACAGAATGAGAAATAAGATTTTCTGGAAATTTGAAACTGAATATGGTTTATTAACTTAAAATAAAGTGAGATAATTCATGAGCAATGAAAGATCTTCCAGAAGAAACACACAGGCAGATAAAATATAAAGGAGAGACTGACAGGAGACAAGGAGAGAGAACAGGAACAAGGCTGTACAAGGTTCTCATCTGCTTTCTGTCGCCTTTTTCCAGGCCCTTACAAGGACTGTTAAATTCTATGAGATGCAACTGTGTCTTATTAATTCACATTTTTCACTAATGGTGGCTTAAATTGTTTTCTTTAATTAAAAGGAAAAGGTACACTAAGACATTCCTAACCATGCCTTTGTTTTTATTGTCAGTAACACTAGAAAACACTTCAAAGGATTTAAAGGTCTTTTCAGCAATAAAAAACTAAAGGAGAAATTGCTAAGCTATGTTAGCGATGGTCTGAAAGGCAAGGAACCCAGGTGGAAGGGCAGATGGTTATAGCCAGAAGGGGAGAAAATGGGCCAAGTTCTTGGAACCCATGGGATATAGGATGGAAGGTGAATAAAATGTTGGCTAGGAGAGAGGAATGGCCTCACAGGATCTGACCAGGGAAAAGGAGCTACTGTCCCATACGGTAGCTTTACAACGTGACATTTGAAATGCCTTCTTAAACGGATTCTAGAATATTATCTACAAGAGCAACACCACCATACCCTCCTTTCACCCCCTTCAGACAAAAAAAGACAAGTGGAAGACGACTCTAAACAAGAATGGGGAATGATTCTCTCTTTTCTCTGGCCAATTGAACTTTGAAGAGCCTTTGATATGCTTCTCATTTCATTTTCCTTTGTTGTTACATAAGAATAGGGAAATAAAATATAAATTTTTTGTGATTGTGAAATAGAAGTTTGCCTATGTGCTCTGGCCCCAGAAGAAAGCCAGATTTCTGCCACTGCTTTGACTGTCAGAAAGAATTAGGTTCTGGTCCAAGACTTGAACAACTTGACTTCTTTAAATTCTGCTTTTGGTTAAGGAGAAGAAGGGCTATATTTGTCTTTCACACAATCTCAGAGTTGGGAAAAAATAACATAGAGATTATCAAATCCAATACATCATTCATATATGCATACTACTTGTGCCAGTATTTGCTTAATTTTTTTATTTAAATAAATTCACTTTTTGCCTTTTCACAGTATTTTAAAACAGTATTAATATTAACAAGAATAAAAATCTGGTAGCATATGTCACGAACAGGAAGTATTACTTTAAGAAAATGTTCATCTGAATACCAAGTAAAATCAACTGGCATATATGCTATTCTCTGTCTTAGTGACATATCATCCTTTCCTCTTGCTATCCACAAGAGTATCATAAAAGAGTTTTTAAATGCTGTGCTAACAAGCAGGTCTCTGTTAATCTCAAAACAGTTCTCCCAGAAAAAGACATCTTATTAGTCTGATTTGGTTTGTTCTCAGTAAGCTCACCTTGATTAGCTATCAGTGTTCACTACTGAAACCAACCCAGAGCCAGAAAGATGCTGAAACACGTGTAAGAGAAGTGGTACTTTGTAGAATAAATGTGTTGTGATTTTTTTCTCTATTGTCTTAGGACTGTCTGTATGTGCTGACTAGCTGCACAAAGGAACTTTAAGACATTCTATATGCTCACATTTCTTCAACCTCTTACTGAACAAAACAATCTCACAGTGGGATATCAGTGACGATTTTCAACTGGAAATCTGCATGAAAAGCAGAGCAATAACATGCTATCTTAGCTCTGAGAGAAAGAATCCTTCACATCCAGGTTCTCCAATGGCTTTTTCTATGATTACTTTCAGGGGAGCAGGATGCTTACATTTCTCTGTATCACAGTCACAAGTTTCATTTCATCTATGTGTTTTATTCCTGAACTTTCAAAGTAGTGTGTGGCTTATAGGGGAGATGCTATTGAAAATTATATGTGAGATTTCTTTTTTGCAGTAACCTATCTTTATTCATGTCTTAGTTTTGTGCAAGAAAGAGGACCAGAAAAAAAATAGAAATAGAAGTCCCATCATACATTCATATGATTAGGACTCTGGGCTTAAGGAAGAAATCTCTTTTATACCTATGATAAACTTGGGTGTTTAATTTTTCCCTGCAACCAAGCATATCCCTTACTGGATAAATGGCTCAAAGAGGTTCTGTATACAACTTGTTATCCATAAACACAGGCACCCTAATCTGTATTTGTCACTATTATTCTCTTTAATATGTAAGTCAATTATAGCAAGCTTTAAATAGAGCAGCATAATGAGAAAATCTCCTCATAATTGAAGAAAAAGGAGTGCAGAACTTCCTGCCAACACAAACTGTTAATTTTGTAAACACTTTATGTACTTTTTCTAATTTCTATGTTTTATTCAGACTGTAAGTTTGCACAAAATAATGTTTTTAATGAAATTTCCCCCCATTGAGTGCAATTTTCTTACTTTAAATGATGACTACATTTTGAATGTGAAACGTCTGTAAAATTCTCCTTGGCAAAAGACAAGATTGAAATCACTTCCATTTTCAGGAAATTGTGTGATCAGCATGGCAGATACAGCAATAGATATTTCCCTTCCTTTTAAACTTAGAGACCCAAATGCTTATTATTTGAATAGCTATAAAAACTGTCACTTTAGTTCACAATTCAATATTGTCATTTAATACAGAAGTATATTAGGCTTCAAAAAAGAAGAAAAACGGATGAGCAAGAAAAAACACACGTACACACACACACACACACGACTTTTTTTTTCCTAGCAGAAGTTAAAATTGCATTTCACTTAACTGACTAAAAATACAGAGCATAACCCCTCTCCTACACTAACACAAAGACCTGTTCTAGTATGCAAGCATATCCAAATGCTAAAATCCACACCACAGTGCAAGAAAAAAAAAAAAAAAAAAAAAAAAAAAAGAACATCCCATGGAAACCTACCATCAGAAGAAGACTGTATTCATCTTGCTGTGCACTGAAGTACAGTACATTCAATGCACTACATTGTGAATAGCAATAGCCTAACTTTAAGCTACATTGTCTTACATATTTTAAACCACACTTCGTTTGAAAGAACAGACTGGTTATTTCCAAGATGTCTCACTGAAAACTTATTATAGTTTGAGGAAAATGAGACTTGGTGCTTGGCAGGATAGCCAAAGGCCTTTTGCTTTTCTGACTACTATCCAAATCTTACTTGGCCCAACTTGACAGTCATTCTTCCTGACAACCTTAACAGGTTTCTGTAAATGGTATGATACCTGCAGTTTTCTTCCACTTGGGATTCCGCTCTACAGCTAATGCAGGCACAAGGGACTTGAAAATATTTTCACAACTATAAAAGTATTTTTCTTTGGCTTTCCAACTACTATGCAATGTGGATGACAGGACAGTTTTTTGTTTTTTGTTTTCTCAGATTTGGCAGCCACCAGGAAACTATTTAAAAGATAGATTACCAGGTCCTCCCTCCAGAGATTGGAATTAAGTGTGTCTGGGGTTTGGGCCAAGAAACCTGTGTTTTGAAAAAGCACCTCAAATTATTCTTATATTGGCTGCCCAGTTCAAGTACCCTTTCTGGACACCTTACAGTAGGGATTAAATTACCAGAAAACCAATAGGGTACAACTGAGAAAAGGAAAACCAATAGGATACAACTGAGAAAGGTACCTTTCTACCATTCCATGTTATGTGTACTATTTTAAATATCAGCTCAGCAGAAGAAAGGAAGACAGCGTATTTACTTAAGCTGCATATAGAGTGCTACAGATACATGTTCATAAGAATTGGCCCTTTTAATGTCCCAAATGGTACCTATGGTCCTCTTCTCACTTGCTCTGCATGTGAACTTGATGAGTTCATGCGGTCACTGGGGGGAGAAAAGAGTAACACTATGTACAATGAGCAACAGGACACAAGAGCTCACTTTTCCACCTAGTAGGAAGCCACAGTCTCTAAGAATGCATTTTGTTAGGGGCATAATTATGCAGAAGACAGCTGGTTGTTCTCAGTTTTCATTCTGAAGACAGAATGAAAGATAATAAGCTTCAACCATACAGGCTGACACTTACATTGCTGAGAAGTAATTTTTAGAACTACTGGAAAGAACAGTCTGGTGACAAAGTGCTTTTAGATTCAGCTATAGAAGAGGACGTTGAGGAGATTATCACCTTACAAACTAGATAGCTTCTCACCTGGTTAGTACTATTTATGCACACCCCTCCTACCTGAAAAGCAAGAGGAGGACTGAGGAACCTGCTCAGGCTGTTTGCGGCCCTGTAAATTTATGAATAATTCTTTTACAACAACTTCAGAAAACAGATCTCTCTCTCAACCTGCACATAACTTCTTGTTTTTCTCATTCAGTGTATTCTATCACAGTAACTCTAAGAGGAAAGCTTTCCCATGAGAAAAGGTGAGATAAGGAATAATCTATTCAGAGAAAACAAATAAGATTTATTCTAGGTTTATAACTTTGAGCAAATCTAGAACCAATATATAATCAATGTTTCCCACAAATTTTATATCAAGACAAGTGTGCACAAAGAGAGGTATTTATTTTTAATTTTCTTATCTTAGGCAAGTGTCATAACTTAAAGAATATTCGGAATGCTTATATTATTTACTTTTGTGTTTTCATTCATTTAATTTTTCTTCTGATGGTGTTACCATTCTCTGGTCTTTCAGAGTGGTAATGTACAAGTTATCTTCTGCTTCAATATCACATTCCTGTGTAGGGATCCCTACAGCATGACTAGTTTAGATATTGAAGAGGTTTTGAGTAGTGAATAATTCTCAGAGAACCGACCCACCCCATTCTCACAATAATTGCCACATCCAGTGTACCAGACACAACCGGACACAAATGCCCTGTTATATTGTTATCAAGGGCCAGTCTTCTACAATTACTTTTAGATCAAGTTGGCAAAATCCTTGCACCAGTCTAAATGTTAACACTGAGTTTTACAGTACTGTTTTCTTTTTTTGTTGCATACATATTGAATGAAATGGATAATACTTTATTTGTGTGCTTTGTTGAGAGATGACTTTGATAAATTCGCTTCAGGGTGAGAGTTGAGCCTGTGTGTATGTCTGAGTCAGTTTTAAGAAAGAGGAGGAAAGTGAACTTCATACTGCCAGTATCAATTCAGGAGGGAAGGAGGAACTTGGCTGAGGGGGGAGCACTCAGTGGAGAGGTCAGTGAAAAAACCTTTGGCAGTTGCACGACTGGGAAAATATTTTGGTGAACAGCTATGGCTGGCAGTATTTTATATGGGTCGATTTCGGATGTGAAAAATACCCTTCCTTTCCTGTTCTAAAGGATGATCACTGGTGAATTCTATGTGGCTCACTGACGCTTTTGTGGGAGATTTTGTTTGGAGGGCTTACAGAGAAAAATGAAGAGGCAGTTAACATCTGGGTTTTAGAAGTATATACTCAGAGACTAACCTCTTTGAAAAAGGATACAGGAGGACATCAATTTCTCTGGAGAGTGGTTCATCATTCCCCATTGAGTCTACAATTCTTCAGGGTCTAGGTCAAGGCCTTTTTCTCCAGGAAGCCCTTTCTGATTATCCCCTCCTCAGTAATCTTCCTCCCTTTTGAATTCATACAATTCTTACCACCTGTGGCATTTAATTTAGCATGTAATTCTATTTCCTTTTGGAAAACTTAATACAAATAAATGAAAAATAGAATGGAATGCAGACCAAAGCCTAGGAACCTTATTATTCATTCAACCCAGCACTAGATGATGAGGATTTACACCACCTGCTGTAACATGATGCAATCTGATGCAAGGATCTTTTTCTGTTATACTTTTACATGTGCTTCTGGGTGCTTTGGTTACAGAGCTAGGTATCAGCATTTTATTGATGGGTAAATGTTTTCTTTTCCTACCACATAAAATGAACAGGGGAGAGGGGATCAGTGGTGGGGGGAAACTCAGCATGTTTTATCTACATAGAATTTATTTTCAGAATGCATCAAGACAAACTTTGGAGCCAACTGCTTCATTGTTTATGGTTAGATTTCAAAAGGCTGGTTGAAATAAGCTCTACATATTCATCAGCAGGCACTGCCAATAAAGACACAAATAAAGCAAATTAATAATTTTTTAAAACTGTCTTCAGAAAATTTCTATGTGGTTTTGATGAACAAAACTCTAACATAAGAAGCAGCACCATTGTCTCAGTGTTTGGGCACAATCATTCTCAAGGACATCTGTGCTGTCTCCTTTTCAAGCTTGGAAGGCTGCTATTGGAATTAAACCCAGACTCCTTTGTTGGGAAAAAAAATCTGAATTTTTAGATTTCCATTTAAGTGGAGAAACAGCTTTCTCCACTTAAATGTAAGATGCAATTTATTTTACAGTGTTAAATTAATAGCAGTGATTGGCTTGGAAATAAAAAAAAATGTTTTGAATTAAAACACCACATATCTATCAAAAGGCTACTATAAAAAAAGTTGTTCTTTGCTAAGACACACTGTACACTTGCAAATCATTTTATCATAATTCCAGTCATACTATGCAGACTTAACTTTAGCTCAAGCCATTTGACATATGAAAATTCTGAGTTTAAATCAGAAATCAAGATGGTTGAAATTAGGCTTATAAATATGATAGATATTTGCATTAAAAGCTTTCAATATAAAATTGTACCATTTTATCAAGAATAAAACCCATCTGGCAGTCTCAATGCAGCAATGATTTATTTAGTGGCCCAGAAAGTGGCTATCAGTAGATATTCCATTTTTCTCAGATGTAAATATTGAGTGAAGTGTACTTCCTTCTTGATAGGAAGTCCAACTCAGAGATAAACTTTTGATGGACTCATTAATAGCCTGGCCTGTAAATCTTATCTCCACTCAGATCTTAAAGCAAATAGCATTATTCTTTCATTATGCAGAGGCCCTCACCATCCTGTTCTGATGCAGTACTTCAGCCTAATGGCCTAAGAATATTAAAACATGAAGAGAAGAAAGGAAATACATTTGTCTTTTTTCCTTTAACACTCACTTCACATGTGCAATTATTGGCTCTGAAGCCTTTGGTCTCTGCATACAGAATTCATCCATGCTGTCTCTTCCAAAAACACACCAGACCCCTTCACTCTCCAAACCACCAACGCCTTGGCAGGGGCTGGGGCTAATGTAGAGAAGCTAGATTTGGCAAGAGTGGAAAAGGAGAATTTCTAAGTGTCAGCTGAATGCCACAGAATGCTGCAACATCTTGTTCAGCTCAAGTAAGAATTCTTTCTAGGGGCAATGTGGAATACTGAAAACAAGAAAAAATCAGATGATTTTACAGAAAAACAAAATGATTATTCAGAGAAAAAGAAGAGTTGCAAGAAAAAAGAGGAAGTCTTTAACATTTTTTTTTCTTGAGTTGTGAAGGGAAGCGCCTAATAGAAATATACACAGATTGGTTTTTAGGTTCTTTTCTTTCTTTCTTTCTTTCTCTTTCTCTCTTTCTTTCCTTCCTTTCCTCTTTCCTTCCTTCCTTTCCTCTTTCCTTCCTTCTTTCCTTCCTTCCTTCCTTCCTTCCTTCCTTCCTTCCTTCCTTCCTTCCTTCCTTCCTCTTGTGTGTGTGTGTGTGAGATAAATGAACAATTTAGAGGGGTGCTGTGGGGAAGGTGTGGACAAAATGCTTGTCATTGATAATCAATGCTGGGCAAAAAAACAAATCATAAGATACACTCAGCTCTCCCTCTGAAGTAACTTGAACCAAGGAGAAACTCTTCAATAACTTCACATTTTTAATATTCAGAATGCTATTTCCTTATAGAAAATAAAAGTTTATGTTGTATCAGATACTTATTTACCAATTAAAGTTAGAACTAAATATTGATGGATAAATATATATCCCCTTATAAACTGTGGACACTAATACAGCAGTCTTTTCCTTATTGGGATTCAGTTCAGCATGGGAAACTGTCCTTGTATTTTGTTTTTTCTAAAGCCCTTAGTATATCACTGTGTGTGTGTGTGTGTGTGTGTCTTTTTTTTTTTTTTTGACAAAAAAAAAGATGGAAGAAGACCGATGATTAGGACTTTCAAGCAGTCTACAATTATTTAGTGGTAATCAACAACATGAATACCACTGTACTAAGTTGATTTGATGATAAGAGGAAAACAAATAATGTCCCTGACATAACAAGATGTCAACATCAGGAAAAACAAAACCAAACTGCAAGGCAAGTCACTTATCTTTTTGGTTGTCTATTTGTTTGATTTTTGAGAACCCTATACTCACAACAGCAGCCTAATATTTTAATTCTTGTTATGGAAATCAGAGGCCAAATAGGATTTTAGAGAAGTGGAGATCAGAAAAAGACTTTGTGACTTAAGGTGTGGCCTGAAGAGGTCCCCAAAAGGTGGGAGAATATTTTGTAGAAAAGATACTAAAGACCATTTCTGACCAAGAAAGCAGCACATGAAAAGGCTTAGACCTGGGATCTATGCGGGTATCTGGCCACTTGGGCAGGGGACATTAACCTGCCAAGGTGGGGAGGAGTCAGGAAGCACATGCAACAGAGTCAAGGTGAGGGAGCCTAGAAAGCCAGATAGAGGCATTTATATTGGATGCACAAATTATTCTTTCATTTCACCCTCACTGACCATTCCCTGAGTTCCTTCTCTGGGCCACAGATTGCATAAGACCTGGAGCCCCAGAGTGAGACAGACAGGCGTGACCCAGACCACATGGAATAGAGACTAAGACTAAAGGGCCAAACATGGAATTCCATTCAAGTCAAGTGTTTGCAAATTCCACATGGAGAAGGAAGAGGAGGAAAACATTCTTTATCAAGAAGAATCTGATCTTTGATATCCCTCAATCTTATATGTGGTAAGATATTTTATAAAGGGGTTTATAATATAATAACAGCATGGGAGCTTCGATAATATTTTTTCTTCTAAGACACTCAAAGAAAGTATAATAAGCTAACTTCAAGAAGAATAATCAGGTTTTTCAGATGACCTTTCTAAAATGATTATCAAAAAGACTTCTAGTCTTTATAATGTCTAAGATAAATAATTACACCACTGCAGCAATTTCAGGTCTGGGCTGCTTCCTGAACGCTGCCCCAAATAAAGGTCTACAGAACACTTTCCAAATATGCTAATTAGCTGAGTGGGTTTGTGTGTGTTTCAAACTATATTGAGTTTTAGTGCCAATCTGCTTCAGAGTCAGCTGAGGGAATAAAAGCACAGCTTGATTCGAGGTTAGCAGAGTGAAGGACAAGAGCATTTTGTCCCCTTTCATACCCCATAGCTTCACTGTGTATCTGTGCACTACTCTCTAAAGATTAGGCTCTACGTGGCCACACTTTTTGAGACTTTAACACAAAAGCTTCTGACATCTCTCCTAAAAATATCCGAAAACAATTTGATGTGTTCTTAAAGCTAAAGCATGGAACTACATTTTCCTTCTCCTAGCCCTTCCCAGCCTATTATGGTGATTTCCAAATGAATAGCATTGGGCTGATTGCTTATCAGGCTGGATAATGGCCTAATTTATTATAGAAACCCTAGTCAGACAGAAAAAAATGGCAAAATCCCGCTGATTTATCAAATCTTTTTGAGACATAGGGTCCATGTGCAATAAAAATCTGCTAGAACACGGTGAGCCTATGAGATGGGAGATTTTTGTCTCATTACCACCAGCATTTAAAAATAGGGCACCTCCTCAGGTTGAAATGTCAAGCCCGAGACTGCTGTGCGTAGATGGGTGTGCAGGACACCTAAATAAGTCTTAATAGTGTGCAAACATCAGATACTACACTTGATCTTAGCCAAAAGGCCGAGAAGTGATAGTGTGCAAACATCAGGATTAGTGTTTCTGGGGTCTCTGCTGTGCACAAGTGTCCACCTGTCTTATTCAACTTACACATAAAAAGCCATTGGTCCTTTTGGGCACAAAAGGTAAGACATACAAAGGACCTCAGAATATTTTCCTTTCACTGGGTATTTGGATCCATGCATTCAATCATTCCTTATATTAAACCTCCAGGTAGTGTGTTAAGTGAACAAAATAGCAGTGAACAAAAACAAATGTCTCTGGCCAGGATGAAATTTTAAAAACCTGGGTGGGTCAAATAAAAACATGAACATCAACCTGATTTCAAGCTCCGTGAAGTAGGGGACTGTCATTAATATTTTCATTCTCCAGTAGAGTAGCAGAATGACATAAATAATAGAGACAATATATATGAAGAAAATAGAAGTTTTCACAAAAAGAACATAAAGATTAGTTTTAAAGTAGTAATAATAATTACTATCACTTATCAAAAGTACACTATCTGCCTAGCACTAATTGCTCAAAAAAATCTTTTGAAATGAAATGATAGGTGACACTCAGGAAAATCTCCTACATAGCATCTGCAGATCCTCTAATACTGCCAAGTAACAATATTCACTTCTCAGGGCAAAATGATGAGATTAACAGACTACCTATTGATCTTACTGAAGGCATGCCAAGACCTCTGGTCCTCTTCCAAATACCCACCTATGTCAAGGGAGGAGAATGTGCAGCATCTGAAAGACCTTTGAAAGTTGGTTTCTGATGAGTGCACTATGTCGAAAACACTGGTTTTCATTTTTTTAAGTTTTTTTTTTTCATGTTTGAGAGAGAGAGAGAGAGAGAGAAACAGAGCATGAGCGGGGAGGGGCAGAGAGAGAGGGAGACATAGAAGCTGAAATAGGCTCCAGGCTCTGAGCTGTCAGCACAGAGCCCAATGCGGGGCTTGAACTGAAACCGTGAGTTCATGACCCGAAGTTGGATGCTTAACCAACTGAACCACCCAAGCACCCCTGGTTTTCAAATTTTTAGTCAGACCAGAAGCACCTGGAGGGACTGTTATAACACAAATTCCAAGGCCATGGCTCTGTACTTTCTGATTCAGCAAGTCCTAGGTAGGGCCAGAAATTTACATTTCTAACAAGTTCACAGGTAGGTTGATCAAGCTACTTGCTCTACTGACTTGCTTTGTCAACCACCTAATTGGGGAAAGCCTGTCTCTAAGAATGTATGCTTTCTAGTTCTTCTTAAGTGGGGTGGGTGAAGGGAGATGAACATGACGATTAGGGAAACTGGCCCTTTATTCTTCCAGAAAAAATAAAAGAAAGAAAACTACAGATAAAATATTAAGGCCACTAATTTAATCTTTGAAAGAAAAATAAAAGGCGTGGAAAAATTATCCTCCACATCCTATCTCTTGCTTGCACTTACAGAACCTGGCTAAAAGCTGCAGGCAAAGCTGTCTGCGGCTCACCGCCATCCCAGAGGGAGCAACTGTAGGTTAGGACTCAGGGACAGGTGGAACCACAGAAGACAGCTAGGAGCCCCACAAAGAATGTTCAGGTGTTATCTGCCAAAGTGATTATTAGGGGATATAGGGAAAGAAAGCCCTTTGACTGATCTTGGTTTCTCATTATCCTGCAATTTCTATTTCATTTCTAGAGAATAAAAGTATCATCTTATCTAAAGATGAGAAGGACAGGGCACCTGGGTGGCTCAGTCGGTAAAGCAACCAACTTCAGCTCAGATCATGATCTTGCGGTCTGTGAGTTCAAGCCCTGCGTCGGGCTCTGTGCTGACAGCTCAGAGCCTGGAGCCTGTTTCAGATTCTGTGTCTCCCTCTCTCTCTGACCCTCCCCCGTTCATGTTCTGTCTCTCTCTGTCTCAAAAATAAATAAATGTTAAAAAAATAATAAAGATGATAAAGACAGCCAAATTCTGAAACATCCTAAGATTAGTAGGTTTTTTCAATCATCTCAGTTTTACAAATTAGGAATCTGAAGCTCAGAGAGGTTATGCAGCACCACCATGGTCACAAAACAAGGAAGCAAAGAGTCTGGATTCGATCGAGATCTATGTAGCTCCAGAGACCATACATCTATCCATGGTATTACTCTATCACTGCCCACACTATGTAGCCTCAATTTTTTTTAACGTTATAAAACTCTTATCAGGTACATACTATGTGTCAGGTACTGATATTTATGTTAGCTCATTTAAAAAAATCCTGAGAAAGAGGTATCATATAATCCCAAGTTTATAGATTTTAAAAACTGAGGATTAAATAACTTGTCAGACTTTGCAGAACCAGTGGCAGAAAAAATGAACTCAGCATCTTTAGCTTTCTTCTTTCCTAATACCAGTCACCTTTCACCATTCCTTCAAATTGGTCTGTCTCTCGCTTCTTATTTCTAATTATGTTTCCATGAAATTAGGTCCTCAGAATCAAATTTAATATGTAAATGAAATATCTAAGAACATAAGATATCTACTGTTGAATACCAATTATTATAGAAAGGTAAGAAGAATTCCACCACATTGAAACTGTGGCTAATGGCTGCATTAAGGATGATTTATATCTATATTAGAGTTTCAGTTAATGCGAAATAAAATGTATCCTTACCTTTTTTTCCGCTTTCAAAATGAAATGAACCTGAATAAATTATTTTGAATTGTATACTTTCCAATGACAGTTTTTTTTTTGCAGTTAAACTGATTGATTAAATGTTATCATCTGATGAAGAAAAAATTTTCTTGAGATAACTGACCAGGCAACGGAGTTAAAATTTTCTAAGAAAACCAAGTCATCCACTCTGACACAAGATGAATTGTTTTAAGCTAAAGGTCATTTTCTTGCAGTATACATGGCTATCATTACTGATGTGTAATGGGGGTTTTCAAGCTATGTATTCTTCCCTAACATCATTTACAGGCATGAGTAATATATTTATAGTTCTCATGTCTCGTTAAGGGCAAATGTAATGCCAGGACAGGTAGGGAAATGAATAACAGTGGTTAACAATGGAATGGCTAGAGTTAAAACAAACAAAACTGGGTCATTACTGGAATATAGGGAACTAGGAGAGAGGGCAATTCACATACTTTAGAAAATTCCAAACAGCTACAAATGCACTGGCTCTACAAACAAACAAAAAGAGTAAAACGAACAAACAAAACCACAATTATTTCCTTCCTTAAAGTCCAACAGGATAAAGAAAGATCTCTATGGCACTATTACTAGTAACTGATAATATAGTGCAAAGTACTGCCTTTTGTATAATACTTTTTTGCAAGCTATTTGTTTGCATCTGTCTTTGGAGGGTAACTGAAAGGAACCACCTTTAAAATGTTTTATTTCAGTCAGAAAATTCATTTATCTAGTTTTCCAAGGAAGTCCACTCTGAGCTCTGAGTTTCAGAAGCATATTCACCTTTACTTCGGCATCTCTTCAGCATACTACCGCAAACAGAAACAGAGTGATTACTTACCTAAACACATCTGTCCAGGGGGCCTCCTCCTGACTCCTCAGCAGTGTCTGGGTTCTGACTGGTCAAAGCACTGAGTCCTAGATATTCACTGCCCCTATTAATACCTGTACTTGGGAGTTCTTGAGACTCTGTTTTAAACACCTGCTTAGATGGCTCACTAAAATCAACAGGGGGGTTTTACTTTCTCACTGACATTGTGCAAATGTTTGTTCACTGAGGGGAAATGGCTGAGAGGGACAGACGGAGAGCTGTGAAGAAATTAAAGGACCTTTAATGGATTAAAAACAAAAAGCCATTCTGCTCTCCAGGGTGCACATTTATTTAGCTAGATTTGCCTAAAAGTATTCTCAAGTTTCCAAATTCAGTAGCCCAGAATGACTTTAAATAGTTTTTTTTTTCTGGTCTGTTGGTGAGATATGCCTTTGTATGATTATTTTAATGATGATTATCTATATGGTTATTGCAATGTAAAGCGAATATATAAGTATGGCAGAACATGTGAATGAATTATACAAGCCAAATGTCTCCAGAGTATTTTGAAAAAGCACTTTGGCTACATTTTTAAGTCTAACTAAACACTCCTACAGACATAAGAGTTATTACTCTTTGGCAAGAGTCATAAGAATGGGTAAAGTTAAAAAGAATGACTTTCTGATAGACTTCTGACAGCAATTAATTTTACAAGGGACACATTTATATCCTAAATCCCCCCAAAACACTTTTTAACTACATAACAAGATGCACTTTTTAAAGACAAATACTTCCACTAAAATTTATAATGATCTGAACTGTAGAAGAAATACAATTAAATTGCTTCTTTACAATTCCTTTTTACAAGGTAATTTAATTGCATTTCCCCCAAACCATGAATAATTTTCAGTTATTGTTCAGGTTTAACAAGAATTACAGAAACAGAGTCTTAAAAGTTCTAGTTAAAAGGGTATTATCAGAGTTTATTGTTGAGGAATTACAATTGTTATAGACCAATGATAATATTTACGTTCTTTTTTCATACTTGGTTCTACAAATGCAAGCCAGAAATTAGGAAGATTCATTGACAACATTTTACTTCCATTGTGGCAACAATTTTCCTTTCCTGGTGGTCGGCTGAGGAAACAGTGGTTTATCTCCTCCCCATTCCTCAGTATATACTTTTGCCCAAAGAATTCAAAGTGTAGCCATAAAAGCAAGGGAAAGAACTAAAAAAGGAATTAAAAAACCCTTTATCATCTTTGATAAAAAAAATACTTCCTAAATACCGATTCAGGAAACCCATTTCTAAGGCAAAAGGATGTAGTCCAAACATGTAAAATAACTTAATATTCAACAATGTAGAAATTCCTTCATAGTCAGAGTCCAGTCTTCTTTAGGCTCACACAAAACTATATCACATCACCTTTCTGTTTTAAATTGACAAGATATTATACTTTTCCTAGTGACATGTGATAAACTTCTTGCTATGGAAGAACTCTTCAAGTTTAATAATAAAAATCAATAGTCTCAAAGAATTTAGATGACCCATCAGTCCTTTCTTTTGGGAAAACAAAAATTAATTTATTCTAATGATCTTCTTTGAGGTTAAAGGGCTGAAGTGATGAAGAACTATTAGGCAATATCTTCGGGATGACAGAATTACTATGGTTACCACCACAACCACCACCACAACCACCATGATTATTTTGATTTTCTCTTTTTAAATTTTGCTAAAAACAGTTTGGGAGAAAATGCTATCAGTTAAGGTATACTGATTTAAAAGCAAACCAGAAAAGAAAATCAGCTAATCAAATAAATATTAATGTTAATTACTTTGAGGAGAGAGGAAGGCTAATTCCACATATAAGAACTAATATTCAAGTTAAAAATTCAAGTTAAATCCACTTTTAAAGGACTCTGACATAGCACTCTGACCAGTTTTGGAAGTTTAATTAGTGATGTAATTACATCTACAACTACTGATGACACAGACTATAAATTCTATATTAATGAATTATAATAAAATTTACTTTAATTAGTTAATTTATCTAATTAAAAGGTACTTATGTCACTAGAGTCTGAATTCCATAAGTTCAGGAACAATGCATTATACCCCTCATGTCCACGAAAACCCAAACATTCTTAGCCCTTTTAGGAACTCAACATGTGTGAATTGATTTGAAATTTCTAGTTAATTGACAACATAAAGCATTAAAGCTGAAGGAAACATTTTAATAAATTAATTAAATACATTATTCATTAGTTTAATAAACAATTCTGAGCACCCACTCTGGGCTAGATACTATGATACGTTTTGGGGAATTCAAAAGTGAGTAAGACATTTAAAAGTTCCTTGGCTTTTAAAATAATTTCCTATAAACTGATTGTAATTTCTATGTAATTCTAGGTACTTAAAATGATACTGTGATTGGATCTTTAAATATTATAAAAATTTTACTCAGAGGGGTGCCTGGGTGCCTCAGTATGGTAAGCATCCGACTTCTGATTTTGGCTGAGGTCACGATCTCATGGTTTGTGGGTTGGAGCTCCACAATGGGCTCCATGCTGACAGTGCAGAGCCTGCTTGGGATTCTCTCTCCCTCCCTCTCTCTCTGTCCCTCCTCCACTCATGTGCCCTCTCTCAAAATAAACAAACTTACAGTTTAAAAAAAAAATTACTGATGCATCCAATAACATTTTCAGGGAAATTACTCAGGGAAATATGTGCTGGCATATCAAATCTGTGTGAAGTTTGGGGATACATAATATAGAAGAAATGAATAGTCATTACTCTCTAAATTCCCAAATTTCCTAGTATAGTAAATATTCATTTACAGTGGATCCAAGTAACCTTAAGCTTTGTCTTTTAAACTCCACCTACCCAAGCTCCACCTACTCAGCTTTGACTTCCCCATTCTACCACAACTTCCATACTGAATAGAGTTCATTCAGCCACTGAGTCTCATTTTGTAGATAAACATTCATATGGGTTTCTTATTTAGTCCTAATTACTGCTCTGCATTTACAACTTACTATGCTTTTGCATACATCTCTCAGTGTAGGCTTTTCTTGTCTCTGTCTCCAAAAGTCAACTTCCTATTAGCATACTTCGGGCCATGTAACCCGTCTTCTGGCCTAGCATCCTCTTTTCCCCTTCTCTCCAATAATTGGAATCCCACTTGGATACTGAAGATGTTTTCTCCTTTCTCTGAGCTTCAAGGAGAAGCTCTCCACCAGTCCTCCATTTCACTCATCACATCTTACACAGGACCATTTGTAATCTGTATCTGTATACTTCACTTAGTCACCAATACTGCAAACTATCTGTGGGTAATACCTATGCCTTGGACCTTTGTAGATCATCCCTAGAAGTTAGTACACTGATGTGGATAAAGTCAATTTATTTTGTTGAATGATGTGTTAATGGTAACTTGGGGGCAGGGTATAATTTTAAAGTGTATTCTGACACTTTAAATAACACATTTTAAATATAGTGTTAGTCATATATTTTATTGAAAATTTTTAACTCTTCAAAATTAAACATTTATTAGCAGTATATAGGATAAATGCCTGGTAATTAGAAAGGTCTATTAATTAGGGCTTTCATTTTCTAATTATTCTGAAACATATCCAGAAATATACTGAAATTATCTCAGGTGTATATGCTTGGTTTAATTCTAAACAGGAGTGTTCTCCTTTTTCTGACCTAATTTTTATATGTTATCAATTCATCATTTAAGATGAGTTGATCTTTGTAAGTTTGAAATTTTTGCAAAAAAGTTTGAAATTTTGCAAAATTTAAGTTTTTAAAGTCCCAAACTGTCTTATTTATTTATAATTTGACTTCCTTTTAACTTAATTTGGATATGCAGGCTTTAAAATGGTCTTACATGGTCCAGAATTACACAAAGTTCTAAAATACAGCAGTATCCTTTTAAGCAGGACTTTATAAATATGAATAATAAATTATGCTGAATAAATGAAATTATCATTAATTCAGTTTGTGAGAAATATGTAGGTATATGTCACATTGTTAGATATGGGTGTGCCTAAGGACATCTCTGATATAATTCTAATTTCATATTTATTTAAATTGTCTTTATCTTTTCCATAAAGGACTTGGAGAAAGCAAAAAATTTTTAACATGTACAGAGTCTTTAAAAACATATGGGGGAGCTTTAAAATTCTCAGGAGGGATGGTGCAAAATAATTTCCAAGTACAAGGATTTCCTCAGTTTGAACAGAGATGTCACACTCAATTCCTTTATTCACCCATTAATCCAAATATATTAAACACTCATTACATTCCACACATAAGGAATTATACTATTGTTAAAAACCTCTTTGTATATAATGTTCTAGTTCAGTAAGGAACTCCACTTTTATTTCTAATAGGCCTACAGCATGCTTATGTTTTTTTAATAAAAGAAACTGATTTGCAGTATAGAGAATTTTAAAATTTTAGAAAAAGTGTTAAAAAAAATCTCATAACCACTACTCAGAGATACTTACCCTTAACTTTTTCACACATTTCCTAACTTTTCCTCTGATGTGTTTATGTGTCACATAAATGGGTTATTCTTCTCTGTGACATTTTTATATTTCTTCTCTACAAGGAGTCTTTTATTCAAGGAATAGTCTCTACTTCATAGAATGCTTTCCACTTAGTGGGAGAGATAGAGATGAGGCCAGAAAATTAGCTAAAATAAAATGAGACTGTATGCAGTATAATGCACATATACAGAAAGATCCGTCCATCAGTCTGGTGAAGCAAACACAAATGCTTGAGCTGAAGGTTGAGGAGTGTGCCAAGAGACCTCTGATGGGGATAGGGGATAAGAAAGAAAGTTGTTGGACTGGATACCTTGGATCTAATGGATACATTAGAGTTGCTACAGAACTACCAGTAGAATGGTAGAGTACTTCTGGAGCCTAAGGAACAAAGCAGAGGGTGTTACAGCTATGTCTTGCTAAGTAGCTAAATCTTTTGTCTAGGCTGGTGCACAAGAAAAAAAATTACAGTTAATAAGAAAGAAAATATAACACTCTCATTGCTGATACCCTTAAAAATCCCCCTCTTTATCCACTCCAATGCCCAATATGAGTCCCTTCCAACCTGTACTTTAAGTCCCCAATGCCATAGGGCTAGAGAATATACTATCAGAAGCTTTAAAGACTTTGGAGGTGACCAATGTTTTATCTACAGTGAAACCTTGACAACGTTAAGATCTAGTGCTAGATGCTCAGTATAATCAGGGTCTTGATGATGATAATAATAATAATAACAGTAATATCATCTAACTCTTAAGGTTGTTATAAGGGTCAAATATGGTAACGTTTGTTAAGTGCTAAGAATGGTGCTTGGCACATAATAACACTATATACATTGTTGTTAAAGTCAATATCCCCAAAGCATCAGGAGGAAAATGTTAAATAAATATAAACATGCAAGCAAACAACAACATAGTAACTAAAATTCCTTCTATAGAACACAATCCATGTGTTTTGAGGTAACTGCCAATTCATTACACAGTTATTTCTAAATGACTTCAAATCATAAGACGTATCAATCTAATACTATTTCTATGGATGAATTAAAAAGGCAAAGCATCCAAGTTGATTATAATTGAACTCATTTCAGGTCTGATAATTTTGGCAGTTTTAGAGTAGGAAAATACAGAGGTTCTGAGTCATTTATGAAATGAAGGGGTCTGTGCTTTGAATTGCCATAGCCTCATTTTAAAGAACTTGTAGAAATGCTCAGAAATATTTGCATTCTAGAATATTTTTGGCATTGTATACAAGATGCTTAATAAACTGCAAAAGATTGAGTAATTTTTCAAAACACCCAGACTGCAGCTGTTAGGTCATTCTTATTCCAGATATTCTGTATTGTACATGGAAGAAAAACCCCACAAGTATTTTTCTGTATTTATAGCCAAAGGCTGGTCATTGGAAATTTATGACACTCTGCAAAAAACAATGCTGACCTTGCAAGTGCCTCCAAGAAGAGAGTAGATTCAGAATCCATTGAATGAAATCAACTTGACTCCAGCCTACCCCACCGGTTTGTGACCTAATTTTTAAAAAATTCCTTAATTCAATATATACTAAAGCTCCCTGAGGGCAAACAATCTGCCTCTTGTATGTTTTTCTGGAGCCCAACATAGTATTTTGGCACATTACACATGCTTAATAAGTATTTGTTAAGTTAGTTAAAAATGAACACAACCAATAGTATCAACAAAGCCTGTTTTGTATTAGAGCATCAGATATTTTACAAAGAAATTTTAGCTCAGATGTCATCCTTATTTCTGACTTTCATTTATTCAATATTTCTACAAAATTTCTAAGAAATAGGTAATTCTACTTATTTTTTTTTCCTAGGACAGAACCTTAAGCAGTTTAAACTAAACATCAAAATAAACACGTATCATGATATGAATTCCATGTCACATGATTTGTACACAGTAGTTATAATTCTCACAAGCATTCTGCAAAATGGATATTTTCCATCCCTATTTTATAGATGAGGACACTGAGGCACCAAGTGCACATAGTTCACATAGGGAAAAAGGGACAACTTTAGGATTCTGTTATTCTACTTTTTTTAAATGTTTTTGTTTTATTTTTGAGACAGAGAAAGAGCATGAGTAGGGGAGGGGCAGAGAGAGAGGGAGACACAGAATGTGAAGCAGGCTCCAGGCTCTGAGCTGTCAGCACAGAGCCCAATGTGGGTGTTGAACTCATGAACCTTGAGATCATGACCTGAGCCGAAGTCGGATGCTTAACTGACTGAGCCACCCAGGTGCCCCTGTTCTTCTATATTAGCTTTGAAATCATCTTACTGCTTAGGATCTTGCCTTGAGAATATATTTTGATAAAATGTGGTATAAATGAATCCTAAAATAAATGTTATATCCCCACCCAAATGAGAAGGTGCTAATAAAGTATTTTATTCCTTTATTTTTTCTAGTAAGAGATCATCTCTCTCTTATTTCCACAGAAGGATGCTTAGCAAGAGAAAAAAAAAATTCTTAATACCATCAATGGAAAGAAAATGAATCCCAATCATTTCCCTGTGGGGTCCTTCCTTGACAGGAATGGACACTCTGACCACTAACACATTGCTACCATTTTGATTTCTTGAGTCCGTTAAGCAGCACAAGAATCCTTTACATTTTCAAATACTATGTTGAGAAGTGGGAATCTGTGAGCACTAAGGAGGTGTCTGTCAAATGCATGTTAGAAATGCATATATCTGTAAGAAAATTATCAAATGGATGGAGTTAAATATTGAAATTGGTAGGACCCCAAATATAAAGTATGTTAAAAAGCCTTGTCAGCTGTTCATACCAAAAAAAGAGGGTATTCTAGATTAGTATATATAAAATATTTTTATACTAGCACATTTTGTACCCAGCAGTTTTCTTTTAACTAGAAAATCCTCTAGTAATACCAATCCCTTCACCAAGACAAACTTTCTTAAGTCTCTTCATTGTTGTTAATTTCTTGTTATGTGGAGCAGATTTCCTTGGCATTACTATATAAAATTTTGAATTAAATAGAACTAGGCTATCCCCAAAACTTAGTATATCTGGAAATACTAAAGTTCTATTAATGTAATCTCCTTAAAAATGAGATATTCCATGAAAAAGCTGACTTAGCATATGATAGTTCCTCAATAAATGTTAATAATTATTGTTGTTAATGAATTATTATTATTATTATTATTATTATTATGTCCACATAATCAAATCCCCATGCTAAAATTCAGCATCATTCTTCCAGTGCTTTCCTCTTTATAACTTTCAAGTTTGCTGTTGGGAAATAAGAATCATACTTTATCCCTATCAATTGCATTACATCTTTAAAACTAAGTTGCTCAATACTGATTTTGATTTTACTTTTTCCCAGTCACTTTGTACTGTGGGATTCTGGTAAAGGTTAGCATGGGACCAACAGAACCAATAGAACCAACAGAACCAACAGCTTGGTAGCTAGGGACAAAAACCCCAGGAATTAGGATTCTGAATTGGCTGATGGTTAAACTAACCTAATGGGTGGTGGAAGCAAATAACAGGTCAGTTAATTTTTCTACTTCAGTCAAATTTTATTTCATGTTCATAGAATTATTCAATAATAGCCCAAAGTTGAAAAGATGACAGACTTTGCAAATTTAGCACCAACTGCAGCTAGACCCAGCCCAATCTAGAGTCCCAAAGAATTCAAATTCTAAGCAGAAGGCCTTGCAAGTAGATGGAAGCTTATAATTCTGTGTTGTTATTTAGATAGTCTAATGTCAGCCTGACTCCTTAAAGGTTGTGTGTATTTACAGGAATAGAACAGAACTAGTAAAACTAACTCTCCTTTTCCTGCCCCTCTTGGATTGCAATTATTCAGTGGGAAGGCCTGATCCCAAATAAAGATCCCACAGTTAAAAATGTTGAAATGTAGAAGTGCGTGTGTGTGTGTGTGTGTACACACACACACACACACACACACACACACATATATATACACACACACTTTTTTTTTTTTTGGTGACTGTAAAACTCAGCTTAGCCTTAAAATAAATGAAAACAAGTTTTTTTCTATTTGATGAAAATTTGGCAAAGATTTTTTTTTCTTAAAGCACTTCCAAAAGTGTGTGACTTTAATATAATAATTAAAAATTCTACTCAGAAAGTCACAAAAAATACTATGGTCCAGTGATGGGAACTACTATTTCCAATATTTTTATATACTTTAGCCAAATGCTTTACAACTAAAATTCAATTAAACACAACAAATACTTTTTAATATCTACTATATATCAAGCACTGTAGTAAACATGAGGAAAACCAAACAGATAACGCTCAGTGCCTGCTATAAGTACAGAAATATTCACCTTTTGGTTTTCTTTGATATTTCTTTGGATATATTAAATTCACATTATAATACCAATTATTTGTTCATGAGTTCCCCATTCCTTTTAAAATCTTCTTGTCACAAAACTTAAAGTAAGTATCTACAATTTTAATGAGATAAAATATGCCAGTTTATCACAACTGATATATTTCCAAAAATCGCCCGCCATCTCAACATTTGCCTACCATTCGGCTTTCATATGTCCAAGCAGTAACATGGTGGAAGAGACAGACATTGACTTTTTACGTGCTTAGGAGGCAATTAAGCTTATTCCCAATGAATCCAAGGCATTAGTGTGGTGAATGAGTCCTAAGGAGTATATGTGACGTGCATTTAAAACAAATGTGATTCTTTTATTGGCCAAAGAGTGTTACTGGTTAAATACCGTAATACTTTTTTAAAAGATTATTTATTTATTTTGAGAGAGAGAGAGGAGTAGAGAGGGAGTGAGAATTCCAAGCAGGTTCTGCATTGTCAGGGCAAAACCCAACGTGGGGCTTGATCCCACGAACCCAGATATCATGACCTGAGCCCAAACCAAGAGTCGGATGCTCAACCGACTGAGCCACCCAGGCGTCTCCGTTATACTTTTTAAATTTTTTTTTTTCAACGTTTATTTATTTTTGGGACAGAGAGAGACAGAGCATGAACGGGGGAGGGGCAGAGAGAGAGGGAGACACAGAATCCGAAACAGGCTCCAGGCTCCGAGCCATCAGCCCAGAGCCTGACGCGGGGCTCGAACTCACGGACCGCGAGATCGTGACCTGGCTGAAGTCGGACGCTTAACCGACTGCGCCACCCAGGCGCCCCTCCGTTATACTTTTGATAGATTTATTTACTTCCCCTTTTCTCCCTCCACACATCCACAATAGTAATTTTCACATTTTGTTTTTACTGAAGTATTCAGATTTCATTTTAACTAATTTGTCTCTCTTTTCCCATTAGAACTTAACAAACTCATCTGCAGGATAGTGTCCTTGTTGACTGTTGTCTTGCTTGATTTAACACCTCCCAACACACACACACACATAAACATGTCTTGCAGTTATTTTTCTCTACTGGTTCTTCTAAACAAACTAGACCAAGGCTTGACTGTGGATATACCAAGACACTTTTCCACTCTGGGCTTAGTTCTTAGCAGGTCAGTTAAAGGATGGTAGAGACCATAAAAAATTCTACTTTAAGAGCTGAACTTTTTGTTCTGTCTATTCAAATGCTGAACTTCTTTCCAAACCCAGATCAAATTCCACCATCCATCCCCACACACCTTTCCTAGATCATTGCACTCCAGTGTTTCCTTCTTAGTTTGAGTTCTACATGCTTTCAGTCTTTGACAATTTAACAGATAATTATATATATGTATATGTATATATGCATATATATTTCTATATGATGACCTTTTATTGTTTTCTGAATTCCCATTTTGCCCTTCTGCTTAGCCTGTAACTTTCTCGAAAACAAGGTGATGATTATATTTTATTTAGAGCACTTTAATGATAATAAGCATACAGAGTTTTAGTAAATATATATTGATGACTGCCTCATATAATATCACACTCATAAAGCCATGAGTGAAATTTATTATATAGTTAGCAACAAGCCAGAGGGTACTTAGCAAAGTCAGGTTCTGTAGGAAGAATGAAAAGTCCAAGAACATTGGAGAATTAGTTTTCTCGGCAACAATCTACTGAGATGGAGCCATATAGGCATTCTATAAATGTTAACTGATTGTGATCAACATGTTTTACTTCCAAGAATTCACATCCAACCAGCCGCCACTCCTCTACCTCCAATGTTAGATTCCAAAAGGACTCTAAATCCATTTTCACGGTTTGGCTTCCCTGCTTCTCTAAATTCTGTTTTTGAAGGTAGGAGGCATCGTGGTAGTGAAAAGAGATACTGTCTTAAATATATCAAAGTAATACAGTAAGTGCCTGAAAACAAGGGGACTTAAAAAGTTATTGTCAATAAGAATCAAAAACAGGAAAAACAAATGCTGCCTTTGGCAAGTTCAACATTACCAGAGTCCACTCTTGTTGCTTCAAATTTTCATCAGTTCCAGCCCCTCACCTGCCCTCTTCCCTGCCCCTGCAAACGCATGTGGGGATGAGTGACATTTTGAATTTCTCCTGTGAATAGATAGCCCTGTGGAGAAACGTTACAAGTTTTAGCAGGTGCACTGGGTTTGTTTTTGATGTTTATTTTTGTTTTGTTTTGTTTTTCATCAAGTAGTTTCTCTGCTCAATTGCTGAGCCTGACACACAGAAGTTACTTCTCCTTCCCTATGCCTTATAGCTCTAGACCATGTGACACAGACAGCAGTTCCTGCTTTGTTTTGTTTTATTTTTCCTTAATAGAAATACACATGGGCTTGCTATACTGGCTTTTCATAAACACTGTGTGTCTAGAACTCCAAGGATCTCAGGGGTTACCAGCCCTTTAAAGTGATGGAGCTATAAGGATTTAATTAAGGGAAGATGTAAATACATATACATATGTACATGTTTCCTTTTATGCCAACCACAGAATCCAATAAATACTATGACTTACTAGATTGTGCCTGTGAACTTTTCATAAGATACACTTGGGGGAAAAGCTCTCTTCAGAATAGCCTGTGCCAGATCTATAAATTCATCAGGTAGGTTTTTACTTTGCTCCAAAATTTTGAAGTACAAAGAAATATTTTAGTGATGCCGTAAATACAATATTTTTACAAAGTAGGTGAAAAACTGTTCATGTTTATTTTAGAGCACTGTAATGGTTAATGCTACATGTAACTTGACTAGATGACGGTGATGAGTTATTTGGCCAAACACTAGTCTAGATGTTGCTATAAAGGTGTTTGCAGATGTGATTAGCATTTACAATCACTTGACCTTAAGTACAATGGATTACCCTCCATAACATGGATAGACTTCTTCAAGTCATTTGAAGACCTTAAGAACAAAGACTTAATTTTCCCAAAGAAGAAGGTCTTCCACTTCGAGACTGCAACACAGAAACTGTGGCTGAGTTTCCAGCCTTTAGATTCAAGACTGAACCAACTCTTAGATAAATCTCCAGATTGCTGGCTTACCCTAGGGGTTTTGGACTTAACAGCCTCCTACTGCATGAGCTAATCTCAGTTTCTCTCTGTGTCTCTCCCATTGTCTCTCCCCACTTCCTTTCTATCTGTATCTATATCTATATCTATATCTATATCTGTATCTGTATCTGTATCTATATCTATATCTATCTATATCTATGCCTCTGCCTAATACTATTACTCTCTAAACCCAATGTCTAAAATAATCTGCATATAAGAAAGCCAAGGCAATTTTTTAGTTTATTTGCAGTTATTACTCATTATTTTAATCTCTCTGTTACTGTGTAAGGCTGGGTACTAGTCTACACAGTATGATTTCAAACCTTTAGCCCCCAGAAAATATCTTATTTTCCCCATAGTGTTGAAATTGCTTTCATAAACAGGCAAATCTCTTCATTTAATAATCTAAGATCAGCCATATGATGTTATATGCAGTACATGAAGGTATAAATGAAAAGACTAAGGTCGGATGGAAGTTCCAGGAGGGCAGGTAGGACTTACTTGACAAGAAACTCTTTCCTAGGTTTGTCTATGGTCTATTCTATGAAGGGATAAATATGTAATTAGAATTTAGTTTCCACTGTTGCTTTTCTTGTTATTCTGAAGTGCCTTGGGTGTGCCTATAGGCATCTGTGGATCTGAATATCTGTTACAGGAAAAGAATCATGTCAAATTGTGTTAGAATAGAATTAAAAAGATGCAAGGAGGCATTCTTTTACTTGCAACTGATCTCTGGCATGTTCTAAGTTCTGCTATGCAGGAGTCCACATAAATTGGGCTATGGGAGAAATAAAAATACATTTTTCAACATTGGTTAAAAGATGCCTTCTGTCCCAGTACTCTGCAATAGCAATAGAAAATGAATTCCAAAGACATGGAAAACAATGACACAGACAAATAGCTCTCTTTGCTACAATTCTATAATTAGATATGGGAATAGCTATAATATCTGCTTTACAGTTAAACCACAACATATTCAAAAAGTAGAGAAGTTGTTTTTTTTGTTTGTTTGTTTGTTTTTAAGTAATCAACCAGAGATACAAGATGAGAATTAGAATGTTTTATAAAAGTATTTCAACCTTTATATGGGAGCTCTTGGGGGATGTAATTCCACTAACCTAGTATCAGGCCATTTCCCTATATTTTCCTCTGGGCAATGGATTAGGAGTAGTATTCTGAAAGACTGAGATGATACTACATTTTTTGCTGAACAAGTAAAATTAACTAAACTCAAGGAAAATAAAGGTATCTTATAGACTGGCATTAGCAGTATTGATATTTTACATGTAAACCTTCGTAATTCATAAGCATTGGAATATACGTTCCATTATCTACTTTTTAATTTTTTAAATATTTTTATGTTTATTTATGGAGGGGGAGGGGCAGAGGAAGAGGGAGACACAGAATATGAAGCAGGCTCCAGGCTCTGAACTGTTAAAACAGGGCCTGACATGGGGATGGAACTCACCAACTATGAGATCATGACCTGAGCTGAAGTTGGCTTAAATGACTCAGCCACCCAGGCGCCCCTATAAGTTCCATTATCTATTATTGAATGTCCCACAGAGCAATGCAGAGGACATGGTAGGCACTCACCAATATTTATTGCATGAACAAGTGAGCACTTTTTAAAAAGAGGATCTCATTTAATCCTTTTTATGGTTTCTGAGGTTCTTTATAATTCAAATAAAGAGATTTGGCTTCAAATGGTCAAGAATTTGCCTTAGGTCACATAGACAGCAGATCAGGCATTCTACATTTTATTTTGTTTTCAGAATAACAGTATATCCTTCCTAGACACAAAAAAATGGAATTTGACAGTGATCACCAATTTTGGAACTTTGGTCTAGAGAAACATAGTGAAAATAATTCTGTGGATCACTCAAGGAAAAAGATAAACCACATGAAAAATCAATACAGAGATGTACTAACTTGAACCAAGCGAAAGCTGCCACAGATATCAAGTTTTAAACAATGCCTTAATAGGCCCTTCCTCATATAGTTATGACTGGAGAAGACACAAGTTGAGGCAAGATATAATATTGCCAGGAAACAGATAAATCAAGAGATGTACACCAGATTTGAAGGCTAATTGTAGATTATGAAGTAATAGCCTATTATCAGCTAAATAAAATAAATGCATTAAATCAAGCTCAAAACTTGATTCAGATAAACTTATCTGAAGTTGTCTAAGAATAAGCCAAAAGATATTTTTCAAAAGTAAAGACTGGCAATTTGAGAGTCCTCTCTGCTTAAAAGCATAATTCATTAAAATCTCAGACAGATAGATACATATCACCTAATCTTAACCATTTTCTGGAAGTTTTATTTTCTTTTTTAGCAATCTACTCCCCTTCTTGCCTCTAAAAGCAGACCATCTATTTGCCTATAATACATTCTGTTGCAAGATTTCTCCCATGTTCTTGCTTAAAGAAATAGAAGAGCACTGAATAATGTTTCTAGCAAGCTAAATACTATTTAGCCATAAATTTTCTGAAATACAGCATTTTCCTTTATTTTGGTTGGCCACTGCTACTTTTCCTATGCAATATCGGTAACCGAACATTAAGATGTCTTTGTTCTCATTATGCTGATGAAAGTAGGACTAAAAACAATGAAATACTACTAATTCCATAAGAAAAGATATAGAAGGTTTTCTCTGTTAGCACAAGCCTTCTGAATTATGAAAAACAAGGTATGGGCAAGATCAAACAAGGCTAGGAATGTATTAGACTCTAATTTGAGTTGGGGAAAATTAAATCTATGCAATAATTAATAAGCCAAATAATGACCATGGGATTTTATGAAATTAAAAACATGAAATTTTCAGTAAAGGGTAATGATTTTCGAAAGAAAATTATTACTAAATGCTATAACAGATTCTTGAATAATACACCCTCATGCAGTATAGCATCCACCAAAAGCATGCATCATTCAAAACAAAACAACATTTCCATGAAAAATGACTTATAACCTTATAGTGGAATTTATGTTTTTCTAGACTTATAACCTTATAGTGGAATTTATGTTTTTCTAGACTCTGAATTTGATTAAAATGCCTAGCATATCAAAAACCAATTTCCTGACATTTCAGTATATATATCCACTTATACATTTCCTTTCTTTATGTAAAACATCGGGTGATATTTTCTCACTAAAATCAGACACATTTATATCAAACTTAAGACCATCATTATGTTTGTGTTGACCGTGCTGCCCTGATGAAATTTTAAAAGTATACAATAACTTCATTTATGAAGTTCCTACCATTTGTCAGAGTTTTATATGCATTATCTCTTGCATAAAATACTGCTTTCAGTATTTTAGAAGAAGAAAATAAATTTCAGAGAGTTTAAGTAATAGCAATACTGCCATAGCTGGTAAATGATAAAACTGATTGAACCATTACTTATCAGTCTCCAGTGCAATTTTTTCTCAGGCCACCCAGAGAGAAACAGCAAACCATTAAAGGCTTTATAGGTACTCGGTCTTACACAGGGGGATTGAATGCCAAATCACTTACCATAGAGTTATAAAAGAACCCATATACACCCACAGTATTTTATGGTCACCTTGAGGAGTGTTCCAAATTCCTGAAAAATAACCATCTTTGGAATTTGGGAACAAGAAATTGGAATTCACAGGACTTTGAGGGAATTCCTTAAACCCAAGTTAGTCTGTATTTTTAATAACACTTTTTGTTTTTAAATAATAATAAGTGGCCATGAAAACCAGTATTTCTGTGACAGGATTATAAAAAGTTTTAGAGATTTTCTGTAAATATATGTATACATATACACATATGTATACACACAGTTTTTTAATTATTATGAACATATTGTGGTAATATTACGTATTTCAATAACATAAAAATACACTTACCTGATACAGATATTTAATAGAAAACTTTTAAATTTTTTTTTTTCAACGTTTATTTATTTTTGGGACAGCGAGAGACAGAGCATGAACGGGGGAGGGGCAGAGAGAGAGGGAGACACAGAATCGGAAACAGGCTCCAGGCTCTGAGCCATCAGCCCAGAGCCTGACGCGGGGCTCGAACTCACGGACCGCGAGATCGTGACCTGGCTGAAGTCGGACGCTTAACCGACTGCGCCACCCAGGCGCCCCAATAGAAAACTTTTAAAGAAGAGAATATCAACACAAAATATACTCAGAAAAAATTTAAAATTGTAAGATAATATCTAAAAGTCACCATTTTAAATCTAAAATGGTGCTATTTAATATCTAAAAGTCACCATTTTAAAAATGATGCTTTAAAGTACACAAACTAATTGCTCTGATAGTCCTGATCTTTGTTTTATTACAAATATTCAAAAATAGATTTCTTTTTTTTCATTTTACTTTTAGTAAAAGTGACTTTTAGTCTACTTAAGAATGAATCCAAAGTAATGTTCAGCTTGGGTATTAAGTTATATGTTGCTTTGTGTAAGCTCATTTCCTCTTTGAATACCATATATATATATATTATATATATATATATAAATATATATATATTTATATAATATATATAATATATATTCATATATAATATATATTCATATATATAATATATATTCATATATATAATATATATTCATATATAATATATAATTTATAGCTCTTCCCTGAGTTTTGTTTCACTGTTGAAATCAAGGTTGCTTTTGCAAAATTCAGGTTTTAAATTATTTTCAGATTTTACACTGAAGTTGTCCACATCTTCTCCTTGCATTTTGTTTGTTAAAATATTTATAAACAGTGATAGCAAGTAGTCAAACACTCGAAAACATCAGCGAACATTATTGAGTAGTATTCAAATAATATAAAATATGGTTGTCTTAGCAAAGTTAACAACACTGCACAGATCAAGTGCAGAAATTGCCAATTTAAGGACATATTTTGCTTCCAAAGCTTTTTATTCTTGGAACATCATTTTTAGGATTTGCATAAAGTATTATACAAACATATTAATATTTATTTTATTTGAAAGCATGAGTCACTGTTAGCAGAAAACAGTATCATAAGCATACATTTATTACATGGAAACACTTATAAGCAAGATGTGTGATCACTTCATGAAGTGGTCAGTTCTCTATGTGCTCTTGTCCAGTTCCTCATGAAGTCAACCTTAACCTTCTACTCCATCTGTTAGCATTTCCTAATCTTGCTTCAACTTGACATCAGTGGATTTCCTCAAACCAGGTATATCTCTTTGTTCATTGCTAAGCTCTTAAGTCTCAAGGGAGAATGATACTTTTTGCTAGTTGTTCTGATTCTTTAAGTGTTTTTGTTTTGTTTTGTCTCAGTTTTCTTTGTGTGTACATAGAATGTGGGATTAGAAAAAAAAAGAAAAAACAAACATTTTCTGAGAAAGATAGGAAAGAATTCCTTCATGAAAAAAAATGGACCTCAGGTATGTTATCTTTTAGTTTTTTCTTTTACTGAGACTTGAGAAAAACTACCATTGTTACTTACATAAATCTTTAAAAGAAATACAGTATCTATCTATCTATCTATCTGTCTATCTACTTATTTAATTTATGAAGAGAAAATAAGACGAGTTTAAAAATAAATCAGTCTTTCGGAACAAAGGAATTTCAAGAGATAGTTACAAAAGCATTCATTAATATTATAAAGTAACAATGACACGTTACAATAAAAGCATGGTTTCCACAGAAAGATTAGTTTTTGCAAAACATTACAACTGAATGGATTTAGGTTGATATGCTGCCTTCTCTAACATATACTATCACTTAAATTTTTGTTTAGGACAGAAATGAACTGCTATATATCTTTTCATGGAGCAGAGAGACGAAATTCAAATTACATAGACAAAGAGACGGCATATTTTAGGTTCTGGATGCTCAGTGTGTTGGCTGGAGGATCCTGGCACTTAGCTGGACTACGTTTTTCTAACTTTGGATCTAGATGGGACCGTGTGACTAGTTTTTGACTGGAATATGAGAGTAATGTGTGTCATCCCTGGGATGATGCAGTTAACAGCAAATATGCTTTCTCTCTCTTTTTCTCTCTTCTTCCCCCTGCCCCCACCTTTCCCCCAACACTCTTGAATCTCCTCTCTCTCTTCTTGCCAACCAGATAGTATGGTCCAGCAGAGGATTCTGAGGCCCTAGGGCTGTGTACGTCATGAGATGGAAGGAATCTACATCCCTGAATTATGGACAAAACAGAGCCTGGTTCCCAATCTAAGCATATCCCTCTCAACCTTCATTGAACTATCATCACGTAAGTGAGAAATAAAACTTTCTTGTATCAAGTCATTGAGTTTTGGAGCTGATGGTTATAGTAACTGGTGCATATTATTAGCATATGTTGAATGACAGAGGAATAAACTCTCAAGGAGAGAATTTAATTTATATCAAGATTTTAAACTTTAAGGGAATATTTAATTAGACTGATTTTATGGTTGAGAAGTATCTCATGTTACTCTGATTGTTTTAGATGACAGAAATTTATAGGAATTAAAACATATGCTGCTTGGAGGAAAGCTTCCTTAACATGATGAAAAATACTGACAGAAAAAACCCTTACACACTCATATTCTACGGTGGAATACTGAAAATAAGAATGTCTTTTATCACCACCTTCATTCATGACATTATTGGAGGTCTCAGTGAGTATATAATAAATTAAAGAAAGGAAATAAAAAAGCGTAAGGATTACAAAGGATGTAATAAAACTGCCATTATTCATATACAACTTGATTATATATTTAACAATCCAAAGATTTACAAACTATTAAAATTAATGATGAATTTGGCTAACTTGCTGAGTATAAGGTCAATATAGCAAAATCAATTGTATTTCTGTTGACTAAGGCACTCTTAACATTATCCTCAGCTTGACTTCTTCCTGCCTCAAGGCCCCTGACCTCCTTCTCATCTCTGCTCTAAAAGAACCCAGATGGTCTAACCACAGAAATCTCTCTGTTCCCTTTTCTTACAGCATTTGCTTTAGAAAACTTGTACATGTAAATTATTCTGTTGCCGTTTTGAGAGGTAAATCTTTTCTAACACTTCTTATCATATTTACAACTCAGGGTTATCTTTCTCAAGGCCCTGAAAGCCAATCCACTGAAATGTAATCATCAAGGAAGATACAGACCCTATTTCCCCAACTGTGTGAGAGCTGGAGCCTGACTTTGGCAAGGTCCTTGCTCCACATTGTAAATAAACCTCCAGTTACAATATGAGAAAGTTCACTTTTCCTGTAGGGAAGGCCAATTAACAAAACAGATGACCTCTGATGCTCCCACCCCAGCTCTTAAAAACCCTCCAATACTTGGTTTCAGTGGAATTGAACTGAGACACCTTCTATCCTCTTTCACCTATTGCAATAACTTTGCCTAGTTTGCCTAGCCTTTTTGATTTTGTCAGGTTCAGTTTTTCTCTGACAGTATAAACTAGCAACAAATAGGACTGAAGTTTAAAAATACCATTTGCAACAGCACCCAAACTGTAAATATTTAGGACTAAATCTTCGAAAGTTATGTGGGACATTCACACAAAAATCTAAAATAATTTCTGATTGGAATTTTAAAAGTGTGATATGAAATACCATGTTTATGTACTGGAAGATTCAGTAGTATAAAGGTATAAGTTCTCCTCAAATTCATCTATAGGTTTCATGAAATCCCAATCAAAATCCCAAGCAAAACATTTTGTAGATACTGATAAGCTGATTCTCAAACAAAAGTTTGAGACAAACCAAGTGCCTAGAATAGCTGCTAGAGCTGCAAAGAACAAAGCTGGAGGACGAGGATGTGTCTCACCAGATAACGATCATCTATTATATACCTATAATAATTAAGAACTATAATGTTGACACAGAATTAAACAAACTGACCAAGAGAACAAGAGTCTAGAAATACTATATAATATATAATACATATATTATATATATATAATACATATATTATATATATAATACATATATTATATATATATATATGTTAACTTGATTTATGACAAAGTCAACACTGTAATACAAAAGGGAAATAAATGACTGACAATCTCTTCAATAAATGTGCTAGGTCAACTGAATATCCCTATGGAAATATTTGTATGTGAAAGGTATGTGTGGTGTGTCAAGATCCCACACATCTGTATCTTTAAAAAAGAAAATATAGGGGATCAAATATTTCTATGGCCTTAAAGTAAGCAAAGATATCATAAACAGCTCATAGTGTATTAACTAATAGAGAAAGAAATAATGTATTGCAACTGTTGTAATATTAAGAATTTCTGATCATTAAATGATAATCTTAAGAGAATGCAAAGAGGGGCACCTGGCTGGCCAAGTCAGTACAGCATGTCACTATTGATCTCAAGGTTATGAGTTCAAGCCCCACATTGGGTATAGAGCCTACTGTAAAAAAATAATGAAAATAATGAAGAGTGAAAGGAGAATTTTACAAAACATGTGAGTAATATCAGGAATACATAAATCAGTTTTGAAGAATGCAGTAAAAAAATAGAAACATGAACAAAAACTTTGAATGTATTAAAGTGGATACTCAAATGGCCAATGAACAAAGAAGAAGGTGTTCAAGATTCAACTTCGTTAGTCTTTAAGAAAATGCAAATTAAGGGGCACCTGGGTGACCCTGTCAGTTAAATCTCTGACTCAGGTCATGATCTTATGGCTGTAGGAGATCAAGTCCCATATCATATGCTCTCTCTTTCTCCCAAAATAAATAAACATTTAAAAAGAAAATAAAAGAAAATACAAAGTAAAATCATCATTAAATGTAACCACATATCCATCTGAGTGGCTACACTGAAAATTAATTATGAAGTGGTGACACAGATGCGGAGTAATCAGAATCCTATGTCATTTGGTGATAGTGTAAATTGGTACAACTACTTAGAAAACTGGCAGTATAGACTAGACCTGAATATCTACAGATCATATGGCTTCAGACTCCAGACTTATACAAAACAGAAAATGACAAGAAGACATTTATTAGAATGTTCAAGGCATCACTATTCATTGTAATCACAAAATGCACACTGCCTAAATGTCCACCAATAACAAGTGGACAAATAAACTGTGATTTAGCCAATCAAAGGAATACTATACCTCAACAGCAATGATGATTTACAAATATAATGTTAAATCAAAGAATCCAGACACAAAAGCATACTCTGATGATTACATATTTACAAAGTTCAGATTCAGGCAAAACTAGTCTGCTTAGTTAGAGATCCACAAGATACCGGTTACCTTTAGGGGTACAAGTATATAGCCTTGAAGAGACACCAGTAAGGAGTGCTTCTGGGTGCTAAGAATGTTATCCCTCTTGCTAGATGGATGGCTGTGCTCAGTTTTTGAAAATGCACTCAACTTTATGATAGGTTCACCTTTCTGTATGCATATTATATACTTCAAGGATTTCTGGGTGGCTCAGTCGGTTAAGCGTTCAACTCTTGATTTCAACTCTGGTCATGATCTCACAGTTGGTTAGATTGAGCCCTGCATAGGGCTCCATGCTGACAGTGCAGAGCCTGCTTGAGATTCTCTGTCTCCCTCTCTCTCTGCCCTTCCCCCACATGAGCCCATTCTCTCTCTCAAAAATAAATAAAGTTAGGGGCGCCTGGGTGGCTCAGTCGGTTAAGCAGCCGACTTCGGCTCAAGTCACGATCTTACGGTCCGTGAGTTCGAGCCCCGCGTCGGGCTCTGGGCTGATGGCTCAGAGCCTGGAGCCTGCTTCCGATTCTGTGTCTCCCTCTCTCTCTGCCCCTCCCCCATTCATGCTCTGTCTCTCTCTGTCTCAAAAATAAATAAAAACGTAAAAAATAAATAAATAAATAAATAAATAAAGGTAGATAAATTAAAAGTAAAATTAAAAAGAGATAAATACAAATCACAAAATATATTATTTTAAAAACTTACAGAAAATAAAATTTATGGTGTGAACTAGCAAGAGTTTACAAGTCAAAAGGTTAAAAATTTTAAAAGAAAATAAAACTCTTTAGAAAAAACACTTTAGAAAAATAACACAGCCACCTATGTTATGCAATAGATATAAACTGACATATTTTGTGATAAATGTTATTTTCTCAACAATGTATCATTCAAAGCTATTTTGATTATATTCCAATTGATCTTGAATCAGTAGTGGCTTCTAGCAATCCTATGCCAATGCATATTTACCAGTACCTAAATTAGGACTTAAACTTGAGAAATGACCTTTCAAATAAATCTGTTTATATTATTCCAGGTTTTCATTTGTTTTTTGTGTTTTTTTTTTTTTGCCTGTTTAAACTGTATTTATTTATTTTGAGAGAAAGAGAGAATGAGCAGGGGGAGGGACAGAGAGAGAAGGAGACAGAGAATCCCAAGCAGGCTTCAAGCTGTCAGTGCAGCGCCCAACATGGGGCTCGATCTAACCAACTGTGAGATCATGACCTGAGTCAAAATCAAGAGACACTTCACCAACTGAGCCACCCGTGTCTCTCAAGCATTTCCATTTTGTAAGCAAAGCAACTTCAACTGAAAACTTCTACTAAAAAATGAGTCATTACTGTATTTACTTTTGAAAGAATATAACCTGTCTGTTAAATAATTGGTTTGTCTTCTTCTCTGCTAGAATACAGGTACAAAATAAGTGAAATTATAAATTGCCTCCAGAGCTTTTAAATAAAAAAGTCTATGGGGCGCCTGGGTGGCTCAGTCAGTTAAGCGTCTGACTTCGGCTCAGGTCATTGGTCTCACAGTTTGTGGGTTCGAGCCCCGCGTCGGACTCTGTGCTGACAACTCAGAGCCTGGAGCCTGTCTCAGATTCTGTGTCTCCCTCTCTCTCTGTCCCTCCCCTGCTCATGCTCTGTCTCTGTCTCAAAAATAAATAAACATTAAAAAAATAAATGAATCTAGTGATTATCCTAGCACAATGGTTTAAAAAAGCAAATCATACAAGAACAAAATATGAAAATCTATTTTATTTCCCATTCATTTTTTCTAGTGACTACTTCTTTTCTTCTCTGTTATTATAAAAAAATAAGTTCAATGAAAAAATAATTTTAGGTAGAAAATTAATATTTGGCCACAAATGTCAAATTATCAGGAATATACCTTTCCCCCCATAATTGTCAGAAATATTAAGTATCTATTTCCTTTAGCATGTACATTCATTTCATAATATTATTAATATTATTTTATTTCTTAAATGGGGATTTTAAACTTCTACTAGTATGGAGTCAATATTCAATAAATACTTGTTTTCACAGATTACCTGACATAAAATATTATGTCACAGAAAATGAATCTTTGTAAGTAGATTTATCCCTGGATTACAAAACAGTAAATGGTTACATCAATGTAAGAAACATGTAATAGGTTTCCATTTGGATGAGTGGAGGGCTTTAGGCATTTCATATTTTGTAACATCAAATCTGAGTACTTTACGGCCAATCAATGAATTCTCACATAAACACATGTGAAGCATCTAAGGATTATTTCAGTGTGATTCAGTAGCACAGCTAGGTAGCACCAACTAAATAGCAGTTGTGACTTACATTAGCTGAAGTTTTGTTCACCATATGTCTGGAAGACTGTTGAAACTATGACTCAGCTCTAAAAGAAGTCATCAGCTTTGCAATCATTCTCAAGCAAGTGTGAATGAGCTGGATTTGGAAGGTGATAAATTAGGAGTTACTGAAACTTTTGGGGAAAAAAAAAACACACTTGATGTTTATGTTGTCACTTTCAACAAATAAGCATACACAGTTCTTCCACACAAGACAAATAGGTATGTTAAATTGTGAACCCTCTACATTATTCTAAATTAAAAAGTCTCTCCTATGGTAATTAAAAAAGAATAAGGCAAGTCTCTACAAACAGGTAATCAAAGATATCTTCCAGTTATGATAAGTGAAAAAAAGTAAGTTTCAGAACAATATATACTACAGGACTCAATTTTGTTAACATGAGCGTGTGTGCATGTGTGTGTATTTGTATCTTCAGTAATATTTGTGGAAAGTACAATACAGAGTTTTGAGACAGGATACATGGAAATAGGATACTCTTTCTTCACATAATTCCATATAGTTTGAAAATTTGAAATAAAAAATCACTTTTATAAGTGGCTTAAAATAGGTAATTTGTATAGATGGCAATACTTTATACTTCTGTTTTCCTGCAATTTTTCTTTCTGAAGTATTTTTGACTACTTCTATGTATTTATCTTACTTTTTAAGGTTTTTATTGTGGTAAAATACATATAAAAATTTGCCACCTTAACAATTTTTAAGTGTACAATTCTGTGGCATTCATTACCTTCAGAATGTTGTGCAATCATCGTAATTATCTATTTCCAAAATACTTTTTATCGCCCAAATAGAAACTCCATCACCATTAACAACACCTCATTTCTTCATTTCCCCTCAGCTTCTAATAATTTCTAATTTACTTTCTGTTTCTATGAATTTGCCTATTCTAGATATTTAATGTAAGTGGTAACAGAGTTTTCACCAAACTGCACACCACCAAACTCTTTTCCCCCAAAACTGCAGCATTTTACATTCCCACCAGAAATCTAAGAGAATTCCAGTTTTTCCACTTCCTTTCCAACATCTGTTATTTTTCCATGTTTTTCGACCACAGATATTCCAGTAGACATGAATGGTATCTCATTGTTTTATTTGCATTTTTCTAATAACTAATGATGTGGGGCATTTTTTCATGTGTTTTTTGGCCATTTGTATGCCTTCTATGGAGAAATTTCTATTCAAGCACTCTGTACATTTTTAACTGGGTTGCAATTCTGTTGTTATATTTTAGGGAGTTTTTTATATTTCCTGGATATTAAAGTCTTAGATACGTGATAAACAAATATTTTCTATCATTTTGCAGTTTGTTGGCTCACTTTCCCCCCTATTTTACTGATATATAATTGACATATATACACTGCTTTCACTTTAGGTGTACAATATAATGGTCTGAGATATGCAGATGTTGTAAAATTATCACCACAATACATTCAGTTTGCCTCACATAGCTATAATTTTGTGTCATGGGAATTTCTAAGGTTTACTCTCAGCAACTTTCAAATATACAACACAGTTTTGATAATTAGAGTAACCACGAAGTACATTATTACGTAGAACTTATTTATCTTATAAGTGAAGTTTGTACCTTCTGATCACCTTCATCCATTTCACCCCTCCCCCACCCTACCCCCAGCAACTACCACTATCACTTTATTGATAACATCCTCTCAAGCACAAATATAATATTAGGACAAATTTACCTATTTTTTTTTCCTCCTGTTGCTCAGGCTTTAGTGTCATAACTAAGATATTACTGCCAAATTAGAGATCATGATAACTTACCTCTATGTCTTCTTCTAAGAGTTTTATAGTTTAGCTTTTATATTTAGGTCATTGATTCATTTTCAAATAATTTATATATACATTTGTATACACCACCAAATACTGCATGTGGAAATCCAGTAGTGACCACAGCATTTGTGAAGAAACTGTTATTGCTCCACTGGATGATCTTAACACCCTTTTCAAAAATCAATTGACCAGAGCTGTATGGGACTTTCAGTTCTATTCCCTGAGTTATCTATATTTCTGTTCTTGTGCCAGTACCACATAGGATTAATTACTGAGGTGACTTTTGAAGTTGAAAAACATGGGCACTCTGACTTTGTTCTTCTAAGGTTGTATTGGCTATTTGGGGCCCCTTGCAATCCCATAGAGTTTTAGGATAGACTTTTCCATTTCTGAAAAAAAATTAAAAAAACAGCTTTTTGGGGGGATTTTGATAAGGAAGCTGTGAAAATATTTGATAAGGATGGAATCTGTGAGAATATCTTCCTACCTAAGAATACAGGATGAATACAGGATGGCTTTCCATTTACTTAGGTCTTCAATTTCTTTCAGAAATGTTTTGTTGTGAATAGAGATAATTTCACTTACCAATCTGCATCTATTTATTTTCCCTACTTTACCTGGTTAGAACTTGTGGTACAATAATATATAGCAGTGGTGAAAGTGGACATCCTTGTCTTTTCTTAGTCTTAAGTGGAAAGATGTTTCTTTTGAGTGTAATGTTAGCTGTGTGGTTTTCATAAATCTCTCTTCTCATGTTAAAGTTCCCTTCTTATTTTTTTAGTGTTTTTGTCATAAATAATGTTAGATTTTGATAAAAGCCTTCTCGGCATCAACTGAAATGATCATTTGTTCCCTTTTGTTCTATTAATGTGGTATATTACATTCATTAATGTTCTTATGTTGACTCCCTTTGCATTTGTGATTCAGCATTCACTTGGTTGCTGTATGTCTCTGACTTTTCCAGAGCTGGGAAATTTGGTTCTAATAGTTTATTATTGTATTTTCATATTTTTGTGGGGATGAGAGCTTAATGCCACCTATTCTACCATTTTGCTGATGTCACTTTTAGTTTTTATTTATCATGTGTTATCATAATTATTAAAATTATCTATGAACATCCTCTTATTCTATACTTTATGATGCAATGTTCTAGGTAATAGGCCAAACTTCTTAGAAATTCCAGTACTATTATCATTTTAAATTCTTGAACTTAATAACTGTGACTCTGGACAAATAACTTTACCTCTCGGCCTCAGATGCCTCACTGATGAAATGTACATATTTGTAACATAACATGGAATCTACTCCATAACTTAAGGATTAAATAATTTAACAAGACAATGTAGGTAAAGTATTTCACTCAATATATATTAGCTATTATAGCAATCATAACATTTTGCCAAGTATACACGCAATCTTTTAGTTCATTGGTCTATTTGTTATTACTGAAGTTCTTTTGAACATTTTCTCAGTATAAGGGACCAAATAAGACTTAATGGAAAGATATGGAGATGTGGAAAACAATCCTACCAACAAGAAATGTACTGTGTTGTAGATAACACAATGCACTTGTGTAATACTATGTAAAATACATGAATATTCTCATAGGGTTACTAGCACCATTTGGTTACATATCCAGAAAAGACAAAAGTTCATTCTTTTCTCCCAGATAAACTACAAATACCTTGAATGTGGAGAATACCTTTCCTATATCCCTCTATACCAAGACTGCAAACTGGGCTAGGCCAATTGCTGGACAATGTGGATTCACGCGTGGGAGCTCCAGTATCTGACACAGAAGCCTTGTAGGAGGTAAGTATGAACTATGCTCTCTAAGATCACGTTGTCTTTCACAAAAATGTAGCAATATCTCCAAGAAACTTGATACTTTATGACAGTTTGAAATCCACTTTTCATAGAAACATACAATCCCGACTTAAACTAAGTTGGGATAATAGACAGAAATACACCAGTTATAATAGTATCCATTAAATGGAGTTTTCCAGCTGAGAACATATTGCCTTTTTAAAAATATAATACTAGGTTTTTTTTCCTATAAAGTGAAAAACAGTAATTAGTAGAGGCAAAAAAAAAATCTCTTTGATATTCAGTGTCTGGAAGGAAAATATATGTTCAATGTTTTTGTTCTCTGCTTTATTCAAAATAATTTATTTGTGGAAAAAAAGAAAAAGATCATAAAAATAATTCAGAATCTTTTACAAAGGAGGTTTTTTTCAAAGAGGAGGTTTAAGAACAATATAAAACGAGACACTGGATTCAGTATCTAATATTACTAAGAAAAATGAAATTCCCATAAAGCAACACTCAGTAACTATAGCAACCTTGCAAGGTAGCACAAAAGGGCTCATCTTTATGCAGCACAGTTTTATAAAATTTATCATCCTAGATGTGACAGTACGTACTATCTTTTCTGGTCTGCTGTGACATCCTATACATAGACATTATTAACTATAACCAATGGCTCATTTATTACCAGTCAAGAAAGTTATGTCTTAAATACACATGTTTAAAATTAAAATGAGGTATTTAAACAGTTAAGTTTCCTAACTCTAAATTACCAAAAATGAAAATACAAGTGAAGCCAAGTCTGCCAATATTCTTATTTTAAACATAAAAACATGTCAATACCTATTTACGTGTTTATTTCAAAAAATATTTTATACTATAATAAAGAAAACTAATCAAAGTGTTATGAGGACTCTATAGTGAAATCTTCCAAAATAAAATCCCCTTGGTCTCAAAGCACATGAAACTTGACACATGAAAATGAAGTTGTCCCATGAGACTTGAAGAACATATCTCCTGAAACCAGCAGTGATCATCATTAATAACTCCCATGATGGGCTCAATGTGAAAGAAAATAGATATTTTCTTAAACAGAAGAAAAACATATTTAAAGAATATGTTTGATAATGAAATTAGAAAATCATCTACATCAAGAACTATTGGAAAAGTTTATGGATATCTTTCTGCCTGGATTATCTAAATTGTAAATAAATTATAAATGTGCCCATAAATTGATAAATCATATACACACAGATATATAATTATATATGTGTATTTTACACACACACACACACACACACACACACACACACACACACACACACCCTTTGTCTAAACCATTTAGTTTAGTCCAAAAAGACTGGAGTTTTAAGTGCATTTTAGATAATTGTCTCTCCTCAAATAAGTCTTTAAGGGGAAAATAAAACATAAAATAAAATAAAGGAATTCAACCCACAGACTAAATATAAAGAACTCTGTAATTTGATTTGGACTGAACTTCTGGGTTTGATTTTAACTAATAAAGAAATTTTTATTTGATCATTTTATAGACCACTAAAACCATTTTTGTGCTTCCTTTTAAGTGGCCTACTGGGGAGTATAACAAACATACTGCTGACTTAATTAATGTGAAGCTACACATAAAGGTGTTTACCCAAACACTTTTATGAATAGCTAGATAAGTTGTTCTAAAAATAAAGGAGAAAGAACACAGCAATTAGAAGAATGAAAGGGAGAGAGATGGTGTGAAAATATAGAAATTTACTTAATATTCTTGAACATATATTTCCAATTTGTGCCTAATGTGTTCATTTGGAAGGCAAAAAATGGTGGTTTGAAAAAAGCTCTGGAAAATTCTGAGGCCCAAATGTTTAAATTTTTTCTATAATACTTGACCTATTTAAATAAATGTTTCTTATTTTTTAAAAAAGAAAATATTTTGGCACACAAATATACAGGAAATAAATCAGACAAATATCTCATAAGATTTTAAATACAGATAATTACCAACAGAAAAAGAATTACGAATATGACTTTGGAGGCCCAAGGGAAGTTAAATGCCGCTTGGAAACAAATTACATTATTAAAGTCCATGTTCTATCAATAGTCACTTGGGTGGTTGGGTAGGAGTGTTTGTGTGAAACAGACAATATGTCCATCTAAGAAACAGTAAGCCCAACAAACAGGCATAAGGCATTTGCTCATATTCTGCCTGGCAAGTTTCAAATATCCTTTAAGAACACTTTTTTTTTTGGTTGCTGTTGTTCTATTTTTGTCTCTAATAATAACTACATTATTCATTGGAAAACCTAAGGTCTAAAATAGCAAAAGAAACACACAAGGGTTATCTGAATGATCAATTCACAAATATGTGTTACTCTACTATGTACATCACTGGGCTTGTGTACTTGTGTGTTTTTCTTCAAGAAAAAGAATTAGTTATTTGAACTTCAAAAAATGATCATGACATGCTAAAACTGGGATGAGGGCTGTGATAGAAAACAGGGGTTTTAAAGGGTACTTGTTACAGTTAGTGGTAATTGCTGGTCAGAGTATATTTTTCTTGCAAAATTAGTAAAATTATTTAAGACTGAATGGTAGCTACTAACCTCATTTTATTTAAATGTTATTTTTAACATCCTTGAGATATCTGACCAACTTCAATTTTGCTAGATTGTTCTCCATTCCTAAATAGAGTTCTGGTATTGGGAAACAAAATTCTTGTATCCGTCCTCTAATTGATCCAGTAGAGCAACTAAAGTTTGTATAAAAACTAAGCACTTAAACATCTTTACAAAATATCAGTTCCAGTTATACAGTAGACTACTGAATACTATTTTATTGACAAAACTAACAGAATTCGTAAATTCTCAGGACAATTAAAATATTCAGAAATATTCTCCTGCCCTAAAAAAAGAAAAAAAAATGAATAACTGGTGGTACAACTCCAAGAAAGGGGCAGAAGTTTGAAATGAAAGAAGTTTTTGGAAAATGTCTCAAATGATTTTGATGGTTTGACATTAATTTAGCTTTTTAATCTTCGGGAGTTAAAATGATCAGAATTCTGTCCACAGGTATATCTTCAAGCTTGCAATTAGGCATAGATTTCTTTATAATATAGGCGTATCTCAGAGATATAGTGGGTTTTGTGCCAGAACACAACAATAAAACAAACATGACGATAAAGTGGGCCAAATGAATTTTTTTGGTTTCCCAGTGCATATAAAAATTATCTTTACACTATACTGTAGTCTAATAAGTGTGTAATAGCATTGTGTCTAAAAAATGTATATACCTTAATACAAAAATATTGCTAAAAAGTGCTAATCATCATCTAAGCTTTCAGTGAGTTGAAATCTTTTTGCTGGTAGAGTCTTGGCTCAATGTTGATGGCTGCTGACTCATCAGTGTGGTAGTTGAAGAAGGTTGAGGAGGCTATGGCAATTTCTTAAAATAAGACAATAAAGTTTGCTCCAACAACTGACTTTTCTTGTCATGATATATATTTCTCTGTAGCATGTGATGCTGTTTGACAGCATTTAACCCACAGAACTTCTCTTAAAATTGAAGATAATACTCTCAAACCCTGCCACTACTTTATTAACTAAGTTTACGTAATATTCTAAACCTTTTGTTATCATTTCAACAATCTTCAGAACATCTCCACCAGGAATAGATACCATCTCAAGAAACCATCTTCTTTGCTCATCCATAAGCAGCAGCTCCTCTTCCATTAAATTTTGAATGTGATATTGCAGCCATTCAGTCTCATCTTCAGGTTCTGCTTCTAAATCTAGTTTTCTTGCTATTTCCACCATATTTGGAGTTATTTCCTCCACTGAAGTCTTGAACCCCTCAAAGTCATCCATAAGAATTGGAATTAACTTTTTGCAAACTCCTGTTAATGTTGATATTTTGACATGTTCTCATGAATCACAAATGTTCTTAACTGACATCTAGAATAGTATATCCTTTCTAGAAGATTTTCAATTTACTTCCCAGATCCATCACAAGAATCACTATCAATGGCAGCTATAGCCTTATGAAATGTATTTCTAAAATATTAAGACATTAGGGGCGCCTGGGTGGCTTAGTCAGTAAAAAGTATGACTTCGACTCAGGTCATGATCTCATGACTTATGAGTTCGAGCCCTGCATTGGACTCTGTGCTGACAGCTCAGCACCTGGAGCCTGCTTCAGATTCCATGTCTCCCTCTCTCTCTGCCCCTCTCCTGCTCACATTCTATCTCTCTCAAAAATAAACAAACATTAAAAAATAATAAGGCACGAAAGTCAAAACTACTCCTTAATCCATGGGCCACGGAATGAATGTTGAGTTAGCAGGAAAGAAAACAACACTAATCTCATTGCATGTCTCCATCACAGCCCAATGGTTTCAATGTCAGTGAGAAGTATTACTTTCAAAGTATTACTTTGAAAATTATCTTTTTCTGAATAGGAGGTCTCTACAGTAGACTTAAAATATTCAGTGAACTATGTTGTAAACATGTGTGTTGTCATCCAGGATTTGCTGTTTCATTTATAGAGCACAGATAGATTTAGTATAATTCTGAAGAGTCCTAGGATTTTCAAAATAGATGAGCATTGGCCTCAAATCAAAGTCACCAGCTCCATTAGCCCTAAGAAGAGTGTCAGCCCGTCCTTTGAAGCTTTTAGTCAGGCATTGACTTCTCTCTCACTGTAAAAGTCCAAGATGGCATCTTCTTCCAATAGAAGACTGTTCTGTCTACAGGGAAAATCTGTTGTGTAGCAAAGCCACCTTCATTCATTATCTCAGATAAATCTTCTAGATAACCTCCTGCAGCTTCTACATCAGCACTTGCTACTTCACTTTACACATTTATTTAATGGTGATGACTTCTTTTTCTAAACCTCATGAACCAACTTCTCCTAACTTTTCTGCAGCTTCCTCACCTGTCTCAACCTTCATAGAATTGAAGAGTTAGGGCTTTGCTCTGGATTAGGCTATGTCTTAAAGGAATGCTGTGGCTGGTTTAATCTATCCAGACCACTACAACTTTCTCCATATCAACACTAAACCTGTTTTGCTTTTTTACCATTTGTGTGTTCACTGGTATAGTACTTTTAAGTTCCTTCAAAAACCCTTCCTTTTGCATTCACAACTTGGTTAACTGTTTGACACAAGAAGCCTACTTTTCAGCCTATCCAGGCTTTCCATATGCTTTCCTCACTGAATCATTTCTATTTTTTTAAAAAAATTAATGTTTTATTTCTATCTTTTGAGTGTGAATAGGGGAGGTGCACAGAGAGAGGGAGACACAGAAACTGAAACAGGCTCCAGGCTCTAAGCTGTCAGCACAGAGCCCAATTCGGGGCTCAAATCCACTAATGTGAGATCATAACCTAAGCCAAAGTCAGATGATCAACCGACCGAGCCACCCAGGTGCCTCTCATTTCTAGCTTTCGATTTAAAGTAAGAGACATGGGACACTTCCTTTCACTTGAATGCTTAGAGACCACTGCAGGGTTATCGAGTCACCTACTTTCAATATTTCTGTGTCTCAGGGAATAGAGGGCCCAAGGGGAGGGAGAGAGACAGGGAAGGGATGGTCAGGGGAACAGTCAGAACCCACACAACATTTATAGATTAATTTCACTGTCTTATATGGGAGCAATTACAATAGTAACATCAAAGATCACTAACTGCAGACCACCATAACACATGTAATAATGAAAATCTGAAGAACTGCAAAAATTGTGAAATGTGACACGGAGACATGAAGTGAGCAAGTACTGTTGGAAAAATGATGCCGACAGACTTGCCCGACACAGAGTTGCCATAAACCTTCAATTGGTAAAATATGCAATGTCTGTGAGGCATAATAAAGCAAAGCACAATAAAACAGGTATGTCTGTAGTCAGTAAGTATCATATATTTAGTTTTGTCATTGTGTATTATAAGTTAAATTCATGCTAATTGTGAGAAGATGAGACTTAGTCACCAGTATGAGGTGTTTGGATGTTTAAAGAACAGCTCAAGGGTTTCAGTAGCAAATCATACATTATAGTTAGAAATGTAGGATAAAATAGTAAAAATAGAAAAAAAAAAAAAAAAAAAAAAAAACAACGCTTAACACTTTGTCTTTCCTCTTTGCAAAGCAAAAGAAAACAGAAACATCCCTTTTAAGGGGAAAATGTAGAAAATGCCCAGGATTACATAACCGGTGTTTAGAAAATTACTCGGCTATTAAATTTTCTATTGGTCACCACCCATGCACTGAGAAACATTATCTGTCTTCCCAATCCCTCAAGACAAGAATGGTGGCAGAGGTGGCTGGGGAGAAAGAGAGAACACTCTTTTTTTTTTTTTTTAATTTTTTTTTTCAACGTTTATTTATTTTTGGGACAGAGAGAGACAGAGCATGAACGGGGGAGGGGCAGAGAGAGAGGGAGACACAGAATCGGAAACAGGCTCCAGGCTCCGAGCCATCAGCCCAGAGCCTGATGCGGGGCTCGAACTCGCGGACCGCGAGATCGTGACCTGGCTGAAGTCGGACGCTTAACCGACTGCGCCACCCAGGCGCCCCAGAGAGAACACTCTTAAATCCTGTGAGGATACAGTCAGAAGAGCAATCAGAACAGCACCTGCACTCACCTCTATTTCTTTATTCCTTGCAACAAACTGCCTCAACACTTCTGTTTCACTTTGGCAGAGGTCACACAGCACATTCATACTAAGAAAGAACAGCCCGAGGCTCGCAGGGAATTATGAGTGGTAAAGAAAGCAATGGATGTGGGAGAGAGGAGAACAGAAAGAAATCAAAGGGGGCGAGTGTAGACTGTAAAATTAACCAAGTAACGGGGAGAACTGAAACGGACTACAAAACTGTACCCTCCTTTCTCCCCCACCCCTTCCTCTCACTCTCCCTGCCACAGGCTTTTCCTCCTCCCTTTTTCTTCCTGCAGAGAACCTTGAAGCATAATAATTGTAATCCATTATTAGCTTCAAAAAAAAAAAAAAAAAAAAAAAGGAAATGTTCCTTGCATTTTACACCCAATTCTGTTTTGAGAACAGCAGATTCCTAATTGCCCTAACAATGTACTCTCAATAATCACACAAAATCAGAATAACACAGGTACTCTATTTTAATTCTGTGGCTTAAGTTTTGTTTAATTTTCACATGATAATTAGCACAAATCACTATGTACACACTATCTCTGATTAAGAAATGCCTTCTTTTGACCTGACAAATTTGATAACTACCTGTTAGAATTTGCTTTCATGTTTTATTATCTTTGTACGATTGTCACAACAAAGAAACACATACTTGTTGTTTGGAAATATCAGATTATAATGTGTCTAATTGGTATTCTACCTCACAAATCAGACTACTGTATCCTAAGTAATAGATAAGGAATTTGAATATGAACTGTAAGTCTCCTTAACTACTCTTTAATGTATTTAAAGTCCCACCAAGATTTCAAATTGGCTCATATCAGATGTGCCTTCTTTCAGGAAGTCTTTTGAACTGCTGCTCCTCAGTTCGTGCACAGAAGTGTGCACTGATCTCCTCAGAACATCCAAAGTACTTTATTCCTGTGTTTTTTAATGCACACTTGTATATGACTATGTTTAGTTACTTAAAGATAGTAACTATGTTCTGCTTTCTTCACTGACTCCCACTTCACCTGTCACTGACCTCTACACACATAGCAAATGCTCAATAATCATTCCTTACATTCAGCCAAATTATAAGTAAACTGAATTCCATCAAAACAAATGAAAAATAATTTCTGGCACTAGCTTCCTTTCCAATTTTATTTTTTTAGCCTCAAATTCAAAACAAGAAAAGACTGTGATGCAACTTGTATGTTCTTTTATGAAATGAACATATGCATTTTCAACATCCAAATATATCTATGTATTTGCTAAACACATTTGAATTAAGTACAAGATAATTTATATAATAGAGCTAAAAAACCTTGCAGATACAACTTTTCACTTAAATATAAGACTTTGGTTGCATCATTAATTTATATTCTTATATTACATTTTAAGCAAACCTTGGAAAATATAAATACTATAAAGAAACATTATAAATACTTAATAAATTTTATAAAACATTCATAAGCATAACTTAACTGCATACAATTTATAATATACATTTAGTAAAATACAGCATTTAGGATATGATGCCAGGTTATTCTTTCTTAAACATATTTCTATCAGCTGCTTCCTGGTAATTAATAAAAAAAGGCATTTTGTTCTAAATGTGTAATATCTTGGGAATAAATTCAATTTATAAGTAGTATAAAATATCTTTATAATGCTGCATAACTTTTTAATTATTTTTAATATTTTTATTGATTTACCATTTATTTTACTATTTATGTACTCACTATAACCTTAAGATTTCACACTAATATAGAGGCTATTTGTACCTCAAACACAAATGTATGCATTGGGCAGTGTTTAGAACTGGTAAATATAATCCTTCCTTATGAGTTATCTAATTTTAAAGAGTGCTTTTGATGTTTGTTTTGGTTACTTAGAAAGATGTGCAGACTAGCAATATTATATCATTAATTAGAATCCACTGCAAAGGTGGTGAAGTGAATCTTTAGCATTACCAAAAATAAAAAGGATCATTGTACTTCACCAAACTTGGAAAGGACACTACCTTTGCCCTTTAGGAACCAAGCACTGAGTATATATAGTATATAAGACTACTACTTTATGTCATATATTGTAATAGTAAGATAAAGTAAGAGATTGAAACTAACTTTTTTAAATTTAAGAGTAGCCATTGAAGAAATTGTTACTCATTTCAAAGTTTAACTTAGATAATGAAAAAAGGTGGATTGTTAGTATGTTTTGTCAGACCATACTTGTTCGTATCTACTCTTTAATAGTATTTAACACATCAATATTTGGAAGTTGAGATCAAATATATCTGACATTTTGTAAGTCTCCATGAGTGTGACCATAACTATTGTATCAGAACTTCTGGTTCTCCCTAAAGCATTATCTTCAGGAATTTCTTTTTTCCATTTATTTTGAACAATTCAACAACAACAAAACCATGAACACAATTCTGCACTGGAAAATTCATTTAATTATCACCTTACAGCTCATAACAGGTCCATTCTAAATGAGATGTTTAAATACCATTTCCTTAGTGAGACAAAATGGTGTTTGATTTCTGTTTTACTGTATTGTGCACAAACCATAAACTGCTAATAATTTTATTTCTTTTCACTATGATTACTGTTCTTAAACTTTACTTCAACATAAGGAATATAATAAGAGAATGGATCTTTGAAGCTTTAACAAACTTGCAAAACTTACATATTTTAATCTCAGTTTAGCAAGAACATAGCAAATATGTATAGATAGTCAATATTTTACTCCTTACGGGCTTATATTTTTCATTCTGGAAAAAGGGTATTCTATAGCCTCCTTGAGGTCAAAACTTTCAGCCAGGGAGATAGTCCGTCAGTAACTATTGATTATTTGGAGAAGAGGTTAGTGATTTATTGAAAGATCCATACTTTTACCTTATAATAGTAAATGCGAAAAGTAGGCCAAGTGAACCATGATATGATGGTATGGAGAAAAGAGTATCTCCTATACTGCTGCCTCAGAGACAGGAGAAATAGAAAAATAGCAAGTTGAAATCAATACTAATCTTAGCCTTATTGATGAGATTCTTCATGACTACCAGACTGATCATAAAGCACAGTACATAGGACAATTAGAAAGGCCACGTATGTCTGACCTTCCTTTGCTTCCTAGTAGATGTGAATGGAATTGACTGTGTTTATTCCTAAATATATAAAAAATATCTGATTATTCAATCTCACAGAAGACTTTGAGACTCATTGGCTCTCTGCTATTATACTGTTTGAAAGACTCCCAAATGCTTAAAAGAGAAAGAATTTTCTATGAAAATTAATTAGTGATTATTTGGAGTAATGGCTGCTCAAAACAGATTGCTGCTTTCATGAAATCACATGCCAAGGTTAGAGAAACACCTTTTCTCTCTAACCCATCTTGCTAAACTGAGCATATTATTGGGCGGGAAAGTCCATTTTTATCTCATGATGTTGTAGTCTCTCCTGAACTGAGAATGTGCCATAAGCCCAGGTGTAGGATAAACTCTTGTTTTTACACAGGTACAAGTATATTTTTGAGGGTGGGTGGAGACCACTCAACATTGTCATTTGCTTCCTTATTAATTTATCATCCATCCATTCAATGAATATTTATCCATCAATGAATATTTTTGAGTCCCTACCATATATGCCATCCACTACTATAGAGGCTGGGGTTATAAGAACATGCAATGCAGATAAAATCCCTACCCTTATAGAGCATGCAATCCTGCTGGATAAACAAATAAACAGCTACTTAATATAATGCCCCATAGGAATAACTATTGGTTTTTTAACAGCAGACAAGAAGATAATGATGAGGTCTGCTGCTTCAGACTGGATGGAGGCATGACCTCTGAGCAGGAATTACAATGAAATATGGAGGCTTGTATTGCCAACATCTGAGGGCAAAATATGCAGAAAGAATATCAGGTGAAAAGGCCCTGATACAGAACATAACATTGGTTAGGCATGCTCACTAGATGAAGAAGTCTTGAAAATGTGAAAATGTGAATATTGAGAATATCCTTTGATACAAATTGTGTTGCTTTCTTTAGCAAGCTATTTTTTTCAGCTATCAGGAATTGAGAGATCAATAGCTCCTAAGGTTGGATTATATTAGGTTATTTGCATTAAGTATTGTAACTAATGAATCCTTCACAACTTAGGATGTTTTTCCCATTCAAAAAAAAAAGAATATATATTATGCAGAATTTACAGGATGACCTTACAAAGGCAAGAGTGCTTATAGTTACCCAGGGAAAAAGCCACCTAATCAGTCTCAACTTCACATAGCACATTAGCTTCATAGGTGTAGTTATTTGATCTTTTATTTATTTTCTTTTTTAATTTAATTTATTTTTTAATATAATTTATTGTCAAATTGGTTTCCATACAACACCCAGAGCTCATCCCAACAAGTGCCCTCCTCCCTGCCCATCACTCACTTTCCCCTCTCCCCCACCCCCATCTACCCTTAGTTTGTTCTCAGTCCCTAAGAGTCTCTTATGGTTTGCCTCCCTCACTCTAACTTTTCTTTTCCTTCCCCTCTTTCAAAATGATCTTGACATAAAATTCTTAAACCGCTGAGAAAAAAATCTACAAACTTTAAAGATATACTGAGTCTGAGATACCATTGCAAATTATACAAACATTCTGCATTTAAACATACATGACATATCATGCACAAAAACAATCTTTGCTTGAGAGCTTTCCACAGTTGTCTAAGAAATGACCAGATCTCTTGATCTTGATCTTTTGAGGCTTACCTCCCTGACCCACCTTGCTTCCTTCCTCTTCTATCTTTCACAGCTGCTATCACTCAAGAGCTTTCTGTACCCCTAACTACATCTGAGCATCTGTCCCTTCCAATATCCAAGTGACACACATATGCTTATAGATGTACATATGAGTACCTGTTAATTTAGATTAGATCAATGCATTATTGAAACTCTCTTTACTGATAATTCGACTAATGCCAATAAAGTCATTTTGTAATTACATTTATTCTACTAGAATACTGAAAGAGGTTTTTCCATAACAAAATATTTGAAATCTGTGTAGAGTTTTTTAACGAGAATTTTAACATAGAAGGAAGACTCCGTAGAACATTCTTCTGTAGGGTCTGATATAGGATTTGGTTTAGTTGTCTCATGTAAATTATTAAAAGACCAGAAGATGTTAGAAGCTGTTCTGACACCTGAGAGGCTCTCATGTGATATAAATAAAATGTTAGTACAGGACAAGTCTTTACTATGTGATTCTTATTTTTTTCCCAACGTTTTTTTTTTTTATTATTATTTTTTTTTTATTTTATTTTGGGACAGAGAGAGACAGAGCATGAACGGGGGAGGGGCAGAGAGAGAGGGAGACAGAATCGGAAACAGGCTCCAGGCTCCGAGCCATCAGCCCAGAGCCTGACGCGGGGCTCGAACTCATAGACCGCGAGATCGTGACCTGGCTGAAGTCGGACGCTTAACCGACTGCGCCACCCAGGCGCCCCTATGTGATTCTTATTTTTATTGAAATGATAGCATTATCTTTAGTTATGTAGGGCAGCATTATAATTACATTAACATAAATATATGTCAGACCATACACTCACAAATATTGAGTGATTTTTGTACTTTAATGTATTAATGAGGATTTCCCTAGTGCTACATGCATCCTGCAGAATTTTCCAACACTTAATATATTAAAATGTTGACTCCTTCTCAGAATTTTGACAAATGAAATTGCAGAGATTGTCAGTAATTGTTCATTACTTTTAGCAAAGAGAATTTAAATCAATTAGAAAAACAGTTCAAGATCTGATCCTGATTATTCATGTGCAACTTATTTTCCACATGCTTTTCATAGAAGCAGAAACATTTAATTAATATTTTCTGTACACACAGAAAGAGCTGGAATAATATGAGAAGCACTTTACTGTATAAATGTATTTTATAATGTCTAAGGCTCGTTGAACATGAAAAAATATTTACCAACGTTCATAAAGATTAATGTAAAAATCACTGCTAATATAATGGCGAGTCCCTATGTGGTTACATAACATACAAATTACCTCAGGACTAAAAAATAAACTTATCAAAAAGGATATCTTCTATCACTCAATCCATTAGAAGAAGATATCATTTGAAAAATACTGTTTTGCATTTTTAAACTAACTGAAAGAAAATTTGGCAATGGAAATTTTGTTTAGAGATAAATCACGTCAATATAATTCAAAATAGCAATCTGATGCTTTTCTGACCAGGAAACAAAAGTTCCCTGGCCTCTGCCCAATATTATATTCTTCCTAGACATAGGAAATGATACTGATATTATTCCTTCATGTTACTCCACATCCCACACTTCTATCAAATGTATTCACTACTCTTTTTTTTAAATTTTTTTTATTTTTTTATTTTTATTTTTTTTTAAATTTTTTTTCAACGTTTATTTATTTTTGGGACAGAGAGAGGTAGAGCATGAACGGGGGAGGGGCAGAGAGAGAGGGAGACACAGAATGGGAAACAGGCTCCAGGCTCTGAGCCATCAGCCCAGAGCCTGACGCGGGGCTCAAACTCACGGACCGCGAGATTGTGACCTGGCTGAAGTCGGACGCTTAACCGACTGCGCCACCCAGGCGCCCCTTTTTAATTTTTTTTAATGTTTATTTATTTTTGAGACCGAGAGAGACAGAGCATGAACGGGGGAGGGGCAGAGAGAGAGGGAGACATAGAATCGGAAGCAGGCTCCAGGCTCTGAGCCATCAGCCCAGAGTCCAACGCGGGGCTCGAACTCATGGACCGCGAGATCGTGACCCAAGCTGAAGTCGGATGCTCAACCGACTGAGCCACCCAGGCGCCCCTCACTACTCTTTTTTTAAGGAAGTAACATGAATGGCCAGTAAATAAAATATTTCAACTTTGAATAGGGTTCCCACCACAAATGAATTGACCCAAAAGTAAATAACAAATGATTCATTCACTTTTCCCTGCATAAAGTTTAATGGAAGCTTCAGTACAACCTGGACCATTTAGGAGTATTTATGATACTGAAAGAAAACACACCATACTTGAGCCTAAATGACCACAAACAAGGAGCCATTTTATGGGTGTTAAGGAATTCAATAAAAAGGTGATTTGAAAGGGCAGATATGATAACATTTTCTAATTACTCTGCTCTAATTGATTGGAAAATGCTTCCACAATATTGGATTTTTCCCCATCAGAGAAAATGGCACAAAGTCATCATTTCATTGCAGGCAACTTGCTTCACCATTTGTCTATTTTCTCTTCCATAAAATAAAGAAGTTTGTATTAGAGGCAATCTATTTAACTATGGTTTGGAGTCATATATCAAAATTAGTGGGTCAGAGTGGATTAAGACAAAAGATTGCTTTGACTAGAAGTTTCATCTAAAGGCATTCAAATTCAAAACCCATGTGACATGAATTTGTGTTCACAATCCTCCAAAGCTCCCAAAATTGGGATTTCTGGACTAAGTTATCTCAAAACTCTCAGGCTCCTTCCAGCTTTAAGAAGCAATCTAGGAAATCACTGATATAGTGAACTAATAAGATATGAGAGATAAAACATTGCAAGAGGAAATTAAAACAGGAAATTATTTCTTATTCTTTATGGACCCCTGTTATATAGCTAGATATCAATGTTTGTATTCTTTTACCTTGTCCCTACATCATCCAGATATTTCTTAGTGCTATTTCTTCTAAGAAGAAAAAGTAGTTACCAAAGGAAGAAGATCAAAAATATCCCAGCTCATACATATCCTAAATACATTTGTGTATGTATGTGCAAGGCACTTGTTTTGGACTGGGTGTTTGTGTCCCCTCAAAATTCATATGTTGATATGCTAACTCCTGATGTAACAGGAATAGGAGGTAGGGCCTTTGGGAAGTAATTAAGTCATGAATGGGATTAGTGCCCTCGTAAGAAGAGTCAGAAGAGCTTACTCCCTCCATCTGCTCTCCACAGTGATGATACAATGAGAAGATGGACATCTACAAACCAAGAAGAGGACACTCACCAGAATTAAATCAGCCAGCATCTTAGACTTCCTTGCATCTAGGACTGTGAGAAATAGATCTCTGTTATTTAAATCTCTCAGTCTATAGTAATTGTTACAGCAACTTGAACTAAGACAGCACTGTTCCAGATATTTGGGATAAATGAGGAAACAACTTTGTCAAAGGTAACTGTTATTGTGAGGATTATATTCTGCAGAGAGGGAGGTGACAATCATTAAACTTAGCAAAATGAATAATGCAGGTATATATTACAAAGCACTATGTGCAATGAAGAAAAATAAGGAAAACATGAAAACATATAAGGGTAGAAGGGATTGGGAGGGCAGGAGGCAAGTAGTGGAGGGTTGCAGTATTTAACAGAAAGGTTCAGAGTAGACCTCAGTGAGTTGAAATGTGAGCAGACTTAAAAGATGTGAGATAAGCAAGCTTACTTAAAGATGAAAGGACCACTACTGTCAACACCTTATGACGGTAGCATGTGTCATGTGCCTGAGGAACAACAGTAGGGAGGCCAGCCTGAGGGAGGGAGAGAATAGTACATCTAAGAGGCCACTTGAAAAATAAATAACATATCTCCCTACAACTACAGTATGGACTTTCATTGTTAAGTTTGAAAGCGATGGAAAGAAACTCCAGTGTTTTGAACAGAGGAGGAGCCTAGAACAAGTTTTCATTTTCCTCATGAAACAGGGTACATCCTTATAAACAACAGCTTTGGAGTCAAGCAGCTCAACTGCTTATCAACTTGAATAATCAATCAGTGCCAGATTCCTTAATCCCTGTGTATTACCTATCAAATGAACATAATAAAAGAAACACCACATACAATGAGTTGTGAAGATAAATGAGATATTGCAGGCAAAGAACTTTGTACTGTAAATAGCATATTATAACTCTTCAAGAAGTTATCTCTTACTTTGCTACTTCTAACACAATTTTTTTCTCCAAAAATGAGTATAGCTGATACCAGGATCATTGTAGAACCCCTTTCCAGCATCTATCTTCAGAAAGATGAATCAATCAACCAAACAATTTCAACTATGTGCAAAGGATTATTCTAGGTAAAAAGAGGATATACAGAATTTAAAATGCAGCTCTTAATAAGAATATGATTTAGGTGAAGAAATAAAATGTACATATAAAAACATGATGATTGTATACTACTCAGCAATAAAAAGAAATAAACTATTGATATAAATAAACACTTGGATGTATCTTAAATTCATTATGCAGAGTAAAAGAAACTATACACAGACAGCACACACTGTATGATTCCATTTCTATAATATAAAGATTAATCTATAGTTTCAAAGGCAGGTAAGTTGTTTCCTGAGTCCAGTGGAAGATACAAGAAAGGACTAAACAAAGGGCACAAATAATCTTTTGGAAGTAATAGAAATGCTCTGTACTTTAAGCAGGTGCAATTTATTGCATGCAAATTGTTTCTTCATAAAATTGATGCCAGCAAAACCAAAATCAAAAGCATACTTTTTACTACTTTTCACTATAAAATTTTGGACAAGTTTGGCTCAGATTTGAAAGGTCACACAATAATTTTGAAATATTACTTGATTTGTATTAGGTCTAGAAATCTTCTTGGGTTTGAAGTTCTCTAAGAGAGGTGATGAGTTTTGGTCTCATCCTGTCAATATTTCGGTAACTTTACGTCAGTCTTTCTATTTCTCATTGGAAGATCCTCTAACTTGAAGCCTATTCCCTTTTCTTTTTCTATACTAGTCCATTTCTTCTTGGAACTGGCCTTTATAGACATCCATAGCACTTTTTTTTTTTTTTTACTGTTTTCAATGTGACTCACAAAGATTTTAATTACAGTTCCATTTTTTAAATACAGGCAACTGTGGCTTAAATCTGAAACCCTTCCAAGTGATATATGAGAGAAAAGGGGGACTGTCTGATATCTCCAAATCTAAAAGGGAGAGACTTTTCAAAAGATTTTTTAAGTGATCCCATTTTATATTTGGGTTCCAAGAATTACAATACATTTTTATGAAATAGCAAATAAAACAGATGTATATGTTCGTAGAGTGTGAGACAAGAAATGGTGAGGGGTATTGTGTTTCTCCTATGATTCAATTTTGATATAAATGTTCTATGGGATTATCAATTAATTGTTTCAAAACCTAAATTACCACTCATTTAAAAGATTTATTTTCTTATAAAAGTAATTGCTTAATATAAAGAATGCACTTATAAGCTATTCTCTAGAAATGAACGTTTTGAAATCATATTTATGAACGTGAAATATATTTTATATTGAAGGAGAATATTAACAGTGAAATATAGTTTAAATTGTTTAGTTCTCATTTACGGGAGTGAGGGGGGTTGAATCTCTATGAATGTTTTCTGTTCAGCATATTAAATGCCTAAGGAGTCACACTGATTTTAAAATATAGCACCTATTTTGGAAAGCAAATTCAGAACTCTTGTAGACAGACTGAAATTACTGCCTAATATAGATGACTCAAAGAAATACCTGTCAAACAGAGAGTTAAGACTTTTGAATGCAGACACACTTTGAAAAATAAGATGATGTATTTTCTATGGAACGTTTGCCAAAGGACTATTCAGCAGAGACATAAATAATTAAAATTAAACTACAGTCACGAAAATAAATGAGCCATATTCTGAAGCAATAGGTTGACTTTTAATCCTGATTTTCCCATACTTCTAAGCCCACAAAATTCAAGCATCTGCAGCAAATCTCCACATCAATAATTTGAATTAACAGGATTCCACTGTAATTTCTGAAGTTCTAAATGCAGGAATCTCCAACGCACTACAACTGAAAATGTTTCGTAGATAAAACTGGTCCCAAGGGACTATAGCAGTAAATGCTTTTACAATGACAATAATAATAACAATAAATAATAATAATAATAATATATAAAGTCGGATAGGTCTTCAAAGGAAGGTCTTTGGACTACACTATGTTTATTAAATTCCAAGGCTCCCTTTACCTCATTTCAAGGCTTGTTTACTTCTCTCTCAGCCAGGACTAGTAGATGTGTGTCCCACTGCCCATGTGTTATAGGTCTATGCAAGGTTAGTCAAATAACAAGTTAGTAAAATAACAAGAATACTAAAGAAAATAAAACACAAAAACAAAATACAGCAAATTAAAAAACAACTTTAAAAAATAAAAAAAAAAGAGCAGAAATTATATCAAAGTCCCCTTTGTAAAGAGGCTGAGCTTATTTTTTTCCTAATATTTGCAGGATGTATTAAAGAAACCTGTGGAAAGGCTGGGGGAAAAAGGTGACAGGAGACCACACAAATCACTTCTATGTTCTTGTTTACAGCATTTTTGCTTGACATAACCTCATGTAGGTGATGTTATAGAACTTCTGATATCTGGCAGAATTAAGTCAAATATATGAACTGCAGTTTAAGAAGCATAAATGTCAGCTTTCTAAAGCCTTCCACATCAAAGCAATCAGCAATGGGTTTGAACACCAACTACAGCAGTATATTAGGTGTCGAGGGATATATACAAGATGTACTATGATATTAGGCACAAAGAAGGTATTTTAAAAATATATAAAAACTGAAGGGATAAAGTTACCAGCATGGAATTTTTGGTGTAAATAAAGGACTAATCATAAAATAGAGAATCAGGAAATCTAGATTAACATGCACAGTATACAGGAAAGACTGGAGTATACAAAAAGGAAATAACAGGTCTCCAAGACCACTGACAAGGAACTCAACCTTTCTGAACCTCAGTTTCCCCATGAGCGACAGGGCCCAGCCTAAGGGACTAGTGTCCACAATAGCAAGTTGAATACTGCTCGATTTGTACATGCATCATGACTCCCAATTTTCTAAATCCCTCACCAACCCCACATGGCATCACACTACATTGCAACTGTCCAGTGGAAGTGTAAATACCCGGGAACACATCCGTTAAGGACAGCAGCGGCAAGTGGCTAAGGATATACTTGACATCAGCCTCCAGTTGAGGTTATCAGGTTTAAGTTTTGCTTGTTATCAATCAGACAAACCCTAGGTTCAGGGAAACAAAAGTTAGAAAAGGTATGACATTATAGTTGGGAAGGAGGATATAAGTAAGAGCACAGAAACCTACTCAAGACAAAATGGAGAGATCTATTTTCTAGGACTAAGGGTTACAGAGACGCCTGGGTGGCTTCTTCAGTTAAGCCTCTGACTCTTGATTACAGCTCAGGTCATGATCTCATAGTTTGTGGAGCTGAGCCTCGTCAGGCTTTGCACTGGCAGTGTGGAGCCAGCTTTGGATTCTCTCTTCCTTTCTTTCTGCCCCTCCCCTGCTCATGCATCCTCTCTCTCAAAATAAAGTAAACATTAAAAAAATAGGAGCGGGGATTACAGATAAAATTACCAAATAAACAGTGCTCTTAAAAATTGCTAAACTGATGTGGAGGAGTCTAGAATTCATACAGCAATAGGGAACTACATCTCTGAGCAAAGGTATTCAACGATACCACACAAACCAGGGAGGAAGAAACCATAAGGAGAGGAATCAGCTGGGAAGAATAAAATAATGAAAGAATGATTGATGAAGGCCACCTGGATTAGGCTGGGATCACTGAAGGTAGAAAGGAAAAAGAGATTTCTCAAAAGAATCAAAGGGACTGAATATACATTGAATCTTCTCTTTCAGGTCTCTTCTCAAACAGCATATGACAAATGAGGGTCTTTTTAGACAAACTTAAATAAAAAATTATACCTTTTTCTCTCATCTGTGCACACTCATGTCCCAGTCACTGTTTTTTTTTTTTTTTACCATAAAATGTGTCACCACCTAACATACTATATAGGTTATCTTTTTATTCAATGCTTGTTCCCACCACTAAAATGTAAATAGCATGATTTTGTTCCACTTATTTCCCAGAGGAAGCTGTTCCATAAATTTTCACTTGAATGTGCTGAATTAATATCCAATAAAGAAAATAAAAATAAGGAAACATTAATTATGTTTGCTATGTTCCTTACCTGGAGTCCACTTATCCTCTAATAAATGTGAATTATGCCAATGTTGTTGCTAATTTATATTCATTAAACTGCCTTCTTTAAGGACTTCAAAGTGTTCACAGTACGTTTTCATCTGTGATTGATTGCAGTAGGCATGGCAGATAGAAGATGCAAACACGCAGGGGTTAAACAACCTCCTATATGCCATCACTCCCAGAGCAACAAAGAGAGCATTACTAGCTTCAATACTTACCCAGCACAGAGTTGGAAAATGATGGGATTCTCTAAAAAGAAATTTAGAGCTATCAGGTGTGGGAAATCAGTAAAATAATCTATTTTTTTCCTTTAAAACAGCCTAACCTCAATTGACCACTGAAATGGATGACTTTATTATATCCTAATGGATCTTAAATATTAATTTAATTAATTCACTCGTATCTAGTAACATTGTTTAACCAGATGGGCAACACAAAGTTGATTCTTAGCAATATTTGTTATATGAAAACATTTATCTATTTTTCTTATCGGACTCACTGAAGTAAAAACAGACCCAAATTCAAAAAAACAAAACAAAACAAAATGATGCTGAGATACATTCTGTTCAGAATGGGGTAAGAATAAAAACTAGTTATCTCAGGAACAACAAAAGAAACCACAAATGGTAACATATGAGAGCCGCATAAAGTGTAACAGAAAGATTTGCATGACTCTAAACCAGGAATCATTTTACCTTACCCTGGAATGTGGTGCTGGTCAAACAATTTAATATCTGTTAATTTTGCTTTCTAATAAATTTGTCAGGCAACAGTGAATTTATTGAGAAATAGCAGACCTCCTGATCTTCTAAGACAGAGGATAATTCAGGAGCACTGAGAATGTTATTACTTCACCCTCAGAAAATCATGCCTTAGGCTGGAAACTTAAGAAAAAAACCCTCTAATTTTGCTGTTATTGTGTGATCTGGGAAAGTTATCATCCCAGTTGTGGTTTTTCATATGCCAAAGAGAGTTAAATATCAATGCCTTTTTATCTCAGAGTTATTATAATAGATAAGGACAAGTTTTACAAGTTGAAAATTAATGTATTAATATATTAATCTATATCTTCACCTCAATCAGAACTACTAGTACTAGTATTATTTGAAGTAGATAAGGTAAGGAAGGATTAGGGGAATTGCAGAACATGACTTTACAAATCATAAACAGCTATTTATGAATCAAAGATAGGGCTAAGAAGAATATAAAATTATGACAACATCTTTTTATACAAGAAGATATTGAGCATATATTCCTACCCAGCACCAATATATAATTTTACAGGAACAAGACAAATAGGAAGAATAAAGTTACTTTTTTATTATAGAGAAGGCTAGAACTTAAAAAAAAATAAATATACTAAAAAAATAAGATACTGAAATAAGTTTGGGCACCCTTCTAAATCTCTTTATGTTCTCTGCTCTCTAGGGATTCACCATCCAGACCATCCCAACCTAAATTTTAACTATCTCTCACCACAGTGCTACTGATCAAAATGCACTCTAACTAGGTTAAGACCTTAATCTACTTGAGACAAAGCCTTATAACTATTTGGTTGTCTTGGAAGTAAATGTATTTTTAAAAAATAATTAGTCTTTAATAATGCAATTATTATAGAAGTTTTTGGGAAGATTTGTTTTTGTTGGTGACATTTACTCTTAATACACTACTGTCACAGTACCTCCTAATACACCCTTTGAACCTTATGAATAACCATTTGTAAATTATAACACAAAATAACACTTGTTTTATAAATGCCAGTAGAAACAAACAGAAAAGGAGAAAGATAAGAACATATTTTATTGCTTCCGAAAAAGAAAAAATGTCTCAAGGTTTACCTCTATCTTGTCTCAGTAGAAAGCCTCTCATTTAGTTGTGAAAACCTGAAAACCTTTCTTCTCAATATGGCCTTAGCCTAAGGGAGCTGTGCTGGCAAAGGCCAGAATGTTGCTCACCCAGGGCTAAGTGGCTCCATGGTACTTTTATGGTAAAATTTAATTTGTATGATTTACTCATTTGAAGCAACAGGATTTGGAGTGTTTCAATGTAATTCACAAACTCAAAAAGAAAAAAAAATCTGAAATGTTGCTCATAGCCCTGAGATTAAAAAGCTCTAGTAGTTTCAGAAATGTGTTAAAATAAGAGACCCTTCCTTTATGCAAAATCTTGAAGAATGCTCAATATAAGAAACAGATTGTAGGCTATGGTACACTGTTTGAAGCAGGGCAGAGGCTTTAAGTCCTCTCCTCCCTGTGCTCTTAACCCCCAGTGGTGGTCCTGTGGTGCCTACTCAACACTTAGGCTTCATAAAATACAACCTGATATCTACTGGCATAGATAATTCTGTGAAATTTAGAACTAAAGAATTTGATTTGTAACAGCTATATGATTCAAGAAATGAGACAAGTCAGGGTGGCCAGGACAAAGTACTCAGAATTGATTAAATAAAACTAGTAGCTTTCAGCCCAGCCTTCCTTGCAGCAACATTCTATTTATACTAGATCATGAAAATCAGGAAAAGAGGTTAGAGTGGGAGAGAGAGCTAAAGTATAAGAGACTTAAAAACTGAGAACAAACTGAGGGTTGATGGGGGGTGGGAGGGAGTGGAGGGTAGGTGATGGGCATTGAAGAGGGCATCTTTTGGGATGAGCACTGGGTGTTGTATGGAAACTAATTTGACAATAAATTTCATATAATAAAAAAATAAAATAAATTCAGGAAAAATTATCTCAATAATAACAATTAAACAGTCTATGCCTGAATTGTCCAAACAGATAAAACTTCAGATTTGACAACATCAAAGAGGTAAAAATGACTGTCTTCTAAGTAGAGAAAGATTCAGTGTGAAACTTTCAGTGGGAAATAGGAGTCATTGAAGTAATGTGTTGTGATCCAAATTACATCTTTTTATGTTCTACAACCAACTATTTCATTTATTGGTTGGACAGCTTTGGAAAAAACAAACATTTCTTTGCCCCTCAATTTCTCCATCCATAAAACTATGGGTCTGCACTAAATGTGTTTTTTTTTAACAGTTACTAATCCGTATTTTATCTTGATACATGTTTTTGCTAGGTGAGTTCAAATGCACCATCACCTCCAAATTGAAGATCTCCATATTTTCTTTTAATTTTAAGCTCTATCCTGAGGGCCATATTCATATTTTTTTTTAATTTTTTTTTCAACGTTTATTTATTTTTGGGACAGAGAGAGACAGAGCATGAACGGGGGAGGGGCAGAGAGAGAGGGAGACACAGAATCGGAAACAGGCTCCAGGCTCTGAGCCATCAGCCCAGAGCCTGACGCGGGGCTCGAACTCACGGACCGCGAGATCGTGACCTGGCTGAAGTCGGACGCTTAACCGACTGCGCCACCCAGGCGCCCCGATATTTTAATTCATCTATTGGTTCACTTGCTTTCTTGAATGTCTTTTCTGAACTTTATTGAAGATGAATTTTCTTCTCTCACAGACATTTTTCAGAAGCATAACCCTTCCAGGTATTTGTATTTGGGCTCTTAAAGTCATATTCAGTTACTTCCTTTCACTTCTCATATTCAACTTCTCAAATGTCTTCATCCATTCATTTATTAGGCCTCTACTTTGTGTCTTGCCCTATATTAAGCACCACAGAAAAAACAAGACCAAGACCATGTCTTGAAGGAATTTTGAATCTGGCTTTGCACTTTGATCCCTCCTTACTTTTCCCAATTCTTACAATAATTTAGGGTCCATTACCTTCAACCAGAACTGTTTTTTACAACCTCCTCATTTACTTCCCTCCAATGATACCATCTTTCTTCAATACTATGCATTGCAATTCACTCTGCCATTAAGATGTCTTCCTAAATTAGGGCTATGATAATTCACCCCCCAAACACACACACACACACACACACACACACACAAATTGGCAGTGTACTGATTGCAAAGTGTGTTTCTAAACGTAGGATCATATACCAGATATCTAAGGCACCAGGTAATAAATATTGATGTGTAAATCTACTTAGGGTACACAACAGGGAGTTATAGAGAGTGTGCTGATTTAGAGAAAGCATACCTACCCTAAGACATTCAAATTAGATTAAAAAAAATAACTACAGTTGTGGACCAGTTCCCTGATTATAAACCTCCCTTTAGCCTTACCAGTGTTTCAACTACATTGTGCCATGCTCTGCATGATACCGTTTCAATGTTTTTGACCATGCTGCTCTATCTTCTAGTTGCTCCCTTCCCTGGAAAGTCTACCTCACTTCTCACCCCTTCTGGTTCAACTATTACTTACTCCAGGAACTTTCTTTTGTTCTTCCAGTTAAGGATAAGTGGAAAAAAGAAAGAGAAGAAGAGAGTCCAAGGGAAATGCAACTACAGAAGAATGGTCAGAGACATGTATGGTTACTGGCTTTGAAGATGGGGGAAAGGAGTCATGACTGAAGTTTTTTTCTAGCCTCAAAAAGCTGGAAAACAAAAGCCAATTCTCCTCTAAGACCCTATAGAAAGGAACACATACCTGCTGACAGAGTTTAGACCTGTGTTGGATTTCTAACACACAGAACTGCAAGATAACAAATTCATGTTAAGATGTTATATTTATGGAACTTATTATGGCATTGACAGAAAACACATTACTCAACCATGTTAATCTAGTGAACATCCAATTATTCTGTGAGACTTAGCTAATGAGGATTGTTGGTACTTGTAAATGACTTCTATCATAGGGCTTTTAAGTGTTGATGGGACTTACATATTGAATGACTTTACCTACTACTTTTGGGCTATAAAGCTCTCTAGGATGGATACCTTCCCATATACTATGACTTATTTACTTTTATATTCCCAGCATCTTGCATAGGACACTGAGTAGATATTTAAAATCTTTTTAAATGATTGAAGATGAAATTGAATAGAAACATGTTTCATGCTTCAAAGTAGGCTCACAAAATTAACTACTGAGTAGAAAGTAAGGTTGACTTACCAGCAGTTCAGGTAGAAAACTTAAAAGAGGTTTCAACTGACTAAAAATTTAGTATGAGTTAACAAAATGGTAACATTGATCAAAACAAAAATGGGTGCCTGGGTGGCTCAGTCGGTTAAGTGTCTGACGCTTGGTTTCAGCTCAGGTTATGATCTCATGGTTTGTGAATTCAAGCCCTGAAGCACAGAGCCTACTTGGCATTCTCTCTTTCTCCCTCTGTCTCTGTCCCTCCGCGGCTCTCTTACTCTCTCAAAATAAATAAGTCAACTAAAAAAAACCCAAAAAACAAAAACAGAAAAACAACAAACAACACACACACACACACACACAACACACACACACCCCTCTCTGACTATAGGTGTCGTTATTTTCGGAACCAGAGGATGCTTCCATTTTACTGTGCCCTGCTCAGACATCAGGGTTACTGAGATTAATTTTAATTTTGAACTTGACTTTACAAAAGATTCTGACAATTATAATTTGTGTCCAGACCAGGAGGAGGAGATGGCCAGGAAGAACATGGGGAGGATTTAAACACTGTGAAGAAATGTTTTAGAAGCTGAAGTTATAAAATTTGGAAAAGAAAAACTGGGGTTTGGGTATGAGAGTGGAGGATGTATTTATAGAAATTATTTTTTCAAACGTGGATGAGGAATTAGACAGACTGTGTTTAACTCCAGATAATTTGAAAACACACAGCACAGCACACTGGAGAAACTCAATAAATATCTTAGTTAGTAACAATAACAACATGCAGATGGCTAATTGGCGATAGTTTCAGTAGGCATATTTTGACTCAAACTAAGAAGAAAAACTCTTTAATAATTAAAACTCTCCTTAAAAAGACTGTTACTGAAGTAGCACGTACACCCTCCTTCTGAACATGGAAACACAGCTTGGATCATCAGTCAAATTTACTACTCTATTATTCATTAAGTCCTTTTCCATGTAAAAGCAGGTGCACATACACCCTACTTTTTGAAAGTTCACGTCACACCGGTTGCCTTTTACCAAGGACGTATATTAGTACCTGTTTTTGCTAACCAAAATAAATCCACATGGTTTTTGCTTTTCCAAAAAAAAAAAAAAAAAAAGTCTAAAAGTGAAAATAGCTTTCAGCATTTATTTTGCAGCCTATTTGCCACTATTGAGGCAGTATGTACCGAGAGCAACCAAAGTGGCTCCTCCAAGTGCCTTGCTCCGGAACTACACTCAGCATCTCAGCATCAAGCAGCCATACCTTCAAAGTGTACCTCTGAGCATCTGTACTTTATCTCGATTTATTGTGTGCACCTGTTAAGAAGATATGTCCTAACGCCTCAGAAAAGCCTAAGAGACCTTAATTTTTAGGTCTGGGAAATATATTTAAAAACTTCATATAAAGTAATAGTAATTGCCTCATCACCTCATCCTTTTATGCCATTTCAGCTTATGAAAGGTTTCTTAGGAATGTTCTACTTTCAGACAGCGGGAGAAACCTGCACTGTGATTCTCTGATTTTAGTGAATTTCATAATTTTGGTTTAAGATACATTACCACATACTTTCTGAATCATAGTAAATTACTGGTAACTTAAATGTTATCTTTGGGTCCAAAGTACTAACAGACCTACCAAGTCACATGAACAAGTACCCACTCCCAAACCTAGCTTTATATACTCTCATAAATTTTCAATCTCTTATAATTTTCATGTAATTTCTAACTCTCCAAAACACACCCAGGAAGGAAATTCAAGGACAGGAAGGAATTGTGAGTATTTTTGTTTTTCTGTATATTGCCTTTTAAAGAAGAAAAGTGATTAAGCAAAACAAGTCAAAAGCAAGCTGAACTTTTTCTTATTGAGCCATGGAGAACAAAAAGCCTACCTGACTTATGCTAAAACTAGTGCATTTTAAACAGAATCTTAATACCCTAATCAAGGAAACAAGAAAAATGAAAAGTAAACATCTTGCTTTTGTTATTTAGAGGTAAAAAAGATGACAAATATTTCTTGCTCAGCATTTTTAGGCTCACTTCATAGTATAAAACTCCAACTTCTACTCCCTCATTCACCTTATTTCCTGTTTCTACATCTGTGCCTCATGAAACTTTAAACTGTATATAAATGATAAATGTCTTTGATCTTAAAAAAAAATCTTGCCTCCATGTAGTTTGTGACTTCAAAAGTTACCTTTTGTTTTCCTTGAAAACAACTTAATTGTATTTGAATCATCCATCTGAAAGAGACCTCCAATATTCTACCACATGTACTATAACTGAGTGTTCACTGTGCTCTAGAAATACTTTACTGATAACCATACATGTAATCCTTTTAACAAAAAGAGGTGGGTTTTATTATCTTCATTTTACAGATGAGGAAAATGAGGTTCACATTAGTCAAATAACTTTCCCAAAGACACACAGCTAATATATAATAAGTTTAAGGTCTAAATGCAGATATACTCAACTCCAATCTCCATGATCTTTGACCATCTTCTTTGTATCAAGTTTTACTGAGTATCTATCACCTACCAAGCTCTGTCCTCAATGAAAAACTAAAAATAGTAAAACCACTGCCATCAATGGTCTCACATCCTAATGCCAATGACTAACAATGACTAAATTAATGAATGAAATCCAGCAAGAGAATTTTATAATAAAGGTAAACATTAAGTGTAACAATGGTCCTACAGACAGAATACTCCACTATGCCTATTTTACAACAAAAGATAAATATTAGGTGTAACATTGGTCCCTAAGGACAGAATAATCCACTTTGCTTAGCCATCAGTATATACAATGATTGAATGTTCACTGCTAATGTAGCTAGTCCTTGGCCAATAATAATAATAATAATAATAATAATAATAAATAAGGCTCTTTCCTTCAGCGGATTCTGCTTCCTCCTTGACTGTAAGCATCAGTCATGTCAATGTGCCTAGATTTCACTAAGGCTCACTTAACAGCTGGATGATCCCAAGTGAGGTTTCACTCACCAAGAAGTATCTATCTAGTTGTCTGGTGCCCCATTTCCGCAGATCTCTTTTTAAGAACAAATACGTTAATTGAAAATATATGGCACTTTCAAATACTGTATACCAGGCAGTCAGTTAGTAAGAGGGTAGGGCTACTGAGAGATTTATATCTTTGCCAAGGGGTTATTTTTGGTATCCCCTGAAATCACATGATATATGTACCCATTCATTTATATAGCTTTCTAGTTCCCGAAGTGCCCTATCAGGCTGCTACCATTACTCTTCCACATTTTTGCCATCTGGGGAAATAATATTGTGCTGTCACTGCAACCACATGATAACCCTCCCATGGGCCACTCCTGGAGCTTCTGACCTTCAGCACTCCTCTCCCTGATTTTCTTGGTACTCACAACATTCTTTTTATCACTTCCTTTTGTAGATATTTAAAAACTGATAATATACATCCATCTAAGTCTTATGTCTGTGTCAGTCATTTCTAAGACATCTCATAAGAACAATTTTTATTTTTTACTAGACTCCAGGGACCGAATTTCCACCCCTTAAAGCTTGACCTTTGTAGAAATGGCTTATTCTTATTTTATTTAATGACTCTTTCACCATAATTTCCAATTTTTTTTAAGTATCAAAATCAACCTTTCATTGTATAGAGATATATTTGTGGCATCTTTCTGATGTGAGCACAGCATTTGCTGTTTGGTTTTCCCTTTGTCTGGATCTCTTTACCATGGCCTAATATGGACAAAGATCCTAGAATATATTACAAATTACCCATGGGTGGGCACCACATACAAAGTTTAAATGTTGCCACATATCCAATTTGATTTTTTTAAGCACCTATCTGAATTCTACACAACAAAAGTTTTAATGACCTTTCCCATGAGGTTTGAGAGAACCCAGTGACACCTTTACTAGTGTGAAAACCAAATGTTTAGTTTCAAGGATAAAGGGAAGGCCTAACTGAAAAACTATCTATTACTTCCTCATCTGTTCATAATGGACCAAGTTCTCTTAAAGCAAGATTTTTTTTTATTAGCAAGACAAGTCAATGCAGAAGTGATATGGATTGAATTAAAAAGTTGCCTCTTGCAAGAAAAAAATAAATTACTGTCATCACCATGAAGTTCAAATTGTCAACTCTTATGTCCCAAAAGCCAATTAACTGAGTTGTTAATACTTCCACAAAATGGCTGACCTGTAGAAGCTTCTGGGGACATTGAGGACTCTTTTCAAAGTACAGAATTCTAATATATCCTAGACCTATTGATTACAATTCCCTGTTAAGTTCCTTGAAGATCTGTATTTTTAAAATGTGCCCAGGGCATCTGGGTGGCTCAGTCAGTTAAAGCATCCTACTTTGGTTCAGGTCATAATCTCACGGTTCGTGAGTCTGAGCCCCACACTAGGCTCTGTGCTGACAGCATGAAGCCTGCTTGGGATTCTGCATCTTTCCTTCTCTCTCTACCCCTCCCCCACTCATACTGTCTCTAAATAAATAAATAAACTTTAAAAATGCTTAAAATGTGCCCCCCGTTGAGTGGTGGGTAGAGGAGGGGAGGGAAGTCAATTTGCAAACTGTGGCATCAGAACAATGGTAATGAGGTCAAGGTTTGTAATGGTGTTTGAGAGACTGTTCAGATGTTCTAACAAAGGAGGTAAGTTACGTTACCAGCCTTGCTGAAACCGCAGTGCTCCTTTATACAGGACATTTTTTTTTTTAATTGGGAATGACATGTTTGAAGTAGTTGAAGAAAAAAGCAACAGTGACTTACTCTAATAGGTCACGACATTACTCTTTATAAACAATAAGAGGGCAAGTGCCAAATCAAATTGTCCTCACATGCATCAGTTCAAATTCTGGCTTTCTTTTGGATCAGTCAGCTTCTCTCCCTTCCCAACACAATGAATGACTCCTAACTTCATTCAGTCCTCTCACAAAGAATACCACTGGTCACAGCAAGTACATACAGGTCAGTGCAAATCCAACTGCTCTCCTAGGGAAGCAATTCAAAATGGATGCCCTGCTGACTGTCAGTCAGATAACTGCATTCTTTTATCTCAACAAATAATCACTACAAAGACAGTCATAACAAGCCATCACATAATTCTTTTAGGTTGACATAGCATCAAAAATAGCTTTTCCCTAAGTTTAACAGAAGATTTCTGGCAAATGTTGCCACTAGCTATCTGCAAAAATTCTATGGTTAGCTTGTGAATGAGGATTTCCCTGTGAACGAAAATCACAACTGACCAATTTAGGGATTTTCATCCCTCTGGCAGTAGTGTAGTCCAATCTAAATTTGATTGTCTCCTTGAATGGAGTAATTTAATTTTCTCCAAATGTCTACTGACTTTAGACTGCCAAGTCTAGAAAATGAAATGGAGAACTGGGTCAGTTGACCAGGTAATTCAGGCCAAAAAATAAAATATTGCTTAGAAACTTCATATAACATATGAGTTGTTTTAATTTCCTCAATTACCATTTGTCTTAGTAGTCAAATTTTCTGGTTTATATCTGAGCTATGTAATAAAAAAAGTTATTTAAGATGAAAGGGAACCCTGCTCTCGGTTCACAACTCTGGCAGCATCCCTGCACATTACTTGGTGGAAAGTAAAGACTAACAATTACTGGAGATTACTTCAGCTGCTACTATTCTGAGTGAGCTATCCTGTGGTCATAGGCACACAGCAATTCATAGGCAAAAAAGTCAAGCAGAAAAGGGAAAACTGCACTTAGTAGAATACACATTTTGTATAAGATATAATTTGAATGTGTAAAGAGATGTCTTGAAAAATGGCAACTATTATTGCCTTGTTTATATTCCTTACTGTCACAAACCTTGAAAACATCCATTCTGAAAAGTTATAGCTTTATACCATGTATAAGAGTCCCACATAAAGAAGAATCTCATTGGTGCTTTTAGTAATATATGACTGAAATTGAATGAAACCATTCTCTCTCTCTCCCTCTCACTCTCTCTCTCTCTCTACCAAAAGGACAAGCAATAAGACACTAATTTTAAGGGAAATATGACCTTAGGCACTGCAGTTTTGTTTTTGCTTTTTAATTCAGTGATTTCCAACCACTGTAATTCTTCAGTGCAAATTCCTTGGCTTAGGACAGCTGGCTGAACCTGAACTACTTAATAAATCATCTAGTTGAACATATGATCACTTATTCCTCGGCTGGGGGAAGTCAAAGGTCTTTTGGGTATACAGAGCTATTTGAGGACCTGAGAAGAACGAATATTTCTTTTAATGTTACAAGCATAAGTTAAGCTATCTGAACAAGTGGATCTACCTCATTCTTTGGAACTTTCCCTCTCACAAACTGCCAAAAAGCACTTCCTGACAGTCACAATGAATAATGCTATTTAGAAGCCAAATTTCCAGGAGCCTCTTCCTGTTACCTATATATACACAAAGATATACAAAGATGAATTACTACCCTTTTCTTAAAGAAACATTACTTTAAGACTGGTTGTTACAGGAATTTTAAAGGAAAGTCCAGATCATCAGTGGTTGTTGGAGGGGTTTCCAAATCCTTTGCAAATCCTCTGAGATCACCTAAATTGGGCAGGAAACAAGGAAGATCAAAAGGGTCAAGCTGAGTCCATACTTCCAGTTCAAGGGGGAAAAAATCTGCTTTATTGAACTGGTTTGCCCTGCATGAAGGAAAAATAAATGTTAAAATGGGTGTATTATAAAAATAATAATATCTGTGGTAAAACCTAAATGAAAATTTTACAAACTTGTTTAGCCCATCAGTTGAGTCATTAAACAAGTATTATTGAGTACCTACTTGTGACAGCTCCTGTTCTAGGGGCCCTTGAGATACACCAAGGCAGGTTAGAAATCTCTGCCCTCTTGTATTCTGGAGGGAGAAAAATAGACAGTAAACAGTAAACAAAATAAATGAAAAAAAATAAAGTATGCTAGAAGGTAATAATTTTTATGGAGGAGAAACCAGATTGGGGTATGATGGTTCAGGAGAAGGGCAATTACAGTACTGAATAGAATAATCAGAGTGAGTCTCTTGAGAAGGTGCCATTTGAACAAAATCTTGAAGGATGTGAGGATGCTACCCAATTATTTAAGTATTTCAAGGTAATTATATGTTATTTTCTAGCAAATATACTATGTAGGAAGAGAAGTGCCTAATTAGTTATTCCTTGAAAATCTGGTGGAAGAGAAGTCCCTAATTAGTTATTCCTTGAAAATCTGGTTTTCAGTTGACTAAGCGGTTAGTGTAAGCTCAATTCACGTATCACTCTTTGGAGTTGTTACTAAGGCAAAACAATGATATACAAAAAAAGTTTTTTCTCAGGTACTTCCAGTGCACAAGAAAATGTTTACTTCTCTGTTCCCTTCAGACTGTAAATTTGCATCTAAAAAACAGCACTTTGTTGGGGCTCCTGGGTGGCTCAGTTGGTTAAGCATCCAACTCTTGGTTTTGGTTCAGGTCATGATCTCACAGTTAGTGGGTTTGAGCCCTGCATTGGGCTCTCTACTGTCACCACAGAGTGTGCTATAGATTCTCTGTCCCCCTCCTCATTACCCCTGCCCCGCCTCAAAAATAAATAAACCTTTTAAATAAAATAAAATAAAATAAAATAAAATAAAATAAAATAAAATAAAATAAAATAAACCAGCACTTTGCCAATGAACTCCTAGGTTTGTTCAAAGGAGAGGCAAGTCAATTTGAGCTTCATCATTCTATTAAAGAGAAAGATGAAAATGTGAAGAGTTACAGAAATATCTAAATAATTTTGATTAAGTAAAGTCAACCTTTAATGCTTTATTGTACCAATATTCTCTGTAGTATGGGCCATCAGGACAATGATGTCCAATTAGTTATAACTTAAAACAATCACAGAATCATAAATTATAGGTAGTTATATGATGGACAAAAGATACTAAGAAACTAATACTGTTTTTAAACTTTTGGCAATTACAGATCGTTTTAAAATTCATTTAATCTAAACATATATAGTATCTTCTTTTATTTTATTGCCACCACTGATAAAAACCATCTTCTAAGACTTTCGTAATTTGTCATGTAACATATTCTTGAGAATGGAGTATTTTCTTTTTTTTTTTAATTTTTTTTTCAACGTTTATTTATTTTTGGGACAGAGAGAGGTAGAGCATGAACGGGGGAGGGGCAGAGAGAGAGGGAGACACAGAATCGGAAAGAGGCTCCAGGCTCTGAGCCATCAGCCCAGAGCCTGACGCGGGGCTCGAACTCACGGACCGCGAGATCGTGACCTGGCTGAAGTCGGACGCTTAACCGACTGCGCCACCCAGGCGCCCCAAGGATGGAGTATTTTCATTTAAGATTTATACATGTAAGGCTATATAACTGGCACAAGGACAAATACAGGATCTCAACCCTGGTCTTATGACTTCTTGAAGTCTTACAACACACTGTACTGCTCTCTTGTTATAATGTAAAATTTTACACCACTTGAAATGAGAATCAATAGCATCCTAAACAATACTGTATGATTGGTTTCCTTCACACTACCTCTAAATTTATTTTGTAAGAATAAGAATATGAAACATTGTTTCATGATTATTCCTGTATAAGGAAAGTTTTTAAAGTTTCCTAAGGTTGGTTATTTTATACCAATTATTTTATTTTATTTTTTATATTAAATATAATTCATTGTCAGGTTGGTTTCCATACAACACCCAGTGCTCATCTTATACCAGTTATTTTAGTTCAAAGTCTGTACAGTGTGTTGTCTATCATAATAAGCAATACCTCCTAGCATTCGTTAAAAGAGTGTCATTTTTTTAGATGATCTGTAATGTCCTTCCCTGCTCCAAAATTCTAGGATTCTATTTAAAGACTCAGATTTCTTTTTTTTTTTTTTTTCAACGTTTATTTATTTTTGGGACAGAGAGAGACAGAGCATGAACGGGGGAGGGGCAGAGAGAGAGGGAGACACAGAATCGGAAACAGGCTCCAGGCTCTGAGCCATCAGCCCAGAGCCTGATGCGGGGCTCGAACTCACAGACCGCGAGATCGTGACCTGGCTGAAGTCGGACGCTTAACGGACTGCGCCACCCAGGCGCCCCTCAGATTTCTTTAGTAAATGAGCTAAGCGTTCTGCGAAATTACAATTTTCTTTAAAACCACTGGCCAACATAATTAAGAAAAATATATTCCCTCTTACCAGCTTAAATGTATTGATGTTTTTTAAAAAATTTTTTCTAATGTTTATTCATTTTTGAGAGACAGAGAGAGTGAGTGGGGGTGGGGCAGAGAGAGAAAGAGACACACAGAATCCAAAGCAGGCTCCAAGCTCCAAGCAGGCATCACAGAGCCCGATGTGGGGCTCGAACTTAAGAACCATGAGATCGTGACCTGAGCTGAAGATGGACGCTCAAATGACTGAGCCACCCAGGCACTCCTGATGTTGGTCTTTAAACAAAATATAGATTAATGAAAAATACATTTTAAAATGGACAGATAAAAATCATTATTTTGGAAAAGGAAGCATCATTTTAAAGTCCAGTATGCCATGAGTTAAACTTTTTTGCTATTTTTGATCTATTTCAGTAAAGCACATCTAAATTTATATTTACACTACCTCATTCTTAAAAATATTAGACTGTGGAGAGTCCTTTCTGTGTTCTTCTCAGAGGATAAATTAATCTACTACAAGTCGAATAAAATCCTTGTTTAGTTTATTATTCAGTGTTGCCACTGTTTACAGAATATATGAAGACATGGGAAATATGTTACCACAGAGCCAGACTGCAGAGATTGGAAGGAGCTGGGACCTTTATTAGTAATAACTATAATGACAAAATTGATTCACAGCAAGAGATAATACATAAATATTTACTTTTCAAGTAATTTCTCTTGATTGTACCCAGAGGTGATAGGCATGTAGGCCAAAGAAGAACTGAAAAATACCATATTCTAAATAGTTACATAGCCTTTTATGTATGTCATATTGATGAAGATATTTATAAAGATGATGAAGATATTAATGTCTGATTTATAAAATGAAATTCTAGTCTTTCCATGTTCTATAACTGTGAATGAGGAACATCCCCTGGTACTGCAACAGTAAAAGTAATAACAAATAATTCAAGATAAATTATTGCTTAGTTTACATACGCACCAAACATAGGCATTTCAATGTGGTAAAATTCTGTCAACATTCACAAATGCTTCTGAATAATGAATACTTAATATTATAAAGCTAAATGAGGAAATATGATATAAAAGCATACAGAAGAAGAGCGATATGGTATTTTCAAAATCAAATTAGTTCCACATCAAAAACCACAGTGAAATATATTAAAAGTTATAAAACAAATATACATCGTGATGTTAGTTATTTGAAGCTGGGTACTTCATATACAAATTGGTTATACAGCAATGCAAGGGTTGAAAGATGGTTACAAAAATCATAGAAACAAAGAGAAATGAATAAAAATATGAAATGATTTTTCTTCTAAATATTAATAATATCAAATATATTTTAAGAGTAAATATAATGCTAGTTGTGGTGTGACATCGCAGATAAAATTTTAAATATATAATCTTTGTTATTGTTAATTGTAGTGGAATCAAGCATATCTAGTTACTGATACAAGTCATTTTGAGAAAAATCTGTTTTAATTTTTTTAATAAATTATTTTAAGATCTTCACTTTCACTAATACAATCGAGTTTAGGCATTTTTACAATAATTATATACCTGACAGTTGTATTTATAATACCTTGGCCTTCTGGCAACATGAGAAACCTGGATAATCAAACAATACATGTTCATTTGAAATGGTCAAATGGACATTCACTTTGCAAATATGCTGTAGAGTTTATGAATGCAGGAACAGCAAATATGCTCATATCACAAGATAAGACATAAACTTTGGTTCTTTTCAAAGCTTACAATCCAAACCCAATCTAAACAGGTCTTATGGTACATCACAGTTGATACAGTGAGATAGAAAACAACAACAACAACAGCAAAAAAACAAACAAAAAACCTCAATGGGAACCACATCAGATAGCATAACATCAGATTTAAATTTCAGGAACATTTCTGTGCCTGTCATTGTATGAATAGTGAAAGCTACAAAATAAAATCTGATCATTTACCACTGTGACCACAAATTACATTAAAAGTCTTGAAAACCCTTAAATACAAAGATACATGGACTTCATTTTCTTACAGACCCACTGCAGTGCATATGCCAAGGCATATTGAAGTGATATTGGAATGATGCCTTACTAGACAGAAAAGGATATGAATGACAGGAAACAAAATAAAGTTGAGAGACAGAGAACATTCCATGTAATTTGTTGCTACAATTTTTTTAGTTATTTCCATACATTTCCTCTTCCTTTTCCACCCTCTACTTTGTCCACTCCAAACCCTCCATGTCCTCCTCCACACCTATGTCTTCCAATGTGTGCCCACAAGTCCCCCACCTCACATACACACACTTAAGTCATAAAAATGGTAAATTCAAGATACAACAAGGAAAGTATTCTGTAAATACAATGTTTAAAAAGAAAGACAAGTCTCTGCCCTCACGGAGCTTACATTCTACTAGGAAAAGTTGACGTTAAATATAAATATATAATCACCCATATAAATATTACCACTAAAATCATTGTTATAAAGGAAAATACAAGCATCCAAAGTACCAAAATGAATTTTTAACTTATGCTTATGAGCTATTAACCAGTCATAATGGCTGGATTTGCAGTGTAGCTTACATTTTTGGCATTTTCTGATTTAAATGGTCATTCATTTCTCTCAGACAACTGTTAGAGTAAAATATAAGTAAATAAAGTAATTATTGAAATGAAGTGACCAGTTAAACAACCATGGGAAAACAAAAACAAAAACAAAAAAAATAACTAAATTCCCAGGTAAATAGACAAACCTGAATTCTAAATACAATGGAGAATAAAGTTAGCATTGTCAATGGTCCTCATGATACCAATGACAAATTTCAAGCCTAAAAAAGAAAGCAAACACAATTTCACAAAAACCACTTGAATCTATCTAGCAATGAACAGCAGAAGTAAGGTTGGTTCTGGATAATACCTATCTCTAGGTATCCCAAAGAAAGCTATGATTCATTGAAAAAAAAGTTTACTCCTAACTATCCAGGTAAAGGTGACATGTCCTTCTTTAGAAAACATGAAAACAAATCCAAATAATTAACTCTAAAGTGTGAAGCAGAATGACCAAATGAAGTTATGAGGCAAGATGGCATATGGGAAGAGTGAAAATGTTTCCCATTATGATTCTACCAGCATACAGCAATGATCTTTAGCATGTCTCCTTAACATGACTTAGTTGTTCTTGTCATGTACAAATTATAAGGTATTTTGCAGTTTCCAAACTCTGAAAAATCAATAATTAAGGAGTATGAAAAGATCCACACCACCTATGTAAGGACACATCACAAAATGGTATCAGTGCTTACCTCCAGGAAGAAGACTGAGGAGGATGAAGAATGTTCTCTTTAGATAAGTTACTTTTTTCTTTTAAGGAATGACCTTCATCTATCATTGGGGATTTAAAATTTTAGAAAATATTTAAGAACTCAAATAGAAAAAAAAAATGATAATAATAACATTCCTGAATCCAATTTTGCCTCTGGATTCAAAAAAAGGAAAGTCTTTGATGCACAGATGTTTCATTCCAGAGTCCCTTGAATTCACTACTGGTAAAGAGGAAAGCAGTGTCAAAAAATTCTTCAGAATTATGTTGTATGGAAAGATTTAGGAAGTGTTAATTTACAATGCAAATCAGTTATTTCAGACTAGAAAGGTTCAACAACTATTTCATGCACAACTAGGATTTAACTTGACATAGGAACCTACAATGTAAAACTTCTAAAATTTTTTGACTCCTTCAACATGTGGCACAGGACAAGGAGAGCTATGTCAGAGAGCCCCTGATTCACGCTATCTTTATGGTTTCTGAATGCCCACATTTTTTTCCACTCTCATGGTACTTGCATTCTGTCATTTATACTAACTTGTCCACATGTCTTCATTTCCCTACTACACTGACACACTTTGAGTGTGGATGTCACGTCATAGTCAAGATTGTATTTTTGCTCAGAAGGCAGATTTGTTGAATTGATTTGCAATTAAAGGACTTACAAATCATGTTTCTCATTTATATATATCTAATTAACCAACATGTAAATGTTACCACTCTGATTTGCAAAATACTCAAATCCATCTGAAAATCTTCTTTCCCTATTTAACATCAAAAAGCATCCTGGTCCCATTAACAGAAGAAAAATGTAAATGAAAAACCAAATTCCTGTGCTCTGTAGTTTTGTGCTGATTAAGGAATACTACTTGATGAAAAATAGTGAAGTAGAAATATATTTGACCCATATGTCAACAGAAAACACTTAAGACTGACATACTAAAACTAAATGAAGTGACACAACATTGATGACATCAAAACAAATATCAGCTGAATATAAATATGAATTATTCTATAGGTAGAGTTAAATGGTTATAGAATTATAAAATTATTTTTGAGTTAATTTTTTACAACATCATGTTTATATATATGTATATTTAGAATATTTATTACATGTGTATATACATTCATAGATACAAACACATATGCATATACTGCACTCAGTCAGTAAAATAAAGTATAAATACAGTTCCCTCTACGCCATCCTGAGTACTCTAATAAGGAACATGGTGTGGAATGCCCACTAAGAAAGGGAAGTAGATGGGAATTTGACCAAAAAACTTTAGAAAGTGTCCCAAATGGTACATAACATTTCTAAAACAATTGATACATACTGTCATTTGTGTAGTTGCTGGAAGGCTTAAAATAAGATTAAATTATATTATTGGAAATGGTTGACCAAAACACAAACTACAATAGCATATGATCTCTTTATTGGCTCAAAATACCCAAGCAACATTTGTTTTGAAAGCTTTAATTTATACATTTAAAACTTTGCTATTATTTCTTACTTATTGCCTGGCTCATGTTCAGGTGCTTTTCAAGCAGAAAAGTTTCCCTGCTAGATGACACAATGTAAGGGTGAAGAACTGCGAGCTTCCGTCCCAATTCACCAGATTAACATTCAGAGCACAAGAAAACTCAGAGAATTTAAGGATAAGACAAATCCCTGCATTTAAAATAACAAAAAACAAAACCCACAAAAAAAAAAAAAACAAAAAAAAACTACAGACCAAGGGAACATTCACTAACACATAGTTCAAATGATTAGCTTAAAGGCTATGATACATATTTACCACAGCTACAGATCACCTACTTATATTTAATGGCAACACTAAACACACGGTCAATGGTTCCAAATGGCAAAGTAAGCATGCTTTTCAATCTGGCATCAGTGCTGTCAAGGAGCACACATGCCTGACTTACCAAGTGATGCAGAAATGTATACCTGCATGGTAACGTTCTTAAAACAATGTTAGTATGTGCAAAAGAAAGAACAGGCTTGTCTTGTTTCCTTGGCTTTTTCACGGTACTACCTTTCCAGGTTCTTATGGAATTAATGTGTATATATAACATCTAGCAGGCAAAGAGGTGATGATCGCACAGCACTACACTTCAATGCTGCACATGCTTACACTTACATCCCAATGCAAAATGGTTGGGGCAGGTGTGCTCCTGAGCTCAATGTTTGAAGATGACATATTTATGGTAACTACACTCATCATTTAACTACCATTAAGTGATACTGCAAAAAATTACACTGAAATCTGAAGTTAATTTCTAAATATACTAATTATATAGGCAGCTGACATGATAAAACACTCTAAAGAGCAAAAAAAAAAAAGGGCAACATTTTGATGGAGTTTTCTTACCTTAAATTCACAAAATATTAACACTCATACCTACCTCCCAGTGCCCACTACTAATACAAAAAGATCTAAATACATTTGCGTAACTTACACACACTATAATTCATATAGATGATATTAAGAAGAAATAAAATAATGTAATACCTTTACTTTTACCTATGGATTTGATGAAATGGTTCCAAGAAGAAAGGGTTTCCATACAAAGAGAATAGAGAGAGAAACAACAGTAAGAATTATGAATATATGTAAATGTAGTACTCTTTGAAAATTAAACAAGACAAGAAAGCATAAAAAAGGGTCTGAAAATACATGGAGATATAATCAGTATTTGTTAAGAAATCTGCCCTTTTTAAAAGGAAATACATGCAAGGAAACTGAAAAGTCCATGCTCACTTTTAAAAGATTACACAAAAAAGAAGATACACAATGACTATACTATAGGTAGAAAAAGTATTGATTCTGTGAAACACTATACTCAGCATTCTAAAAGCCAGAAGCCAAAGATGTCTGGATGTTCCCAAACTGCCATGCATGGGTGAAAAATGGACTCTTTCTGGTACAGTAGATTAAACTGAATATACTATTTCAGATATTAACTTCTGATGGTTCTCGTTTTTTCTTAACTATAGCTACCCTTAACTGCATATGCTTACAAATGTATGCAAAGTCTCAATCACAAATTCTTATGTCTCATTTATTTGCAGATATTATAGTGCAAAGAATGAAGGAAAATAAAAGTCAAAGGAGCAAACCAAAATCAAACTAACAAATAAAGGGGAAAAAACATATGAAAAAATGTGAACAAAAGTTATGTATTTAATTTGCAGCCAGATAATTTGCAAGCATTTGCCCATCCTTTGCAGTGATGGTTTAAAGCAGCTACAGAACAAGAAAACACTGAAAGCAGAGTGGAAAAGGAACAGAGCCCATACCTTGGTCGCCCATCATCAGGTGCGCCAGACCTTGAAGGGAAACAAGAGCACAGTCAGCAATAAACAAGGGAGCATGGGAAGTCAGGGTTGTCACGGTGACAAAAATGTTCAGTGACAGACATCTTGTTTCCTATGAGACATGTCTGTATCACAGAGGCAAATCAAAAAGCATTCTTTCAACCCCTGGTTGGAATGCTTTGGGGCAAAGAGTTAATAGTACTGTAATTTAAACACTGGCATATGCTGCCCTGTGTATTTCTTCAATGTATCAGTTGGAACAATGAAGAGCATGACTTAAAATCCAACCAATCATCCCTTAAATATTGCATCTGTCCTTCATGCCCTTTGATGATACTGCCACCACAGGGCTTGTTATAAAATTATATTTTTTAAAACCCAAAGGAATATCTGAAACATGGGCTGGGTCTGATCTTTTTCCCCTCATCAAAAAATGAGAAGTTTTATAATTAAATTAAAAAAGTCCTTAGTCACACTGAAATGATAATGCAGAAATGTCTCCTTGTCTGACACATGTAGCAATTGACTAAGCTTGTTCAAATACAAAAATAGATTATTAAACATGCAGCTGTAAAGTCAGAATTTACTACAGAATGTTTTTAGGAAACAACGGATCAGCTTTAAATAGGCTCAAGAAATTTCCCATGGAGGACAAAATTATTTAGTCTTTCACCTAAACATTACCTAAATAGTGAACCATAAGTTGATATATATATATATATATATATATATATATATATATATATACACACACACATATACATATATAATACATATTAAGTTTTATGTTTTTATATAAATACTAATTTCATCAGGGAAGTTTTCTAAAATAATACTGAATTCCCTTTATTTAAATACTTATTATCTGTTACTTGACAATTGACTTCAGAGTGAAGTTCACTCCTCTACTAAATACTGCTAATGTTCTTAAAACAAACAAACAAACAAACAAACAAAAAACAACAACAAAAACAAAAACTCTTTCACTATCCAAGAAGGTATTTTTTACTGAGAAGTATTAATTCCTAGTTCTTCATTCCATATTCAGCAACAAAGCTTCTCCTCAATCCATGTCTATTTCAAGAACATGGGAAAATGTTACAGCAATATAGTAGTACATACAGCAATTTCAATAAAATTTATATTTCCTAGTATTATTTAAAATATATTTGAGACTTTATTGAGCTACATTATACATTACTTGCACCAATACTGAAATAATGTGCATTATTTCCTTAAAATTTTAGGAGTATTTAAACATTCCTGTGGGGCAGTACATTTACAAATCAACATATAGTCAAAATATAAAGACAATTTAACATAGAAGTTTAATGCTTCTGTAGTATAGCCTCTTTTTGTATTTTCAAAATGATTTTAACAAAAACATCACACAGGGAGATTAAAAAGTTTATGATCTGTTGGTGATGATGTGTAGGTTATATAATTTTTCATGTAATTTCACTTTTAAAACTAGTACATGTATTTTCTAAAAAGAGTTAATAATTTTTTGTAGAGGAAATCAGGGATTTATCTCTCTATAAGATCTAACTTTTAGAAAATATATAAGATGCTTCTAATGGTGGTTTTTAATATCTCCTCAGTAAGGATGGAAGTTAGTAAGCCTCAAAAACATCCACATTCCTCATGCTAGACTTTCTTACCTCTAAGGGATCCCCACTAGAGTGCCAAAGTCATGTTATAAATAGGAATGTTACAATTATGATTGAATAGTTTATAGGCTATACTCTGCAAATCTTGTCAAAATTTTTCATGGGATGCATGTGTGAGGAAAGAGGCATTCAAGCTTTTAAAGCCCCTGGAATGCAAGTGGATTTAAAAAGAAGGAACAGAAACATGGACTATTTTATAAAATGTTAAGGAAATGCAAAAAAAGTTGAAAAGATACTTAAAAAATCAATCCCAATTAACATGCATCATATAAATGACACTGATTTTGAAAGATGTCAGACCTTCAGGGTAATATCCTCCTTATCAAGACATATTCACATGCTTTTAAAATTATAGTATAGAAAAACAGAAGCCATACAGAGAGCCAACACTTGGAAAAACACTCACTGATGATTACTTTTGAAGTTTTTCTCTATTTTATTCAAATAATGGAATAGAAATGTTCAGCAACTAAACAATTATATTGTTCAGAAAAGTTTCACAAATAATATGCTGAAACCTGCTCCTGACCAACTTAGCATCACCATGAATCGTTGAGACATCAAATCTTGGTGACTTTACCAGCTATTTATCTGTAACCTCAGATGGCAAGTCTTTTTCTAAGAAATCTGTCATTCCAAAAAAAAAAAAAAAAAAAAAAAAAAAAATAAAAAAAAAAAAAAAAAAAAGGGGTGGCGCAGTCGGTTAAGCGTCCGACTTCAGCCAGGTCACGATCTCGCGGTCCGTGAGTTCGAGCCCCGCGTCAGGCTCTGGGCTGATGGCTCGGAGCCTGGAGCCTGTTTCCGATTCTGTGTCTCCCTCTCTCTCTGCCCCTCCCCCGTTCATGCTCTGTCTCTCTCTGTCCCAAAAATAAATAAACGTTGAAAAAAATTTAAAAAAAGAAATCTGTCATTCTGTAAAAATGTTCATTATTCTTACAGAATGGCTCTATTTCAGAATATCGCAGCAAAATGAAATACGTTAAACACTTCTGAAATATATACGCTAGTTCAATGTGTCTGCAAGAACTGTTATGCTGTGATTATGTAAGTTGACAGAACATCACCATCCCTTACACAATTACCTAGTTAGCACTCTTATCCTTGAGAGATTTCTTAGGCAGTACACTGACATACATTTAAGTTCTTTAAAGATCAGAATGTTGAAATATGTTTTAGTTTGTTGGATTCGATAGGAAAAAAAGTATAACTTTCTCAAAGTTCCTTGATAGAGATAATTTCAAAAAAAATCTTTAAAGACTATGGTACTTTTATTTAACAAACACAGAATATCACAAACATACTTACCAGTAATCACGTTGGAGTGTTGTATACTTTCATTTCCAATGGCCAGTGGTTTATTTTTTTAATCTAAGTTTATGCCTCTTACTTAGAGTCAATGCTTTATTCTCTGTTTTTATATAAATCAAATCATTTGAAATTAAACCAATGAGCTTGGGGTGATGAAATGCTAAACATTTCCAAAAGAAAATAAATCATTTTGATCAAGAAAAAAAAATGGAGACCAGATCATGCACTGAACTCTGAAACTGCAAAGAAATACTTTCTCATTTAAAACAAAAGAAGCAGGATTGTATCATTTTTTCCATACAGAACACTGCAATAAGCATTCTAAGGTTTATATAGCATGCTGGAATCCATCAAGGGATGGAGTTAAGGCTGAAGGAGTTCCATATACTTAGGGACTGACGGGGCTGAGGGTGTGTGTTCTATATGAAAAGTGATACACAATCCAGAAATCAACAAATGCTCAGAAATAAGTTCAACTTACCGTCTAAATTCGAGATGTACTCTATTAACACTATGAAATAAAAGGCAAATGAGAGTTGGAAAATAAAGTAGAAAGCACCCACCTTCCACATTGTTGTCTTCTGAAAGCACATGACAAGGAGGGAGAGAAAAGGAAAAACATTCATTAAGCAGCATGCAGACTGGACCTTTGCCTTTGCATGTCTTCCTCATGCAAGGCATCAAACACATCATGCAAGTGCTCCATCGCTACCGTTCAAAGGGGAAAACAAAATCATGGGAAGCAGGTTCCCTCCTATTGGCAGCATTTTAAGAATGTGAGACAAAATTTCGGTAAACTGTCATGTCCTGAGCAAGGAATTTTAAAAAGTCTTTCACTGTCCTGTGCTAAGCAAACATTCTTACATGTCACTGATGTGGTTGTTCTAGGCAATTATTTTTAAAGCCTTATTATTATTATTATTGTTATTGTTATTGTTATTGTTATTTTTTTACAATTCCAAAAGATTATATTCCTAAATCTGATCTGGACTTGGATAGAATAAAGCCCACTGCCAAGAGCCATGAAATTTCACTTAAAGACACCCCAGTTCTACATCCATGTACCATCATTGCCTTTAAGTATTTCTAATACTTTTTTTTCCATAAACACAAATAAACCTATGTAACTAAAATTCATAATTTGGTTTATTTACAGTGTGCTAATAGTTCGTTACAAATAATGGTAGTTTACTGAATTTGTTAAAAAGTTATCTTTTAAATCCATTAACTAGAAGAAGTAATCACTGCAAGAGAAGTGATGTTGTTTTATCCATTTGGGGGCTGTCCATTAGGGAAAATTTGTCATGGTTTATTCAGTTTGTACTTCTGTTTAGGGTATAAGTATGAAAATTGTTATTATAATGACAATATTTGCTAAACTTTCTTTTATATTTCCATATAATTGACATATTTACATATCCTCGTAAATTTACATGTATTTCCATATGTGTGTATATATATATATATATATGTATATACAGATAGATACACATACACATATATGTGTACACAAGCAGATTTTCCATGTATTTCCTACACATAATCAATCCAAGTGTATGGGATTTGAACTATTTCCAGTAACTACTAAAAAATTCAAGTACACAGGGCTCAAAAATGATACACAGGGCTCAGCATACAGTAAGAAATGGAAGAGAAATCTGTCTTCCAGGAATAGGGCAACAGCCAGGTTTTAGTATTTATCACAATGCTTTCAATAATAAAATATATCCACGTTTACATTTCTAGTCTTATTCTTTTACTTAAATAGAATCTTAAAAGTGGTTATTTGACCAAAAGTGTTTAGGAAGAACAAAACAACAGCAAGAGTAGGAACTGGGAGAAAAATAACTTATAAATGTACCATTTCATAAGGTTAAACAAATAACTCTTTTTAATTGTTAAAATTATTAATGGATTAAAAGTCATCAATTTTGTTTAAAATATATCAACTGGAAACTGAAATATCAACATAGGCACTTTTAGGGATATGGTCTTAACAAATATAATAGAAGAATGCTAGTGGATAAATGTGTACAATAGCATCTATTTGCCAGACTTTATTTTAAAATAAATAACAAAAAAAAAGACTGAAATATTTGGTATGTGATATTCATTTCCTGATTGGTTTTGGTTTCTAATCTACTAAATAAGAAACTAGACTGAATTTGCTACTTTTCAATGGCAACTTTGACATGACATGAACACAAATATTAAAGATTTATTTTAGGGGAACCTGGGTGACTCAGTCAATTGAATGTCTGACTTCGGCTCAGGTCGTGATCTCACGGATTGTGAGTTCATGCCCCACATCCAGCTCACTGCTGTCATTCAGCATAGAGCCTGCTTTGGATGCTCTGTCCCCCTCTATCTGCCTTTACCAGACACGTGATCTCCCCCAAATAAATAATTATTTAAATAAATAAATAAATAAATAAATAATTATTTTGCTATATTATGTGAGATATCATACAAGATACAGATTATATTAATGTTTAAGATATACTTTCGTTTTATATTAACTGTCCTCTGAAATTTTACTCCCCATTTAAGGTGTGTTTTTATTTTTTTAAGTAAGATTTTTTAGTATAGAGGGTAAAACAACAAAATCAGGGAATTTAGAGGAGAGGCAACTGCCAAAAAAATCCACCAATTACTATGGCACTACTTAATTTCTATAAACAGAGACTGGCATATGGTTTTAAGTAGCACAGTCTCAGGAAAAGGGTTTTGTTTTGTTCTTGGTAAAGTGCTGCATGAAAATCTAATAGTAAAAGGAAAATGAAAACCAAAGTAAAACAGGCCTAGGATTGACACCAAATTTATCAATGTGCTAAGTAAGATACTAGGAAAGGAAGCTGTGGTAATAAAATCAAGGTCATTGATTCAGATCCCCTGCAAGTGAGTTCTTTCCCTTCACCGTTAACTAAAACACAGGGCCACGGATGGCGCCATTGATCTTGACCTGCCATCCAGCATGTTTCTGAGTTTTTATTCATAAAGAGAACCAGCTTAACTAATGGGACCCCCACTATGCAAATCCAAGGCATGTCCAACATGTAAACAAATCCTAACTTGACCAAATTCAGAAAAATGGTCTGTCTCAAAAGACTCAGATTAAAAAAAAAAAAAAATCAAAGTACTAGAGTAAATGAAGAGATAATATATTAACTCCTATATTTAAAAAAAATAGAAGAAGAAAAGGAAGAAAAGTGGCTTGGAACAAACTTCACTGAATTTCAGACTCAATCACATAATTTAAAAAAATGTTCTCTTTATTTGTATCATTCTATTCTACCCTTTTGGTATCTATTTTTTGGCTTTAGTTGATTTAAACTCTGGTAACCTACAGATGATCCCTACATTACTTCAGAATCTGGACATAATTGTAAATGGTGGCAGCTCTCCCATTTACAATCATTTGCCAGATGTTTTTCCTTTTCTCTTTCCCTTCGACTTGGTTTTCGGACTGCAAGAATATCAAGTTTAAAAAGAACAGTTTTCCTCATCACATCAACTCTTGCTTTCTCTTTGTAGATTCTTTTGCAATCAAATAGTATTTTGATTTTTAACAGCAACAGAGACAGGGGCAAAAATTGGCAAGCCACAGTATAAAGTTAAAGAAGTACATTTTGCTTTAGTGTTAAGGTAGAAAGCAGTCCATCCAGCCTTACCTGTGGACATTGTCAAGTTAGGGCAAAGCTCTTGGCTTGCAGAATACCCTGGCTTCTTAATTCTGCTCACCTAATAGTGCTGTGTGCATGAAGTGAGTCTTAGTAATCAACTTTACTATGATGACCATGCCACCTCTAAAGATCACACTGATTTTTTTCTTTTGATTGTGAAAATAAGGAATAAAATCATGAACAAGATACCTTAAATTTTCTTTTTCTTTCAGATAAGATATGCTTCCCTCACAAAAATGGGAATAGGCACCAGAACATCAGTTATGTTATGAATAATTTGTGTGCTGTTGACATGACGAGAAGCTGCAGACTGTTAAACTGTATGTTTTTGAATTACTTCAAAAGAGCATCTCCAGGAAAAAAATTTTCCTTTGGCCTCCCAGCTTATAAGAATCCAAGGACAGGAAGTTTAACTTATCATGAGTTTTTTTTTGCACATAATTTTACATACTTCTAGGAAAAGAAAAATGAGCAAGAAAACAAATGTATTTGTTTCAATGTAAAGAAAATCAGGAATTTAATGATGACCAGGAGATAAAATTGATATAAAATATCACCAGTAACTCCCTTTTGTACAATCAGTATTTAAGGTTAGCAATATGAAAGCTTCATCTAAATCTACAAGCAAGAGTCCACTTATTTGCTACATTTTAAGTTTAAAATTGGCTGAAAGAAATCTGTCAACACTTGGGCATTCCTTCTCTGTTTTGGCTTCCTTCCTTCTCTGCTAGTTGCCAACGACCAGCTCCCTTTATTTTCTGTGGCTCCTTCTCTCCTTCATCAAAACTCCCTTTACTGCAGGTTAACTTGCCATCCAGATCTAGCCATACAAATGGGGTATACAGTAAAAAAGTGGTGGTGGTAATGGCCAGAAGAAAGAGGAATACAGAAAAGGTTTCCATTTCCTTCTTATATACATTTGATGTTGCTAGCTTCTATACTCGCCTTTCTGGCCCCTTGCAATATATTCAAGACTTTATCTCTCATCTTGGGGATTAAATGCCAGTATAGCAGAGTTTGGTTCCCATGGTGGCACAGGATGGAGCTTTGCTTTATTTTATTTTTCTTTTGGTTTTAACAGTGAAAGCCTTTAGAAAAACCTCAATCTTCTGGGAATGTTTCAAAAACTGGGAAACGGAGGAAAGCATTGAAACTGTGGGTTTGTGCAGCAGTCAGCTGGAGGAAGAGAAATGCTGGCCAGAATCAAGAGAAAGTTCAAACAACAAATGAAGCAAAAAAGGTCCATTATGGAGGCTTATGGAAGGAAAGAAACAGCCACAGCCTGGGCAGGGATCTGGCTAGTTTCCAAAACGCTTTTTTTAACAGGTGGCCTCAGCAAGTTATTTTAAATCTACCTACATGACACTCCCACCAAGCCCACTGGAATCACAGTCTTAGAGCATGAGGGGAGACAAGTAGAATAACTAATATTTCTTCTCTCTTCACTGATTATGAGTAAAAGAAGTAACTCTAAACCAATTTGCAGCAGCAAGGACATTCCTAACATCCCACTTGAACCCTATAAAAACATTTTCCCTATGAACATTGTGAGCAACATACAAGTTTACTTTTGGTACAGTATACTATGATTCAAGTATATTATGGTGTTAATGAGTCCTTTGTGAAGTGGTCTGAGTTTACTTTGCCTGATAGTGTTGTTCCCCTTGGAAACTGTGATATGAGTTGCAACATTTCAAAGAAATTTTGCAATAGTACTTTCCTAAGTTGCAGACTGCCTTTGTTTCTGGATCACACAAGTGCCAATTTTGTTACAAGTTTGTGGCATTCAACTCAAAATATTCCATCTTGTTAACAGGGGAAGGAAGGAAAGAACGATGAGCGGAAGGAAGGATAATTATATGGCAGATTCTTCTGGTGCTTAAGGTGTTCAGTGGACCTGATGAAATTTAACAGTTATTAGTCAATATATCAAAATATACACTAAATGACTCACATAAACTATATTGAATATAATTTCAAGTTTTATTTTCATGGGGGACTATGACAAGGATTTTGTTTTGCTTTCATAGCCTCAATTCTTCCTTACATCTAAACTTTGAGTTAACATTGCTATATTAATATCAATAGCTGAACTTAGAAAAGGAACATCACATATAAGAATGACCATAAATACTGTGACAAGAGTAGTCTACATGTGTCTGCTCATGTCACCCATTTTTACTGTTTTATTGCTTACATATAAATAAACTTTCCTAAGACAAAATTTAGCATGGTGTTACCAGGCATTTTCCTATCCAAACGCAACCACTGCTACACAGCTCTTCAAAGAAAGCTCGTTGAGGTGAGTTGCACTTCCTTTCTAAAAGTCTGAAGTCATCGTATTTTAGAAAGCAGAGGAGGAGAGCTCTTGTATTAGTTGGTAGAATGAATTTAAATACACCCCTATCTACCCAATTTACCACCTATTCTCATGGTTATATGAATGTCCAGTACTCAGATATGACTTTTTTTTTTATGATCAAATGAATGGGAGACCACCTCCAGGTATATGGTACCAGAAGAGAATACTCCACCAAGTGTCCTAGGTTTTCCAACATTAGGATGGAGTAGGTAAACTCTGCTGAAGACCACTCATGGCCTTTCATTTGAGAGAATACAGGCTAGATTTATGTAATTCTTTCACAAATCATTTTATTACAGAGAATTTTCAAATAAATTTCCAAATACTTCTGATTTTACTTATCTATACTTACTCAGACCAGTCCAAAACAAACTATCCAATTTCTATGAGAAAAAAGCAAACATTTTAATTTTGGGAACACTGTGTGAAAATATGACTAACTGAACCATAATGTAAAAAAAAGTCCTAAGTTTAGAGTTTAATAAATTAGATTTCTATATACTGAATAAAAAAAATGGTCCGTATAAAACTGACTAGTCAATTAAGCATATATTCATTCTTATATTTAAGGAAAATGAAATTTTATTTCAAAATAAGAAATACTTCATATTATTTTTAATTCAATGGACCTTTGCATATGTACCAAATAGTCTATAAGAAAAAATGCACTTGGGGCACCTGGGTGACTCCGTCGGTTAACTGTCTGACTTTGGCTCAGGTCATGATCTCACCATCCATGAGTTCGAGCCCCACATCGGGCTCTGCTGACAGCTCAGAGCCTGGAACCTGCTTCGGATACTGTGTCTCCTTCTCTTTCTGCCCCTACGCCACTTATGCTCTGTCTCTCTCTCTCTCTCAAAAATAAACAAAATGTAAAACTATTATAGTTATCTTTTCAACTACAGCACATTTCAACAGGAGGAAGATTGGTACAAAGAATTCTTCTGCTTCTCCAAAAACTGAAATCATTCAGTCCAATAGCACCTGAGGTTGAAATATGAGAAATTACTGTTTCAGACAAAAACTGGTCAAATAGCAATAGTTTAATGTGGTTAAATCTAACATTTTTAAGTTGATAGTTTTCCTACAGACTGTGCTATTCTGTCTCCTAAATGTAATGTAGTAATATCAAGTTACATTAAAACATTTCTGAATTCCTGAGAATCAATCCACAGAAAGCATACTGGAGTGGGAGATACAGGCTTCTAGGTATGGAACGTGTAAGTCATGTGAATGAAAGAGACAGCATGAGGAATGCAGTCAACTGTATCATAGCATTGTATGGTAATGGATGGTAGGTACACTTCTGATGAGCATAGCATGACTTATAGAGCTGTTGAATCACTATGCTGTACACTTGAAACTAATGTAACCTTGTATGTCAACTATACTTCAATCAATCAATAGCAATGATAAAAAGAACGGAAGCAGAAAATAGAGTAAATGAAGTTTTTATAAAATGTTTCATAAAGTTTTATGAAGATCTCAAGAAACTTCTTCTAAATGTTCAAGGGAAATAAGAATAAGAAATACTAATACCTGGGTCATCTTACCACTTTAAAGGTACTTTCATAAAAATTATATAATCTGTATCTCATCAGTTAATCTGCTATGGTTCAGTGACTTGCCCAAGACACCCAAATAGAAAGGAGAAGATGGTAAGAGTGTATAGAAAGTATGTTTGAAGGCTCTTTGTCCAGGTTTGTGTGGATTTCAAAAATTGCTTTAAAAAGAAATTGAACATGAGGAATTTGAATAATATAGGGTAAGGCTGGCATGTCTACTAAAGCTGTGTTATGTTCCTGGAACTATTACCAAATGTATCAATTAGCATCACTTTAAAAATAGTAATATAATATGGAGTAAGAAGATTGTATTTATTATTTCTTTGTTCCTTTTGTAAGAAGGCAGAAGTATTTAACAGAAAATATTCCTTTCTTAATTGCATTGTGTGTTGATTCTATAAAGTCAAGAAAATCTAATACTGTTTACTTTCCTTTACTGAAGAAAAGAATGCCTTGACATTCTTCTCCTCTGTACTATAGACATTATTTCTCAAAAGAAAAAATAAATGAAACAAAACAAACAGACCAAAAGAATCAAAACAAAACAAACAAAAAGCATATTTAGAAAACCTTTGCCCTACTTTAATAAGGAAAAAAGCAGTACAGGTTTGTAAATGTGTTTACCCATGGGCATTTTAACCACTAGAAACAAGAGGAAAAATTATCCACACATTTCTTATACTTTTAAAGGATTCATTTAATTCACAGCACACAAAATTTTGCATCCTGTTTAAAAACATCTGAAATAAAAGGACACTTTCATTCCCAGTCAAATATTTTGGAAGGTTAAGCAATATAATATGCATTTGCCACATAGAGTGTTTTTTCCCTTTCATTTTAGTGATAAAATGCAAATCTGATAAAAATGCTACTTTTATTCCTTTTACACACACGTTGCGTGATAAATCTGGGGACTGAGCAGCATGTTCTAAACTTTTAAAATTTGACTCAATAGACAAGTAAGAAGAACAACCAAATAGATTGTCCAAACTCCTATTTTCTTTAAAAAAAAAATAGGGGTGCGTGGGTGGCTCAGTTGACTAAGCATCCAACTCTTGGTTTCGGTTCAGGTAATGATTTTGTGTTTCACGATACTGAGTGCTGCGTCAGGCTCTGCACTGACACTGTGGACCTGTTTGGGATTCTGTCTCTGCCCTTCTCCTACTCACATATCTTTCTCTCTCTCTCTCAAAATTAATAAAGAAACTTAGAAAAAAAAACCTTTATGTTAAAGGCTAAAACGGTAAAATAAATTCTATATTTTTAAAGATTTCATAGATGTAGTTGTTTGGCCTAATATCTAGTACTTACTCATGCCCATATGAATGCAAGCCCATGTTGCAGAGGCAGCCATGAGCTTCAACAATTTACCCTTTATCTGCTGATTTACTGACCCATAAAATCAAATCACCACAAATACAAGCCTTAAAGGTAGCCTTGTAATTCCCTATCTTATCTTTTCCTAAAATGGCTATTTGCTGCTTAAGAAAAACATGTTAAAATATAGATTTCTTTTTTGGACTCTTATGAAACATATTGAAATGTTAATGCCATCATTCAGAACAGTCCATTTTATTATTTAAAATGAAACAGTATGATTATGATATGATATAACTAATTATTTCTTGACATATGTGTAAACTGCTGATTACTGGAAAGTCTGAATTCGTTTGACCCAAACTGAAGATTTAATTTTCAAAATAATCTCAAGTTATAATTTATTACATATTGATTTAAAATGTGTGGCAATGATATTGTAATCACTTCATGAGCTCCACTCTAAACATTAATACAAGCATGTGCGCCATATCTCTGACACAGGCACACATACCTATTTAATACTTTCTTTCAAAAACAAATTCAAACCTTCATACTTTCCTTAATAAAAATATTTTCCTACATAAGTTACTGTGGGTAGAATAAGAAACCATTTACAAAAAATATTTGATGATGTCATCAATAATAAAACAACTCCTACTACTTTACTTCATTGGAAATATATTTATCTACTAATAAATAAGCAATGCATAAATTATAAATTTCTCTCTTTATCTTTCCCTCTTATTTAACTTTATCTGTTTGTCTATATTAGAGAAGAAAAATATTTTCTAATTGTACTAATATGTTACCCATCAGACACATATGCCTAATTCCATGTCAATTAAATTAATTACAATTAAATAAAATTAAAAATTTAGTTCCTAAGTTGCAATAGGCAAATTCCACATTCTTAGCAGTCATATGTGGTCATTGGCTACCAGACCGGACATCACAGATTATGAACATTTCTGTCATCACAGGAAGTGCTTTTGGGCAGTACTGTTAAGGGTTTTAAGCAAGTTATCACTTCTCTGGTAATATTTTTGAATATACAGCTGTTCAAATAATGTATATGTTGTTTCCTTTTTTTTTGTTACTAGGGAGATAATTTAAATTCATAATGATATTTTTAAAAGAACACCTAAATTTAGATTTGATATAGTTATTGCATTTGTATACTGTGGAGAACTATACAATATTACCATTTTATCTATAAAATAAAAACACAGGCTGGGAAATAACTTTAATAAAAATTTTACTTTCATGCCAAAATGTCTTTGAATAATATAAGCTGTAGACAGTTATTACTCTTTTTGTCATAAGTCCCTTCCCTTGAGCCTCACAGATAATGAGAAAATACTAAATATGTTTTGATTTTTAAGTAAATTAAACAAGCAATCAAATATCTTTTCTCTTGCTTTCTCCACACTTTCTCAGTATTCTCCATTTAATATTATTTGTCATTGACTTTATGTGTAAACTACATAATAGCTTAATAGCAACAGTAGTTTTTAGATTAAGAAAAAGTACCCTCTATCCCATAATCTCATACAATAAATTCCCTTTCCTTATAATAAGTCAAAGATTTCCCTTTCTATAAAATAAGCCTCTTATTGAGTATTACATTAAGGGTAAATAAACCAAATGGGGAAATAAAGGGATCAACATTTCTGCAACATGGAAATACAGGAGAAAAGAAATATAAAAGAATAAAAAGAGCAGCTCAAACCTGTAGTTAATTCTATAAAAGTCCAAGATCCTGTTAAGGGGCTATTACATGATAACAAATGCACCATTGAGTAAGCAATAAAAACTATGAGTAGGAAGAACAGAAAAATAACTCTGAATATGGAAGCATTAACTGTGGAGTAGTAAAAGAAAAAAAAGTGGCAAAAATATCTAGGAGATAAAATGATGAACAAGTTTTCCATAAAAATGAGTAAGATGCACAACAAAAATTTAGAGTAGACCTACCAAGTCTATTTTGAGTATTTAAAAAAAAATGTAAGCTTATTCTTAAAGTTGAACAATGTCCACTTTATTATTGAAAAGTGCTTTTTTTCATGATTGGTTAGTGACATCCAAACTGTACACAGTAATGGAAATGAGGCAATATAAGAATGGAAAAAAATATTTATAGCCTCAACACCTTAATGGATAACATTTAATCTAGTTACCCCAAAGAGCCATTGTCCAGTAAATTAAGTATTGAGAACAGCTGATTCTAGAGGTTACTGAGGTCATCTAACATCTTAGTCCAATCTTGACATTGGAAAGGCTTGAAAGAGATTATACAACATAACCATATATTTATCTTATTTCCAAAGAAGAAAACATATGTTGCAGAACCAGAGGCAGCATCCTGATTCAGTATTTGTCATGGACTGAATGGTTGTACCCCACACCAAATTCTTAGGTTGAAACCCTACTTCTCAGCGTGATGATATTAGGAGGTGGAGGCTTTGGGAGATAATCAGGATTACATGAGGTGATCAGAGTGGAGCCCTCATGAATGACATCACTGCCCTAATGAGTTCCTGGAGAGCTTGCTTCCCCTCTCTGCTCTCCACCATGTGATGATACACAAAGTCGGCGACCTTTAACCTGGAAGAGGGCTCTCCCCAGTATTTGACCATGCTGGCACCCTGATCTCAGATTAGCAGTCTCCAGAACTGTGACACATAAATTTCTGTTTTTTACAAACCACTCAGTCTATGATACTTTGGTATAGCAGCCTGAATTAAGACAGTACTATTTTAGATCTTGCATTACTAGAGAAAACTCACCTTTACATAAAATAAGAAATATGACACAAAACTTAATAGATTTCTGATATTATTACAATAATGGAGGAAAATCTCTAGTAGCACAACATGTACAGTATGCGGAATGGCTAATATCTGTTAACAAAGATAGCTCATGGCAGTACGTAGGAGCTTAGGGAATGTGTACCTTATAGCTATCTGAAGTAAATTATATTCAAAATGTGCAGTTTGCAAGTAATACTCAACCTATGGGGAAAAACAATGGAAAAAGAGTAGAAAAGTCATTATGTTTTAAAATATTGAATAGAGGATTCCTTCTTCTTCTTCTTCTACTTCTTTTTTTTTTTTTTAATTGATATGCTTCTCCTAGAGTAGTATGGGAAAAGCTTTGAATGGAAATTAAGGGAACAGACTTGATAATCGTACATGAGTCTATCAACATAAATAACTAAATCAAACACTTTAAAATTTATAAATAGGAATAAAATATTCACAGAGTGAAAGGAAAAATGATTTGAATGAATTGCGAGAGTCAACAAGTACACTGAATCATTAAAACTAGAAATCCTTAGAGAATCTAGGGATTTCCTGACAACATGCAATATACTTCAATGTTTCATTAGGATCCTTGTAGGTTCTGCCACCACAAATCAGTTTTAGGAATCTAGACACAATTTTTTAGAACATTTCTTTAATTTTCCCATGTGCTAAGTGTCTAACTTGTTCCATAGAGAGGCTGTGGCTCATAGCAGTAAAATAATGCAAAACCACTTATTCAATAATGACAGATTGGAAAGCATTTTATGTGTAGATAATACCTATTTAGTGATGTTAGCCATGGCATTATTATAATTAATGCTTCCTTATACAAACTGTTGGTTACTTAAGAGCAGTGTCTTCTCTGTTCCTCTTCCTTTGTTCAGCTGTTAGCCTGGTGTGTACATACAAGAGTTGCTTAATAAGTGTGTTTTAATGAGTAATTAATTTCCAATATTAATTTCCTGCTTAACTTCTATGAAGCTAGCAATGTGGGATGAAGATGATTAAGTTTCTTTTCATAGGCAAAATTTACTTGCCACAATAGGCTAAATTTAGTTTCTGTATTCTCACATCAGAAGTAAAGAACTTTAACAACTGGAAACACTTTTATTTGGGCAAAGTAAATCAAAGGGTTTTAGTATTCATTTCTATTAAAATATTATTCTGAGCCAGTTTGAGATGCATTAGCTGGACATTTCTAAATTATTTTCCTTCATAGACTGTTGTTTCTTAAGGAGATCTGAAAATGAAGATGATGATGGTGATGCGGCAGAAATACAACAACCGCACTCAAATTCACAAAACCATTTATGTAATCTTATTAATTATTAACATGATGTGGACCAAGATCAGTTAAGAAAGTAACTATTAAAATCCAGTGGGGTGCACATAATACCTATTTATTCATCACTTCATACACAATTCTTAGCACAGTCCCTGGCACATTGTAAACACTCAATAAACATGAGGGAATAAATGAAAATTGAATGATTAAATGGTAGAAATCAGCTCTTTTGACCCCAAATTATATGTTCTTTCCTCCACACCATGGAGGTTTATCAATCACATGCATCCTAAAGTCTTATACCATATTTACAGGAAGCAAATTATTTGAATTAAAACAAAAAAATTGAAATGCAAATAATCCCACTAAAATAATGGCTTAAGGAGCTTCTTTTTAAAAAAAAAAAATCACCTTCTGTGAAATACTAGCACTGTTTCCTGGATGTAATCTAATGTTTCATGATATACATATAGTAAGATATCCATAAAAACAAATATTTTAATTAAATTAAAATTATTTAAATGAAATTATATGAATTAAATTTATTTTTCATAATTTTAATAAATTGTATGATTTATTAATTATAATGACATGTTTTAAGCTCACATATTTGTATTGGATAGAATGTGAATTTTCAGCATGGTTACACTGGTGACATTTTAAGATGATCTCAAATAAATTTTAGTTTTCCTTCCAATTTTTGCCTTAATAAACTTAGAAAAAAAAAACAGAAAGGTAGTATTTAAAATGGCATTCTCATGGTTTCTGGGTGCTCAGGCTGTTGAGCATCTGACTTTGGCTCAGGTAATAATCTCACAGTTGTGAGTTCAAGTCCCATGATGAGCTCTGTGCTGACAGCTCAGGGCCTGGAGCCTGCTTGGGATTCTGTGTCTCTCTCCCTCTCTCTCTCAAAAATAAAAAACATTATTTTTATTTTTTTAATTTAAAACAGCATTTTCTGCATTTTGGTCAGAATAGTCGTCTCATGTTTCACTTAAATTGGCCATCATGATACTTGATGGGTAGTTACTAAACTAAAATGCTCCATCCAATGAAAGCAATTCTAAGCAACTACATCAACTGTGTACATGAGAAATACATAATTTAAAGTTTTCTTTACTCATTTCTAAATATGATCGTCAGGGATGCCAAGCTGGTAAATGTGATAGACATGTTCTGATTCCAATGGGATGGATGTTGATTAGAATGTTTTTACATACTGTAGATAACTTGGCGGAAATAACTGAATCATCCATTGTATAGAGTCATATAGTATTCAACTAAAGTTTTCAGTGACTTTCCCGTAAAGACATTACACAAGACCTACCTTTATTTTTAATTTTTTAAAATGTTTTTATTTATTTTTGAGACAGAAAGAGACAGAGCATGAGCAGGGGAGGGGCAGAGAGAAAGGGAGACACAGAATCTGAAGCAGGCTCCAGGCTCTGAGCTGTCAGCACAGAGCCTGATGTGGGGCTCGAACTCACAGACTGTGAGATCATGACCTGAGCTGAAGTTGGACTCTAGACCAACTGAGCCACCCAGGTGCCTCAAGACCTACCTTTAAGTACAACACACTAAGAAACATAATTATTTGCTATTTGTAGTTTAATCCTATTTACAGCCCCATAAATTCTGACTGAATTTATCTTTTTATAATGAACCCAAGTGCAATGGTATTCAGAAATTTAGAGTTCTACAATTTTAAAACTGAAATTAATATTATCTTGTTTAACAGATTAAAAAAATCAAATCAAAGGCCCACTTTTATAACACAGGATAAAACCTTGGTTAATTGGCCTCAGGATCACAACTATGAATGAAACTCCAAAATGAATGGTATAGATAACAGCCAAAGTTGTTTGAAAAGCAGACCTTCAGCTAACAAATCAGATCAAAGCTGCATACTTCTTAAACTCCTTAAAATAACCCAAATTGGTTATTTTTTTTTCTTTTCACATGAATTTCAAATAAGAAACTGAATTCTAATTTTCTTTCTAACAGATTCCTATATTGAAAGGTTTGAAAAATGATAAAGAGTAACCAACTAAGTCCCTACCAAAAAAAAAAAAAAGAGCATCTGAAACCACATATATCAAAATTTGCAAGTTAATCATTTAACGTTTGTCTGCATCAAAAAGAGATGGAGTACTCATATATATGTTTTTTTACATTTTACACATGAAAAAAGTGAAACCCAGAGTGGGTAAGCTACTAATACATAAATGCCATTAGCAAAAAGATACACAGTCTAAGAACTTTTCTATTTTACTTTCTAAACCAGGACTGTCCAGTAGAATCTTCTGTTAACAGTGGAAAGTTCTATAAAACCTTGGACTGGATTATGACCCTTTACCAAGAGTAACCTCCACCACGTAAGTCTTCCCATCAAGAATCCTGTCCTAGGAAATATCCCAATGGTCTTGTAAAGATCTGAACAAGAAGCAATCATCAAAATAAAAATTCCTGTCTGTGAGGGCTTCAGTGCAGCTCTGGGAAAATAAAAGAATTTGGCTCATGATCTAGCTCAGATCAGTCTTCCACACAAAGTAAAGAAAATTGCACTGTGAAATAATTCTCAGAATATAATATATGCTGCAAAGACACTAAGAATATTCTAGAAACTAGTACCGAAAGGGAAATACTTTCTTATAGATACACTTCCTTATTCTTCCAAAGAACTCCTTAAGGACAATTACATAAGAAGCAAATTTATTTGTGGAAGATTTGGCATTTGACTTCTGTCAAATGATGGAAGTGGAAAGAAGAAATTATGACCCACCTTGTATCTCTGGTAAAATCAAAATTGGCTTCAGCACTCAAAATATGCAGAACTTGGTTGTTTTTGTTTAGATGGAATTAAAAAGAAACTTGTAGATCTAATTTCATAATTTATTTTTCACATGGCTGAAAGAGTAAGCAGGATATTCTAGTGCTATAAACCTGGGATGTGAATTTTACTTGCCAATTGTTATGCACAACCAAAGGCACGTATTGGAAATTAAAACAAAGAAAAAAAAAGAAAAATTGGGAAGAGCTTATACATTTTAGGCACCGGTCACAGAAATCATGGAGAATAGGCCCTTGTCCTTGTGGCTGAGGCAAAATGGCAGTGTGGAAGGAAGCCAGAGCCAGGCCCAGAGATTAGGAGTTCCAATTGAGTCTCATCACAGACTACTTTCTGATGTGACAGTGAGCATGTCATTTCACATCCTGAGCCTCAATTGCCTCATATTTAAAATGGAAATAATGAAACCTACCTCATAGGATTAATGTAAGAATAAATTAGTGATAGTCATATAGAATATATAGCATGTAGCTGATACACAGTTGACACCTAATTACTCCCCTACTTCAATTTAATCGTTTTGTATGAGCAAGTAGGGAAAAAATATTTAAATTAAACCTAACTTGAATCTTAACATATTTAACAACAATTTTTTATCTTATACTTCTATCTTGCAAAAGGAAATTGTACACGGAGTAACAGCAAGAATTTGAATGCCAACTGATTTTCAAAATGGTGCAGTATAATTAGGAAATTCATGAGTCAAATTCCTGTTTATGCCTGCAATGTAAAGGCTAATCATTTGTTTGTTTTCTATAAGAAGGACTTGATTAAAGCCTCTAGCAGCAATAATTAAATAACCCTCTGTGTTGAAGGACGCAGGCTCAGCTAGTACTGTGGTGTGCTAAAACCCATAATTAATGCATAGGGATGTGTGTAAATTAACAACTAGTATCATTTACACTAACACTACAAATGTAGGTTTCTTTTTGGGGAAACTACCTCCATGTTTTCTGTTAATCATCACATCCTATAAACACAATATATGACATAAACAGCATTCTAACATCTATACATAGCCTCTAGTTCAGGCCATGATCTGGATGTGGAGTGAGCAAACTTTTCTTTTTTTTTTTTTTTTTTTTGTTTAGGAAGGACCCCCCCCCCCTTTTTATTTTTTTCAATATATGAAATTTATTGTCAAATTGGTTTCCATACAACACCCAGTGCTCATCCCAAAAGGTGCCCTCCTCAATACCCATCACCCACCCTCCCCTCCCTCCCACCCCCCATCAACCCTCAGTTTGTTCTCAGTTTTTAAGAGTCTCTTATGTTTTGGCTCTCTCCCACTCTAACCTCTTTTTTTTTTCCTTCCCCTCCCCCATGGGTTTCTGTTAAGTTTCTCAGGATCCACATAAGATTGAAAACATATGGTATCTGTCTTTCTCTATATGGCTTATTTCACTTAGCATAACACTCTCCAGTTCTATCCACGTTGCTACAAAGGGCCATATTTCATTCTTTCTCACTGCCATGTAGTACTCCATTGTGTATATAAACCACAATTTCTTTATCCATTCATCAGTTGATGGACATTTAGGCTCTTTCCATAATTTGGCTATTGTTGAGAGTGCGTGAGCAAACTTTTCTAAGGATCAGATAGTGAATATTTTAGGATTTTCAGGCCATCTGGTCCCTACTGCTACCACTGAACTCCGCTGTAGTCACCAACAATACATAAACAAATGTGTGCTCCAATAAAACATTACCTAAAAAATTAAAACAATCATTGGGCTAGATCTCTCCCAATGATCTATGATTATAGGTCATAGTTTCCCTAATGCTGAACCACAGTTTGCTGACCCCTGCTCTAGATCCTAACTCTCAGCTAGTACAATTTAAACGTTACCTTAGAAAATCATTAGTTATAGAACAAGTGAGGGTAGGGGAGTATAAACCTGACACAAAAACTTGACAAGCTTTTGAACCTTTCTAAGTTATTCTCAAACACAAATTAGAAAACAACATGACACAGTGAATTTACCACAAGCTTGTTGTAAAAATAAAGTATCAAGATTTAAAAGCATTTTGGAAAAAAAAAGTTATATACTTGTCAATCATTATTATTGCTGTTGCTACTGCTGCTGCTGTTGCTGTTAATTGCTGCTCTTTTCAGCTCTATGTTTCAAGACCCCTGGAAGTCACATCTAATCTGGGATAACCTCAGAGGATGCAAGTGGCATAAAATTCACTCACAGCTGGTCTAGAATTCTAGAATTTGTGAAAGATCAGGTGGGCTTAGGAGCCTACAGACTGCCATCATAATGCAGCACTTCCTGAAGTCAACCCCAAGGTACATTAGTCATGACAAATGTCTTTTTAAGAAGTCCTTGACCAATATATTTGGAAAGAGTCCATAGAACACTATAAACATGAGCATACTGCCATACTATGAACACTAGTATTAAAGAGATACTTGTCCAGGAGCCCTTGACACATAAGGTTAGGACACTTATACTCCTCTGTCAGAGATTCAAAGTGCATGATTACCAAGTGAAGATGCTGAGATGTCCTGCAATAAAAAAAAAAAAAAAAAAACAAAAACAAAAACAAAAACAAAAAAAACAAAAAACAAAAAACTGCATACCCTTGCACAACCCAGTATTTCCAACATTTATTTGTATAGAAATCCTGTATTGTGTTGTTGCAGCCTATTACCATACTTCTCAGAGTAAACATTGGGAAAAGCTGTCATATAGATTATTTTGAACCAGTACACTCCTTTACTCTGGGTGTGGGGAAATTACCCCACTATTCTCACATCTGACAATATGAGGGTAGGGACACTCATTTAGCCATTTGCTTACATTCTATCAGTGTGGCATTATATTGGGATTTTTACCTGTAACAATCAAGTGAAGGCCAATCAAATTTGTAAGATAATCTAAGCAGTATGAAAATTATCCTCACCTCAGTATACTTGAAAATAGGGGATGGAAAACAAATTTCAAACATCAAATATCTCTGATTTTGAACTTTGAAAGATAACAAACATATTCACTGAGATAATGTCAAGTGATACAGACTTAAAGAAATTTGTGCTGAATGCACTGGAATCCATTAAAATCCAAATAATTCTTGCCTTTGCTGAATGTTGCTTAAGCTATCTAACAGGAAGAAAAGGATGAAATAGAACCGCATAGTTCATCAGTTTCCTATATATGGCTTCTTATAAGATTTCTGGAGACTTGACACAGACTATTTAATCAAAAAAGGCAGTTCTGTTCTGCTGGCAAACCCTTACTGGGCAGTGATTATCTGAGTTATGATCGGTCTTTAATTTCCCAATGTTTCTTTCCTTTGCAACCAAAATTTTCTTCCACAACAAAGCTGTACATCAATTTTGTCTAACATCAATTTGGGTACTAGAAGCTGGAGCTGACTTCTGGAATTAAACATATAAATTAACCAAATCAACATATCTACAAAAAATAAGCAATATATCCTATTTTTAGCATCTAGTATAACCCGTGACATACAGAAGGAATTTAATAAATATTTGGTGAACAAGTAAATAAAGAGATGAATCAAGGAGAGATATCAACTCCTTTAGCTCAAATATACAACTACTATTATTTATAAATCATTTTTACTGAATAATTTAGAAATACCTTCTGAAACTGAATATCCAATAATTTAAGAGAACTGAAACAAGCAAAATGATAATCTATCACTACAGTTACTCATTTCAATATCATAACTACGGTATGCCCATGCACAGTAATGGAGAAGTAAAGTACATTGTGCTGGGTAAGATAATAAATCCATCCATGATACAGAGACAGTAGGCAGAACAAACTTTTTATTATAGTGCTTAGATTATATTGTGGAGTCTATCTTTGTACTTTGAAGGATTAAAACCATCAATACAAATTCAGTGTCATAAAATTCTTTAACAGAGCAATAGAACAATCCTCTATCAAATGCTTAGGAAAAGGTACACATCCAAACAGACTATGAGAGTTCCCCCCATTTACAGTGAGATATATATATATATATATATATATATATATATATATATATAATATCTACTTAACAGTGTACTTCCTAAATTACTTTTTCACACTAGTGAAAAGAAAAAAAAACACTTTTAATCATTCTGAGTATCAATCTAATAGGTTATACAATCTGCAAAGTACTGATTTCCTTTATTCAGGATGATAGCACGGTCCCATCCATACATCCTTGCCATTTGTAAAACACTGACTTATCTCAAAATAAGTTAAAAATTCTTTTTCAGGTGATGCTGGAAAATTATTCACTTTATTTTAAAATATATTACTATTACTATTTCAAAACACGCTTCCCAGAATATGTTTATAATGTATATGGTACAGATACCACAATTTCCTTCCGTGAAAAAATAAGTCTTTGTCTCTAAGTGCACTTTAAATAATTTCCTGAGGTGATTTTTGTTTTCTTTTATCTGTTAATGCATGTACATCTTAACATTTTAATATTGACAACATTTTAAAATCATCGTGACTATTAAATATTACGGAAGACTTAATAAACATTTCCATGGCAATTTAAAGGGATTCCAAATTTCACCAAACTAAATCTGGTATTATTTCTAAATATTTATATGCACTAATTAGTACTAATACCTAGATACCTTTTATAAGTGAAATAGCCAGATGACAAATTAAAAAACACACTTCAACTAAATTGCACGAGGAACACAATTATAATTAAAAGTACTTTAAAAATATAGTAAGTGCTCTTTCTTCACTTTTGGGGATAAAAGCCAGTAGATGACTAATAATTTTATACAAGTGTATTAAATGTGATGCCAGGAAGTAAAATAAGAATCAAAACTAAAAATATTGATGGGTAGGTTAATATTTTCCAATTCTGTTTGCTCTTCAGGGGTTCACTGGTTGCTCCGGTCTTATTGAAGTCTGTCTCACTGGTTTAGAATTCACTCATTTCAGAAGAATTCTGATGATTCAGGGGGCACCAGATACATATTGTTCCCCAGGCTTCTAATGTAAAAATAAAACTTAACAACTCTTTTTGGACTTCAGAGTAGTCACAGCATAGACAACTCCCTCTCTGGCAGTCACTGATTGAGCACGGTTGCTTTTTGTCTGTGTTCCATAGTCAAGACACTCAACTGAATTATAGGTTTGGAGCTCTATTTTTATAAGAAATGATAGATAATTTACAATTAGGGACAATGAAAAAGACACCCTTGTCCTGAACAGTTGTCGGAACACTGTAAATGTACTGAACGGTATTTCCATGAATTCAAAACGGCTTATCCATCGATTTTAGATCTGCTGTTAGGGCACACCAAGAAAACTTGCTGACAAAAGTGACAACCAGGCAGCAAAGAAAAAATGCTAAATCTGTTCTACACACCCAAGGGAATAAATACACTTAATTACTCCAGGGTTTGTTAATAAGCAGATTTGTGCCTAGGACCGTGCAACCAGGACATGAGGAGAAAAAAACCTGAAAACCCCTGGCTATCACCACTATCTTAACCAATTTACTAAAATTCTGTAAATGCATCTTATTACATATTCTCATTTCCCAAACAACACATGGGACTCAAAAGAAAAGGGAAAACAAATCACTATTCAAACACAATATAGAGTTGAAATAGGAGTTTAGATAAACAAACAGGATGAAAGTGTATTTGGTTTAAAATGTGTCTAATTTAGTCACTTACCTTTCATTTGAATTCTGACGTTTCCAAGGGTCAGAAAATGACATCAAGAAATAGACTTGGCAGAACAGTTTACACATACTCATACTGAAACAGCCTTTAAAAAAATCATTATTAATATAGTTCCACATTAAAAAAAATCAAACTGGGGAACACAAGGCATAGAGAAGACCACAGTTCTCATCTGGTAATTCCATTTTGTCTCCAGAATAAAAAGGTCACTCTCACTCTCCTTCTTCCTGTTGCAATCCAGACATCCTGCAATGTTTTCCAATGGGAACACGTTTTGCAGAGCAATATACGGTGTGGTTGCATTCCTACTCAGGCCTTCATTCTCCTAATAGCTTCTCATTGTTTCTGCAAGGAGAGAATCTTCTGATATCTTGGAAAAATTGGGAACTCAAAATAAAAACTTCCCTGCAGTGCTTTTACTTGCACAGCCAGCCCTTGCCATGCACTAACATCTGCTAACGCTGCATTTCACAGGTCAGATATCCCCACAGATGACTGATTCCAGAGCCCCACACAGGCTTTTCTTGGTATCATTTATGCAGGTCTCACCTATTTCTTTTTGAAGTGTATATGTACAAAGAAGATTCTGGGAAAAGTACAATTCCTTTGCAACCTTATATATAAGTGATGGCAGCAGAGAGCAATTAAAACAAGATCATGTATGGAAGTGCTGGTTACTTGTGTGCTAAGCAGACTAAAAATATTGGAACCATCTCCTGGCCTAATGTTTAGAGCAACCTATAAATGTTTCCACACTTTGCTACTCACTATTTCTTTTCCCAAAGTAGTGGGAGAAAGTGGCTGGATTTGCTCGTCTTTTCTGAAGTCTACAAATCTAAAATGTGACAAGATATTAGCTTTGTAAATAATTCAAATAGGAAAGCTATACAGAAGGGAAAATGAAAATGAATGGGTCTTAAAACAGCAATAAAAATTAAAATAAATATTTATAAGCATGTGAAATCATATACCTTGTTCTCATTCATTTCTCAGAATATGTATGTGGCAATTCAGGCTGGCTTTCATTACAGAAATAAATCAGTGAATCTGAGTTCACTTCATGAGCTTTTTCTCTTCAAGAATAAAAGAAAGCAGATGAAAAGCAAATATTAACAATAAATTGAAGACTATGTGCTACATATCTATAGCAGGGTTTCCTCACTTTCATTGCTATTGACATTTTGGGCTGGAAAATTCTTTCCAGTCCCCTAAGGCGACTGTCCTGTGCATTTTAGGATGTTAAGTAGCATCCAGCCACTAAGTACCAGTAACAACCTCCCCAATCCCCACCAAAATCACTCCTAACTTAGAACCAAAGATCCACAGCAACGTAAAAGGCAAAGACTTTTTGGGATAACAACAAGCACCAACATCAACTGTGTCTTTGGGTTTACGTTAACAATGTTACACAGAGGATATGCTATTTAATAATCACAGACACAATAGTTTTAATTATCATTTCCATTTTATAGCAGAAAAACCTGAATCTCCAAGATATTAAATAACCTGACAATTCTGGTTTATATAGGTGGTTAGCAAAACTATGGAATGTCTTTGGAAAGCCAGCAAAACTGATTCTTTCACAGATACACAGACACATGGTAGAGGTCTGAAATTTAAACAGATGATTAGTTCTGATCTTGGTAAACACACACACACACACACACACAGTACACACATACAATTGTTTTCAAGTAAAGCTTTAAGTCCCTATAGGTCAACAGTAGTATGCAGGGAGTTAATTTATCAGATTTTATTACATTCCTCAATAGCAGAAGCTGTAATAAGGGTTGAGAAAGCCTAGGCTCAAAGCCCAGACTATTTCCTGGGAGATGCACCTTGAGGACAACATGAGGGCTGAAAAGAGATGGGATGAAAGAATGACTGAAGGCAACCAATGCCAGGGGTAGTAGATCTGATTGAAGGGAGAAATTTATGCCTCAACTAAAGGCAAGAGAGAAATAAATTAAATTTTGCCTATCCCCTTATTTGTTTACAACAATGGTTCTCAAAGTGGGTAATACCAGCCCAAAGGCACAAATCTTTTAAATTTGTGATTGCATAGATAGATAGAGAGAGAGAGAGATAGAGAGATAGATAAGTAGAACATGGGGCTGTGCTGACATTTATAATGGAAGAGTCAAGGATACTAGATGTCCTATAATGCAAAGGATAGTCAGTATGTTCCATGTTGCTTCAAAATACCCTATTATATATCTGAATGAATAACCTCTTTATAATTATTGGAGCCTAGAATTTTTTTTACCCTTTCAATTTTATTTTATTTATTTTTTTATATGAAATTTATTGTCAAAATGGTTTCCATACAACACTCAGTGCTCATCCCAAAAGGTGCCCTCCTCAATACTCATCACCCACCCTCCCCTCCCTCCCACCCCACATCAACCCTCAGTTTGTTCTCAGTTTTTAAGAGTCTCTTATGCTTTGGCTCTCTCCCACTCTAACCTCTCTTTTTTTCCTTCCCCTCCCCCTAGAATTTAATTTTAAGCAAGTAAACACTAAGTATTTTTTGTACACTTGAACTGGATTTTTGTTATTTTGGTTGTTTGGTTTTTGTTTATTGGTTTTTGTTTTTGTTTTCAGAATGCAGCAATTATGTAAGCCTAGAGAAGCATAAAACTTATTTTTTTTTGCAAATTTATCAAGAGTTGTTCACCATTTCAAAAAATAAGTCACCAAATACAATACCTCTCAGAGTATGAGTCACCAATATAACTCACCACCATTTGTGCCAATGTGGCTTTATATTCACGGAACTTCTATATTTAGGTATAAGCAGCTGAGTACCTTTTATGACTTCTATTATTTACATGCCTGAATATCTGCACATTGATACACATATATTTTTATAAAATTACCTTCCTCATATTTCATCTTTACATTTAACTATATGGAATTATATTGATTTTGGAAACTATGTGGTATATAAACTATGTCATCTCTTACTAGACTATAATATTTATGAATTTCAATTTAGGATACTAAAGCAGTGCCTATATAAATATATTTTATACGAAGTATGCATTGAAACTGAGACCCTGGTAAAAGTTCTATCTTTTCTCACACTTACAAATACTACAACAAAATGATAAACCTATTAATTACACCTCATTATACCATGTTTATATCATGTGTTTTCTTTTTTCCAGATGGAAGTCAAAAACCAAAGCATAACAGTACTGCTCAATTCTGATTTAATACAATGATTTTAAAGCTACTTGGTCAATTATTTTGAAGGGGTGGAGTTATATGGACCACGTTGTGGAGACTTCCATTCCCAAACTGACTACATATTACTGCCAATGCTCGGTTTGCAAGTTTGCTTTCAGTTGATGCAAATGCTACTCACAAAGAGTATGGCACAGGAATGTTTCAGCAGCTTATGGAACAGATGAGGGACATCCAGGAATTGAATCATTGACAGATGCACTTGAAAATGGAGCAAATACTCAAGGTCCAGCAGTGCTGGAAAGAAAACATGGATGAGTGGGTAGGTAATAAAGGGGATAGAATAGCACCCAGTGGCAAGAATCCTAGGAACATAGATAATCAGACAGGAAAGCAGGAGGGGTGACCTTAGGCAAAGGGTTTTCATCATAAGGCTTGGGATTCAAGGCTGAATTTCAGTTATTCATAAACTGGGAACCAAGACAGAGATGTAGTTTCCATAAGGCAAGCACTCAATAGAAGCTTCCTATAAAGAAAAACTCTTAGTTTCCAAAAACCAGGATTCATAACAGAGCAAGCAAAGCAAAATGAGAGACTTAGTGATGACATCTGACTAGGTCAGGATGGTCCCAGTACCTAAAGTGGTTAGTGCACAGTACTTTCAGATGGGAAGTGAACACACTTAGCCATGAAGACTGACTCAAGTGACAATCACAGGTAAAGTGCAGCAGGTGAGGAAAGACATCTGGGGAAGGAGAACAAAGGGAAGGAGCCAGGTGTGAGGGTGTAATGGTTTCATCCTCTCTCCCACTCCCACTCCCACTCCCACACACAATGGTCTCATTAGGGGAGCAGCATTTTAATCCATAGCTGGCCTAAGTCGCTACTCATACATAAAGAATACAAAGTGAAGCCTGCAAATAATTATACACCAGAGATATTATGAATAGGATGAAAATCACACTTCACAAAACTGTTAGTAAATAAAAACCAGGAGAGGCAAGGCTCAGGCCTGACTGCCATCAGCATTGTTCAATTACAGTTCTTCAGTGCAGTTCAAAGACTAATTATAGAGAAGTGAGTGGTGGTTGCACAGCATTCAATGTGATCATCTAGTTAGCCACGGTGTTCCTTCTTTAAAGAGGAAAATTTTAAATAGTTTTTTTAAGTGAGTTTGCAGATATGCCTGTGTAAAAGTGAATTTTATTATTAAACTAAGTATGAAAGCTTCTCAAATGTTCCCTAAAGCTATGTCAGATGACCATAAATAAACATGTCGGTTGGCTGTAGAACAAGACCAATTGAAGGAAGACTTGGTCAGCATTTCCCAAAATTTGTGAGCAAACACACCGATATCCCTATTACTGTTTTTAGTCAATTGACACATATTAATCTAACATGACTATATAAAAATGCTAGGCCAGGTGCTATAAGTTACTAGAAAAAGAGAGCTATATTTACTGCCTACAAGTTTAGAATCTAATTGGGGAATCAAAACATATTCAGAATAACTGATTTTAAAAGAAATAAATTTTATAAAGTCCAGGAATAAAGTGCCAAACGTGTTGAGGATGAGGTATCAATGGGTTAGCATCACAGGAAAAGCTTCAAAGAGCAGGGATCAGGGTATGTATTTAAGAAAAAAAATCCTTCCCTTCAACCCAGATTGTTTTCTACCACATTAAACAAAACCCAGAAAATATAACCCTTTTTTTCAGTCCTAGTGCATCTCTGGATGCACCAATGTTCTGTGATATCCTGGCTGGAACCCTATGGCCACTTATGGTCATTTTTCAAACCTAGCTTGACATTTGCTGCCAAACTGAAAGTCCTCACACAGTTTTCTTTTTATTACTATTATTTCAGAACTAACCCCTAGGAGCCAAGAACAAAATTTACCATTTAGAACACACTTATCCTAAAGGCTTGAAAGGTACTATGTAGTTTGCACATGTTATCTCAACTACCACAATACCCCCATGAGGCAGGAACCATTATTGTGGCATTTTTGTATATGAGGAAACAACACAGAGAGGGTAAGCAACTGGCTTATAGCCAAACAGCCAGATAAAGTCAAAGTTGAGATTTGAAAGTAGTTTCCTTAGGTGGATATGAGAGAGCTGCATTTTACATCTCCCAAAAACATTTTTTATAGAGAGGGCAACACTTTACTCTCACCCAGTGCTTAGCACAGAATATGGAAAATAGAAAGTGATAATTTTTTAAGGGAAACAACTGAATAAATAAATGAAATCTGTAGCCTTCCCAGTCAGTTCTGTAGCAGCAGGTTACAGAGTAGGGCCAAAGTTTCCAGAGAGAACTAACTGTCTGGCAAGACCTGGATTGGCAAAATACATGAAACACACATGTAGGAAAAGAGTGTTGAAGAAACAGTGGTAGAGACAGCCCTAGAAACTCAAGTTTCTCTTCAGGTATTAGAAGAGAAAATGTTTAGCTAGTTCTCATAATGAAGTAAAGCAACTACGTACTTCTAGTAACACTTATTAAAGCGATGGGCTTAAAACAAACTAGTTTTTAAAAATAAGATTTAACATTTACAGAGCTTGTGTTCTGTTTACTGTTCTAAATGCTTTACATATGGTAACTCCTCTCGTCCTGGTTCAAATTCTACATGGAATTACGACCACCAACCCATGTATACATGTGGAGACCCTCAAATACAGGCAGATCAATTCCCTTTCCTCAAATTATGCAGCTAAAAAGAAACATTCTGGACTGAAATACAAACATTCTGACTCCAGAGTCCACACTTTTACCATGATACCTCTCTATCTTTTAATAATGAAATGAAAAGAATGATGTGAAACATGTAATTGGGGGTATGTGGGGTTCAAATAAGTTAGCTGAAATGTCATCTAAACTTGGAATATCAGAGTAATCATCATTGCTGCTTTGTGCAATACTCCGCTCTTAAAATCTGTGCACTTGTGTAAACCACTATTGCATGACAAAAAATAAGAATTTAGTAGGAGAATTTGGTGTCTGGCAGACATCCAGACAAACCTGGTTGCAAATTTAGGCTCTGGCACCTTTTACCTATGTGTCTTTGAGCAAGCTATTTCATCTCTCCATATATATATATATATATGTGTATGTGTATATATATATATATATATACATATACATACACATATATATATATACACACACACACACATATATACATATATATACATATATATACATATATATATACACACATATATATATATATACATATATATGGAATTATGATTATACCTACTTCAAAGTTGTGGTTATAAAGTTGAGGTTATAAAGTTCTCAGTCAAGGATGACTATGCTCCACAGGGCATTTCTGATTCTCATAACTGGGTGGGGTTATTACTGGCATCTACTCTGTAGAGGTCAGGATAATGCTAAACACTCTGCAATGTAGAGAACAGCCTCCACAACAAAAAATTGCCCAACACGAAAGGTCAATAAAGCCAATAATTTGAAAAACCCTGGTCAAATACGTGTTCGCAATATGCCTGGCATAACATGAACAATCAAGAAATGACAGTCATTTCCCGTTGCTTTATTATATGCACAAAATTTGTGGGATAATTTAGGACAGATTTTTAAATTCTAAGGGCTAAAATATTTTTAAGCTTTTTTTAATCTAGGAGAAAAACATGACTGCAATTTACAGAAGTATTGAGTCCTTTGTCAATTATTTTTTCTGATTTTTTCCCACACAAAATAAAACTAAATGTTAAATGACATTTAAAATAGTTGGAACTTAAACTGGAGTCCTGGGGGCTTATACCTGATTTGCAATACCTACTGGAAACAGTGGAGAACTTTTTAGAGATTACAAAGAAAGAGGCCTATTAAAAGGCTGGTTTTTGTAGTGGAACCTTTCCATCCCTCTTTCCCACTTGTGACATTTCTTAAGAAAACACTAGAGATCAGTTTCCTCTATTTATTTGTCTTGCTCAATTGCTCTGAGTATCTGTCTTTCTGGACAAAAGGTTTTTGTTCTAAAGATGAGTGGTGGAAACTGGACAGTTTTCCTGAAATATGTGGAAATATGCCCATCAGGAAATAGGTCCAGGGAACAGGAGGCTCCCATGTTCATACAGTTGCAAAGTAACATTATGTGCTGTTCAGTTAAACATGGTTACCCTGTACCCAACACTGTGCTAGATATTAAAAATCAACACCAATGCCTCTAAACAATGGTGGCTGCTGTCAAGCAGGATCTCTAAGCCTTCATTTCAGCTTTCAAAAGTTAACATAAGTAGCATTTACAAATTGGCAGCTCAGGTTCTTTTTTTTATGCTTTCTGCTGGAAACATATCCTTAAAAAACCTACACTGTTGGATGCTTCTGTAGTGGATACTTATTTTCTAATATCATTTTGGAGTGTTTGTTGCTATTGTGTGAAAGACAACAGAGTTTTGTATACTGATCTTGTGTCTTGCATCCTCGAACTCATTAGTTCTAATTAGTGTGTGTGGGGGGGGTTCATTAGGCTATTCTATGAGATAATATAATCTACACATACAGATAGTTCTATATATTCCTTTCTACTTATTTCTTTGCCTTACCTAATTTATTTCTTTGCCTTACCTAATTTATTTCTTTGCCTTACCTAATTGCTCTGGATAAAACCTACAATGCAATATTGAACAGAAGTATATGAGTGGGCATTCCTTAAAGAAAAAAAAAAGTAGATATATTACATATTATCGAGTGAAAGTGGAAGGAAGGAAGGAAGGAAGGAAGGAAGGAAGGAAGGAAGAAAGAAAAGAAAGAAAGAAAGAAAGAAAGAAAGAAAGAATCCTGCGGTGTGCAACACAGGTGAAACTAGAAGTCATTATGTTAAATGAAATAGGCCAGGCTGAGGAAAACAAATCCTGGATGGTATTATTTGTATGCAGAATCTAAAAAAAAAAAAAACAACAAAAAAAACAAAATTGTACTCTTAGTAACAGAAATTAAAATGGTGGTTGCAAGGGGCTGGGGGCAGGGTGGGAAAAAATGGGGAGAGGTAGGTAAAAGGGTACATATTTTCAGTTATAAAATGAATAAAGTTTGAGGGTCTAATGTGCAGCATGGGAACTATAATTGACAAAGATAATACTGTACTGTATAACTGAAATTTGCTAAGAGACTAGATCTTAAGCATTCTCCAACACACACAAAAGGTAAACAAATGAGGTGATGGATGAGTTTTGTTTTGTTTTCAACATTTTATTATTATGTAATCTCTACACCCAACATGGTGCTTGAACTTAGAATCCTGAGATCCAAAGTCCCATGCTCAACTGACTGAGCCAGCCAGGTGCCCCAGTCGATGAATGCATCAAATAATTCAACTGTGGGAATCTTTTCACAATTATGTGCAAATCAAATCATCACATTGTAAACTTTAAACACACAATTTTATATGTAAATTAAACTTTAAGAAAAAAAAAATGGTGAGCATCCATGTCTAGTTCCTGATCTTAGGGGAAGAGTATTCAGTCTTTCATCACGATGTATGATCTCAGCTGTGGGTTTCTGTAAATGCTCTTTATCAGGTTGAAGATGTTCCCTTCTATTCTTAGTCTACCATTAATGTTTTTCATTTGCTTTTTTTGATTTGGGTTTTTTGTTTGTTTTTATTGCTGCTGTTTTTTTAGTTTGGTTGATTGCTTAAACGATCAATGGAAAATTGTGAAATGCTTTTTTTTTTCATATTGAGATAATCATACGGTTTCACGTACTTTCTTTTTTCCTTTTCAGTTTACTAATATGGTGAACTGTAGTGATTTATTTCCAAATGTTAATCCAACATTTCATGCCAAACTCTAGTTAGTGGTTATGTAGTATCATTTTTATATATTGTTGGATAATGTTTGTCTAATTTAATTTTGAATTTTCACATCTATATTTATAAAAATGTTGATTTGTAGTTTTCTTTTATTCAAATTACTTTATCTAATTTTGATATCACTGTAATAAAAAAGGCAGACAATAACAAGTGTTGGTGATGATTTGGAGAGAAATTATAGCCCTCATAAATTGCTGATTAGAATGTAAAATGGCACAGCTTCTTTGAAAAATCATCTGTTAGTTTCTCAAAGTATATAGATAATAGAGTTGATAGATGACAGATAGATAGACAAGTAGATAGAAAATATAGAGTTATGTATAACCCAATAATTCCACACTTAGGTATGTATTCAAATACTGAAACATATGTTTACACAAAAATAGGTTCAGGAATGTTCATAACAGCTTTATTCTTAACCACCAAGATGTGGAAACAACCCCTAATATCTGGCAACTTGATGAATAAACAAAATGTAGTGCATTCATAAAGCTGAATATTATTCAGTTACTAAAAAAAATAAAGCACTTAATAGATACTAGAACATTAAGACATTATGTTAAGTGAATGAAGCCAGACAAAGATCCACATATTGTATGATTTCATTGTATTAAAAGTCCTAGCTAGGCAAATCCATACAGTCAGAAAGTAAATTAATGGTTCCTAAGAGCTTGCAGGAGCGGGGGTGGGGGGGGTGGGGGAGAGCAGGAGTGACTGCTAATGTGTGTGGGGTTTCTTTTTGAACGATGATTGGGTTTTTTTTGTTTGTTTTGGGGTTTTTTTTTGGAATTAGATAGAAGACAGTTTCACAATCATGAGAATATGCTGAAATCCACTGAACTGTTCCCTTTAGAAGTGCATTTTATGATATGTGAATTATATCTCAATTTAAGAAGTCATACATGCATGTGCACATATACATACACGCATTGCTGATTTTATCACATATATCACTTGATTATTTTCAAGAAGCTTGATATTTAAAACTGGAAGTAACAATGCCTTACAGCTCATGCTAACATCCTGTTTTAGCAAATGGAAACTTGAGGCCTGTAGAATTAAATTACCCAAAATCACATAGCTAATTACATGGAAAATTTTTAAAAATTACTTACGGTCCTGGATTGCTTCCAGAACCATTTAGTTACACATATAACTTCTCCAATGTTGAAAGTATAAAATATTAAATGAAATAAAATAACCCTAAAGCAGCTGCTTCTTTGACTCCTTGTTCCCCAAATATATATATATTTTTATATTGGTCTCCTTTTTCTTAAGTGGTAACAAATGTCCTTTTTGGTAGATTTTACTATTAAGAATGTTAACAAATCTGTTATCACTCTCAGAAAGTGACTGAGAGTGAAAAATCCTAAGCTGATACAATCAATGTTACTACTCCCTTTTCTTACAGATGAGAAATAAACAATAAGTACCAAGAACTTGTTTCCATAAAAATATTTAGCCCAAAAGAGAACATCAGATCCGCCCTTCATAAGGCACTAGTTTTTCCTATCATATGTAGAGAGAAGCCCTTTTAAAGGATTTAAGTGTTCTTTTTTCCAAATTTGCTCCTTCTCTCCTTCCCTTTCTTTCCCTCTTCCTTCCTTCCTCCTTCTTCTTTCCTCTTTCTTTTCTAATTATCAGTCTGACTTTCTAACACAGTCATCTCTTCTGGGGATAAATACAATGAGAATGTACTCAGCATTTATATAAACTTGAAGACTTGTTTTGAACAAAATATAAACTCTTAAAAAGAACTGCAAAAAATAAATATTGAGAAGAACCCCAAGCTGGTAAAGTTAGTGTGCAAAAGGCCACAAATACTGAAATATGAAAAGCAGGAAGTATATGCCATCTATGGAAGGACCAGGCAAGTCTCTGAATTTCTAGACTTTGCTCACTTTCAGGATTAATCTGTAGCTTCTAAGATGTGAACTTCAGTTATCCTAATGCAAGGAGAAGGCTATAGGATGTTTGTACTTTGCATCTGGGTCCCTATCAGGAGACATTAGGGCTCTTCTACCTACTGTATGTTCAATACAGTCTCTTAAAAAAAAGTACTCCATTTACTCTCCAAAGAGATATACTAATAACCTGGTTTCCTTATTTCAATTCTTTCATCAGATGCTTAAAAAATCAGGGCTAAATTTCTTTTAGTCTTTTTTTTTAAAGTTTATTTATTTATTTTGAGAGAGAGAGAGTGTGTGTGAGTGAGGGAGGGGTAGACAGAGGGGGAGAGAGAGAGAATTCCAAGCAGGATCTATACAGCCACTGTGGAGTCCGATGTGGGGTTGAATCTATGAACTGTGAGATTGTGACCTGAGCTGAAACTAAGGGTGGGATGCTTAACTGACTGAGCCACAAAGATTCCCTTTTTTAGTCTTTTAAACTGACAGAGGAATGATTGTTTTGATGATTATACTTGTATCATTCCATGTTAGTCTTAGGAATTCAGCTAAGTTTTTTTCTTTTAACTCTTTTATAATTGGGAAAAATGTATCATTTTATTTGTTTTGAAAGACATGATGTTGATGCAGACCAAAGAAACAGAGTCTTGCCCTAATGTGACACACTATGGATTAATCTGCAGGGAAACAGATACTTAAAATCATGTTGGTTACAAGTATGCATAACCCATGTAGCAGGTCAAATTAATAAACTGAACTGAATGGACTATATAGTTATGACACTGTCAGACTGCTTATTTAATAGGGAGAACAAATATTGGTGTTTAAATTCTAAAGATAAACAACTGACAACAAAGAATAAATGAAGTAGTTTTGTTTGAATATGGTATACCATGTCTATGATCATTAAGAATAGTAGAAACTTATTTCCAAAATACTTCATGCTGATTCATAACAAGACAGGGTTCCTTCTTATTTGCTTGCTGTCCCTACAATCCAGTTTTGTAAATCGAGGATTTTTTGAGTGAGTTAGCTCGTCCTATGACCAGCAGTCACATTCTAACACTGTTATGCATTTAAAAACACAGCCAAATATTTTTGAAAATTGCAAAACCTGTACTTGTAGATAACTTTGTAAAGATTACTTTTAAAAATGGAATAATTTATGCTTAAACATATTTGAAGAATATAAAACAGATTCTATCTCTTGCAAATGTAATTTCCAGTATGCTAGCAGGCTAGATTTAAATGTTTAACCAAAACAATTAAAACAACAAGAACAAATACAAACCAAAACCGCAAGCATATATTTCCAAGAAAATTACAATTCCCTACTGAGTTTATATAAATTAACTTGTGTCTTAGAAGTCAAAATATAATATAAAAATAATATAAACAGAGCTTTTAATCCTTAAATCAGTCCCACTGTTATTGCTCTCAAGTGAGTAGTGCATAGGTAACATGTTTTTATAAAAATTAGGTAACATATGGGATAAATGAGCAAGTACCTTTTGAATGCTCAGTATTTACAGATATGCTGATACAAAGATATGGCCTTCAGAAATTCTTTGTCCACTGGGAGACCTATAACTATTACTTCATATCCATTAGATTTGTTTCTCTCAGTAGTCCTGTGAAATGGCCCTTCTACAAATGAGAAAACTGGATCATGAAAGAGTAGTCCACTAAGGATCAGAATTCAGTTCTAGATTCTAAGTTTTTCTAAACACCATAACAGAAATGACATGCAAAGAAGTGTAAGCTATTCAGTATGTTACATAAACATTCTGAGGACAGAACTAGTACATAGAGGTTTTAAAATGTTTACCCCAAATAAATTTTCCTTTCCTCTATATTGTCTCTCTAGACACCTTTCCAACATTCTCTATTAACCTAAAACAGAGTAGAAATGCCATTAGATGACACAAAATCACTATATTATTATGAAGAGAAACTGCTTTTCAAGGATGGCATGTTGTTTTAATGATAAAAAAGAATCCTATTTGGCCATTATAATATTTTTATTATATTCATTTATTCTTTTCCTTTTTATAACAGCATAATAAATCAAGCACAATTTTTGAAATTTGGTGCCTTCTTATTTTTCCAGAATACCATCCCCCCTTGCAGGGTGTCCTTTCTGGAACCATAGCCATATGGATTCCTCTGTTAGGATAAGAAGTCTTGTATAGGTTTCGAAAACCTAGATAGGCTTTATAATCACTGCATTACCCAAGATTAGAATGAATCTTTCTTTTTTTTTAACTTTTTTTAACGTTTATTTATTTTTGAGAGACAGAGAGAGGTAGAGCATGAGTGGGGGAGGAGCAGAGAGAGGGAGACACAGAATCTGAAGCAAGCTCTAGGCTTTGAGCTGTCAACACAGAGCCCTATGCAGGGCTCAAACCCACAAACTGTGAGATCATGACCTGAGCCGAAGTCAGATGCTTAACCGACAGAGCCACTCAAGTGCCTCTAGAATGAATCTTTCTAAATGGCAGCAATAAAACTATGTTCCTTTAAAATATTGTTTTTTGGGGGAGGCGTATGGGTGGCTCAGTCAGCTAAGCGTCTGACTTTGGCTCAGGTCATGAACTTGCAGTCTGTGAGTTTCAGCCCCACATCAAGCTCTGCGCTGACAGCTAGGAGCCTGGAGCCTTCTTTGGATTCTGTGTCTCCCTCTCTCTCTAACCTTCCCTTGCTCATGCTCTGTCTCTGTCTCTCTAAAATAAAATAAAATAAAATAAAATAAAATAAAATAAAATAAAATGAAATGAAATAAAATAAGATGAAATAAAATAAGATGAAATAAGATGAAATAAAATAAATAAAATAGAATAAAATAAATAAGTAAAATAAAATAAAAAAAAATTTTAACCAAAGAAACTCTAGACCAAATACAAATAATGATTCTGTGAAATTCTCAACTGTTACTGTTTGACAGAATGTATTCCAAACATACACAGGGGAATGTGCTGTAAAATATTTTTAATAAAAAATGATAATTACCATAACTTGTACGTTTAATCTATGCCAATTGATCTACATACACTGTTTTACTGAAATCTTACAATAATTCTAGCCTGTAAAATTATGTCCTTCCTATCCCTCCCAATTTAGAAAAAAAAAAGTGGCAGGCAAAGCTAAGAGAGGATAAACAACTCGTCTAAGTCACATAACTAGATAGAGCTTGAATGTGAGATTAACAACAATTCTTATGCACACAGGATATAAAGCTTCCAATCTTGGAAGAGTACCTTGGCTCAGCTCTCTAGCTATAAGTAACACCATGAAGAATCTCTTCCTGCCTGATAGGTAAGGCATAAACCAACATATACAATAGACTTGTTCTGATTAAATACAATTCCCTAGTTGCCAACAGTCCTTCTATAGTTATTAAGTCAGAAGTGAATACACTGTCATAATTACTTTGCATTTCTATACAAAAATCACTTCCTTAGGATGGGATGTTCTTCCTTGTCAATGTCTCCATAATTCCAGTCTGTATTGGTTTTTCAGAATAACAAAACTCCCAACACTCCTGCCGTACAAGCAAATTTCGCACTTATTCCTTCTTTCATCCCATCCACACATTTAAGAACTGTCATGAATTTCTCATTTGTCTTTAAAGTTTGTGTCAAATTCCACAGCCTGACCTGGTCTCAGTTTGTTTACCTATCTTTCCTGCCTATCTATTCCTCAATATTGCTTTAACTGGTGATTATTTTTTTAAATATTTTTTTACTCTTGATCTTGGCTGGTAACTGAAATTCACAGCTTCTCAAACCAATATGCAGATTTAAAAAAAAATTAATGTTTACTTTATTTTTGAGAGAGAGACAGAACATGAACAGGGGAGGGTTAGAGAGAGAGGGAGACACAGAATCCGAAGCATGGTACAGGCTCTGAGCTGTCAGCACATGGGGCTGATGTGGGGCTCGAACTCACGGACTGTGAGATCATGACCTGAGCCGAAGTCAGACACTTAACCGACTGAGCCACCCTGGCGCCCCAATATGCAGATTTTAATGTAAAAGTAGATTTCAATATTTGTATCTTTTTAAAATATAGACTATTTCTCAGTAGGTGTGCACTGGACCTAAGATGCTACATTTCTAACAAAATCTCAGGTGATTCTGATGCTTCTGATTCCTGGACAACACTTTAAGGAACAAATACTTAAACCACTACAAAAAAAAAAAGTTATTTATATGAATGACTCATCATTTGTTTTAAATAACTTCCATACTACTCAAGGTTATAGCTGATCTAATTCATATGTTTACTGGTTTCAAAGAAGAGAGATGTGGAGAAAAAACACACACTTTATACACATACACCTGAAAGGAATATTTAAGTTTTAGAAAGATAAAAAGAAAGGATATAATATGATCGACTGACATTCAGCTATACCATCTGGAGACAATCTATGTAACACAATCAGACCACACACACATTTTTGGTCAATAATTGAGTTGCTAAGTTTGGTGTCTACTTGAGGATAAATGGCCCAGAATGGTGATTGTCTAGGAATTTGTGGTGTTGAACCAGGGTCAATAATAGGGATTTGTATTAATATTTACCTCAGAAGCAAATGATCATCATATATACATATAGACAAGCATATCTTCCAGGGAACAGGGTTTATTCTTGTATACACTGTCATATTTGAAAATTTACAAGATTTTCTATAAGTTATCAATTACAGCTAAAGACAATTTCTAGAGTAGCCTGGCTGTTTAAAAATAAAATAGAAATTAAATTTAAAGAAACTAAAGGCAATGTAAAAAATCTAAAGGATATTTAGAACAAGCTGGCACTTGCCTTTAAAGTACCTTTTTAAAAAAAAAAAAAAAGACGTTAGAATGGGAGAGAGCCAAAGCATAAGAGACTGTTAAAAACTGAGAACAAACTGAGGGTTGATGGGGGGTGGGAGGGAGGGGAGGGTGGGTGATGGGTATTGAGGAGGGCACCTTTTGGGATGAGCACTGGGTGTTGTATGGAAACCAATTTGTCAATAAATTTCATATATATAAAAAAAAAATAAAGTACCTTTTTAGCATATGAAGTGATTCTGAAACTACTAATGACTAGCTCCCAGGTTAACAAAATACTCTCAACTTCACTTACATTCAGAGTGTCTCATACTTATATAAAATAACAAATGGCACAGACATATGTCCTAAATCTCCATTCTATTCCACAACTGGGAGGTACAGTCATTAATATGAACAAAAGACCCATCTTCCTTCTACTTGTAATTCCCTCTATCACTGTTTTTCAGATCTGCCTTCCAATTAACATTCTGATGATCTTCCTGAGTGTCCCCTGAGGCCACTGTTTCCTTTTTAGTAGTTGCTAGGTGAGCTTTATGGGGTACTTTAAAACACCAGAACAATCCAATGATGGAGAATCTTCCAGTATGCACCATGGAAATTTAAATGTGGTCTCCACACATCACAGCTTCTAAGTTTTTAAGTCTCCCCATATTCATTCACAAAGAAAGCTTGTGCTTGCCTTCTTTTATTTCCCAAAGTAATTGGGAAATTCAAGACCTGGGACCTTCATTGCAAGCTTTACAATTTTTACCAGATCTTACTGTCTCAGGTCTGCTTTCTTATGCTGATGATAACTTAATCATTAGTTTTTCCTCAGAAACTGTATTTCTGCTATAAATGTCTTCAGTATCTTTTTAAAGCTACCATAAATGCTGATTATAAAAACAATGCCAGCCTTATTGAGAAATCAAGTGTACCAGTTAGTATGTTCAGATTTTGCCCCCAGATGATCTCAATTACCCAAACCACGGATGAAAACTTCCTAAGGTTTTGCTCATTATCAGTCAGCTAGCAAGTGTTGAATGCGATCCAGATACTCAGCCCTACGGAAGGCATGAGAAGGAGGGAAAATACAGCCAAGATTATCACAAATGTACGAAGATGGCTTAATCCTGGTATCTACGTTTACAGGATGTTTCCCTAATATGGGTTATATGAATAATTATTTTAGAACAGATTTTTCCCCAAGAAATAGAAAAGAAATTCTATTCCCTTCACAGTAAAGGTGTAAAGTGTGTAGCCTCAATTGTACATGAAATTGTGGCATATACCGCAAGTGCAGATTTCCCTTTTCATTCTTTAATCTGACTAGAAATTACCTCATTAATCTGTCAGTTTATTTTTCACCACCGCTGCTGGGATGCTATTGTCCATTAAGATTGTTCTGATATTAAAGAAACAATAAGCCAGGGCTGGCCTATTTGAAAGAGAAGAGCTATATTCTTGTTTTGTACCTTCTGTCTTGCCTGCCTGCCTTCTTTCTCTCTGTTTCGGTCATTCTTCCTTTACCTTCGCTTTCCCCTGACTTCCTTCTGCCCTCCCTCCCTCCCTCCTGCCTGCCTCCTTTCCTTCATCTCCTCAACAAGTCCTACAGCAGAGAAGTGGGAAAAAGAAAAAGAAAAAAAATAATGTAATTCCTCTAATACATCTTTATTACAAAGCACTTCCCCTTTACTATCTTTTCTCCAACAACTTTATTACTAATTTTCCTTAATTGATGAATTTATCTTACCAGTATAGAGGTTTGAACTATGTGCTTACAGACAAGTGGCACAGGAAATTCTTCAGTGATTATTATTAACAGAGATGCTGCCAGTGTACCAAAATGGGAGACACACACATTCACATTTATGTTTGGGAAGGTACGACACAATGATTTTGTTGTTGTTTTTCTTTCTCAATATATAAAGTAGCAAAGAGAATGACCAATGGGGGTCTTACCTTTAAGCACACACATCTAGTCTGGTAATGAAGACTTATGTCTTTCCAAGGAAAGTCAGTGTTTGAATAAATCACTTTCTTCTATTTATTGAATAGCTCTGCAAGCAAGGGGCTCTTTCTGTTCACCATACACAATACCTTGCAAACAGTCAACAGTACTTATTTGTTTAATGAATTATGGTATCCTTGCACCAGGCATCAGTCCAATTTAATCTGAACTCAAATAATATTGGACTAAATGTATGCCATTGTCTTTCTCTTGATGAAAATAGAGTAATACCCTAAGCAGCATTTAACTTTTTGCCTACTATGCAGAAGAATTGGGAATGAAAGTATTAGATCCTGTCATGGTATTTAGTCAAGAATCATTAAAAAATTCTTTGTCATCTGAATTATTGATACATTTGAAAATGTCCAGTAAGTAGAATGTTCAAACCACACAAAGAAAAATTTTCTGTTATTAATCATCTCAAATTTTCTGCCATTCCAAGTCCCATGTTTAGAGTAAGAGTCATGTAGTATTTTATTTTAAGCAATGAGAAAGTTGTGGCCACCTTTCAGATGAATCCATATGTTTCAGATAACTACTAAGTCAATAATATAGTTCCCTGGGCATTTTGTGAGTCTGCTGTAGCATAGAAAATATGCATTCTGTCCCTTCTTTCCTTGAAGATGGAGAACACAAAAATTAGTACGGCTTTTCAGTTAAAGGATGCAACTTTTCCTTTCCCTCAGATGTGTCCTTTTTAAATTTTTACTTATTACCAAAACCTGATTTACAAATATCAAAATGTATGAAGTAACTGTGATCAGGAACTTTGTCTCCAAAAGGATTTTGCATTTTGTAAAAGAAGTCACCATGATTTTCAAAAAACCCAGCTATATATCATTCATTTCACATGATTATGACAACTTTTCATTTACATCCAATTTTCTTTAGAGATTATCATGTGGCAGATATCCGTAAGTGCTTTATTTCAGGTGGATTTTTAACATAAGGTACATTCTTACATAAAAATATTGTTATATAATCAGGTATTAAATCTGGTCAGATTCCAATTTCTATTAAGTCACTCCTAAAAACAGTTCCTATTGATGCTTCTATGAAAGCTCAATTATCTTTTTAAATTATGGGAATTAAAGATGGAAAATATGTAACATATTGTTTAGCCAGGGTAACGGCATTTAAAGAAAGAAATAATATATAACTTCCAGTTTAAAATTTTCTTTTTAAGAGCTGAGTACATATTAAATGTACTTCTCATTAAATAACTAAGAGTCCATTATGAATTCAGGTAAGTGAGAAAACTATATAACTTTCATAGTCATTCTATTCTTTTAAAAAATTATGTAACATCTTAATACAACACCACAATTTACTTTATACACACACACACACATATGCATATACATAACTATGTACACAATATATATGCATATGTGTGTGCAAATGTATGATATCTATGTATATTGATATACATATGTAATATATAGCCATCTGAAATAATTTTTATCTTAAGGAGATTTCAAGTTCTTGAATGCAACCTTTTTTTATTTTACTTACAGTTCTTAGGGCTATATGAATGGAAAATATTAGCTAGGTGAATACTTTGAAAAGTAACACAATGTCGTAAAATAGAGATTATCACGTTTACTGATCATTTACACAAGTCTCTGCTTTCAAACCTGGCAGAGAAGATTCTTTGAGAACATCCTGCATAATAACCAATTACATTTTGATAATGATAAATTTCAAACTGATGTTTTTAACTGTCTTACATTATTAAAACTTAAATATTTCAGAAGTGATTTAGTATGATTATCCAATGGTCCAGATTACATTTATTTTTGCTTGAATAATTTAATTTTTACTTTCTCCATGATTTTATAGAACTTGTAAAATCTTTTATAGATTTTTTGATGCCAGGTTAGATATTTGGCTATGTAAAATCCATGGTTTTCAATACTGACAAGAAATTAGTGGGTGTTCATAAATTTTACACATGGGTAAAATGTACTGAGATAGCCAAGGAAACAAATAAAAGATTCTTTAAGGAAAACCTTAACATTTTATTAAGACTTAAATTTTCTAATTAAAATGGGCCTCAATATTCATGCTAGTTTTAGGCTTTTACGCACACATACAAAGTTTTAGTTTTATGTATTTATATGGAACTTTTCACATAAGATCAGTGAAAGGCCTACGACTATTTTTTCAAGTATGTTGTCTTGTCTCCCATAGAATTTTGTCTTTCAATTCTTCAAAGTTACATCTTCTACTAAACAGACACTTTGGCAATTAAAGAGACATATTACAGCATCATCAGCTTTTGTATGTTTTTTCTCAATTGAAAGAAAACTCCCCTAATGTGTTTTCTTTTTAATCTTTTTTTAGTTAGCTCAGTCTTTTGAACACTTCACATCCACTATTTTTTTAAAAAGTAATGCTGAATTTCACACTCATGAATTTGTAAAATATGTATGCAACTTATTCATAGAAAAGAGAGTAACATGTATGTATGATCCTTTGCTGTTATGAAACGTCAGGGGCTGGAAATTCTTAACAGAGCTGCCTATAAGCCAAATAAATCTTTTACATGGCAGCCATCTAAGCTTTTCCCCCAATCCAAATAGAGATTAAAAAAAAATGCCAACGAATAACATCTACAATTAATAGCATTCCTGTAGCCTGTAGGTCTAGCCTGTTCCTTTAGTTTCCCCCTGACAATAATGGAGGACCTTATTATTTGGTTTCCCCTGGGCATTTATTAGGCATGATGAGGAAAAGGTTACATCTCTAGAAAAGTGCACAATCTTCAGCTCTCTTCCAAATGCAGATGCTGTAACGGGCATTACATTAGAAAGGCATTCTGTGCTACCTATTATGTTACCTCTTCCCAATTAGAAACTCTATTTTAATGTGACTGCCAAAAATTTAGTGCCTACCATTTGATAAGATTGGGAGTGGGATTTGCTAAACATGAGTTAATAGAAATTGTGAGGCAAATGCTGCATGAGTAGACCGGCTGCCAGTGAGTAGAAATGAATGGGCGGTAATGGAAATTAATGGATAGGGGGAATCTACTTCAATTTCCTTGGAAATTGTACTGTAACTGTTATGCACATTATAAACCAAACTCTTTCTGTTGTTTAAAAAGTGAATAATATGATATTTGATTTAATAGGATAACACCTCTTCCTAAATCATATAACTGTATTAGCTATTGCTGTTGGATACATTCAAACTATATGTTTTGCTTTGGTAAAATCATTTTTTATGACACTTAGCATTAAAACAAATCAAACTGTCAACAACTAAGAAACAAGCTGTTAAAGATCCCATCCTCCAATTTATTGTTTTAAATAACAAAAAAAATGTTTTAAATAAATAAATCAGTATATTTCAATATATATTTTCAAAATTTCTCCTCCATTTTAATCCCACATTAGGTTCTAGCCTTCTGTTAATACTAATGAGATATGTAATTTAGATATCAGATAATCAAGACATAAGGCACATACACTTGAACTTAAAACATAGATTTGGGGCACTTGGGTGGCTTACTCGGTCAAGTCTCTGACTCCGGCTCTGGTCATGATTTCACAGTCTTGAGTTCAAGTCCCACTTAAGTCTTTCTGCTGTCAGCAGGGAGCCCATTTTGGATCCTCTGTCCCCCTCTCTCTCTGCCCCTCCCCCACTCATATTCTTTCTCTCTCTCTCTCTCTCTCTCTCTCTCTCTCTCTCTCAGAAATAAACATTTAAAAAAAGACAATATTTATACAGACCCTTGACATTTGACAATTATATTTGACACAGACACATCCAAAATGATTTCTAATCTTTATGTGTTTTCTCTAACATTTTCTTTTAAGAAAATCTACTTAAATCTATCATTTCACCTGAATGCTACAATCAATTTTAGCTCCTTAAATCCATCCTGCACACTGTCCAAGTAAATTCCCAATATAATATTTCTTACTTAAAAATCTGGTGTTAGCCAACTTTTTCAAAGGAGCCTGTCTGCTGATGATGTTCTGGGAAACTGGAGGAGGTCCACTAATCATAAAGAGCCCAAAAAGCAGAAAGGAAATTTTCATTTACAGAGCTGTTATGAGATCAAACAAAGAAATATTTTACCCTAAAGTAAGTGCTAAATGATAAAAGAATGCGAAGGGCTAGAATGGAGAGACCTCACTCTCCTTCCACTACTGCAATGAAAGGGGCTGATGTTGGGTAAGTCATTTCACTCTCAGAGCCTGTTTCCTTTTTGGCAAAGGAGATGGACGACTGGCATAATTTCTAAGGTATTTTCTAGCTCTAGAAATTTGATGAGCCCTTATTATTGCAGTTGGTTTTTCTGCTCATTTATCTCGCAGTAGGCTAAAATTATGGGATGAAAATATCAAAGGCTAAACTTAGCATGGTGATAATAGCAATGCATGGAGCTCATGAGTAATGATTACACCTCTCAATGAAATAATTAAGACACTCCCTGGGGGACAACTTCCTAATTTAGGAAACTGAGTAGTTCTAAAATGAGGGATTAGGTTAGAGATTTAAAGTTAAAATAATACTAATACTACTAATAAATTCTTCTGAATAGGTGAACAAGAAGTTATGGAAAGAATGGTGGCAAATTTCTACCATTCTCTTTGACTCCTGCACAACGGTCTCTGTGAATCTTCTTTTCATTCCTGTATGTGATACAGTAAACAGAGTATTATCCACATTTCAAAGTTTTATAGAACTCTTGCAAGAATTCAGTTTTTAATTGATATACTTAGCGACAAGACCAAAATTTTTTTACCCATCTTTTCCACTATTCTCAAATGTCCCATACACAGTCCACTCACTCAATCTGAACCACTTATCATTGAGAAAACAAAGGTGTCCTATCTTCTAACAACCAACTCTACCAGCCCACCCCCCTCTGCACCCCAAGCTCCCTACATTCCCTTGTGCTAATGTGTGTAAATTTGTTTTTCATCCATCCGAGGTCAAGGCTAACCTCTCAGGTGGTGATCTGGACACCACCTCCTTTCTCTGACTCAAAGATTTTCTCTGAGATGATAAAACTGTTCATTTGAATCACAAATTCTCCCTTTTTACTAGATCATTCACTTCAACATTCAGAATTTCGGAGTTTATGTTCTCATTAAAAGGAAGAAAGAAACTACTGTGAACCCAAATTCCCTTAGCACTGCCCATTTCTGCACTGCATGTACTCTGCTGAAATTCTCTTCTTCTGAACTGCACAAGACTAGCTTTTACTTGCTTTCAGTGATCACATTCTCATGGAAGTCTTGCTAGACCCCCCATTGCATGTCCCCACCCAGTCACTCATAGATACAGTCCTAATTTTCTGCAGAGCACATATCATTAATATGATAGTAACTTATTGATTTTCTACCCCAAAGATATGAGACCTACAAGAGAAGAAATCTTACTACCTTTTTCTGCTTCTACATCTCCCTATTAGAAGAGGTTGACTTTAAATAATTATAAACTCTCTTGATGAATTTACCCAGGTATTATTTTATGGCAATAATTAATCAGTGGTTCTTAGCAGGTATTAGTATCTTTCAGGAGATAACTTTACTAGCAATTTTGAGCAAAAAACACAGTACTATTTGGAACTTACCAAATGATTATTTACATTTGAAGTTGTTTCATGAGTGTCAGAAAACACTCAGAATGTAAAAAAAAAAAGTTTTTAAAAATCTGTACGTATATCTAACTTTAAGACTACTAATGCAAATCATTATCTACTTAATAATCACAAATGGATCAAAGCTTAGTACTGAAAGTTCACAGCCCTATAATTAATATTATCAGGACATTATTCACTAAAATCAAGTCATCTGGCATCCCACATATAAACTGATTAGATTCCTACAGACATTGGGGTTTCACGGCATAGAAAATCGCATCAATACCAACAATAAAAATTAATTTATGTGAAGGTTAACAGTAAGAAGACTCAGAAAATCTAAACATATAAAGAACTCTATATAAAAAATTCTTAATTCTAACCTTGATTGTTAATAAATGTATTACAGTAAATGTATTACCATCAGAAAAAAATCACTAGATCAACTGAAGAAAAACAAATTATGAATTTGTGAAATTTCACTATCTTTTCACAGATGGAAAAACAATTTAACTCAGGGTTGTCATATTTATATCAAGTTATGGGGCTATCATTGCATAACATGGTATTAATCTTTGAATTTTATGCTATGAGTACTGTGGAGCTGTTTTTTGTAATTTTTAAAAGTTTTTAGTTAAATCCAGTTAGTTAACATACAGTGTAATATAAGTTTCTGCTGTACAATTTATTGATTCAACACTAGATAGAGCTCTTTTAAGGATCTACGCCATTCTAGGAGTCTAATAAGAACAATTTAACCAAATCACCTGTTTCCAGAAATTGTTTCTTCTGAGCTTTGCTTTTTATCACTACTAATAGTATTTCCTCCTAATACAGGATACATTATCTAAAAATCACAACTCTGGGGGGGAATGTTTTATTATCCAATAAAAATTGATTTATAAACCAAGACTAGTGTTGACAAAACAGGGTATACCTACAAATATCAACTTTATATTACATTTGAAAAAAATAATTTTCTATTGCTCAAAAATGAAAAGAAAAGAAAAGCTCCTGAAAAACAGCACTGACTGTTTTAAATCTCAGTATCTGCCTCCAACGTTAATGCATACTAGACAGCTAATAAATGCTTATGGAATGAATAAATGAATAACATAGCCATAATGCCTGTTATCATCAATTGAATGAAATTCAATGATATAGATATCTAAATTTTTAAAAATAAGTATTTTAGATAGTGAATAATTTTTTTAAAAAACACTCCATTTTTCCTCTTTATATTTTTATAGATCTTCAAATTATCTGACAGTTGTACCTTTCTGATCTCATTTCTCACCTGATCTAATTTCTCACCTCGTTTATACACACACACACACTTTTAAGAATGGGTCTAGAATCCTCATAATGATCTACAAACATTTGCTTGATGTTTTAAGTATTGTTTTCTTAGGGCGCGTGGGTGGCTCAGTCAGTTAAGCCTCCAACTCTTGGTTTTGGCTCAGGTCATGATCTCAAGATTTGTGAGTTTGAGCCTTATGTTGGACTCTGCACTGACAGTGTGGAGCCTGCTTGGGATTCTCTGTCTCTTCAGTCTCTGCCCCTTCCCCACTCACTCATGTACCCTCTCTTTGTCTCTCTCTCTCTCTCTCTCTCTCTCTCAGAATAAACATAAATAAAATAAAAATAAAATATTTTTTCTTAAAAGTTCCTTTTCAATATAACACAAATTTACTCATTTATGGAAGAATCACTTGTCTCTTATTTAACTTTTAATGATAGTGTCCATGTCACCGGACCAGTTTGATAGAACAGGCCCACTGATTGAAATTATGTGCCTTTTATTTTCCCAAAGAAAATGTTAATATTCCCCACTTCCTTCACTGGGGATTTCAGTAAGAGAGAAGATATGCCAGAGACTCAAAATACCCTTATTTAATTGTAAGCAACAGTTTCTAATAACTTATGCTGTTCATACTAATTTTTGAAACAGATTCTTATTAAGAACTCTTAAAAAGGATTTTGTGAATAACCTAAATTTGATTTAAAATTTGTGTATATTTTTATGTGCTTCATTTGGAAGGAGCAGTACTTAAAATTTTTCTCAAAATAGCTATGTTGCTAAAGAAAGAATTAAGTGATTAATTAGATAAACATGTCAATACTACTGCTTTACGTTGGCCTGGAACATACTTTATTGTGCTTTTGATTTACCTTTACACAATGAACAACACCAATCTATTTGCCACCTTTGTTGAAATTGTAAAATAAGCCACCTCCATAGAGACACTGAGCCTTGGAGGCAAGACTTGATGAACTGATTACTACTTGATGAGCTAGAAATCATCACCCATTTGCCTTTGCTGCTAGATGCCCTTCTGTAGTATACAACCTGTGCAACTGCACATGGTAGCCCTGTCCTTTGGATATTCACCCTCTTCCACATGACAGTCCATACTAGGTGCTTTAGTCATGGTACCTTTCATGTATTATCTCTTCCTCCTTTCAATTAGAATACAACTAACCATGACCCCCTAACTCAAGGATCCTTAGCACAGATCTGACTATAAATTACACAAAGAGTTGGGACCTGATTCAAAGGCATTTCATCTAGAAGCTGGCTGACAACCCTTAAAGTAGCCAGGGATGAGGCACTCTGCAATGATAATTATCAGCTAAACTAATCAGACTGGCCCCATTAAAAAGAGTAGCAAATATTGCAAGAGCAAATGTCCAAGGAGATGCAGAGATACACATGAACTATTCTGCACAGTTCTTAAGATGGAAGCCGGCCTTGTAAAGGCTGCTGATTTTTTAATTGCAGTCCCTACTGCAATAGGGACTACTTACAAATAATTCGTTTTTGTCTTAAAGCTAACTGAAAGTAATCCCAGACAAAAACACCCACTAAGAACCCAATCCATCTCACACTTGAAGATAACTATCATCTACTCTAGGAATATCTTCTTTAGGGTTCACATTTCTTGTTTCTTCAATCACTAATCATATACCAAGATTTTAAAGTCCCTGTAACATTTTGCCCGTTCAACTCTGAACACTTCCTTGAGTTCCCATGAAAGACAGTACAAAGAACACACAGAACAGAACTCTAACTCAAAGTAGAGCAGAACCATCACCTCATTCAACATCTCTTTAAGTTCCACTATTCCAGCAAAAGAAGTTAAGTACAGAAGAATTTGCACTTAAGCTATGATTATAAACAATGGTGCTGTCTTTGGTAATTTATAAGGCTTCTGAAGTTCTCCAAACATCCTAGGGGCATCATAAGAAACAATTATCTTTATTCATTTCTGAACAGGTAGAACATTTTGGCTTAATGAAACCTTTATTTACCACAAGATTTTTATAATGTTACCTTCATATTTTTTTGTCATTTATCTCAGTTACTATTAGTAGGTTTCAAGGGAAAAAAACATGTTGGGGCTCTCTAGTTACTCATATTCAACATTAACATATATTAATTGAGCCCTTTGTACTCAAAATTACAGCATGCAATGTGAGAGTAGAGAAAGAATAAAATAAGAGGTTCTTCCACTCATGAGATAATCCTTCTGGTGTAGAGAGATACTATCATTCATGAGATGATTTGCAGATTTCAGAACAGTCTGAAAAGTACCCTCCACTCAAAGTGATCCAGGTTATCTAAACCGAGAGCAGTGATGTCATGCAAAACTCCCGAACTGAAAATCATTCGATTATTCAAATTGCCATTTTTACTCATCATGTGAATACAGTCTGACTATTTCAATAAAAGTTGTGGTGAATAATAAGGACTTTTTGTACAAAATGCCAGACAAGGGACAGGAAATGAGCTTCTATTCCATATTATTCTCATTTTGACCATGATTCACTCACATCTATGAGATATATGCCTGACAGATCTTTAGGTTTGAAAAGCAAAAAGAGACCAGTACCTGGGGATTGTGCTTTTCAAGCTTACACAGCAGGATATGAAGAAAAGAGGTCAGGGTTTGTGCTAAAGGAACTGCAAAGAATAACATATTTGTCAGAATATGAGACACAGCTATATTTAAGAAAAGTTGACCTAAAATTGCTGACCATCTTATTGTCTGATAGTGGGGCTTTTGCTTCACTCTAGGCACTCAGGCTTTTATTCTCATCACGTACATCCAAGAGTTCTTCCTTTTTTGAACGAGTTGGCTGTTCACGTTTTTGGCATTTTCTAAATCAGTCCCTCCATGTCATGGCTGTGGAACTATTCTCCCTACCTCTCTGGTTTTTTCCACCTAAGATCTAACCTTCACCCTAATACTGAAGAAAGCTATCACAAACGTAACTTTAAAAGGTGAGTTTCAAATTTTTAAAACTAAAACTCGTAATAAAAAAATAATTTGCATTATGAAAACATACACATATAATCACACACAGACACAAAAATTTAAGTTCACAAAAAATTGTATCCTTTAGATCTTACAATGCATTCATATTCTCCATTCCTCTTCATTATGTTTCATTTTATTTAATTCCATGACACAAATACTAATCATAAGCCACTGAATTAATTTCATGATCCTCTAAAGTAGTAGTTCCTAAAATATGGTCCAGGGACCACATGGTGTACCCAAGATGATTTCAGGAGATCCATGAGGTCAACATTCTTTTCATAACTAAAGCATCATTTGCCTAATTCACTCTCATTCTCTGATGAGTGTATGATAGAATTTTCTAGAAACTACATGATATGAGGATGTTATTACTCTGACAGTTAATAGAAGATATGCTTATATATTTTTTATTTAACATTTTTATTAGCTTTAATTTATAATAAATAGCAATATATATAACCATACAAACAAAACTCTGTGGCCTTCTCAATATTTTTTAAGAATTTAAAGGGATCATGAAACCAAAAAAATTTGAGAACCACTGGTCTAAAGCAAGCTTCAGTTTGAAAATCACTGATTTAAGTTAAATTAAATCACTGTGTGTGTACACACACACACACACACACACACACACACCTTTCTACAATCCCCTATGGCCTGCAAAGCAAATATAACCTGGAACCAAAGGTCTTCCACAATTAAGCTGCTCCCTAAAACTAATGTTCCCTAAAAGCAACTCTCTACTCAACCAGAAATTCTAGGACCTCTAACCATACCTGTTCACTTCTACCTTTGAGCTTATCTCATATTCTGTTTCTAAAATATTTTTAAGCCTTTTTTAATTTTCTGATGAGATAAATCCTATTTGTGTGGACATTTGTAATTACTGGCTTTGCCCTATGTTGTTTTTTAAAACTCTTCAGGACTCCATGGATTCATGTGGGAATCCATGTGACCCTAACTTTCCACAGACATGGGTATCCACAGTAGTTAATCAGAGAGCCCCATCCCTTTGGCATAACTATTACTGCAGGGTACAAATACATGGGAAGGGCCATACAAGGAAATACACAAGGCACAATATCAATGCTAGGGAAAGAAAAGCTCATGTTATTTTCTTTCAGATTGCTCATTATCAGAAAGGCAATGAGACCCATCAGATTAAGCAATGGTTTAGGGCTGCTGTGGGAAGAACCTCATTTAATTATTTAAATTTCTTTTTTTTTTTTTTAATCTGAGTCACTACTTGACTAGAGAACTGTGTATAATCTTGGGCCCTTGTTTGCAACTGCTCCTGAAGACGCCTGTATCACCTCTATATTCTGTTAAAGACCTATACTGTCTTCTAATGCCTCATAATTCTCTTTTAAGATACATTTTATTATTTTACTTTATGACTACTTCTTTTATGTCTTTCTTTTTTCTTGCAAAATCAAAAGGTGCAAAAAGGGACTGAATCTCCCTCTGTGTCTACGTAAGCGGTTTTGTGGGTTTTTCTGCTTTTGTTGTTGTTTTTTTTTCCTGTTTGTTTTTGGTTTTGTTTGTTTTAAACTTTCTTAGAACTCTAGGAGGGCTCTAATTTTTAATATCTGTTTGGAATCCATTAACTTGAATTTTTGTTTTTCCTTTAAGGATGACTGACAAATTGAATGCTGGGTTATCTTAGCAGTTTTCTTACATTTCCTTAGATTGCTATGTCATGCACAACTTTTTTTTTCACTTGTGTTTTAGAGAGAAAATGCTATTCCCCTGATCAAATATCATCCTTTTATGATTTAAGAAGACATACAATTTACACACACATGAAATGAAGAGAAATTCCATGCTCTTGAAATATAAAGTTGAAATCTCTTAATTAAAGCTAGAAAAGCAACTTTTTCATATTCATACGAATCGAGAAAATATTCATAGTATTAGAGAAAATTCATACTAATAGAGACAAAAACGAAAATCAATCTCTATAATGTCAGAAGGTCACAGTAATCAGGTAATGTGACCCTGAGTGAATTTCAGTAAGATGAAGACTTGAATATACCACAGTGTAATCAATTAAATCACATTCTGAATGGCCTGAGCAGGCCTTGCTACATATGCCTGAGATTCACAATTAAGACATAGCCTAGAAGAATTCAATGATTCCATTACCTCTTTGCAGAAATTAAAAAGGGTGTTAATCAAAGGTCAAACATGACTTCTCATGTTGAATTTAATTGTTCAACAGGTCATTTGAAATTTTCAAGACTTAACCTAATATTATTCTTAGAACTAGCACTTTTTAATTAACCAAACAGCAAAACAGAATTTACAAGGGTGAAAAAAAAACTTGAAGTGACATAAATAGCAATTCTTGAAACTCAGTATTTCTTGGTCAATTGATCATAATAGGATACCTCATTAACATTTAAAAATACTACCAATAAAAATGAAGGGAAAAAAAAGAAAAGAGAGAATATTTACAGCATGTTCATTGTTTCAACTTGGTTTGTTTTGCAAATGTAATTATAGCCATATTTTGTGGTCAGAGATGATCATTTTGTTCAATTTTCCACAACAGAATAAAAATTCCTGTTAATCATACAAATAATTTAATATCTATTTAGTCATTTTATTATGAATATATTTTATAACATATTAAAATAATATACAGAATTTTGCACATTATATATAAGATTTGCATTATATTTTTGCTTTTTTGTGAATCAGTTCAATTGTGTTTCTTTTTTTCTTTTTAATGTTTATTTACTTGAGAGAGTGGGTGTGCATGTATGCACAAGCAGGGGAGGGGCAGCAAGAGGAGAGCAGGCTCCATGCTGTGAGCATGGAGACTGATGTGGGACTCAATCTCATGAATCATGAAATCATGACCTGAGTGGAAATCAAGAGTTGGACACTTAACTGACTGAGCCACCCAGGGGCCCCTTAAACTGTTTTCCTTAAATATATGCATGCATACAAAGACCACACACAACTCAGTAAAGAGGAACATAACCTCCATTTTCAAATTTGCATGCAGGATATACTATGGGTTTAGGTGAAATATGAGAAACAGTTGATGTTAATGCAAAATAATTTCTTGATGCAGTCAAAACATTACACAGCTTGAAAGTAGTATGAGCCTGTCCAGAGCATTAAGTACACTCCCACCATTTCCTGACCTATTTTCCAGAACCTAAGGTTACAGAATTTATCTAAGTAACTTCAACCCTCTTTTCTTTCTAAAAACCAAACGCAGTGCCCATTTATTACACTACCTTAACTCACATCACTTTATAAATCTGTTTTTTTAAAAGGTCCTATCATAAAGGATTAAGCACATTTTGCTTTACTCAAAAAATTGCTTAACAATGAGGCATTCCCTCTATTCTTATTTCCAAAATGTAAATAATTGCAGATTACAACACAAATAAAACAAAGCAAGAAAAGCTGTCTCTTCTTGGGGTCATTCTAATATGTTACGCAGCATGTGGGTGATTTTGCTAAACTAACCAGACCATTTTCTCGACTAAAAGTTGGCCAACACAAAGCAATAATATATCATCCTACTTGTACCATAATGATCTATACATATTTAAATGCTTTTTAATGTTCCAAAATTATTTGTTCATTCTAAACAAATCAGAAAAAAATGGATATGGAATGATATTACTTGTAATTTCACTGTCCAGAAAAAAATACCATTAACATTTTGGTAGGCAATATATCCTTCTACAGAATACACCATGTAAATGTATATGATACATACATATTGTGTATAGATTTGTTTTTAAACCAACAGACACTTTAACATATTATTCCATAACCTGCTTTATTCTTTCAGTAGCATTACAAATATATTTTCATGTCAACAATATACATTTATATAATCTGTATCAGTGTTTTAATGTCTGTACAATATGCTATTAATGCCTATACAAATTTAGCGAAAAATCCCTCACTGGACATCTAGTTTCTTTCCTTTCTAACTTCTGGCACTGAAACAGTGTTGGGATGAACATTTGACAACTATAATGTCTATAACCTTCTGATTGTTTTTGAGTACAATGCTCAGATACAGGTTATCAAAATATATCTGTTACGTGAATGACTGAATGGATGAATGCATTAATAAGTGAGGATTTCAAAAATATCAACTTAAGAAGCATGTCTAGTTGACAATCTGATTTTCACTCAAGTTACCTCATAAACTGTTATGCTTTCTCCCTTTGAATTATGATAAAAAGAAAACATAGTAACTGTTAAATGACTTTCATCCCTGGATCCTTCCTTAACATGTATGATTTTGTGGGACTATCAATAATACTCTGTTTAAAATAATATACAAAATTGATACTCTGATAGTGTAGAAAAATTACTGTTTTTAAAAACATCATAATTTTCAATTTTTTTCTGCAAAGAGTATCTAAAGTTATATGCAAAAAATATTTTGCAGCATATTTCACAGATCCCATACTCTAAAGTTTTCCAAATTTGATTTAATCAGCATCTACTAAACATTTATGCCTACCATTATGCTAGTCACTATGGGGAATACTAAAAACTTTGCTATAGCCCAAACTATACAATCCTACATGACCATCAGTATTTTATTTGGTGCCCTCCCCAAACACCCGATTTCTTCTCCTTTATGAGAAAAGTCTATGTAGTTCATTCTCAAGTTAAGATAAATGCATGGGATATATACACAGTTGGAAGGAAGACAGAACTTCTCACCAAAGGAAGATGTAGTAACAATTCCACTCATATTCTCAGCACAGTATCCTGCTTGTTTAACAAACACCTTGGAAACTAGCCAATTTTCAGGAATTCTCATCTTGGGATAGTAGCCAGTTATTCACAATAAAACCAGAACAAGAGGCCAGATGTGAAACATATAAGAATAACAATTAGTTTTCTTTTGATTGCTTTATCATGATGGTTGGGCAAATAATTTATATTTTATATTTTAAATTATAAATTATTTCATAAGCTGACAAAATTTACAAACATTCAACTGAATTTAAATATTACATACCTTCTGGGGTACCTGGATGGCTCAGTCAGTTAAGTGACTTCAGCTCAGGTCATGGTCTCGCAGCTCTTGAATTTGAGCCCCACATCGGGCTTTCTGCTGTCAGCATGGAGCCCACTTGGGATCCTCTGTCCTGTCTCTCTCCCTGCCCCTCCCCCTCTCATGCTCTCACTCTCTCTCTCTCTCTCTCTCAGAAATAAAACATAAAAAAATATATATATACCTTCTATGCACAAAATTATAGACCAAGTGACACAGGCTAACTCCATATTTGGCTACATCTGGTAGTAAATCTTATTCAACCTATAGAATCTCATAGATTCTCACTGAGTACACACACTCTCACAAGGAAGGGACTCTATTTAGGCCATGAGAAGCTACTCGGTAAATAATGCCATCCCAGACTTGAATTATTCAGTGACAGTTTCTATATATCACTTCTTTATCAACCTTAAGTATATTTATTTTCCTGAAAAAGAAGGTAAAGCATAAACACTGGTTTCAAACATCTGCTTGTCCTGATTCTAACAAAACTTGCCCCATGATTAGGAGCCAAATATTTTGAGCAATCTCTTGTTTGTCCTCTGTAAATAATACAGTAAAATTGCTAAATGTAATTGGAAAAATAAGAGTAGCCAACAATGCAAACAAGCCAAACTCTATTACAAGCGAGTTTTGCGTATTATTCTTTTTGTTTTTCTATTGTTCATATGGTTTTACTAGAGTTGAATAAAATTCTGAAACGCTGCTTTATATATTCTGTAGGAGAGTTTTGATCTTTACTTTTCATCTTCTGAACAAGTGACAAATTTTAACTGATTAGGAATTGTTGTGGTAATTATGATGGTAATGAACATCATTGTAAGATGCTAATCATTTAATAAAACCAACTTTTATTATGAAGCAAAGTTAGAAGATGGGAGTAAATAAACGCATGTAAGAAAGTAGGGTTTTTTAATTCAATCAAGAAGATCCGTAGATGGTAATATACTATGTTAAATATCAAAATAATAGTGCACAATAAAATCGCTACATGCGAAAGTACCAATTACTAAAACTATCCCCTAAAGCATTTCCTTGCATTTGCTACATATGTATGTATTTTAACACAGACCATATTTTCTGCACATTTTTTTCCTACAGGTCTGTATTCACAAAGATTGCCTGTGGTAGAAGAATTTCTATATAAATCTCAATGTATCATGCTCTCCTATTTAACAAATTTCCCTAAATACTTGTTACTTCTTCTAGTACAGAGACCTGGCATGGCATTAAAATGCAATGTATGCAGCACCAACTTATATTTCAAACAGTGATTACAGAAATATTTTATGTGACCATCTAATGTGAAGTCTAAACCATTCTCTAGAGGCAGGGAACACCAGACTGGCAAACCAGATTCTGAAATGTTTATTTCCCTATATTATAAGAAACCTGCCCAATTTATTCATTGTGGAAGTCTATTTAGTCATGTGTATTATCTGTTAATAGTGTTTTTTTATGGTTTATATTTTTGTCATTTATCCATTGACCATGAACTGATTCAAATTCCTAACCAAATTCCAACCGAAGGAACAGTGTTCAAAATAAATCCTCTGAGTTGCAAAGAATGCCTTTGCCAGCTTTTGGCTCAGAAATTAGAAAAGGAAACAACACTCACCAAAAAAGGGATTCTAGAGTTGAGTATGGATTTTCTCCTAGCAACAGGCATTTTTTAAGTCCGGAGCTCAATAAATATTTAGACAAAGGATGAGCGTGTGTGTGTGTGTGTGTGTGTGTGTGTGTGTGTGCGCGTGTGTGGTGATCTACAGACATAGAGAGTTAAAGATTATTAACAATGGTTCAGTGGTACTAATAGGAATAAACTCAGATATATTTCTTAGATTTTTTTAACGTTTATTTATTTTTGAGACAGAAAGACAGAGCATGAACAGGAGAGGGGCAGAGAGAGAGGGAGACACAGAATCTGAAGCAGGCTCTAGGCTCTGAGCTCAAGGACCACAAGATCATGACCTTAACCAAAGTCAGATGCTTAACCAAGTGAACCACCCAGGTGCCCCTCAGATATATTTTTTAAAGGAAAGAGAGTAACAGGGGCCATGAAAATAATTGACATAGAGTCTTTAAATCCTAGAATCTCAAAGGACATTAAAGCATCCATCACTCATCTTGACAATTTATAGAATCAACTCCAATTTCATCCTGGATGAAGGAGTAAACTACAAACAAACAAACAAACAAACAAGGAGGACCTGGGTGGCTCAGTCAGTCAGTTAAGCGTCTGACCTCACCTCAGGTCATGATCTTGTGGTTTGTGGGTTTGCGCCCCGCATGGGGCTCTGTGCTGACAGCTCAGAGACAGAGCCTGCTTCAGATTCTGTGTCTCCCGCTCTCTCTCTGCCTCTCCCCTGCTGTCTGTCTCTGTCTCTCTCTCTCAATAAGTAAACATTAAAAAAAGAAACAAACAAAAGCCTTGAAATAAATATCAAACAGGCAAAAAAGCTATGTAAAAAACAAAATCGTATAGATTTTTCCTGAAATTTAACCTGCCAACTTCCAAGTTGATAGTTCAACTGTGTTTTCTAACAATGATTAGCCTAAGATCGCATCTTTAGAGTGATTTTTTTTTCAATTGCAACACACAAACAAACAACCTGAAGGACAAATCAAATCTATTTATAAGGCTCCAAGAATAAATTATTTTAGACAACTCTGCTACCATTAGTTTTATTAATGAAAAGCCTATTTTGAAGAAGCAAGTCATACGCTGCAACCATTCTGTTTTTGCAATTCATCAATAGTTGATTTGGACTTCACTGGATACCTGCTCTGAATATAAGCTAAGAATGATTCTAACCTGTCATCAAAAAGGCTGTGATATTGCTAATATCAACACAGCGTATTACATTTTAGAAAGTGCTTCATCAATAATAGTCAATGAGTAATTATCAAAATTTACCTGAACCTCACCTTTCCAGAAACAAGTAGGAGCATTCTAAACCCAAAGGCATCAATGATGGGTCATTCAGCATCGCATCTAATTTTTCCCTTTCACACTCAAACTTATAAAACTTGCTTTTTGACTAGAATGATGTTGAAACTAGAAAAATATAAACATAAATCTGTCAATATTTTTAATATTAACTTCATTTTAATATGCACATATTATTGAACCACCTAGAACTAAAATGATTCAAATCCAAAATTCTCTTCATACTTTCCCATTTTGCCTAACGAATTTACTCTTTCATGGTTTGTAAACACATAATTTCCTGAAGCTTTCTGAGAGCTATCAACTGTTTGTATTCTTCTCTAATTTATTCACTTATTTTTTTCACTCATTCTTTCTCCTTTAACAACAGAGATCTGTTGGTAGAGAGTTTTATATGTAAGTTTTATATTCACTAAATTAGGAAAGTCAGAGTTCCTAATCAAAATTCACTCCAAATTTGTTAGATTAGAAGTTCACACTCCCAAATCATGGAACATTTCCTGATTATTAGTCCAGAATTAGTATGATACCTCAGCTTCTGCCTTTGGTCACTTAATTAAGTCCAATTAAATGTTCATAAATTAATGTCTCTAAGATTTCCTCCCCAAAGAGAGAGGATGGAAGCTACTTTTTATATTGAGGGATGTGAGAAATACATATCACTTTCTCCTAGATAGAAACTTTGTTTCTTTTTCCAGGGCCACTATGGGGTGCTTCTTGAACTCAGAGAGTTTCTTTCCTGTTCCAAGGAACATTTGAATCAGTATTTTCTGTGGGTGTTTGATAAAAAGTAACATCCCTGAGGACACTTGTGGCACCCAGTGGCTTGTCTTAGCCTGAGAAACTATTGGTATTTGTATTTCCTCATGTTCTGGGGACTTCCTGAGAGGACAATTAACAAATTATTAGTATCTGTAGATCCTCTTACAGAAAGGCTCCACATTTATTTACCTATATATAAAATTCAGGCACTTTCCCTTATCACAGATATAGCTATGAAAATTCCAAAACGTGGGAAATGTAAGTAAAATATATACAATAAGAATCTGTCCATTTTAATGGAATGCACTGTCATCTCCTTTAAATCTGCTAGAAAGGATCTTGTCCATGAAAACAAATTTTATGATGAGATACCTGGGTGGCTCAGTCTGTTTAGGATATGACTCTTGATTTCTGCTCCAGTCATGATCACACAGTTGTGAGATGAAGCCCTGTGTCAGTTCTGTTCTGAGCATGGAACCTGCTTGGGATTCTCTCGCTCCCTCTCTCTTTGCCCCTCCCCCCACCCGTCAAAATGAACAAACTTAAAAAAAAACAAATTTTATGATGACTTCCATGCTCCCTTTTATTTAATATGCAAATATCTTAATGACAATGGATATATCTCTTCTACATAAAACTCCCTATATAGTTCAGTGGACTGACATTATCTAGTTACTAATAAAGCTGGAGCAAAGACTGAAAATCTGTTTGTTTAAAGAACTATTTCCAAAATCCAACTCTGAAGATCAGGATGGAAACATAAAACCATAAAGAAATTCTGAATATTCTTTTTAAAAACTATAGTTAGAAATAAATTATAAATTGGGAAAAGATAATCAGCATTTACAGACTGCTGATAGGTGAAACTATTCACCAGTTTTATAATGACAGTTCATCTTAATACATCTGAAAAACATAAAATGAGCTATATTCATTATGAAAAGGAGTTTGATTCCAATGACAGATGTGCAGAAACATAGACATGGCTACCATTCAGGAATAAACAAAGTTTTATGGAACCACTGTCCTGACCTTCACCACATCCAAAGATTCTTCTTTTCCAACTGACCTGTTAACATATAGAGATTATTGAAAATCCCTAAGAAGGATTAATAGATTAATAGATCCCCAGTAGGAAAAGGTCACTAGAAAAGTGCAAAAAGAACCATAGTTGAGGGTCTTCTCTATTATCCTGTCTAGAACTGATTTTGTATGACATTACAGCTAAGAATGAGTCTTAAATGTTTAAAGACTAATAATAAAACAAAACAAAGAAGGATATGTAACATAGAATGTATACGGCCAAAAATGCCTACAGTATTCATTATCTGACTCTTTATAGAAAAAAAAAGTGCCAATTCTTACTCTATAGTACATACACTTGCCTATTTGCTTACTATATAAAAAGTCTTAGATTCCTAGAAGAAACTCATATAGAGAAACAATCTTGATTTTTCCTGCTGAGTCATAGGCTGAAGGCTCTGAGAGAAGAAACAATGGCTATTTCTAAAATGTATATTTTTTAAATTCCCACCAAATGTGAATGTATGTGTTAGAAGTTAAAAGTAAATTGGCCTGTATCTTTAATATTGATAAAGGCAACACACAGTGCTCTTATTTTAGCCAAAATGTACTTTGGCACAGGGACATTTCTTTAGTGAATATCAACAAATCAACTGAATAGCATTAAAAGGTTTAAAAAGATAGGGGCACCTGGGTGGCTTGGTTTGTTAAGCTTGTGACTCCTGATTTTGGCTCAGGTCATCATCTCATGATGGTTTGTGAGATCAAGACCCGGATAGGGCTCTGCACTGTCAGATACAATTGGGATTCTCCCTCTCCCTCCTCTTTCTCTACTCTCTGCTTCTCTCAAAATAAATAAATAAACATTTTTTAAAAAGAGTATTTAAAAAGATAAACAACTTAAGGAATAATGAGCTTATATTGTATCCAAGATTTAATTTACCTCAATAAAATCCATTCCCTTTGTAAATACTGTATAGATTTAAGAATTTCTTAGTTATATAATATTGTTATATTATAATATTAATGTATTATAGATGTTATATATAATATGTGTATATTATATATATATAGAGAGAGAATTATGTTAATTATCATATACAACTTGGTTGTATAAAGTTACCAGGAGATCGGACTGAGATTGCAGATTTAACAACTATTTTCTTTTCTGCTCCAGATTCATGAAATGACAGAAAATATGCTTTTAAAAGATCCAGAAGACTACCAGACAATAAAAGACAGTGGCAGTGTAGATTACAGATTTTGAGGGCTACCTTAAAAATAGAAAACAGAACAAAAATGAGTTAAGTAAATCCAGAGATTACCATAGACTAACATACGCATGGTACAAAACACTACAGAACTGGGAGTGAAGGAAGCTCCAACCAGGAAGTGCATTGCAGGCACCTCAACCAGGAGCTCCTCTACTCTTCCTGACTTGTGCTGTGGAAGAAAGAGCACTGCACAGCAATGAATTTTCTTCTGGGCAAAGCAGTAAATGTCTCCACTGAAGACGTGCATGTAGGGCTACTGGCTACTCGTCCTAAAGACAAGCTACTGCTACACCTGGTCCTGCAACAACAACAACAACAACAACAACAACAACAGCAACAACTCCTTTTCCTCCTCCTTCTCTTCCTCCTCCTCCTCCTCCACAACCACAGCTTTTACCATCACCACTGTCATCAACATCATCATCAACAATATTTATTGAGCTTACCACATTTCAGGTACTGTACTAAGCAACTGTATGTGTATCCGCTTCTTAAATCCTAAACTCCATCAGGTAGATATGATGATTAGCTCTATATGATAAATGAAAACTGAAACAGGAAGGGGTTACATAACTTTCCCATGGATACAGGTATTAAGTTGTGAACCTGAGTTCAAACCCAGGTCTGTCTGGCTACAAGACCCAATTACTTAACCAGTAGAGCTTACTGTTTTTCTAAATACTAAACATATAGACTATTAGTATCACCAACATCCACAACAGGCATTTTCAATCACAAGGTTAAGCAGAAAACTAAACATCACTAGACATTTGAAGAATATCAACATTATAAAAGGGAGGTACCAATCTCACTAAAAGAATTCACACTGGAGAAAGTAGAAGATATAAAAACAAATATAAGTAATAAATATAAGTATAAATTTGAAGAAACTAAAGAAATCTTTCTGAGAATTCAAAAAGTAGAAATTTTAGCAAATAAGTATAAGACTTGAAAAAAAAAAACTCTATAGCAATAAACTGTATACAGCTACAACTCAAATTACTAAACTGGAAGACTGAGCTGAGGAGTACTTCCAGAAAACAATGCAAAATATCAAAGAGGTGGAATGAATAAGTGGAGAAAATTTTAACAGACATGGAGATTAGTTAAGCAAGTTCTCAAATCTAATTAAGTTTCCAGGTAGAATAGACAGAATAGATGTAGCAAAATAAAACTCCCCAAACTGAGGACACACATTTGATTTAGAAGTTCACCAAATGATGGCAAACATAAAAAAATGCTCATACTTAGATATGTTGATAAAATTTGAGAACATTTATGAAGAATAGAAGAATATGTTTTTATTTTGAAGCTTTCTGATAAAAATCCAAAAAGCTTCCAGGGGAAAGGAATAACAATTACCCGTGTCAGAAGGAAAAATAATACTGGTATCAGACTTCTCATTTTCAGCCCTGGCTACCAGAAAACTATGGAGAGATGGTCTGAAACATCTGATTTTGAATCTAGAGTCTTGTACCCAGGAAATCCAACATTAAGGCAGAACTCAAAATATATATATTTTTTACATTTGCAAGCATTTAGAAGTTTTAATATCAAACCCACTCTGAAAGAATTCATTGAGGTTGTGCTCCAGTAATAAAAAAAAATCCAAGGAAGAGGAAAACAGTGGGTACAAGGTAGCTGTGCAAGAAAAAAAAAGGACTTAAATGTAAAAAAGGCAAAAAGAAAATTTTAGTAGAAAATACTGAAGAATTGGAATATGGGAAGCTGTGCCAAGCAAGAGATACAATTCAAATCCATAAAGACAAATATTGAAGTATTTCTCTATATCTGAATTCATATTTCTAAAGTAAGAAAAGACAACACAAAGCTTAAAAAGCCAGTGTGAACCCTGGGAAATATATATGGTCCCAATATAATGTTCAAATATCAGTATCCAAAATATATAAAATATGTTACAACTTCAAAAGAAAAATTAGCAAAGATATAAACAAAATTTACGTGGGACAAAAGTAAGTAGAAATGGCCAATATAAATGTAAAGAGATGTCTACCTCACCAGTGAGCAGAGAAATAGAAATTAAAACAGCAGCACACTTTTCTCTTCATCAGATTGAGACAAGCAAAACATGACAATATTCGTCTTGGTGAAGTGCTTTAAACAAAACCTTTGAATACTGTTAATGCCATGATAAATTGGGAGAATCTCTCCCAGAGTAATCTGGTAGTTGTTAGCTCTTAGCAATTTCATTCTTTCAAATCTATCACAATTTTTATTCACATATGAAAAAATATGCATCCATATGTGAGTGAAATGTAGACAAATAGTTCTTCATATGATTACTATCATATAAACAATTTACTAGCAAATATTCAGAATTTCCTATTGAAGTTAATACATTCGTCAGCATAAAAAGTATTAAAAAATTGCACCCCACAAATCTATGTGGCTTTTAAGGTCCTCATTTTCTCATTCCAAATATTATTTCCCCTATACATGGACTCAATTTCAGGTTAATATATTACTTGTGAAATGCATGTTCTTTTGCCGGCGTTGTCAAGTAGAATTTGTGGTAACATTTTGAGCAATCAGTGCTTTCAGAAGATCCTGTTAAAACTTAGAACAAAATAATGAACAAATGGATTATCCCATTTGAGCCTATCATATGTATATTTTACGAAACGAGCATCTTAACTAGGGAAAGACCCCAAAGTCCAGGCTTCGTGACCACTGGAGTATCTTTCTACTCTACATTCAATTTGTATGAATACACTTAAGGCAGCTTCTTTTTTTTTTTTTAATATATATATATGAAATTTATTGACAAATTGGTTTCCATACAACACCCAGTGCTCATCCCAAAAGGTGCCCTCCTCAATACCCATCACCCACCCTCCCCTCCCTCCCACCCCCCATCAACCCTCAGTCTGTTCTCAGTTTTTAAGAGTCTCTTATGCTTTGGCTCTCTCCCACTCTAACCTCTTTTTTTTTTTTTTTCCTTCCCCTCCCCCATGGGTTCCTGTTAAGTTTCTCAGGATCCACATAAGAGTGAAACCATGTGGTATCTGTCTTTCTCTGTATGGCTTATTTCACTTAGCATCACACTCTCCAGTTCCATCCACGTTGCTACAAAAGGCCATATTTCATTTTTTCTCATTGCCACATAGTACTCCATTGTGTATGTATACCACAATTTCTTTATCCATTCATCAGTTGATGGACATTTAGGCTCTTTCCATAATTTGGCTATTGTTGAGAGTGCTGCTATGAACATTGGGGTACAAGTGCACCTATGCATCAGTACTCCTGTATCCCTTGGATAGATTCCCAGCAGTGCTATTGCTGGGTCATAGGGTAAGAGAGGGTGCATATGTCCTGAGTTATTTTGGAACATCTGCTGTTGGCTTTGTTGGAAGAGCTTGTCAATGAATCAATAATAATTTAGAATCTGGGCATTTCTTTGGGGATTAATGGCTAGCTAAGTAGAGCTATTCAAGCCAAACACCATTAAACCCAACTGGTCCCTGTCCAGTTTGTGGTAGCTGCAGAAAAGGAGCACTACAAAACACAGACTTACTTTTTTAGACTTGACTCCAATGCTTCCTTAGCAAGTATCCTTTGTAAACAATCAAAAATTATTGATTTTAGAGGCCAAGATCTCAATATTCTATTCAATTCAGACAATCCATAAGTCTAAATCTGGATACCTACTACTGAAATCTTCATATGTTACTCAAGTCTATCCAGGGAATTGAGATATTCTGATGCAACAGTGAAGGATATGGATTCTTCTGTAAGAGTCAGTCATATCTCCGATATTCAGCTGATAGATATAAGCTGCATGAGTGCCATCTATTTCATACATGTAACTTGCAACATTGATGAATATTCCAGCAGCATACCTAAATCAGCCTAATTCCTCATTCCTCTCTTTTCTATGGCATTCGTTCCCATTTAATAACTCATCTTGTAAAGCACCCAGATTGAAAGAATACAGATTTCTTTTGACAGAAACTATTTGTATGTACTTTTTCCTCAAAGAAACATTTTATGAAATGAACAATATGGTTTCATGGCTTTCATTACTGTGACAAAGTGGACCACCAAAAATGCCAAGTCAAAAAGTTCTCACCAAGAAGATTCTTTAGAAAATGAGTGTCCTGATACACTAGCTTCAGACCAAACCGAGAGAGAAGTTGAACAGCAGCTCCGTATCCCCTCCCCTGTTTAATTCTGTATTACTCGTATGGTCTACAAACCAATACAGCCATGGAGTGTATTGAGATACAATTCACTGAGATAACTGATAATTCACTGAAGTAGCAGAGCATTTTTCCAAAAAGCTCCATATAGGGAATCAGAGCTCAAGCTTTACTAGCAGCTATACCTGATTTGCAAATGCTTTTGCCCCCATTCATCAGCTGTGTGAGCTTGCCTAAATTATGTATCCTGCCCAAAACATAAGTTTTCCCTTCTGCAAAATGGTAACAACAAGAGTATCCACTCCACCAGGTTGTTGTGAGGATTAAATTAGACTATCCATACAAATTCTCACCACAGTGGCTGGTAAACAGTAAGCACTCATCACACACAGATTATTTTCATTAATATTTCTGTTGTCCCAATTTCCTATCTTTCCCTCTTTATAATACCCTCCTTCCTTGTCTCTTAATTTCTTTATCTTATTTTTTCACCTTTTCTTCCCTTTCTATTCACTGATTTTTCTTTTTCTCAAAACTCAGGAACTCAGGTCCTGACAGAATTCGTTTTTTTTTAATTCAGTGTTTTTAAGATATTGTAAAATTATGTGTTTTTTTTCTTAATTGGAGGGATGGTCAGAAAGAATTAAGCATCTTAGAAACAGAATATTTTGAAATATGTTAAGTTTTATTTGTAATGTCCTCAACTCTACTTACAAACACTTTTTAAATCTAGTTTCAAAAAATATGCATAGGGGCACCAGGATGGCTCACTTGGTTGAGTATCCAACTCTTACTTCCTTTCAGATCATGATCTCACGAATGTGGGATCAAGCCCCATGTCAGGCTTTGTGCTGGGCGTGGAGCCTGCTTAAGATTCTCTCTCTGCCTCTCTCCCTCTCTCTCTGGAGAGGAACATTTTAAACGCTCTTTTGAATTATTTGGCCCTTGCCTTCTGAAGGAAGAATACTTAATGGAAACATTGTTCTGCCACGTACTGAGGGGAATCTGCAGGGATTAACGTTTTTTTTATTCTGTCATCAAGTAGAGACACAGACTTCCACTTCTCTTATCTCTCCTCTCCATTCTTAGTACTTTTCCAATTTACATTTGGACCCACATTCTTCTAGGATCCTATTTAAAAAATGTGATTTCTGCTCTCCCAACTCAATAAGCCAACTTCCATTTTCTCTCACCAGCTCTTTCCCAGATCACATGCTCACATGCGGCCCAAGATGCTGAGAGTGTCATAAAGAACAAGCTTTCCCAGGCTGACACCTCAACATTTCTCAAACCCTCGACTTCTTCTCTGGGATATGTATAAATGGAGATAGCAGAGAATAGTAGTAGGGAAATATGCACTTTGGGGAATCCAAAAGAACTGGGTCTGTGTTCTGGATCTATCATTCATGTATTTATTTACTCTTTCCTTCATACATTCATTCAGCAAAATATTCTTGACCATCTGCTGTGTGTACCATATTAGAACCTGGAAATACATTAGTGAATGAGACAGACTTAGCTTTTTCTCTCAAAGAAAAAGCAGGTTGTTTGTTGTCCCCAGTAAGCTCGAAGCTTCTCTGCTTCATTTTTCTACTCTGAAGTGGGGAAATAAATCCTTAGGTCACACACTTACTGAATATAAGAAGTAAGACATATGAAGACATACACAAATAGCTGTAATTTTTAAACAGGGAGGGGAATGTGATACTCCTTTTGACCATCCCTCTTCCACTTTCTGCAAAAAGTACCTCATAAATAAGTTATGCCTAAGGGTGAAAAGAAAAATCCAGCTGTAGCATCTCACTGACATAGGCGCTTGTGAGAATGGAGAGCTGACTGTGTAATACGAAGCCAGGCAAACAGACTTTCTGCTGTGTGTTCTTGCTAATCCATTCAAAACTATGATATTATTACAATAGCTTCTTAATAAACTGTCAGCAGAACATGTTGCCTTTCAAAATATCTTCACTCCTGTACTAATGCTTTGCCTTTTATTTCTAGTTCTCATTCATTCTTGCATCTCCTCTCTACATGTCAATGAGAAAGGAGAAAGACTTGGAAAACAGGACTAAAAAATAGTTTGGCATTAACTATGTACTAAATTTCCAAAAAACAGATTCTCTGATGTCTTAGGAATGGATTCAAGGGGATAAAAATATCTTTGACAATACAAAGTATTAAAAGACACCAATACAAGCTTTTCATTGTTAATTTCATTCTTGTAACTTCAGTTTCAATAAAGGATTCTATTTGAAATGCTTCCCCATCTGGTGGCTGCTCTGGAATTTCTGCCACTACTTTCCAGACATTTTATCTACTTTTACTTATATCATAAATGGCTAAAAAGGAAAAGTCTGTATCAAGAGTGTGAATGTATGAATCTTTCAGCCTAAAAGCCTAAGACTTAGGCCAAAAGAAGGTGGGATAATACTTTAGAACCTAACCTGTTTTCTCTCAGTCTTCGTGAGGAACTGTCACCAAATCAATTGAGGGAGAGAGAGAGAGGGAAAGAGAAAGAGAAAATGAATAAACTTGACTGCTATTTCTATTGACAAAGTTCTCAACAAGATGTCAGCTTTTATTCTATATACTTATAACCAGAAACTGCTCAATATCTGAACCCAATACTTCAGCCAAATAATGACCAATGACTACCCAACGACCTCCAATAAGAAGGCACCCAGGGTGGATGCAAAACATCAATACTACTGTTTTGTTTCATATTATACACATACACACTCTCCAAATACTAGCTAACGTAACTAGCGCTAATGAGTTTGAGAGCTAAAATCACATGTGATTTGTTTTATTCCCCGACCAACTAGTGAATTAGATATAAACACTATCTGCATTTTACAGAAAACTGAGGCTTATAGAACTCAAATAACCTTGTGCAAGGTCATACAGATAGCCAGCAATAGAAAGGATTTAAATGTAAACACTCAGTCTTCAAAGATTTCTTTAGCTATACACAATAGGACGTTAAATGGCCAACTCCATCTTTCCCTAGCACACAGTAGGCATACAATAGAAACAACACCTAGCACATCAGTGAATCTGAGGGCCCCAAAATAGGCTTAGTGCTTATAAAAGGCACAGCTCACTGGAGCCAAAATGCTACCTACTATAAAAATAAGCTGTCGGCTACACCTGAAAGAAATCAAGGAGGCCCCCAGAGGATTAAGGGGAAGATATAATGAAAATCACGAAGCTGGTTTAATGAGAAAGAAATTCAATATACTTCGCCTCTCCTTCAATCTCTTTGTGTTTGGTGTGCTCATCTAGGAACGACTCAGTCTCCTTCTTATTCTTTCTTACTATTGCTTTTCTTTTTCACATAGCCTAGAAACTATTCGTGTTTCTTTAGAAGCATGGGGCCAGAATAGTTTCTGGGGATGATTTTAAAATGGATGGACTATTAGAAAAGACAGATGGATCAACATCACTTGTGGGTTAATTGCAAATAAATATCTTTGGAAGTTTTTGCCAAGGGTATAGGTACAGCAGTACAAAACAGAATTTACGAAGTACGTGATTTTACAGAATAACTGATTTTTTTTATGACCAAAAGCTACATAAATGAAGCCCTCTCTAATGACCTCTAAAATAACACATACAAGAAACTCCAAAACAGAGGACATAAAAGGAGCAGGGAGAAAAATAAAAGGCATTAACAGGAAAGTATTTGAAATATCCATATACTAGAAATTAGCACATTTAATAAGGAAAGGTAAATGACAGTTATGGGAGAAAATAGTTACATATTAATTGTTTAAAGGAAAACTATACTCAAGGTAATTAGATTGGAAGAACATAAAGAAAGATGTCCTAATTCTTTCATCTCACTAAATGACAATGGAAGCCCAAATAACATACACCATATGCACATTTAGATGATGAATCTAGGGCTCTTCCCACCACACTACACTACCTCCAAGATTTTTATCACATACAAAATGCAGTACTAACTTGCTTCCTTATCTTTTACTTTTGGCTCCCTCTGATCCTTAGATTTGTTCTTTTATATTTTCATTACCTCAGTCCTCAAACCTTCCCTTTATTAGTCGGTGGCTGAATCTTTGTTTCAATCTAACTTTATTAATCTAGGCTTAATTAGATTAATAGATTAATGTATTAATCAAGGCTTACTTCTCCAACTTATCACTACTCTTTTGATTTCTCAGACCATCATCCAAATTCTTTGCCATCTTCACCACAAAAGTTGCCTGAACGCTTACAGTTCATGATAAAATGTGCTTCATTCCTGTAAAATGCTATCGAGGTGGAATGCTAGGACAATTTTAGATCCCACATTTCAAAGACTGTTCCAAAGACCATGTTAGGATTCAAAGTAAGCTCCTCAATACACTATTTTCAAAGGATTCTTCACAACAATAATTTTATACAGAACATCCTTCTCTGGTCTATCCAAGCCATCCACTGGCATGAGGAAAGCCACCCACTATCAGGCTGAAAAGGGAAACCCCAAGCACCTCACACATGTTTGTTATCTAACTGGTGCATATTTTAACTTTCAACACCTCTCTATATTCCTATACTCACTATTCTAACTCATCTTTCCAGAACACCCATTTGGATTCCCAGAATCAAACAAAACAAAATCTAACAAGCAAGTTTCAGGTTTTGTTTACCATGTTCTTTGTGCTAGACACAGTTAGAAGCATTCCACATTTCGTTTACTTGTTTCAAGATAGGAACTGTGACTGTCGCCTTGCCCAGGTGAGAGGAGTGATAACCTGATTGCTGTCATAGAATTGGATCCTGGCATTTTGGATCTGTACTCTTACATACTGAGTTTCACTAATAAACATGTCCACAAACACACATGCATTTAATCAACTACACTGAAGCTAACTGTCAGCTGTATTTCACCTTCTGTTCTTTAAAGAATGCACTCATCATAAGAAAACAATATACACTTAAATATAGAGAAAACATACACTCAGGTTCTCAACTGTACTTGATCTCTAGTCAAAAGCATTCAGGTTTGCACAGATCCCCACATTCTCAGAGTTTATAAGATTTTCTTGTACAGGGAAAAGGAAGAGCCAGAGAGGCAAAGCAGAAACTGTAAGTCAAAGGCTTAAGCTTGCATCTATTCTGTGACAAACCTCATCATATTCGGAGAACTAATTTTTAAATTGTCTCTTCCATAGCAATATTTCTAATTTAGATGCAGTTCACTGCTGCAAAATGCATTAGGTGAGTGTCATGCATCCAGAAAATGTTCAATAAATATCAACAGATAATTACCAACATTAGATAACATAAATTACACATGTAATATACACATCTGAGTTTTTAAAAAGCGTAAATTTAAAATAGGGTTTTAGATTACATACAAGAACACCAATTGCAAAATTAACTCTATGAAAGCTACAGCAAGCACAGGATGCAAAAAGCCTGCACCTTACTTGGTTACTAAATATGAACAGTGATGCAGTTATATTGGGTTTTTTTTTTTTTTTTTTTTTTTTTTTAAATTTTTTTTTTCAACGTTTATTTATTTTTGGGACAGAGAGAGACAGAGCATGAACGGGGGAGGGGCAGAGAGAGAGGGAGACACAGAATCGGAGACAGGCTCCAGGCTCTGAGCCATCAGCCCAGAGCCTGACGCGGGGCTCGAACTCACGGACCGCGAGATCGTGACCTGGCTGAAGTCGGACGCTTAACCGACTGCGCCACCGAGGCGCCCCTATATTGGGTTTTTTATTCTTTTCTTCAAAATTCCTTCTCAATACAATTTTCAGTTTTAAATATTAAAGTCATTCAAGCTTGAAGAAAAGTATTTGCACTCAGTTCAAGATAACTATAGAGTAATAATCTCGAATACAGATAATCATGGGAAAAGAAATACATCGATGGGAGCATATACTGAGGCCTCATCTATCAATCAATTTGTCACTTATTATCAATTTGGGGAACAGCTACATTGCTTTAAGGGCTGATAAAAGGGTCTAAGTAGGGAAATAATGAATTGTCAAGGGGAAAAGGATCACAGAGATCATTTGGTCCCACCTTCTAGTTTTCCAGATGAGAACACTGAGACACAGAGAGGAATAATTACTACCCCAATGTCACAATATGAATTAGTGGCAGAGAAAACTTAACAGTTCAGAGGGGTCTACATCTGAGAAGACTACATTTGAAAATGGGAGGATCTTGGAAGGGGTCACTAGATTTTAAATAAATTCTGCATCCCATCTAGTAGTTTATCTTTCAGTCCAGAATAAATGCATCTGCAGACATGTCCTGACTTTATATAGAGTAGGCCAGCTCAGAGATTCACAGCAATAATTCTTGTGTGACTAAGCAAAGGCTTCAGCTGCTATAAAGCCCTGCACGCTTTAATCTCCTTGCTGTCATCCTGGTCCAATCTCTCACTGTAGGAAGGGACCTTAGAGGTAATAACATTTAGTTTTCTAAAAAAAATTCAGATGATTTTAGTAGTTAAGTGTTTAAATAGGTTATGTTCTTCTAAGTCTATCCATTGCTAAATAAGGCTATTACAGAAGGGAGTCTTGGGTACGTGGAAATATATATGACTTTGACAATAGTGAACAGGTTCTATAAGCAGATATCTTAGAAATACTAAGGTCCCATAACTAAAATGAAGATAGGGAAAATAAAACAATCATTCTCTGGAAAGATGATACATGGGCACTCTGTGGAGGAAAATGGTGGTAACATTTTTTTTTAATCTGTATATTTATGGCACAATGCTACAACTGTGAATGTACTCTGCTTAAAGAATATTCACTTGAAGGAAACCATCATCTCACAACTTCTTCCAGGAAAGCCTGGATGGAAATCGGCGAACCAAGATGAGCTAAGAGAAGGTGGACTGAATGTAGGCCTCTTGCCTAACAAGCTGAATCATTTAGAGTAAGCACAAGACTAGTTCAAACCAGCTTAAATCTTGTATGCATGTATGTATTTATGTTTACATGTATATATGTATTTATTTTTCACATATTTAATTAGTGTCAAATATAGTAGTGATATTGGAAAACAGCCCTGGAATAAAAACCACAAAACTTAATTTCGCATCCCAGATATGCATTTACCTGGTTTCTGGCCTTCATCAAACCAAGAGCTTCAGGATTCTAGAGCTAGGAAAATAAAATCTTAGCAATTGCTCAGGGAAAATTCCTAATTTCATAGATGTGCTGAAGACATGTACAAAAGCAAAGTTCTAGGTAACTAACTGGCTGAGCTAAGACTCAGTGAGGAAACAGTCTAACCTCCTTTGATATTATCTTCTAGTTAAAACCCACCTTTCACAGATTCCCTTGATATTTAAATTCTTCCCATGATCAAGGCTTTAACAAACTCACAAAAGTAGAGAGTGAGCATCATGACTGGGCTAGTACAGAAGAGGAGTTTCTCCATTTCAGTTATAATTACCTATCTTGTAAGCTGCATTTAAGAGAAATGAATGATAAGGACTTTCTTTCTCCTTTTTTTGTGGATCAGGAAGCTTTAAAAGTTGCAACAAAACATGAAATACATCATTAAGTTTGTATATTGTGCATGGAAATTCATCACAATTTCTTTAAATACATTTTAATAGGTTTTTTTTCAGTTTGGGGAACAATTTTTTCTCCAGGGAAATATCTCCCAGTTTTTAATATATAAAGGGGAAACACTTTAATTTAGACAACCTGAGCAATATTTCTGAAGACCGACATATAATAAACATAATTTCTTAAATAAAACATGGATTGTTTACACACTTATATGGAGTTTTATTATGAAGTGCAATGGAGATTTTTGAATTTTTAGAAGACAGGAAATCAAAAGGGAGGACCAGAAGAAAATGTACTTTCTAGAAAGGCCAAGTCTAGCTTGGAAAATAGAAGCAGGGCTATCATCAATAGCAGCCAGAAAAAGACAGACCAAAAGCTGTTTATATTTACACGAAGGAATCTTTCCAATTGATGAAAATTTCCATACTACTTCATCCCTCATTAATCCTGCCCACTAACAATAATACAAACATTTCAAATCAGGCATTTTGTCCAAAAACCTCAGTAAGTTTATTAGACACAAACAATACTGATATGCAATAAATTGTTACTCACCAAAACACACGCACAGAGAAAACACTAAGGCCACATATATTTCAGCTGTGTTTACATGAATGTTCTCATTCCAAAGTTAAGATCTCCAGGGCTAACCTCAATGCCACTTCAAATAGGATGTTGATAGGCAGGAGCCATTTCTCCTGCAGCATCCAAGGAAAATCTTTCACATTCAAATCGCCTTTTACATTATTGGATATACTAAAAGGATTTGCATTCGTTTATTCATGAATCATACTATTTTACTACTTCAGAGATGATGGACTGCATTCATCTCTTATCATGTTTGATTTTAATACATTTTCAAGAAGGAACTTTGGACACAACTTAGATAAACGCTATTAAGTATATGATTGCATGAGGTTGTGTATGTAATGTGTTTAGAATATGCTTGCCACATATTTAAATGCTCCATTAAAAAACAATTAATGTTATGATTAGAAAATAAATCTACAGTAAAGTGGTACTGATGACAGAAACATATTTTGATATCCTGTAGGAAAATTTCTGGTATTTCAAAGTATTTTACAAACTTTTGTACAATACATAAAGTTCCACAGTGGGAACTCCTTCAAAACGAGAACCTTCTTTCTCACAATACACTACCAATACAATATATATTTGTAAAATTAAGAAATAAATGAGTGAAATGCAGATAGCCAAGTGTTAGAAACTACAGTTCTTAGAATATATTTAGTGGTCAATAAGTGAATACAAAAAATGTGTCTGAGTAAGTTGATGACAACAAGGGATTCCCAGAAAATTAAAACTAAAATTGACTAACATACCCATTATCTTGTTGAAAACATATCCTGCAAAAAAGGCTTACAGCAGTAGCTTAACTGTTGCAGCAAAGTATGCTTCCAAATGCTTAAACCTGAAGAACACTAAACCATTTTGCCAGCATGACTGTAGGTGGATCCACTGGGATTACTCCTTTGTGCAATTTGCTAGCATAGGACCCAGAGTTGAAGAAGAAAGGCAAACACCACACGGCAATTCTTTAATCCGGGTTACCTTATCTTTTCTGGTCCACTATAATCAGTCTCACTTATTAATTTATCTATTCAGTAAATATTTATCAAGTTCCTGTTATGTGGCATGCTCAGTGAACAGATATGGCCCTGACCTTCTCTGAGGTTAGTCTGGAATAAAAGGTCACTGGGAGTGAGGATGTTTGCATGGGGCTGGAGGACCACAGCCCTGTAAGAGGGAAAAGAAGCAGTGCTTACTGCACGTCTCCTATGTGGCAAGCACAGCACTCAGCACTCCTTCCCCAGAGTCCCTCCTTTCAGGAAATTGCCCCTCCAGTCATCCAGATACTCTGGTCAATCATTTTGGAGTCACCTCTGATTACATCCTTTCACTCTCACCCTACTGTACAAACCATCAACAAATTCTGTCCACTCTGTTTTCAAAGTATGTACTAACACGTACCAATTCTTCCCACCTTCTCCACTACCACTCCAGTCCATCATCACACCTGGCCAATAGGATGGTTTCTCTACTTCCTCTCTTAAGCCCCTACAACTGTTCTCTCTGGAATGGCTGGAACAGAATAATGCCATCCCCCTTTTCAAATACTTCAATGGTGTCTTGTTGGATTTAGAATTAAAATTTAAGTTCATGTCGTGGTCTGTCAAATCCAAAGTAATCTGGCTCCCAGTTACCATGCCAATCTCTCTCTCTCTATCTCTGCTGTGCTCACTTTGTTCAAACACTCTGGCTTCCATGTTCTCCCCGAGCATTCAAGCACATTCCCACCTCATACCTGCTGCATGTGCAATACAGCATTTTACCTTAGAACTGCATGCTTCTTTCTTGTGTTTACTCGGGTGTTGCCTTCTCAGAGGTGACATGATCATCCTACCTAAAATCAAAATGCCCCTTAACCATTCTCTATGCACTTGCTGTTTAATTGTCTTGATAACACTTGCTGTTTTCTGACATCAGAATACATTATGTAATAACCCTATTGATTTATTTCTTTATCACCTGCCTTAGCATCTGAACACATCTGTAAGAGCAGGGCTTTGTTTTTATATGGCTCAGTGTCTACAACAGTATACAGCACATAGCAAGAACTAAGAAAATATTTTTGGAGAGAACCAATTATTTCATTAAATCCCTACAATCTTTGAGGTTGCTAATATTATTACTATTCTATAGTCAAACACAGTAAGATGAAAAGATATGATGCAATCATTTTTGGAAACAGATGAAAGGATTCAGAAAATGAGGCCCTATGTTTGAGGACTAGATGCCTAGTATGGGATGGAAATGATGAGGAAATAGAAATAAGAAGACAAGGTGTTTTTGTTTTTAAATTCCTAATTTCCTTTATTTTAATACTATAAATACTTTAGGAAAAATTATATCTTAATTCAGTAACTCAATTTGCTTCATTAATTTCAAGTCAAAATTTTAAAACTAGAAGTAATGGTTATTACTTACAAAAGATGAGAATTTATGGAAAACATATAGTGGCCATGAATTAATTACTCCCCCGTTTTTCTGTTTCCATCAGACACAGGACAAACTTATGATACATTAGGCCTGGCACAAATTATAATTTGAAAGTAAGGCATAGAACAATATAGTTGGAACTTGCAAGGATACAAGAGATTACAGCCAAATAAACACTGGAAAGTATGATGAGGGTTAAAGAGGATTATAATGTCTTTGGTGGATGAGTAGGTTTTGTGTTTTGTTTTAGCATATCCTCAGGACTGAATGAGTGCTTTGTGTGCTTAACAGAGTAAAGCTCAAGTCAAGTTTACTGCTTCCATATGGTTCCAACCACATATGCACAATGGTAGATTTAGTGAAAGCAAACAAACAAAAGGATAAGTGGTTTTCCTAGAAAAGGCATTGTGTTGCTAGAACTTTAATGACTAAGAGTTCAAATGCAAGCCAGAGCAAAAGTCAAACTTAGAACATCATTTTGTTGGTGTCTTTCCAAAACAGCAATTTGATAAAAGAGCATCTGCAAGTCTTTTATCTGCAAACTTAATTTCATTATTATACCACACTGTACTTGAAATAAAAACAGATACACACATTTACTAAAATTGTAATGAATGAATCACTTAGGCTTTGATCTCCTACTCCAGTTTTAGTAAGCTCCTTTAAAGGGACATCAATTAGGCATACTTTTTTTCTTCTTTTTTTCAAATAATAATCAGAACGTTTGAACTTTATCAAAATTTAGGCATAGCAAACATAAAAAATAAAATAAACTATCGCCCATTCATGCTATTGTTTAATGCAGGCAGCAGCCTTTGATTCTTGATATGAAAAAATAAGATTTTGCATTTAATGACATTTCTTAAATGTTGTCTGACACAGTACACTAAAAAACCCTCTTATGACACAATTAGAAGTGCTATTAAAATATAGTGTTTCTAGGAAAGTACTCTTTTCATCAACTGACATGCCTTCCTAGAAAATAAAATCTAACTCCACATTGTGAAGGTTTTGATTTATTTGCTGTAGAACACCACTGCTTTTGTGTTTCAAAATACAAAGTAAGAGACTCCTATAATGATGAATTTGTTAAAATCACTTTCCATAAGAAAAACACATTCATTTTCCAGTACATATAAAGAGCTTTGTTCTGAATCTAAAAGTCTCTTCTGCATACTTAGGAATAAAGCTACCCAAATAGGCTAGACAGAAGAATTCTCTAAAAACGTAATGAAAAGAGAACAAAAGTAGACACAACATCAGAAATATTACATCATATATAAGAGATGATGAAGTATAATTTTTGAAGTGTTATTTTGTTTGCTATCTAAAAATGGAAAAATGTGGGGCCCCTGAGTGGCTAAGTGGGTTGAACATCTGACTCCTGATTTCAGCTTGGGTCATGATCCCAGAGTCATGAGATCGAGCCCTGCGCTGGGCTCTGCATTGAGCATGGACCCTGCTTGGGTTTCTCTCTCTTCCCCCTCTGCCCATCTCCCTGCTCATGTTCTCTCTCTCTCTCTCTCTCTCTCTCTCTCTCTGCCTAAAAATAAAAAAAAAAAATAAACCAAAATAAAATAATGAAATAAAATAGATTCTGGGTGAGAAAACAAAAGAAATATGCAGAGCCTAAAAAAGACACAGCAGCCACTAAATAAATATTTGCTTTCAAAACAGGTTATTTCTGTCTTTGGTTGCTCTGCAGCCCTTCTCTCTCCACCTTGACAGTATTTTGTATTTTCTTTGGGCATGGCATTGACTTAGTTCATATTTCATTAGATGACAATATACATATTTTAAACTTATGAATGTTTTAGAAAATTAAGTTTCTTGAAAATAACTTTAAAGTACATGATTTTATAAATAAACATTTGTTAAAATGAAATTTGGGAGTACAGCACTTTGCTGTTATTTTTTCCCCTCATGTATAAATTGTGATGTAAATGTATTATTTGAAATTAAAGGGCTATCACTAACTGGGTGAATCACTTCTTCACCCATCTAGAGAAGTACTTTTCTTACGCCAAGATAACTGGAAGTCTGGATTAGAAGGAAGTGGGGTTCGTAAGCATGGAAACAAAAAATCAAAGGAATGGGTAAAGCCCTGAGGGATATTAATTTTAGAGGATGGGGAAACTTAATGAATCTTGCATCATAAACCATATTGAATAGTCACTAGAATATGCATGTCTGCCTACATTTTTTCTTACAAAAAATAGCCAATTTATTTATGGTGGTATGTTCATTTCACCACTCCTGGTTCTTCTGATGACTCTGTTAACTGGATCTACAACCTTCATCTTCCTCTGGATTTCACTGTGTGCTCTCCTTATTCATTTCCATTTCTCATTCTTTCCATCTAAGCTCACCAATTAGTCTACCCATATCCTAACCACTCAATTCTAGGCTTCCCCTTATTTCTCAAGAACAAATCTACACTTTTCATTGCATTTCCAGATACAGTGGAAGTTTACACTCCTCCAAACATGTGCTCATCTATTGGCAGTCACAGACCTTCATACGGGTGGGTGCACAGTCATTTATTTCCAGTTCTGCTTTCCACCCAAGATCTACTATTGTAGTCATAGCAGTCTTTCTAAAATTATAATCTTATATTATTTCCTGTTCTTATCTCTACTGTCTAGTCAAAAGGTAAGTTGCATGCCCCTTAACAGAGCTTACAAGATTTGCACAGCTTACTTTGTAGTGTGCATTAAGGCACTTTCACCACTTTTTCCTCTCTGTACCGTGAATTCTAAAACAATTTTCAGCTCTTCAAATGAGGCACAGTCTCTTCTTGCATGCCCTTTTTTTCTCTCCCCTTCTATTCTCTTAGTTAATTCTTAGTCAGATTCAAGTCTCACCTTAGCTGTCTTATCCTACCTTTGGGAGGCCTTCTGTACCTAGGTCTGAGTTTTCTATACTTTATCATTAATGGTGATTATTCTATATTGTACTCTGACCTTATATATGTCTGTATAGAATTTATATTCTATATATTCCATAAGAGGAGTGACCAGGCACATCTAACCAGAAATATACCCCTAGCACCTAAGCCCAATGCCTTTAAATATTATTTAAAATGTCGTAACTGTTTAAAAATTTCTCTCCGGTGCATCAATTACCACCTTAGACACTGTAATGAGCTATAGTTATTGATCCATTTTTACTTCAGAGTTCCATTTTGTAATAAATTATCTTTGTTTTGATATGTAATTGGACATATGTTTCAGATAGTTATCAAAGGATTAGTAAAACTTAGAATTTTCTGATATACTTCTGGAATGCATATATAGAAGACAAAGAAAAAAATTATTGCCCAAAGAAAAACTGGTGCAATACCCATTTATGGGTTTTGGAATCTAAGGAGGGACAAAAATGTATTGCACTATAATTTCTTAATTATTTACAGAAGTTTTGGTGACACAACAGGCACACCAGGAATATACTGAGTAATTTATGAAATAAATGCAAAGTCAAATTAGGTTACCTGGAAGTTGTTAAGGGTTTGGGAAAAGCATGAAAAATATACAATTAACCACTACACCATTAAGAACGTAGTTTTACCTATATCCTTTTTTGTATGTGTTACATATTATTATCGTTTCTTTATGTTTGTGAAATTACTGACAACTGGGAGTTTTGAAAGGAGAAAAGAGTAATACTGGTTAAATAAACATTTTCAGGAATGCATTTTTACATGAATGTTCATTTCTTAAACTGGGTAAATTTTGAAATAAAATATCACCATAAAATATATTTAGCTAAAATTTAACCAATCCACACAGTCATAGTCAGCCGAGGTTAGGAAAAAAAAATCTCTGAGATATTTTCTTTCTTTCAATAATTCTCTTCTTAGTAGGTGCACTGCTTGAATGTTTTATGATGAAAAATAAGCCAAAATATTATGGAAAAAATCACAATCCTTAAAAAGCCTTATATATAGCCTTAAAGCCTTACATATAGCCTTATAGCCTTAAAAGAGAAAGACAGACTGGAAAAAAATATCACTCTTTCACAGAGTAGAAGGAAAAGACAGAACCAGGAACACACTAATGAATAGATGAAGAAAATGAGAGCTGAAAACAAGGGACTTCATATGTATGTTGAGGTTTGCCTACAGTCTTCCTGTAAAGTCTTTGGAAAATATACCTAGAAGTTTCTTCTTGGTCATTACCAGCAATACACCATTTAGTTGGGAAATGCATTCATCTATACATAAAATAGATGAGGTAAAAAGAAAAATATGGAAGTCAAATTGGCTAAAAGCAAATTCCAAATAAAAGGAACATTCTCAAAGTTTAAGAGTATCTCAGATGCTGTTATGCTTTCTAAAAAGAGGAGACTGATTCTTGATCATTTGTGTATGTGACTCCACAAGGTACACACAAGCTATCCTAAAGTTGTGAGTGTTGACCATGGAGACACAGGGGAGAAAGCCTGGGGTTATAGAGGCAAATTAAGCCTATGTTCAAATCTTCTCCCTAAATGAAAATAATTAAACAAATATAATTGTAGTGGTGAGAGTTATATGAGATAACATATATCAAATTGATGATACTGGTATATAGTAGACGATCAGTAAATACCAATCCCTTCTCTTCCTGTTACTCAAGGCATCTTAAAAATATATTATTAACTTCACTTTGTATACCATATAATTTTATGTATTTATTTTTTAATAATAGGATTTTTATTTATTTATTTTTAATTTTTTTAATGTTTATTTCTGAGACAGAGACGGAGCATGAGTGGGGGAGGGGCAGAGAGAGAGGGAGACATGGAATCCGAAGCAGGCTTCAGGCTCTGAGCTGTCAGCACAGAGCCCAATGTGGGGCTCGAACTCACAAACTGTGAGATCATGACCTGAAGCAAAGTCAGTCGCTCAACCGACTCAGCCACCCATGTACCCCAATAAATACGATTTTTAAAAAATGTTTATTTATTTTGAGAGAGAGAGAGAAGGGGAGAGGCATAGAGAGAAGGAGAGAGAGAGAGAATTCCAAGCAGGTTCCAAGCTGTCAGAACAGAGCCCTATGCCAGACTCCATCTCACCAGCCATGAGATCATGACCTGAGCTGAAATCAAGAGTCGACAACTTAACCAACTAAGCCACCTGGGTATCCTACACATAATTTTAAATTATGTATAAACATTATCAGTAAACACTAAAAGCCATTAGAATAATGACAATTTCACAACTTGAAGTATTTTAGCCCTTTTTTTGTTTTTCGGTTTTTTGGTTTTTTGAGAGAGAGAGAGGGAACGAGCTCGTGCAGGGAAGTGGAGCAGAAGAAAGACAAAGAATCCCAAGCATGCTCCACATTCAAAGATGGGGCTTGATCTCATGACTGTGAGATGATAATCTGAGGGGAAATCAAGAGTTAGACGCTCAAACAACTTAGCCTCCCAGGACCTCAAGTATTTTAACTCTTTATAAACAGTCATGGAAACAAAACATTTTGTTAGGCATTAAAAAAAACTTACACTTGGATATTTATATTTTTCGAGAGATTACCTTTAATTTAATAAAAATATTGGGATTTTTTGTGGAGGTAATTCACATTATTCTTTTAACTGTGGTTTGTGTTTGGGTTTTTGTTTTGTTTCAACTGGAAAAATCAGAGATATAAAATGAAGGAAACCAACATTCAATAAGGCATAGCTAATTGTTGGGAAAGCAAAAAAAAAAAAAATACAATCCACCAATTAATCATTCTGTTGAATATCTTTAGTTCCTATTGAAATCATGAATTGGTGGGGTGCCTGGGTAGTTCAGTCAGTTAAGTGTTGGACTCTTGATCTCAGCTCAGGTCATGATCTCACAGTCCTGGGATGTAGCCTTGCATGGGGCTCTACACTGGCATAGATCCTGCTTGGATCTGCTTGGATTCCCTCTCTCCCCTCCTCTCTCTATATCCCTCCCCCATTGCACACACACTTTGTCTCTTTCTCAAAATAAATAAAATTTTAAAATAAAGTAAAATAAATAAAATAATAAAATTAAATATGTATGAAATCATGAGTTGGTAAATAATCTGGATAGTCTGCATAAATTCTTGCCACTTAATTCAAATCTTGCCCTGAATAATTTCAAGGAGGTGACCCATAAAGGCTAGATCTGAGTTAGAAATGTAGCTAGTGGAAAGATCTAAGCCTTTCCTCTACAGACTTTTAGCATTTTCTACAGAAATCCAGCTGTGCATGCACCTGAATAGCGTGGATAGTTGGCTCATACCAGCTAAATCTTTGAGGAAGAGGTAAAAGAGCCATTTTGGGTTAGATATGAAAAACTTTATGCAACAAATGCATATTTGGAAACTGCAAAATGAGCATGCAAATCAATTTATATGCATGGGTGAATGAATATAGATGAGCTATTTTCAAAGTATAAGCATCCTGGTGTAGCATAAGATATCTGTACAAAAGGAATAGGAAGGAGGTGAATTGCTTAGCTTAGTCATCCATTTACGATTTTCAATGGAAAATTGCATTGTCAGTTTCCATTATGCCTGCACAAATTTAGACAAATTAAAGAGTCAACTAAGTAATTATTGATAACATACATGTGTATGAAGTAAAGCAGGAAAGCCTTGTCAGTCATTTGGAACTTCTCAGATGTTACTAGGAGTTCTATTAAGAAGAAGAGACATTACAAGAATGATAATACACCTGATGAAACCAATATGAGACACAGCACTGATTTTTTCAGCCATCTCTCTAATTTGGGATTGGAGAAGGTGAGGGCAGGTGGAGATTTTGTAAATGGAACATTAACAGAAATCACTACTGAGAAGAAATATTATATCTGCTTCCAGACCCTGTACCTTATTAGGATCCTTCTGTTAAATGCCAGAAGAATGATCATTCAACCTGACAAAAGGGTACAAGATAAATAAATAAATAATCAATCAATCTTTGGACTTATACGGGATTTTAATTCTATAATTCTCTTATTTTATGATATTCTGTCAGAATATATCCCGACAGGTCAGTGTCATATTTTATTCTGAAAACAGGAACATTCTGTTTTTCTTTCTATAACAGAATGCTCAATCTAGAATTATAATACAAATCCTTGGTTAAGTCATGTAATGAATCTGATCTTCTGAAATGGACTATTAATTTGACATTTCAAAATTACATTGAAAATATCTCAAGATGGAGAGTTACAAATTTCCTTTGCTAATCTGTTTTTTCTAAATGCTTATTTATTTTGAGAGAAAGTGTGCACACACACAAGTGGGGTAGGGAGAAGAGACCTCTAGACCTCTAGAAAGGGAGAGAGAGAATCCTAAGCAGGTTCTGTGCTGTCAGAGCAGAGCCTGACTTGGGGCTTGATCTCATTAACCATGAGATCATGACCTGGGCTGAAATCAACAGTGGGATGCTTAACCAACTGGGCCACACAGGCACCCTGCAAATCTGGTTGGAGTACTTGCAAATATATTTATCTGTTAGCAATTTAAATAGATTTTTCTTTTCTCCCTCTCTGAAGAAAGTAAAACATGGGATCATTACAAGTTATTTACATTTTTTACATAAATATATATACACACAATCTTTGTGTGTATATATATACGAGTGTGTTTCCAATTTGATTATGTTCATTCAACAATATGTTTTAACATATTTCATACCAGTTTATAAACATATATATCATTTATGTTATGTTGTGAGAAGTTGTGTATGGGTCTACCATGGTTTCGTTAGCTATTTATATGTTAATAAATAGAATTGATTCCATGTTCACCATTGTTTTCACCATTACAGAAAACTGCAACATGTATCAGTGATGATACATTTGTGAGTCTTGTTCAGGTATTTCTGTTAAAAAAATTTCCTAGAAGGGGAACTGCCATGTTAAAAGATGTACACATTTGAGATTCTCATAATTACTGTTAAACTGTTCCTAAAAACAGCTGTAGTAACTTACACTCCAACCAAAGATATGCAAGAGCATAAGAGTGCATGTAACTAACTGCCACATCTCTATCAACACTTTATACATCATGGTCTTTAATTTCAATCAACTAACAAGAATACCTCATTTTAATTTATTTTGCTTTATTTGTTATTGAGTTCAAGCCTCTTTTTCTTACATGTAGTGGCTTTTTGTATTTCTCTTTTAAAAAATTGCTTATTTTTTTTCCTCTGACCATTATCTTTAGTATTTTCTTCTTATAATCTTGAACTTGATTAAATTTACTAACATTTATTGAGTTCCTACTATGGGCCAGTCTACTCGCTCTTACTTATATAACAGGGTAATAAATACAAGCATAGATGTTCCCCTGGGGACTTAGAATCACATGAAGAAATACAGTGGGATGTTAAATAACTATAATAAAATGTATTGAGTGCAATACTATGTGAACAAAGAGCTACACAAAGCCAACATTTGCTCTGTAGGAGGGCCAGGGAAGAACACCACAGAGGATTTCAGAAAGATCTTTTAGATGGGTCATGAAAGATGGTTGAAACTTTACACAGTAGAGAATGGACAGAGCCTTTAGGTACAAAGAGAATAGCAGTAGAAAGGGCCTTAAGACATGCAAATGCAATAATTATTCATAATACAAACAATGCTGGCTTAGATCATAAGGCTCTGTTGGAATAATGTGGTAAGAAATGAGCCAGAAGATCAGACACAGACTTAAAGTACTTGCTTGCCATTCTTAAGAATGTGTGCTTTCTCCTTAATCCTTAAGCCAAAGGAGAAATGTTATTTTTAAAGGATCATCCGAGTAGTAGGGCAGAATGGCTTTGGGTGGGGAAATGTAGAATACTGCCTGGGATTAGGAGAAGTGGTAAAGAGAGGATAACAACAATCCTGATGAGTAAATACAGAGGACTGAAATAGCAAGCATATCAGTAGAATCAAGTGAACGTGGTCACTGAAAGCACATGATTAGCCCCATTACTTTCTGGCTTCTAATAGCACTACTCATATCTGTGACAGCATTTATTGCATTCATGCCACAAATGTATGCAATCAGGCATGTATCTGCCAACCTACTCCACTACAGCGTGATTTCTTTCCCTTTCAATTCTTAGACCAGTGGTTGAACAAAACATAGTGTTTCACCAAAAGAAAAAATACCAAGTTTCCTGACTTTCCTTGTGTTCGGTTTATGCCAAAATAAGTATTTGCTAACCTGATGCTTTTTCTACCCATTGTTTTAACTATCTAATGACTCACCACAAAGTGTTTTCTTTTGATATGGAAAAATCCAGTGATTAGGGTAATTTGAAACTACAAGAACTTTTAATTTTTGTTAACGTTTATTCATTTTTGAGAGAGAGATAGTGTGTGTGCACGCATATCCAGGAGGGGCACAGGGAGAGGAGAATGGAGGGTCCAAAGCAGGCTCTGTGCTGACAGCAGCAAGACGGTGTGGGGCTCCAACTCACCAACTGTGAGATCATGATCTGAGCCAAAGTTGGATGCTCAACCTGAGCCACCCAGGTGCCCCTGAAATTACAGGAACTTGATTGAAAATGTGAAACAACCCAATAACTGTAATTTTTTAAAAGGATTCATAGGTTTGTCACTCTTCATAGGCATACCACCATATGTAGATTTTTCATAAAGCAAGGCTCATTTTTACTACAGTGGAGGATAATCAATAATGGCACTAAATGGTAGACATGTGCACCCTACTATAGGTCTTCGTACACTGTGATTAATAGTTTTATTTGTGTTTTTGATCCCTGATTTTTTTTATATTTGTGTTAGATTTCAACACTTTCATTTGTGCTGCTAAATTTTGTCTTGAAGAGCACTGAGTACACAGAGGTGAACAATTACATAAGTGCTAATGTCTCATCATGTGTATGACAGCTTCTTAGTGGTTTGGGAATTATGAATGGGTTCACGAATGAGCAAAAAACATAGGACTAAAAGATGAAGATAGATTTCTGGTTTGTGTAACCTGTTGTACCAAGAAACCATGCACATTACAGACTACCCATAAATAAGTGTTTTTAAGGTGGGTAGTTGTTTTGGTTTTATTTTCTTTATTTTGAAATGAAAAAAAAAATTTCAGCCTTTCATCCCATTCTTATCCAGGAAGAATTCACACCAGTGCCAAAACTCCTTTCATCCAAAGCTATGTTTCCCAGAGCAAGAGCAAATGACACAGGATATAAAAGTATAAATACAGGAGGGACATCATTTAAGTGTGCTACACTTGGGCAGCAGGGCAGGAGCACCACCCCTGGTGGGGTGGGTTCACTTTGGGGAGGATACCCTAGGGACGGCACAATGAACAAGTGGAAGTGTGGAGTGAGTTGATACATAGGCAGCAGCTGTAACTCGAGCTCCAACACGTTCAAGGAAACATGAAACTGGGGCAATCCACTGTGTAAAGAGGACAAGGGCAACTGGCTTAGGGCAAACACAAGCATGCCTGCCCAGAGTGTCTTCCAGGGACATCTACGTGCAACGGCAGCAATTTAAGACAATTGGGAAAGTAATTCATGAACCAAGTGCTCTGTGGGAGTTGGTGCCATATTTTATCCCAATGCATCAGTGAATTATAACTTCAGATACTTTTAAAATAGCTTTGGGGCTGCTTTTTTTTCCCTTTTTTTTTTTTTCCAGTGGATAGTTTGGAGTTATTTTCTTTTGGCGGGGGGGGGGGTTGTTTTGGGTTATTTCCATCTCCTATTTTGAGAGATATGTATGTTAAAAGTTTTCCAAAAAGTTTGATTATTTACATAACTAAGAGCTGAATATGTATTCTAAAGTTCATTTAGTCCAGGCCTCTGACCAGGAAAAGGGAAATCCTAAGCAATTTAAAACTGGCAGTTGTGTATCTAAGCTATTGTTAAGGATCTCCAGAAATAGAGACTCACCCACCACTTCTGCCCGTCTGTTCTCACATTTATACTCGAATTACAAGCAAATGCTGTTTTCTCCTTCCTTAGGCCTAAATCAACACACTCTTGTTCTAATCCATTTCCATTGTTTAGTCCTCTGTGGACCAGACTCCCACTGCCAGCTTAGTCCAAGTTCTTTTTTCTGTTTGTCAGCTCATATTTTCCTGGCCTACTTTTCCTGCTTACAAATGCAATGCTATCAAGACACTTCCCTTTACACAATTCTAGACTGCCTGATGAACAGACACTAGTAACAGACATTTTTTTTTTTTTAACTGCCAAGTAACAACCACCTACTAAGGACTTTAAAAGCCTCTGCCCATACCATTTCCAAGATAATGGGAAATTAGCAAGTCAGACAGAAGCAAGAGGAAAGGTTAGGGAGTCACTGAAAGTATAGCAATACAGCTGCTACGATGAATGGAAGAGGACTGTCACAGGTTTGGGAAACTAACCCTGGGGAGCACATTAGTGAGTCGAGGTGATAGCAAGTAAAATAAATAAAGCAAGTAGCTATTAGGACAAGGAGGCTGAATGTCAGATCAGTTTCACAGAAGAGGGATCTAAAACACTTTTAGCTCAGTGAAGACAGCACTCTTTCTCTTAAGCAGATAAAGATAATTCAAGGGGATATTGACTACATGGATTTTATTTCCACTGAGGACCTAACAAGAAGAAATTAATTTATGTCAGCAGAGAAAGGATTTTCATTAAATTTAAAAAAAGAAATTCTGCCCAGGAAAAGTTATTAAACACTTAGATGGAATACTGAGAGGGAGAGAAAATGAAATTGCATTAGTTTATACAGGCATCATTTAAACACAAGGAAGATTCTCATTTGTGTGGAGGATATACATTCAGTTATTATTATTTAAAAAAGGAAGGAATTACAAGTTCAGGGCATGGCCTCAGGAGGTCACACAGCCTTGATATGAATGCCAACTCTGCAATTTCTTAGAGTGTGAACAGAGTAATTTTGTTTAATGTTTATTTATTTTTTTAGTGAGAGAGAGAGAGAGCAGGAGAGGGGCAGAGAAGGAGAGAGAAGAGAGGGAGAGAGAATCCCAAGCCTGCTTCTCACTGTCAGCACAGAGCCAGATGTGGGGCCCAATCTCACAAACCGTAAGATCACAACCTGAACCCATATCAAGAGTAAGACGCTCAAATGACTGAGCCATCCAGGTGTCCCTAAACTGAATAATTTTAAAATTCTCTCTGTGCCTCAGTTTTCTCAGTTGTGAATTGGGGCAAATAGCACCTACTTTATAGGGTTGTGGGAGGATTAAATTAATTAGTATGTGTAAAGAGCTCAAAACAGTGTCTGGCACAGGGTAGGAGTTATGCAAGATTTTGCTATTGCTGTTGCTACTATTGTTAGTCAGTAGGACAAAGTCCAATGACATACTGCCAGAACCCAGACTAAAGAATGATTATATTTTATGTGACTAATTGTTAGACAATAATGAATTTGTCCTTGTCTTTTTCGTCCTCCTAGCTCTCCAGCTCAATCTCAGGGATAGAAGTCAAAAAATTCATGTTCTAGTCCCCTCCTTCACTAACTGGATGTGATTTTTCTTATTTTAATTCATCAGTTCTCAGGGTTCTGATTGTTTCAAATCCTGTTTGTTCTCTGTCTCTCTCTCCCAGCCTTCTCCAACACTTACTTTCCCCCCCACTCATCTTCTTTTCTCCTATCTCTGTTCCTCTTTCAGTCTCAGGTCTCATTTTCTCAATTATTACACATCCCAAGCTCGGCAGCTTCCCTGAGGCCTCATCATCCTTCCATCCTCTATCCCTTGTGGGCAGATGACACTCCAGGATTATATATTTGGCCCCAATCCAAATCTTTATTGCCTCTATTTAGGATAAAACACAGCATTTTCTGTGTCATACAAACAAGGACTTTGTCCAGGATGGATAACATCTTGGGTCTATGGGAAGGAGAGGTGCCCATCATTCTTTATTTCTAATGACTTCTGGGAGAGTGCACAGTTCTCAGCTAACAGCCATAGAGGAGTGCCATTCCCAGATGAAGAATTACCCTAATTCTGAAGCTCTACCTCTGCCTGTGCTTTATGAAGGAAATCAATGCAGAGAGAAGAGTAAACAATGGATGAAATTCAAGTGAAAGGAAAAACAAAAACTAGTAACAATGAAAAACAACTTCAAATGCTTTTTGTAGCCAAAAAATATATAAATTGTGATCGAAATAGAAAAGCCATATTATTTTAACTCTACCATTCATATCTAAGCAAAAGTTTAAGGGGCCACAGGAAGGAAAATTAATGATGTACGAATCCCAAAATTTTCACGTAATGATAGAAAGTGACCAAGAGGGCATGTTCTGAAACTTGTACATGACTCATTTAAATATTAAGAAAAATTCTTATAGATTCTCCAACTACTCTGGTAAAAGAGATTTGAGAGATATTTTTGATTTTAAAAGTGGCTGTTTCAAAATATCCCTGTGGTGGTCTTGGCTTATTCTGAACTCATTAGGAGCTCATTAAATAAGTTTAACCCTCTATTTTTCTTACGGATAGAAGTTTTAAAGAAGTCATTATTAATATTAGTTTATTGTTTTCCATGTATTTAAACATATTGTGGCTCATTCCTATAAGTAAATATTATTATTTAATAATAATAGCTAAAGTTCCATCAAAGCAAATTAATCTTGGTAACTGTCAGAGAAATCTGAGAGCAAGATTTACTACAGTTAGATTTTCATACAACCCCCAGGCATAGTTGAGATGCTGTTAATCAATAATATGAAAATGCTATTTTGCACAAACTTCAAAATCTCTAATCCCATGCCTGATCACAGAAAGTCATTTGTCTTACTATAAGCATAGAATTTTCAAGTTCCTAAGGTCTTGTGTAGAAAAAAATATATATTACATAGACTACCTTAAATCATAAAGACATTTTATTTTTATGACATGTTTAACAAATATGTATTTGTAAAAATTTATTTTAACATGATTTATATGTGTATATATGCGTGTGTATATACATATATATACATACGTATATACATATATATACATCCATATATATAAATACATACATATGTATGTATGTATATTTTTCTTTTTTTTAACATTTATTTATTGAGAGGCAGAGAGAACAGAGCATGAACAGGGCAGGGGCAGAGAGAGAGGGAGATACAGAATCCAAAGCAGGCTCCAGGCTATGAGCTGTCAGCACAGAGCCTGATGTGGGGCTCAAACTCACAAACCGTGAGATCATGACCTGAGCCGAAGTTGGATGCTTAACCCCAACTGAGTCACCCAGGCATCCCTTAACGGGATTTCTAAGACTTAAAAATATCCTCTTCTGCTTACATTATATAATGTTCTTATTTATGTCATATTTTTGTATCTTTCTGTGTTTATCTACATACACACATATACATTTATTTCTCAAAAATACATGTTTCGTTATTTTAAAAATCTTTATTTAAAAATCAATACTTTATGTCACAGGAAGTTGATGCAATTTTTAAAATACGGGTTCATAAACGTATCCTCTTAAACATTTACTTGTGCATTTGGGTCATGAAATATAATATACCCCTTTCTATATTTAAGTTTTCAATTGTATAAATTAAACATTTAGTACCTTAAGTATCATATGTAATAATTTTTAATAAATAATTCCATTATTTGCTGAAATAAATCAACGTTGCATTCAGATAAATGGTTTAAGCTGAGAAGTAGTATCTTCCATACGGCAGCTATAGTTATATGCTACCATGCCAGCTATTTCCCTAAGGAGAGTCCAGGCACGCTTAATTATAGGGAGACATCATTACTTAGAAGAAAAACATGAGTCTTTAATTTCCTTGCCTCTGTTGGACTGGGGAAGTTCATTCTGCTGAATCTAGCAACGTCTGACTAACACGTAAGCTTAGCTGGTTCCACATAAAAGGCCCGGTATTGTTAGGTCACCACCAATAGCAGCTTCTACACTGATCAGTGTTGTTTCTGTTGCGGAATGTCATCCACACAGAATTCATTATGTCTATAATTAAATATAGAAAGCCCCTCCTCATGTTAGGGCACTTGTGAAGCGACTGTTCCTCTTGGCAGTTCTTCCTTTAACTTTTGGACCACCAGATCCCTCCTGGGAACCAATCTAAGAAAGTGCTATTGAAGTAGCACTCGGTTCTACAATGTGGCGTCAGTGTATTTCTAATTACAGTCCAGACAGTTTTGAGCGCAAGTTACTAGACAAGAGTCCAGGTCAGCACTTTGGCTTGCCAGGTCAGACTTGTTCTCCTCCTACTTCCTTCCAATAATAGTTTCTCATATATACCAGAAATAGCATAGGGAATACATCTTTCTAACTCTAAGAACTGTTCCTGAACTCAATTTTAGGTGATGTGTTGGGAAGTCAAACTTACTTATCCAAAAAGAGATACTACACTCTCATTATGTAATTTCAATTAAGTGCCCAGTGTATCATCATCTATAGCTTCAGCAGAACCATGTTCTAACTCAACAACTCTAAGTGGCTACCTTTGTGATGGGGACAGATCTTTCTGTTTATGCTAAACCACCATGAAATTTTATAATTTCAATAACGTTATCTCCCAGATTCTGAGATGGATATAAATTTTGTGTTGCCTGTTTTGTGAAACCTAAGTATTTTCATTCAAAAGATTAAGAATTAAATGCACTTCATGGAGTGTCTGGGTGGCTCAGTTGGTTAGGTGTCCGACTTCAGCTCAGGTCATGATCTGACTCCCGGCTTGTGAGTTCAAGCTCTGCGTCAGGTTCTGTGCTGACAGCTCAGAGACTGGAGCCTGCTTCAGATTCTGTGTCTCCCTCTCTGTCTGCCCCTCCCACACTCACACTCTGTCTCTATCCATCTCTAAAAAATGAATAAACTTTTAAAAAAATTTTAAAAGAATAGTTAAATGTACTTCTTCAGATTAATTTAGTTCTTTAGGTTCAATATACAGAGGCTTTATTTGTAGCTACATTAAAGTAGAATCAACCCATTAAGCATAATATTAATAGAAGGTCAACAAAAGCAGAAAGTAAGCAAGTGTTATAGAAACTGAGTGTGATGAATTCTGACAAGCTATTTTGTTTCTTTATTATCATGATATTAGGAAATGGCACTAAATTTAAGGGTCTGCCATGATCTCCAATTCTGAAAGCTTTATTACAAGTCAGGCATTCATATCAGCAGCAAGCTGACAACTCATAAACAAATTCCCAGCGGCCATCAGCTGTCTGTTAAGTGAAACACACAGGTTATGTCATATAATGGAGAGAGTTGCCTGCTGGGGTAGTGGACACACCCGGATTCAAATTTCAGCTCTGTCATTAAGCTATGGGATTTTGGCAAGGTAGCTTCGCCAATCCACAATTTTCTCCTCTATAAAATGGGAATTTTATAACAAGTAGGATGTTGTAGTAGTAAATAAGGTTAAGATGGACAAAGCACACTGTACAAAGCTTTTCACTCAGTAAACACTAAATAGTAGTTACAATAATTTCAAATTGTATTCAAACCCAAGAGGTGCTTATGGCACCAAGAAAGGAGGGACATCTAGTACACCTTTTGAAAAAATTTGATGCCTAATATTTTGGGGGAAGAAATCATGTATATTTGTAGATTTAGATAATTATTTGAGTTATGATTAGACTGGAAATGTTTTTTCCAACATCCAAACACTCATTCAAATATTTATCGAACCCTTACAACATACTCATCATCCAATTACTTAAAATTCCAGTAGTTGAGCTGTCCTAAATGGAAAACTGAGATTGCTTGAATATGTTGGTAGGACTTTTGCTTAATAGGTGCAAATATAAAATAGGAATGGTTTATTGCTTTATGTATGTGTTTCTATTATAAAGGCACAAGAAATTGGAAACAAGTCAAAGGGTGTACCGAGGTTTGAAACAGAATACTCACATTACCCTTAAATGTATTGACATGTATATACACTTGCTTTCCAGAATGTTCTTTGGATTTATGTTACAAATATTTGAACCTTTTGCCTACCATTCTAAAATACGGATTTCCATTGAGAATTCCTTCCTAAGTACATTCTTACATGTATTTAGGGTATGAATATGTACACATTGTGTGTATTCATTTAGCATCATTCTTTTCATAAGTTAAAGAAATTTTTTAAATTGAGATAGAACATACATAAAATTTCTTACGTGTAGGTATCCATGTAAACACCAAGCAGATCATGTGAAAGGCTCCACTGCGCCATCTTTTAGTCCATATTGCCAAAGGTAACACAAATTCTGAACTCTATCACCAGAGTTTAATTGCGTCTGTTTTGAATTTCATATAAATAGAATCATAATATACACCCACTTAGTTGCTGCCTTAAATTGTTTATTTCATTTGTTTAGATTTTTACACAGAAGGAACAAAGGAACCATTGTCTTCTTTACTCAGCTTGTCTGTACTAACATGTCAGTGTGTAATAAGAAAACTACCACATCTTATACACACTATTGAGTATGAATGATCTAAACTTCATTTAAAATGACCCCAACAGGGGCGCCTGGGTGGCGCAGTCGGTTAAGCGTCCGACTTCAGCCAGGTCACGATCTCGCGGTCCGTGAGTTCGAGCCCCGCATCGGGCTCTGGGCTGACGGCTCAGAGCCTGGAGCCTGTTTCCGATTCTGTTGTCTCCCTCTCTCTCTGCCCCTCCCCCGTTCATGCTCTGTCTCTCTCTGTCCCAAAAATAAATAAACGTTGAAAAAAAAAATTAAAAAAAAATAAAATAAAATAAAATGACCCCAACATAGATTTGCAGAAACATGTTTAACATTTCACTACTAACGTTCACAAAATTTTAGGGCCATCTACGCTGCTGCCGTTAGATATTTCTTTCAAATGTTCACATTTTTCTGGGAGTTTATATCTACTAACTACTCACACCCTGAAATAGGTTAGCAGAAGCTCAAATGTATTAGTTGTCTGATTTTGTGTTTCTCAATTTACAATCTTGAAAATTGAAACAAAGAACATCAGTGACCTTACCCTATCTGTAGCAGTGATTTAGAGGCAATGCCACATCTAGAATTTAGTTAGAATTTAGTTTTTCAGATGACATGCCACATTCTGTTTACACACATTGTGTATATAACATGGCAGGAAAAGATTATGAGAGAGCACCACACCCATTCCCATATCCAAGTAGAAACACATAGAATCTATGCACAAGAGAAAAAAAAAAAAACATGCAATTTTTGAAGAGCTCTGATACAACTCACCAAAAGACTTTTTGTATCTAAAACCTAACTGGAACATTTTAAGACTTATTATTTAGCAAAGACCGAGAAATTTACCAATTCCTAAGTTTTGATTAATAGAAAAGGGACTGTGCCATAAAATTACACATAAGTACACAAGGGAAAAAAGTATATAGGTTTTGCATAATATTATTTTGCATAACAAACTCAAAACTTTTAGAATACAAAAATGATTTATTCTGAATTATGTCATAATCACATACACTTCTTGAAAGTACAGTTTGCATAGAAACTTCTAACAGTAGCTTTATTATCTCCAGAATAAAATAAAATCCAATATCTCTGGGACTTAATTTTCTATGATCATTTATAGGAGTTAACCCTGCAAGCAATGTGGCCACTAAATGTTTACTGAGAAAGGAAGATAAAACGTGGTCAATGACTTTTCAGGAACCATGGTAGCTTCAGGTATTCTCACAATATAGCTAACAATAGCATAAATATTATATAGTGTTAGTCCTTCCTGTAGTAAATCAGGAGTTGTTTTGTTTTGTTTTTTATAAGTTTATTATCACATTTCATTTAATGGTATCCAAAGCTGGAACATGATTTCACTGGCATATATGTAAATGTATGCTAAAATATGTTTACAATAACTACAAGAATATCTTACTTGAGCTTTTAAGCTCAAATATAGTATCTAGCTTCTTTGCAGATACATGTAAATAATTTTAACTTATCGGAGAGCCTCAAAGACAAATCATAAAAGGATAAGTCCATTAAATACCTATATCTATATACTGGAGTAAATATAGGAAACATCACTATTTAAGTATAGGATTGAGATGAATAAATGTATTAGTTTATATGGAGGGTGTAAGTTTTTACAAATGCATTTGTGTTAAAGTCTTGCTTAATCATAATAAAAATTCTCAATTAGAATAAAAAAATTAAGTACCTACGTAATATTTTTCTTTATTGCAGCAGTTGAACTATTGAAAGCCTAGAATTAATCAACCGATATATACCGTCACAAGAAAAGCATATTGAACAAGGTTCTTGGAGGGTACAACAAAGAATGACATTGCCAATGCGCTCCAAGTCTATAGACTTGGTGGGTTTATCTGAGGATATTATCTTCATGATAATCCACAGAAAGTGTTCAAATACTTCTTGCAGACAGAAACAAGAATTCTTAACAATGAATGGCCTTAGATTTCTATGCTTAACAAAACTCACAAAGATTCTAAGTTCCTTAAAGAAAGAACCTTGTGGGGCGCCTGGGTGGCACAGTCGGTTAAGCGTCCGACTTCAGCCAGGTCACGATCTCACGGTCTGTGAGTTCGAGCCCCGCGTCAGGCTCTGGGCTGATGGCTCGGAGCCTGGAGCCTGTTTCCGATTCTGTGTCTCCCTCTCTCTCTGCCCCTCCCCCGTTCATGCTCTGTCTCTGTCTGTCCCAAAAATAAATAAAAACGTTGAAAAAAAAATTAAAAAAAAAAAAAAATAAAGAACCTTGTTTTTCCCCATGTCCCCCTCGTTCAGTCTCCAGCTTAGAGTGGGTGCTTAAAGAAATTTTGTGGACTGACAAACAGAAAGTAATGTTTTCTCTTTTTTCCCTGGCCCCCTATCAATGTGTTCTCTACACTGTAGACAGAGTGACATTTTGAAATATAAATTTGATAATGGCACCCTCCTGCCCACCTTCCACACTAACCCCTTCCATTGTTTTTCCATCACTTTTACCATAAAGATTCAAATCCTTGCTTGATATGATCTAGAAAGCCCTGAAAGACCTGGCCCCACTCCTCTCTATAAAAGCTCCATCCTCAAGGGCATTCTCTCAGTTGTTTGAATATGCCACAACACTTCCTATAGCAGGCTTTTGTACCTAGTATTATTACTCTGGCTAATCCCTTCTCATCTCTCAGATTTTAAACATCAATTCTCAAGAAAACCTTCTTTGGTAGGTGAGTTCACACTATTTTAAGTTCTCAGAATATCATGTACCTGTCCTCCAAAATACATACTGCCATTTTAAGTCTCCATTTACTTTTTTTTTTTTAAATAACTGTGTCTCCTCATTGGAGTGCTAAATCTAGGAACGTAGGAGCTATTTCTGAGAGTTTATTCACCATATTATTCCCTGAGCCTACTACTCAGGCACATACAAAGCTTTCAATCAGTATTTGTTGAATAAAGAAATGAATGTAGAAATGACTGAGTGAATATGGCTGTCTCTCTGGTAACATTAGTAAAGTCTTAGAAAGAAGGGACTTGATTAAATGACATCTATCACACTGCCATGTTTAGTAATTTATAGTAAATAGCCAACATAAGGTGTATGTGTTCATGACCATTTAAATAGGGAAAGTAAATAAAAGTGACACTCACAGTCTAGTATGAAATTTTTAATAAAAATGACCCTTAAATACATGAAACCTGAAAGTCATAAAAAAAGTATAACTTCACTTCTCATTGATCAGCCTTTTATTCTCATTTTTAAGCTGGATAGCCATGGAATTCACTAATTCTTTTAAGCTGCTAAGAAACTATTAGTCCTTTTAAGCAGAAACTTATTAAATAATAATGGTCCTGGGGCACTTAGATGAGTACGGTTCACCGAAAAAGCTATGTACCCCATAAGCATCCATCATTCAAGAAAGATGACATTTTTGGATAGTTGAGTTCTGAGGCTGACTTTCAGGGTCAAAGAACATAAGTGATGCATAAGTTAGTTCTGTTCTATCAGCCATTTATATATATATATTTTTTCCTCCTGAATAATGCCTGAACCTAAAAAAAAAAAAAAATCAATCATAATAAAATGGAAATCTTATTGAGCAGAGAAGAGAACACAAGGCTCTAGAATACAAGTGCCTGTACTCCTAAGCAGGCTCTGCCACTAACCTGGTCATGACACATAACCTTTCTTGTGTTCTCCTTCCATTGCTACATAAATAAATATATAAAACTTGCTAGGCCTGAATAAAGTAGAGTAAGGATGAAACAGAGCTCATTAAATAAAAATATTCTAGAAAACCATAGATACAGAAGTTGTGGCAACACATTCTGGGCCAGAAAAAAAAAAGGAGAGAAAGAATATTATCATTGTCTTTTTAGTAGTTCTTACTGTATTTTTAATATGAAGTCAACCAAATGATACTAAATATTAAGTTAATAGAGAAATTTAGTCAGAACTAGATGTAATTTGAATCTTATTTAATGTTGGCTGTTAATTTTTTTCCTAAATTTTCTATAATGAATGTGGATTTGCTTCTAAATTAGTTTTTAAAAAGAATGTGGCAATCAGTGTAAATACTGGCTACAGGCAGGGTTTTGCTTATACTTCATCTGAATAGAAACCATCTATCCCTAGCCATCAATACATGATTGGTGTTCAGAGAGGCATCCATTCTCAATTAATTATTTAATAGTCACTTGACACACATGAAATAGAGAAAATACACAAAATGGAGCCAATCCTCCTGGGCTGGTCAACTCTGCCTTTATCACTACATCTCTCATTTCTGTGATAATCAGAAGAATCCAGCCTTTTGTTTTCCTTTCATGACTAGTGGTGATCTTTGCACTCTGTTTCCAGATCAAATTTTCAAAACGAATCAATGCTCCAGAACCATCCTGATGGATTATTCTTTTCTGAATTGAACTACCTTATGCATCAGGTACTAGACTGTTCAATTGTGTATCTTGGTAATTCTAGATTCTTCCTGTTATGGAAAGTTATCCATTGGCAAAATAAAATGCATTTCAGAAACATCTAATTCTGCTTCTCTTCAACATATTACTTTTGCCATGCTTTCTCCACTCTTAAGTGTTCCTGATTATGCATGATCCCTGGTTCCCTACATTTAAAATGCACAAAAAAATAAAAAATTTAATTTAAAACACCCTCCCACACAGAACAAGCTGTCATTGTGTCATATTTGTTTCCTAATTTAAGGAAGGAAGTTATATCTCAAGTGTCCTTCATTAAACTGCCTGCTCTGTATTTTAAAGTGACATTAGGATACTTAGAGCAATATTCCCATAAAATAATGTTCATTTTTCAAAATTTATTTCTATTAATCAGTGCAGATGTATGGAACTTCAAATCATCATAAAGCAAATCATCATATGTAGCCATTTCATTCAAGATTTACAATTAAATGAGATTTGGGAGAGGAAAAACATGTACTGTTTTATTTTTGTAATAAATAAAATTAGGCTTTATTTGGTAAAACCTAACTATAAAGCCTGGTGTTAAATCCATGGAAATTTACTGGCCAAGCTGAAGTGCAGTATAGGCCATAGAATACATAGTCTTCTACAATTACTTAGCCAAAATATAATGGGGGGGGGACCTTCATGAAGGCAGAGAATAATAAAATAACCCTTTACATGTTTTTCCCCTTAAACCCATGAAGGCTACAGAACTCTTCTTTCTCTAATGACCAGCTTTTTTCTTTCTAAGTACTCCCTTTAAACTATCATAAATTTTACCAAGTCTTCATTTCTCTTAAAGTCAAATGAGAGAGAACTGCCAAGTCTAATAAGATTTACAAGGGCTACTTCCTCTTATTGGTATCAAAAAAAAAAAAAAACCCAAAAAACAAAAAACAAAAAAAAAAAAAACAAAAACAAAACAAAAAACAAAAAACAGGGGACATTATACAATAAAATACAGCCACACATAAAGCTTTTGTCCTTACAGCTAAATCAGATTTAGTAATATTTTTAAAAACAACTTCAGTCATACATGTCATTTATCCATGTGTTGACTGTCTTGATTTGACCCATTAGCTATCTACTTTAAACCCTGACATCTCTCCTGCTCAGCCACAAATAAATCCATGTTTTATCTTTTGCATATCAGTCACTTTCTGTTCATAGGTTTTTCGGTATTTATAAAATATTTTTCCTTGGTCATTGTCATGTAGCAACATTGGACACACATTAATGACTGAATTTTATTTATGAAAGGGAGAAAATAAAACTTAAGTATGGTTTTTGTGTGTGAGTGTGTGTGTGTGTGTGTGTGTGTGTGTGTTTAACTCTGCACTGTTTCAATCTTTAAAAACAACAGAAATTACAGCCTGGCCTCAGATAAATATCATTAGCGAAATATACTCAGGAAATCTCTTGCAATCCTTCATATGCATTCCCTATTTTATTAGCCTACAGAGGCCTCCCAGTCCAACAACATCTAAATTTCTGTGCTATTTATCTTCCCAAGGCATCTGCTAATTGAGAAATACGTTACTTAATCTCTAACATTTCTAAATATTAGCTGACCTGTCTCCCACTTCAAGAAACCAGAGAAATCACATAATTTTTCCTAAACTGACAAATGTTGGACGTGGACATAACCGCAGAAATTAACATTAATTCCAAGAACCCTCCTCCTTCTAATCAAAACAATTTTCACATGTGCCCCCTCCCACTGCCCCATTTTTCCACAACCAGGAGCAGGACTTTACATTTTCCTTATAAAAGGCAAAGCAGTTCCTACGAATCCTGTTCCCCCTGTCCTTTACCATGAATAACAAACGTGGAGATTTCAACCATATTGAACCACCCCTGCACTTCATTCTTCACCAAGTGTGCCCAATCTTGTAGATGCTTGTGTGCATCTTATGGGGAACATCTGCGTATTACAGACTTAGAGGTGGTAGAGGAAAGCACAGCGGTCATTCAGGTGGGCCATGGCCCTCTGAAGATGGGGAGCGGCCTAACAACCCGAGGAGTCTGAAGAGGAGAGGTCCTTGTACTTGCCACTTGGAAGGAAGTGGGGCTGGCACAAAGGGTTCCCAGGTGGAATCTGAACCTGGAAATGGGTCTGCTTAAAAACCATTAAGAGGATGCCAAAGGAGGAGCTGTGGGAGGTGATAAGGCCGAGAGGCCACAAACAGGTCTTCACCTTGCAAACTAGCTGCAACACACTGTCCAGAGAAGGAAGACCCCATGCACCAGCCGGCCCCGCCTGCCTCGCCCTGCCTCCCCGCGCCCTGCCCAGGCCGAGGCCCCCGGTGGGTCAGGCGTCGGGCCTTACCTTGGCTGCAGTCCTTGCCGCGGAAGCCGGTTCTCGAACAGTCGCACACCGCCTGGTCGTCAACCACCGAGCACACGCCTCCGTTGAGGCACACCCCGCCCTCGCCCTCCTCGCCAGCCTCGCACGGGCTCCCCCCGCCACTGTTGGGCGGCTCGTCATCCAGCTTCACCTCGCCGCTGTCCACTGGCAGGGCCTGGGAGGAGTTGACCCTCACGTCACGGATCCACCCTTTAAAGGGCTCTCGCTCCCGCACCGAGGCCAGCGTCAGCTTGAGCGCCGCAGCGCGCAGTTCCGGGGGCAGCCCCCCGACAAAGAGGCCGCTGAACACGGTCATGTCCCTGCGCTTCGACTTGACCTCCACCCACTTGGCCTCCACCTGGTCGATGAAGAGCGTGGTGTTGCGGAACTGGCGGCGGATACGCACGTTGTGCCAGGCGCCGTCGTTGACCGGCGTGTCGGCCAGGAGCGTGGCGGGCTCCGCGCAGAAAATGGAGAAGCTGAGCTGAAGGCGGCCGCCGCGCGTCAGGATGAGCTCCAGGAAGTCGCAGAAGCCCTCGTCGTCGAAGTAGAGCACGAGACCGCGGGCGCTGCGAGTCTTGAGCTGGAAGCTCATCTCGCTCTCGCAGCAGGCGTTCCACTTGGGGAAGCGTGTCCACTGGCCCTCAGCGCCCGGGAACTCGAGCCCGCTGCCCAGCTCTGCCCAGCAGCCCAGGAGCAGCAGCGAGAGGCACAGGAGAAAGCAGCCCCCGCGCTGGAGAAGCGCCGTCCCCATGCTCGGGGCTGGGGTGCGGCGGGGGGGTGCCGGGGCCGACAGGGTCAAAATGGTCCTGGACACCGTGACGTAGAAATAAGGGTCTGGAAACAAGTAGGATAAGGGGATGGGCAGGAGTGGGAGGGATGCGCCCTCCTTTATCTAGCTCTTTTTTTTTTCTTCTTCTTCCAGCAACCCCTCCCTCTCTCCCTGTAGTCCCCTCCCAACTGGAAAACGTAGACCCCAGTGGTACAGGGCAGCAGCAGATCTTCCAGTCCAAAGGGAGGATACACTTTGGAAGCAACGTTCTGGAAACGGCGTTAACAGAAGGTCAAGGGAAGTCACTTATCCATTTGAGTCCGATGACCTAGTTCAAGGGCATCGGTGGTGTCAACAGATGCTTCACTCCTCGAATACTATCATCTGCGAGGTACCATCAGTGGTACCAGGCAAAAGGGAAACAGAGTCCGTTAAGAAGCAAATACTTGTCAGAGAAGTACAAGAAGTCAGCAATAAGCCAGGATCCTTGGATACTTGTGAGTACCTCGAGTGTCTGTCCTCCAGATGTGATGTCCCAAACCAGAAGGGAGAAAAGGGTTCCTTGCCTCTTTATGGCACCACTTAACCCCTGAGTGGCTTTAAAGGCCTGTTTCTTCTGTCATATCATGGACCACCAGCACCCCTGTAGCCAATGCAGAATTCCTTGTGCATGGCCTCACAGGCTGGATTTTGCTTCTCTTTTTCCCTCCCCAACAGTAGGGTTCAAACCCTGAAGCTGTGAAATAGCCAGAAGCTGTTAGATGTCACAACAGCTCCTCTTCTTTTCTCTCTGCCTCTGCGAGGCCAAATTAAGATGCCAGCATATCAATTGGTTGTGTGTTGGTGATGCATTTTGGTTTTGTCTTTTTATAAGGACCCAGAAAATCTGCAGAGAATTAAAATAAAAATTAAGTTCTAAAGTCATTTATAGTATCATATAAATCATCATTCAGTTCAGAAACCAGGTATATAACTAGAGCCATTAGGAAGCCAGAGTTAACCTTATTGGAAGGGGCGTATTTGTCCTGATCTACAAGGAAGACCTGATGTCTCCCAATAGTTAAAATTGCACTTTTACAATCAGCTATTATGCCCTTATAGTTTATTATAATTGTTAATAGGTAACCCTCTTAGGATTTTATACAGATTTGTTTATGGTTATCTTTTACTTTTTCTGAGAAAGTTTATTTTTTTAAATATGACAAGGGGAGCAAAAGAGGCCCCTTTAAGGGCTTCTGCTTATAACATGCACTGATAACATGGACAATAAAAATACATCCTATTCAAATCTCAGTTAATACAGATTTTACAACAGGCAAAACAGATCAAACTGCGACTGGCTTGAATTTGTATAACATTCCTACCATTTTAGGTTTTTCAAAGAAAGAACATTGATGGTTTCTTGGGGGTGTCTTTTAAATTTCACACAAGTATTTTCCTTTTATTAAAAGAATAATCTGTTCTAAGAGAAAACATGTAACTGGAGTCATATCTATTTTGGGCAGCATTTATGTCTCACTTGCCATGACATTAACTCCTCTAAAGATGGGTAAAGTATTTAATATTTTGCCAAACAGTGTAGTGATCCTTACTCCCCTTAGAGTCCTTATCTGGCTGTCAGCTCTTAGAATTTGTGTGGTCAGAACAGCAGTTGGCATGTGTGACACCTTAGCTGCTATGGCTCCAGGATGCTAGAATATGAAATCATGTCTTTGAATCACTCACTATAAAATCACCTCTTTATCCAACCCTAATCTGACAGTTTCCTGAAATGGTGCAGAAATCGTAAGTAGTGAGTTGCTTTTAAGCCTTTTTTGTTTGTTTGTTTGTTTGTTTGTTTTTTGCCAAAAGAACATTACTCTTACATTTTAACAAAAAGAAAGAAAGAAAGAAAGAAAGAAAGAAAGAAAGAAAGAAAAGAAAGAAAGAAAGAAAGAAAAAGAGAAAGAAAAAAAACACAAATGGTTCATCTGGTCATGTCAAGCAAATGCAAGCATTTCCCTCAACATTTCCCACTATGCCACCCCACCCCCTGCACACACACGCACAGGCACACACGCACACACATTTATTGCCTGGACACAGAAGCTCACTATGCAATTAACACTTTTTTCCCCTACAAGCTGAAACTAGCAGTAATTTATGGCACCGCATTGTGCTGCTGCTCCTCCATGGAGGGAGCTAAGAGCATTTCTCTTCAGTACAGAGCAATCCCTACAGGTGTCAGCTGAGAGCCACCAAGCTAGGGGATCCCACTTCAAGTTCCTCCCCAGATGAAATTGATGAGTGGTTCTCTCTTTTTCAACACACACACACACACACACACACACACACACACACACGCACAACACAGCACATATAGACACATACACATTGGCCAGTAGAAATAAAAAATAAATAACCATTTCAGTTGCTTATTTATTATGGCTGATACATTCCACACCATCAGCAATCACCAGCCATATCTTGCCTATTCCTGTGCCAACCCCAAAGAAAGGTGCTCTTAAAAATCATCCTAAGATAGCATATTATTCAATATACTCTCATTTTTAAGTGGACTCGGACATCTGCCAATTTTTCAGTCATTTTGCAAAATAAATCTGAAATTTCAAGATCAAGAGTAGTGCTTTGAAACCATCCTGAAGCTTATGTGTTAGAAAATCTTTGTGGTGTGTGTGTGTGGGGGGGGGGGGGGAGAGAGACTGGATTGGAGCTGATTATTTTATTAATTAATATTACATAGATCACAAAACCTTTCTTCACTCCTCTCTCCTTCCCTCCTCCACTAATGCATACCTTGACAATTTTTTAAGGAATGGAGGAGAGGGGGGTAACACATACATATTCTTACCACAGGGAGGTCAACTGACTCTCCCAGTTCTTAGAGGAAGCTCATTGTGTGTGAAGAGTATCTGTATTTATATGGGGAAAGAGGATTCTCTCTAGGTGCCGGAAAAACCTGGTGAGTTCACAAATTAGAGGATGAAATAAAAGGATCTGAAAAACAACCTTACTGCAGCCAAAGGAAGAAGCGCTCTAATTCAAAAGCAGACTAACAGCCTCATTAATCTTTTCTTTCATTTCTAGAATCAAATTCATTCCCAAGCCACTGGAAGGATCGATACAGTATGCTCGTCCGATGCAGCTGCATTTATTTTAATATGTTTATAACACACACACACACACACACACACACACACACACACACACATACACACACACATGCACACATATCTTTCCATGCATCCTTCAATATATACATCACCAAGAACCTGAAATCTTTGGGATAATTTTTAGAAGTGCCTTTCCCCCCCACCCCCTCGCTTTTGCAAAGTCTCTTAATACAAATGCACACCCAAATTCTCCCTAGCTTTCCCGCCCAGTCTCCAAGCTCCATCTCTAATACCAGTGCAGTTTCTTGGAGCCTGGAGTCAACTGCACAAATTAAGGATAGGCACAGCATGGGGCTGATGGGGAAGGGAAATAAAGATGTACATACATTTTATTGCTTTGGTTTCTAACTTGTCTGTTTTCTTTCTTTTGCTAATAAATCACTGCATTCAGCCTTTAAGTTACTATCCTAGTTCCACCATCTCATCTTCTTGCCATCTATTTAAAAAGCTTCATGCAAAACAACGAAGATCTATACTCCTCCACCCTCCCACCACCCATCCTTCCTTGTGCATTTGTGGCAGCTCCTGGCTCAGTTACAAGGGGGAAATATATCCTTCTCCAGCTTGCCTCGCCCCATCCCCTCCCCCAACCCAAATTGAGCTTCTTTACCTGCCCGGTTATTCCCCTTAGCTCGACCCAGAGCCTGAAGCATGCATCGGTCAAAGCGAATTTCCTGAGGTCTGTGGATAAGGCGACTGCCGCTGCCTTTTCAGAGGCGTCAGGCTTGAGCGTCTATCTCCAGGAGTGCGGGAGGGGAGAACAGGCAACGGAGGGGAGCAGGAGGAGGAGGAAGAGAGGGAAAGAGCTGGGAAGGAGGAGGCGGTGGTGGAGCCTGAGAAGGCTGGGTTACGTGACGCCGGGTGCTGTCCTTCTGAAAGAGAAGGGCGGAGCTGAGCTCTCCGCAGTACCATGGAGAGCGGCGGGCCGTCCTCAGGCAGAGATCCTGGTGGGCTGGGCCCGCGGGCACAGCCCCTCCAGGTCGGGACGCTGCGGTGTGAGGTGTTTATACCTCCGCTTCGTCCCTTTGCAGGGGAAGCCCGATCCTGGAGGCGGGGACCTGCCGCAAGAGCTTCTAACTTGTCACCACCCACCCTACCCCAGAGAGAGAGAGAGAGAGAGAGAGAGAGAGAGAGAGAGAGAGAGAACCAGAGAACCACGTAGCCTACTGAGCATGCCCAGGCCCCTGCTAGACCCACGGAAACCTGTGTGGAGATTCCACTTCTCCGGGGTTTAGTCGTGATTGGGCGAGGGTACCTGAAAGGGTGCCACGGAAGAGCTGGGCAGCTAAAAGAAAGGGGGCAAGAAGTCAGTGATTAAGATGAGCTCCGGGTTTACTTGCGCACTTTGGTCGCCTGTTTGGAACCCTGAAAAGCTGCAGCTCTTCGAGGAATGCAGGGACAGCAAGACCCACACAGTCTCAGGCATTCCCCTAGATCCAACGTCCCTGCCCCACCCCTTACTGTGGCCCTAACCTGAGCGATCTTCAAACCTTCACGATCTGCCTACCAATTGTGCCAGAAAGACCTAACAGGCTAATGCACCAACTTGTAAACCAGACTCAAGTCTGTCTGACAAGGTGCTTTCTGCGACAGCCTCTTGTCACCCCCCCCCCCCCCAGCTTTCCGTGCTCTGCGTTGGCCACGGGCATTCTGAGCCAAACCAAGTTCTGTACCTGTTTAACTCTTCTATCCGTCTCCTCCTGTCTTTTGCAGCTGGTAAAACCTGGAGGAAGTGAAACTCCGTGCGAGGCTCTAACCATATCTTTGGGCATGCCCAGTAGGCATTGCTGGGTTTGGTGACAAAGGAGTTAACTTTCAGGGAGCTTGCAGAATAGGTGGTAGAGAAGTCCGAAGTGTATGGCTTTAAATTACAGTTTGAGTGCTACGGACATTTAAATTCCTAACCCTATTATATTCCTAACTTAGGTTAGTTTTAGAGCAGAAAGATCAGACATATTCATTTCAACACCACAAACCTAATAGCTCCAGTCTCAAATGCTATAGGATAAGACTATTTTCTGCCTCTAGGCCCTATAAAGCAAGACTGTAAGAACTAGACAAATTCAGGAGTACTGAAATAACATACATTCCAAATGCAATATTCATTTCCTTCCAAAGAAACCATAACTTATTCCTATGATAAGCATATTTATACTTTCACTACATTTGTAAAAGAGTCTAAATAACTTGAAGGTAGGAACCACAAGTTTTATTGTTTCTATTGCCTTTACAAAGACAGAGTGTCAAGTGATTACATGTATAGAAACTAGAATCAGGTCATCTGGGCTTGAATTCCATCTCTGACATTTACTAGCTGTGACCTTGAGTAAGAGACTTAACATTACAATACCTCGGTCACCTCATCTATAAAAAGGATATAGTAATAGTCCCCACATCATCTGTTTGATGTTGTAAAGAACAAATAGATTAAATGGGCATAAAATATTTGTAATTGTGTTGAATAAATACTATTTTTATTAGTTTCAAACCTACTTAGTTCTGCTTGATCCAATGGAAGTCACTTCTCTGAAATCCAGATTTCTTGGCTTTAAAATAGGAATACTAGTGATTTCCAACTTATTCTCCATATTTTCTTTGGGAATGGACTGAAATAATAATGTTGCCATGATAAAAAAAATAAAATAAATGAAATTTTAAATACTGTAGAGCTAAATCTCAAATTTAATGCCTGATCTAAGGTTATGCAGTCAAGAAGTGAACTCGGACCAAAAAAAAAAAAAAAAAAAGAGTCTACTTAATTCAGGGACTGTTTTGATTTTTCTAGCATTTACCATTAGGTTTTAGAGCAAACAGCATATAAGATACATCCATATGTGTCTAGTATAGAAGTAAACCTTACTGCAAAAGTAAGTGGAATCAACAACCAATTATTAAGAATTGAATTAAAAGTTTCCATAATGCCCCTAAGATCTTGCATGTATATTCACCAGTGAATCCTATGGTGATGACAGATTTCTAAATGCACTCATAAGAGTAAAGCCCTGTCCCTTACCGGAATCATAAAAACAAACAAGCAAACAAAAACACACACACACATTAATTGACACTATGGTATATGACCTGAACAAGTATCTTGTTTATTTAATTTTGCCCTTGCAAATTTTGATCTTATCTTTAATTGGGCTACACAGAACTTCCACTGTATTATAGTTTTCACTGGGCTCTCTTCTGTGGTTTTGATTCAAAGATGTGTTAACATTCTTACTTCTTATGCATAAGGTTTAAAACAAAAAGTCAAGTCTTCTGTGTCTGCCCCTTATGCTCACACACACACACACACACACACACGCTCACGCACACACGCAAGGAACTACCGTAATAATCTGCTTTGCAGTTATCAGATTTTTTTTTCAACGTTTATTTATTTTTGGGACAGAGAGAGACAGAGCATGAACGGGGGAGGGGCAGAGAGAGGGAGACACAGAATCGGAAACAGGCTCCAGGCTCCGAGCCATCAGCCCAGAGCCCGACGCGGGGCTCGAACTCACGGACCGCAAGATCGTGACCTGGCTGAAGTCGGACGCTCAACCGACTGCGCCACCCAGGCGCCCCATGCAGTTATCAGATTTAAAGTAACTACTATATCTAGTTTAAGGAATATGGACAGCCACAAGATCTGTTTGTTTTATTCAGTAAATATGCATAGGGAAAATTATCAGTATGTGCTTAGAATGGGAAAAAAATTACAACATAATTTAGTGATAAAAGCTCTTACTTTATTTTAAAGTATGACTTCCTGTGTTGTTTCTACAGAAATTGCTTCAACTTTCTGAGAGTTTCCTCATCACTGAAATACGGATAATGGCATCTCACTTCATAGGAGTTGATGAGGATAATACCAATATTTAATGTTACGTGACTACTCCATGCCAAACATGCTCTGAGTGCTTTACTAACATTAATTTAGTTTATCCCTCAAAGCAGCCCTATGAGGTAAATTCTAGAATTTCACTCATTTTGCAAATGAGAAAAGAAAGCACAGAGAGATTGATCCAGACAGTCAAGGTCACACCTAGCAGATATAAGTGCAAGGAATAAGATACAAACTAACACCTGTGTTGTTAACTACCTTGTTACACTGCCTCTCATCAAATGATCAAATACTCCCAGCACATTGCTTGACACAATGCAGATACTAATAATGTTAATTCCTTTTTTTTTTCCTTTGTAAGAATTTCGTCAAGAGGAATCTGGGAAACTAGTCAACTCTGGGATGTTGTAACGTCATTCCTTCATGACAAATACAATATGAAATAACAATGAAAACAGGTGAGATGTTTTTAATGTTGTTATTTTGTTGTTGTTGTCGTTGTCTCTGGGTAAAATGTAAAATTATTCCTATATATCTAATTTTGAAGCAATTTAACACTTGTCAGAGCACTCTAGTATTTTCCTAGAAAGGTAGAAACTAGTGTTAATTTCTCTCAAGTCACCTTAGGGGATATACCAATTTTAAAATACAGTAATGTGTGAAGGATTTTAACTCCTGCGCCTTCCTACCACTCAGAACAAAGGAGATAATTGTGAAATCAAGGTGGCTATTTATGAGCATGTCTGATTGGGAGAATTTCTGGCAACCCAAATATGGAAGATAAGTAATATCTCATGCCATAAACTGGTAAACATTTTGCAACAATGAAAATGGAAATGCATGATCACCATAAACAAATATATTTCCATAAGGTATTAAATATTAATGAGCATCGTAACATGGAAACTTGCTCCACACTAAAAATAAATGAAAAGTAAGTGATAAGATTTTTTGACTGAGAAATGAATACAGAGACTCTGTGTTTACTGCTGCAATCATAGCTTGTGTTTTAACATTAGGAAATCAGTGTAAACACCTACTTTCTCAATTAACATTAAGGCAAAGTGGAGTCTTTGAGATACCCATGAATCGCAAGATTGACATGAATTTGGAAGGGGCTTTAACGGTATTAGTGTAAGTAAGTTATAAAGAAACGCAAGTTTATAATGGGGGGGGTGTGAGTTGCTACCCATCAAATATTTTTCTACTGAAGTTGGTAAATAATTGAAAAGAACAATAAGATTTATCACTCTGAGAGAATTTTCTATTTGCTGTGATGCAGGTAATCATTAGGAAGCCAATTTTTTCTACTGAAATAATGGTATTACCAGGGATAGATTAGATTACATGGTATTCTCAACTAAATTTAAGATTAATAATGAATTCCTCTAATCAATTATAGTATCATTGTTGTATAATTGGAATGCTACTGTTTAGTTCACAACTTATTTATTTTAAAAATAAATAAAACCCTTGATATTTGGTTTGTGGTTAAATGTCTCTAGCTGGTTTCCTTTATATAAAGCAATATGAGCTTCCTAGTTACAAAAGTTGATGAATAGTTACTGAACACGCTGCTATATAAAACCCATTTTCAGCACAACTAGAGGAATTTCTAAATGCAAGGACATACAATGAAGTATAGGGTTTTGGACTCGGCGATAGACTGGAATAAACACACTGGAATTTAAATATAGAAAAGTCCACATACTTTCCCATGAAGTTGACTAAGTATTTTCAGGAGAATAAGCAAACTCAGTATGTTACATAATTTCATTCTCTTTGAAAAAATCTTAAATACCACAAAGTTAAGCTACTTTCACAAGAGTATATAATTGTTCAGTAATCATAAGATAAAATGTGATTTTAATACAGTTACAAGTCATTAGAATAACAGTAATTATCAAGTATCAAGCTATAGTAGAGAAGCCCTAGATACTTGAGAATAGTGGTTAAGTTCTAAAGGATGCACCTGCTAGAGAGGTTTCACTGTGGGAACCCTGCAGTGTGTTTGATGGGCAGTGTTTTTAAATCTAGGGCAGCGGTAACACCTGGGCATGTTCTGCCATGCTTACTCCCACCCCTCTTTCTCCAACAATGATGGAAAATCTTCCAGAAGAAGAATAGCAGCTACTGTAAGAAGCCTCTGCTTGGGAGTTTATCTCACTCAGTGATTAGGGGCATACTTGAGCCTGTGTTCATCATCTCCCTATAAGAACTTATTTCTCCTCCTATATGGAAAATTTGTCACTTTACCACCCACCCCCACTTCTAGTCAACCCCTTCCATTCTCAACTGCTAGACTCCAGGAAAGGATTTTTCTCATTCATTGGAATTTAGTTTAACACGTATTTCCTTGGGTCCCTGAAATCAGTTAATTTCTTTATACCAGTCCTGTTTAATTTCCTTTACTCTAGCTTTTGGGGGAAGGACAGGAGAGTTGTGTTCAAGTTAATGACAGATTCGAAGCCTTGTTGTATCTTGCTCCATTTCAGCTATTTCTACCCCTAAAAATATGTGGAAAATTTATTTTCTGTGGTGGCATATTGAAATATTTTGTAGTTGGCTTTTTTTTTTATTTTTTTAACGTTTATTTATTTTTGAGACAGAGAGAGACAGAGCATGAACGGGGGAAGGTCAGAGAGAGGGAGACACAGAATCTGAAACAGGCTCCAGGCTCCGAGCCGTCAGCACAGAGCCCGACGCGGGGCTCGAACTCACGGACCGCGAGATCATGACCTGAGCCGAAGTCGGCCCCTTAACCGACTGAGCCACCCAGGCGCCCCTGTAGTTGGCTTTTTTAACACACCTTGTGTGATTTTATTTTATTTATGTTGTTTTTTGTTTGTTTTTCATTCTTATCACTTTAAAACTACTCCCTCTTACTTTTATGGTTTCAAGCCTCATTTTTTCAGGGCTCTCTCCTTCTCCTCTAGTTTTTATGTTCACCATTCTTATCCAGTTTAGTTATTTTTTACCCTGCTACATCTGCTTAATATTGTTTTTCATTTACATATATATATATATATATATATATATATATATATATAGCATAATCACATATGTATACATGCACATATACACACAAATATATAATTATTTAAATATATAATCACACATACACAGACAAACACTACTGACCCCAACTCTTTTAGCATTTCTGGACCCTGTTCCAACAATGGGGAAGAGGGCTCCACCACATACAACACCAAGCAATTCTCAAACACTCGCAGAGTATCTAAGAATTCAATTCCATTCTGACACTATCTGCCCAGAGATGCCATCAGATTGCACAGGTTAGGGATTCAGTCCTACAAGACTGCCCCCAGCCCCAACTTCAGATTTAAGTACAAGTCCCAGGCTGTTACGTATGCTTCTGACTGGCTATACATTGGAGGTTCCAATGACCTCCTCCTTGAGTTGTTAGAGTGGCTCATAGAACTCAGGGAAATGCTTAGGTTTATCAGTTTGTTAAAAGATATGATACAGAATATGAATCAGTAGCCAGATAAGGAGACACATAGGCCGAGGTGTGGGAAAGGGCTTGGACCTTCCATGCCCTTCCCAGGAATACCACTCTCTCCCAGGTCTCCATAGGTTTAGCAACCTAAAAGCTCTCTGAACCTAGTCCTTTTCGGTTTTTATGGAGGCTTCATTGCATAGTCATGATTGACCAAGTCATTGGTCATTAGTTGATACAACCTCCAGCCTGTTTCAGCTGAAATGAAGATCAGAGAGTGGGACTGAAAGTTCCAATCATCTAACCACATTGTTGATTCTTCTGGCAACCAGCCCCACCTTTGGATGAGGTTCAAAAGTTGTCTTCATTAATAAAAAAAAACACCCACTCAACTTTAAGAGTCTAAAGCACTTTCAGGAACTGTGGATGAAGATAGAGAAATCTGAGAAATATATTTGGGTCATCTGAATGTTCAAAATATATAACGCTTATAAATCATATCACACACATACACAGAGCTAAGTATGTTAACAGTAAAGCATTGGAACTTCACAGGTTAGAGAAAAACACTTAACATTTTCATACCAAAAAAAGAAAAAAAGTTAGCGTTTCAAAATTACTTGTGAAGCAGAATTGACAAGAGTTTTATTTTTATAAGAGATTTATTCTTGCTGAAGGAAAAATGACAGTAAAATGGAGATGAACTAGACCCTAAATTATATTTGTGCACTTGATGGAGACATACCATTGAGTGAGACTATAGGCAGTACTAGACAATTTAATTTTCTCTAGATCAAGGAGAGCGGGCTGAAATGACTGACAAAGTCTGGTATGTACATGATATACATGAATAAGGTAAACACAACTGGGGAAATGATGAAGATTGCTTGGTATTGTGAGCAACTAAAAATCACATACTTCTCTAAAAAATAATAATCTCAGCTCTAGCCTCCTGTGTTCCTTTGGGTCCCGTGTTGCCAGATCATATGATTTTTTCAAGAGCAGTTAGAGATCTGGAATTTGAAGTAAAATCTTCTGATTTTAAAAATCTTAACTCATCAAAAATAATAACCTCCACAACCACTCTGTAGGAAAGAACAGACGTCTCTGCTGGTTAGAAATGGCACATAGGCTGCCAATGTGTCACCTTCACTTTGTGTTTACGTATACTTATGCCAACTCACACTTGTGTATTATTTTTCTCTGAGTTCAACATTTCACATGATTTATTTACATATTCTAAATCCAGCCAAGGATATAGAATAGGTTATAAATAGACACAATCAAGATTAAAAGTTTACCTCTGGAATCCTGAAGATGATTTTTTAAGTGGCTTGGCACCTGAGAAGAGACACTGGATTCTGAGTAACATGTTTTCTAGTTCTGGCTTTGTCATTCATTAGTTTTGTTTACTACTCCAGGCAAATCTCTTAGCTTCTCCCAGTTTAATGCCTACTTGATATATGTTGTGGGTTTAATGGTGTCCCACTCCACCCCCCACCTTCGCCAAAACATAAGCTGAAGTTCTCATTCTCAGTATCTATGAATGTGACCTTTTTGGAAATAAGGTCTTTGCAGACATAATCGAGTAAAGATTAGATCATATTAAATGACGATGGACCTAAATCCAATGACTAGTGTCCTTATAAGGAGAAAGAGATTTGAATACAGAGAACAAATAAAGAAGATGGCCATGAAAAGACAAAGAAATTGGGGGATACAGCTACAAGCCAAGGAATGCCGAAGAATGTTAGCAACTACCAGAACCTCTGAGACAAACATGGAACAGATTCTCTTGTAGAGTCTCAAGAAAGGACCAACTCTGCTGTCATTTCGATTTCAGACTTCTAGCCTCCCAAATTGTGATAAAATAAATTTCTTTTGTCTCAGACCACCTAGAATGTGATAATTTGTTTTTATAGCCATAGGAAACTAATACAGTATACATGATAAAAGTTTGGGAAAATATAGGTATAGAAGAACAAGTATAAGAGGCAATTTGCTAGATGATTTTACATATATATTACTGTAATTCATATAACAACCTTGAGACATAGGCATTCATTCATTCATTCACTCATTCATTCCCTCTCTCTTGCTCTCTTGCTTTCTCATTGACTCTCTCACTCTCTCTTTCTCTCTCCATCTCCCTATCTGTCTCTCAACAAAAAATTATAGATACTGATTGACTTATCCTGAAATGCACAGATTGCTTCTTGATGGAGTGATGACTAAGTCTAAGACTAAAGCCCATATTCTTGTTCACTGCACCATTCTGTTACAGTACTTAAACAACAGAAAGCTATTAAATACAGTATAAAATTATTATTCTGGAGTCTTCTTTAAGAGATTGAAGATAGGGAGAGAAAAAAATACCAAAATAGAAAAAGCAAGAATGACTTATTGCATAATGCCTATTGCATTTTAACGTACTTTATCATATTAAGTAAATTCCTTCCTAATCTCAGGCTACTAATATTATTGAATTCCATCAAATGCTATTTCAACATAGTTTTATACAATCATATAATTTCTCTTCCTTCCTCTATTAATGTGATTAATAACACTGGTTAATTTTCAAATGTAAATCAGTCTTAAATTCTTGGCATACACCCTACTGGTTCCTAATAATGACTCTTTTATTAATTTTGTTTGGGAATATTTTAGGTAGGATTTCTACACATAAATTTCTGAAAGATAATGGCCTGTAATTTGAGAACAAAGTAATGTTATCCTTTTAAAATAAAATGGGAAATGTTCCTGGTTTTTGTTTGTTTGCTTGTTTGTTTTTCTCATGCTTGGTAAAATATTTGACAGAGAAGCCATCTAAACTAAGACTTTCCTTTTTTTTTTTATTCATTCATATAGGATGCTTAAAGATCTTTCATTTTCCCTAGCATTAGTAATGATTAATTCCTCTCTTTTTACCTTCATAACTCATAGTTATTAAAATTAATCATCTTTCCTAAGAGTCAAGGTTTGTTGACTTTTTCCTGTGTATTTGTTTTCCATTTAATTGACTTGTGCCTTTAAAAATATTCTTTAGGTTTAATGCACTTTTTCTAATTTCTAGCTACGTTCTTAAGATGGTTATTTACAATATTGTCACTCTTCTTTTAAATATCTTAAGATTATACATTTCCCTCTTAGCATGACTTTAGCTGCACCTGCAAATTCTGATAATGTGCAATTTTCATTATGATTTGCATAAAAATTGTATTTTCAACATTTGTAATTGTAATTTTTCTTTTGACCCATAGATACTTAGAAGTACATGACTTAACTTTCAAACATTAGATATTTTCTTCATAATGTTATGCATCAAAAGTCATATTCAATATGATATCAGTTCTTTGAAATGTGTTGAAACTTACATTAAGGGCTTATACATGTTAATTTTTTAGGTGTTACACATACATTTGAAAAGAATGTTTGCTCCATAGTTACTGTGCATAAATGCTAAATGTTGTCAATTAGATCAAGTTTATTTACCATGTAATTCATATATATATCCTTTGTGTTCTATAAATTACTTTCATATATTTTTATAATATAATTTCAATATTTAATTTTTTGTCTTTATATATTTGTATAATTTATTGAATAAAAAATATAATTGTTCCATATTCTTGGAAGATGAATGGTTTAATCAGTATTCTATATCCCTTTTCATCTCTAGTAATGCTGCTAGCCTTAAAGTTTGTTTTGTCAGATATTAGTGTAGCTAAGTTAGTTCTTATAATAAGGTTTATCTCTTTTTATTATCTTTTTACTATAACCTTTCTGCATGTTTATATTTAACATTCTTCTCTATAAATTGTATTTGGTTAAGTTTCAAAATTCTTTATGACTTTCTTTGTCTTGGAGTTATTTGCCTATTTACAGTTACTTCCTGATATATTTGGGCATAAACCAACTATCTTCCTACTTATTTTGTAAGTATCCTATCTTTTTTATTTTTTTCTTTCCCTCTCTTTTGTTACATTTATCAACTTAGTGAATTATTTGTATTATTTAATTTTTCTCCTCTATCAGTTTTTGGTGGTTTCCTAGGATTCCAGCATGCATGTTTGACTTACCAGAACCAAACATAAATTAGTATTTCCAGGACAAGGCCCGGGCTTTTGACTTCTCTAACTGCCTTGCCCCTTTATGGCTTTGGAGTTACTGTTGTCTCGTATTAGAGTTCTACATTGTAATACCCATAATAAATTACTATTATTATTTTATAGGTCAATGTTTATTTATAATTAGCCACATACTTAACTTTTCCATAGCTTATCATCACTTCCTTCTTTTACTTGTTTCATTAGATTTATTTTTCTCTGTATGAAAACTTTCTTTTGTTATTTCATTTACTATAGATGTAATGGTGGCAAAAAATCTCAGATATTGTTTCAATATGCTGATTTTGCCTTTGCTTTTATTTATTTATTTATTTATTTATTTATTTATTTATAAATTTTGATGTTTAGTTGTTTTTGAGAGAGAGAGAGAGAGAGAGAGAGAGAGAGAGAGAGAGAGAGAGTGTGAGTGGGGCAGGGGCACAGAGAGAGGGAGACACAGAATCCGAGCTATCAGCACTGAGCCTGATGTAGGGCTCAAACTCACAAACTGTGAGATCATGACCTGAGTTGAAATTGGACACTTAACCGACTGAGCCACCCAGGCACCCCTTGTTTTCGTTTTTGAAAGAAACTTTTCCTTTGTAGAAAATTCGCATTTGGAAACTTTTTTTCCTTTGAGCATTTTAACGTTTATTTATTTTTTGGGACAGAGAGAGACAGAGCATGAACGGGGGAGGGGCAGAGAGAGAGGGAGACACAGAATCGGAAACAGGCTCCAGGCTCTGAGCCATCAGCCCAGAGCCCGACGCGGGGCTCGACCTCACGGACCGCGAGATGGTGACCTGGCTGAAGTCGGACGCTTAACCGACTGCGCCACTCAGGCACCCCTCCTTTGAGCATTTTAAAACTATCATCCTAATATTTTCTAGCTTCCACTAATTATGGCATATTGACCACTGCCAAGTAATCTTGCTGGTCCTATAAGGTAATGTGTATTGTTAGCCTCAGTGATGGATTTAAGAATTTTATTCTGGTTTGGGGCAGTTTTACTATCATTTTCTAAGGTGGGATTTAAGGGGGCAACTGAGTGGCTCAGTTGGTTAAGAGTTCAATTTCGGCTCAGGTCATGATCTCAAGGTTCATGAGTTCAAGCCCCACATCAGGGTCTGTGCTGATAGCTCAGAGCCTGGAGGCTATTTCAGATTCTGTGTCTCCTTCTCTCTCTGCCCCTCCCCTGCTCACACTCTGTCTGTCTGTCTCTCTCTCTCAAAAATAAATAAACTTTATAAACACACACACACACACACACACACACACACACACACACAGAAAGAAAAAAAAAAGTGAGATTTAAGATCTCCTTAAATCTGTAACCTGATATCTTTCATCAATTTTGGAAAATTTTTGGCCAGTATCACATGTTGCTGAATCACAATGATTTCTCCTCTTTGTTGCTTGAACTGCAATTTCAAGTATATTAGATAATATCCCCGCATTCTGTATGTCTCAAGTGATTTTTTTAATTTCTAATTTCTGTTATATTTTTGATGTTTTAGTCTTGACATTTTTCTATTGACTTATATGTAGTCCACTATTTTTTTTTCTTCTCCTGATTCTAACCTACCCTATTTAAATTTTTTCAAGTGGTTGTAATTTTTCCAGTTGTAGAATTGATTATCCTATGATTCTAGTTTTCTTATGAAATTCTTCATTATATTATCTATTTTCTTAACATATTAATCACAATTATTTCAAATTATTTCTGATTAACTTCAATATTTGAATCCCGTATTATTTTACTTGAGCTTCCCTTTTTAAAGTCTTTTTTTTTTTTTTTTTTGTCATTTGGTTTTGTTTGTCAAGTGCCTGGTAATTTTTTATTGAATGCCTTTTTTGATTTCTTAGCCTTTCACCTAAGGGAAATGTCATGTAAATAACAGCACAGCATACTGTCAGTCTAATCAAAATGTACTTAACTATTGGTCCATATCATTGACCATCATCTCTTGGCTGCTTCATTTGCTCCTTGAGACTTGTTAATATTTTCAAGATTTTTCTAGCTGTGCTTGGTGGTCCAAGTAGAACTTCATGGAATGTCCATTCTCTATATTATTAAAGAAAATTTGTGACATGTCAAGGGAGGGATTTGTAAATTACACATGGAAAGATGTCAGGACATGTTTGTGTATGGCCTTATTCCTTTTTTAAAATTTCTTTAATGTTTATTTATTTTTGAGAAACAGAGAGAGACAGAGCGTGAGCAGGGGAGGGGTAGAGATAGAGGGAGACACAGAATCTGAAGCAGGCTCCAGACTCTGAGCTGTCAGCACAGAGCTCAACGCAGGTCTCAAACCCAGGAGCAATGAGATCATGACTTGAGCCCAAGTCAGACACTAACTGACTGAGCCGCCCAGCTACCCCAGGCCTTATTTTATTCTTCATGCAGGAGGCACAGAGGTTAGAATGTATGTCCTGATGGAATAGATAGCTTTCTGCAGAATTTCACCTTCTAACAGCAAATTAATCTCATGTGCAAATAGTCATGCTTTTCATTATGTTTGCAAATTTTCAAACATTTTAAAGTCATGCAAATGTAGTATTGTTATCCAATGTGTAAATTGTTAATGTATGTCTGGGTGACAGTACATAGAAATATTTCCTCTAATGTGTAAACCATGAATGCATTTGACTTCAACACATAAACATAATTTTTATATGACATTACCATGGCTATAAGCACTAGGCTTTATTCAAAAAGCATTCAATTAAGTAACAGTGAGCATGCATTTTCCCATTTTCTATTGCTTTAGTCCTCAAAGTAATCTAGGGAATTCTCACCATAAAAATGTAAATGACTTTGTAAATATTATCTCTAGAGTAGAGAGATTCGAGAATAACCATGTCCAAAGATATGGAGAGGATATTTTAAAATGTTCTGCTTATTGGTAATGTCTTGCATGGGAAGGGAGGCAAGCCTATTACTTCTACTTCCTGAGGACAGTCTGTATGTCTAGCTTGTTTGCCTCTGTCTCCTTAGTTCAAAGTGTCTCACACAGTGTCTACCATATGGTAGGGACACAGTCAATATTTGTTTAATAAATGGATAAATAGGAGAATAATCTTTAAACATGAAAGAGTATTAGTTGAATTCAGGGTAAATATAGGCAAAATAGTATATAAATAAGAATGTCAATCTCCCCTTATTAAATTGCCAGAAAGCCTCGAGGCAAAAGAAAAAAATTCCATATCCTTAAATATTAAGGAATTGTTAGAACTTTGTCATTTATTTTGCTGAAATGAACTAGGTTATCGGTCTGAGGTTCTACTTTCTTAAATGAAGATAAACTCTACGTAGTATATATGATATTGTCATACCAGTTAATGATAAAAATATTTTCAACAATAATGGAACCAGCAAAATTCTGGAGAACTTACTGTAGTACTCTTCCTCATTTTTTGAAAAAGCATTTCAAATAATATAATTATAAACCTTGAAATGACCTAACATAGTCTTCCTGCTCATTTCTCCACCACTGTGTAGGGTAGTAACATAAATACTTTTAAAAGGTATCAATTTCAATTTTTAATGTCCCTAAAATTTTACCATATAAAATTGATGCAATTTAGAGCCTCGAAATCCTTATTAACTCAAAAAATCTCCTTTTAGATTCCAACCCCCAAATTTTTCCACAGACATTAGGATATGAATATATTTCTAAAAGTGACAACTATTACAATGTTTTGTCTGTAAGCAAAACAATCTCATTATATAAAAAAGTTAAACAATGTACTTTTTTATAATGAGTTAAAAGCACCCACACTATATTTCGAGAGATAATCTCAATCAAATACTGGTGACCATCACCGCTGCTAATTTTACTAATCTAAATATTCTCTTTTTCTTTAGGGGCTTTTAAGAAATTATCACCAACATGTCACTTTTTTTTACTTCTACAACTAACCAAATCCTGACTCGCTTAACTGTGCTCAAAAGGTACTTTAAGTTTGTTTTATTTTTCAGATTTAAGTTTAAGCTTTAACTTTAATTTATTTTTTAGATTTTGTATCCCTTTATATGCTACAAACCTAAGCTATGTTTGAACAATTTTCTAAGGAGCCCTGTATAGGCTTTAAACAAGCTGTTTTCATCTAATGAAGACAATAGTGCATGGGGCACCTGAGTGGCTCAGTGGGTTAAGTATGTGACTCTTGACCTGAGCCCAGGTCAAGATCTCACGGGTTTGTGAGGTTGAACCCTGCATCAGGCTCTGCACTGACATTGCAAGACTGCTTTAGGATTCTCTGTCTCCCTCTTTCTCTGCCCCACCCCTACTCATGCTTGCTCTCTCTTACATAAATAAATAAATGAATAAATAAATAATCAAACAAGCAAACAAACATAAAAAAAAAGCAGACAGTAATGAAACTCTGTAATGGTGAAAGAGCCAGTATGACAAAATCTGCTTCTATGAATATATGTCACAAGAAGTACTGAGTAGGCCATCAAATGCTTGGCTTGGGTTTCCTCTTGGTCATAGGACTTCAAAAACATTTCTTTGTAGAAACTTTCCCACCAAAAATATAATAATAGCAATAGAGTAGAACCTTTGAAGACATAGGTTGTTGATGAGAACTATTATTTAATCAACTCAGTATTTTTATTATATACCCAAACCTGAATATAGGCATTCCAATTCAGCTTGATATATATATTTTTTTCTTTATGCATCCTCCTCCCTACCTTATTTCATTTTTAGTACATTAACTGATTAATTTAAAAAGTGATTGGCCAAAACACATATTTTAGGGCACTTCAACTTCCATTTCAGTCTAAGAAAACAAGTTCATTTGGCTTCATTACAGAATGGATCTGATTAAATTTGGGGAGCATGGTTAGTCCTACCTTTAGGCAGAAACATATTTGCCCAGGATATATAATTGGAAGAAAAGAACCTTTTATTCATAAGGAATAAAACTAATGAAAAATTATCCATGATTGATAGAAAATAATTTTATTTTTTTTAACGTTTATTTATTTTTGAGACAGAGAGAGACAGAGCATGAACGGGGGAAGGTCAGAGAGAGAGGGAGACACAGAATCTGAAACAGGCTCCGGGCTCTGAGCAGTCAGCACAGAGCCCGACGTGGGGCTCGAACTCAGGGACCGCGAGATCGTGACCTGAGCCGAAGTCGGACGCTTAACCGACTGAGCCACCCAGGCGCCCCTAGAAAATAATTTTAAAGAAAGACAGAATCAGCACTACTTAACTATTAACTTCTTTTACTTCAGTTCCAATATGGTTTGGCACTGTATTTTATCCTGCTTTTCTTATTTTCTTTTTTTAAATCGCCCTTTAATTTTTGCACCCAAGGCAATTGCCTCACTCACCTTATCCTAGCCCTGTCCCAACACTGGAGGCTTTCCTTTGTTAGTATTGAAAGAAGTAAAAATTTAAGAAAACACAGTGAAAATTCAAGCCACACAGTCTTTTTTTCCCCTTTCTATTGTCATATCTTTATGATGTGCATCTCAGACTCTAAAACTGGAAATTACTTATTTAAAGATATTTACTATCATCCTAGAACCATCCCTTCAACCAGATTCTTACTGAATATATGTAAGGGAGCTGGGGCGCCTGAGAGGCTCAGTCAGTTAAGCGACTTCCGCTCAGGTCATGATCTCACGGTTTGTGAGTTCAACCCAGGCGTCAGGCTCTGTGTTGACAGCTCAGAGGCTCTTAGAATTCTGTGTCTCCCTCTCTCGTTGCCCCTCCGCTGCTCGTGCTCTGTCTCTCTCTCTCATTCTCAAAAATAAATAAACGTTAAAAAATATACATGTGTAAGGGACATATATACTTCTAGGAATCTGCACTTTAAAATAAATACCAAGTAATTTTGTTGCAGGTTGTCCAAGGATAATTCCTGGAAAAATTCTTGGCAAGACAAAACAGCTGTTCACTGTTGCTTATGTCTCTCTTGACAGAGCAAAGTTTTCTTAAGAGTAACGACATGGTTTAAAAAAAAAAAGAAAAGAAGGGGCACCTGGGTGGCTTAGTCGGTTAAGCACCTTCTTCAGCTCAGGTCATAATCTCACGGTTTTTGAGTTCAAGCCCTACGTTGGGCTCTGTGCTGATAGCTTGGAGCCTGGAGCCTGCTTCAGAGTCTCTGTCTCCCTCTCTCTACCCCTCCCCTGTTCAAGCTCTGTCTCTCTCTCTCAAAAACAAATTAACAGTAAAAAAAAAAAAAAATTGAATGGAAGAGAAAAGAAAAAAGAAAAGAAAGAAAGAAAAAGAAAAGTGGCCAGAAACTGTCTGGTTGTGTTCAATACAATGCCCCTCTCCCCTGCAATGTGGCATTTTTATATGTTTTTATGTTTTAATGGGGCTTTCACAGCTATGTAACTTTTATTAAGTTGGGCAGTTTGGAAATTTAAAGTAGAATCTATTTGGCATTCTAAAAATGTTAGTAATTGGTGAATCCCATGCCTAGTTGATCTGGATTTAATTTTATATGCTTTGTAGGAAATTTACCATTTAAATTATTTTACATTAAAAAATCGGAATAAGGGGCGCCTGGGTGGCGCAGTCGGTTAAGCGTCCGACTTCAGCCAGGTCACGATCTCGCGGTCCGTGAGTTCGAGCCCCGCGTAGGGCTCTGGGCTGATGGCTCAGAGCCCGGAGCCTGTTTCTGATTCTGTGTCTCCCTCTCTCTCTGCCCCTCCCCCGTTCATGCTCTGTCTCTCTCTGTCCCAAAAATAAATAAACGTTGAAAAAAAAATTTAAAAAAAAAATCGGAATAAGAATACATTGTATTTCATTATACAATGTAGATCTATGTGCTTATAAATGTACCTACATCCTACAATGGGAGTCTTAACATTTTCCTATAATCTCATGAAGATTTAAATGTACATTTTCTAACTTCTACCTCTTTTCATATTGTGTCAGTTTATTAGTGTTATGATAATCAGGTTCCAGAAACTAGACATATTGAAACCACCTGGACTGTTCACTAACATACAGATTCCCAACCCTGCTCCACTATATAATAATTGGAAATTTCTAAGAATGGAGCCTAGGAATCTGTATTTTTTGAAATTATTTTATGTTTATTTTTATTTTTTTTAATTTTTGACAGAGACAGAGCATGAGTGGGAGAGGAACAGAGAGAGAGAGGGAGACACAGAATCCGAACCAGGTTCCAGGCTCTGAGCTGTTAGCACAGAGCCCGACACAAGGCTCGAACCCACGAACCATGAAATCCTGACCTGAGCTGAAGTTGGACACTTAACCGACTGAGCCACCCAGGCGCCTCTAAGAATCAGTATTTTTAACGTTCTTCCCCAAATAATTCTGCTGTATTCTAAACCCTAAACCTTAAGTGTTACTAGGGTGTTAATCTTTCTGTTTGTGATATATATACATATATATATATATATATATATACACATATATATACACACACATATATATATACATATATATATGTATATGTATATATATATGTATATATATATATGTTTTCATGTAGCACACTGTATGTTTTTCAGTGTGGTAGTTTGGTGTAAGGGTTCAATCTTCCAAGCAGCTCTGCCCATTTGCTAATTGGCCTCCAAATGCAGAGGAATGTGTGACTGCTCTTCCCTATTTCATGAATAGCAAGATAACAGAATAGCATGGTCAATAACAAGAGTCATGGCTGAGAAAAACCTGTAATTCAGATTTCTCTCTGATGCTTTTTCTGGGGTGTTTATGTTTTATGTTTTATGTTATATCTTTATAGCTGTGTCTGCATGGGAGCTGACATACAGAGCCAGACCAATAATCTATCTGGTTGTATATAACAGCATTTTTGCTCTAGAAATGAACTTAAGAGGAGGTACAGGAAAGACATATTCTTAATTCTTTTAGTACAAGTATCGATTACTTATAGATTTCTTTCCTGAAAGAAAAAATATTTAAATTTTGACCAACTTCACCAACACAAGACCAGTTCCATGAGCACACTGTCAACCTTAGATCATATAAGACAGCACTTCCATTCATGTATCTGTTTATACGCTTTGAACCATTCCTCCTCCCCTCCCTATCTCTCTATATTTCTCTCCTTCTCTCTCTTTCTCTCTGTGTCCATTCATCTTCCTAACTTTTGACTACATCCTCAATCACTTTCCTTTACAAATTGCAATTTCTATTTTACTTGTTGACTTCACATACTAGTCAACACATTTAACACACTTTCTGATGCCAAAGTTTCACATTGCCCTCAGCAAAGTCAATAAATACCATTGACATACCAGAGTCACATGTCCAGGAACTAGTGTCTTCCCTGTGGAATTCAAGTTTACAGAAATCAGCTAGATAACCACAAAGAAGTCCCATCTGCAAATCAGAGCCTCTATAGGTAACACAAGAGCATTGGCAAATGCTTCTTAATAGCAATATTAATAGCACAGTTATGTTTGGAGCCACAATGTCTTTGCATTATTAAAATTCTTACTAGATAATTTTCATGAACAGGCTTAACAACATCAGAGCAATAAGAGGATATCCCTAGAATACCAGGGTCTTGTGGTACAAAATAAATGGTGTCATTTAATGCCAGCCCTCACGAATGCTGAAGGAATATATATGACTCAGAATCACCATGCCCTCATCTTACTTCTTGAAATATTGGTGGCAGCTCATTAACTGTCTCACATCAGCAAGAATTTCTTTTTATGAGATATACAATTTTTCATGACAACATACCATCATAAGCCATTTATAAAGATACTCAGGATGTTTGATTATTGGATGAAACATATTTAGCCTAATGCATGAATATGGCCACATGAGTGATTTTTTGTCTTTTAATGGTTCAATTACCTAGGAACTTTAGTTACTGCTCTGGATGAAAGACGAACTTCTGAATCTTGGAAACTAGCACCCACTCTAGTTTTAGCACCCACATTAGTTTCTCATTGTCCTTGATACCAGGCATTCTGATATTAGTATTCAGAAGGGAGCTCAGTATCTTGGAAAATGTGCACTAGCCACTGTCTCTTTGGTTCTCTTGTCAGGCAGCTTAAAGGTTAACTTGGATTCTCCACCCCCAAAATAAGACATTCTATTTAAATCACACCTGGCTTTCAAAAAAAAAAAAAAAAAAAAAGCCCAGTGATTACTTTAAGAAAAAAACTATTATTCAAATTCAGATATATACAAAAATAAGATTAAAAAACTCCATTTTCCTTCACTACAATAATCATCAATCCATGGACAATCTTATTTGTTCTGACCAGTTTTACATTATAGTTCCCTACACTCTAGTGTAACATGTTTCTGTCTCCTCTGCATCTCATATAAATTAGAGGTGAGAGCTAGAAATTTGATTAGATTGAAGTTAGACAGTTTTGAAATACTACTTTATAGGTGGTATTATATGTTTTGTTCAAGAGATGTGTAATAGCTGTTTGTTCTTTTTTGAGTCATGTTGGCAATTGATGATCATTGCTTAAGTCTGTTGCTTGATTAGTTGTAGAATAGCGATAGTCTAATTGATTCAATATTTATAAATTTAGTAACTGAAATACTCATATAAAGAGAAACTTTCTCTTATCAACTATTTGGTTACCCTGAATTACAGTTCATATAGGAAATGCTAGACAAACGCTTGTTTCCCTTCTTTCTTATGTTTAAAAAATAATGAGCTAATTTCTATCATCATAACATCAACATCATAGCATCAGTGTGTTATTTTTCCTTGTTTAAATTTTGCTTGTTTTCAATATCTTTATGAGCTGTGTTTAAATATCTTAATGAATCTGTTCTATTGCTGTTATTAGGCTTGTCAATGCTCAAATTTTATCAGCTTTGACTACTGGGAGTCTATTTAGGTTGGTTATTAATTTTTTTCTCCATAACTCTGGTATTGTTATTTTCCTTGTTCCATAAGTTTTTCTCATAATATTTTTTATCAAACAATGATGACAACGGGCCATATGTCATTTCATTATAGGTAGGGAATGGCGATAATATAATTCTAAAATATTTAAGAATGATAATATTCTGATTTTATCAATTATTCTTCTTTTATTAGTTGAAGATACACATTCTCCATCAACTCTTTGAATATCTTAATTAATAGTGTGTACTAGAAAGGCAGGATAAATATATTTTTAAATGTATTTTTATTTGCTGATATTTTATAATATTAGTTGGTTTTCTTTAAAAGGTCCCATAAGTGAAATGGAAGAGTAAATCATTGATATTAACGTTTCATCCTACCTGTGTCTACATCCTATTTGTTACGTTTCAGTTAATTTTTAGTGGAAGCATAGTGTTCTTCTCTTTCTTGACTTTGGGCTCAGTCATGAGACTTACTTTGGCTAAAGGCATGTTCACAGCCATGAAGAGTTAAGTAGCTTGACATGTGCTTGTGTAGTTGGGCTTTCTTTCTTGCCTTCTGTCATTGTCATGAGAAGAACATTTTCATCAGTCTGCTGCTGACCCACAGAGGATGGCAGAAATATAGAGGACCCCATCTTCTGCTTGGAGTCAATCCCAGACAAAACCATGCTAGAACACCTGACCTCCCGGCACCCCAGACACGCGAGAAAGAATCTATGATTTTTGTTTAATCCACTGAGTTTGAGGGTGTTTTATTTCATAAGATAGTGGTGATAGATGAGGGATATAATGACTAGTGAGGATTCTATATTATCATGAACTGATAGTTCATGTTGTTAGTGGTACTCCTATATTCTCCAACAAAGAGTCCATGAATTCTCAAGCTTCTTCAGTCACAGAAAATATTATGTTTATCAAACGGAATTAATGAAAGCAATGATATTAATGAATATTAATGAAATATATTAAATGTTAATATATTAAATGTAAAAGTTAAATTATAAGCCTTGTAGATTAAAATAAAGGAGAAAATCTATACAACCCTGGTCTAGCAAAAGATTTCCCAGAAAACAAAAAAGTAAAAAACAAAAAGCAGTATGCATAAAAGAAACCTTGATAAGTTGGACTTCATTCAAATTAAAATCTTCTATTCTTTAGAAAATGGCACTTAAAAATGAAATTTAAAGTTATAGACCATGAGAAAATAGTTATATCTATTGACAAAAGACTTATACTCAGAATTTATAAAACATTTTTAAAAACTCAATGGTAAGAATACAAATAACCCAGATAAAACATGGGCAAAAGACTGGAATAACTACTTCACCAAAGAAGTCATATGAATGTCCAAAGAGCAAATGGAAATATCTTTATCATTAGTCACCAGAGAAATGACAATTAAATCAAATGAGACACCAAAACGCCTCCATTATAATGGCTGCAGTACCAAGTGCTGGTGAGAATGTGGATCAACTAGAATTGCCATGGTTGAAGTGGAAAGTAGTACAACCACTTTAAAAAACTGTCATTTTTTTTTTTTTTTTTTTTTACTGCAAGTTTGTACTTTTTGACTCCTTATACCCATTTGGCCTACCCCCAACCTTCCACTTATGGCTATAACCAATCTGTTCTTTGTATCTAACTAGATTTTGGGGGGGGATCCTTGCTTTTTGTTTTTTTGTTTTTGTTTATATTCCACACATTGGTGAGATCACATAGGATTTGTCTTTCTCTTATTTCATTTAACATAATGCCCTCAAGGTCCATCCATGTTGCCACAAATGTCAAGATTTCATTTTTTTTTTTTAACTGTAGAACGCTCCACGAATGTTCATGTCACCCTTTCACGGGTCCATACTAATCTTCTCTGTATCATTACAATTTTAGTATATGTGCTGCCGAAGACAGCACTAGATTTCATTCTTTTTTATGACTGAATAATATTCATAAAAATATCTCACATAATATTCAAATATACATCTCACATAGTAATATCCATGTATATATGTTTCTGTATCTTGGCTATATTATAAACATGCTGCAATGAACAATGGGGTTGCACGTATCTTTTTGAATTAATGTTTTTCATTTCTCTGGATAAATACCTAGCATTGAAACTGATGGATCATATAATAGTTTCATTTTTAAGTTTTTGAGAAACCTCCACAGTGTTTTCCATAGTGGTTACACCAATTGCATTCCCACCAGGAGTGCACAAAGTTTCCCTTTCTCTACATCTTTGCCAACACTTGTTATTTTTTATCTTTTTGAAAATAGCCATTCTAACAAGTGTCAGGTGATAGCTCATTGTGGTTTTAATTTGCATTTCCCTGATGATTGGTGATGTTCAGCATCTTTCCATGTACCTGTTCAACATCTGTATGTCTTCTTTGGAAAATGTCTATTCATCCTCTGCCCTCTTTTTTTTTAATGTTTTTCTTTTATTTGAGGGAGAGAGAGAGAGAGAGAGAGAGAGAGAGAGAGAGAGAACAACTGGGAGAGGGGCAGAGAGAGAGGGGAACAGAAGATCCGAAGCCAGCTTGGTGCTGACAGCAGACAGCTCTCTGTGGGGCAGCAGACAGCCCTATGTAGGGCTTGAACTCACGAACTAGGAGATGTTGACCTGAGTCAATGTAAGATGCTTACTGACTGAGCCACCTAAGCACCCCTCCCCTACCCACTTTTTAATTACGAATCTTTCTGTTGAGTTGTGATTTCTTCTATATTTTGGATATTAACCCTCTTTCATACATATCATTTTCAAATATTTTCTTCCATCCAGTAGGTTGCCTTTTCATTTTTGTTGGTAGTTCCCTTTGCTATGTAGAAGCTCTAAGTTTGAAGCAGTCCCACTTGTTTATTTTTGCTTTTGAGGTCTTTATTTTTTATGTCAAATTCAAAAAATCACCACTAAACCTATTTTTATTTTCTAGGGAATTGGCTATACTGAACTTTTTAAAGTGATAAGCATGACTCAATTTTTAAAAATTACCTAATAGCAAAAAGAATAGTCAACCAAATATTGTAATGAACATTTATTGAGTGCCTTTTTCTATCCCAGGACTATTCTCAAAACATAACTTCCATCATCTCTTTTAATCTTTGTGACAGTATTATAAAGTAGATGCCATCACCATGTGCTTGGCAGGTCTTGAGCAGAGTACATGCTGGTTAAGTACATTTTGAATAGATTATCCCCACTTTGTGGATGAAGATGCTAAAGCTTTGAGGGGCTAAGTCACTTGTCCAAGGCCCACTCACTGTCAGTGATAGAGCCAAGTCTCAGACTCCTATCAATCTGCAGACAAGATTATACTCTCAGCTCCAAAGCCTAAGATTCTTCTCATGCCTGACAAGTCAAGTAGAGATTCTTTTTTTTTTTTTTTTTGAACACTTCTCTATCATCAATGATATGAGAACAATTTGTCCCTTCCTTTAAAGGAACAGTTTAATCTCCAGCATTTGCTCTAAAATTGCTAGCCTTGCAAATAGTGTCAAATGTCATTTAGCCACAAGCATTCTATTTGGGCTGTGCTGTGCATATTTTATGAAGTTGTTCCTACTCTTTCTTCAGCCCTTAAATCAGTAGAGAAGGTAAATTAGGAAAGTATTACCAATTGAATGCCAAAATTGAGAAATGGTTAAGAAGTCTTTTCTCCTGAAATGGCTGGAGCCATAACAAATTCTTACCATTTTGAAAAAGTGGGGTTTGGAATAAGGAAGAATATAGAGTCACAGAGTTTGTGTTTGATTTCCTGTGAGGAAGTCTGGTTGTCTGTCTCCAGTTATGAAATTCAATGTATAATTGCAGTAAAACTATGACTATGCAATGTTTGGAAATTCTGCTGAGTGAATTGAAGCAGTCTGGACATGTATGATAAAAGTTAAATATGTAGGGATGGTTCCAGAGCTAGAACCAGATTCTGCAAGGGAAGTCTTTCTCAAAGAATAGAGCATCTATCTTAGGATATCTATAGGCAGACATAGTGCTGTAGCTTTATAATTTGTGTGTGTGTGTACAAATTATAAATGGTTATACTTTAATATATTGTAACATTGCATATATATACATATATATAAGCTCATAAACATATATGTAATACTTTAGAGACAGTGCTCATATAAGAGCCAGGTGCTTTCATGCCCATGGCCTCATTATAATTCATATCAACACCATAGTGTTGACTTCTTTAAAAAAGAAAGTCTCCACTTCATAATCCCAAAGCAGTTTTTAACAATTACAAGGTTATTTTTATATTTATTAACTTCCCTTATAAATATTGAACCTAAAAAAATCCACCAAAAAAATGGAAATTTTCTCTCAACTAAGTAAGAATATCAGAATATGAAATAAGAATACCTGTACATGACATAGCAAAAAGGGAAGGGGGCAAATCACTTTTCTTAATGTGTTTTTTTTTCTGTTATGGTAGTAACAATTAATAACAAAATACTAAGAATTCATTATTGTGGCATTATTATAATGAAAAGATCTAGCTATTGCCCTGTCTTGAATTTTGTTCATATGAAAGTTGTACTACATTTTAACAGTAGGAAGCATATTGGCTGTATTATTACCATTCATCATTGAAAAGGTCAAAGTAGAAATACCAATATGGCCTAGATTAAATACACAAATAAGTACTCAAAAAAGGTGAGGACACTAAATTTGGAATCCTGGACAAGAATTCCCTACTTCTGCTTAGATTCTCTTCATTCAGTCAGGAGCAGAAAACTGGCTGTCTCCCCAATAGCTGTGAAAGGCAAGCTTAGTATCATTGTAATAGACAAGTCTCTCACATTTTAAATTGGTAAAATTTAACAGTTCCACTTGTACCCTCTTCAAACTCTAAAGGAAATATCATTCCACAATGAAATGTTTTGCATTTATTTCTCACATTTGTGTTGGATTTAAAAGCATGTCCTAAGTTTGTTAAAAATTTCAAGATTTCAGGGATGAAACTGAATCATTTCTATAGGAAATAAACTAAAAGTCTCAGAATCTTGTCTTTTACCTAGCTCTTTTATAAAAATATAAATCTTCAAGGAAAAGATTTTTCTTTTATTCCTCTGAATTCATTAACTTAATTTTAGTAATTTTAGATTTATAGTAAAGGAACAATAAATAGCATTTTGGCTCGTTTGTTCATTTTATAAAATTTAAATCATTGTTTTTAATTATAACATACAGTAGTCACTTATTCCAGAATTAACTTATCATTTTTTAAAGTTTATTTATTTATTTTGAGAGAGAGAGAGAGAGTGTGTGTGTGCATGTGTGTGAATGAGAGAGGGGCAGGAAGAAGAGGAGAGATAGAATCCCAAGCAGGCTCTGTGCTATCGGCACAGAGCCCAATGTGGGGCTCAAATGCACCAACCATAAATCATGACCTGAGCCAAAATCCAGAGTCAACACTAAACCAACTGAGCCACCCAGATGCTCCAACTTATAATTTTGCAATATCCCTGAGATCTCCTTTGTAGATATCATTAAATTATAAAATGTATACATAACAAAGTTCTTATCTGAGGACAAAATATAGCTACTTATTGGAGTGGTATAATAGTAACAAATAGGCTGGGTTATTTAAAACTCATTTTGAATAACAAATATTATAACATACTCTGCATTTCCATTGTTTGTCTTGTCGTCCTGGTGCTAGCTTATATTGTGGGAGTAGAATGAGTAATGTCAGCAGGCATAATGAAGTGTACTTTTCCAAGAATAATCATCACACTCATTCTTGGTTTAAATAAAAATTGCTTAAGATCTTAAATAAATGTATTTAAGAATCATCTGGGTAGCAAGTTCAAAATGTAGATTTCTAGGCTCCATGCCCATAAATTTTGTGTAGAGGGGCAGGAACATGAATTTTAAAATAACATACACCCCAGTGACAAAAAGGAAGGTCCAGCCCACACATGAGAGTTATTGTCTTCAGGCTTCCTCCAATCCTGAATCTCTTTCTCTCCCTATGACTGCTAGCAACGTAACACACTTGGCATGAATAGGTAAGCTGTATTCTCCTGGGTGTTACTGCTCCATTTATAGAACCTGTTAAGATTTATCCAGTACGTAGATGGCAGAGGGATGATGAAAACTGAGGAGCTTTGCAGAGCCATTCCTAGTTCCATGTCTTTTAAATAAAACTGATAAATTATACACAATTCATAAGAACCCATTGCCCTGCAAGATTTTAAGTTCAATATCCAAATAAAAAGAGGGCTCTTTATGGCAAATTTATTTAATAAGTACAATGAGTTTTTCTCTGAAGTTGCACCAACAGAAATGGCTTTTTTTTTACTGTCATTTTCACACATTTTACCAGCATTAAGTGGAAAAAATTGCTCACACTAATACGGAGGCATGCATAAATATTGTATAAAATTCTTATTTAAAATTAAGAATCTCTCTTTAGCAGCAGTGCTCAAAGGAAAAAAAAATCACCCTATGTCTAGTAAAAAAAAAAAAATTCAAGAATCATTTCAAGCACAAAAACATGTCTAGCTCTTAAGAAAAAAATTGACAGTAGCCATAAGGAAGGAAGTTAAACATATTTCTTTCCCAAAATATAACTACCCAATTATAGCAGCTGACAGACAGAATGGCATTCCCACTACTTCTTCAACAATTGTCATTCTACGTCATACAGAAGTTTCTTACTTGAATGAGGTACAATTGCCTGTGGCTAGAGATGAGTGTTGAGCCAAAAATATTTCTATTGGATCTGCATACGAGAACAAGTCATGGGCTTTCCTGCTCAGCATAATGGTTCTAGAGAAACTCCTGGAACATAATCTTTTTCTCAAGGCAGTTTCTTTACCTGTAGTCCATCAGGTAGTTGATGAACTACATTAACTTACCCTGTTCCCTTTCATGTGTACTTGAAGTAACAACATTAAATAGTGAGATTTTAAAAGATGGAGAATAATTCCAAAAATAAAATTATTTTAATGTCAAACAACCTAAAGAAACATGAATTTAATTCAGGAAAACCAGATTCTAGTTATGTGCATGGTTATATATTCATACATATCTACATATTGTATATATCATATAATAAATATATTACTATTTTAATTTTTTAATTGAAGGATAACAAATATATATAGTAAAGCACACAAAGTTACCTAACTTTAAGTGTTATGTTTAATATTTTCATACATTTTTAACATTTTAATGTTAGAAGGTACTAATTTTTGTGGCCACTAACTGGATAAATAATATTTCTGTAACATTTTAATATTTATATCATTAAGTTAGTCTGCTTTTGAACTCCATGTAAATAGAATTACAGACTATATACTAGTTTGTGTCTGAGTTATTTTACTTAACAAAATATTTCTGGGATTCAATTATGATGTTTAGTGTATCAGCATTTCAGTTTTTTATTGTTGCATTGTATTTCATTTTATAAACTTATCAGTTTGTTCATTTTCCTACTGAAGAACATTTGAGTTGTTTCCACTTTAGGGTCATTATGAATATAACTGCTATGGACATTCTTGTACATGTCTTTTTTTGGAAATATGTACTAATTTCTTTTGGACTTATACTTTGGAATAATGTAAGTGCTTGGCTATTGGGTTTAGCTTCAAACATTTTTTTTTCCCAAGCGGATTCATGTCAGTCCAGGTTTTCCTAGAGTCAGACACTAAAATGGGACTAAATGTACAAAGATTTTATTAGGGAAAGCACCTGTGAGAGAAAATAGAGGGACAGCTGGGGAAGTCTGAGAGACCTATCAAGGGGCAATGCAAATCTGAACACCTCATGAAGGAAAGGAAGAAGTGAGGTTGGGTGAGTATCAACCTCAGGGTTTGATAGTAACCAAGTCCTAGGGAATTTTGGTAAGGCAATCAGGGAGGCGCCTAGGAGTGGAATCAGAGGGCACATTCTTATGGCTCCCCATACGTTCTGTACATAAAAGTATGAGAATTCTGGTTGTCTAATAGCTTCATCAACATTTGGCATTATCAATCTTTAATTTTAGCCATAATGGTGAGAGTGCAGTGGAATCTCACTGTGGTTTTAATTTTTGTTTTCCTGGTGACTAAAGATGTTGATTACTTTTTCAAATGCTTACAGGTTGTTTTGCTTTTCTTTTTTGTGAAGTCCCTTGAAGTCAAACATTTTGTCCATTTTTTTGGATTATATTGTATGCTTTATTCTTGCTTATTTGTGGGAGTTTTCATATGTTCTGGATATGAATCCTTTGTTGACTATATATCTATATATCTATATCTATATCTATATCTATATCTATATCTATATCTTTCTATCTATATCTTATCCATCTTTTCCCTATTTATTTTTTATAACAATGCATTTTTGATGACCAGCGTTCTAAATTTTGGTTAAGTCCTATCTATTCATGCCTTCCTTTAATGGCTTGTACTTGGGTTCAAAATTTTTTTTTTGTCTATACCAAAGTCATGAAGATTTTCTCCTGTGTTTTCCTCTAGAATCTATGTAGTTTTACCTTTCACATTTATATATAAAACTAATCTGAAATTAACTTTTGATTATCATATGAGTTAGGGGGTTAAGATTCATTTTCCCCCTGGATATCTAATTGTCCCAGCACCATTTATTGAAAATGAAACAAAACAAAACATATTCTCCCTACTGAAATTCATTAGAACTTTTGCTGTAAATCAAGTACACATTTATCTAGTAAACACTTTGTACTAATCATCATGTTATAAATAACACATTTATTCTGCATTAAAAAAAACCTAGAAAGTAAATTCTACTACACCCACTTTATGAAAAAACTGAAGCACAGAGAGGAACAAGTTAAGTGATCTCACTTAGCTAATATGTAGCAAAGCCAGGATTTAAACATAGCCACTCCAACTCCAGGACCTATGTGCCTAAGCTTCGGGTGGCCTGAATAATAAAATGTATGAAAATTCACATAATTTGTTATTTTAAATTATCTAGATATTGTTTACATGGTTCTTTTGTAAGGTAACTGATGAGTTTATAAGTTGTATGATAGTTTACAAGAAATTAAATTTTACAAATCTATACAAGGTGCCTAACTTCTCTGAGTTTTAAAATGTATAAAAACATTTATGAATCCTTATTAAAAAGTATAAAATATTTTCAAAAATTAACAAAGTAAACAAAATATGGTGAAGTTTGTAAGTGCAAAATGGCATATGATGTTGCACCATTTGAGAATGAGGGCAGCATTAAGGCAACCAGTTTTTCAAGTATTTCCAAAGAATTAGTATTGAGCACCCACAATATGCAACACACAGGAAACAGACATGGACTAACCATGTGTCCTTATCTCAAGAAACTTACGAATCTCTGAAATAATATTTTACATTATCAGCTATACTGCACATCTAAATTAGTTTGGGAATATTAATGGAAACCAGAAAGCAAATATTTCAGGCCAAAGCAAATACCTTTCTGCCCATGGGAAGGGACTAGCCACTTAGGAAGAAAAATTCTGCCTTAAGAAGGTACATTATATCACTTGAGAAGGAGGAAGGGGTTAACAGCTCTTGATAGGGAGTTAAAGTGAAGAAATAGGCCTTTCCCCACCCCTGTAGCTTAATCTTTTAATAATACTTATTATATTCTAAATATAAAACTAATATATGCTTCTTACATATAATCATGTAAATGTAAGTATAAAGAAGAAAGTAATAAATATTTGTATTTAAATCCTTTTGTTGTATTTTTTTTGGAATTATAAAGTAACATTTATATTTATATATTCATACATATATGTACATATATGCACATACACACATATATATCCCATTTTAAAAAGAAAATTGATAAATATTTTATATGTATTTGGCTTTTTTTCACTTACTATATCTCATAATCATTACAAACTTTAAAAATGAGGTTTTAAAATAAGCATATGATAGAACATTATATAGTTCCAATCTAATCTTTTACAATTTGCTTTCACGGTTTCTATTAAAGTCTTACGAATTCTCAGGATTTTAGACTCCCACACATTCCAAACAGTATAAAATGCCTTCTAAATGTAAATGATTTACAGAGTATTCATATTTCCTTATTAGTATAACAATCAAACCTACACAAAAATAAAGAAGTCCTACGTCATGGGCCTGTGCAGAATTTATTAACCTGTAAAACCACATGAGAACTTATTATAATTCAGAAATGTATATTTTTCGAGTACAGTGATTCCCAACATGGTGTCTCTGGTCTCATAGGGGTCCATGAAATAGTAATGACAGCCTTTGAGCTATTTCCAGTATTTCAAAAAGCTGAATATAAATCATATATTTATCCACAACAAAGCAAACTGCCAAAATGGCAGAAATTGTACAACTCATATAGTAACACTGGCTATCTAATCTGAAGATTTGATTGACTGCTACATCTTTTTGATTAACTGAAAAAGGAAAATGAGTTAATTATTAGTGCATAAATTTATTGTCTGGTGAACAAAATCTTTTAAAGTTTGGTAGATGGACAGAAATTCTCATTTTTTTTTTCAAAAGTGTGTTACAAGTGGTGAAGTAGTCATAAGTGTAAGTGCAAACCGTATCTTCCCACATCCCATTGACTTTAAGGATCATTAATTATAATATACATCCTAATATCAGAAATTTTCACATGTAAAAAAAAGCTGAAAACAACTGTCAGATATTTTTAATTATGAGTCACATCTTGATTTCAGTGATGGAAAAATGTATGGCCTAGAAATTAAAGTTAACAATATCTATACTTTCCATGTAGTTAGAACAATAACTTTATTAAAACTACACATGTATCATAGAATTAAGCTAATGAACTAAATATATCAAATGGCAGTAAACCTCTCAGTTATCTCAAGTTTAATTAACAGAATAATTTGCTTTGTATAGTAAAGCTTTGGGGTTTTTCCTTTTGCAGTCCCCCTGCATGGATAATCATCTTAGCTAACTTAACCTCGCTGTAAAAGCAGCTTGATTAAATGCCTCACAGGGAAGAAGACAAACACTGGGAGACCATGTAATTGGGCTATTTTATTTCCAGTAGATTTTTTTAAATGTATTTATTTAAATTCAAGCTAGTTAGCATACAGTGTTATATTGGTTTCGGTAGAACCCAGTCATCCATCACTTACATATAACACCCAGTGCTCATCTCAACAAGTGCCCATCTTAAGGTCCATCACACATTTAGTCCGTCTCCTCACTCACCTTCCTTCCAGCAACCCTCAGTTTGTCCTCTGTATCTAAGAGTCTATTATGGTTTTCCTCCCTGTCTGTTTTTATCTTATTTTTCCTTTCCTTCCCCTAGGTTAATCTGTTTTGTTTCTTAAATTCCACATATGAGTGAAATCATATGATGTTTGTCTTTCTCTGACTGACTTGTTTTGCTTAGCATAATACACTGTAGTTCCATCCATATTGTTACAAATGGCAAGATTTCATTCTTTTTGATCACCAAGTAATATTCCATGACATGTATATATGTGTGTGTGTGTGTGTGTGTATTGATATATATATATATATATATATATATATATATATATATATATATACATATATATATGTGTGCATATATATACGTGTATATATATATATATAAATATATATATGAAAAAAGTCCAATGAAATTGGTATATATATACCAATCACATCTTCTTTATCCATTCATCAGTCAATGGACATTGGACTTTTTTCATAATTTGGCTATTATTAATAGTTAACCCATGCAACAATGCTGGTTTTGCATTGAGCATGTCTTATATTTATATTACTAGAGTTACTGAGAAGATCAAAATATATGTTTCTGGAAATGTTCATATATTATTTCTTCCACTTGATGAATAAAGAATCTGCAGCTCAGAGAAGATAAAACTTTCTTGAGTTTGCCCAGCTACTTAATACTCAAGTATTGAACAATTTTGCCTAATCAATGTGTTTTTGAATGCCTCTTACTTATTACTTAATAAACATATTTTTCAATAAAATACTACAGAATTCCTCTAGCAAAATAAATTATTAAAACAGGTATGTGTTTCTTTAATAACAATAACAAAACTATAATGCTGTTTCATTAATCTACTTATTTGGTAAATGTTAATCTACTTATTTGGTAAATTGAGATTTCTGATACCTACTCAGTATTGTTGGTCTATGTTTAACTTTTTCAGGGTTTTGTGGGGTTTTTTGTTTTCTGTTTTGTTTTCTTTTACTGCCTCTAACAACCTAAATTTCCCATTTCAATTACAATATCACAGATTTAATATTGGATTGTGATTCCCAAATTGTGATGGGGCCTAGTCCTACCACGAATTGGGTCAATTTTAGATAGTAAAGTAGGTCAGTAGATATTTTTTTCCACAAGATATCCACATATTTTAAGCTGTATGCTGGTTATGTCCATTTAATTTTTACCTCCATTATAAAATCATCAATAAGTATTTGCATTTAATGTTTTTACATCATGTGTTTTCATGAACCTTTTAAAAATCCTTTTTAGGCTATACTATTATGAATAAGAGAGTACAAGACAATTAATTATTTTTACTCTGTGGTATATATTTTAATGAAAGTATGTGTATTGCTCTGACATGAATAAAAGTTGCATCAGTCAATGATGGCGATCATAAAAATATACAAATATTATATGAATCTGTAACATCCACTTCATAATTCAGCAGGATTTTGACCATATAATATTGGACACAGTCAATCAAATCCAAGACTCAAAGAATTTTTCGTCCATGTCAACCTATTTATTTAGATTGATGGTTACAGATGCCTCTTATGTGTAATTCATGTCCTCCTGGTCTCACTTATCTTTAGGGTTTTTGGTAACTCCTTCCAGTGTGAATTATATGGTAACTGACACTGAGGTGACTGGGCAATCCCACACAGGAGAACCTAACAATATCTTGCATCATTTGTCTTGTTCTACTTTTTTCACCTTTGTCCAGAGGTTTCCCTATTGATTTGCAGATTTGAGATCCCCAGAAACCACACCATATCCACATATGTATAACCCAGAAGTGAACCATAAATGCTTCTCCCATCCTCAACAGGATGGACTGTCATGGAAGTAAATATTTGTTGTCTTTCCAAAAAAAAGGACCAAATGGGACTGAACAGTCTGCCATGATTAATTCTGCATGAACAACTAGATGCTTTATATTCTATTCGTTTCTCTTGCTTTTCCCCTTTTCAATCCTGCTTTTTCTCACTCCTGCTCTCTGGGATGCACTCCTTTATAAAGCATTAGCACATGAATCTTTGCCCAAAGCTTCATTTTCTGGGGAAAACAGCTAAGATAGTGACTATGCAACCTGGTTTACCTGTTATGCCTGCAAACAGTATAATTAAAAATAAGGCCTCTCTCTTCTTTACCAATATAGATGTCTCATTTCTTTTTCTTGTTTGATAGTTGTGGCTAGGACTTCCAGCACTATGTTTAATAAAAGTAGTGAGAGTGGACATCCTTGTCTTGTTTCTGACCTTTAAAATATTGAGGTATGTTCCCTTTAATCCCATTTCATTGAGAGTTTTTATCATGAATGAATGTTGAATATCATCAAATGCTTTCTCTGCATCTACTGAGATGACCATATGATTTTTATCCCTCATTTTGTTGATGTGGTGTATGATGTTGACTTATTTGAGAATACTGAACCATCCTTGCATCCTAGGAATAAATCTCACCTGATCGTGGTGAATGATCTTTTAATGTATTGTTGTAAGTGGTTTGCTATATTTAGTTGGGGACTTTTGTATCTATGTTTATCAGAAATATTGACCTGTAGTTTTCTTTCTTTGTGGTGTATTTGTCTAGTTTTGGTATTGTGCAATGGTTGCTTCATAGAATGAATTTGGAAGCTTTCTTTCCTCTTCTCTTTTTTGAAATTGTTTGAGGAGAATAGGTATTAATTCTTTTTTAAATGTCTGGTAGTGTTCACTTGTGAATCTGCCTTGTCCTGAACTGTTATTTGTTGAAAGTTTTTTTATTACTGATTCAATTTTAATACTTGTAATCTGTCTGTTCAGATTTTCTATTTCAACCTGGTTCAGTTTGGGAAGATTGTATGCTTCTAGGAATTTAACCATTTCTTCCAGGTGGTCCAATTTATTGGCATATAGTTTTTCATAGTATTTTCTTATAATCCTTTGTATTTCTGTAACATCAGATGTTAGTTACTTCTCCTCTCTTGTTTTTGATTTTTATTAACTTGGTCTTTTCTCCTTTTTTCTTGATGAATCTGAGTAAGAGTTCATAATTTGTTTATATTTTATTTATTTTATTTTATTTTATTTTATTTTATTATTTTATTATTGTTTTATGAGCATGAGTCGGGGAGGAACAGAGACAGAGGGGGACAGAGGATCCAAAGCAGGCTTTGCGCTGACCGGGTGAAAGCAGCTAGCCCAATATGGGGCTCAAACTCACAAACCTCAAGATCAGTTAGATAATCAACTGACTGAGCTACCAAGGCACCCCCTCCCACCACCTTTTTTAAAAATCTTTTAAAAGAACCAGCTCTTGGTTTCAATGATTTTTTTCAAATGTTTTCTCTTTTTTTTAATGTTTATTTTTTTTTGAGAGAGACAGAGACAGAGACAGAGTGAGAATGGGGGAGGGACAGAGACAGAGAGGGAGACAAGGATCCGAAGTAGGCTGAAGGCTCTGAGCTGTCTGCACAAAGCCCGACATGGGGCTCAAACTCACTAATGGTGAGAACATGACCTGAGCCAAAGTCGGATGCTCAACCGACTGAGCCACTCAGGTGCCCCTCATTGATTTTTGTCTACTGATTTTTTTAAGTCTCTACATAATTTATTTCTGCTCTGATCTTTATTATTTCTACTCATTTTTAGAAGACATATTTATTTATTTTATTGTAGCATCATTCACAACAGCCAAGACATGGAAGCAACCTAAGTATCCATCAATACATGAATGGATAAGAGAAATGTGGTATACACACACACACACACACACACACACACACACATATATGAGATATATATATATATATATATATATATATATATATATACATATATATATATAATTCAAAAACGGAATCTAAAAAATGAATAAACAAAAAGCAGAATCAGAATTATAAACACAGGAAACAAACTGATGGTTGCCAGAGGGAAAAGGGGCAGAAGTTGGGCAAAATGGGAGAAGGAGAGAAGGAGATATAGGTCTCCAGTTACAGAATGAGTAATTCGGGGGGGGGGGAAATAAACAGGGCATAAGGAATGCAGTCAGTGATACTGTAATAGCAAGGTAATGGGACAGATGGGAGCTATACTTATGGTGAACATGGTATAATTTATATATCTGTAAAATCACTAAGCTGTACAACTGAAACTAATATAACATTGTATGTCAACTATACTCAAATTAAAAATATGCAAAACAAATACATAAATAAAAAACTAAACAAAAAAAATATGGCCTCCTTTCATAGTCAAAAGTGTCCTGGTTAATTAATCAATACTATAGTTGTACTATTTCTAGTAGGGCTGCTAGCAAATATTAAGACAACCAAGTAATTCTAGGTTTCCTGGTATTCATGGGCCTAGCAGTGTAGTAATGGAACTTAACAAGTATTCATTAATGAATAAGAGAATCCATTATTTAAATTTCACTCAATTAGTGTTTAATAAAGCATATGTTATATAATAAATGAATCAGTTATAATTATCTAACTAGATTGAAATATATGACATAGCATAATTATATAATAGTAAAATAATATATGTAGATAGTAACTAACAAGCAGAAGGCATGATGTATATATATAACCCACAGGACAAGGCTTGCCAGAGCATATTTAAGGACAGAGTAACTTTTGGAAAAGAGTCATGTAAGTCTTTATAGTGGAAATGCCATTTGAGATGGCTCTTGGGAGTGAAATGATATTTTGAAGCTACACAAGAGAGAATAGACATTCCAAACTGAAGGTAATGTGCCAATGAATGAGCCTGGGAAATTAGATACCTCAATTAAGAAAGAAAATAACACATTTAAATAATTTTAATTTTCACATTTCAATATCAAATGTTGCATACATTTTTTAATCAGGAGATCTTTAATCCATGAGATCTAGTTGTTTTATCCGATAACATAATAGGGTAAATAGTAAGTGGATAGGTACTGCAGCAAGATAAGTAACTTGGAATTAGATCATAATGTGTGTTAAATGCTATGCTAAAAGGCTTGGGTTTCATTCTATAGATTAGTAGAAACAAAATAATGATTTTCACACAGGAAGCAATAGGAATTTTTTAAAGATAACTCTAGTGTCAGAGTGAAGAATTGGGTAAAGTGTGGAGAAATGAGACTGGGAAACCCAAGTCTATTACAACAGTCTTGGGAAGAAGTAAAACCATGGTCATGGAAAAATAATGGAGAATATGAATTACAGACACGCTATGATTAGAATCCTGGAATTTGGGAACTGGTTTGATGTGGGAACCTTAGGAGAGAGGAGGAGTTGAGGAGATAATGCTCAGGTTTCTGATTTTGGCAACTAGATGGCTAAAGGAACAATTAACCAAGAAGGAAAACACTGGGAGAAAGAAATGATGGGGGAGATTTATAAAGCACATACCAAATGTTTAAAGTTTAAAATTGTGGTAGCAATTGGTAGATAATTCCATAATACTAGATATTTCTTAATACTAGTTTGGGCTCAGAAGAGACATCAAGGTATGAGATAAAGATTTGGGTGTCAGTTATTTATAGGGAGATATTGAAACTATGGGTATAGAAGACATCTCCCAGAGAAAGTAACAGTAAGCAAAGAAGTCCAAGGATAAAACTCTGAAAGACTCATTTCTGAAAATGATAGAACAGCATCAAAGAAAGCTGGAGGAGAGAATAGAAGAGATTCATGAACTGATGGGTCCACAGACACTGAAAGGGGAAGGAAGTTAATGGCAAGAGCAATAAAAAAAAAATGAGTGTTTTCTGAGGAATCAACTGAAATGAAGAATTAACACAGGTAATCAACTTAGAAGGTTGGTGATGACATCTATACAGATTTTTTTCCCCTCCCAATATTAAGTACAGACACACTACTGCTGTGGTTTGAGCAATGAATACAATGAGAGAGAAAATGACAAATCTGAATTTTCACCCTTAAAGCATTTAGATGTGAAAGCAAGCAAAGCCATATGCTGATAAGGGGTTAGAGCAGGGTTTATACTGGTATTTTAGGATGGAAACTATGAACTTATTTGTTAACTGAGAACAAACAACTGAGTGAGGAGAGATGAAGATTCACAAGAATGAAGGAAACATTACTGGGGTGGTTTTAGAAGGAAGAATGTGTGGTGGAATTACAGCAAAAGTGAAGGGATTACCCTAAGAACAAGAGATCTTTTTCTCAGATAAAATTTGGAGGTCAGGAAAAATGAACATGGTGCTATAAATGTAGATTGGGAGTGAAGTGGAGAAGCTGGGAGTTTTGTGGCTAATGCTTTTAATTTTCATGAAGTTATTCTGTTCACATCTGCCCTTGTTTTTATAGACTATTTATTTCCAAACTATGTTATAAACCAAAAAGAGAAATCTAAGAGCTTTCACAACTCTTTCAGAGATTTCCCAGGTACTTTATAAATTTCTGAATACTCGAATGCCCACTAAAAACTGTAATAAAATTGAAGTAAAAAATACATGTTTTTATGAAATATATATCTCACATGGGTATGTAATAAAGATCATTACATTGGGGGCCACTAAGACATTCATTCATTAATCAGATTAACTTTTCCCCCTCTGCATTTCTGTTTATCAGAAGAAAATTCTGACATTATAAGGTGAGAATTTTGTTTCAAAAGTTAATATCTGTGACAATTTCACTACATGAACCAAAATTGTGCAATATTGGACATCCAAAGAAGAAAAAAATGGTAAAAGAATACTAAAAATATTGAGGCTGAATAAGATTGAACCACAAACATAAAAAGACACATTTTTTTAAGCAGCTTTAGTATTCTTTATGACTGACTTTAGAATCATTTGAGTTAACATTTTCTTTTTGTAAAAATTTTTTTAATTTTTTAAAAATTTTTGATAGAGATAGAGAGAGAAAGAGAGAGAAAGAGAGAGAGAGAGAGAGAGAGAGAGAGAGAGAGAGAGAGAGCGCGCGCATGAGTGGGTGGAAGGGCAGAGAGAGAGGGAGACACAGAAGCCGAAGCGGGCTCCAGGCTCTGAGCTGTCAGCACAGAGCCTGATGCAGGGCTCTAACTCACAGACTCCGAGATCATGACCTGAGCCAAAGTCGGACGCTCAACCAACTGAGTCACTTAGGCGCCCCTTCAGTTAACATTTCTAACGATAAAATATTTTTATGTCTTCTATATTAAGTTTTCTTGTAAGATTGAAAAGTAATTTAAAAATTACTATGTTAGAGTATACACAAGCATGGATATAACATGCCAGGATTTTCTATATGCTGCCCTATTTTCTTGGTAATATTGATAAGAATTATTCTCTTGAAAAGGTATGTACAGCTGGAGATACTCAAAGCAAATAAACAAATAAATGCCTCACCCTACACCTATAAGTTTCATAGAGACCTGGTAGATTTTAGGGGGTTGAAAAGAATCGATGGGTGAATTGTGTAATGGGGAGAGATGATATCCATGAAGAAAATGTAGATATCCTTCTACATATATTGTTCAATTTATCAAAACTTCAACATGGACCTTCACGAAACTGAATCTTGTGTGTGTATTTTTAAATTTTAAGTTTCCTCATATTTTTGATCTTCTCAACCTCAAGTCCATCTTCCAGAGACTTCAAGTTTGATCAAAGTTTAACAAATAAAACTGGGTTTTCAATCTTCCTCTGTTATTATTCAGAGGGTAAGCTTTCCTTTTGTTTTCCTTTTGTTTTCAACTGATAATTTAATGCCACAGGAACAGTGGTCCTTAACACTCATTCTATAGCACAATAATCTTGATTACGGTATAAAACTTACTTATGTATTACGATAACTTGATTCATTATTTCAGCAAGTTGCTTTATTTTAAATCATAGTTAATCTTAAATGTGTACATCATTAAACTTCCAAGGATAAATCAAAAGTGGTAAAGACAAAGTTTAAATTCCAGTTTGCCTCATCCTTTTTCATGAGATCCTTTACTCCTCTTGTATATATCTTTTAAAAAAAAGAGATTATCCAGTCGTTTTATTTTTATGTGGAATACTTCTGTCAAGAAAATAAGGATGGGATAAATTTCCACTACCATGTTCTTTCTATATTGCAGTGTCTCCTTAATCAATATATCACGTGGAACACAACATAAACTATAAGTACAGCAAACAAAGCTAGGCTATCATTACTTTACTCCAAATCCAAAGTATAGCTCCAAATGATCTTTCATGGGGATTTTCAGAAATTCATATAGCTTTGTAATTTCTGTATCTAAAGTTGTCTTGAGTTCATTCACTATGAATTTAGACAAGCAAAATAAAGGAAGTTTAATATTGAGTGAAGTAGGAAAATTATCAAGATAGGCAATAAAGAATTTTTGGGAGCCTTTGCATATAAACATACTGTAAATGATTAACCATATACTGTTAGAGGATGTTTCAGAATTCTACAGGAATAAAATGTTTGAAATATATGTATAATATAGCATGTAATGTCTTTTCACACTACATATATTTACAGTTACATAGTTTTTCACCACTGTTTTCTATGTAATGTATATTTTTATGCCATAACTTGAAAAAAGGGCTTATCTCCTGGCTCCATATTGGAGAAATACTGTATGTACGTATGTGTACACATTTCCTCTATTTAAATACCATTGCTCATAAGATGCTTTGAACAATATCAATAAGTCCAGAATTATTAACATATCTCCTTAGATTTCCATGGTGATAAACATGTTATGATTTTTGGGAAGTGAGTAGAATCAACTTTGTTCAAACCTGAATGCTCCAATTTCATGCAAATCTGTTCCACCCAACCTCTTGCCCATGTCAATAATCCCCACTCTAACCTTGTTTCTTCCTTAAAACATCTGAAGAGTTTACTCTCTTCTCTCCTTCCCAGGGGTATTGCCTAAATTCAACTCCCTGGTGGCACCATCCTCCACACTATGCTCTCATTGTTACCCCTTGAACTCAAAATCCGATCATGCCATCCCATGCTCAAAACCTCTTGATCATTGTAGTAATAATTCACATTTCTTGGGCATTTACTATTTGCTGCACTATTCTCAATGCCTTATGTGAATTCATTCAACCAATTCTCACTATAACCCTTTGAGGTAGTTATCTCCATTTTTCCAGGATAAGAAACTGAGGCATAGAGCAGCTAAGCACCTTTTTCAACTTCATATTTCTTTTTATTTTTAATGTTTATTTACTTCTGAGAGAGAGAGAGAGAGAGAGAGAGAGAGAGAGAGAGAGAGAGAGGATACGAGCAGGGCAGAGGCAGAGAGAGGGAGATAGAGAATCCCAAGAAGGCTCTGTGCTGTCAGTGAGGAGTTGGATGCTGGGCTCAATCTCACAAGAATTGTGAGATCATGACCTGAACTGAAATCAAGAGTCAGATGCTTAACTTACTGAGCCACCCAGGCGCCCCTCAACTTCACATTTCTGATGAATAGCAGAGTCGGAACTCGAACTCAAGAAGTTTGACTTTTGTCACTGTTGTAAGCTTCTTCTGTACAATGTCCTTCATAAGCATCCTATGTTCAACACACTATAAATTTAATTACATAAAGCTATTGGTACCCTATGCATATTGCCATGTACTTATCGCTTCCGGGCACACCGGTAGACTCTCACTTCCCAGCAGTTTCATTTCTTGGCCTGAATGTCTTATTTGGTTTCTAAAGCCTGCTTTGCTGCCTGTGCAGTAGCTTAGAAGTACCAGTGAGTTATTGCCCACCCTTAACCAATGACCAAGGGAGTTGGCATGTAAATACTCCAGTCCCATTTGCCTGCCCAAGTGGAATAACGCCCAGACCTGTATTTTACACTGGCTTCAGAGTTCCCCAATAGGATTAAAGGGATTAAATGTTATAATGCTTCATAATAAGCCCTTAATTGCTAACCTTTCTTCCTACCTCCCTCCCTTACTCTCCTAAGGGTTTTTCAGCATTTATCTGCAAAATAAACTAAATGCATTTCCATCTTTTGCTTACGTACCATTTCTGGAAGAACCCAAACAAAATACATGGTATGAACTTTAGCATCTGGACTCCTGCCCTTTCTCTCTTACCAATTCTCCCGTCTTCCTCTCAAAGTTCTGACATAGACCAGTACATTTAGTCTCAAGTTTATCACACTGTCTCAATCAACCATGATAGTGCAGAGTTCAGACCTCCCATGTGGAAAAGTCGTTCCTTCTTAACCTGCTTGTGAAATTCTTGTTCATCTTTATCCTCACTTTAAAGCTAAAACACTAACTCTGATATTGTAAAACATTTCCTGATTTGCAAGGAAATATAGAGTGCATTTGCTTCTGCTGGTGTATTTTGTATCACATCACCATGGCAATTATCTTAGTGATTTTAAGTAGACCTGCCTGTGTCCCCACAAGTATTTAGACACCTTGATGACATGAAATGGATCACTACATGTCTATATCCCCAACACCCAGAGTAGCCACTTAGTAAACATTTGTCAAAAAATAGATGAATGAAGCATTTTGTTATATCTTTAGATATTCTGATGTTTAAAATAATATTTAAAAGTTTTTTTTTACTTATATTTTGTATTGTTATTTAATGACCAAAGGCTTTCTAAGTCCAGCAAGCCTAATCTTTCAAAAAAAAAATTAATGCTTATTTATCTTTGAGAGAGAGAGAGAGAGAGATCACAAGCTGGGGAGTGGCAGAGGGAGAGGAAGACACAGAATCTGAAACAGGCTCCAGGCTTCGAGCTGTCAGCACAGAGCCTGATGCGGGGCCCGAATTCCTGAACCGCGATATCATGACATGAGCCAATGTTGGACGCCCAATTGACTGAGCCACCCAGGCAACCGCCAGCAAGCCTAATCTTATGGGTAAAACTTGACATTAACTGCAGGTGCTTAGCTATGGGTCAATGTTACAAATGCTATAAAGCTATCTACTGTTTAAGCAAAATAGATTTATAAATATCTATGATATTATTTTAAATGGAATTTTAAAAGTTAAACAAATGTAATTTTTGTTATCACTGTGAGACAGGGTCTTCATAATTTGAGGGAACTATATTCTATTATTTTTACAATTTTATTATATTTTCATGAAATGTAAAAAACATAAGCCATCTTTTAATAGTGTTAGTACTAAATGTATTCCCTAGATATGGCACCATGACAATTCTTCAGACAGTTTATTAAAGGTAAATTAATATTATTATGAACTAAACTTTTATTTGAATGACTCTCAGTTGATTTATCATTTGAATTTCATAAAAAATCAAATGTCATTATGAAAGCTTCCTCTCTATCAATTTACCTTTCACTTAGGCCAGTCCAAATTTACTTTTTATTTATAGAGTATAATTGCTTTAGGTGTTTTTTTTTTTTAAATGTATTCCAGTTTTCCATTCCTAGGTAATTTATTCTTACCTCTAAGAATAAGTCCCAATAAAGAATTGTGGCAAAAAAAGAGACACTTTGGGTATATGTATGCCCCAGGCAGCAAAAGAACCCAGTACTTTTTCTTCTGGGTAAGCCTAACATTGTGTCACAGCTGATATTTTAAACATGATTTTGAGAATTGAGAATTGAGTATAGTTCCCTCAGTGACACTAAGTCATACTCTCTCTTGCAGCTATTTGTGTATCTGGCTTTTACATCTAACACTTTTCTTTTCCCCACTTTCCATTCGTGAAGAGAATTGTTAAGATGCATTCAAGTCCAGAAATTCAAAATTATGGTTCCCAGAGCAAGTGTGACTCAGCCAGGTTGTGAATTAAGGCAATAAAGCAAATGCCTATGTTCAAATTTTATTTTTATTCATTTCAAAAATGTTATTCCATGTTATTCCCTGGAATGGCCGCATGAGACAGGCACCTCGTAGTGATTTGCTTCAGCAAACTTCTTATCCATCTGGTGATCTCTAGAATGAAAATGGAATTGGCACAAGTGATAGAAATCCAGTTAACATAGAGTAGGCCAATTTCCTTTCTGCCTAAAGTGCATATACTCTTCCTATGGCTTGGAATACTTTTACTGTTTGCCAACCTTCACAGATCCAATCCTTGTTCTCAGGCTTTCAGATATCAATTTAACCATAGTTCCCTAGCCAACCAACACCCCCATTTTACATGAATTCATAACTTCCAAAACATCTAGTTCATAGTACTTTTCATTGCTTGCTTCTTAAACAAATAGCATATTTATTTGTATATTTTATGCTTTTACCACCAGGGTATTAATTCCACCAAGACAGAAACCTGCTGCATTCCCACATATAGCTAATATAGCACCTTCCCTTATATAGACATTCAAGAAGCATGAATTAATAAGTGATTCTCCTCTTGTTACCAATTTGTATAGTCTCTATATTAATTGCTTTTGGATAATCATCTCCAAAGTTGCTAGTAGCATCCTAGTAATCCTTCTTGGGTCACTCTCAGTTTTCTTTTCTTTCTTTCTTTCTTTCTTTTGAAAGAGACAGAGAAAAAGAGCACATGCACATGCAAGCAGGGGTGGGGTGGAGAAAGAAGGAGAGAGAGAATCCCCAGGCTTTGTGCTGTCAGGATCAGCACTGGATCTCACGGTTCCTGAGATCAGGACTTGAGATGAAATTAAGAGTCAGTGCCTTAACCGACTGAGCCACACAGACATCCCTCAAGTAAGTTTTATCTTTTTAAAGACACAATTTCCCTGTGGCTTTACCTCAACATAATTTTTTTTTTTCTTTCTGTCTCTCTCTCTTTTTTTTTTTACCTCAACATAATTTCTAAGTGTATTTACAGTGATACATTAAAATAAGTTTAACATGGTTCCAGACTGACTCTGAGCACCTCCAAGGGAAGGTCTATTACATCCCAGAAAATAGTGTAAACTAAAGGCTTTTTAATAAATAGATAAACAAATAAATAAATGACTGAAAAGCATCCATCACAGTACTACATGGTGCTTTCTACATTATAAATAGCTTATACATTGTAATTTTATTAATTAATGACTAAAGAAGCCAAAAGATAATTTATCCTATTGACCCGTCTTAAACTACCTTTCAGTTTAGGTAATGTGACATATTTTGCTCTGTCAGTATAATATTCTGGGCTTCCCAGGATGCTAAAATCTCTGTTTTTTAAAATTTTCTCCGATAAATGATTTTTAGAAGTCAAGGATATCCAGTTTTTAACCTAGTGGGACTAATGTGGCAAATCAACTGGTATTCACTTTTACTGAATGTTCACTGAACAGCATATGAGTTTTTGAATTCTATGCTAAACACTGGGCATGCAGAACTATAATGTATGGTTGCCGATCTCCAGGGATATACAAAAAGGAAGCACAAGCAAAACAAACCAACAAACAAATAAACAAACAAAAAACAATATTACAAGGTAACACATGCCGTGTATAAATGAGAGGCAGCAACCAAAACTCCTCTTAGCCTTGAGAGAACTAAGTCACTCTCTATGAAGGAGACAGAGAATGCTTCACTGAAGGAGTTGAAATTAAAATACAATTTGAAGGGGAGCCTTGGTGGCTCAGTTGGTTAAGAAACCGACTTTGGCTCAGGTCATAATCTCACAGTTTGTGAGTTCGAGCCACGTGTTGGGCTCTGTGCTGACAGCTCAGAGCCTGAAGCCTGCTTTGGATTCTGTCTCCCCCTCTCTCTACCCCTCCCCTGCTCATGCTCTGTGTCTCTCGTCTCTCAATAATAAATTAAAAAAAAAGTTAAAAAATGCAATTTGAAAGATTCAGACCAAATGCATGACAAAGGGAAAAACATTAATAATGTTGCTGGGGTTAGAATTCATATGCTACTTAGACAGCAAGCAAGAAAAAAGTAATGGCAGAACACCAATAATTAAATAAGCTGTGTTGGCTGGAGTAGAAGATTGGAGTAGATTAGTTATTAGTGGTGAATTTGAAAACATTATAGATGATTAGATAGTAAATGGCTGTCAAGAGGAAAAACTTTTTCTCTACTCTTAGAGATTAAGTTGCTGAGGTCATGTGAGTTAAACCAACAAAAGATAGATTGATAGGAGAAAAAGGAGTAGAATCTTTATGAATATTTTACATGCACAGGAGTTCACAGGAGATAAATGAAATTCAAAGAAGTGGTTAGACTCAAGGGCTTATATACCATTTTTACAAGGAAAGGTGTGTTTGGGCTTCAAGGGATGATAAATCACGAGGAGGTGACTAAAAAATACATGAGGGAACTAATGGAAGATAAAGGTTACTTTAGTAGGGTCTCTTTATGCAAATTTGTCTTGGTGTCCAATTTCTTTGTCTGGTGTTAAGAACGTTCTCCTATTTCTCCTCCTGGTTCAGAAGGAAACACATTCACAAAAAGAAATTTATGTTCTGCCTTTAGACAATTAAGAGGAGGTCAAAGAACTCTTCCTACATTTGCTGATTCTCAGCTGTCTTTAGCTCAAAATAATCCTTGTATCAAAGAGGCATATCCTGATTCCCTTCATAACCTTGGATGCTTGGTTATGGACCTTGGATTTTATGTTATGTATAAACAAAGTCATTCAATGATTTGAACAGGAGATGAACTATTTTCCATTCCTTCACCTCTTTGAGCATATCTACTGTACTAGATAATCTTTATTCTTTTTTTGCTGATATGAATATGGAGAAACTAATATCAGAGCTAGTGGCTCATCTGAAGTCTTGTGAAAATTTGCTTGAGAGGTGCAGTCTCACTTTTCTACCTCTGACCTCTTGAGCTATTGATAAATCTTATGATCACGTGTCTACCACTTCCAATTGGTGAATATTATAGATGGTAAGTATAGATAGGTAAAATGAGGAAAATAAGATCAAAAGAAGGGGCATTTCAACTTAACATATCCTAAATGATACTGTCTTTCTGTGTGTCCTGCATCACTGAATGGGGGAAATAAAGATGAAATAAAACTGTATTGGAAAATTGCACTTGACCTGTAATATCATTTTTGAACAAATATCATGGAATCCAAATTTCTCTTTACCAGTCTTGAGTTATGAAAGGAATTTTATCTTTACCAATTCCTTGGACAATTATGATAGCTTTTATAATTATAGTCTGAGATAATACCAGGCTATTTGCAGACAAGATGAGATAAAATACCTTGACATCAGTTGCAGGAGCATCACATAATTCCATTAGGAGTATTTAGATTGCCATAGCACCATCTGGATATCTCTTTGTTAAAGAGTCCTTTTTCACAGATTAATGTACTTCATCATACATTTATTCATGGATGAAGAGTTAGTTGATGAAAATAGTACAACATTGACTTTCTGCTATTCCTTTATCTGTGAGCAAACATCAATGCCTCTTTTTCAATGCATCCTGGAGAGATTTGCAAACCTCATCTTAGGATTTTAAATTTCCAACTCTGAAAACACATTTGTATAGAGCACAATTTCTCGTATGTATGTATGTATGTATGTATGTATTTATGTTTATTTATTTGATGAACACCCTTGTTAACCATGGAAGGGAGAAGAATTGAATTTTAGCATGAAAAGCATAGAAACAAAAGTTGTACATGCCAGTAAAAAGATTGAGGTGAATAGTATTAATCAGAAAGCACATCCACATAGAAGCATTCAATTAAGAGGAACCAAGCAGCTTCGGTGAATATAGAGTAATATCCTTTTCAAATCTGGGCTCCCAATCTAGTACCCTTAAATGTTTATTTGCATTTTAATTGCTTGAAAAACAGTAGGATATCAGTGAAATTCCTCAGAAGGCAAATAGTCAAAAGACTCCACTTAACTCCTGTAGTTAGTGATTCTCATTGCGGTACAGCAGAATGCTTTCTTTAATAGGATGCTTTTAGAAGGCATTCTCAGTTTGTAATTCCGGAGCATGTGCAATGCTATTAACAGTTGTGTTTACCCTGGCTTTAGAATGCTTGAGACAAAGGCTATGGTATCCTTTCTTTATAGCGGCCACAAATGGTTATAATTATATAATTGTGCACAGAAATAATGTCCATAGCCCCAAGGATTAAGAATTCTTTAACTTCTTATGTCTGCTTACCTTGAAATACACATCATAGAGAAAAATGAGTAATATACTCATTAGTTGATAAAAAAATTCTACTTGCAATATCCAAATTATTGTCAAATAAGCTTTTTGAGCAATAGATTTTGTTAAAGTAAACAATATCCCCAAACTTCCCCCAAAAGAGCTGGCATAATATTTTGATGTTCTGTTCACATATATCGAAACACTTTTGGATTTATGTGCTCAAATATCTGAAATGTCAACAATTGGAGCAGCTAACATTTGAGAACACTTTATTTCCACTACAAAAAATCAATATAATGCCTAAGCAAAAATACTGCACAAAGTACACTCTTTCTGTAGATTAATATCATAAATACTAAATTGGGCAAGAGAGATAATTTGTGAAAAATTAATTACTTGGGAAAATAAAATCGGAAGTAATTGATGTGTGATAAATTTTATTGTTTTAATAATCTTTCTTGTGGAGTGTCCCATTGCCCTTCTTATTTGCTGAGCTATCATCAGATTTCCATATGAATAATTTATTGACTTTTTTACCCTCTCTTTTGATAAGAGAAGAAAGATATCAAGTGTAGTAAGGGATTTAGACAGCAATAGTATCAGGCAGTCATTAATATGATTTTTTGTAGGCTCAGACATTGCGTGTACAGGTATAAACGTGTGTGAGTGTGTGTGGACATGTGTCTATATGTGTTTATTTGTGTATGTGAGTATGCATATTCATATCCATATCTGCACCCATTGAGATGAGGAAAGTTAAAAAAATTCAACAACACAAAGAGAAAAGTAATTAGTTTTGTTCTACTACTGCTTTTACTGAAATAAAAATAGCATAGCCTCTGTATTGAAATGCTATAAATAGCTCATGAGAAATAATAGTAATAATTTTTCAGTACTTGGTATGTGGCAGAAGCTGACCTAAATACTTTTTATGCATTAACTAGTTACTCTTTATTTTTTTTTAACTTTTTTTTTTAACGTTTATTTATTTTTGGGACAGAGAGAGACAGAGCATGAACGGGGGAGGGGCAGAGAGAGAGGGAGACACAGAATCGGAAACAGGCTCCAGGCTCTGAGCCATCAGCCCAGAGCCTTACGCGGGGCTCGAACTCACGGAGCGCGAGATTGTGACCTGGCTGAAGTCGGACGCTTAACCGACTGCGCCACCTAGGCACCCCAAGTTACTCTTCATTACAATGTTATAAGGTAGATACTATTATTGTCCTCTCATTTTATAAATGAGAAAACTAAGGAACAGAAAGTCCAAGCAACTGTTTCAAAATTGCACAATTGGTGGAGACCAATTGGTGGAGGATTTGAATCCAGGCAGTTCATGTCAAGTCCTTTCTTTTAATCGCTATTTTACGTTGCATCCTTGTTGGAAGCATGATCGAAAGCTGAAGCATTTTGGAGTCAGTGGCTAAGGTAAGAAAATCCAATGTACTTTAAATGTGCACCAAGAAATATAACACTTAATTTTCTGGGTTTTTGTATTGTTCATTTATTGTCTCATGACTTACTATTAATCTGCCACAAATAGCCTTTAAGGTCCTTCAGAGCTGGTTCCATACCCTTTGTGTTTCTTTGAATGCCACTAAACACATAATATAGTACCACATATATAGCAGGTTGTCAACAAGTGTTCTATTATTAATAGATTGATAAAGTAAACAATATCAAAAAATTGATTTGATTAAAAAATCAATTGATTTGATTAAAAATTAATATACTTAAACCTTCTCCTCCTCTCTTTATGTAAAGCATTCTGCTTCATAGTTTTCAGTGTAAGAAGACCTATTATGTTTAGATTTTTCTGTCTTGTCACTGAAAGTATAAAATCTTTCTACAATATCCATATGCATGGATTATCTATTATGGATAGGAACTTCTCCATTGAGTAGGTAACATGAATTGCTGTTCAAATCTTACATAACGTATCTTTAAAAGAAGGGTTCTGTTAGATTGCTTGTTTGCTTTCAGATCCATTCCCTCCCTGTTCCTCATTCTATTCTGTTCTGTGAGGGCTGACCCTGCAACTGAATTTCCCAGGTTTCCCCTTGCCCACTGTTTCTTGGCAGGGCTTGCTCTAATGCACACTCACCTGAGACTGGAGAGTGTGAAGAAGAGAGCCTGGTGACTTGGGGTACCATAACCTGAAAGTGGCCTTTACTGTAGTTATAAATTTCCACAGATCACCTTGACTTCTGAGATTTGGTAAAATCTCTTTCTCCCTGCATCCGAGTCCCAGTAGTGGTCATACCTTCTCTTGCTTATCTCTGGATTGCCTCACTATCTCCTATTCTGTCTCTTCTATTACACGTGTAATGAATTACCTGAACCAAATTCCCCCTTTCTAAAATAGTTACAGTGCTGTTTTCTTTTTTTTTTTTTTTTTTTCCCTATTGGACTCGGACTGATACAAGATATATAGTAGTTATATAATACTTTGTAACTCAGCAAAATTTGTGTCATGCCATTGTTGTTCTATTAACATCCCTGATACTCTTTTTTTAACCTTTATTTTTGGGAGAGAGAGTGCGAGCAGCGAAGGGGCAGAGAGGGGGGAAAGAGAACGTGAGACAGCGCAAAGCCTGACCTGGAGCTCGATCCCACGACTGTGAGATCATGACCTGAACTGAAATCAAAAGTCAGACGTTCAACCAACTGAGCCATCCAGGTGCCCCACTCATCCTTGATATTCTTTATTTTCTACTTGATTGAGTTATTTATGTAGCATTAGGAACAATGCTTCATTGTTTCATTTTTGTGTGATAAGTTTCATTCTTGTGTGATAGGTAATATATATTTACAACTAAATGACCTCCTTCACCTATTGCTTACATTCACAGACTCACCAACAACCTTACTTTCTAAAAGAAAAAGTTACTATAGAAGATAAACAAGTCCATGACAGTTGTATAGTTTATTTTTGTTTAAAACAACTATGTTTAATACAGCTATGTTTTATGTGGGTGGAAAAAAAGGACCCGCAAGAAACAGAAGTTTTCAGGGCAATTAATTTTGTAAAGAAAAAAGATCCCTCAGAGGACACCTTTTATCTCTTTGCATTATTCTGTGATTGTCACCCATTGAAAACTAAAGGATCGCTTCTCAAGTGCCTGTCAACTAAAAGACAGTCAAGAGTGACTCCTTTACTTTTCAAAAGCCGTGACTGAAAAGGCCACAGATTGTACTGTCATCCATCAGTATACTGGTAGAGAAATGTCTGTAGCAAGGTTGATATATTGTGGGCACTGCTTAATTACAATCCTCATTTTGATTCCTAGTATGTAACCATAGATCCCACAAAATATTTTCTTTGACATTTTCTGATATGCAATTATTTACATGCAGAGGCTCTATTTATTTATCCAATTACATAGAGAAAATATACAATAGTACCTTCCAGGACTTCTTGGAGAAATGGCTGATTTAAGGGCCAGTGCAGGGAAAACATAAGATGAACCTTTCATGCTGGGAGTGCTCATTGCTCCTCAGGTTTCACTATTTCTTGAAACTAGCAGTGGACAGAACAGGTAATATATTTATGCATATTAATTCCTGTATCTACATATATCTATAATTGCCTCTGTATCTATCCTTCTGTATACATATGAAGCAAAATTTAAGGCCATGATGATATCTATGACTCTACTTCCAAAGCAAAAGTTTATTCTAACCTTAATTTCTTGTTTATCTTTAAATTCCTTCTCCAACAGTAAGAAACCTGGGTCCTGCCATCTGCCAGCCGTTTACTTATTTGTTCATCCTCAGTATACACATATAGTGGTTTCAGAATTGTTCGTCTGTGCTCCTGTAAGAAACAACTTTACTAACTACACCACAGTGTTTATGTATAATTCTCTTGGTTTATGGTTTACAGTTTACACTTTCCAGTCAAAACAGATATTTTTTTCTAAAATTACTTAGGTCATCTACTTTTGTTTTTGTTTCTGTTGTGTACATTAAAATTTACACCTTTTAATGTATCGTTCTATGGGATAAAGTCAGGTATCTATCATTCCAGTGCCAAAAAGAACTATTTCTTTAACCAAGAATTTCTCTCTCATGTGTCCCTTTGTATTGGCTTCCTTAATTTAAACAATTATCAGGAAACATCTATTGACTGATCAGGTGGATGGATATACTTCTCTACTTTCTAATGCAAATATAAAATTTCATCCCCAGATTTCCATCATTTATAAGAAAAGGATAAACTTTTTAGTATGATATGATCTGATTTCCCACTCATTTATTCTCATCTGGTTATTGCCTTACTGAATGACTCATCTTTGAACAGAGAAGTTAGTCACTCCTTTTTAGTATTCATACAGCACCTGAAACATACTTCTTATTCTAGTATTCTTCACACTGAATAGTAACCATTTGTGTGCTTTTCTGCCTCTCTAATTTGAAAATGAGTACCTTCATACATGATGCCTGATACTAATTCATCTCTGTGTCTCCAGCACTTTGGGCAGTTACAGGTATACTGTAAGACTTTTTCATTGTTGGCTAGATGAAAAGGGCATGACTGAAGTAGTGTGCTTGAAGCTGGGGGTTGGTGGAGGGAAATCAGAGACAAAGGCAAAGGCAATGATCGGATCCCTATCTTCAAAATGTATAAGATATCTGCTGTGGACTGAGTGTCTATGTCCCTCCAAAATTCAAATGTTGAAGGCTAATCCTCAGTATGATGGTATTTGCAGTTGCAGTCTTTGGGAGTCTTAATTAGGTTTAGATGAGGTCATGAGGGTAGAACCCCCATCATGGGATTAGTGACTTATAAAAAGATGAAGGGACCACAGCTCTTCCTCTCAACCATGTAAGGATACATTTAGCAAGAAGGCAGCTGTCTGCAAATGAGGAAGAGGGCTCTCTCCAGACATCAAATCTGTTGGCACCTTGCTCTTGGACTTCACAGCTTCTAGAACTGTGACAAATATATGCTTACTGCTTAAATCATGATTTTTTTAAATAGTCCAAACTGAATAAGATAGTCTCTGGAGGGGCAGACTCCCAAGATGAATCAGTAAAAGTTAATTGGCATTTGATTACTCCATGAAACATTTTTATAAAGTTCTGATTTTGACATCTAACCTTGTGAAAACAAGAAAAAGGGTGAGCAAAGTTTTAGTGTTTCTCACCTAATATATTTTTTTCTATAAGACACTTAAAAAGAGAAGCCATACAGACTATGTCAGGGGCAGAAAATAGGCTTTTGTTAAAAATGTAGGGAAATTCAAGAATATTTTGTTCTAGATAATCTGACAGGGAGAGAAGAATGCGTGTGTGTGTTTTCTTTCTTTTTTTTTAATGTTTATTTTTGAGAGAGAGAGAGTGTGTGTGCAGAGGAGGGGCAGAAAGAGAGGGAGACAGAGAATTTGAAGCAGACTCTGTGCTGACAGCAGAGAGCCCGATGTGGCGCTCGAACTTACGAACTGTGAGATTACAACCTGAGCCAAAGTCGGACACCCAACTTTGGAGTCAGAGTCAATGGTGGGGAGGTGGCCCTGGAAAGAATGTTTTGATTCTCAGGTTTATCAAATTTTGTTTCCCTGAATAAGATAAAGAAATTGAATGAATAAGAATTAATCTTATTCAGAATCCAATGAGGGAAGAAGGCAATGACAAAAAAAAAAAAAAAAAATTATACCAGCTCTGCTGCAACAAATTTAGGGAGGTAAGTCAGACAGCAAATAGCCCATTCATGCAGGTGGAAACTGCTTGGGGAGGCTGATCTTGCTCTAGGCTGTGTCTGCTGTGATTCACTTCATTCTTTTCTCTTGTAATAACACTGAAATTCAGTTTTATTTTTCTGACTAGCCTTCTGCCCACTTCCTTCTCCTGTACCCTAAATTTAGAATGCAGACACATAAATCTCACTGGGGAAAATATCTGGAGACTATGTTTGTTTAACACTATTCTATATTCACAAAAATCATAGCTTTTGTTATTACATATTTAAAATTGTTTAATATTTATTTTTGAGCGACAGAGAAAGACAGAGAGAGATAGAGAGGGAGATAATGAGTGGGGGAGGGGCAGAGGAAGAGGGGAACACAGAATCTGAAGCAGGCTCCAGGCTCTGAGCCATCAGCACAGAGCCCAACATGGGGCTCGAACCTACGAACTGCAAGATCAAGACCTGAGCGAAAGTGGGGCGCTCAACTGACTGAGCTACCCAGGTGCCCTGTGGTATCACAGATTTAAATATGCAAAATGAGTGACCAAATCTTGGTAAACATGACTGAGTCATGTAAAATTGAAATAGGCCATACTGGGGGGTGGGAGGGAGGGGAGGGTGGGTGATGGGTATTGAGGAGGGCACCTTTTGGGATGAGCACTGGGTGTTGTATGGAAACCAATTTGACAATAAATTTCATATATTAAAAAAAAAAAAAAGAAAAAAGAAATAGGCCATACTAATGTGGTTAGTTTCGGGTATTATGTAGATCAAAGGCACACACAAGAAGTGAAACAAATACTCAAAGAAAACATCATTTTAGGCTTGGGTATTCAAAGAAAGTTTTACAGAGCAGGTCAGTTTTTAACTGAGTCTTCAAGTAAGAATGATTTTAATAGGTGAAGAGGGAAAATTTTTCTATGAAAGAGAAATTGCACAGAGGTAAGATCGTGTAAGTATGTGTGGGTCAGTGACTATGCTAATTTGGGTAGAATAGTTTTGTAAAGGAGAACAAGGCATTCAAAGACCTAAGATATCATTTGAAAGTTGTAGAAAGTATGGAGATAAAAATATAACTTGCCAAACAAACCTACAGAGAAGTGGACTCTCCACAAGGAAACCACCGTATTTATTCTATTGTTGACTAAGTGACAGACTGGGACAGTGGATGAGGTGCTTTCTTGAAGATTTCCTCACTACTGTCCTCATTTTTAAATGTTTGTCCTGACTATGGTTTTGACTCTACTACTCCCTTTGCTTGCTGATAGGGCAGCAGTGTTAAAGCTTCTTAAATACATTTTGAGACTAACAAAAACCAAGTTTCTTTATCAGCAATGTCAGAGACCCTTCAGTGATCAGAGCAGACTGAACATCTTCCTTCTCTTCTGTCACTTCACACACATATGTGCTGATAGATAACTGTAGGGTGTGCGTGCATTTGTGAATGCTTACCTCAAAAATATATCTTCCTACAAGTCCATGGTGTCCAAGAAAATGCTATTGGTTCTAACAACTTAGTCAAACGGTTTAATTGTTCTTCCATTAGACAGCCTCACTCAGTTTTCATTTTATGAGGTAATAAATGTTTCCTACTAGCAGGATTTACTCAGCACATTTAGATGAACTATTTATTACAATGCATATCATATGTGGCAGAAATTAAAACACACACTACATTTATCTCAAGATGTAACATGAAAATGGTTTTCAAAAACCTCACTGCAGCATTTGCCTTCTAATATCCACTTTTCAAATTATTTTCCAATTTCTCACGTGTGGGAGGATTCTGTGTGTTGTGTACGAAGGTGCTTGTGTGTGTTGTGGGTTGTGTATTAAAGTCCTGGTAAATATAGTTATGAATGCATCAAAGGCAATTTAGTATGTAATTTTGATTGGGTATATTGTAATAGTGCTGATTAACAGCTGTCAGTATGGGGGAAAATCCTCCAGCAACTCAAGGTTTAGTTTACCGTACAACATTATTGCTATTCTCTGAAGCTGACAAATGATTTTGAATAAAGCATTATATTTCATTAAATAAAACTCTATTCTTTTCATGACACACAATAAGTTTCACCTAACTATGCACAGTGGCAAAGGCTGGCAGGTACACATATATTACGTTTCATAGTTATTCTTATTATTATTTGCATAAACACAAAGCATAGAAACTCAGAGTCAAGCTCTCTCAGGATCCCAGTACCTTGGCATCATTCACAAAAGTTTCCATCTTTGTAGCTCTCTGATTTCCTTTAGGCCATAATAACACCTGTCCTTGGTCCAAGCAATTGTGTAGCCAGCAGGTGGAAGAACACTAAGCACAGTGCCTTGCTTAAAATAGGAACTTGATGCCTCTCTATGTAGGGCTAAGGTGGGGAGCCCAGAGGGTAAACAGACACTGACCTAGAATTAAAACTCAGAGTTGGTATCTCAATCTCACCAACGCCAGCTTTCTGACTTTTTGAGGCTCTACAGCTGCCTGACTACCACCAGCAGCTTCACCTGCTCCTGGTCACACCCACTCCCTGATCGCACCAGGTCCTGGACTACATCCTGCTCCTGAAGTGAACTTGTTCTTTGACTGCATTGTCCTTCCTGACCACACTGTGCTCGCTGACTACACTTGGCTCCTGAACCTCAGTCTATTTGTGACTACACCCTACACGCTGTCTACACTCTGTTCGCTGCCTATACACCTTCCCATGACGGTATCCAGGATGTTGACCACACATTGCTCCCTGACTACACACCCTGCTACATCCTACCACCTGGCTGTTTCCTGCTCCCTCACGGTACCCTAATCCTTAACTGCACTCTGCTCCTTGGCTACACCCTGCTTCTGACCATATCCTGCTTCCTGAATATACTCTGCTCCCTGACAACACTGAGTTCTTTGACTACACTGTGCTCATGGCTGCATTCATCTCACTACCATATTGTGCTCTCTTCCTACATCCTGCTCCCTGCCTACACCCTTCTCCCTGATTGCGCTCTGCTCCAAGACTACATTTAGCTCCCTGCCTACACCCTTCTCTCTGCCTACATTTTTCTTCCTGGATACACCTGCTCCCTGATTGCACTCTGCTCTGTGAACTGCATTCCTCCACCTGATGATACTCTGCTCCGGAGTACACCCTCCTGCATGATGGCACTCTCTCTGTGACCATATTCAACCTCTTAACTCCCCTGCTCCCTGACTACCCACACTTCCTGACTACACTCCCACCCTGCTTCATGACTACATTCTGCTCCCTGACTGCAAGCTTGTCCCTGACTACAACTGGCTCCTACTGCCTGACCACACTCTACTCTTTAATTATATGCTGCTCCACTATACTACACAGGCCCCTAACTACCACCTGCTCCCTGAGCACACTCTGCCTCCTTCACCATACTCTGCATAATAAATGCACTCTGCCCCCCCAATCCACTTGGCTTCTTGTGTCAACAACATCTCCATTGCCTTCTTTTTTTTCCTTACTTAGGTTTTTATTGTTGGGCCTCTTGGATAACGTAACTCTCAGAGTGACCTGCCAGCTGTCTTTCTGTAACACGTATAGTATCTATTTACAGAATAGTGGTAGGCAGATAGCAAATATTTGAGGCTTTGTGGGCCATAAAGATTCTGCGATGACTACCCAATTCTGGAATTGTGCAAAAGCAGCCATAGACAATACAAAAACAGATGGATTTCTGTGTTTCAATAAAATTATTTTAATAAAATCAGGCAAGTAGGCAGCATTTGGACCATGGACCCTAGTTTACTAACATCTCTCATCTGGACTATCTTTCAATCTCTGGTGCCCTTATATTCAGGGCACCTGGGTGGCTCAGTCAGATAAGCATCTGACTTGGGCTCAGATCATGATCTCACTGTTCGTGAGTTTGAGCCCCATGTCGGCCTCCGTGCTGACAGCTCAGAGACTGGAGCCTGCTTCAGATTCTGTGTCTCCCTCTCTCTCTGCCCCTCCCCCACTCACACTCTGTCTCTGTCTCTCAAAAATAAATAAACATTAAAAAAAATTTAAAAATAATTTATACAGATTCAAGAAGGAAGTAAATGGGGCCTTAAAATTGTCCAATAAGAGCCTTTTATTTTTTACACAAAAAGAAAATTAAGCCATAGTCAATTCTCCATTCCATTATTTTGTTTCTTGACTAAACGCAGCTTTATATTGAAAGAACTATTTTCCCCCAGACTCATAAAAGGAAAAAGGAGACATCCAACAGTGCATATGTTTGGTCTCCCTTGTAAGTAACTAGCAACCACACATACAAGGTCATTTTAAAGCCTCATCAAGGCTGCAGTGTGGCCTACTGCCTCTCCCACCTTTTGACATTATCTGTCATTCTACTGTTAATTATATTCCTATAATAATGTTTTAGACTCCACAGGGGAAACATTAAAACACAAGTTACCTAAGTCTTAATGTGAATGTATTTTACATCCTTTATAGGCATAAGGTTTTGATAAATGGAAGAAGAAGAAAATATGAACACTTCGTTTTGGTCTACTTGCAGACAAACTTTATATTTCTGAACAGGGGCTCATGTCAAATGTAACTTTTAAACTAACTACTTGATTTAAAGCCACTCCATTTATTTCTTAGCTATAAAATTGAACAATTTATTCAATTCTCTAAGCCTCAAATTTTTGTATCTCTAACATGGAACAGTAACAGAATATTACATGGGACTGGATCCATAGTAAGACCTTAACAAATTTAAGCTATTATGATCATAACTCTAGGTCCTTTGGACTGTTAGCCACTATCACACAAAGGTTATATATAAATGTGGCATTCATGTAACTCCTGGCATTTTTGGGGTAGTTTATAGTTTCAAAGTTTTCTAGTAATTTGGTTGGTATATAGAATCACAATAGAACTCTGGGAGCAGGTTGTAGTAGCACCAATACACATATGAAGAAACTGGAACTCAGTATATTAAAGTGATTTTCACTAGTTTATTCAATTCTTTGGTGGTGGAATCATGTATTCTTCTTGAGAGAAATATGTTTCTCAGACAATCAGTTACCTAAGTTATAACTAATGGCTTCTGGAGAAAGTATATATTTCAAATTCTAGACTTTGAGGCCAAAGGCAACTCAGTTTCAGTTTTTTTCTATTGTGACCTGGAAAACTCAGGCATCTTCCTGAGAGGGTTAGCCTAGCAGAGAGAAATTCTCAATCTCCAAAACACTCTATTTGGTTTTTGATGTTTGAAAGACCTTTATATGAGGAAAGCTCCTTTATTTGACAATTTGAATACCACTTAAAATGGACTTGATCTTGGCAGATGGCACTGTGTGGTTTGGCTCCTACCTACATCTCCAGTTTTATGTTGAGCCTTTTTTCTTTTGTCCTTTCTGTTCCTCTAAGCTAGAAGCTTCTCTGCTCCTCAGACTTTCCTACTCCTAGTTCTCCCAACCACATTTCTGTCTATTTGAAAATAAGCCATTATTCTTTGCAATTGCCACTAACACTTCATGTTTCAGCTTGTCATTTCTCTAAGAAAGCATTTTATGTACTCTGAGACTGAAGTTAAGTTACCTTCTTCTATCGTCACCAAGTATTATAATTATTTTCAGGTCCCTTGGAAAATATTTCATCAATGTCTTTCTTCCTCAATAAATATAAGCTTCATGAAGGCAGAAACCACATCTCTTTTGTTTGCTATTTCTCAGTGTCTATCACATACTATGCCCTCAATTAATATGTGATTCACAGAGTCATATGCCTTTTGTGGAACAAGTAACCAAAATCACATCTTTTCTAGAGAGAATCACGATAAGGGAGTGAGCTGAGAGAGGACAGTGGTGCTACCAACATGATTGGGGTTAAAGAAGAGCAAAGGGAAATGTCACAGAAAGGGACTGTTTCAGAGACAAAAGAAAACACAACCCATTCACTAATTTACATTACTTTGTACTGTACATAGAAGATAAGAGACTCTAGTTTTTTTTGTTTTTTTTTTTTCCTACGTAGTGCACTGTTGTGGTATAGGGATAAGAACATGATCATCGGATGTCAATCCAGATGGCTAAATGGTGGCTATCACCCAAGGGAAGCACTGGGGAAAGAATAAAAGATCATATGCTAGAGAAGTTCAAGTTGAAGCCTCATATTAAAAGAATCACAGAGTAGTTGCCCTGGCTGGAGGGCTCCTGAGTACAGTGACATGAGTTGTGCATTTCACAATTTAAGAGGACATCATTCACCTATATTATGACACCTGAAGCAAATATAACACGGTATATTAACTAACTAGCATTAAAATAAAAACTTAAAATAAAAACAGAGGACATCATTCACATATATTTGAAGCTACTTGTCAAAGTGGGCTTTCAGATATCCTTTTTCTTAAATTATTACAGGGGAGATAGAGCCTGGGTCCCAGGGGCTAGGACCACTAAGATGAGGAATTGATGATTAATTAACTTTTTATCAGGCCACATTCAACAGAATCCCACTTTATAAAGTAAATGATCATTTATCACATGACAAGATATATGCAGTCTGGGGCTGGGGCAGCTTATTAAGGAAAGATCAAAGGCTGAAGCTCTCTCTGCGCTCAGCTTTGTTAGCTCTACTTGGAGGATTTGAGCCGGGCACACTCTCTTCTTGAACAAAATTGGAAAACCTCAGTAGAGGAAGATGAGGGGCGGGAGATGTTAGGTATGCAGAGTAGTGTCTGGCACATTTAGGGTCACATCGAAAGGTAGGACTGCAGCTCTTGTTTTCTGGCAGAAGACAAGGTTTGAACACTGAGTCTGAGCCAACCGTACTCTGGATGTATTTCCTAACCTACTTAAACATAAATATAGGTCCGTCATTTAACTAGCAATTGACTTTAAAACATTGATTTTTAAAGTGTAAAAAAATGGACAGAGGTGAAAGGTAAGAGGACAAAAGGAAGAAACATTTTGAATGAGATGCTTGAAAGGGATCATAAAACAAAAAGGCCTAAAGAATTAGTACTTAAAAAGAATACTAAGATTTAATTTTCAAAATAATAAAAGAACTATCTAGGTGTGGGTGGATAAGAAGGAGCATGTATTTAGATGTTGGCCCAGTAATTACTATGTATAATATTAGACTATATTACAACAGAACCTGCAGAAACTAGATTCACTGAATAACAACATCTGATTATATCAACACGGATATCACTATACTTTGCAAAGTGGGTCTATTCCATGCAAGAGTTTTGGTGTCATACTTGGAATTAGCAGTCCCTTTAAGAAGTACATGTATATTCCCTTTCAAAAGAGATCTAATTGCTGCTGAGGCACCCAAAGGGAGTGAATTTAGAATCTTCTATTTTATTTGAATGACTCAATCATTCAAGATTTTCCCAGGGAGAAAAATGTCTCCAGCATAAATGGCAAGTTAAGCTCTTTCATATGTAATAACTATTTCAACTAACCAGATCCTTTCTAATGTGTTGCCTCTTTTGAGTTAAATTATTCCCACTAAATAATTATGTACTTTTGGATGCTTCATGGTGCAACTAGAGAATCTAAATTAAAATAGAGTTTAATTTGGAAACATAGCTACCTATACAGCTTTCTTTGGTGCCTTTTTAACTAACTTTTTATCAGGTTCTTTTATCTTTTTGTCTCTAATCTTTTTTTAAGTTTATTTATTTTGAGAAAGAGAGAGAGTGTGCGAATGAGGAAGGGGCAGAGACAGAGGGAGATATAGAATCTTAAGCAGGCTCTGCACTAACAGTGCAGAGCAGATGCGGGACTCCATCTCACAAATCGTGAGATCATGACCTGAGTCGAAATCAAGATTTGGATGTTTAACCAACTGAGCACCCAGATATTCCACCCCCCCACCCTTTTTTTAAATCTTATTCCCTAAGAAGTAGCCCTAGCAGGAACTTGAAAACTAGTGTGAATGAGGGGAAATTATTTAGTTTCTCTGAGATTCCATTTTCTTATTTGCTATACTGATATATGAGGTACCTCACTGGTTTAAAGAGATGATTAGAGATGTCCTCATATATAAAATATCTAGCAGAGGGGCACCTGGGTGGCTCAGTCAGTTAAGCCAACAACTCTTGGTTTTGGCTCAGGTCATGATCTTGCAGTTTGTGAGTTTGATCCTTGCATCAGGCTCCACACTGGCAGTGTGGAGCCCACTTGGGATCTCTCTCTCTGCCCCTCCCCTGCCCATTGTCTCTCTCAAAATAAATAAAACTTATTTTTTTAAATATCTAGCAAAACGTGACAGACAGTAGATACTCCATAAAAGTTAATTTCTCAATCCCACCTCTCTTCTTTCCCTCCACCTCCACCTCTTTCTTTCTTTTCCTTAGAGATGAAAAGTTTCAGGTCACTCCTCTTAATTTTGTAGACTACCTCTTCTCTCTTGGCTACCTTTTCACCTTTTTTTCAACCACTTGCATCTTGTATAGTATTGTTAAATTCAACCATGACCTGATGGTTGAATTTGAGAAAGTGATTAAGACTCAAGAATAACCTCACAAGGGAATAGGGGAATTAAAACTCTCACAAATATTAGGCTCCCAGGAATGTAATAAAACCAATCCAGCAGGAAATAACTTGATAGAAGGCAGTCAAATGATCCTCAGGAAGATCTTGTTTCCCATGCTTATGTTGGCCAGGTCAGTGTTACCCATATTCAGATGCACACATAGAGAGAAGGACATTTTATATATCAAATAGCATATAGCCTAAGGCTATTCTAAATGGCAAATCTGAAGTTGCCATATTGAAAGAGATGGGAAATATTTAGGGTCAGAATTATCTAACATCTCCTCAGCTAGGCTTACAGGGTTTAAAGTAGAGATATATAACTCATTTGATTTCAGCAGGACAAGCTCATTGGAAATATAACATCTGTTCACCTAATGTTCTCCCCATGTAAGTCTCACTGCCTGATTGCTTGAAGTAAGACTTAAAAGTTTCAAGCAAGTGAACCCAAAAATGAGCATACATACAAACCGAATGCTAGAATTACATCATGCCTTTCACTATACTACAAAATTCTCAGTATCTAACAGAATCCATTGCCTCATCATTTAAACTGTTCTTAAAACAATTTTTTTGTATACATCCATTTATTCAAGCAGTAAACAAATATCAAGTATGTGTAATGCTTCAGGCACTATACTAGGTAATAGGAAAAAAAGTGGTGAGGAAAATAGGCACATTCCCAACCTGTCATGAACTGTCTTGAGTTAAATTATTGCCACTAAATAATTATGTACTTTTTATGTACATACTTTTTTGTGTACATACTTTTAATGTACTTTTTTGTACATATATAAGTATATACTAAACAAATAATGACACAAAAGTAAAGTTTTATTTGTTCAGCATACTTCTAGATTGAGTCTTTGTCACACAGATATGCATTTTTTTCTGTTGATAGGCACCATTCACTAGAGCAGAAGCTTTGTCTCTCTGACTGGGCCAGTCATAGTCTCCATATTTCTCTAGCTCACAGTAATTGGTCCAAAGTTGGGCCTGTAACCCAAATTGCCCCAAAGATTCCTTTCTCTGGGTTTTCCTATCTGAAAACAATGGGAAAGAGCCCAGAAACTTCTGGCCACCATGATGCCCACCAGATGAAGTAGGTTCATTTGAAGTGGAAGACAACAAAGCCAAGCACAGACAGACATAAATTATATATAAATGGGAAAGAGAGGAAGGGAATTCTACTAGTTTTATCCTTGCTTCCAGAACCCAAAGTCCCTGGAAGTGATCTGATTTCTATATTGTCTCCTTAGATTCTGGAAGATACTCAGATATTTTGTAATATTCATGCTATATAATCCTATTTTAGTTGAATTTCTGTCACTTGTAATTAAAACATTCTTGTCAATGGAAAAAATAAATGTGAATCCATATTTTTTAATGGTAGAACATGCTTTAAAGGAAATAGATGGATCAAGAGATTATAAAACAGAGGAGTCCACATATGTTTTATGGAAAACTACCCCAAGGAAAGGTATTTAAGCTGAAATCTAAAGGAGAGCCTTTGTTAACTGGGCAAGGAGAGAAAAGGAAAAAGTAAGTGGAAGGGCCTGATGGTAATGTGTTTGAACTCCTGAATGAAGGCCAGGGTTGCTGAGACAGTGATTTCCAGACCCAAATGGGTGAGGATCAAAGCACCAAGTCTTGTGGGGCCATTTTTTCCTGACTAAGGTCATAAACATTAAATATTTCTTCATACACACACACACACATACATACACACACACACACACACACACACACATATGTGTGTGTGTGTATGTATGTGTGTGTGTGTATATATACACAACTTAATTTGAGGACAATTTTTACTGGTTGACACTGAATTATAAACTCTGTGATGAACAGAAATACATCTTTACAAGCATTAGTAATACCCATTCTTCTATAAAACTTATGAGGAAGCTAAGTAACTATGACTAAGAAATAAATACAGATTAAATAAAATATGACAGAAAAGAATAGTACAAATTGGAGGCACCTGGGTGGCTCAGTTGGTTGAGCATCCAACATTTGGTTTTGGCTTAGGTCATGATCCTAGGGTTGTGAAATCGAGCCCTGCATCGGGCTCTGTGCTGAGCATGGAGCCTGCTTAAGATTCCCTGTATTCATCTGCCTCTGCCCCTCTCCCTTGCTCATGCATATGCACTCTCATTCCCTCTCTCTCTCTCTCAAAAAAAAAAAAAGTACAAAATGGACTTTTGGATACACAGCGATCAAACTGAAAAAGAACATCTGTGTCCCACAAAATTTCATTAGGGTAGGGGATTCTACCAGTTAGGAAAAGAAGTGATTACATTGCCTGGATTTAGTTTCCAAATACAAATATTTGATTGGGATGTAGGTCATTAGTGAAGAGACTGATAGATTCAAAAATCCAGAAAAAAAAATACTCTTCGAAGTGTGAAAGAAAGATGAGAGAGAAAAAGGGGAATAAAGTGGTATTACGGCTTAAAATTTTTATGTATCTTTATAATGTATATAGATTTTTCTCCTTAAATACCGGGGGCTATAGCCATAGTCATGCACCAGAGGTAACAGACATCAGTAGCAATTTAATAGGAATAGTTATATCTAGAAAGAAAAATAAAAATTAACCAACAATATTATGTAAAATTTTAAGACAGAATCATAAATCCAAAGCCACTTACAATATCTTATTGCCTAGCAGAAGTCATCATTGTTTATAAAAACATGGCTTCACATAACGGCCATAGTCATTTTAAAAATAATTTGCTAATCACTTGCAGAAAAAGATTTTAAAAAACATACAGCAATGCTATTTCATTAGAAGCTATACCAATATGTGTCATTTTAAGGTATAGGAAACTTGCTCACTCTGGCTCAGTCTGTTTCCATCAGTGGGAAATGACTAACTAGCTCAGCCCCAAGACTAGCTGCATGTTAAATTAAACACACACACACACACACACACACACACACACACACCCCTTCAATTATTACTGTTATCCATATTCCGAACAAAGCTAATTAACTGCATTCAATGTCTATATTTAGTACTGTAATCTTCTTTATTAAACATTTCTTTTAGCAAAGTAAGTGAATGTCACTAAACAATAGTCGTTAGAATTGTTTCAGTCCATTGTCCTCAATTATTTATGAAGTGAATTTTTAAGTCACTTAAGGGATGGGAAAACCAAGGAAGCTTGGGGTTGGTTAGGGCATAAAGAAATGAAACAAAATTGGGAGCAAAACCTGCTGCTTAAATGGAGGTGGGTTGCTTCCTTTGAAGTCCTTGTGAATATTGCTTAGTGTTGCTAATTTAGAACACTCATTAGCATTAAAAAGCTTTAATTAAATGTTTAGTCTCTTGTGGTGGGTACCGCACCACTTTGGAATTTTGTAGGTTGTGCCCTTTGCATTACTTGTAGATGAAGAAGCATAGTCTTCTGCATGATCTACAAGCCCTTAATCCTCTGGCCCCTTGTCTACTTCTCCAGTCTCATCCTTACCAGCCAGCCTATGGCTGATCATTCTCACACCACAGCTAATTGCTTACAGATTCCCAGATACCTCGAGCTTCTTTTACTCTCAGGTTTCCAGAATACTGCTACTGACTTCTCTCTCTCTGCTTCTTTTACTTAACTCTTGCTCTCTCTTCAAACTCACAACAAACACTATCTTTTTTCAGGAAGCCATATTTAATCTCACCAGTTTGGGTTATGTGTTGCTCCTCTACATCATCTTCTGGGATTTTGAACTTAACTCTAATATAACCTTTGGTATTATAACTGAACATTTACTTTAACTACTCTAGTGCCTAGTATAGTTCATATAATAAACACCCTCTAAATATTCAGGGAATAAGTAGATTAAACAATGAATCACAAGTGAAAAAATCTATGAAGTAGGAAATCAGGGAGTCACCCATTCCTTAATAAAATTGTTCAAATACCCTAAATAACTCTCCTATCTTCAAAATTTCCTGTCTAGTTCTTTCCAAACTAGCTATTTGTACTCCTACTTATTATATCAGTATCCTTTTAAAGCCCTCTCATTCGTAAATCATTTAGACATAATTAAATTGACACTAAATTATACTGAACTCATCTGTATATCTGACCTGCAAAATTCATATTCAATTAACATTCGTTTTCCTCTAAAGTATACAGTCTTAAAATGGCACCATACCCACAGTTATCAGCTGGATGCTAATCTACACCAACTGAACAATTCATGTTGAAAAATGGCAGGCGACCCCACAACTTCTCAATTAATTGTCTGTGGCATATATTATTCTCAAAGATTCTACTTAGAAACAGAATTTTGATGTGGGGGAACCTTAAGCCATCAACTAGCCTGAGTAGAACTTAAAGTTCAAGTTCATCAACTTTATCTGCTTCAATAATCAAGATTGTTTTTAGCCTCACAGTCTCAGCACAGTTTGGTTCAGTGATGAGAATGTGAAGACTGGAAGCATGTAAGACTACACAAGCATGGGAAACATGGTGACCAGGCACTGACTCCATCCATCTCCCTCCTGACGTTGTTTAAATTGCTCCAGATAAGCAGGTGTTGATTCTACTTCTCGGTTTCTTTCAACATTCGATAGTTGAACTACTCCACTTTATGGTAAAATATTCCATTTCTGCTTCTTTCTATGGTCAAAATTTAATAAGACTTGGGTAGTAGTTGCAGTTGTCAAACATTTTTCATTGTTTTTCCCATGATGTTCCTGTGAGTTTAAAAGAACTAAATGCCAGTCTGAGTTTCTATGTACATGTGGAGAAATGATTGTTTTAAAATCATTATAATTACAAAAGTAATTAAAAGAAAGAACTACTCTCTTCTCCTAATTTTACAGTAAATCTTTGAGAGTTAAGTTAAGAGTTACTTTTTCACATAGAAAGATGCAGGTCTTTGCTAGACACTTTTAGGGGTTAAGACTTGTGAAATGTAATGAAACACAGTCTTCTGACTACTTCAAAAAGATACTATAAAATTTTGATAAAGATCAATCAAGTGCCACACTAATAATGTATTGGGATATTATCATAAATATGGTGAGGGCCATTTTTCTCCTAATTAGGTAAATAGAGAATGGACACCGAAGTTGTGGACACTTAGTCATTTACCAGCTTTGAGACTCTGGAATGTCACTTAAACTGAGCATCAGTTTTCTTGTTCATAAAATAGAGAAAGTAATACCTTGCAGGTTGGCTGTGAGCATTAATAACAATCTATGAAACTCTTACAATGCCTAGCATATATTACGCTTCAATGCATAATAGTCATTATTATTACTGGTAACTTAATATTTTATTTAAGTCTGTATTACTAGGTCCCCTGCATTATAATTGCCTACTGATATTAAAAAAAAAAGTTACTAAGTTACAACCACAGATCCCAATATAGAATATTAGGAACTTAGACCTAAGACTTTGAATTTTTAAGAAACTTCATTAAAGAATGATTTTTAATTATCTTATTAACTTATCAACTGATTATTGCCATATTGAAGGATACAACTCAGTTTTAACAAAATGAATAGAGTACGTGTGATTACAATGTGATTGCGACATCTGAACTTTCTACTTAATCTTATGGTATCATGCTTACCATTTTATATAGCCTCACAGTGTTTCGATTAATATGATCATTTGTATGCTCAGGAATCCATTGTGTAGACTAACCTTTTCTGAGCTGATAAATTGTATCTTCGGCACTTAGTAAATCACATTATAATGAACTATTTTTAAAAATTGTTAGAAGATGGTTGTAATATATTAACCTATACTATGCTAGAACTAACATCAAAGGAAAGGGGGGAAAAGCTTTGCTAGTGTTTTTTGGCCTGCTTTTTATATGTTTCCAAGGTGTACTTTTAACCTACATACTTTGTACAACTGATCCAGGTACCACAATGAAAGTATAAAGTCCTCAGTGTGTAGCATGCTAAATATTTTAGACTGCTCTTTTCTGGGACCCAGGGGCATCAATTTAACAGAGGTGCATTTGGAACAACTAATATCCATCTATCTTGTGGCAGTGGAAGTCTTCATCAGCTTCATTGGGTGGGAGGAACTCAGTTGTGAGAACTGAACAGAATTATCCAACATTTTATAGACCCTTTCATAATGAAATCTAGAAAGCAATTATCCATTAGCACATCTGCACTGGCCCTGGGAAAAAAAAAATAAACAGTTAACATTAATGAAATTGTAAGCATTGATTAATCATTCCTTTTGGAATCATTCCTTTTGGTTCTAATAGCCAGGAAGAAGTTTGCCATCACCCAATTTAATAAGGGGCTCCTCCCATGCTGGTTTTACTATTATAATTATTAATTTTCACACCTGTGATTGTTTGCATCAGCTAACTTCAGCTTCAACTGGCTGAGCCCTCAGAGGCAATTGCATCTAAGAGTGCTCAGCTGAATGTACAATTAGCCTTTTGTCAGGAAACTGCAGTGCACAGATCATATGTTAATACAAGGAAATCTGGACGTTTCTCTCCTAATGCTCATCAAGCCTTAAAGGTCAGCAGGGAGTTCAGGAAGTTTCTAACACCATTCCTTTCTCTCCAATTAACTTCAGTTCTAAAGTATCCAAGGGGATCGAGAGTATTAATTTTAAAGTATTCTAAGTGAAATGGGGTTTTACGAGGCCAAACACAGATCAAATTCATTTCAACCTATTTCCAGCCAAGCAGGATAATACAAAAGGTTAAGTATCCCAGGTTTTGGTCATGCCAGGATATTACTACCAGTTTTTTGAATAGAAATGTGTGATCTAAAAGTGATCTTTGAGATTATCTCAAATAATTCAATTAAACTGACCTTTGTTGAACTGCTCGTTTGACAGCTAAGTAAAAATTGAAGTCCAAAGAGAATGAATTATTTGTCCAAAACTCTATAATTAGAACCCCACAGTCCATATTCTTATCTAGTAGTACTCCTTGTAAACCATACGTTTACCTTACTAAGTCCTATCTAAGTGGTAGAAGCTGTACTTTTGTAAATTGCCTCTACGTTACAGAATATTGAAGAAAATTCCCTGGATTTTTCTCCCACTGTCTCCAGGCTTTGTACAATGTATTATTGGATTTCAATGATCTGTTAGGAAATGCTATGAATGAAATTCCCTGGTAGCTCCCAAGGGCTGCAGAACACCTGTGGTATTCTGGAACTTTTCTGGACTCAAAACCAACTCTTGTGAGATTTAGGAATTATATGTGTATGTTTAATGCTATTATCTTGTCAAAGGAGGGATAATAAATTCAGTTAAATAATCACAAATGAATGCACATAATAAAATTAAGATTTAACTTAGTTAAAACGGCTCTACATGGGACTTCAAAAAACATTTTTTTAAATAAAAACATATGGCACAATAAGAGGGCTGTTTATTTACCTCAGCGTATTTTGCACAAGAAGCCTGAGAATTCTTATTAAAGTTCCTCCTTAGGATAACACATTGTAATCAGAAAATGTTTAAATGCAAGTCAAAAATATATGGACATTACTAACTATTTGCATATAAATATGAATTAGCACCATATTAGCTAAGAGAAATCTTGGATCAAATGACTTCAAGGGTTGACGTTCAGAAAAGATGTGACATAGTCTAAAGAAAAAAAAAAGTAGTCTGGAACAGTGGAAATTTTAGAAGACTCATGGAGTCATGCACCATATTAGGGACTCCCGACCACTTTGAAGGTCATGATAGGCAAGAGTAAGAAGGCAAAGATACCTGTGAAGCAAAGGGAAAGGTACTGCTTTACTTCCACAACTTTCTCTAGAGTCCAGCATGAATGGCTCTCACAGAAATAGTATCATGATTCAAACATAGTTCTGGTAACTAAAATGGCAAATGTATATCTTATCATGATAATTAAGTCAGGTCATTAATGGCATCTATATGTGTTTATCCAAAAAAGGAGGAACCCCTGCATCACATATTCCATCAAAGGTCTATTATTTTTTTCTTCTGTCTCCAGGGTTGGTGGTATTAGGTGGCCAATCTCTTCATATCAGTAAAGGTAGTAAGTTGTCCCATGGGTTTTCAACACATTTTCATTTTTCATAAAAATGCCCATAAATATAAATTCTAATGCAGATTTTCTCATTCTGTTCAACCCATCTTACCCCATGTCTTTGATCCCACTTAAAATGAGAGCTATGTGCCTTACTTTGGCAGACAAGGCTCTGCCTGATAGATCCATGCCTACCACCAATTTAAAGTTGGCTCTTGTTACTTTCTGTTTATCAAGATAGCTTAATTTCTTCATAGCACTTATGAAACTACCTGATACTTCCTATTGATTTATTTGCTCACTGTCACCCTACAGACATCAGTGAAGACTCTGCCAGCAAAGATCTTGTCCATTCTGTCCACTGCTGACTCTGCAAGACCTACTATATATCTGGCATATAAAGGGCTCAATAAATATTTTTAAAATAAATTAACCATTTGCCTTGTCCAAGCACAGTGTCTAACACTTAATAAGAGTACATAAATTTGCACTGACTGGATTGATTGGTTTGCATCAGAATTCTTTAAACTAATCACTCTTCCCAATTTAGTTTCACCTTGGGGGTAGAGAATCCTTTCACATTTCTTAAGAAAACATATTAAACCTCATGTACAGTTTTCTCTGGTTCTTTTTCAGTGCTTTTTAAAAATTTTTAAATGTTTACTTACTTTTTCAGAGAGAGAGAGACAGAAAGAGAGAGAGAGCAAGAGCCAGGGAAGGCCAGAGAGAGAGGAAGAGAGAAGTCCCAACCAGTCTCAACTGTCAGCCCAGAGCCTGATGTGGGGCTCAATCTCACGAATCCTGAGATCATGACCTGAGCTGAAAGCAAGAGTCAGATTTTTAACCGACTAAGCCACCCAGGCGTCCCTCAGTGTTTTTATTTGTATAGAGAAAGAAACATGGACTTAAAGTCAATCAGACCTGGGTTCAAATTCACAAATTAATATGTGAACATAGACAATTTACTTAAAGTATTTGTGGGATGTCTCTAAGACCCACTTCCCATATTTGAAAAATTGGAACAATAAGAGTTAGTATGAAAATTAAGAATACAAGCCAATAATAAGCACCCCATAAATTGATGATTATAGATAATTAAAATGATAAGCATAATAATAATAATAATAATGCTGTTTTAAAACAGATATTTTTAGAAAGGTCTTCTTAAGGTGAAACAGAACACTTCATAAATTCACCTGAAGTGAATTTATTTGTTTTTGAAATAGTTCAAAAAGTTCACTTTTCCTAATTAAGTTCATTATTTTCCTATTGGCTCCTTGACCTTTCTCTATTAAATTTATTTCTACTCAGCTATTTTTATCCATCATCTTTTAAAATGTACATTATTTTTAAGTCAAAATATATTTGACATATAACATTATATAATTTTAAACCATACAGCATGTTGATTTGATATATTTATTATTTTTATATGAGAGAGGATTGTTTATTTTATTTTAATAGAAATCTACCATTTATACTTATCCTTCCTTATCTCCAAACCACTAATTTGCTCCTTTAAAAAAATACATTCCTTGGGGTGCCTGGGTGGCTCAATCAGTTAAGCATTCAACTCTTGGTTTTGGCTCAGGTGATGATCTCAAGGTTTGTGAGTTCCCGCACTCCCCACCAAACCATTGGGCTCTGCACTCACAGTGCAGAGCCTGTGTGGAATTCTCCCTCTCTCCCTCTCTCTCTACCTCCCCACTCTCTCTCAAAATAAATAAATAAATAAACTTAAAACAATACATTCCTCAAATGTGCCATATTTTGTGCTTCCTCAGTGTCTTTGCACATGCTATTCTCTAAGTTGGGCATCTCCCTAGCCCCTGCCACCATTCCACTTTAGCTACCTCTGCCCACCCTTGATAGCTCAGTGAAATTTTCACTTGCACAAGAGAGACTGCCTATACTTCCAGGCCAAGTTTTCCTGTTGTATGCTTTTTTTCATACCTTCTATTTTCCTTTCATAGACCTTTCACAGTTTGTAACTGCTATACTGAATGACTGTCAGATTAATACGTGTCTCCTTCCACTCTGTAAGATCTCTGAGAGCCGGGGTCGTATCTATCTGTTAAGCCCACTGCATGGCACACAGTAGACAGAAGATTCTCAGTAAATTACTTGTTGAATAAATGGGGGGGGGGGAGGGGAAAGACCAAATCGTTCTGAATTGTATTTCTGTGAATTTCTGGCCATTGTTCCTATCTTAACATCACCCATTCTCTTACCTGGGTTTCCATGAAAGCAGTGATGAAGAAAAAGATTTTCACAGTTGGCCCTACTAAAAGCTCTTTTCATATGGTAATTGGCTAACTTTCTGCCTGGAGTTGCCATCTCCCCTTCTGCCCCCAGCTGGACTAGGTTTGTTTGTTTGCCTCTCTCTTCCTCTACTTTGTTCCTCTGCCTCACACCAGTTCAAGATCCTCCCTTCAGAAGCAGCCTTTCTCATTCCTGTGGCTCCTTCCAGCCAACATTCTGGTTCTCTTCCACCCATATGCCTGTTGCTTTCACATTCCTGCTCACCTCTGTTCTGTATCTCAGGAAGACTGATTCATTCAGGCTGTGTTCGCCAAGGTCTGCAGCTTCCAGACAGGGTTGTTCAGTGAAACTGGAGAACAGGAGAAAGAAGGAAACCAGGGCCCTTCTCCCCACGTCTCTCTATTCTGCATGGGGTTTCCAGCACGGGCTTTGCCTCCTTCATATTTTTGGCTTCCATCAAATGGACACCAGCATGATTCTGGTTCTCACTAGGTATCCCTGACTCTGCACTCCAATCCTTCATAATGTCAGGTGCCAAAAGGAATTACCTCCTCATGGCCCCTGGAACACCACCCCCTCCCTTGTTCCTCCAGTCTCAAAGGCAGTAGCAATTCCAAGGGAAGCTACTGTCTGGCTTCCTTGTAATCCTCTGGCCTTTCTGTAATTTCAACAGTCCTATAACTAGCTACCTCATTAGGTTTCCTCTATTAGTGCTTCCCAAACTTTCTGGCTTTAGGATTCCTCAACATTCTTAAATATCATTGGTGATACTGTGATTTATAATAAGAAATATATATTCTTGGCACAGAGGAAGAAAAAGAAATAAAAAGATTTTCATGCAAATAGTTTGTGATTATGTGCCTGAGTTACGTATGAGGTTTAGGAGGAGTAAACAAGAAATGTGAAAAAGTTTGTACAAACATGTTTCATCAGTTTGATAACTGCTATCATGACCAGTGTTCACATCCCAAGATTATGTGCGAAATGTTATGAGATGTAGCTTACAACCCTCAAATTAGGATCAAAGGAATAATGTTGATCCTTTGACTTTTGACCTGCATTGGCCAAGATTGGCTCCACAGGCATTAAGTGCTCTGTATTTTCTGGTTGCCCACCAGATGGTTCCAACAGGATGTTCACTAACATACGAAACTCATAGTACAGCCTCAGAAAATCTGGAGTGAAGCGTGTGGAGAGGGGTCAGGTTGATGTATTGTCAGGTAGCAGCTGCACAAAGCTGCCTACGTCTGCATGGAACTGGCTGCTTTATGAATGTAAGAGTGTGGCTCAGAGGGCATGAAGTTGTGTCACATCAATTCTCTTCATACAAGGCCCAGTTCAACCTCTGTCCAGCTAAGCTTGTACACAGTCTCTGTTGATTAATGTTAGTATTTAATCTGTCAGTTGTTCACTCATGTCAAGATAATACATATTCCAAGCTGGTCATAAACAATCATGTCCTGTGAGGAAAAGACAGCAGTCTTATATAAATTAGAATATATGGCATTGTTTGATTTTGCCTTCATATAAAGATCATCATTCTGCCATGAAAAGAATGATTGGTTCAACCTATTTTTTTGTTTGTTTGTTTGTTCACAAGGACTTTTTCTTTACATGTCCAGCTCCTTAAGTTATTAAATTAGATCAGAAAATCAGAGGTTTGGAGACACCTGGGTGGCTCAGTTGGTTAAGCATTGACTTGGCTCGGGTCATGATGTCACAGTTCCTGAGTTGGAGCTCTGCGTCGGGCTCTCTGCTGTCAGGGTAAGCATGCTTCAGATTCTCTGGCTCCCTCTCTCCCTGCCTGTCACCCTAAACTGAATTCATGCTCTGGCTCTTTCTCTCTCTTTCTCTCTCTCAAAAATTAATTAAATATTTAACAACAACAAAAAAGAATGTCACAGGTTTTGGTATATGATTGGATTCTTCTAAGATACTTCCTTCTTAATTATTTTTTTTTTTGTGAACCTAACTTTTGCTTTGAGATTTGGGGAATTTTTCTTTTTGTTTTTCTTTTTCTACCTGCCTACTGCAAACCAGAGTATTTAGCTTATCTTATTAATGTCTTTCGTATTCATAATATAGAGATGTTCAGTCCTAAGATATATGAATGCTGTATTACTTATGTGGCATATTTGTGGAAGCATTCCTTTTAGTAGGGCAAGTGTAAAAGTGTCAAACTACAAAAAATTAGTAACAAAATTGTAAGAAAGCCTACCCACAGTTCTGTTCCAAAAACACATTCTTATGTCATAATATTTTTGGAATTTCAGTTTGGTAAAAAGCAACGGTTTCCTAATAAACATTATTAGTCCTACAATCATGGTTTCAGACTGGAAATTAGACTTTGTTTTGTTTGTTTGTTTAATCCTACTCTAGTCTCTCTTCACATGAGCTACCAGCCCATGCAACATTTTGAATTTTCTAAAACCCCACATTTTAAAAACCATCTGTTCTAATTATTGTTGCATATATGATTCAAAATCAGGCCTATAATTGACTAATTGCAGTCACAGTTACTGGGCTGAGAGACCCTTTAGTAAAGGGGAAAAGAGAAGGCAATAATAAGCCTTTCAATTAAACTTAATGTCCTCCTTCTCCCATGGTTTTTGGATTTTTTCCCCCAGTTGAACTCAAACTGTATATATAATTTTGAATTCTATTTTATTTCTGAGTTATGTCTTAATAATATAACTTTGAAAAAACTCAGTTTTGTACATTTATATTTACTTAAGCAGCCAAAATCACTAATCAGGCACCTACTCACTAGAACACACACACACGCACACACACACACACACACACACACACACATATTTGGAAAATAAATTGAAGACATGGGAATTTATACCAGTCAGGAATTTATACTATTATATTATATTAAACAAGGTTACAAATATTGGTAAGTTAGGAGGGAAATATCACTGGTTGAATTTAAGACACTATTAAACATTGTATCTAATTATAAAAGGGCACTTGGTACTCTCAAACAGCAAAATCTCTGCTGCATTTAAAAAGCATACATTTGGCCACAAACTAACACACCTTAATATGTAGATGTAAATTTCAGTACCTCCGTAGCTCTTTCCAACTAGTAACTGTAGGCTCTCAGTTTAATTTCCAGATTCCCTACTCTCTTAATATCTTTGGGAGCCCACAAGTAGTATCTCATCTGTAATGTTTAAAATGCCCTCTTGTGTTTATCTTTTGGCTGTTACTCAAACTTTCTATAGCTTTAAAACTGCAGGCCTTTTTATTTTTTTAATTCTAGATAGGGTCTTGATCCCTATCTAGATGGGTTATGGAATAAATTCAAGTGGCCTAATATACATGTAATTAGTGTTCTAGAAGGTGGGAAGACAGGGAAGAGAGAAAATATTTGAAGAAATAATGGCCAAAATTTTCTCAAAGGTGATGAACAAAATAAACCCATGGATATAAGATCCTCAATGAACCCCAACATATTTGAAGAATACATCATAATTAAATTTCTCAACACCATTGATAAAGAGATAATCTTAAAAACAGCTCAGGGAAAAAAAGGCATTTTATGTACAGAGAACTAAACAAAGATCAGGATAACAGCAGATGTATTCTTGGAAAAATGCAATTGAGAAAATACTAGGGTAAAGACTCTAATGTTGACAGAAAAAAGGACTCTCAATCCAGAATACATACCCAGCAAAATATCTTCTAAAAAGAAGGTAAAATTTAGACTTTTTCAGATATTTAAAGCTAAAAAAAATCATCACCAGCAGATTCACGCTACACCAAAAGTTAGGAGAAGTTCATTAGGCAGAAGGAACATGATGACAGATGGCAATAAGAATCTACACAGATATAAAGAACACTGCAAATGATCACTATATGAGTAAATCTATAGCATTTTCTTAGCATTTAATATATTTGAAGCATATTTGATTGTTTAAGCAAAATATTAACAATGTAGTATGTGGCTTATAATGTATATAGAAATAAAATGCAGGATAACCATAGCACAAAGTCCCAAAGAGAAGAAATTGAGATTTAGTGTTTTAAAAGTTCTTATAATACATGTGTGGTGGTATAATAATACTTAAAGGTGGACTGTTATAAGTTAAAGCTCTATACTATAAACTCTAAAGCAACCACAATAAAAGAAAACACAAAGATGTAGCAATAAGTTAACAAAGGAGATAAAAAATAGGGAGATGTTGGTAAAAGGGCATAAACTTTTAGCTGTAAGATTAATAAGCTGACTTATTAATCATGGTGACTATACTTGATAACACCACATTATATAATCAAAGCTTGTTGAGAATAGAACTGAAATGTTCTCTCACATACACAGACACAGATAAATATGTGAGGTGATGGATATGTTAACTAACTAGATGGAAGGAATCCTTGTACAAGGTACCTGTATGTACATGTATCTTGTACAAGGGGTACATAATGTACCCCTTAAGTATCTTACAATTTATATGTCATTATACCTCAACAAAGCTAGAATAAGTAATAAAATACTTAATTGAGGACAATAAGATAGAAAGATGGAAAAGAAAACAGAAAACAAGACTCACAGAAAAAATAAGTGGAATATTTAAAATTAAATATATTAATATGTAAATAGTCTAAGCACTCCATGTAAAAAAAAGCAGACATTATCAGGCAGGATAAAATAGCAACACCCAATTATATGCTACCTTCAATAAGTGCATTTAAAATATAAACACAAAAATAGGCATAAAGTAAAAAGATGGAAATATAATGATAGCACTAATGAAAAGGAAGTTGGAGTGATAATATTAATATCATATAAAGTAAATTTCAGAGCAAAGATGATTATAAATGCCAAAAAGATCATTTCATAATGATTAAAGGGGAAATTCACCAGGACATAACATTCCTAAATGTTTGTGCATAAAAAAATCAGAATCTGAAAATACATAAAGCGAAACTGATAAAACTGCAAGGAGAAATACATAAATCCACAATTATAACTGGAGATCGCAATATTCCTCTCTCAGTAAAAGAACAAAAAGTAGTAAATATGCAAGGAATGAGTAGATATGAACAAAATTATCAACCAATTTGACCTCATTATATGTATAGCTCTTACCACCTAACAATAGTAGAATAAACATTCATTCCAAGAACATTTAACAAGACAGGCCATATTCTATAAAATACGTAAAGACCATAAAACCAGTTAAAAGGACATGAGGATTCAGATCATACAAAATATGTTCTCTGAGCAAAGTGGAATTATAAGTCAATAATAGAAAGCTTTCTAGAAAACATTCAAATATTGGGAAATTAGCACATTTCTGAATAAACCATGGTTGAAAGAAAAAAAAAGATAAATCACTATGTATTTTGAGCTGAACAAAAATGAAAACCACAACATATCAAAATGTGTTGGATACTTAAAGCAATATTTGCAGAAAGTTTTTATTGTAAAAGAAGAAATGTCTCCATATTGTGACAGATGTTGACTACACTTAAAGTGACTGAATAATCTATAGAATTGTTGAATCATTACGTTGTACACCTGAAACTGACATAACACTATATGTTAATTATACTTCAACTAAAAAAAAAGAAGACTCTAGAACACTTATCAAAAATAGAGAAAGGGCTCAAATAGATAAAATCATGAATAAAGTGGAGAGATAACAACTAACACCACAGAAATACAAACAATTATAAGAGAATTCTATGAAAAATTATATGCCAACAAACTGGGCAATCTGGAAGACATGGACAAATTCCTAGAAACATAAACTACCAAAACTGAAACAGAAAAAAAAATAGAAAATTTGAACATACCCATACCAGCAAAGATATTGAACCAGTAATGAAAAATCTCCCAACAAACAAGAGTCTTCAGCCAGATGGCTTCCCAAGGGAATTCTACCAGACATTTAAGGAAGAACTAATACCTATTCTTCTCAAAATGTCCCAAAATATAGAAATGGAAGGAAAACTTCCAAAACCAGACAAAGACCTCACTAAAAAGGAGTATTACAGGCCAATGTCCCTAATGAAACTGGATGTAAAGAAAAACTCAACAAGATACTAGAAAATCAAATTCCACAATACATTAAAAGAATTATTCACCATGATCAAATGGGATTTATTCCTGGGATGCAGGGCTGGTTCAATATTTGCAAACCAATCAATGTGAAACACCACATTAATAAAGAGGATTAAGAACCATATGATCCTTTCAATAGAGGCAGAAAAGGCATTTGAGAAAACAGAGCATCCATTCTTGATAAAAACCCTCAATAAAGTAGGTATAGAAGCAACATACCTCAACATTATAAAGACCATGTATGAAAGATGTACAGCTAATATCATCCCCAATAGGGAAAAACTGAGAGCCTTTCCCCTACAGTAAGGAACAAGACAAGGATGTCCCCTGTCACCATTACTATTTAACATAGTACTGGAAAACTTAGCCTCAGCAATCAGGCAATAGATACAAATAAAGGGCATATAAATTGGCAAGAAAGAAGTCAAACTTTTACTACTTGCAGATGACTTGATACACCATGTAGAAAACCTGAAAGACTCCATCAAAAAATTTCTAGAACTAATACATGAATTTAGCAAAGTCACAGGATATAAAATCAATGTGCAGAAACCTGTTGCGTGTCTATACACCAATAATGAAGCAGCAGAAAAAGAAATCAAGGAACAGGTATTTATCAAATGATACAAAAATACAGATTTGAAGGGGTACATGCACCCCAACGTTTATGGTAGCATTATCCACAATAGTCAAACTATGGAGAGAGCCCAAAAGTCCATCAACTGATGAATGAATAAAGAAGATGTGGTGTATGTATAAAATGGAATATTATTCAGCCATCAAAAAGAGTGAAACCTTAACATTTGCAAAGACATGGATGGAGCTACAATGTATAATGCTAGTGAAATAAGTCAATCAGAGAAAGAAAAATACAATATGATTTCACTCATATGTAGAATTTAAGAAACAAAACAGATGAACATATGGGAAGGGAGGGGATAGAGAAGGGAGATAAATAAACCACAAGAGACTCTTAATAATAGAGAACAAACTGAGGGTTGATGGCTGGAGTGGGTGGGACACGAGCTAGATGGGTGATGGGTATTAAAGAGGGCACTTGTTGTGATGAGCACTGAGTATAGTATGTAAGTGATTAATCACTGAATTCGATTCCTGAAACCAATATTGCACTGTACGTTAACTAAAATCTAAATTAAAAGAGGAGGAGGAGGAGGAGGAGAGAAAGGGGACAGGGAAGTGGAAAGGGAAGGAGAAGGAGAAAAAGGAGAAGGAGGAGAAGGAGAAGAGGAAGAAGAAAGGTCTCAAGTCAATGAACTCAGTCAGCTTTCATATTAACACTAGGAAACAAGGAGGAAATTACACCCCAAGTAAGCAGAAAAAAGAAAACAATAAATAAAACACAGAATGGAAAATAATGAGTGGAAACAAAAAGAAAAAAGAAAATTAATGTAACCAAAGCTTTTTTTTAAAATAAAATCAATAAAATTTATTAATTAACAATAAAACTATTAAAGATAAAAAGAAAGGCAAAAATTACTATCACCAAGAATGAGAGAAGTAACATTACTAAATATTCCACATAAACAAGGAAAATCAGGAAGTATGGTGGACAATTTTAAGCCAATAAGTTCAACAATGTAGGTGAAATGGACCAATTCCTTGGGAGATAAAAATTACTAAACTCACTCAATGAGAAATAGATAACTTGAGTACCCCATTTCTATTAAAGATATTGAATTTGTAGTTAAAAACTTTCCCACAGAGAAAAATCCAGACCCAGATATCTTCACTTGTAAATTGTGCTCAACATTTAAGGAAGAAACAATACCAGCTCTACATAAAAACAAACAAACAAACAAACAAACAAAAAACTTAGACACAGAGATATGCATACACACAGGGAAAATGCCATATGGACATGAAGGCAGACACTGAGCAATACGTCTAAAAGACAAAGAATTTCTGGAAACTACCAGAAGCTAAGAAGAGAGCAGGAAGGATTTTTCCCTAGAGTCTCTGGAGAGAGCATGACCTTGATGACACGCTGATGTCATACATCTGGTCTTCAGAAGTGGGGAAGGATAAGTATATTGTTTTAAGGCACCCATTTTGTTGGAAAGTATTACTGTAGCCCTAGGATATTAGTACTGATCCCAATATGCATTTTTGTAAAAATTGGCAAGTTGATTCTGAAATTCATATGGATAGTCAAAAAATTTTAATTATCTGAAAGAACTTTGGAAAAGAAGAACAAAATTTGAGGACAAATACTACCTGACTCTTCAGGTATCATATAATCTAGCCATTCCATTTTTAGATACAAAGACTTATAAACCAATGTCCATATCCCCTAACTGGAATCAACTTCAATGTCCACCCTTAAGTGAATATATAAATGTATTTTGATATATCTGTGCTATGGAACTCTATTCAACAATTAAAAAGGAACAAACTATCAATTAATGGATGGATTTCAAAATAATTTTTGTGAGTAAAAAAAGCCAGACCCACCCCCATCCAGTAAAAAAAAAATGGAAAAAAGGAAAAGTATACATTGTGTGATTCTATTTATATAAAATTCTCAAAAATACAAACTGATATATGACAGAAAGAAAATCAATGGTCATCTGTTGCCAGGGGTTGGGTTGGGGTTACAGAATGAGGGAAAGAAGTAACAAAGGTGCACGAGGAAACTTTTGAGATGGATGTATTTATTCATTATTTTGATTTTGGTAATGGTTTCATGAGTATGTACATATGTCAAAACTTACTAACTTTTATAATTTAAATATGGGGAGTTTATTCTATGTCAACTGTACCTCAATAAATATGTTAAAATGAAAGTAGCAACAACCTATACCCAGTATTGTTACTGTATTGATTGAGATTCATTTGGGGTTAGAATCCTTTCTTGTGATGAATGCATACCTTAGGATACCTGAGTCTTTTCCTGATATTTGTATTCTCTCATTCAGATCCCTATCCTCACTCACCAGGCATAGCCATATAAGTCTGAATGCTAAGAATAATTTTGTTCAACATTTGCTACCATCCCATTCCTCATCTCTGCAGGAGGTGCTTCACCATCTTTAAATCTGTGTTGCAATTACTTGTTCTTATTGCTTAATTTATCTACATTGCAGTCTTGAACAAATGCAAATGCCAAAATAATGCCATTGCTTAATGTATTAGACTATTTCTATGTACTTATATGGTTTTTCAAATGTTGTGCTATAACAGTGATAGTTAATATGATACATATGATATGTATATTATATATTATATATAAATATATAATGATACACAAACTATTATATATGCTACCTATGGGTGGTGACAAGATTTTGTATATATATATGTGCGTATGTGTATATGTATATATGCATAAAATTTGTGAGGGCATGGTTTTAACTATTAGGTATTGTTTGAAGTATCAAGTTCATATGAGTTTGCCTGAAAAAAAGTAGTTAGTCAGGAATTATATTAAATTGTGGCTTACATGAATGAAGGGTCTTATTTTTCACTGTAATAAAAAGTTTAAAGGAAAATAGTCAGGAACAGGCATGGTGGCTTTTTGATGACATCAAGCACCAGGTACTCTCTGTACTCTCTGCTCCACCACTTAGCATATGTTTGTTACCTCTCAGTCATGACATGACAATTTTACTTTCAGGCATCATGCCTGTATTAGAATTGAGAAAAGGGGGGGGGGGAAGGACACTAAAAGGCAGATACCAAGTGAGTTGGTCCCTCTTGAAGGACAACCAACAATGCCAACTTATGTATCTCATTAGCGAGGTATATGTCTCTTGGCCATCATTATTTAGAGGGAAAACATGGAAAATGATATTTTGGTGGCAGCAGTTGTGGATTCTATCTTAAAAATATTTATAGCAGAGGGTACAAGTTAGAAAGTCACTAGTATGAGTTTTGCCAACCAAAGTATTGCCAAATGGTTGGAGTTAAAATCTCTCAAAAACTGCACTTGTTCTGTCTCTCAGTGAAAAATAACATTGCCAAAAATCAAAAAATGATTTTATTAGTGATAAAATCATTTGGGTTTCCTAAAAGAAAGATGCATATTTTTAAAATATGGGTAGCTAGATATACATATTATATAATTAAGACAAATTGATTACATACCTCAAAATTCTTGATGTAGTCTTAAACACAGTAATTAAAATTTGAATTTATAGCTATATTTATGACTTTCCTAAGTACATTTGGTTGAGAAAATTTTATACTTGATTTAAGAGATGTGCAACTGAAAGCCAAATGTTTTTAACATCAGTGATTATGACCAGCTGCTTTGGTTTATATCCTGATCCTAATGTCATTAGCAATCTACTAAAAGCAGTTTGATATTATTAAAATCATTAATCATTCAGTATTTTATGGAAGTAACCTTAATTGCAGATTTGGCCATTATAAGCCTCAGAAAAATAGACAAAAAATTCACTCCAACCCTCTAAAGCACAGGAAGTGTCAGATATAAATGTGTTTTTTCAATAAGCATTGAAAATTCTAAGTGGGAGCAGTGAAAAAAGAGAACTCTGTACAAAGAAAGATATATATATATATATATATATATACACACACACACACACACACACACACACACACACACACATCAGGAAGCATTTAGTAGCTACCTATTATTTACCCAGTTGTTTATTAGATGTAATAAATAAAATGGGTAAGATGTAGTACTTACTAATGAAGTATTTACAATTTCGTTTGAGAGATTCAATAAAACATGCAAGGCACTAGAGAGCACAATCATCTTTATATTCATCTTTATATTCAAATGCTAAATTTAGATCACAGAACTTTCCAAATGGAAAAGACTTTTGAAATAAAACTAATCTATTCCCATGATTGGGGAATTTAATGTTGGCTCTTTTAACAACCCCCCAAACAGAGTGCCTGATAAAATACAGATTTATACTACTAATGTCAAAGACCAATGTAGTTGGAGGGCAGGTGGTTGGATGTGGTCTATGAAATAATACAGGGTTCTGGGCTTCTTTAATCTAGATTTTCATCTATCTCTTAGGACCACAAAATCCCTCATTGGATTCTTTGCTTCTAGCTGGTCAAATATAAATGTAGCAGGGTTAGGCCTGGAAAGGGTGTACATTACACAAATGTCATTGATTGTATGTCAGGCCCCATCCAAATGTTTTGTCTGCCTAAAAAGCTCCTGCATTCATCTTGGCCTGGTTGATGCCATCTTATCTTTGAGATCTGAGCTGAATTTCCACTTATTTAAGAAAACTGTCCATGACAAACCTTAACTAAAACAAATTATCTCTTTTAGACACTTACATCAAGGAAAACATGATGTTGGTAGAACTGCCCCCCAAAATAATTTTAGATTATCTGATTCAGGTCTGAACCCCTTACTTTAGTCTAAGATAATGTAGATAAGGATTGTTGGTTTTTGTTTAACATGTTATCCATAGGTCTTAACATCACACCTGGCCTAAGGAAGAATTAAAAAGAATCTGTTGAAAGAATGAACAAATACATAAATAAATCCATGAAGTAAAATCTCTGTGGATGCATGTTGATCAAATGGTGAAACTGAAGCCCACTAATACTCAGTTTCAGTCTGGTTGCCTTTCCATATGCTTTTAGTGGGTTCTGTATATAGACTGAAATCTGTCTTTATGGCCCTATAAACTTTAGGCCCTATGAACTTTAGGTCACTGAATCCATATAAATATTAATTTATAGATGTTGAAATAAAATAGACAAATTGTATATAGTACGATTTATTTTAGTACTGTGTTATTTATTTTATTTTAAAATCTATAAATTAATATATAGATGGATATTAGTATATAATAATAATAATATATAATAATAAATAATATTAAAAAGAATAAATAGTACTTTAGTGAAGTGGATAGTATATAGTAATATTATATTACTGAGTTTAGCACAGGCATGATGCCTGGAGGTAAAGTAGTCTCCCCATGACTGGGAGGTAATAAACATATGCTAAGTGGTGGAGCAGAAAGTGCCTGGTGTCTGATGGCATCTTGAAGCCACCATTCTTCTTCCTGACTATCATTCTTTGAACTTTTTATTATATTGAAAATAAGATTTCATTCATTTAAACCACAACATAATATAATTCTTGATTAACCATTTTTTTCAGATAAATTCATACGAACTTGATTCTTCAAAATGTAGACCTAATGGCTGAAACTACACCGCCACAAATCATATATATATATATATATATATATATATATATATATATGTGTGTGTGTGTGTGTGTGTGTGTATACACACACACATATACACACATACATATATATACATGTTATATATATATATATATATTACATATATATGATCTTGTCACCATTCATAGGTAGTTAAATGTATAGCTGTAGGCATATTTCTTCAGTAAGAAATTTAGTTGCCAATGGAGTGAAAACAGGAACAGTAGAACTCAAGTAAAAGCATCCTGTTTTTATAATCACATTATTATATCTCAGGGATTTTCTTTTTCTTTGATTTAGAAGAAAAGTACAGAAAAGAAAATTGTATACTGAATCTTCTTTCAAAGCAAGTAGGAAATAGCAATAAGATGTTGGGAGGCCTTGTCAGTAAGTATATAGATCTTCATGACAAATTTCTTCTTAGCAAAAGGAAACACCAAAAGGCATAGTGGCTTTGTGCAATTCCTCAGCCCCTACCTGAGTCTTTCTAAATTCAAACAAAATCAACTTTTGTTTGGAAGAACTGATATCTCTGCAATGTGTTATCCTAGATACTTACTGTAAAGGAGATAAAGATAACTGAATCTCAATCTATGCCATCACATTGCTTACACTCTAAACAGAAAATACAAGATAAGCAAAATAATGTCATATGATGATTTGAGCATAGGTTTCACATACAATCACTTAAAATCCTATGCATAATCTAATATTTGTCTTGCATTTAGTAGATTTTCAGTAAGTATTTATATGTTAAATAATACAGGTAGAAACAAATTGCTCTGGAAAAGCAGAATAGGGTGCAATTAATTTTGTTTGAAGGATAAGGGATCACTAATACTTGGATATTTGAATTGAATTTGGATAAGCATGACATTGATAATTAGAGACCGTTTTAAGGAGTGGTGGAGAACTGGGTTAAGGGCATTTTAGACATGAGCAAAGTGAGAAAGATTTCAAAAAATGAATAGTATATTGCAAGAATAACCAATAGTCCACCGGAGCTAGGAATCAAGGCACATGGAGAGATGAGAATTTAATGATAGGATGAAGAAAGTTCATACAGGATTCTGACTCTCCTGCATGGAGTTTACATATTATTCTCTAGACAGGGAAAAACTATTCAGTTTTTTAAAACAGAAGAGGGACTTGATCCTATTTGGGTTTGGAAATGTATTCTTGGACAACGTAAGAATCAGTTGAAGACACTGAAACTTAAATGCATGGGGCTTGATCATCTATAAGAATGGCCTTTTGTAGCAACGTGGATGGAACTGGAGAGTGTGATGCTAAGTGAAATAGGCCATACAGAGAAAGACAGATACCATATGGTTTCACTCTTATGTGGATCCTGAGAAACTTAATAGGAACCCATGGGGGAGGGGAAGGAAAAAAAAAAAAAAAGGACGTTAGAGTGGGAGAGAGCCAAAGCATAAGAGACTGTTAAAAACTGAGAACAAACTGAGGGTTGATGGGGGGTGGGAGGGAGGAGAGGGTGGGTGATGGGTATTGAGGAGGGCACCTTTTGGGATGAGCACTGGGTGTTGTATGGAAACCAATTTGTCAATAAATTTCATATATATAAAAAAAAAAAAGAAAAAAAAAAGAATGTCTAGGCAGAGCCATTAAGAACTAGATAGAAGGTTCTATAATCAAAATAATGAATAAAAGGTGAACATGTTAAACAACAATACTGGAAATCTTAAAACTCTGGCAAACAATCAATGGGTGGTAAGAGATGAATGGTAAATTTGAGATGTAACTTAGCTAGAAAGATGAGAAGATGAGACTTGACTGACTAACCTAAAGAATACAAAAGAAGATAAAAATGTTGAAGGGACAATAATGAGTTTAGTTTTAGCCCATATGGTGTCTGAAGTGCCAGTAGTATGTTTATATAAGTGCTCAGTAGAGAAGCTTGCTCTGCATTGCTTGTTGTTAGGAATTCCAATTAAAATGATATTTTTATTGAACCCTGTATTTTTAGAAGGTAAAATTTCTAATGATAACTATAATGATCACAGTGTAGCCACTGTGCATGTGAAATAATACCTTTTTTACATAATAGTTTACAAAATTTTTATACTCGTATTTCCATTTAATCCTCAAAATAACTATAAGGTCACTAGGGCAAGAGTTATTATCCTAGTCTTTCAAACGAGTCAACAAAGAGTAAGAAAATTAAAATCACTTATCCAAGGACAGACAGTTGAGTGTATGGTGAAGCTGCATGGAATGCAAATCTTTCATTTTACTATTTGGTTTTGTGAACAAAAAGACAAACAGAAAATCCACATACTCCTTTTGGTAATAGCAATAGCATAATGTAATAGAATATATAAACTCCCATCTTGGTAAAGTCACTACTTTATGTATGTGTGTGTGTGTGAACATGTGTATAATGTGTGTGTGTGTGTATTATACATAGTATGTATATTCATATGCATGCATATGCATATATAAATATACATACAAATAAATATTTGTTTCATTTAATTCAACCACAATAATACATCTTTTTTAAAAAAGTTTATTTATTTTGAGAGAGAGTGCAAGTAGGGGAGGGGCAGAAAGAGAAGGACAGAGAATCCCAAGCAGGCTCTGTGCTGTCTGTGTGGAGCCCAACACAGGGCTCAATCCTATAATCCATGAGATCATGACCTGAGCCCAAATCAAGAGTTGGATGCTTAACTGACTGAGCCACCCAGGCACCACTAAAATACATCTTGACAGGCTGAGCCCCGAAAATAATACATCTTGACAGCTGGAGTGAGAATTTGTTTTTCTATCAAGATAGATATTGAGATTTTCCAGTAATGTAAAACTATGCTACAGTTTCCACTAGACTTTTTTCTGTGAAAACATAGTTATTTTATAAAGACATGAAATTATTAGTATTATTTTTAAGAGAACTGACAAATATTTGTATTTTTTAATTTCAATTTCAAATACAGTGAATGTTGATAGATATTTATACACAAAGCAAAAGCTCATTGATGTCCTCAATAAATTTTAAGGGTGTAAAAGTATCCTGAGACCAAAATATATAAGAACTGTTATCATAAAATATCAGATAATTTATATATAGCTGTTGCTCTAAACCTTCATAATAACTTTGTAAAGGTTGAGGCAGTATAGTATGAGTTCATAGGCTCTAAGCCTTGTTCAAACTCCAGAACCATCACTTAACTAGCTATGACATTTAAGCAAGCTATTTAACCCTCCAGTGCCTCATTTTTTTAAACAATACAATGGTAGTAAGATACATAGCTGAGCTACTTCCAATTAATGTAAAAGTTATGTCATGGTATCTCAAGGGCAGGGTGGTGGAAAGAGTCCACCCCAGGTTCAGGCAATAAAAGGATCACTTTCTATAGAGAAAAATCAATAAAAACTTACTAGAAGTCAATTTGTTCTTATTATCACCATGTATCTGTAATTCTAAACAATGTCAGTGATGACATACTCATTCTCCAAAACATCTTTTGTTAGACTAACTTCTTAACAATTGCCCGCACTCAGGGTGGCTGGCTTCAACTGTTCCACTGGTACAGACAACTATAGGCCTTAGATTTGTTGAAGAGCCCTCACAGTTTAAAAGCTCCCATGGGCTCAGTGGTTAGGGCCTCTGTTTCAACTGCATCCCAGCTGAACCTCTGTCTCTGGTCTATTGCACTTCTGCCTTACAGAAGTTGTTCCTGAGAGCACAACTTAATAAACTTTGTGCACACAAAACCATCTCAGAATCTGTTTCCCAGGGAATTTGGCATAAGACAAAGAACTAATCTATAATCTCACCTAGTGAATTTCAGCACCAGAACTCAAACACTGGCAAGTGTAACTTCAGTGCTCCCATAACTGCTTAATTACTACCTTATTTTATGAACACAATTTCTTGGTATCCCCAATTACCACAGACAAAATGATGACAACTGCTTTGGTGAAGCATGCAATCCTAGATTTTCCCTTTGGCCCGATGTCCATCCAAGAGTTTGATCACTAAGGATTAGAGGGACAATTGTAACCTATACTTGGAGACAGTGAGTGGCAACCTTCCCATTGTGGAAAAACTCTGAAACAACTACAAATAAAGAGATTGGAATCTTGTTCAGGGAGTAAATACCGATGTTTCACCTTATCCACAGACCACCTTTCCTTGATTTCCTGTTTTTAAGCTGTATTCTGAGTACCACTTGTCAGACCCATACTGATTTTTGAAAAGAACAAGAGGTTGTACTCTTATAGACCCTTATAGGCCCTACTAAACAACCAGGTAGGCCTTCAAGGAGCCTCATGCAGAAGGTCAGCTTTAATTCTCTTGGTTAAAAGTAATGCATTTTCTTTTTTTTTTTTTTTCAACATTTATTTATTTTTGGGACAGAGAGAGACAGAGCATGAACGGGGGAGGGGCAGAGAGAGAGGGAGACACAGAATCGGAAACAGGCTCCAGGCTCCGAGCCATCAGCCCAGAGCCTGACACGGGGCTCGAACTCACGGACCGCGAGAACGTGACCTGGCTGAAGTCGGACGCTTAACCGACTGCGCCACCCAGGCGCCCCAAGTAACGCATTTTCTAATATTTAAGTGGCCATATTTTACTTTTACCCTCCACAAAATCATAAAGAGGAAAAATTAATACACATAACCACTCCCTAGCCAAGCTCTTTTATTTTCCTTATAATACTTGTCACCACCTGCTATTATTTTTTCAAATTTATTTGCTAATTTGTTTATTGTTTTTCTTGCACCATTAATGTAAACTTCATGAGAGTAAGGAGCTATTCCATCTTCTTTAAGCTGCTAGAACAAGTACCTGACACACAGTGCTCAAAAAATGCTTGTTTACCAAACACATATTTGGACACAAAGGAAGATGCTACAAATTAGAGGGCATCTACATTCTGAGAAACCAGTTAAAGTTGGGAGAAAAGGCCTGTTTTCTCATTTATTTTGTAGTTGACAACTTTTCATTATTTTTTTTTTTTTTTTACTCTCTACCAGACACTGTGCTAGGCACTGGGTTTGAGGTGGCCAAAAAAATGGATAGAATACGTGTCCTGAGAACCTCACTGGAACAGAAGCCAGTTTACTGTGTACACCACATTTGTGCTGGATTATTAGAATTTTGGTGGAAAGAATAGTGGCTAAATATCAATGCTTTTAGGTAACACTTGGCTCTGTGAAAAAAATCAACATATATTGATACCTTAGCCACTGTGTTAAGACTTCTAAATTTTAATCTTGAAATGTACTATGTGACAGAGGTGTTATTATCCACATTTTTCCAAAGGAAAAAAGTTTGAGGTTCATAGAATATAAGTGACTTTTTTATCCTCATATAGTAAGTCTCTGAGGTGCAACTGAAATCCTGAAACCCAGGCCTAACTATAAAACCCATGAATTTCCCAGCCACCTTCAACCTAGGAAAGGAATTTTAAGATACAAAGAGATGAACTGGGAAACTCAATTTCTGAGAAAGTCATTCAAATAAATATGTTAGCAACCACTCCATTATCTTTCAACAAGAAAAAATAAAATCCTGTTAATTTTTACACCACAAGTTTTCATGAAACCCTTATTAGTGATGAAGAGTATAAAATAATTACAGCTTTTGGATGGTTTGGATATTTCTTCAGGTCCCAAGTTGCATTGAACAGATATTACTTTAATACATTATAAAATAAACAGAAATTTCACAAAGGAAGATATACAAATAGTCAATAAACAATGAAAAGGTACTCAACATCATTACTCAACAGGAAAATGCAAATTAAAGCTACCATGAGATACCAGTGCACATGCATCAGAATTGTGAAATTAAAAGGAGAAAGAACCTCAGGGAATTTTCTAGGGTGAGGGTAATGTTCTGTATCTTGATAGATAGTTTTGTTATACCATTATATGCACTTGTCAAAATTCATTAAATGCTATCCTTGTTGTGTATTTCGGTATAGGTAATTTTAAATGAAAAAGTAAGAGAATGTTGAACTCCAGTTAATGATATACATATTGAATGCTTAGGAGTGAAGTATATGTTTGCAACTCAGTTTGAACTGCATTAAGGAATAAAATGGATTGGTGAATGGTAGAGTGATGGATGGATGAGTATGTGTTCACTGTAAAATTCAACTTTTCTAGACATTTTAATATTTTCATAACAAAAGGTTAAAAATATATTATAAGGGTTTTTAAGCCCTCTAATATTGGAATTCTTGCATAAATTCCTTACCATTGAGCCCTCCTAACTGTCCCAGGCAAAATTAATTCCCTACTCTTCTATACAACAAAGAGGCATGGGAATTAGAAGAGAAAACCAAGATTACTTGTTATATATATACTCATTATGTATTTATTGCTTAAATATGTTACTTCAGTTATGAATCAGTGGTGTTGTATTTTGAATTATTCATAAATCAGTCACTGTTGTGGTTATTTTAGTGTCCTGTGGGTATGTTTCAATGGGTATATTTGCATCAGGACATATACTTTTTGAGGACCACACTTATTTGTATTCATTTTCATATCTCTTTCCAACATTTAGTACACTGTTTATATACAATTGGTGCCCAAAAATCATTTCTTAAATAGAAATGAATTTGAGTCATCATCATCCCTATATACTTGCTTTTATTTCACTTTTCCTTTCTTCACAAATATGTTTTTCTATTCAGCCTTTGTAATCATCTGTGATCCTTTCTGAAAATGTAGGGAAATGGATCAGGAGTTTTTTTTATTAAGATGGTAATTTTAGGCGCTCCTGGGTGGCTCAGGTGGTTAAGCAGCCAGTTTTTGATTTCAGCTCAGGTCATGATCTCACAATTTGTGAGTTCAAGCTCTGAATCAGGATCTGCACTAACAGTATGGAGCCTGCTTGGGATTCTCTCTTTCTCTCTCTCTCTCTCTCTCTCTCTCTCTCTCTGCCCCTTCTTTTCTCTCTCAAAATAAATTAAAAAATTAAAAAATAGTATTTTTAACGGCTCCTAAAGAGTTGAAAGGGGTTAAAAAGTGCAAACTTCCAACTATAAATCATGGGTATGTATTGTACAACATAATGGCTGTAGTTAATAATACTGTATATTTGAAAGTTGCTAAGAGAGTAAATCTGAAAAGTTTCCATTACAAGAAAAAAAAATTTGTCACTATGTATAGTGATGGATTTTAACTAGACTTATTGCAGTGATCATTTCACTATATATACAATTAGCAAATCACTAAGCTGTACCACTGAAACTAATACAGGTAATATAAAAGAAGGGAAAAATACAACGTAATCAACCGATTTTACTGTATGAGTTCAAGTCCAATGACCTTTGATGTGAATGTAGGTCAATAAAATGAAGCTGCACAAAACAGAGGGTCTGCGGAAGGTGCACAGGTAAGAAGATTTGTATTGATGAAGGAAATAGGCTTGAATTAAATTTAGAGTCCAATATAGAAAAAAAAGTAACTTGGGGCGCCTGGGTGGCGCAGTCGGTTAAGCGTCCGACTTCAGCCAGGTCACGATCTTGCGGTCCGTGAGTTCGAGCCCCGCGTCGGGCTCTGGGCTGATGGCTCGGAGCCTGGAGCCTGTTTCCGATTCTGTGTCTCCCTCTCTCTCTGCCCCTCCCCCGTTCATGCTCTGTCTCTCTCTGTCCCAAAAATAAATAAAAACGTTGAAAAAAAAATTAAAAAAAAAAAGAAAAAAAAGTAACTTTGAGGTAATTTTTATTGTATTGCTGGAACTCTTGATCACTGCTTGAACTGCATACACTTTTGTTTCATGTGAGAAACCTCATTGCAGAGGTAACAACAGAAGCATCCTCCAGGGGCTGCTGAGAGCATTCAGTCATTGGTGAGATTTTCAACAGTAGTAGGTTCAGGAAGTAATTTATAAATGATAACATAATTTGAGTATTTAGGAAACTGCGAAGGTCATGACAATTCTAGAAAGGAACTTCTAACAGCCTATGGTTACAAATCTAAGTAAAAGTAAGAAAACACAGGTGAGAGAATAGAACTTTACTCTCTGTAGTATTAAAGTCAATATTGAATGTCTATATATTCCTCCTAGTGAGTATCATGTCTATAGAATATAAGGCAACACAGAACAAGGACTCTACCCTCTAGGGGCATATTTCAGTGCCTCAGGAGAAAACAGTTACTCCCATGGAACAAGAAAAAGTGTCATGTTCCTACAGTCAGGTACTTTCGGTTTGACGCCCCTATAACTTTCATAGAAAACATCAACTTTTCATAAGCTAGAGTTTTAAGGGTGTTTTCAGAAGCTATTTTCAAAGTAGATAAAAAGAAACTCCTATTTCTTCATACCTCATATCCCAGTTTCTGAAGAATAGTTTATGGAAAAACCATACCTATTTTAGAGAGTAGAATTCAACTTAGACATTGAATACCAAGAACAAATTCATGACAGGAGAAAGTCAAGGAGGAGAAGGATATGGTGGGCCAAATACATCTTTAGTAGTTAGATAGCAGGAATAATGTTAAAATGACTTATTTTCTTAATCATATATCACTTCTCAGTACCAAATAATAGACACAGCTCATCACATAAATACAAAATCTCAGTAAGGCTAATAGCAGGTTATTTTTCTACCCTTGCAAATTCTAAATCTACTAGGCTGTTTTTATAAAATGATATATTAATTATAATAATCTCATAAACATCTGTATAGAATGTTTTTGTGAGTCAATATAAATGAGTCAAAATAATTAGAGATTAATTTTTTTATAATATTGTAACTATACGTATAAATAGACTCTGATCCATTGGCTTCTTTTCTTGTGGAGTATTAGCAAGGTAATAAAACATTACCTTGAGTAAGAAGTCTGTCTCTGTAGTTGCTCTCCCTGGCTGCAAATTTTGACTGGGCACTTCACTTAACAGTTGTATTTAAGTGAGTTAACTTACTTATATCTGGTTGAAGTTGCTTATCTATAATGGAATGTGAATAATATCAATTATGTCATAATTTTGGCATGAGGACTTAAAATGTATAATATAATAATATATAATACATATTATATATTATGAAATTATAATATATACTCATATACTATAGGTTATTGCATAATTATTTATATATTACAGTGTATATTATATAAATATTAAATGACATATTTTGTATATTGTAATTTATGTTTATATATCTTACACTATTTTTATACATATAATATATGTGTATCTATATCCATATCTAATCCATCATCTATCTATATCTATATCTATCTTAGACTATTGCCTGATACATAGTAAATACTTGCTATTATTACTTATAATAGTACTGTGATTAGAAGGACACATATTCATTTAGAAAATATTGGGTTGTTTTGCCATCTTATGAAACCACAATAAATGTTATGAAAACACAATATAATTCTGTTCAATACAGTAAGAGTTGTTTTAATCCCTCTTGTCTTTGTTTTAGCAACTTGAATTAATAACATAGCATTAGCCTGCTTTTCAGGTCAATGATTTAAATATCAGTTATATGCTAATGACATCTAAATTGAAATCACAAGGATGGTATGGCATAAAATAGATACACAGACTAACAGAATAGAGAGACCAGGAATAAGCCCACTAATATAGGGTCAATTAATATCTGACAAGAGAGCTAAGAATGCTCTGAGGGAAAAAAGATAGCCTCTTCAATAAATGGTGCTGGGAAAACTGGATATTCCATGTAAAAGAATGAACTTGGACCCCTATTATACGGCATTCAGAAAAAAAAAATCTCAAAATGATTTAAAGACTTAAATGTGAGACCTAAAATCAAAATATGTCTAAAAGGAAACATAGAGAAAACACTTAAAAAAATTATTCATTTTTGAAAGACAGAGACAGAGCACAAGCAGGGGTGGGGTGGAGAGAGAGGGGGATACATAATCTGAAGCAGGCTCCAGGCTCTGAGCTGTCACCACAGAGCCCCAGGCGGGGCTCGAACTCACAAACCGCGAGATCATGACGTGAGCCGAAATTGGATGCTCAACCGACTGAGCCACCCAGGCACCCTAACACTTTTTTTTTAAATGATCTTTGAAATTGGTTTGGCATTCAATTTTTTGGAAGGGGGATATGACAGCATAATCACAAGCACAAAAGCAAAACTCAACAAATGGGATTACATCAAACTAAAAAGCTTCTTCACAGCAAAAGAAACAATAAAACAATTGAAAAGGCAATCTATGAAATGGGAGAAAATATTTGCAAACCATCTATCTGATAAGGGGTTAATATCCAAAACATATAAGGTATTCATTTAATAGCAAACACACAAACAAATTGACTTAACAAATGGGCAGAGAGCTTGAAAGGACATTTTCCCAAAACCACACAAATGTCCAACAAAGACATGAAAAGGTGCTTAACATCACTAATCATCAGGGAAATACAATTCAAAAGCACAATGAGATATCACCTTACACCTATTACAATGGATGTCAACAAAAAGACAAGAGATAACAAATGATGGTGAGGATGGAGATAAAGGGGAGCCCTGGTGCACTGTAGTGGTGGAAATGTAAATTGTTATGGTCACTATGGAAAATAGTAAGGGGGCTTTTCAAAAATTAAAAAAAAAGAAGTACCCTATGATTCAACACCCCCAATTCTATGTATATATTCAAAGGAAAGGAAATCACTATGTTAAGGAGATATGTTCACCTCCATGTTTATTGTAGCATTATGTACAATAGCCAAGACATGAAGACAATCTAAATGCCCATTGATAGATATATATCACATTTTCATTATTATCAATTTATCTATCTCTCTCTCTATATATATACATACACACACATACACTAACCTTGTCCTGGTTAACATTTTTAATATACACATGTATCAAATAATCACATTGTACACCTTAAACTTACACACTCTAACATGTCAATTGTATCTCAATAAAACTGCAAAGAATTAAAAATAAAAGGGAATATTAGTTTTTTTAAAAAATCATCAGGGCCAAACTTTTCCAGATATTTCAGATATAAATATCTACCTGTCTATTTGATATGTACACTTAAATGTCTAATAGGTATCTCAAAATTAACATGACTGAAATTAAACTCCTGATTCTCTGTAAATACTGTATGATCTGTTCACATAGTAGTCCTGTTCTCCTTTCAGTATTCTTATCTCCTTAACTACCACCATAATCCATTCACTCGGTCAGGTCCAGAATAGACTTATCACTGATTCTTTGCGTTTACATCTCAAATACAGTTCAGTACATCTAAAAATACTGTTTGCTTTACGTTAAAAATATCCAAATTCATGCATCTCCTCCTTCTCTGGTATCTGTCTGGTATAAGCCACTAGAACCTCACACCTAGACCACCAAGACCACAGTCACTATGTCTCCCCGTTTATAGATATATCCTTCTTTAGTTTCCTTTCCAACAGCAGTTTGAATATCTGAAGAAAGAAAGAAAGAAAGAAAGAAAGAAAGAAAGAAAGAAAGAAAGAAAGAAAGAAAGAGAAAGACAGAGGAAGGGGGAGGGAGGGAGGGAGGGAGGGAGGAAGGAAGGAAGGAAGGAAGGAAGGAAGGAAGGAAGGAAGGAAGGAAGGAAGGAAGGAAGAAGGAAGAAAAAATAATGTGACAACATTGTTCAAAACTCTCCAATAGTTTCCCATTTCACTCAGAGTAAAATCTAAACCTGTGAGAGCCTATCTCATATAAACCTAAACCCCCTCTCCTACTTCACTGCCTCAACTGTTCCCTCCAATTCACTGGGCTCCAGCCATATCTGATGTTCTTGGAACATACTCAGTATGTTCCCAGTTCATGGTCTTTGCAGGTATTCTTCCCTTTGGAATACTTGTTCTTTGATTCAATCTTTTCCTCAAGGCTCAGTTCAAATATCAACCTCTAAGAGAATCCTCCCTAACTATAAAATAGTACTTTTGTCATTTTCATCCCCATCCCTTATTTTAGTTCTCTTCATAACACTTATTATTATTAATGGTATATTTAATATTTGCTCGTTTAAATGTATCTTCTCCAGTAGAATATAAATTAAACTCTTTGAGGGCAGGGCATTATCTGTTTTATTTACTGCACTGGCTCCATGCCTAGTTAGGTCCCTGGCCTATGGTAGATGGAAAGATAAAAGTGTTTACTAAATGAATGAATAAATGCTTGGTCAATTCAAATGTTTTAGGATCATCACAACACTGAAATGTGGTTTGTTGAAGTGGTGTTGGTGATTGTATTTAATTTTAAAAAGTACCTAAAACCCTATGGTTTATAATCTCTACTAGTCAGGATTTGTTTTCCTATAATTCTAAAATTATCTAATCATGAAACAGTAAACTTACTTGTGAAAACAAATTCATAAGATGTACTGATTTATTTACTGTATTCCACATCTTTTCTCTAGAGAGGTTAAATGGAAAGTAATTAGTGAAAGCAATTTTAACAGAGGAAAGCAGGAACTGTAAAAGGTTATTTTTTAAAGTCTATATATTACTGAAGTAGGCATATACCTTTATATATTAATAATTTCCCTGTGATGATAACTAAATTAGTCCCTTAAATTTCATAATATTTATAAATCTTAAATTTTCTGATTGTTTTGTAACCATTAATAACTTTTTAGTGAGGCTATTTGCTATCAATATAAGCATTCTTTTGAGTCAGATGAAGAAAATGTTTACAATGTCTTTCTATATGGGATATATAAAGCCACAGGATATCCACACAGGTTTTGTAATTTGACTTACAAGTTTTAGTGATCTATCCACTAAAAGCAATGTTGTGAAAGAGGTGGCGAGAACCTCAACAACAGAAACCAACCAAACCACACAAGCTTGTACCTTGATTTCATGTACAATTGTCACAGTACGTAGGGCACAGAGAGGGAGTGAGATAACGCAATAAAATATATGAGAGATTAGAAAAGTGTCATCACTCACTTGTGATTTTATTCATTTTCTTTAGGAGGCAGACAGAAGAATGTCATCTCTTTATCTTTATTTCAATAAAGCTAACTCTGAATGATGTCACCATGAGTGAAAATGATTTCAAGGAGGTCATTATAAGATGTGTTGAAGAATATCCCAAGGGAAAAGAAAGGAAGATTGTTTTTTTGAATTACAGAAGATGTATATAAATACTCTACACAAGCATATTCCCATGTGAGATATAGAATCTAATTTGGGATTTGCAGCTCCTTCACCAAAGCATCAGGTTTGTGAATTTGGGAAGTCATTTACCTCAAAGGTATGACAAATCACAGCCCAGGTTTCTAGGCAACTAGGGATGGTCTTTGTATCTCTTAATTTTTTTTCATTTTACATTTTTATCCTATTGAATAAATGTCTAAGCAGTGGAAAATATCGTGATATGAATGTATAAACTTTATTTGATAAAGGACTGACTAATAAAATAATCTGTAACAGAGCTATGATTTTTTATGGCATTTATTGGTGATTACTGGAATCTGATAGTTGTTTTACTGCTTAACCAATTCTTTTGGGTTATTTACATATGAGAAAAATATTCATTGAAAGAAAAAAAATACACAAACTATACAATCTCAAATTAGAGCATATATTTATGCTAAAGTATCCTTTTGGTTTTCTTTGTTTTTTCCTTAAGAAAAAGGGTCTTAGATTTAAACAGATCTCAAACAATGAATGGTTAAAGGTATCTCAATTGATTAAATCATTCAAAGGAACCGATTCTAAATAACCACAAGTAGTTTAAAAAAGGAAAAGACAAAAGTCTTGTCTCATACCAAGAAATGTTCTGAAATGGTCTATCATTATTAATTAATTGAGAATCCACTGTCAAAATATTAGTCACATGTTTGGTATTAATGTCAGCTTAATCAGTGCTTTCATGTGGAAATTTCAGATTTCTGCCCGATACTGCATTCCAAGACAATGCTCCAAGAAAGGGGTGGGGGAGGGTTAATAAGACATGTCTAATCATTCTTTAATTACTATTTAAAATAAATGACATTCAAACAGAAAGTGTAAGAAAAAAAAGATTAAGATAGAGCTATTGTTCACACAAAATAGACACTTTCCCCCTTCTATTTCAAAGCAACCAATTGCAGATAGGTGAAGGCTTAGTTTGATAAATAAAATATTTACTTAAATTCTTAGAAAGTTATCTAAGATATGGTGATCAAATGACTGGTAGGCATGCACCTTTTGATAATAGACATGAATAAAATAAAATTTAAAAACCTTCACTGACCTATTCATCTCCTCTCATTCATTCATGCTCATTCTTTTATCTCTTTTCTATAGCTTTAAAAGTATGTTTAGATAAGTGAGATTGCTTTTAAATATTCCATTTTTATGCCAGTATAGCAGATATACAGTGGTTTAATAAAAAGAGCATGTTAAGTTATGAAATTCAAGTTCAAATTTTGACTATGCGATGTGAAAAAAAAGGTTATTTTATTCTTTTCTTAAAATTCATCTTCCCTTTCTCTCCCTCTCCTTCTCTCTCTCTCTTTCTTTCTCTCTCTCCCCCCCTGCTCCCTCCCTTGCTTTGTTCCTTCATTCCTTTCTTTTCTTTTTCTTTTTTATATTTTACTTCCAGTCTAGTTAACATACAGTGTTATATTAGTTTCAAGTGTACAATACAGTGATTCAACAATTCCATATATTACTCAGTGCTCATCATGATAACTACACTCCCAATCCTGGTCACCTATTCCACCTGTTCCCCCCACACACAACCACCTCCTCTCTGGTAACCATTGGTTTGTTCTCTACAGTTAAAAGTCTGTTTTTTGGTTTGTCTCTTTTTTTCTTCTTTTGTTTCTTAAATTCCACATAAGAGTGAAATATAGTATTTGTCTTCTCTGACTTATTTTGCTTAGCATTGTATTTTCTAGATTCATCCATGTTGTTGCAAATGGTAATATCTCATTTTTTCCCCTATGGTTGAATAATATTCCATTATATATATACCACATCTTCTTTCCCCATTCATCTATTGATGGACACTTGGGCTGCTCCCATAATTTGGCTATTGTAAATAATGCTGCAATATCACCTTGAATTAGTGTTTTTGTATTCTTTGGGTAAGTACCAGTAATGGAATTACCAGATCGTATGGTAGTTCTTTGTTTTCCAATGTGACTGCACCAGTTTCCATAAATGCTAACAGTTCATGAGGGTTTCTTTTTCTCCATATCCTCAACAACATTTGTTTCTTGTGTTTTTGATTTTCAGCATTATGACAGGTGTGAGGTGGTATCTCACTGGAGTTTTGATATGCATTTCCCTGATGATTAGTAACACTGAACATCTTTTCATATGTCTGTTAGCCATCCATCTGTATGTCTTCTTTGAAGAAAAGTTTATTCATGTATTCTGCCCATTTTAATTGGATTATTTGTGGAGTTAACTTCTTTATATATTTTGGATACTAACCTTTTATCAAATATGTCATTTGCAAACATCATCTCCCATTCTATAGGCTGTCTTTTAGTTTTGTCAAGTGTTCCCTTTGCTGTGCAGAAACTTTTTTACTTTGATGCAATCCCAATAGTTTATTTTTGCATTTGTTTCTTTTGCCTCAGGAGACATATCTAGAAAAATGTTGCTATGGTTGATGTCGGAGAAATCACTGCCTTTGTTCCCTTCTAGGATTTTGATGGTTTCAGGTCTTACATTTAGGTCCTTAATCCATGGTGAGTTTATTTTTGTTTATGGTATAAACAAGGGGTCATTTCATTCATTTTTGCATATAGCTATCCAGTTTTCCACCATTTGTTGAAGAGAGTGTCTTTTTCTCATTGCATATTATTGCCTCCTTTGTCAAAGATTAATTGGTCATATTATCATGAGTTTGTTTCTAGGACTTCTTTTCTGTTGATCTATGCATCTTTTTTGTGTGTGTTGGCACTCTACTGTTTTGATTACTACAGTTTTGTAGTGTACCTTGAAATCTGGAATTGTGATGCCTCCAATTTTGTTCTTGTTTTTCAAGTTTGCTCTGGTTATTAAGTTCCATGAAAATGGCGGTTCCATACAAATTTTAGGATTATTCTAGTTCTGTGAAAAATGCTTGTATTTTGTACAATGCTTGTATCCAAAATGTATTTTGATAGGGATTGCATTAAATCTGTAAGTTACTTTGGGGAGTATGGACATTTTAACAAATTTTGTTTTTCCAATCCATGAGCATAGAATGTCTTTCCATTTCTGTATGTTATCTTCAATTTCTTTCATCAGTGTTTTATAGTTTTCAGAGTACAGGTCTTTCATCTCCTTGGTTAAAGTTTATTCCAAGGTATTTTATTACTTATGGTGCAATTGTGAATGAGAATGTTTTCTTAATTTCTCTTTCTGCTACTTCATTATTAGTGTATAGACATGCAATGATTTCTGTATATTGATTTTGTACTGTGACCTTACTGAATTCTTTCATCAATTCTAGTATTTTCTTAGAGTCTTTGGGGTTTTCCATATATAAGATCATGTCATCCAAAAACAGTGAGTTTTACTTCTTTGTTACCAATTTGGATGCCTTTTTTTGTTGTTGTTGATTGCTGTAGTTAGGACTTCCAGTATTAGGTTGAATAAAAGTGGTGAAAATGGACACCCTTGTCTTATTCTTGGTCTTCAGGAAAAAGCTTTCAGTTTTTCACCATTGAGTATGATGTTAGCTGTGGGTTTTTCATATATGGCCTTTGTTATGTTGAGGTATGCTCCCTCTGGATCTACTTTCTTGTGGGTTTTTAACAAACATTCAGTGATGAATGTTGTACTTTGTCAAATGCTTTCTCTGTGTCTATTGAAATGATCATACGGTTCCTATCTTTTCTTTTGTTGATGCAATGTATCACATTGACAGATTTGTGAATATTGAACCACACATGCATTTCAGGAATAAATCCCACTTGATTTTGTTGAATTATTTCTTTAATGTATTGTTGAATTCAGTTTGCTAATGTTTTGTTGAGTGTTTTCACACCTATGTTCATCAGAGATATTGGCCTGTAGTTCTCTCTCTCTTTCTCTCTCTCTCTCTCTGTCTCTTTGTAGTGTCTTTTATTTAGTTTTGGCATCAGGGTAATGCTGGCCTCATAGAATGAATTTTGAAGTTTTACCATCTCTTCTATTTTTTTTTTTTGAATAGTTTGTGAAAAATAGGTATTGACTCTTTAAAATGTTTGGTAAAATTCACCTGGGAAGCCATCTGGTCCTGGGCTTTGTTTGTTGGGAGTTTTTTTTATTACTAATTCAATTTCATTGCTGGTAACCAGTCTGTTCAAATTTTCTACTTCTTCCTGATTCAGTTTTGGTATGTTTTATGTTTCTAGGAATTCATCCAATTTTTCTAGATTGTCCAATATATTGGCATATAATTTTTCATAACATTCTTTTACAACGCTTGTATTTCTGTGATGTCAGTTGTTATTTCTCCTCTTTCATTTTTGATTTTCCATCTCTCTCTCATTTTATGAGCCTGGCTAGAGGTTTATCAATTTTGTTAATCTTTTCAAAGAACAACCTCTGGATTCATTGCTCTGTTCTATTGTTTTATGCTTGTTTGTTTGTTTTGTTTTCAGTTTTCTATTTTATTTATTTCTGCTCTAATCTTTATTATTTCTTTCCTTCTACCTTTTTGGGGTTTTGTTTGTTTTTGTTTTTCAAGCTCCTGTAGGTATAAAGTTACATTGTTTATTTGAGATTTTTCTTGGTTCTTGAGTTAAGGCTGTGTTGCCACAACCTTCTCTCTGAGAACAACTTTTGCCACATCCCAAAGATTTTGAACTGTTTTTGTTTTCATTTTCATTTATCTCCATGCATTTTTAAATTTACTCTAATTTCTTGGATGACCCACTCATTGTTTAATAGTATATTATTTAACCCCTATATATTTATGTTTTTCCAGATTTTTTTTGTGGTTGATTTCTAGTTTCATAGTGTTGTGATCAGAAAAGATGCATGGTAGGACTTAAATCTTTTTTACCTTGTTGAGACTTGTTTTGTGGCCTAATATATGATCTGCACACCTGAAAAGAATGTGTATTCTGCTCTTTTAGCATGGCATGTTCTGAATATCTGTTAGACGTATCTGATCCAATGTGTCATCAAAGCCATTGTTTCCTTGTGGATATTCCATGTGGATGATCTATCCATTGATGTAAGTGGGGTGCTAAAGTCCCCTACTATCATTGTATTACTACTGATTACTTCCTTTATGTGTGTTATTAGCTGCTTTATGTATTTGGGTGCTTCCATGTTGGGTACATAAATATTTAGATTTGTTATGTTTTCTTGTTGGATTGTTCCCTTTATGGTTATATAATGTTCTTCTATGACTCTTGATACCCATCTTTGTTTTAAAGTCTTTTTGTCCAATGTAAGTATTGCTACCCTGGTTTTCTTTTCATTTCCATTTCCATGATAAATGCTTTTCCATCTCTTCCCTTTCAATATGCTACTGTCTTTAGGTCTGAAATGAGTCTCTTATAGGCAACATACATATGGATCTTGCTTTTTTATCCATTCTGCCACTGTATGTATTTTGATTTGAGAGTTTATTCCACATATGTTCAAAGTAATTATTGATAGGTACATACTTACTGCCATTTTGTTACTTGTTTTATGGTTGTTTTTGTAGTTCTCTGTTCCTTTATTCTTTTGCTCTCATCTCTCATACTTTGCTGGCTTTCTTTGGTCATGCTTGGATTCCTTTCTCTTCATTTTTTGCATGTCTGTGACTGGGTTTTGATTTGTGGTTATCATTAGGTTTGTACATTATACCTTATGCATATAGCAATCTATATTAAGTGGATGCTTACTTAAGTTTGAGCCCATTTGTTACTCCTCTCCCTCTTATGTTTTAGGTATATGGTGTCATACTTTACACGCTTTTACTTTATGAATCTCTTAACTAATTATTTATAGATATACTTAATTTTACTGCTTTTGTGTTTTCTACTGTTCATAGTCCTGCTTATGGTCTTTCCTTTCCACTCAAACAGTCCCCTTTAACATTTCCTGTTGTACTGGTTTAGTGGTCATGAATTCCTTTAACTTTTATTTGTCTGAAAAACTCTATCTCTCCTTCTATTCTGAATGATAGCTCTGTTGGATAGAGTATTCTTACCTGCAGATTTTTCCCCCCAACATTTGAATATATCATGGCACTTCCTTCTGGCCTGCAAATTTTCTGTTGAAAAATCAGCTGATGGCATTATGGAATTTCTGTTGTATACTACTGTTTTTTTTTTTTCTTTTTAAAAGATTTTTAATGGTTTTACAATTCTTTATCACTACATTTTGCCGTTTTAATTACTATGTATCTTGATGTAGACCCACTTGGGTTGATTTTTGTTGGGCGCCTTATGTGCCTGCTGAATCTGGACTTCTGTTTCCTTTCCCAGATTTGGGAAGTTTGCAGCACTATTAATTGAAATAAAACTTCTACCTTTTCTCTCCTTATGGAAGCAAATGTTATTATGCTTGATGGTGTCACTGAGTCCCCTAAATTTCTTTTCTTTTTTTTTATTTTCTTTCTTTCTCCTGTTTAGCTTGATTGTTTTTTTTAAAAATTTTTTTTAACATTTATTTATTTTTGAGACAGAGAGAGACAGAGCATGAACGGGGGAGGGGCAGAGAGAGAGGGAGACACAGAGTTGGAAGCAGGCTCCAGGCTCTGAGTCATCAGCCCAGAGCCTGACACAGGGCTTAAACTCACAGACTGCGAGATTGTGACCTGAGCTGAAGTCGGACGCTTAACCGACTGAGCCACCCAGGGGCCCTAGCTTGATTGCTTTTTATTACTCTGTCCTCTATGTTGCTGATCTATTCTTTTCTTTCCTCTAGCCCACTATTTATTCCATCTAGTGTATTTTTGTTTCAGTTATTTTGTTTGAGTTCTTCATTTCTGATTATTTTATATGTTTTCTTTCTTTTTGTTAAAGTTTTTATTGAGGTCCTCCACCCTTTTCTCAAGTCTATTGAATATCTTTATGACCATTACTTTAAATTCTGTATCAGGTATATCATTCACCTCCATTTTATGTAGTTGTCTTGCTGTGATTTTGTCCTGTTCTTTTTTGGGGGGCATATTCCTCTGACTCTTCATTTTATCTAACTCCCTGTGTCTGTTTCTATGTGTTAGGAAAGTCAGCTACATCTCCTTCTCTTGAAAGTAGTGACCTTATAAATAAGAGGTCCTATAGAGCCCTTCAGTGCAATGTCCCCTTTTCACCAGAATCTGGTGCTTCAGGAGTGTTTCTTATGTATATTGTTTATGCCCTACTATTGTGGCTGAGCCACATTTGTTCAGTCCAGTAATCTGCAATGGCTCAACAAACCCTGTTGGGGGCAAGGCTCGGTCTTTGTGTTGCTAGTGGGCCAGTCTGGGGCCACCTTAGGCTTGAGTTGAGACAGACCAGGCATTTGCCTGAGATTCAGTAACACCAAACTACTGGGCACTTTCCTTGTGTTGTCCCTAGAGAAGATTTCCCTGGTGAGTGGGGAAGTGCACTTAGACTAGATGTCTGTTTCCAGTCCTGTGGTGGCACTTAAGTCAGACTGGTGAGTATGGTTATTTTCCCCTCTCCCTAGGGCAGAAGTCACTTTGGAGTGGTGATGGCCCCCTATTGAGGTTGCTTGTATGCTGCCTGGCTTGCAATACTACTCTGTATGGGCTCCAGCCAAGGGCATGTTGGAGGGGACAGGTCTGCAGGACAATGTGGCGACAAAGTGCGAGATGTTAGCAAGGTTTGTGTCTGTCTGGTGTGGGAGGGTACCAGGACCTAGATCCTGGATGACAGAGTATGTCTGCAGGAGAATTCAGGGGAGAGGCATGCTGTTAGCAGGTTATGTCACAAGTGTTGGCACACACTGGTTCCCACAGGTGTCCATGTATCTGACCTGAGGAAAGTGGCACGCATCAGCTCTTGTATTCCTGGAGAAGTCTCCCTAAGATCTGTGCCCCCCCAGCCCATGCTGTGAGATTAGTAAACAACTTTCCCTGCTGGATACTCCAAGCATTTTTCCAAATTGCTGCTTCTATGCTGTATCTCTGTGAGGCTGTTCCTTGTGCTGTCTTGTGCAAGGAGTCGGGTTCCTCTTGCCCTCCCAGTTCTCCCAGAACTGAGCCTGCTGATTTTTAAAGTTCTAGATGTTAAACCCTACTGATTATAGAAACTCAAAAAATTATGCCTTTCTGGTTTTCATGTGGGTTCCCCATGTCTGGGGTACCTGGCATGGAGTCTGGTTCTTTCTCCTCTCTGTAACTGTAGCATTCCTCACTCCCACAGACAGTCCTGTGGGTCTCTTTAGACCTCCAACTGCATCTCTCTCTTTCCTACCTTCTTCTCTACATTTAGCTATGGAAAGTCTGTTCTGACAGTCTTTGGGTCCTTTTATGGATTAATTACACTGATGTATCTAGTTGTACCTAGTTGTATCCATGGGCTTAGTGAGCTTAGTGTCCTCCTACCCTAACCTACCCTGAAACCGTCCCTGGAAGTCTCTCTTTCTTTTTTATTGTCACTGATTTTAAGTCATAACTGTACAATATAGTATAAAAGTTGGAACATATAAATTTTCTAATCTCAGACTCCTCATTTGTAAAATAGGGAAAACAACACCCATCTTAAATTATTTTTGGTAGGTAATATCTTTAAAAATGTTGCCAGGATAATGCCAAGAGTATGGGAAGAACAGTATATTAGGTAAAAAAGTGAAAAAAAAAGTGTGTAATGGCCTTAAAAGTAATTCAAGTCATTGGACTAGAACAACTCACAGGCATGAACATGGAATCTCTGCCAGTAATGCTGAGACACTTGAATATAGAAAAGGGGTTAAAAAATGGAATAACAGGAAAGAATAATTCTACAGGCTTCTTCAGAGGTTAAGATAATGAATCTCATAAACTTTTGATTCATGAATTTGACACCTCCAAAAATAAGCAAAATTCTAGAGTGGATTAAATAGATGCTTTGTGAGCATTTATCAGAAGTGATGATGGTCAAGAGTCAATGAGCATTCACAGAAGACACTCATTTCAGATGGGCTTCCTTTGTCCATTTCACAGGTTGTTAGACAAACAGACCATGAAGGTGTTTGATTTTAGTCAAACATTTGATGAAGTATTTAATAACATATTTTGGGACACTGATCTTGGATCAGATCAATGGTTTTATCTGTTGGATTTGTAGCAATTCCAGAACCACACCAAAAGAGGAGTTATTCATGGATCTGTGTCTAGAGGGATGGTAAACACCAGTTTATGGTAGATCTTTGTAACTTGGTTTAATTATAGTTAACATTTTTAAAATCAGTGGTTCAAATAAATAAATGGAGATTCTTACTGGTAAACCCATTTTACTCAAAAGCTTTTTTGCTACAAGAGTGTAAATGGATGACAAGTTATATCAAATTCAATGGTGCAAACTGGGAGAGCATGAAATGACAGAAAGAATACTCAAAATCATTTTGATAATTTAAAATGATAGTCCTCAAATAATTACATCAAAATTAAGAGGTGAATGCAAGTTTTCCACTAGAGTTTAAAATGTCATTTACACCACATGTGTATATAAAAAAAGACCTATGATTATTTGCTTGGCAACAGAACTTAGAAGATAATATGATGGCAGGCTTTTTAAAAAATTAAGTGTAGTTAAATAATATATGAATACAGTTTGTTCATGAAAAATAAAATTGTTACTGAAAAGGTGTCCCTTTGTCTACATTCCTCATTCTCTCAGAATTCCCCAGGAAACCTCTTTTATCAGGTTGTATGCATTTTTTATCTTTTTTAAAAAATGGATTTATATTAGTAGTTTATATTATGTTTTTCTTCTGTGTGTTTTTTTTTTCTTTTATAATTTATGTAAATGGAGTACAATCATTAGTATCCATAACATTTCTATAGCCTGGGTATAAAAGGATGCCTACATAGTATATATTATTAAATACTTTAAAGTTACAATTCAAGCTAAGAAAAGTTACCTGAAAATATTTTTATCCTCCAATCTTGAAAAAATATATCTTTATTATGATCAAATAAAAGTGAATAAAGCTATAGTTTTAACATGACTGAAAGCTGGAAGATTTCAAAGATGATCAAATTTGGGGCGCCTGGGTGGCGCAGTCGGTTAAGCGACCGACTTCAGCCAGGTCACGATCTCGCGGTCCGTGAGTTCGAGCCCCGCGTCAGGCTCTGGGCTGATGGCTCAGAGCCTGGAGCCTGTTTCCGATTCTGTGTCTCCCTCTCTCTCTGCCCTTCCCCCGTTCATGCTTTGTCTCTCTCTGTCCCAAAAATAAATAAACGTTGAAAAAAAAATTTTTTTAAATAAAAAAAAAAAGATGATCAAATTTATATATGATTCAATGCGCATGGGTTTCTGTTGAATGGCTAGTGATGTATAGATAAGTAATAAATACATGTATAATTCATAGGGATATCATAAAATATATTTCTACCTCCATTTCAGCAAAAACATTACCTATGTAGGAATAATCAGATTCTCACTGATTTTTATTCTTCTGACAAAAAATGTATAAAAGATTAAGAATTACCTGCAATTATACTTGAAGTGTATACAATTTTTAAAACTAAAATGTACACATTATCTCAAAATTTTATTTTAAAATAATTTTGTTTTCTAAAATGTCAATTTTCTTTGAAAATATCCATATTTAAGTAAAAAACAGAATACAAATGATGATTCATATCATTTAAAAATAATATTATTTAAATAAAACTTATTTAAAATAATTAAATCTTATTAAATAGTTCTTGACACATTTTATTTGGATATAATTTTAAATTTATAAATAAGTTGCAAAATAAATGTAACACAGAGAATATTCATATATTCTCATACACAGATTTGTTTATTATTTGCTCTTTCACATACAAATATAGATGCCTACACACAACTATACACATACAATTTTTTTCTGGGCTATTTATGGGTAAGTTAACTTTCACAACAAACTCATAATGTAGACAGTCCAATTATCATTCTCATTTTACAGATGAGATAACCAAGGCATAGAGAGCATAATAATTTGCCTAAGGTGATAGAGCTAGTAAGCTGCATAAGCAAAATTCCAAATTTTGTTCCAGAGTCTGGATTTTTTTTTTTTAATTTTTTTTTTCAACGTTTATTTATTTTTGGGACAGAGAGAGACAGAGCATGAACGGGGGAGGGGCAGAGAGAGAGGGAGACACAGAATTGGAAACAGGCTCCAGGCTCCAAGCCATCAGCCCAGAGCCTGACGCGGGGCTCGAACTCCCGGACCGGGAGATCGTGACCTGGCTGAAGTCGGACGCTTAACCGACTGCGCCACCCAGGCGCCCCCAGAGTCTGGATTTTAACCAGTAAATATGCAGATAATCATAAATTTTCTAGGAAAAACTCAGGAAGTTAATGGAAACAGATAATAGAAAAACTTTGTCCAGTAACTGCCAATCACTTGGTTAATTTCTAAAAAGTTTAAACGTGCTTCTTGCATTAGGAATTATGTATCAAAAGTCAGAAAAATGTCTTTAAAGAGCATAATTCAACTATTTGAAATTGAGTATTCCTATTTGACTAATATAGCCCTTGTAGCTGAAAATATATTACCTATTCTATAACATTAGGCTAGCCAAAATCATTAATGGTGTTTTATTGGCATTGATCGACTGCCTCCTTGCTCCATCAGATAGTTTTGCATGAGTAATTGTAGGTCAGTACTTGTACAGTGGATGAATTTGCATAGTGCACATTAATCAACAATCATTCCTGCTTTGAGAAATAGTGAAACAGATGGCAACAGCAATAGTACAAGTGACTGACTTTTGCCTCAGCAGTCTGGGTGGATGCTCAATCAAGAAAATTAGTTTATTGTGGTGATGATTTATTTAGCTCCCAAGTGTTATTTCCAAGTAGCAGTTCAAGGAATAAGACCTTCTGAAATGTCTAGGCTTTTCTTTTCCACAATTGCAACAGCAAAATGATGTCTTTAGTATTACATGTTAAAAGCTAAATATCTTCATAGGCTGTTTCCCACTGGCATTAATTTTTCAATGACTTTGAGGGTGTGGATTATAATTTCTGTCTAATTTCACTTGTTTATAAGTTGACTTTGGTAAACATCACTGCTATATCTCCAATTTACTCTTTATTTAGAGTTTATTGTCTTCTAAGCTAGCTTAAACATGTTTTATTTCTTTAGATTTAAGAATCATAGCATCAGTTTTGAAAAAAAAAAGCACATATGCACAGTCTCACTGTCTTATATTTCTTGGAAATTAATTGGAGGAAAACAAGGCCTATTATAATTTGACATGATCCTTGCTATTGGGCAGAGTGGAATGGGGAAGTAGAGTACCTAATTTCCTTAGGTGTCAGAGCTCCTTCACACCAAGGTTGTCATTTAAGGAAAAAAAAATTATATAAAAAATATAAGGTATCAGGGAAAAGATCACAGTAAAAAAGTTCAAAGTTGTAACCTCTACAACAGAAGAAATCACAGTAATGACTAAGTATTCAAGACTGACAACAAGGAAGATACATTTTACATCCACAGAAGATGAAACACAAAATCAGTAAATATTTCAGAAATAAGGGGACCATTGCTCTATGAAGGTGAATTTTTTTAACTTTGGAGTGTAATTATATTCTCTCAAATATACTAACAACTTCGTAGCACCTCTGTCCTTGGAAACTCTAAAAACAGATTTGATGTAGTGATTTCAGAATTGATATCCAAGTATGCAGGTGACTAGACCAGATGGACTTTGGTCCTTTCCAATTACTTAATTCTCTGGTCATGGGAAAGCCCAAATTCCAATCTTGTCTTGGCATATTTGGTTGGTTTCTGACAGGAAAGCAGCTGGTGTTTGTGGTTGTGTAATAAAACTTCAATCACCAATTGTGCTAATTGTAGTAAAATGTGAAGAAAAGCATTATGGTTTGGTGATTTTCATTTAACCAGTTCTCCTAAATTTTATACACTCCACTTTGAATTGGGTGACAGAGCTCTTCATGTTCTAACCCCATTCAATACCAACACCAACAAAATCTGGAATTTTATGCATGAATTGAGTACAGAAGGATCTGAGGATTTGCACACAGAATCACATTTTGGCAGAAGTGAAATGTAGCAGGTAGTAGATATATCTAGCATTTATAGTCATTATAACATCTTGGAGGAGGTTCCTAAGCTCAAGGGTGCGAGTCTATTTTAACAAATCAGTAAAACACAAGAGCAAAGTCTGTGAAAAACTAACAGCCTGAAATCCAGGCAGGCAACTCAGCAGCAGGTCAGTCAGCCAGAATATTGCAAGGACTTCACCATCAAGATGAGATTTCAGTGCCTGGGCTTAGGCAAGATAGAGATTTGGATCTAGTAGAATCAAAGTAATAGGTGGAACACCAAGAATGAGACTGACCCAGGAACAAATCTCAGATCCAAAACAAGTCCAAAAGTAGACTACAACGTATGCCATGATATTGATACTGAGGGAGATTTAGAACCTGGTAGAGTCTAATAAAAAACACCTAAAAAAGCAAGGTTACCTCAGGTGTACTCCTTTGAAAAATGCCATGCTATACTGGCTAAGGGGAAGATGAGAAAGATTGAGCCAGAGTAACGAGTAAGATTATGATTCCAGACTCAGCTGGGGCTGCCAGACACAAGAAATATGTAGTCATTTCAGTGCAGCAGGATAAACACAGTAGAGGACTAATTTGTTCAGCTTCTATTTCAGCTTATTACCCATCTTTGGCAGATAGAAGTGCTTAATTGCTTACAGAAGAAGCCTCTGATGCTACTACAGGGGTCTTTCTGAGCTGTCCTTCCCTTGCAATATTTCATAAGGGTGAGCATAAGGTCTAAGACCAGAGATGGTGAGATTTTTTTGAAACCTATATTCTACCTCCTTTGTCCCTTATGTTTCATTTTTTTTGAATCATTAAATTTCACAGATGGAAATTCAGTAAAATTAGTCAAAATCCATTTACAATGACATACTCCAGATATGAAAGAGACACTTTTCTTAAAACTAGTCATTATGGAGGTCTGCCCACACCATGGAACCACAACTCTGCATCTTATTTTAGAGAAATTACCTCATGAAATCAAATAAGTGTTAATTCACAGAACAAAGATCTGTCATCTGTATCTTTTCTCAATTGAAAAAGGAAAAAAAATCTTATTACAAATCATTCTATCTCAGAATTTTCCTTCTAATGTAATTAACTTTTATAATACAGCACCATGTCTTCAAGAAAAAAAATGAAAATAATGGCAGAAGTCTATCTGATATTCAATAAAGTGTTCCTGTTGATCATACATATTATATAAATACACACACACACACACACACACACACGAGGATGACACTGATATTGCTTATAGGTTGTGATAGTTACCCTCTGTGAAATAGGGTTGAATTGCCAAGACACACAATCCTAACAATTATTAATGATACGTGACCTTTCCAATCTACGAGAACCTACTCATTTGATGATTGTTAAAACTGTTTAAATTATTGGCATTCATTTTTTTCAGAGTATTGTCTAAGTATATATATATATATATATATATATATATACACACACATTTCTATATTTTTAATATATCAATATTTCATTTCTTAAATTTTTAGGGATATAAAAAATAGATTTGGGATGATTTCAAGGGAAAAGACAAGTGGATATTATGTGGCCTAGGACAAAATAATTATGTTGCAGCATTTAATCATGCCTAATATTCATGCTAATGAACTATTTTTAGACCAGTGAACAATTGAGAATACATTGCCATTGTTTTATCAGAATCTAGTTATAAAATGAAGCAAAAGTATTTTTCAAGACAGACTGAAGATTACAGAGTTTGGCAGAATATAAAAAAATTGGACACCCTTTGGTAAAACTTCTGCTTATAACTCTATTCCCACATATTTAAAATTTATTTTCTTATGTCCTAGAAAGTAAAGAATAGCTTTAATCATTTGGAAGGTGAAAAGTTAAGACACATGCATTTTGAAAACAGTCACAAGAAAATGAACCTTTAATGATGAGAGAGAAACTGACTTTCTCAGGTAGCACGCACTATTTCTGGAAGATTTGACATTCTTCCAGTAGAATTTCCAGTAACATGGAATTTTCCTGGTATATCTATATATTTAATTAAATAGGTTTGTTTACTCTACATAAAACAGATGTTTATGGTTCTGCTTGACTGACAACATTTCTCTTTGCCAAACATTACTGTTTGGAGAGTCATTAAAGGTCAGACTAGAAACAACTATGCATCAAAAGAAGAGGATTATAATTTAGTTTGCAGTAATTAAATCACTTGATAGCAAGTGGGGTTGAGCTGGATGAATGGATATTTTTCCAAAGCTATAACACAGTTCACAAGTAAGATCAGAAGTCAGCATATGTTTTCAAATATGTCAGGTATCCCTCTGCATGAGCACTTAATTTGCCTTTAGAAAAGCAACCCAATTCAGTGTTTGACAGAGAAGCACCCTAAAAGGAAATAGGATCTTGACTCACTGAGCTTGAGAAGCACTCACATAAACAAAATTAATCAGATTTTATTCCAGCAAGATTCTAGGGGAATTTAATATGCAATTATGCCTTGTGACTAACCAAAAGACAAACGCATTTCTCAAAATTGACTGCTAAACCTCTCCCCCCACCATAATGTTTCATAGTACTGTGGTTTGTGGGATACACTTCAGGATATGTTGCTTTGAAATGTGCAGGTAGTACATCTAGTCTGTTTCTGACTTTTTGGAATCAACCAAATTTGTGCTTCACTTCCCCAAACACAGATCAGCTCATGAAAGTAACAATCTTCTTGTTACTTCTTGTTACTTCTAGGCAGCAAGTATCTGCCTTCTTGGGGCACCTGGGTGGCTCAGTTGGTTAAGCATCTGACTGTTGATTTTGGTTCAGGTCATGATCTCACCGTTCATGAGATGGAGCCCCATGTTGGGCCCCATGCTGACAGTGCAGAACCTGCTTGGGATTCTCTCTTCCTCACTCTGCCCCCCCCCTTTCAAAATAAATAAATGAAACTTTAACAACAAAAAAAGAAGTATCTGCCTTTGAGGGAGATATTTCCCATGTTTACACTTCCCTCTTTAGCTTGTGTCTGTTTCCCTGCTCTAAGTTTTAGACTCTAGAATTATTAGACTTTAGAATTTATTAAAATATCAGAATGGCAGAATAAATAGAGAAACCTCGTGTCCTCTCTCCCCACCATTAATTCCCTAAAATAATTTTGTCTGCACACTAGCTTCTTGTCTTTCGTAGTACTGTAAGAGAACATAACCTACATGAGCCCAGTTTGCGGTTTTTATAACACAGAATAAAAAGAATTGATAAAGCAGAGTAGAGATAGTGGAAAAGAGATTACTACTACTACTAAATATAACAATCATACTGCTGGCTTTTCTGGAATAGTGACTAGTTTGTGAACAATATAGGTAATAAATGAAGCAGAAAGAAAAAAAGCTACAAGCAGGAAAGTCTGTCAAGCTACATAATAAAAACAATCATAAAGAAAAGCAGGAAGAATACAGTCACAAAAGCCTTGCTGGCTGAAGAGGCAGGAGAGGGCACCACGTGTAGGAATAGGCTTGAGAAAATCCTTTGCATCTACTACAAGGATGAAAGACAATGTTGGGTGAGAGTAAAGGTCATTTTGGAAAGTATCCAATTCATTATGATTTGGGTTTCCTTTAACTGTTCAGGTAAAAACTGAGATGCCCTGCTAAATTGCTTTAGCTATTAGTATGTTTCCATGAATGAATATAGCTTATATGAAGATGACAAGGTACGTTGGATTATATTTAGGTGGTAATAAGCTTCTTCCACTGGTAGACCTTCTGGAGTTGTGATTCAGGACTTTATTATTATTATTTTTTTTTCTTTTAATTTCTTACTGGTTCCTTGTTCTGCTCACTTTCTTGGTTTTGATAGTATGATAAATCTTGAATGAGAAATTTCCATACAATTTCTAACCCATGCCATTCCATAGCAGACCGCAATTTAGCCCTGAGTTCCTTCTTTCAATCATCCTCTCCTATCCCTAATTAATGGGACCGGGTACTTAGTCAATTACTTTGCAACATTTTCTGCTTGGAAATAGAGAAGCTCTTATATGGCATTAAAGAATTGCCTTCTATGTTGATTCTAGAATTGTAATCAATTCTACTTTTTTTATCCTATTTGTTAATCTTTGTCCTTTCTGTGCCACAGTGTTTTTAGACCAAACAAATGCAAATTGAAATGATAGTTTCTTCATAGGAGAGACTCAATATACACATACTTCTCCTGGGAGTCTTGCTAAGGCACAGTTCTCGGGGCTGGGAAGGGTAAAATTCTAACTGTTACAATTTATAAGGAGAGAGAAGAAGAGAAATTGGAAGGAGAGAGGTCAGGAGCTATGAGAGTCTGTTGTGTATCAGAACAATGTGTGGAAGCAAAGATTTCTGTGTGTGGATAGTAAGACCTTATGCCCTGGTACTCAACAGAATGGAAAAGCCATGAAGTATTCAAAAGGCAAGGTAAGGGCATGTATGGAACTTCCCTTTATGCAGTCAAGGTTTGGAAGACTATCATACCTTACTGGCCTGGACATTTATACCATCTATCGAGAACTCTCCATCACACTGCAACCACACAAAGTTCAGATGTCATATTCTAAGACCTAAAGGGTATACTTTTATTGCTGTAATTTCCTCTGATGCTAAGAAGGATACTTCCTGACTCCAGTAATCCGTGAAAATATTTGTTCTCATGTATTATCTGCCCATGACGTGTCTATCTGTGCAAAGATGCCCCTCTCTTCTAAACATCCTGTGACCTGGCAAACATGCCATGGCAATGCATCACATTTTATACTTTGCTCTGGTGTGTTTGTTTGGCAAGAGTCTTCTACTTGTTCTTTTTGTGATTTTCTGATTTTTCTGATTATTATTTCAATTCATTCTTCATGAACCATTTATTTTATCTTTTAATGTTTATTTTATTTTGAGAGAGAGAGAGCATGAGCAGGGCTTGAACTCACAAGCCTTGAACTCATGAGCCATGAAATCATGATCTGAGCCGAAGTCTGACAGATGCTTAACTAACTGAGCCACCCAAGCATCCCTCTTCATGAACCATTTAAAGTGCCCCTGTTTAACTATTTTGCTCCTATTAAGAAGAGGTTATAAAATTATTCATAGATGAAGACATTATAAAGGGATTCACACTTAGACTTGTTTATTGCATATGAGATCACATAATATTATATGTTTCATCTTTTTTAACATACATTGTGCAGTAAACCTTAAACTTTTTGCATGTTAATATATTCAAATCTTATGACAATTACTCCATTGTTTTTTATTAAACTTTTCTAAAAATTCCCTTGTTAATTACTGATTTTCCTTCATAGATAGTAAAAAATTGAGCTTAATAATTATGGAAGATGTCATTTTGAAGAGGACCATTATTTGTCCATTTGTTTTTGAAATAGCACTGACTTTTAATGTAACATTCCATTGAAATTCATATATAATTTTCAGGGCACCTGGGTGGCTCAGTTGGTTGAGCATCTGACTCTTGATTTCAGCTCATGTCATGATCTCATGGTTCATGGGACTGTGCCCTGCATCAGGCTCTGTGCTGACAGTGCAAAGCCTGCTTGAGATTCTCTCTCTTCCTCTGTCTCTGCCCCTCCCCCACCCTATCTCTCAAAAGTAAATAAACATTAAAAAAAAAGTAATTCACATTTCTTTTTTTTCAACCTATCATGTAATCTATGTTTCCTATTTCCTTCATTCATAAGCAGTTATATTTATCATTTTATTCAGAATAGAATTATTACATCTTATGATTTATATGGTTTTATTTATATACAAGTTATTCATCATCATGTTCTTTTCATGTTTGAATATTAAGCAAGAAAAGGGTCCATGTAATTCCTCAGATGTTTCTTTCAGATAAACTGGCAGCAAGTATTTGGTCAGAATTTATACCTAATCTAATGGTCAACACATGTAATGCACAATTTTTCCTCTTTTATTTCTTACTGAATCTGGTTAACATATCACAATGGGTATTGTAAAACCCAAAGTCATCTGCAGCCTTCTGCCAGTAATACTTAAATGTGTGGAAATGGGGGATGGTGGTGAGGACTTTTTTCAGCTTCAAATATTTAGGGAATGCATACATTCTATTAAAAATGCACACAGTGAGGGGGCACCTGGGTGGCTCAGTTGGTTAAGCAGCCGACTTCAGCTCAGGTCATGATCTTGTGGTCCGTGAGTTCGAGCCCCGCGTTGGGCTCTATGCTGACTGCTCAGAGCCTGGACCTGTTTCAGATTCTGTGTCTCCCTCTCTGGCCCTCCCCCGTTCATGCTCTGTATCTCTCTGTCTCAAAAATAAATAAATGTTAAAAAAACACAAAAATTAAAAAAAATGCACACAGTGAATAATTTACCAGATAGGGGAATATAGATTGTTATGTATTTATGTGATACAGTACATTCTATTAAGATATAGACAACACATAGACAGGAAATAACACAGAACTAACACAACAGAAACTCATAACAGCTTTTTAAAAAAAAATTATGTTTATTCAGTTTTGAAAGAGATAGAGCACAAGCAGGGGTGGGGCGGAGAGAGAGAGGGGGACACAGAATCTGAAGTGGGCTCCAGGCTCTGAGCCGTCAGCACAGTGCTCCACACAGGGCTCTGTGAGATCATGGCCTAAGCCGAAGTCAGATGCTCAACTGACTGAGCCACCCAGGCACCCCAGAATAGCTTTGATAGGAAATGAGTTAACGAATAAACTCCATCAATTTTAGGAAAAGTAGTAAGCACTTGCCAGTTTTTGGTTTCTTGTGTCTATTCCTCATTCTCCTGTTAACTCTGCTTTTCTCTAGGTACCACCCTTAGCCCAAATTCAGCTCTCATGCTTAAAGTGCAGCTTTTATCTGTTTCAAAGGTAAAGCCAGTGACCTACGTGCAAGTCAGCTAATGCATCACTCACACAGTACATTGGCTTCATGTCCCGGATACATACAAAAAGACACAATGCATATTCCTACAGAAATCTTTAGAATGATATTTGTGTTATTTTTCACGGACTGAAGCTGAGAAAACACTGGCTTTGGATGAGCTGTAGTCATTCTGTGACTATATTGGAGGCCATCCATCCCTTAGTAACTGAGGAGAGAGATATACAGCCAAAGGCAGAATTGAGAGATGGAAAAATGCAGTTCCTTGATGTTGGCATTAACACCTATGTCTAAGGCTTTGGAGCCAGCCCTATTCTGAGACCTATTATCTATGTGTGACAAAAATTTCTCCATTATCTTAAATCATTTTTGTTTAAACTTTATATATTTTGCAGTTGAAGGCTTCTTAACTGATACTAAGGGAAAATCACTAAGGCTTTATTGGAAAGGAATCAATAAAGATTTCTTTGCTCTCTCATTCTATCCAAGTATACAGCCAGGTTTTACATCTCAACTGTTTTAACAGTAGTTTTCAAACTATACACCAAACTCTATCGAAACAGTGCCCTCGTTCATGTGTTACCAAGAGAGAAGAGAAAGTTAGAGACACAGTTCTAGGACATCATGCTAGATTAAACACAGACACTCCACATCCCTCTTGAGCTTTTGAAGGAAGCATTCTGAGGCTGAGACAAGTTTGAAAGCTACCTGTTTGGACAGTGTCTTTGTGCCTGAAACAGCAGAGAGCAGTAAAACTGAAGGATATATGTATTGCTTTGTTATTAACAATCCAACAGAAACACTGTGAAACCATGTTTACATGTATAATATTTCTCTTTGATTACAATGGCATTATTCAGCAGTAACTGAAATCACTCTACAGTTTATGAAATCTTATAACTTTCATCATTCAGTGTCTTACTTCTCTTCATTCAGTCATTGAAAAATAAATTTCCTGCTATCCTATGCATAAATTTAATATGCATGATAAAACATATTTTTAACTCACACTTTATTAATTCATCAAATCTGCCATTCACATTTATCCAGTTAGAGTTTCCCTTAATAAAACAATGTATTTAATTTCTCAAAATTCCATAAAAATTTAGACTTGGGTTGAAGATTATGCTAATCACTAAGAAAGCAGCAAGTCTGCTATCAACTTGTTGGTGTCTTTCAATAAGGCAGTAGTTATTAAAAAAGAAAAGAAAAGAAAAAAGAAAGGATAACAATATGCCAGTGAGATAAAGCATTTTTTTAAAAAGTGTTTCTTAGTGCTAGGTAGATATACCTACTTAATATTTGTCATCATGATCACCATAATCATCATCAATCATCATGTCCTTAAAACCATGATTACCATCTTTAAAATTCTTTTTAGATGTATCATTCAACAAGTCTATAAGTAATTACTAAAACAAATTGCCATATTACTTTTTACTTAAAAATTTTTGGTAATTATTTTAGGCTTACAGAAAAGTTGCAAAGAGGATATAGAGGATGCCCATATACCCTTAAACCAGCACTACCAATTAAAATAAATGGTCTAAATAACTTTGTCATCAATATTCAAAACCTGTAAATCTAATCACTAATTTCTATACAATAAATCATGTTTAGATGCTTCTCCTATACGCACATGCAAGTTAATTTTCTTCAATAGCATGGTAGCCTAGAGCAAAAACAACACTAAAGCAACTGGTTATTTCCTGATATTGCATTATAATGAGCTGGCTGTGTTTATACATCTGAATAATCACAAATTAAAACTGGTAAATTGTCTAAAAAAATGATTTTTAAAGAAAAAAGATGAGTTATTTAATAATAGCCTACATGTATTTATAGCTATTTATAACTAGAAGAAGAAAAGGAAACAAATAACAACAAAAAACCCTATGCTACACAGAAAGAATATTGAATAAACTTAAAAATATTTTCTTAACCTAATTTTTAATATTCTGTCAAGGAAAGTTACCAAACCTATTTTTATGTATTTTTTTCTTAATAAGGTGTATGTTTTCTTGTAGACTTAAAAGACATTGGTGCCAGAAATAGATTTGAGGCTTTCTTTGACTCCTAATCATTTTTAAATTCTATAGCTGTTTCCATTGGCCCAAATACAATGAGACCAAGGATCAACTCTATTGTCTCAACATGCTATGCGGTATTAATATAGAGCATTACTAAGTTAACTCTCATGATTCTGTGCAAGTATGTCCTATTATAATGATGTTATCTTGCATACAGGCATATAGATTTGATTCACTTTCCAAAAAGCTGTTTGTTAACAGTAACCACAGCAACAGTTGTCCGGACATCTGTCCATGAGGAATTGGCTTCAAATGACTAACTCATTTCACAAAGAGTAACAAGAGTCCTTTGATTCTGATGCTTTTCTCTCCTCCATGGAATGAGCCAAGTGACAGCTCTCTCTATATCTCTTATAGGTTACAGTGTCCAAACACTTAGCTCTGTCTTAAAAACTAAAGTTTAGTCCTTGTCTTTCACCAGCTCTTGGGATATTTCTACAGCACTAAATTGGTTGGCATGTGACATTTATGGCAACAAATGCTATAAGAGAATAAAAGCTATTAGGTTGATAGGATATAATTAAATTTCCTTCTGGTCCCTGCAGGCTCCACAATGGACCACGTATTGACACCTACATCTGACTCAGCAGCACGGAACTGCACTTTTGCTACTTTTCATTTCTTTTCATGTGCTGGCCTCTGATCCTGACTTTACAGTTATTCAGAAATTGTAGTTTTAAAATTTACTTCTAAGAAACAAGAATCTATCAGAAAAGCAATTACTCCAACTTGTATAGAACCCCAGACTCATTTCATATGTCACCCTTCTCTAGCGCATTAGCCTGCTTCTGTCTCCAGTGTCTTTCTTGGTACAATCAGGCCTTTACATAAAAACATTACATGTAGTAATTAAAATAGAGCGTACTCCAAACTGATTTTTTTAGTAAACCACAGACAAATTTTAAGTGGTTTGCTTAATTTCAAGTCATTTTATACTTTTGTTGGCAGAACATCTTCTATTTCTAGGAATGCAACAGGAAAACAAAACTGAAGGTGATGGTAACAAAAACAATTCTGTTTTATTGAGGAAGCGACTCTATTGGATATTCTAAATTCAAAAGCAAAATTAAGAGCTAAATGTGGTCACTAATGTAAGGATTTATATCAAAAGCTATCGTCTATTGAATTGAGAAATAATTTGATCTAAAAAAACAAAACAAAACAAAACAAAACAAAAAACCAAAAAAGACAAAGTAAAAATCTGCAGAGGGATGAACCCTAAAAAGTCCCCTGAGGGAGAATTTTTCAACTTCTGTGTGCATAGGGAAATGTCTAAGGAACCTATGAAAAAATCAGATTCTTGAGTCTTAGCTTCTATATATCATGAAATATAGGATCAATGAATAAAAAATTTATTCAACATCATAACTAATCAAAGAATTACAACTTACATAATGAAATACTACTTCTGCCTATTAATCAGGCAACATATGAGCAAGCAATGGTCTCATATATTGCTATTTAAGCACAAACTTATGTAACCTTTTCAAAAGACACTTTAGCTATAATTATCAAAATATTTCAAGAAGCTAATAATTGTTAATCTAATAGTTCTGTTCAAATTTAGTCTACATGTGTGTTCAAAACACACATACAAGGATGTCTGTTTTGCACATTTATACAATAGCACAAATTTGGAATTAAATATCCCATAATATATTTAATAATGCCATCCACACAACAAACTATTATGTATTTATAAAATAAAATAACATGATTTTTTTTGTGTGGAAAAGTGTTCCTTACAGTGAATGATCATTTAGGATAGAAAGTAATATGCACCTTGTTAACCCAATAGTATTATTTCTAGAGGGAGAAATAATGGATATTTTCTCTTACCTCTCTTTGGTACTTTTTCATATACATAGTCCTTGTGTAATTAAAACAATGTAATTGGAAAATAATTAAAAATGAATGACACCTGGTGAACAGGCAGAGAAACTGATTATATATTCTTGTTTTATATTCTTATATATATTCTTTTATATTTTTGTTTAAGTGCATTTATGGCAATATATTGAAAAATATGTATCAAAATCTTTGAGAATATTTGGTTGAGTAAGCTTTCTGAAAATAAAAACCAAGGAGATAGTCAGAGACTTAGATAAATATTGTTTGCACAAGCTTAACAAAACTTAGTTGTAAAAGTGAAAAGTAAAAAGACTGCTAAATAACAACAAAAAAAAAAACATTGCTAGTGTCCAGCATAAAAACGGTGATTAAATAAGTGATGAAACTTTCATTTGATTGTGTATTACATAACTAGTAAAAATAATATGCACTAAAAAAGAGTCAACGGAATGGAAATGCCCATAATATAGCATTTAGTGCACACATCACTATACACAATTTTTATTTTAATTTTTTTTAGTTGAGTACAGTTGACAGAAATGCTCTCTTAGTTTCAGGTGTACAACTTAGTGATTCAATATCTCTATATGCTATGCTATGCTCACCACAAGCATAGTAGCTACCATTGGCCATTGTACAATGCTATTACAGTATTATCGACTATATTCCATATACTGTGCCTTTTATTCCAGTGACTTATTCATTCCATAACTGGAAATATGTATTTCCCACTTCACTTAAATCACTTCACTTAAATCCAACCCTTCACACCTTTTTCTCTGGCAACCATCAATTTATTCTCTATATTTGTGGGTCTGATTCTGCTTTTTATTTGTTTGTTTATTCACTTATTTTGGTTTTTTAGATCCCATATAAGAGTGAAATCAAGGTATTTGTCTTTCTCTGTCTGTCTTACTTAATTAGCATAATACCCATCCATGTTGTCATAAATGGCAAGACCTCATCCTTTTTTATGGCTGTATAACACCCCATTATATATATAACATATTTCTAATCCATTCATTTCATTCATCTATCAATGGACACTTAGGTTGCTTCCAGACTTCTGTATCTTGGGTATTGTAAATAATGCTGCAATAAACACAGGTATGTGTGTGTGTATCTTTTTTTTTTCTTTTAAGAGAGAGAGAGAGAGAGAGAGCGTGCATGTGTGAGTTGGAGAGAGGGGCAAAGGGAGAGAGAGAATCGTAAGTAGATTCTAGGCCCAGCGCAGAGCCAAATATGGGCCTGTACCCCACAACCCTGAAATCATGACATGAGCTGAAATCAAGAGTTGGACACTCAACTGAATGAGCCACCCAGGTGCCCCAAGAGTGATTGTTTGAGTGGTGAGATTACTGGTGATTTTTAAAATGTTATTCATAAGTTTCTGAGCTTGCTGTTTCCCACACTGGGAATATATTATTTTTATAGCTCATGCATCATTTTTCTCATTAGTAATAATAAAGCAAAACCTAATAGAAATCAAGGGTTAAGACTATTTTAAGACAGAGAACAAGTTATATATTGATGTACTGTTCAAACCAAAGGGCTAAGAGAAAATATCACATTTTTAAAATAAGAGTATATATAACTGAGAATGTATGTGTTCACCTAAATCCTACCTTTCCTCCAGGATCTTACTCAAGTCTCAGTTCTTTTAACAATTCTTTGTAGACCATGCTAATCCCAATTAATCCAACTTTTTAAAAACTAATTCAAATAATTACTGCATATATTTATAGAATAGCAAGAATAAATACTACTCTTTGTTATTTATGTTTTTGGAAAGGGCTAAATATATTATTGCTTCTAAAAATACTTTTAAACTTATTCATACAGGCATCTCTCATTTTATCATTTTATTTTGTTTCACAGATGCTTCATGTTTTACATTTTGAAGGTTTGTGGCAATCGTCTGTCAAGTCTATCGGTACCATTTTTCCAACAGCATTTGTTCACTTTGTATTTCCGTCACATTTTGGTAATTCTCACAATATTTCAATTATTATTATTATTATTATTATTATATTTATTAATGTGATTTGTCATCAGTGATCTTTGATATTACTATTGTAATTATTTTGGGGAACCATGAACTACACCCATAAGAGATGATGAAATTTGTTGATAAATGTTGTGTGTTCTGATTACTCCACCGACAACGCATTGCCCCATAACTCTCCCTCTCCTCAGGCCTTCCAGCTCTCTGAGACACAAAAATATTGAAATGAGGACAATTAATAACCTACAACAGCCTCTAAGCATTCAAGTCAAAGGAAGAGTCACATGTCCCACACTTTAGAGCAAAATCTGGAAATAATTAAGCTTAGTGAGGAAAGCATGTTGAAAGCTGGGATAGTCTGAAAGCTAGGTCTCTTGTGCCAAATGGTTAGCCAGTTGTGAATGTAAAGGAAAAGTTCTTGAAGGAAATTAAATGTGCCACTCCAGTGAACACATAAATGATAAGAAAGTGAAACAGCCTTAATGCTGATACAGAGAAAGTTTTAGTGGTCTGGATGGAAGATTAAACGAATGACGACATTCCTGTAAGCCAAAGCCTAAACCAGAATAAAGCCCTAACTCTCTTCAATTTCATGAAGGCTGAGACAGGTGAGGAAACTTTGAAGGAAAGTGTGAAGTTAGTAGAGGTTGTTTCATGAGGCTTAGGAAGAGAAGTCATCTCCATAACATAAACATGCCAAGTGAAGCAGCAAGTGCTAAAGTATATTAGCATATTACCCAGAAATTCTAGCTAGAATAATCAGTGAAGGTGGCTACATTAAGCAACTGATTTTTCAATGTGGACAAAACAGTCTTCTATTGGACGAAGATGACACCTGTACTTTCTTAGCTAGACAGGACAAGTCAATGACTGGCTACAATCTTCAAAGGACAAGCTAGCACTTTTATTAGGAACTAATGGAGCTGATGAGTTTTAATTTGAAGCCAATGGTCATTTACCATCCCAAAAGTCCTAGGGCCCTAAAGAAATTATACCAAATCTACTCTCTGTGCTTTGTAAATGGAATGACAAAGCCTGGATGTATCATGGTTTGTATCATGTTTTAGTGTATTTTCTAAACCAACTCTTGAGACCCACTGCTCAAGAAAAAAAGATTCCTTTCAGACATTGAAATGCACATGGTAATTTTGACAATGCACCTGGTAATTTTGACTAAAGGAGTGATTTCAACGTTCAAGTCTTATTATTTAAGAAATACATCTTGTAAGTCTATAGGTACCATAGTGATTTCTCTGATGTATCTCAGCAAAGTAAATTGAAAACATTCTTAAAGGATTCACCAGCTTAGATGTCTTTAGGAACATTTGTGACTCATGGAAAAAGGTCAAAATATCAACATGAACAAGTGTTTGGAAGAAATTGATTCCAACCCTCAGAGATGACTTTCAGTGGAGTCAGTAACTGCCAATGTTATGGAAATAGCAAGAGAACTAGAACTAGAAGTGGAGCCTGGATATGTTTCAAAATGATGCCAATCATATGATAAAACTTGAATGGATGAGGAGTTCCTTCTCATTGATGAGCAAAGAAAATGGTTTCTTGAGATGGATGTATTCCTGGAAAGGATGGTGTGAAGATTGTTGAAATAACAACAGAAGTATTTAGAATATTATGTAAATTCGGTTGATAAAACAGCAACAGGGTTGGAGAGAATTGACGTCGATTTTGAAAGAAGTTCTACTCTGTGTAAAATACTATCAAATGACATCACATGCTGCAGAGAAATCACTCATGAAAGGAAGAGTTGATCTATGTGACAAACTTCGTTGTTCTTAAAAAATTGGCACACCTCCCCAATATTGAGCAACCACAACCCTAATCAACCAGCAGCCACTAACACTGAGGCAAGGCCCTCTGCCAGCAAAAAGATTATGACTTACTAAAAGCTCAGATGATGGTTAGCATTTTTAGCAATAAAGTATATTTTATTTTTGCTTTTTTTAATTTTTAAAAGTTTATTTATTTTGAGGGTGGGTTGAAAAGAGGCAGAGAGAGAGAGGGAGAGAGAGAAAGAATCCCAAGCAGGCTCTGCACTGTCAGTGCAGAGTCCTATGATGAGTTCAAACTCATGATCCACGAGATCATGACCTGAGCCAAAGCCGGACACTAAACTAACTGAGCCACCCAGGTGCCCCAATAAAGTATTTTTTAAATTAAGGTATGTACATTGTTTTATAGACATAATGTTATGCACCCTTCATAGAACAGTATAGTGTAAACATAACTTTTATATTCACTGAGAAACAAAAGAGAAATTATTTGACTCACTTTATTGTGACATTTGTTCAACTGCAGTGGTCTGAAAACAAGCCTACAGTATCTCTGAGAGATGCCTGTACAGCAATCACTGAACTGTTCGTGTCTGGAATTTAAGTAAGAAATGGATCCTGGTTAGTATCCACTTGTGAGTGTGACGCTCAGCCACTACACGTTCATTTTTCAGGTGACCTTGTGATTTAGGTCACTGCTGTACCCTTACATCTTACCTCAATAAGCATTTTCAGAGTTACACTCCATTTGGTAATGAGAATACATAAGTGAAGAAAACACAATTTATGTTATTTAAGATGTAGTTTTTTTTTTTTAATTTTTTTTCAATGTTTATTTATTTTTGGGACAGAGAGAGACAGAGCATGAATGGGGGAGGGGCAGAGAGAGAGAGGGAGACACAGAATCGGAAACAGGCTCCAGGCTCTGAGCCATCAGCCCAGAGCCTGACGCGGGGCTCGAACTCCCGGACCGCGAGATCGTGACCTGGTTGAAGTCGGACGCTTAACCGACTGCGCCACCCAGGCGCCCCAAGATGTAGTTTTAATTGCTGTTAGAGACAATAAAGTAAGAGTAGCTTAAGCGATATAGTTTCTTTTTCTCTCTGATAACAGTGTAGACAAAATAAGCAGGTTACGGCTTATCTTCTTTATTTTTCCTAAAATCCAGCCATCTCCTATCTTGTTGTGTCACTATGCCTAAGACGGTTTGTCACCATTACCATTTTAAGGCAGAAGAATAGATGAGGCAAGAGAAAAGTCATTATTTTCCTCTCAAAAATACAACTTGGAAATTAGCCACATCATTTCCTCTCAAATCTCATTGGCTGGATGTATACTGTCCAATACAACAGCCCCAAGCTACATGTAGTTATTGAGGATATGAAATATATCTCAATATCAAATTGAGATGTGTTGTAAGTTTAAAATACAATGGATTTTGAAGACTTAGTATGAAAAAAGCATGTAAAATGTATCATTTGAATGTTTGCATCAATTGTATGTTACAATGATAATTTTTTGGATATACTGAGTTAAAATATATCCTTAAAATTACATTTGTATATTTCTTTTTAAAAAATATATAGTTACTAGATAATTTTCCATTACATACACACTTTTAAGTATATGTCTATCAGAATGTACTGGGCTAGACATTTGTCACATGGTCAAATCTACTTGCAGGAGAGTTGGAAGATGTACTTATTTTGGAAATCCATGTGCCCTATGAATGCTGGGGGTTTGTTACTATGACAGAGAATGAAATAATGATGAATAGGAGATAAATTGCAGTATATTCCACATTGAATTTCCTTTTAGGTAACACAAAATATCACAAAGAAGAAATAGGTTCATGATTTTTGGAACAGTTGTCTGGAGGAAATTCTTCATAGCTGATTTGCATTTCTGCAAATCTTATGAGGGAGGCACTGACTTCCTATTGTTCTGGACTATCTTTTCAAAGATGTTTGTATAGTGAACAGCCTTGGATGATATAGTATCTTGCTTAATAGCAAAGGACAAACAGACATGCTTTCTGCCTGTATATTTTTTAAAAAGCCCACTTTTGGGGGCATGTGGGTGGCTCAGTCAGTTAAGCATCTGACTCTTGATTTTGGCTCAGGTCATGATCTCAGGGTTCATGAGTCTGAGCCCTGCAACGGACTCTGAGCTCACAGTGTGAAGCCTGCTTGGAATTCTCTCTCCCTCTCTCTACCCATCCCCTGATCTCACACATTCTCCCTTTCAAAATAAATAAACATTTATAAACAAAGTTGGGGCACCTGGGTGGCTCAGTCGGTTAAGCGTCTGACTTCGGCTCAGGTTGTGATCTCACAGCTTGTGAGTTTGAGCCCCATATCGGGCTTTGTGCTGACAGCTCAGAGCCTGGAGCCTGCTTGGATTCTGTGTCTCCCTTTGTCTGCCCCTCCACCGCTCACACTCTATCTCTCTCTTCCCCTCAAAAATAAATAAACATTAAAAAAAATTTTTTTAAGTCAAGTTTTTTAACTTTAGGGTTAATTTCTGACAGTGCAACTGCTGAATATAAAGGTACACTCTGGCCCTATGGAATTTAGGGGTCTGGGAACCAATGTAAAAGCAGTGATACTCTGGTTACTGCTATTGCACAAGTAATAAATTCTTGTTCGTCTCTGATCCATAAGTCTTGTGACTTCCAACAGCATCTGTGAAAGTATGGCAGACTTTCTTGTTAGCTTTCAAGTAGGGTAAAGTTCAGACTCTTGATAAGTTCTTGATAGGGGTGTAAATATTTTTTTTAATGTTCATTTATTTTTGAGACAGAGAGAGACAGAGCATGAACGGGGGAGGGGCAGAGAGAGAGGGAGACACAGAATCGGAAACAGACTCCAGGCTCTGAGCCATCAGTCCAGAGCCCGACACGGGGCTTGAAGTCACGGACCATGAGCTCGTGACCTGAGTCGAAGTTGGACACTTAACCGACTGAGCCACCCAGGCACCCCAATAAGGGTGTAAATATTAAGAGCACAGTCTTAGGTGTTTGGCAGTTATACCATGCATGACCACTGTATGATGGTGCACAAGTTATTTGACTTCTTTTCACTCCACTTTCCTCTCAATTCTGCTACATAGATTCATCATAGAGATTGTATGAGATAAATCTGTGTAAAGCACTTAGAAGACTGTCAGGCACATGGTTTTCACTCAATAAATGTTATCATTACCAAGAAGAAGAGGATCTGTGGCTAAATGAAGTAAATACAAAACTGCATTGAACAAATCTGACAGCAATTTGTTTTATACAGTTAATCACACATAGTTGGCATAGAGCAAAAACACAAAAACATTTTTAAAAAAAAATATAAGGTCCCAGTAATTCACTTTTGCTTTTAATTCCCTTGCCTTTGGGGGTATTGAGGAGGGCACCTTTTGGGATGAGCACTGGGTGTTGTATGGAAACCAATTTGTCAATAAATTTCATAAAAAAAAAAATATAAGTATCATTACATTTAATTTCAGCAACAACTTTATGAAATAGGTGTGGCTATTGCCAGTTTAGTGGGGTCAAGTCACACAATCCACAAAATGTATTCTGAATGGAAATAACAACATTATTGCTTCTGAGTGTGACACATGGCCCTGGAAATTCACATATGGCAAAACACTTCGCGGTAGGTCATTCTATTCAAGAGGAATTTTTGTCAGCTGAGAGTCCTTTTTCAGAAATGTTGAGATTTATCAACTAAGGATTAAAGACTAAAGACTGCATTGAAAAGAAAGAAACATCATTAGATATTTCTGGGTAGTTAGACTGTTAAGGAAGTCTATGAGAATCCTATTTTTCCCTTTGTCCTCGGAGTTCTTGGAAACTGCTCCCTATGTAGGATTTCACTTGCCAGAGATGCTATAGTGGGTAATGGATTATTGGTGCTCTAATACTTGACTCAGTTTTTCATCATCACATAATTAGTGCTCATGATAGGATTCTTTGAACAATCTCATCAAAGATTCACAAGGTTTTTTTTAGACTATGATTTTATTGAATGGAGGGACCAAATCTTTCTACCTTTCTATTACTGGCACTTTCCTATGATGGCATATAGCAGACACTGCATGCATTTCATTGAATCAGGAAAGGACAGTTCCTTATTTTGAGTTAGGAGAGTCTAACGCTGAAAAATTCTGATTGTGTTAATGAAAACGGAAGCATTTTTGAGTTGCTTCAGATTTACCTGAAGGAATGCTTGGTAAATGGAGCAACAGATTAACCAGAAGTATGTACAAAGCTTCTTGGGTATTCAGTGGTGAAAAGAACAGATATGGTTCTTTCCCATATTAAACTTGAATCTGACACATTGAGACACATCACTTGTGTCTCAATCCCCATGATCAAAAACCTTATTTATAATCCTAAGGGTACAAGTCATGATTTTATCCTATAACACCATTCATGCATTGTCATCATTATCAGCAGGTGAAAATAAACAGTATCCTTCCTTGGGAGAAATGGAAGGCCCTTCTATGTGGGACTGCATCAAGAACAAGCTAAAAGAGGTGGTTTTGTGTTGGAAAAAAATCTTGATAAATAATTTCAGTGCATAAGATGTCTTAATTATTGACCCATTCCTTGATTTTAAGGATATTTTAAATATCCTTAGAATGAAAGTTTCTTAGGGTTTCCATCTCTCTGATTATATTACCCATCTGTGCATTTTTTCCACTTTTTCCATTAGAGCCCTTAGAATATTCATCATAGTTATTTCAAATTCCTGGTATGATAATGCTATATCTAAGTCTGGTTCTGACATTAACTTTGCCTCTTGAGATTGCTTTTGTCTTTTAGTGTGCCTTATACTTTTTGTTGTTGTTGCTGATAGATAGACATATTCTTTCAGGTAAGAGGAACTGAGACAAATAGGCCTTCATAAAGTGTGGGGTTTTATGTTTACCTGGTTAGGTGTTAGATCGTGTTTAGTGTTTGCTGTAACTTTAGGTGCCAGAGTCTAAAATTTCCTTTAGCGTCTGTGTTTTTGTCTCCTCTGTTGTCTTTTGTTTTCCTAGACGCTCCTTTTTAAGTAGCTAATGAGGATTGCAATTCTTTCAGCTGTAATCCTCTTTTACTAGTAGGAGCCTGACTGATGTGGTAATAAGGTGCGAGGGAAGGGAAGCATTAGATCTCAGACTTCAGTGAGCCGGTGCCACCAGACTGGACATCACAAATGCTTCACTATTTTTTACCCCTGAAGTGAGGGAGGAAAGATGGATGGGCCTAGAGCTGGCTATTTGCCTTCTACCTGGCTAGGCTCTGGTAAGACAGTCTCCTATGAGAGAAGGTCTTTGATTTTTTATTTAAAGGAGAATAACAGGGGCACCTAGGTGGCTCAGTCAGTTAAGCAGTTAAGCGTCCCACTTCCCCTCAGGTTGTGATCTCATGGTTCAGGCACTCAAGCCCTGCTTCAGGCTCAGAGCTGATAGCTCAGAGCCTGGAGCCTGCTTCAGATTCTGTGTTTCCTCTCTCTCTGCCCCTCCCCTGCTCATGATCTCTCTCTCTCTCTCTCTCAAAGATAAATAAACATTAAAAAAAATTTAAAGGACAGTAACATACTCTGGCTATATTTCAAAATAGCTAATTTTTCCCTGCTGTTGTTGGAAACATGAGATTTCTTTCTAATCTTCACCTGAGAACTTGGTGGGGTCCTTAAAGACTGGGACCTGCTAAGAATGGGATCCCAGTCATTCAAGCTGATTCAGGCTGAACCCCCATTAATTTGTCAACCATAGTTTAAGTTTCTTACAGGAACTGGCTCCACCAGAGAGCTTCTGCTCCTGGCTTCTGCACCTGCCAAGCTGAGATTCTCTATATTTGTTTGTCCAATTTGCTGGGAGCCAGCCTGTCCTGCGACCAAAATTTTCTGATGCACCTAAGAAGAGTTGCTGATTTTCAGTGTATTTGGCTTTTTTCTTGTTGTGAGGATAAGCATAACAACTTCCAAGCTCTTTACACGTCAGCCTGAGAACCACAAGTCCAAAAGACATTTTCTGAGGGTCATTTGTCTTTCAGTATCAATGAATGTATAAGATGCTCCTCTAAAAGCATTATTTGGAGGTGGCTAAGCCAAGGACTGTGAAGGTATTTTACATTTGGGAAGTGACTATTAAGCTTACCAATATCTATGTTCTTCTCTTCTGTGTTGGCACTCAAATTATATTTTCCATCCTCTCTCACAGTAGAGTTGATCATATGACTGAGTTACAAAATGGAATGTGAGCAGAAGTTGCCTGGCCCTTAAAAATCTTTTGCACCAATCCTTACTCTCCTCCCTCATCTATAAGTTTAATGGAAAAGACCCTGAGGATCTAAAGTGGTATATAGCCACGAGAAGAAAGAAACCAGGGTACTTCAATGACTTTGTGGAACAAAGTCCATCTATTCTTCCCCCCTCTACACCAATCTGCACGGAATTGCTCCATGACCAAAAGTACAGTTTTTCCATATTAATGTTGGGGTCATTTGTTACAGTACCCTGCCCTGACTAATGTGGGGCAGAGAAGAGGGATCTCCATTGAGGGGAAAGCAGACAAAAGGCAAGCTGTAGTCATGTAAGCAATTTGGTTGAGAGTTGGATCTGCTGATATAAAGAGCATTTGATAAACCCATGCTGGGAAGGTAACACAAATATGCCATTTACATGCAGAACTGCCTTACATAGCCTGGGTCCCTAAGTGTGAAAGCCAACCTTGAGGTCCTTGAACCTCTCTACCCTTGTGCACAAGTCGAAATGTTTACATTCTTTTTTTTAAATTTTTTTTTCTTAATGTTTATTTATTTTTGAGACAGAGAGACAGAGCTTGAGTGGGGGAGGGGCAGAGAAAGAGGGAGACACAGAATCCAAAGCAGGCTCCAGGCTCTGGTCTGTCAGCCCAGAGCCCAACGTGGGGCACGATCCCAGGAACTGTGACATCATGACCTGAGCCGAAGTCCAACACTCAACCAACTGAGTCACCCAGGGTCCCCATAGTTTACATTCTAATCATGATGAATTTCTTATAGTTCTTTACTCAGTGCATTATCTCACATCTGTTGTTTTATCACGTTAATCCCCCTCCCTGGAATATCCATTCACTATTGTACCCTGGGCTTTTCTTATGCAGCTTTCACAAGTCAGCTTGGGTGTCTCTTCTAAGAAGCCATCTGCAATCCTCCCAAGGCCAGGGTAAAGATGGATAAATGAGTTTTTCCCAACTGAACTAAGTACAAATCACCTTGCTATCTATGTGTAGTAATAAAGTTAAAAAGTAGCTGCATTGAAAGACTATAATTCCTATGACTGGGACATTAAGAACAATGCCTGGCAGTTTGCTCTCAGCCAATACTAAGTATCTATTTCATGTCTAGGATTGCCTCTGGCATAGAACAGACACTAAAAAATGGTGGCACAATTTCTGCCTTACGAGAGTTTCTATCTGGGGTTAGGAGATAGCCCTGATGTAGACCAGAGATTCTTAGAGTTAGATGCAATGCAATCACCTTGTTTAAAATGTATATTGTTGCATAATTCTGATGCAAGTCAACTGCAGACTGGAACCAGAAACACTGCACAAGTCTGTGGAACTTTCTGAAAAACAAGCAATCACTAGTACCTAGCCTAAGGGCTATAGGTATTCAGCCAACGTGCATGAATGTGAATGAAATGAGACAATTGGGCAACGAGAGAAGAATACTTGCTCCACATAATTCAAGTGAATTGGACTGCATAAATTGTAAGCATGTAGGATTTCATATAAAAGAGATTGGTGTAGGCCGGTACAGACAAAGAAGGCATACAGAAGTTAGGATTTGAATCAGAGTATCAAAATAGAAACCACAAGAAATTTGTATTCAGATAACTCTGGATTTGAAACACAGATCCATCACTTAGGAGCTATTTAATTTATCATAGCTTTTATTTTCTGACCTGCAGAAAGAAGATTGATGGCAACTGTGTTGCACTTCTCTTTTGAAGATTAAAGTGCCCAGCAGAGGGCTTGGCTCAGTGCTTTTGCTCAATCCATGCCAGCCATCCTTCCTCAAAGGATGCACTATATTTGGATACAGTTCTTTATTTTTATATAAAAAAGAACTTTAGAGATCCTCTTTCAAATACTGATCTAAATTCATATTATTTATTGCTCAAATTGCCCCTATTTATTTAAAAAAAAATTTTTTTTTTCAACGTTTATTTATTTTTGCGACAGAGAGAGACAGAGCATGAACGGGGGAGGGGCAGAGAGAGAGGGAGACACAGAATCGGAAACAGGCTCCAGGCTCTGAGCCATCAGCCCAGAGCCTGACGCGGGGCTCGAACTCAGGGACCGCGAGATCGTGACCTGGCTGAAGTCGGACGCTTAACCGACTGCGCCACCCAGGAGCCCCCAAATTGCCCCTATTTAATTATGCCTCAGATATAACTGCTCAAATGAGTGTTCTCCAGGTCACAGAGAAATTTAGAAGCTGAATTCAAGTTTGAACAAGAAGAACTATTCAAGGTATGCATTTTTTATTGTAGCAGTTCAATTGTCTTTTCTAAAAGGCTATATTTTTTCTTCAGAAGGAAATGAGTCCCAAAGCTCCTGGAGCATCAGAAGAGATGTGCAGACAGCCTCTATTTCCATTTAACTGTTGGGATTTAATCCATTTATATCCTCAAATGCCCATTACAAGGGGAAATAAAGTGAAAACTGGCCTTAGCATACACTCAAGATTGAATCATATTCTTCATAGATTATTTACCAAAATTTTGGCTGAACAGCTAGAAGTGAAAACAAATAAAATAGGAGAACAGTGCACGAGAACTTACCAAAATTGATGGAGCTGGGGTGCCTGGGTGGCTCAGTCAGTTAAGCCTCCGACTTCAGCTCAGGCCATGATCTCTGAATTTACAATTTGGAGACTCATGTTGGGCTCCGTACTGACATCTCAGAGCCTGGAGGCTGTTTCGATTCTGTGTCTCCCTCTCTCTCTGTCCCTCCCCGACTCGAGCTCTCCCTCTCCACCGCCCCCTGCCTCAAAAATAAAATAAAATAAACATTAAAAAATTAACCGAGCTAATGTAAGAAACAGCTTGAATTCTACAAGTATAATGGGAAGAAAATAATACAAGGTAAAACACTCAAGAGTTGGAATGCCTATCATGACTGCATGGCTTGCAGCTGAGATATATCCTCATAGGCTGGACCTGCTGAGTGGATAATCACAGACTGGTTCCAGCTGTTCTTAAAAACTGGTTTTAAGTTGGTGACATTTAAGAGCTGCTTTTACTTATTTTTTTAAACCACTTTATTGAGACTGACATACAAAGAACTGTGCATATTTAATGTATTCGACTTAGTGACTTTGGAGGTAAGTATACATCATGAAACCATCACTGCAATTTATGCCATGAACATATCCATCCTCTCCAAAGGTTTCCTTCCAGCCTCTTTATTTTTATTTTCTTGTGATAAGAATACCTATTGTAAAATTTACCCACATAGCAAAATTTAAAATATATAATATAGTATTGTTAACTATAGGCACTATGTTGTACAATAGGTCCCGAGAACGAATTCATTTTATATAACTGAAACTTTGTACCCTTTGGCCAATGCCTATGCATTATCCCCTCCTCTTAGTCCCTAGTAACTATCATCTACTCTATGTTCTATATGCATACTATTTCAGACTTTTCATATAAGTAGAATCATTTGTATTTGTTCTTATTTCGTTTAGTAAATAGGCTCATCCATGTTATTGCAAATGATAGGATTTCTTTGTTTTTATAAGGCTGAATAATATTCTATTGTATGTAACTACCACATTTTCTTTAACCATTCATCCACTGACATTAAGGTTGTTTCCATAACTTAGCTATTATGAATAGTGCTTCAATGAACACAGGAGTACAGATATCTCTTTGAGATCCAGATTTCAATTCTTTTAGGTATGTACCCAGAAGAACTGCTGGGTCATATGGAAGTTATATTTTTAGTTTTTTGAGGAAACTTCATACTGTTTTCCATAGGGACTGCACCAATTTACATTTCCACAAGCAGTGTATAAGGGTTCCTTTACCCTACATCCTTGTCAGTACTTGCTATCTTTTTTTTTAATATACATAAATGATAGCCATCCTAACATGTGTGAGTTCATATCTAACTGTGGTTTTCCTTTGCATTTCCCTGATGATTAGTGACGATGAGCACCATTTCATGTAGCTGTTAGTTATCTATATGTCTTTTTTGCAGACATGTTTATTCAGGTTTTTTGTGCAAGAAAAAAAAAGCTAGAGGCATCATACCTCCTGATTTCAATGTATTACAAAGCTAAAATAATCAAAATTGTGTTGTACTGGCATTAAGACAGACATATAGACAAATAGAACACAGAGAGTTCATAAATAAATTTATGCATGTATGTTTAAGTGATCTTCAACAAGGGTGTCAAGAATAGACAATGGGGAAAGGACAGTCTCTTCAATAAATGGTGTTGGGAAAACTGGACATTTATATGCAAAAGAATGAAAATGGACCCTTATCTTACATCATATACATAAATCAACTCAAAATGGATTCAAGACTTAAACATATGATCTGAAACTGTAAATCTCCCAGAAGAAACAGGGAAAAAGCTTCTTGACATTGGCTTGGCAATGAGTTCTTGGCTATAACACCAAAAGCTCAGGCAACAAAAGCAAAAATAGACAAATGGGTTTAAACTGAAAAGCTTTTTCACAGAAAAGGAAACAATCAACAATGTGAAAAGGCAGACTAAGAATGGAGAAAACATTGGAAAGCCATGTATTTGATAAAGGGTTATTATCCAAAATATTTAAGGAACTCCTACAACTCTATAGCAAAACCAACAAACAATAAAAACATGTAACTTCTTCAGTTCTCTTTGTTATTCAGGCTCTTTAGACTGTTTTTCCAGGACCCCTAGTAGGTAAGTATAGATATAATTATTTATTTCGTTTTCCCTGTCCAATCTGCATCAGTAAACCAGCCTCTTTCTTGCTTTCAAGGCCCTGTCTATGCTAACACCGGATACATTTGTCTTCCAATAGACACTATCCTTCTCTTGGAACCCTGCTGCTGCTTTCTCCTCTGTCTGACATGTTCACCCTGTGCTCTCCCCTCATTTCTAACACTTCACAAGTTTTATTGAGTCTGTTTTTCATATTTACACCGGAAAGACTTTTTCCTCAGCAAGAAACAACCCCGACTGAACTTCTTTTCAGATTCTGGGTCAGATAAAATTTTATTCATGTAAGACGGTAGAATGCTGTTGTCCAGCACAGTGAGGACCTAAGGCTATCATTAGTCATTCCAAGACAAAATATGTCAATTATCTGCTGTGTGAACCTGGGCATACATCAGCTCCTTCACCTCTAAAAGAGGATAATGACGGTACCTACTTCACAGGGTTATCATAAGATTAAACAAGTTAATTCATGCAAGACACCTGGACCAGTACACAGGACATAGTAAGTGCTTAATAAATTTTAATTATTATTGAGCTCACATAAGTATTCTTTGTAGATAACATTTCTTCCCTATTGTTTTACCATAATCTGTTATAATTATCTATTAGACTATAAGCTGAGTGGAGACAAGGAACTCACCTTATTCTTTCTCTAAACCCCAGCTTCTATCACAGTGTCTGGACCATAAGAGACACCCAAAATTTTTTTGGTAAGTGAATGAAAATACATTTTCCACTTATCAACTCCTATAAAATACAGTGTTTGTATTATAGGCACCTTCTTTCATTTTAGTTTTCTGGGTCTATGCTATATAGTCTCCATCAGATTGTTAGTATCTGGAGAGTGGAGCTTATACTTCTCACATTCCTTTTTTTTCTTTTTTTACATTTATTTATTTTTGATAGAGAGAGACAGAGCATAAGTGGGGGAGGGGCAGAGAGAGGCAGAAGGAGACACAGAATCCAAAGCAGGCTCCAGGCTCTGAGCTGTCGGCACAGAGCCCAATGTGGGGCTCGAACCCACAAACTGCGAGATCATGATCTGAGCCTAAGCCGGATGCCCAACTGACTGAGCCACTCAGGCGCCCCTCACATTCCTTATAATGGCCATTTTGTAAGACTGTATACGTTAATCCTGTTTCCTCTAACTACTATGGCTGATCTCTTTAGGAAACCTCATCTAGAATCTATACTTCTTTTAGGTCATCCATTTCAGGTGTAGGCTTACAGTGAATGCCTTAGCTACCTATGCCAGCATCCATTTTACTTGCTAAAGACATGTGGAAGATCAGCTTCTATGTTCCTTCTTAGACTAGCACTATTTCACTGCCTTAATCTATATGGGGGAAAAAAGAAGATATTACCAGCATCTATACAATAACAGTTCCAGGTACCTTTTGTTTCATCTAAGGTGAATATCCCTATGAGCTTTTTAATGGAGTTGTGCTAACCACTGACATGAAATATTTATTTAGTTAAATATTGCCATTTTTGCACTGCCCACAACATTAATAATACCTGCTTAGTGGTTGAAGATAAAAATTTGCCAGTAAATTAACATGGTTATGATTTTTCTTAGCCAATGTCATTTCCCCTCAAGAGACTTGACTATTATTAGTGGCACAAAAATAGTTCCAAAACTAATTAATGCAGTTAGTTTACTCATATTTTAAAACCTGATTATTTGTTTTATTCCCTGCACCAATCATGACCCAGAGAAAATTTTAGTTTTTCAGGGAAGCTAGCTAAGTTTGATGAGTAAGACAGGCATAAAAGTGAGGTGAAGTGATTCCTCATTTCTCTAGGCCAAATTTTTTACACTGTACACTTGCCTAAAGCACTTTCAATATGGTTCTGGTTGATGAATATATATTTATTATTTTATCATAAGCACAATTCCACAGAAGTGAATTAGAAACACCTGGTCTAGAAGTCACTCATTCAGTGAATTTAACAGAAGAAAATGTCTCCTAATGAAAAGGAACTGGTAAAAGTACCTGTATTTTCACAATCAGAAAGTCCAATATTTCCCATACCATCATACTAAGGTCACTAAAGGAGTACAATGTTTAAGAGTCAATGTGCGTTCTACTTTATGCAAACTGGATCTGTGAAATACCAAAATGTCTACCTTAAGATCATGATTAAAATAGATTCACCTATAAAATATTTGTCACATGATTTTAAGTGGTAAATCACTTCAATTCATTATTTATGTATTATAGTAACTAATATAGTACTTGGCACAAAGTATGACACATTGATTGGCAAGCCACCTAAGAAACAAATTTCTTTTACAATGTCATTTTGCATGAGAAAGATATCGAGATATTCCTATTTTTTTAGTAAAAAAAAATTAGTATTAGTAGTATTCAGTGTTGGAAAAAATAAGAAGAGGTAAAGGAGATCAGCTAAGAAAAAGTGAAGGCATTTTCCATAACATGAAATACATTTCTATCTCATGTGTATAGTTTCTAAATCTGGTAATAAAGCTAATTTAAAAAAGTGTATAATGGAACTTGATAAATGATATTAATAGTGCTTTATGTATTTTAATTTATAGATGCTCCTATTATAAAATGAAGTAAATCTTTAAGTATATTAACAGTTAATATATGCACATATATGTATATGTACAACATAGCACTAAGTCTAAAATAAACTAACATAGTCTCTGATCCCTTGAAACACCAGTCTTAGAAAATAATTCAATAATGATTTATTAAAAACCTGTCACGTCTTTTGTAGAATCTGTATTATGCTGACATGAGTAACACAGACAACTGAACAAATACCTAAAGCAAATAAACCATGTGGAAGCTAAGATTATGGAAGAGCACAGGGATGAATATGGATATGTGCAGTAGAGAGGATACGGAAACAAAGAAATATAGAAACTCTATCAAGATCAAAAACTTTTAGAACTCACTAGAAGCAAGATTTTATATTGCCCTCTTCTCTGTCAAATAAAAAGGAAAGAAACTGAAAAAAAAGTGACTTGTCCATGACTAAAGAATCGGTCAGTGTAGAGCAAAGGACTACACAGACCCTAAGATTTCTTCCAAATAATTGTGACTAATATTTGTTGAATTGTTATGCTATGCCAGGCATTGTTGTGTTACCCAAATTTATCTTCCCAACAATACCAGATAATGAATAATAGTGTATTTTTAGACACACAAAAATATCATTTAGCTTCACAGCTACAAAGACAGTACATGCAATATGTACTAAAACATTAACAAATAGAGCTAAGATGAAGTTAGCAGACAAGAGGGTATTTGAATGGATGGGTATTCATTGAGTGGTGAATATAATACCCCTGATGATGAGGACAGAAAGAGGGATGGGGTGAATGGAGAACAGAGGTAGTATATTAGTTACCTATTGTGTAACCAATGAGCTGAAATGTAGCAGCCCAAAATCAAAGCCATTAGCTCAGGAGTCTTTGGTCAGCTAATCTGTCCTGAGGTAGACTGACACTGGCTTGGTTTAACACATTCCTGCTTGGCTGACTGGTCAATGAAGACCTTTTGTGTCTGGCAGTTGAACAGCTATCAGTGAGATGAAGGAAGTGAGAGAGACACATATCTGTTGTTTTCTAATGTGGTAGCTTTGGATGGTCACATGGTGGTGGCAGATTTCATAGACTGAGGGAGGTATACGAGACATCCTGAGTTCAGGTATGCAAGACATTTTGAGTTAGTGCACAGTGTCTTTTCTGGTACATTCTATTGCCCAATGCAAGTCACATGGTGGTGGTGAAATAGATATTACCTCTTATTGGGAGGTGCTGAAGAAAATTATGACCACTTTTTGCAATCGTGCAGATGATGAGATATAAAAGAGATGAATTACAAAGAAATCAGTGGACAGCAAAGTAACAACAAACTGCTAGACATATTTTTTTAAATGTTTATTTATTTTTGAGAGAGAGAGAGAGAGAGAGAGCGACAGAGTGTGAGCAGGGGAGAAGCAGAGAGAGAACAAGACACAGAATCCAAAGCAGACTACAGGCTCAGAGCTGTCAGCACACAGCCAGACACGGGGCTCAAATCCACAAACTGTGAGATCATGACCTGAGCCCAAGTCGGATGCTTAACCAACTGAGCCACCCAGGAGCCCTAGACATATTTTTACACCTAAAATCACAGAAGTAATTGAAGGCAGAATAAAAAGAGAATCTTCTGGGAAACTATTGACAATTAGATTTTTTCATGATGAATATAAATTTTTTAAAAGACCCATTTGAAGCATTTCCTATTTCATTTGAGCTTTGCTTATAAAAGCATGTCACACATGGGAATTAGCTTTGATTTTTAAAAAATGACCTTTATAGTTCTAGGTTATTGACAATTTTGTAAAGAAACAACAACAAAAGAGGAATTGAGCATTTTTTCTAATATACATTAAGAGACAAAGAACAAAATAAATGTATTAACACTTATCGTAATTCATCAGAGCAATAGGATATCTTTCAAGAGATGGATTTTTATCTTTATTTTCTCTACGGCAAGTTCAAGAAATTATAGCAGATTTTATCCATACAAAGTTAAGCCCATCTAACTCCTGAATTCTTTGGTGTGATTGTTTCATAGAAAAGGTAAGCTTGCTGGGAAAGCAGGTATGGAGAATTTTTATTTTAAATCCTTGAAACTGTGACAGATGTTTATAAATCTCAACACAAACATGTTACTGATGGTTTGTTGACATTTAGGTGTTGGGTTCTCCATGCTCTATCCGTTCTCACTTTTTTCCTGAGTAGGATCCTGATTGTAATCACTGAGTTCCTTCAGAGGACATCAAAATTGATTTAAATAGCAATGAAAATATGACACCAGGAGGGCGCTTGGGTGGCTCAGTTGTTTGAATGTCTGACTCTTGGTTTTATCATGGTTTATGAGATCAAGCACTGCAATGGACTCTGCTGACAGTGTTGAGCCTGCTTGGGATTCTCTCTATCCTTGTCTCTCTGCCCCTCTCCCACTCATGTGTTTGCTCTCTCTCCCTTTTCTCTCTCAAAATAAATAAATAAACATAAAAAAAAAGAAAATATGACATCAGGAACACACACACACACACACACACACACAGAACTGCAAGTGTTAGCCTGCTGGGTTCTGTCTTTAACCCATATGAGTCATGTTCCTACTTATGGACCCACTTGCTCTTGTCTTACCTCGTTCTTCAACCTTCCTGGGCTCTTCTTGATCCTATCCACAAACATATATTATTGAGGTATGATAGAGGAGTAAGAGAACACAACTCCTTCCTCTTAACCTCAGACCATGGCTTATACATCAAAAATGCACAATTCAAGAAGCTATGCAGAAGCCACTGTGGTGTTTGTTTGTTTATTTATTTATTTATTTATTTATTTAATGTTTTTATTTATTTTTGAGACAGAGAGAGGCAGAACATGAGCAGGGGAGGGGCAGAGAGAGGGAGACACAGAATCTGAAGCAGGCTCCAGGCTCTGAGCTTTCACCACAGAGCCTGATGCGGGGCTTGAACTCACAGACTGTGAGATCACGACCTGAGCTGAAGTCGGACGCTTAACTGACTGAGCCACCCAGGCGCCCCCACTATAGTGTTTATTATTTGCCCTTTACTATGACTTCCATTGCATGTGTCTATCTCCTACACTAGACTATGAACTTTTTTTCTCTTTAATGTTTATTTATTTTTGACACATAGAGTATGAGCAGGGAACAGGCAGAGAGAGAGGGAGACAGAGGATCTGAAGCAAGCTCTGCACAGACAGCAGAAAGACTGCTGTGGGGCTGGAACTCATGAACCATGAGATTATGAAGTGAGCTGAAGTCGGACACTTAACTGACTGAGCCACCCAGGTGCCTCAGAGACTATGAACTTCTTAAATTCTGTTTTGCCTACCAGGGTGTCTAGCATATAGAACATATCATTAAGTGCATGTTTAATTAATTTCAAATTGACTTCATTTATGTAAAAAATATCTCTTGTTACCATGGCTACAAGGTCAACCTGTACAGCTTCTTTAACAAGCTGTAATATATTTGCTGTATCAACTATTACCATCCAGTTAAACAAAACTGACATTGAATTTTTGATGACAGCACATTTTATTAATTACGTGAAGGAATCAAGAAACATTTTCTATGTATGAGTCTCACTTTAGATTCTTCATCATTAGGTAATATGTTTGTCCATTGTTACATTTGGATCTATATTTACCTAGCCTCTTATCTACATTAGGGGCTGGGTTTTACAACTTGTCATTAAAAGTGTAGACATTAATGATTTTTTTCTTTAAAATTTTTAAATAACACATGCAAATAATGGTTAAATAACAAAAATGTGCATTTCTACAACTTATCAATAATGAACATCAAAGAATCATAAACCAGGTCAAAAATAGAAAAATTTTAGCACCAACAGTGGGCCCCTTTTGCTCTCTCTCCCTGTCCCTGGTCTCTGCCTTGGTTTTATTAAACCACTACTTCAACACAGTATGATCACTTTCTTGCTTTTCTTTCAATATTAACACCTTCATATATATCTGGAAATATATAAATCTAATATTCATTAGATTTACCCACACAATTTTTTTACTGTTTTTAGTGTTCTTCATACATTCATTCTTATAACTTCCATCCACACTACATCATCTTTCTTAAAATGTATATACCTAGCATTTCTAAAATACTATGAACCTGTTTTAAGCATCTAATAATTCACTGGGAAATCAATAGAGGTCTGTGTATTTTTATGTTTTATGTTTTTTGCTTATGCTTGACTAATTAATTTTAATCATGATATTCTTCATGAGATTTATTGAGTTTATACATTCACATTTTTCTTCAGTGTTAGGAAATTCTCAAATATTGCTTTGGCTCTATACTTCCTTCTCATTTAATCACACTTACTCTGTCTTCTTTATTTTCTACTTTAATAGTTTTAGATAGTGTTTTCTGACCTCTCTTCCAGTTCTTTTTTTTTTTTTTTAAGTTTATTTATTTTGAGAGAAAGAGAGAAAGAGGGAGTACACACACAAGTGGGGTAGGGTCAGAGAGAAGGAGTGAGAGAATCCCATGCAGGCTCTGTGCTCTCAGCACAGAGCCTGATATGGGGCTCAATCCCATGAACTGTGATATCATGATCTGAGCTGAATTCAAGAGTTGGACACTTAACTGGCTAAGCCGCCCAGGCACCCCAGGTTTATTTATTTTGAGAGAGAAAGAGCACAAATATGAGTGGGGGAGGAGCAAAGAGAGAGGGAGAGGGAGAGAGAGAATCCCAAGCAGGCTCTGTGCTATCAATGCGAAGCCTGACCTGGGGCTGGATCCCAAGAAACCATAAGATCATGACCTGAGCCAAAACAAGAGTTGGACACTCAACCAACTGAGCCACCCAGGCGCCCCTAACTTCTCTTGCAGTTCTTTAATTCTCTTTTTGAATGTGTCTAAACCAGTGAGTTGTTAATTTTGTTTATTGTGCTTATAAATTCTAAAATTTCAATTATTTTAGTCTTCTAGTTACTTTTCTATCTTTTCTAATTATATGCCTAAATTCTAAACCTCATATTTTATTTCTTTAACATGGTAAGTATAGTTATTTTAAAATCTGTATCTGATTTACTCAAAAACAGGAGCTCATGTGTCTTTCTTATCTGTGTCTGCTATTAACTTCATGTTTTCTTGTGGGTCTGTGTCCCTGGTTATTTTTATTGTGTACTAAAAAATGTCTCTGATTTTCTTTTTCTTTCTTCTTTTGCCTGTGGAAATGATTCGAGAACCAGACTAATACTATCTTCTTAAAGGGAGTTTGCTAGTTTGATTGGGGTGGACTTCTGTGGATACTCTTAACATGGAATTTCATTCACACTATCAGGGAATTGAGGTGATACAAAGATGAGATGCAATCTTTAGGGGAGCTAGTGTATTCTCACTATACCCTTACTTCTAAAGTTTAGCCCTTTGGAATATTTTCCCCAAACACAGAGGTTTCAACCAGCTCCCAACCTGGTTTGCTTCCAAACTCCAGCTGTCACCATAAACATGCTATGCTCTCAGAATCCCTACTCAGTCCCTTATGTAAATGACCACTAGAGGAAAAGAAGCCCTAAACACAAGGATCACTTACATGAATTTCTGTCTTCTCCCAGATCTTAGATTAATCATTCTTTACTATCATGTTGCCTTACTAATGCCTTTTAGCAGCTTTCTTTTTTTTTTAATTTTTTTTTTGCAATAGTTTTTGGTTATCTTCAATAGGACAGTGGTCCAAATTGCCATTCACTATTACCAGAAGTCAGATCTATCAGTTTTCAAATTGTAACGCCACTTCTACTTCCGCAGTCATTTCCTACCTTCTTCCCTTCACAAGAAAAGAAAGAAAGGCTGCTCTGATTGTTATTGGAGGTGCAGGCATGATTCAGTTTTAAGCATTTTGAAGACATAGATGTTGACTGAATGGGTTCATTTTTTTGTCTATTGTTAAAGTTACTTTTCCATTTAGAGATCTTTCCAATCACAGGATTCTAGTATGTAACATTTTCTTTTCCAGGGTGTTATATTCATTATTCCACTTGTTTTCACCTAGCCTATAGCTCTTTATGGACTCACCTACTTAGGAATTTTTGTCATCCCTCTCCTCCAACTACACCGAGTTCATCTTTGCCCATAGTCTGCTTGTAGCCCCAATGCCTAAGCTTCCTTGCAGTACTCTAATGCACAGTCATTGCTCCATTTGATGAGATCCGAGTGCAGTAGTTAATCATCTATTAGCATAGATGCTAATATTGTATTTTCTATCTATTTTCAGAGATGAAAGTCTCTGGTATAAGCTTCCTTGGCTCCTCCTTTTAGTAGCTATGTGAACTTGGGTAAGTTACATGTTTAGTTGACATATTTCCCAGAAAAAATGCATTGAATTTCTAACCTGTATTTCAGAGTGTGGCTTTATTTGGAAATAGGGTCCTTGAAGATGTGATTATTTTAGAGGAGGCTATAGTGGAGTAGGGTGGACCCTTAATCCAATTATGACTGATATCTTTATAAGAAGACAGAATCACACGGGGAGAAAGGCATAGGATGACATAGCAGAGGTTGCAGTGATGGATCTGCAGGGCAAGGAGCTGCCAGAAATGATGACCACTACTGGAAGCTAGGAAGAAGCAAGGAAGGATTTACCCCTTAGGTTCAGAGAAAGCATGGCTTTGCCAACCCTTAGATTTGAGACTTAGAGACTCTAGAACTGTGAAAAATAGTATTTGTTATTTTAAACCATCCAGTTTGTGGTACATTGTTATTGCAGCCCTGGGAAACATTCATTATATAACCTCTTTTTACCTAGTTTTCTCATTTGCAAAACAGAGATAATAATAGCAATATCTATATGATAGACTTATAGTGAACAACCATGTGTGACAAGCTGGCTTTTAATAAGTGTCAAGTAATTCTCCTGTATAATTATCAGAGCAGATAAAATTTCTCCTTGACGGCAGGGTCACAATATGTGTTTCTCATGAGTCTTCCAATATGCCTAGTAGAGGACTAAGTGTACAACATAAATACATAAATATACATTCAGTCATTTTCCCTCAAATTATATCATTACTTCATTTATTTATTTACTTATTTTTGAGAGACAGAGTGCAAGCTGTGGAGGGGCAGAGAGAGACAGAATCCCAAGCAGGCTCCAGGCTCTGAGGTGTCAGAAGCGAGCCTGTTGCAGGACTCCATCTCATGAACCGTGAGATCATGACCTGAGCCAAAGTTGGATGCTTAACCAACAGAACCACCCAGGTGCCTCATCTATGAATTACATTGTGGTTTGTAATTGTGACATTCCCCCTGTGCTCTGACTGCTTTATAGTCCCCTTTATCTCAAACACATTCCCACCATTTCTCACCCTTATGCTCATGTCAAATTCCTTATTACCTTGTGTACCTAAGCATTGACTTGACTATAGAAACCAAAAAAGAAAAGACAGCTAAAATGAGCAATTTCCAGATGATTGTGGAACTTAAAAATGTGAGTTATACTCTTAGCTCTGATACAAACCCATTAAGTGGCTTCAGACACTTCACATAACATTGTGAAACCTGAATTTCCTTATCTGAACAATGAAGAGACTGGATGAAATACTTTCAAACATTTTATCAGTTTGGTTTCTATGATTAAGTTATTCTGTGTCCTCTGAGTTCATCCCTAACAATGAAAAGCTGCTTCTCACTCATCCATTATGGCTCAGCACATGCAGGAGGCAGCCGGTATTCAACATAACATTTGTCCATTAACTGATATGGTAGGATGCATTTGACTATTCATTGAGATAGGGTGATGTGTGTTATTGTTGCTCTTGAAAAATTTGGCTTTGCCAGTAGAATTACCTGTGCAAGCACAGTAACAGATGTTTCCAAATACATGCTACATGCACACCCACTTGGTGTATCTCGGATTTCAAAGAGCGTATTGTTTTGAAAAGTGCTCACATTCATGGTGGAATAATAAAAGGAAGAAAGTACTTTTATGCTGCGATGCATCATTTTTACCTTTTAAATCAAAACACTGTGACATGTGTCTCTTGCTTATTTGGAAAATTAATGATTTTTAAAAAAACAGGTGAACATTTCAAGCTATAGTCGACTACTTGGAAAAAGTTATATACTCCTTAATTTAGTTCCTCATTACCAAGTATTACCTGGTTATTCTCTACATCTGTTATTCTTCTACATCTGTCATTTGGCTAAACACCCACTCTAAGTTTATCAATTACCCAAACGAAGGCCTTGTTATATTCACCATCCTTTGGTCTCTGCTGCCCTTGAAACTAAACTGTTTCTGTCTTGCTTCTGTCTCCTCTACTAAGTTTCTTCGATATTTCTTTTTCAGATTTTCTTCCTACCCTACCCATAATGTTTTATCTTTCTTTTTTCTAATTTTTTTTTAACATTTATTTATTTTTGAGACAGAGAGAGACAGAGCATGGACAGGGGAGGGGCAGAGAGAGAGGGAGACAAAGAATCTGAAACAGGCTCCAGGCTCTGAGCTGTCAGCACAGAGCCCGACGCGGGGCTCGAACTCACGGACCCTGAGATCATGACCTGAGCCGAAGTCGGATGCTTAACCGACCAAGCCACCCAGCCGCCCCTATCTTTCTTTTTTCTACCTTGTAAAGGAAGATATTCCTCAAATTACTTACTGACTGAGTGACTAACTTACTTAATCGTTTGTATTTCTTTTTTTTTTTTTTTTTTTTTAATCTCACTTCAATTTTGTTCATGGTTTGGTTTGACTTTTATGCACCTTTCTGCCCAATGTCCTCTATGGTATCTAGAATTTGCCATTGTTGCCCCAGTAATGTGAAAAGTACTCTTGATTTTACAGGTACCTTGCAGTTCTAGTAATAAAGTCCAGTGCTCTATTAGCTACTTTGGTCACCATACATCCAACATTTTGGTTAGAGTTTCTAACTTGACATTTCAAAAATGTTTGTTTTTTCCACATTTCCTGCATAACAAAAAAAAATTAGTACAAGTTATTTTATAAGCTTGGTTTTGATTTTCCTTTTCTAACTATATTTTCTTTAAAATAATATAGCATACCACATATTATAATTGACCAAAGGTATGTTGGAGGGATGAGAATAGGCAGAATCAAGAAAATTATCAAATTGTTTGCACTGTCTAGACATTTGAAGAAATAGTCCTACATGCTAGCCTCATCAACAATATAATTGTGTACATCAATTATTGTCTTAAGCTAGAACGATGAACCTGAAGTCACTAATAAAGATTATAATTTACTTATTGTATTTTCTTTAATACATCAAAGATACATGTCATTCATCTTCAAAATATTTTCATCATTTAATTTCAGACAAAACGGGTTCTGCTTTTTACTTTCTATTTGTAACTGTATTTATCATTCTGTATCTACTTTATCTCCACAAAAAGCCAGATAAAGGAATAATAACAGTATTATGTGGAGTTAATTTCAGTGGCTCTGAGTATCGCTGTTGCCCTGTAATTCCCTCAGGGTAAGTAAGGACAAGGGGGAAATACTTCTGCAGTTCCCTAGGTCTTTTCAGTGAAGAGAGTTAAAGCATCTGGCACATGGTGTTTTGTATTCAGCCAGCTCCTCCTAGTAAAGTGTGTTCCCCAGGAGTAAATTAGGCAATTAGCAGAATCATTAACTATTTCAAGCCAACAAAGTATCATTTAGTACACCAAAGTAATAATGAGCAAATCAGTAATCATGTAGTCAGTGAGTACTCAACAAGGAAAGCTGCTCACTTTGGAGAGTCCATTGACTCATTTGTCCGTTGAAAGGCTAAGGAAAAAGGAGTTTGCAATAGGATTGACTAGATTTTCTGGAGGCAAAGAACTAACACATTGACAATCACTCACATACTTCAACAATAGGGTATTACAACATTTAGATGAGTTGTTTCTCAGTATCTTCATTATTATCACGTGGTACTTAATCAAGGTACACATGCTCAGAGAAAAGTGAGCTTCTAATCTATTCCACACCGATGCAAAAATCCAGCTATGCTCATTGTTGACAACATCATGATCATATGGGTCTATTTCTCAATCTCTAGTCAGAAGTTTTAAGTTTAAGAACAGTCTGTGTAAGTTTTAGAGTCATGATGCATTGAGGAGGTTACAAAAATCTTTGAATTGGACTGACAGGGCTACTTTCAAGATGTGGTAGTGCTTGTGCAAACATTAGGAAAACATTTGGTATATTACACAAGTTAAGAAACATTGCTTGAATCTGAATATTATATCATTATTTCATATCTGTGATCTACAGTGTAAATTAAATACTATTTGTTCTGTCTGCCACATAGTATCATTGAAATAATCAAGGAGGTGGAGATTATGAAAGCACTTTATGTAAACTTAATAATTATACATCTGATTGTTTCTATATGCCACATGTACTCTACAGATCAGTGTATTATTGCTACCATAAACTAATAATCTTTATGAAATTAGCACAATTTCTAGGATATACTAAATTCTCAATAAATTGTGGCTGTTATTACTAGAATGGCATATTATCCTTATCAATAACGCTCATGTTTTGCAGATATTGTTTGTATATTTTTTTAGTACCCAGGGTTAGATTGTGATAAGAAAATACTGTAAAAATTAATCTGATGTCACAAATAACTAATTATCTTTTTTAAGCTTCAGACATATTTTTTTCATTTTATTAAGTACTGTTCTTTGAATAATTATTTTGAAAATAACTTCATTTAATCCACTTGTGTAGATTCCTAATTTATTTACTTGTTAATTAATTAATTAATTAACTTAGCTATATGGTTTTCTCCTCCATCAGTGGAAGATAGGGAGGTTTTAAAAAGTCACATTTTTGAGGTCACCTAGGTAGCTTAGTTGGTTAAGCACCCAACTCTTGATTTTGGGTCAGGCCATGATCTCACAGTTCATGAGATTGAGTCCTGCATCGAACTCTGCATTGACAGTACAGAGCCTGCTTGGATTCTCTCTCTCCCTCTCTCTCTGCCCCTCTCCCCTTTGCACATACACACATGCATGTTCTCTCTCTCTTGCTTGCTCACTCTCAAAATAAATACAATACATATTGAAAAATATTAGGGGCGCCTGGGTGGCGCAGTCGGTTAAGCGTCCGACTTCAGCCAGGTCACGATCTCGCGGTCCGTGAGTTCGAGCCCCGCGTCGGGCTCTGGGCTGATGGCTCAGAGCCTGGAGCCTGTTTCCGATTCTGTGTCTCCCTCTCTCTCTGCCCCTCCCCCGTTCATGCTCTGTCTCTCTCTGTCCCAAAAATAAATAAATGTTGAAAAAAAAATTTTTTTAAATATTAAAGGGGCACCTGGGTGGCTCAGTTGGTTGAGTGTCCCACTTTGGCTCAGGTCATGATCTCAGATTTGTGGGTTAGAGCCCTGCATTGGGCTCTGTGCTGACAGTTCACAGCATGGAGCTGGCTTTAGATTCTGTGTCTCCCTCTCCCTCTGTCCCTCCCCTCCTCATGCTCTGTCTTTCTCTGTCTCTCAAAAATGAATAAATGTTAAAACAATAAAATAAAAAATATTAAAGAAAATAAAAAGTTACATTTCTTGTTAGACAAAACTAAAAAGAATTGTATTCTTCTACAAATAATCTGGGAAATTTCATTACATTTTGGTTTTGTAAGCATAACATCATGTCTCTTAACACGGTACAAAGTTATTAGGAATAGTCAAAGCACCATAAATAATATTTATTTGTGGAATTTGAAAAAGAAGAAGTGATTTAGCAACTGGATATTTCACTTGGATTTGGAAAAGCATTAGCATAACCCTTGGATTCATATAGCTGAATCAACATGCTTTATCTGCTTAGCTATAATTACATTTAATGTATGGAACCACTTGTTAATGAAATGCAAAGATCATTTGATACTAAAATATCCAAGGCCTAGCGAATGTAGTATTTTAATTTTTGTCAAGCCCTTCCTCTCTCCCTTCCTCCTTCCCTTCCTTCCTTCCTTCCTTTCTTCTTTCCTTCCTTCCTTCCTTCCTCCCTCCCTCCCTTCTTTCCTTCCTTCCCTCCTTCCTTCCTTCCTTCCTTCCTTCCTTCCTTCCTTCCTTCCTTCCTTCCTTCCTTCCTTCTTTTATCCCTCCCTTCCTCTTTCTTTTCTCCCCCTTACGGCCTTTTCCTCTCATTTTCCTCCCTCCCTCCTGCTCTCCCTCCCTTCCTTTCCTCCATCTCTTCTTCCTTCCTTTCTCCTTCCTTTATTTCTTTCAGTAGGTTTCTGACATATAAGCAGAAGTGGTATAACGGGATGCAAGCTTTTTTTAAGAGAAGAAAACAGTTTCTTCTTGAAAATCTTTTGCCTTGTGGAAAGTAACTTTTAAAAGTAATTTATTAAAGTTTTTAATGCCCTAGAAAAAGAATTTCCAAAATATATTCTCTACCCTCTTGGAGTTTATAATCTAAAATAGACAATGTAGATATAAACACATAACTAGAGGATGCATGGAGACAGTAGTAATGCATCTTTAAAGTAGTACAGACATTGATAAGTATTCCTCACTGTTTGTTATTATGACGTAAAGAACGCCAGAAGAGGAAACCAGGGACTGGTGTTATCTCTGAATCAATCCTGTGCTGACTTGGTCAAATCCTTAAATATCTTGAAGCTTTATATTATTTGTTAACAATGTGTATTAATTACACCTGTTCTACTTATTGCACAATTACTTTTTATGAGTATCAACTGAGGATAAACGCAAAATGATTTAAAAATATGATATGGGGGTGCCTGGGTGGCGCAGTCGGTTAAGCATCCGACTTCAGCCAGGTCACGATCTCGCGGTCCGTGAGTTCGAGCCCCTCGTCGGGCTCTGGGCTGATGGCTCAGAGCCTGGAGCCTGTTTCCGATTCTGTGTCTCCCTCTCTCTCTGCCCCTCCCCCATTCATGCTCTGTCTCTCTCTGTCCCAAAAATAAATAAACGTTGAAAAAATATGATATGATATTGAAATGAATAAAATTATTTATCTGTGCCTTTTCTTAATGCAACTACAAGTTCTTCTCCGAAGCTAGGACTACATTTTTTAATTGAAAATAAAAGAAATCTCTCAGAATGCCTATTATTGTCTAGGGTACATGCATGTGCTAAACAAATAACTGCTGAATACAGGTAATAACACAAGAGCAGTGCCAAATATATAAATACCAAAGCCCATTCCAATGCAATATTACAAAAAGAACAGGCAAATATATATATATATATATATATATATATATATATATATATATATATATGCTACAACTACATTACTCCATACTACTGTACTTCTTCACACCTCTTAGGGCAGCCTCTTTGCTGCCCTTCCTGCATCTACCTGCTACCTAATCCCAAGGCCAATGCCCCAAGTTTAGATGTTTATTAAGGCAGTACCTTATTTTTAGATCTAATTTCTTTCTCAATTGTGTATTGCTATGTAATAAACCACTCCAAAGTTCAGACGTAAAACAATTCATTTACTCATGATCCACAGATGAGCAGTTTAGCAAGGCCTCAGGTAACATGACTTGTCTATGTCCTGTGTTGTGATGGCTGGGCTTACTCATGTGACTGCAGTTGCCTTGTGGTTCAATTCCTACAGCTTCATAATCCAAATTGGTCTCGTTCACAGGTCTGGTGGTTGATAAGGCTTTTTGACACTGGGCCATTTGTGTCCAGTAGGCTAACACAGGATTGTTCCCATGGTGGAAGCAGTGAGAAAGTGAGAGCAGTAGTTTCAAGGACACTTACGTGTTTAGGCAAAGAATTCACGTAACATCACTTCTCTTATATTCTGTCAGCTGGAGAAAATGACAGGACAGCCTAAACTCAAGGAGTAGGACAGTCATATTGCAAAAGGGGAGTGCAAATTGGGATGGGCAAAATCATTGCAAACATTTTTTTTTTTTTTCAAATAACCCAGCACACCTTAGTCTACTAAGAGTGAAACTTGGGATTGAGTCCATCTCATGTGCTGAGAAGCACATAAGTTATGGTCAATGCAACTTGGAGGAGGCAAATATTTCTAACAGAAAGGAGGATTTTCTCTGGAACAACTTATATAATTTCTAAAGCATGAGAATTACCTTTCCCTGAAAGTTCTTTAGAGCTCTGTTTGATTTAATTAGAGCTTGTTGAATAAATAAATAAATAAGTAATATGCCTATAAGACAATCTAGCCCTGTCCTACACTGTCGAAGACCTTTTAAAACTTTCTAAAAAATACTTTCCATAAATATTTTTTCAAGCTTATTATCCATTTTTAATAAAGTATATTTTCCTAAGATATATTTTATTTGGTTGAGGTTAAAATCATATTTGTCATCCATCCTAATCTCTCATTTTATTTTATTTATTTATGTTTAAAGTCAGCTCTACATTGGTCATAGAGGTCAAGGCAGGGCTTAAACTCACAACACTGAGATCAAGACCTGAGCTGAGATCAAGAGTCAGCCACTTAACCGACTGAGTCACCCAGGTGCATCTATAATCTCTCATTTTAAGCCCTCTGTGTCTATAGGCCTGGCTCCCTTCTTCTTCTGTTCTATTAGATTCTCTCAGCCTTCATAACTCTCTCTTCTATTAATAACTTTATTTTCTAATTTCATTATCAGAATTAAACTAAAAGTTCTTAAACACAATTTGTTTCTCTTCAATTTACTCTCATTGTTTCACATTAGAAGAAAAGAATATTTTTCCTTCCCCCTTCCTTGCACTACTTATTGAGATTTTAACTATAAATTAATTATTAGTTTTGACTTTCATTCTCAAAGAATTTAAACCGCAAGCCAAAATGTGAAATGGACCAAGGAGGTACTCACCTGTCACCTTCTCTAATTACAGCATATTGCAATCCTACTAATTTCTAGTTTTTATGACCTGTTGCCATGTCTTTTTCCCCCTCAGATTTGTTTTCCTTTTTCACTAGAATTCATATATATTCATATATACACATATATACACATACACATATATATATATACATATATACATATATGTATATATATATAATTATGGAAAGGATTTAAAAATGATTTTGAAAAAGGCAAAAGGATAATCAAGGTGTGCCTTTCCCAACACATTGGCCAAATGTGGGGGAAACATTCCCAAATCAGTGTCGTATTTGTGTTTCCTTAGCCCTGCAATGACAAGGATATAAATGCTTAGATCAAGGAGTGCCTAGGTGATTCAGTCGGTTGAGCAGCGGACTTCAATTCAGGTCATGATCACAGTTTGTGAGCTCGAGCCCTGCATGGGGCTCACAGCTGTCAATGTGGAGCCACTTTGGGATACTCTGTCTCCCTCTCTCTCTGCCCCTCCCCACTTGCACTCTCTAAATGAATAAATAAATAAATAAATAAATAAATAAATAAATAAATAAATAAAAACATTAAAAAAAAAAAAAAAGAAGAAATGCTTAGATCAAGAACAGATAGGGGTGCCTGGGTGGCCCAGTCAGTTGAGCATCCAACTCTTGATTTTATTTTGGGTCACGATCCCATGGTGGTGGGATTGAACACCACATTGGTGCCTACTTAGGATTCTCTCACTCTCTTCCCCTCTGCTCCTCTCCCCCACTCACACTCTGTCTTTAAAAAAAAAAAAAAAAAAAAAAAAAAAAAAAAAAGATATAGCCAGAACTGAAAGGGGACTGAAATATGTCTCTCTCTTACTCTCTCTCTCTCCATATATATATTGCATTTGAGATTTTTATATATAAGAAATAGAGATGATTTTCTCCCCTCTTTTTGGTAGAGCAAATATGAAAGTGTAGGCAAAGAGGTGGTGTAGATTGGATTAGTCTAACACTGATCATTCCCACCACAGGGGTGTGGATCTCAGAGCACCATTCCTTGTCTACTTTAATCATGTTCCTTCAATATCCCACAGCTTTATTTCTCTAAAAAATAAAAATAATAAAAAAAGATGATACCCACGAAATGACTAATTCCTTTCAGGAACTGAGTAGCCTTATTTGTACTGTTTTTCACATCCAAATCTGAACGTTATCTTAGGGTGTTGGTGACCACAAAAGAACCAAAACTCACCTCAAATCTAGAAATTATGAGTGAGGAAAGAGAACTTGGTATTGCTGGCCTCTAGTTTCTTCCAGTCCCAAACAGCGCCAAGCTTCAACAATCCAGGGGGTGAGTGACTACAGGTTTGGGTAGATGTGAGTAGGATGTGGGCAGAAAGAAGGCAGAACTCATGTGAGATCAGGGATTTTAGGTCAAAACAGTGTATGTCAGGAAATATGATTTAACTGATAAGCATAATGCAAGGGGAATGCAGAAAATGCCAATAATACATGCTGTGATTATTGCTTACTAGAAAGTTGTGAGCATATATTTAAAGCTAAATAGTAATAATAAAAGAAATTAAGTAATAAAATAAAAGAAAAAATAAGGAACCCGTGTACCTTTCATGTAGTAATACTATGCATCTGATCCTTCTGTAAGTGTTGTTTCTATATCCATTTCTTGAATTAAAAACAAAATGCTTAAAGATGTAAGAGAACTGGTACCCCTACTCATACTTTTTCTGGATTGTTATTTCTTTAAGATGGAAATATTGTCTAGATAGTCCTGTTGTTTCTGGGGCCTCCATAGGAACAATTAAACGACTGTTAATAACATATATAAATTATAAATGAATCCTCAAAAACAAGGAGCACTCAAGGGCTACCAAGGCTTTCTTTCTTCCAACAATATTAGTTATTCTAGTTGAGTAACTTTAAAGTGGTTTTTGAAATGTCACATCCTTTATTTTGAAAATAAGTATTATATGTAATAAAAAAGCATTATACATGTACTATATATAGCAAATAAAAGAGCATTCATCTTGATGAGGTCCCAATAGTTCCCTTTTGCTTTTGTTTCCCTTGCCTTCAGAGACATGTCAAGTAAGAAGTTGCTGTGGCCGAAGTCAAAGAGGTCATTGCTTTTTTTCTCTTCTAGGATTTTGATGGCTTCCTGTCTTACGTTTAGGTCTTTCATCAAAATAAAAACCTTCTGCACAGCGAAGGAAACAATCAGCAAAACTAAAAGGCAACTGACAGAATGGGAGAAGATAGTTGCAAATGACATATCAGATAAAGGGTCAGTGTCCAAAATCTATAAAGAACTTATCAAACCCAACATGCAAAAAACAAATAATCCAGTGAAGAAATGGGCAAAAGACATGAATAGAAACTTCCAAAGAAGACATCCAGATGGCTAACAGACACATGAAAAAAGGCTCAACATCACTCATCACCAGGGAAATACAAATCAAATTCACAGTGAGATACCACCTCACACCTGTCAGAAGAGCGAACATTAACAACTCAGGCAATAGCAGATGTTGGCAAGGATGCAGAGGAAGAGGAACCATTTTGCACTGCTGGTGGGAATGCAAACTAGTGCAGTCAATCTAAAAAACAGTATGGAGGTTTCTCAAAACATGAAAAATGGAACTACCCTACAGCCAAGCAATTGGACCACTAGGTATTTATCCAAAGGATACAGGAATGCTTTTCGAAGGGGCACATGCACCCCAATGTTTATGGCGGCACTACCAACAATAGCCAAAGTAGCCCAAATGTCCATCGATGGATGAATGGATAAAGAAGATGAAGATGTGGGATGGAGATATATATATATGGAATATATGGAATATATATGGAATATATATATATATATATATATATGGAATATTACTCAGCGATCAAAAACAATGAAATCTTGCCATTTGCAACAATGTGGATAGAACTAGAGTGTATTATGCTAGACGAAATAAGTTAATCAGAGAAAGAAAAATATCATAGGACTTCACTCATATGTGGAGTTTAAGATACAAAACAGATGAACATAAAGGAAAGGAAACAAAAATAATACAAAAGGAGAGAGGGAGACAAACCACAACAGAGTCTTAAATACAGAGTCTTAAATACAGAGTCTTAAATACAGGATTGCTGGAGGGGTGTTGAGTGGGGAGATGGGGTAAATGGGCAAGGGGCATTAAGAAGGACACTTGTTGGGGTGAGCACAGGGTGTTGTATATAAGTGATGAATCACTAAATTCTATTCCTGAAATCATTATTACACTATATGTCAACTAAGTTGTATGGAAATTAAAACATAAAAAGAGCATCCATTGCCCTGTTCCCCTCCCTCAGCCCTTTCCTTATTTCCAGGACATATTAAAATGCCACCTTTAAAACTTGGGGCTTTGTAGAACACCATTTGATAATCATTATAGGCTGGCCCAGGTCAATCATTCTCTATCTAAAATCTCTATAAAACGTGTATATCCTTTGCTGCTACAGTTGTTCTGTCACTCATTGTTATGTAACTTGGAAAGCAAGTTTCTTCTCTGAATTCCCATCTGAATGCAAGATAGAAATAGATGTTGTTCAGACAGACATCAAAAAGCCCTTATATTACTAATAAAGTTGTCAGCAGGACAAAGTTCAGGTGCAGACAAATGGTGATTGTGAGCCCTGCCCCCCCCACCACCTGCAACTGCTGAAATATTACCAGCTTGGTCACAGGTAAAACTGGAAAGCTGCAATCCTACACCTTGGGGACAAAGCCCTCAATGAGAATTGACTCTGTGGCCAAAAGAGCTAATGAGCTTTTTATATCCTATCTGTAAGCAGCCGATCACAGAAGAGGGGTGAGAGAAAAATGTTGAAGCAGGCATGTCTAATTCTTTCTTCAAAATTTAACAAATGACATTACTTCTGTAGGGGTGAGGTTGTGAAACTGTGAAGAAATACTAAGGAATTACTCCAACAGCGGTATCTCAATATGCAAACACAGGAGATAGGCAATAAGGGCTCCCGAAATATTCCTGATCTGAAATTTGGGTCAAATTATACCCAAGGTTTATGCAACCGAGATAATATTTTTGAAACTACTTACATAGTATATGATAGTTAGCACATTTATTATTATCTTAATTATTATTATTGCTCCAAGAATCACTTTATTAATATGTTTCACATTTGTCGCTAGTTAATGAGAGAGTCATCTCCTCAACAAGAGTGCCAAGCACATTACAACCACCAGACAGTTAATTTGACTATAAGGATAATTGCTTTTGCATGCACAGTGACAATGTGATTATAACTTTAAATGTTTAAGATTATGGATTCACTTTGAAGATGACTGACTACCACAGAAAGGCCGCAAGAAGGGAAGAAATGAAGGAGGAAAGGAGAAAAGAAAAGGAAAAAATACATTTACACCTCATATTATTAAGTAGATACTTTGGTTAAGAGGTTTAAGTCTCCAGGTACCAATATACAGTATGCTTACCTAAAACCAAATAGGTATCATTAATCAGTTTTCATTCTTAATTTAATGTGTTTTAGAAGTTCTACTCTTACTAATTTCCTCACATCATGTCAAGATTTCAAATACATTTAGGGGTGCTTGGGTGGCGCAAATGGTTATGCATCTGACTTTTGATTTTGGCTCAGGTCATGTTCTCAGGTTCGTCATATGGAACCCAGGGTTAGGCTCTGTGCTGACAGTTTGGAGCCTGCTTGGAATTCTCTCTCTCCCTGTCTCTCTGGCTCTCCCCCAGTCGTGCTCTCTGGCTCTCTCAAAATAATAAACATTAAAAAAAAAAAAAAGACTTTGAGGTCCCTGGGCAGCTCACTTGGTTAAGCGTCTGACTTTGGCTCAGGTTATGATTTCATGGCTTGTGAGTTCGAGCCCCGTATTGGTCTCTTTGCTGACAGCTCAGCACAGAGCCTGCTTCGGATTCTGTGTCTCCCTCTCTCTCTGCCCCTCCTCTCTCTCTGTCTCAAAAAATAAATAAATAAATAAATAAATAAATAAATAAATAAATAAATATTGAAAATATTTTTTAAAAAGACTTCAAATACATTTAAAAAACCCATTTGTAAAGGAAACCTTTATGTATAATTTGATAAAATTTTCACCGATCCTTAGCATTAGTAATTATCACCTAACATGAATGTGAACTTCTTTGCATATTTAATCAAAGCACTCTATTTTTAATCTTGGTCTGATCCATCCATAAAGATTCTCAGTTCTAAGACGTTAGGATCATTTGATACTGCAAGACCTTTTAGCTTTATTGTTTATCAGCATTAGAACTGAAGGTTAAGAGGCCATTTTCTATACTGCCATTATCGGCATGATGTAAACTTAAGTGCATGCTAATGTCACCTCCTTCCTCACACTGTCATCATCCATTCTATACAGCATAAAAGGGAAGAAGAGCAATCTCGTAACAGTGTCACATCACAGGAGCAGGAAAACACCATGTCTTATTGTGTCTAAGCCCCAGATTAAACTTAACCATAACTATGTATGGCAGAAGGGGAACCAGATTGCTGATATTCAGAAAGATGTGGTCTTTACTTCCTAACAGTTATTTTTTTACAATTGTAGTTTAAAACTCATCATTTTTGATACCTGTTTAATTTTAGTAACTAATAGTAATTGACTGGAGACTCTGACATATTTATTTATGTAACTTTCTATTCTAGTCCACATTATCCATGTTATCAAGATGAACTTCCACAGTTTGTATGGCCCGAAAAACTAAACATTAGCTTCATTAAAAAAAAAAAATCATTGTATCAAGTTTTTGCCAATAGTAGTAAATATACTATTTTTTTTAAATTATAGAGTGATTTTAACTGTCAAAGTAGATTTTGTTTCTTTTGAGTTTTCTTTCTCAAACATGTTTTGACATTAGGTCAGGAGACTTTTGCTGGAATTTATGGTTTATGGAAGAGAAAGAACACATGCCTCAGAACATGCATATAGTATAGGTAGGCTATGGGGTCAGAATCTTCTGAACTTGTTCTCTTGCAGCTGCCTTCCTGAGATTTCTGGAGAATAGCCAACATGGAATCAATTCTGAAATGCTCTGCTAACCCATCTGGAAGAACACGTTTGTTTCCCAAACAGCCAAAGAGCTCTGCAAGGTAAAGCCTGCCTTCCTGTAGTGGTGAAGATTTCCCTAAGGTGAAGTCTGCAGCAGGCAGCACAGATGTTGCTATAGTGGCATATCAGAACAATGGGAAGACACAGAGCTAGAAGTAACGGACCACAATGTGAGCATATTGGAGTCTGGGGAAGTCAGGCAGTGGGTTGCATAGCGCCTCTCTGAGCACTCTGATTTCAGGTTACTCACAGTGGCCAAGAAGATGAGAAAGCCCAACAGATAGAGGGATTTTGTTTACAAAGATATTGGAAAAACTGAAAGCCAAATGCAGGAATAAGTACTGGCAGGAGGCCAGTGTCTTTCCTAGAGGTTGGAGGGAAACAGTGAGAGTCATAGCCTACTACTGGAATCACCTGGAGGGAATTAGAATTATGAAGAGATAAACGGCAGTGGGAAGAAATTCTCTGAGATACTCCTTCTTGCCTTTCAATTTCTTGCAAATCTCCCATTGGCTGGCTCTATCCAGAAACCAGTTTTCAAAGAAGCCTAGAAATGTAAACTTTTGGGGCACAGTTCTCCACAATACACAAGAACCAGGGTGCATAGATGAGGAGTATTTCCAGATAGTAACACTGTTCAACTTCCCTTAATAACAAACTTCATACTTTCATTTTCATAACCAGAAAGTTACTCCTGTTACTTAAAATTTAATTCCTTTTAATAATCAGTTAATTCATTTTTGGTGGACTACAATGGACGATTATAACATATGAAGAGGTTTTAGCATTATTATATTTTTAAAACTGTAAGGATACATTTGCCATACTTATTTTAGTGTCAACCATTGATGGTCAAAAAGTCAACATTTTATTTTAATTTATAAATTTTTACATATTTCATTGTCTTACCATAATAATGATCTTATGTTTTGTGTAGAGGTTTTATAAATATCATCTGATATTTGCAAATATTGCCTTTGTTTCCTATTTGTTTTCTTAAAGTTTACGGTAGGGTATGTCTCTTCTCCTAGCCATTTACACCAATAATTAAAAAATCTTCATCCAATATTTTGAATAAATTCTTATCAAGGTAGAAGAAAATGTTATATTAAGACTTTGGAAGGATTAAATATTGTTAATGGTTTGCTCAATAATTTCAAAAGTATAATAGTATTTAAAACTACATCGATCAACCTACCTACCTACCTATTTATTATTTTTTAGAAACTGGTCTTCTGAATATATTCAGCCATGAAGTGAAACAGACTCACTAAAGTCTGAATCCTGACCTGCATCTATGGTGACAAGCTTTTTAGAAGTTGAACCCAGGACACAACCACACCAGTTTAAAAACAAAAACAAAAACAAAAATAAAAACCAGCAAACAAACAAAAATCCCACCTCCCAAATGACATAATATATAGGAAGTAAATATAAGTATGCATTATTAATTTAACATAAAATCTATAAAATAGGTGTTATTGTAAATTATATATTGTCCTGGGTTTACTTCTCTGTGACATAAACCCTATATTGAAGAAACAAAACAATAGGTGACAGTGGGAATTAATAATAATTTCTGGTAAATAATTAAAAAATAATGTGTGTTAAAATATAAAAATGTTACTTAATACTTTTTGTTATTTTAAAATAGTTTCAGACTTATAGAAAATTTGCAAAGATCATAGCAGGATTTCACAAGTAGACTGGGTCAATTTCCTATCTTATTACCATCTCTTATTATAGTACATTATCACAATTAATGAACCAACAATAATACATTACTATTAACTATGGTCCATTCTTTTTTCAGATTTTCTTAGTTTTACATCTTTCAACTCTAAGATCCCATTCAATATACCTCATTATGTTTAGCAATCACGTCTCCTTAAGACTCCCTTGGTGAGAGTTTCTGAGGTGTTCCTTGTTTTTGATGACCTTAGTAATTTCTAGAGTATTTGTCAGAAATTTTGTAGAATGTTCTCCAGTTAGGTTTTGCCTGATGTTTCTCTTATGATGAGCCTAGAGTTATGTTACTGGGAAATAAGACCACAGGGGACAGGTATAGTTCACAACACTTCCTATCAACAGCATGTGCTCTGAAGATGTGTTATTACGGTTGTTAAACTTGATCACCCAGCTGAGGTAGGTTTATCAGGTCCTGCCTCCATTAAGGTACTCTTTTCCCAGACGGTTCAATATATGCTTTCTTAAAGGATGTTATTATGTGCAGCTCACATTTAAGGAATTATGCTCCACCTCCCTGATGGTATCTATATCAATTTTGAGGGGAATATGCCTGAGAGATACCTACCATCCTATATTTATGTACCTATTTACTTTTTGAGAAAAATACTATAAAATAGACAATACGTTTATGAAAAGAAGTTCCACCTCAGTAATAATCAGAGAGACACTGGATGCAACCATGTGTGCTTGGGAAAGTATCTGGCCTATGGTCTGTGCTCAATAAATATTTGTGAATGAATAATAATTAAAAATGTGATGGAGAACATATATAGTGTTCACAGGTGGCAAAAGATTCCAAGCAAAGTGGGGAAGAACAAGATAAAAATCCACTGAGGAAGGAACATGCCCAGGTTGTTAGCAGAGTCAGGAAGGCTTATTTAATACTACTTTTGTACAGTATACCGAGTTCCTGTTGTGTGCTGACTCATGATCTCTTAGCACCTCTTCTATCAGCCATTTCTGTGACAGTTGTCTTTAGGTACATATTACCATGCCACACTTCACTTCAGAAGCAGACTCTGACATCCTGGGGCTTCTTTGACACTCAATGTGGAAACCCAAAGTAATCCTGATCATTCAATGCCTGCACAACCTAAATGTGCTAGGAAGGTAATCACCCCTTGTATAAGCCTAGACCGTTGGGGGGAAACAGCCAATGGACAAATGGTCTCTTCTTCCAGTCCACAGATAAATCATTCTGTGGCACATTCTACATAGCTCCCAGAAGGATCCAGCAGGATTCTGTTCATGGCAACCAATCTGAAAATGCCCTTTTGTGTTGGTTTTCTCCTGCTCTTTCCATATAAACGCAAGCCCTTGTCTCAAGCTCTACTTTCTTAGAAAAAGCAAAGATAAAATGAAATCGTAGTTTTTATTTCCATCTTAATATTTTATTGTATTTTCATTTTATAGTCTTATTAAAATTTTTATTTTCTTGGCCAAAACTACCAAAGAGCAGTATAAAATTTATGTGGTCATCTTGTACTTCTCTAAGGAATTAAAGGCTACACCTATTAGTTTGGAGCTGTAATATAGGCAAGGTGATTAATATTTTCTTTATTTTATAGGGAAAAAAACCCATATATAGAAGGGTTAAGTAAACTGCTCAAATGTTTCTCCACTCAGGGTCCATATAATGGAGTAAAATTTCAGCTTGTTTATCTAGGACTTGTTTTTATGCAGCTGTAACCAATCAACTATACATCTTTTCCCTTGAGTTAATGTTGATGACACTTGACTAAGTGCAGCTTTAAATGATAGAGTGGAAGACCTTTTGAGAAACTGGAGTGACACACTAATTATTCTGGCATGCAGCCATTATCAGTAATCCAATCTTCTATTAGTGAAGGTCATAAGGAGAGAAAAGAGTTGCAAAAAACACTCAATAATAGAAATTTCAAGCCCGAAGGTAGCCTTCAAGACCATATTGAATAGGAAACACGACTAGTTAGTGATGAGTTATTTCAGTGTTATCAATATGAGGATGTTTATACTAGAAAATGTATCTGTTATTTGAAAATGAATCACCTTCCTCCCATGGTTTTTGTAAGTCAGACTTTAAGAAAATATATTTTTTTAGAAGGACAGAAAATATTGAGATCCTGAGAAGCTGGCCAAATGAAAAATCAAACATATCTTATTATTTGCCACCAGAAATGTAAGTCAACAGAATGTTGATCTGCTTAAAAATAAAAAGGCAACTTAACATAATATCTCTAACATACAAATTATCTTGGAATAGAACTTTGCTCTCTCATTTTGTATCCTCCTTGATATTCAGTTTAGCCTCATCTCTCTCCTGCCACTATATTGGTCTATCTCCTCCATTTGGAATCAATCTACCATTTGTTTAGAACACCATGACTACATCCTCATAGACTAATATTTCCCATGAGCTTCTTATGCTTTGACATATAAATTATTACAATTAGCCTTGCTCTCTGGGGCACCAAATATGTATGTTTATTCTTTAACATTCCATACTGTGCATTGGAAAAATGGAGGCTAAGGTGATCTTTCATTAAAATAGACACCATTCTTGAATGCAGTGTTGACTCCTTTCCTGAATGTTGCTCTCCACTCCATGATGTAAATTGAAATGCTAAATATTAAGTTCTACATACTTTTTAACTATGTTGATAATATATGTTTCTTTTCCACAGACATTTTTCTTTAGGTTCCATGACTTGGTAAATCTGTTTTAGACATCACTGAAATTCTGGAGACAGGAGTGATTTGCAAACAAGGGACTTGCTAATTACAGTGTTATGGAAAGTGGCTTTGAAATATCAATCATTTTTTAATATGTCTGGTTCTGTAACTTGAATACTGTCCTATTCTCATTTTACCCAAATATGACATCTGCCTAATAAAGTACATACTAATACAGGCGTGAGGAAACCATAGCTCCCAGAGCCAAATATGACCCACTGTCATTGTAACTAAAGTTTTATTGGAACACAACCACACTCATGCTTTGTCTATGGATGCTCCATTTTGACTTAGATAAGAGTTTGTGCATCATGGCAATATTTAAATTTATTTTTCTTTACCTTACCATGCATGATGAACCCATAAGGAAGAGAGGAGGAACCTGTAATAATTTTTTACTGCATTGTGCTCAGCATATTGTTTCAGTAATACCCTTTTCTTCTACTTCTTGCTCACAATTTGTTTTCTTTCATGAAGTACATGATTCATTAATGAGTTAGGGATTAAAACTTATATAAGGAGGACATACTATCAGGGTCACTGGGTTATCATCTTGTTTTAAAGGATTTAAATGAAGGTAAATAAAAGTTTTGCTGTCAAAACAGACATCAACAAGTTAATGGCAAAAATATAGGGGCTTTTATTTGTGATTCACTTACATGAATCTCAAAGGATTTAACCTGATTATGAATGAATGTATTTCCCACAATGCAGCATATTTCTGTTAGTGACCACAACTGGTGAACAGTTCAGAAAAGGAAGAGCTTCCTTAACCTCTGGTCCAGAGTATTCTTACAACATGTGACCTGGGGCTGGAAGTGATCTTAGCGATTATTTATTTCAACTCTTCCAACATAAAGGTTGGAACATGATATCCCATAGAATAAGGTGCTTTGCTTCAAGTGATCCAGATTATTTTTTTTTAATTTTTTTTTAACGTTTATTTATTTTTGAGACAGAGACAGAGCATGAATGGGGGAGGGTCAGAGAGAGGGAGACACAGAATCTGAAACAGGCTCCAGGCTCTGAGCCATCAGCCCAGAGCCCCACGCGGGGCTCGAACTCACGGACCGTGAGATCGTGACCTGAGCTGAAGTCGGCCGCTTAACCGACTGAGCCACCCAGGCGCCCCAAGTGATCCAGATTATTAATGTAAAAACAGAATTAGGAACTAGATTGTGTCAGCTTCTACTTCATATCTCTTTCTATCCTATCACACTGTATCTAAACTTGCTGATAACTGTTCTGACAATCTCATTTTATCTATTTTTCATATGTTTAAACTAGAAATGATTTGTATGATGTAAATGTAATGCTTTTAAATATTTCACATAAAGTAAATATTAGATTATTAGAAAAGTTTTCTAAGTTTCATTTCATATTCGTACAAAGTAAGCAATCACAATTATGTTTTCTGTTAAGGAACACTTTTCAGCATTTCTTTTTGCTTAAAACTTTCTTCTTGCCATGTTCATGTTACTTTGTAAATTACACTGATAGCAGTTCATTTCTTATAGGTAAGACTTACCCTCTCCTTGCTTTATTCTTTTAAATTGAAAATATTCTTGAGAAAAGTAACATATTGAGTCACTGGCTCCTTACTGTAAATATATATTGCCAGTCTACAGCATGATGACATGAATAACAAAGGCTTGGGAGGAAGTGAATCACTGAATGAAGACAAGCATGCTTGGAGAAGAGAAATTGGGGGCAGGGGGTATAGATAAAATCTGTAGGTTTAAATGTATCTTAAAAATCTTTTACCAGCCCTATCTAGTGCTTGGAGCTAGTTTGCAACAATTCAAATGTTCCAGTGACAGAGAGCTTTTCACTTTCTGAGGACATTTATGTCATCTAGGACAACTGGGGCAATCGCTTTAGACAGTTAGCCTTTATACTGAACTGAAATATGTCTCCCTGTAGTTTCTTACATTGATTCTTATTTCCTCATCTATTTGACATACTTCTCAAGAATACAAGAAATGATCTGTCCACAGCATGCCTCCTTTTCTGTAAATTAAACACCTCCCTTTCCTTCTGGGAGTATGACACATTCCTCCTGAAGTTGTTTCTTTTTTATGGCTGGTCTTTGCTAAAAGGTAAGGCCCAGAACAAACCCTCCCTATTTTTACCAGAAATAACTTTTTTGAAAGTCAAACTCAGATGTTATGAAAGGTGTCAAAGGCAAACAACTTATTTCTTATTGTTATTTCTTTAATCCATAGGAAGGAGAGTTAAAGAAAGCAGTATGGACTTCAAAGCTAGCTGAAAAGGGGATTCGTGCTATAACGTGGCTTCTGAGGGCCTTTAAAAAATCAAATCAAACAAGTTCTACAAACCTTAGGAGATGTAGATAGATATAAACTTGCAAACTGCCAATTAGGGACCCAAAAAAAAGAAGATTTAAGATTCTTTCCATCGGGTAAAAGGTGGAATAGAAATTAGAACCTAAATATAAATTCTAAAAACTGTGCATAGGTCTCTAGACCTCAGAAGAGCCCCTAGGACTTGCCTCTCAGCCTCTTGACTATGTTGAGAATATTAGTGCATCAATCTATGCACATAGCCCCCTTAGTTTTTTTGACATAATCTGTTCATACCCAGGAAGGCAAAATCTCTCAGGCGATGTTACTGATTTTTTTTTATTAGATGTCTTTTGACAAGTCCTTTTCCACTACAGAGCATGGGAATTCCCATAAGTCTTCATGTCCAAGTACTGGAAGTTCTTAACATCATGAAAATTTATCTACCATAAAGGGAACTCAAGTCTGCCCACAGAGGCAGTCAGATGCATGGCAGGGTATATAGGACAATCCAAAAATGGGCATGATCTCTCTGATATAAAGACATGACTGGTATGATTGGAAATTAATAATTAGAAAATGAAATTAAGGTCTTATCCCCTGCTAACATGCAAATTTACTTTGGAAGAGTAACCTGCTTATCCCTGATGGATTGTTTTTTCCTATGGTGAATTATTTGAGTAATACCTTTCCAGATTCTACTGGTTGTGAGAAGAAGAAAAGCAGAAAACTAAAGCAGCAAGAAGAGGGAAAAGACTGAGGTCACCAAAGTTAACTATATTCACTTGAGAAGTTTGTGGGCAGTCAGAATGGTTGCTACTCAAGTCACTGAATATTGAGCCAAGACCCCAAATTTAATTCATGCAAGTCTCTTATTCAATGTTTATATTAATGTAGTTATTCCAAATGTTCTTTCTCAGCTCTCGCTCTTCCTGTTATTCTCTTTGCTGTCAATTTAGTCCATATCCACATCTTAAAATTATCACTGCTCTGTTTTCTCTGGGCCTCTGTCCAGGTCATCTTATGTCTCTGGAATGCTCACATCATCCCAGCTTAAATGCTTTTTTTCCATCAATGCATCTGAATCCTCTCCTTTTGTAGACACTTCACCCTTATCCATACCCTGTGGATATCATGTTTTGACACAATATTTTTTTCCAATCTGGCCACTAACTATTTATATATCTTATGTTTTACCCATTTGATATATTGCCTATGCAGTTGTTAGTGTCTCCAATTCTCCAAACCACCTTTAATTAGCAACTGCCTCAGATTACAGACTTTTAGAGAGAAATGTTTAGCTTGTACTATGAGAATGCCATAGTTATGTGTAAAGTTTGGAGCAAAGAGCCCTACCTACTCTTCAGTCTTTTATTCATCAATCCCTCCATCACAATCCACTACAGTTCTGTTGGGGCACTCAAAGTTATCATTATAATGACTCTTAAGACTAAAATTTTGTTTTCAAATGACCTGTTTGAGTTGAATATAAATTTCCTGGAAAGAGTAACATTACCCATTAACAGCCATTAGTTCACTATTAGAGTTTAGCTTATCAGATTATTGGACTGTCAGGTAACAGAGAGCTGATCCCTGGGAAATGGGACACAGGAAAGGGAGATTTGAATGGCACGAAAGAGTGTCAGCAATGTTCACAGAATGAGATATTGTCTGGGAACTCTCTCATTCATAGTTTATTACAGTCCTATGCTCATTAAACGTCTCAGTTACAAGTTAAGGAACAGGAAGGACTGGAAAAAGAAGAAATAATAAAGCATTTTCTATTAGGCAAGCTAAGCATATAAATGCATAATAAATATTCTCTTCTGAGGATGCCTGTAATGAAGAAATGATCATTTAGGGTTTCTACAGTAAATAAACTATTAGGTTCCTTCCATTGGATTTCATAATCTATCTTCCCTGCCTAAGACTTTTGGTTTAAAAACTAAAAATGTGGAGGAGCATGGGAAGATTATGGAGTAGGACACCCTGCGCTCACCCAGTCCCACATTCACAACTAGAAATCATCCACATCCAAGTCAATACACCAGATCCAAAGACTGGAGGAACAAAATCCACAACTAAACATAGAGAAGCTTCATGTGAAAGGTTAGGAAGGTCAGAAATGTGGAGGGAGGCTGTCCACAGGAGGGAGGGAGCTGTGTGCAGAGAAGGCAGAGACATGGGCCCTCACACCAGGGAGCTTACAGTGGGAAGACCAATCCCCATAAGGTCTGAATTTAAAAATGAGAGGGGTTGGATTCTGTGAGTTTGTAAAATTAGTGGGACTTGGAACCAGAAGCTATAAAAGTCAGCTGACGCAGCACTAAGTTATCCTAGAGGGCAAGTGATAGCTGGGTTACCACCTTTAAAGAAACAACAGCCTGAGTGGAGAGGAAACATAAAAATGGCAGTTCATATAACACAATGGTCAAATTGGAGGCAGATCTGTTTATACTTATTTTGAAGCATTTTGGGGGACTCTATGAACACAAAGGAGCTAGTAAGCACCATTTTCCTCCCTTGCCCTCCAGCATAAACACAGAGGCATCTGTGGGCAGTGGGGCTGCAGAGATACTTGTAACATGGGCCCAAAGTTCAGGGCATTTGTTAAAACTGCACCCGTGACCTGCCCAGCCATAAGGCACACATCCATGTGTCCTAGCCACCTATGCATGCCATATCCAGCTGTGCCTATCTGCACTCAACCTTGGACCCGTGGCTACCCTGGTGAGCAGCCCCCAGATACACCATCACTTTGGAGGATCTGAAATAGGACTAGTGGCCCAGCACAAATTTTACTAACATCACTGCCCTGCTTCTTGAGTTCCCCAGTGGGCATGCCCCCACAGAGCTGACCTGCCTGTGTCCCACTAACACCACTCTAGAGCAAGCACAGCCCACAACAGGCAGAGAAACAGTGCACATAACTTCACTGAAAAAAAGTGATTCATACACAACAGCAGGGATAAACGACACATATATGGTGTGCTCCTGAAGTGCCAGGTTCTGGTGAACAGGGGACACTGCACTAAGCACTCCAGTACCTCTTCTTCCTAAAGTCACTACTTTCAGGAGCAGAAGACATAAATGGCTTTCTTACTACAGAGAAACAGACAGAGATGGGCAGACAAAATGAGGATTGGTCCCAAATGAAAGAAATTGGTCCCAAATGAAAGAATAGGGAAAGCCACAGCCAGACATCTAAGTGAAACAGATATAAGTAACATGAGTGATAGAGAATTTGAAGCAATGATCACAGGATACTCACTGGGCTTGAAAAAAGAATGGAATAAATGAGTAAGACCCTTAACAGAGATAAGGAAAAATAGCACAGATAAAGGGCTCAATAAACAGAATACAAAATATACTTGGTGGAACAAACAGCAAGATGGAAGAAACAGAGGAATGAGTTAGTGACCCAGAAGACAGGGTAATGGAAAGGAATCAACCTGAACAAAAGAGACAGAGAATTATGCAAAATGAGAATAGACTTAGAGAACTCAGCGACTCCATCAAACATAATAATATTTGCATTATAGGAGTTCCAGAAAAAGAAGAGAGAAAAGGGGGTAGAAAATTTATTTGAAGAAATAACAGCTAAAAATCTCCCTAATCTGGGGAAGGAAACCGATATACAGATCTAGGAAGCACAGAGAACTCCCATCAACATCAACAAAAGCCTAACTACACCAAGACATATTGTAATTGCATTTGTAAAATATAGTGATAAAGAAAAAATCTTAAAAACGGGAAGACAAATGAAGTCAGTAACTTAACAGGGAAACCCATAATGCTAGCAGATTTTTTAACAGAAATTTTCCAAACCAGAAATGGTACGATCTATTCAAAGTGCTGAATGGGAAAAATCTGCAGCCACGAGTACTCTATCCAGCCAAGTTGTCATTCAGAATAGAAGGAGAGATAGAGTTTCCCAAACAAACAAGAACTAAAGAAGTTTGTGACCACTAAATCATCCCTGCAAGAAGTATTAAAGGGGACATGGAGTGGAAAGAAAAGACCAAAATTGACAGTGAAAGAGCGGACCTACGCCGGCCGACTCCATCTTGTTCGGTGTCCTCCACCTTGAGTGACTATGTCCCTGACATGGCCCCTTTCCGGGAAAATCGCAGAAACCTCAGACCACGCCTCCTCCCCTTGAGTAACTTCCCGCTCACCTGTTCAAACTTCCCGATCAAAACACACCCAGCGACCTGTGTAACGGGACTCCGACCCTTCCCCAGCCAATCGGCTGAGGCCACGACCCTTTTCCAGCCAATCGGCTGGGGCCACGACCCTTCCCCAGCTAATCGGCTAAGGCCACAGCCATTACCTCACCAACTGCCCCTAGACCCCTATAAAACCTTTGTGCTTGTGAAACTCGCTGGCTCTCTCCGGCATCTCACCACTGCGTCTGTGCAGGTAGGGGATTGAGCTCGAGCGACCTTGAATAAAGGCTCTTTGCTTTTGCATCAGACTCGGCTCCCTGGTGGTCTTTGGGGATTGTGAATTCTGGGCGTAACAACAGTGTGAAGTTAGGAAACACAAAAGCAATAAAAATGAATATTTATTTTAAAAAATCACTCAAGAAAATAAAAATGATATTTCTTTTAAAAAATCAGCCAAGAAACTCACACACACAAAAAGGTTATAAAACATAATAACATATACCTAAAACAAGGGGAGGAGAGGAGAAAGAATGGGTTCAAACTTAAACAATAATCAACTTAATATAGACTACTATGTGCAGAAGAAGTTATATACAAACATAATGGTAACCATATATCAAAAACCAGTAGTAAACATGCAAAGAATAAAGAGAAAGAAATCCAAATATATCACTAAAGAAAATAAAAAAAACACGAGAGAAAGACAAGAAAGGATCAGAGAAAATCTTCAGAAACAACCACAAAAGAAGAAATAAAATGGTAATAAACACATATCTATCAATAATTACTTTGAATGTAAATGAACCAAATGCTCCAATCAAAAAGCATAGGTTGACAGAATAGATAAAGCAAACAAACAAACAAATAAACAAAGGCCCATCTATATGCTGCCTACAAAAGACTCATTTTACACCTAAAAACACCTTCAGATTCAAGGTGAGGGTATGGAAAAATATCTATCATGCAAATGGATGTCAAAAGAAAGCTGGGGTAGTGGGATGCCTGGGTGGCTCATTCAGGTCATGATCTCACAGTTCATGGGTTCGAGCTCTGCGTCAGGCTCTGTGCTAACAGCTCAGAGGCTAGAACCTGCTCAATATTCTGTGTCTCCCTCTCTCTCTGCCCCTTCCCCACTCGTGCTCTGTCTCTCTCTGTCTCTCTATCTCTCTCTTAAAAATAAACAAACATCAACAAAAAATTTAAAAAGCTGGGGTAGCAATACTTACATTAGACAAAATCAACTTTAAAGCAAATACTGTAACAAGAGACAAAAAAGGATACTATATAATCATAAAGGGGACAATTCAACAAGAAGATATAACAATTGTAAATATTTATGCACCCAACACAGAAACACTCAAATACATTAAACAGTTAATAGCAAACACTTAAAAAACCTAATCAATAATAACACAATAATACCAGGGGACTATAACACCCCACTCACATGAATCGACATATCATCTAAATAGAACATCAACAAGGAAACAATGGCTTTGAATGACACACTGGACCAGACAAATTTAACAGATATATTCAGAACATTCCATCCTAAACAGCAGAATACACATTATTTTCAAGTGCACATGGAATATTCTGCAGAACAGATTGCACATTAGCCCACAAAGCGAACCTCAACAAATTCAAGAAGATCAAAGTCATTCCATGCATCTTTCAGACTACAACAGTATGAAACTAGAAGTCAATCACAATAAATAATTTGGAAAGACCACAAATACATGGAGGTAAATAACATGTTACTAAACAATGAATGGGTGAGCCAGGAAATTAAAAAAAAAAAAAAAAAAGAAAAAAGCACATTGAAACAAATGAAAATGAAAACACAAAAGTCCAAAACCTTTGCGATGCAACGAAAGTAGTTCTAAGAGATAAGTTCATAGCAGTATAGACCTATCACAAAGGAAGGAAAAATCTCAAATAAACAGCCTAAACATACACCAAAAAAGCTAGAAAAAAGAACAAAAAACAAAACCTAAAACCTACAGAAGGAAGGAAATAGTAAAGATTAGAGCAGATATATTCAGCAAAACTAAAAGGCAACTGATGGAATGGGATAAGATATTTGCAAATGACGTATCAGATAAAGGGTTAGTATCCAAAATCTATAAAGAACTTATCAAATTTAACACCCAAAAAACAAATAATCCAGTGAAGAAATGGGCAAAAGATATGAATAGACACTTCTCCAAAGAAGACATCCAGATGGCCAACCGACACATGAAAAAATGCTCCACATCACTCATCATCAGGGAAATACAAATCGAAACCACAATGAGATACCACCTCACACCTGTCAGAATGGCTCACATTAACAACTCAGGCAACAACAGATGTTGGCAAGGATGTAGAGAAACAGGATCTCTTGCATTGTTGGTGGGAATGCAAGCTGGTGCAGCCACTCTGGAAAACAGTATGGAGTTTCCTCAAAAAATTAAAAATAGAACTACCCTATGACCCAGCAATTGCACTACTAGGTATTTATCCAAGGGATACAGGTGTGCTGTTTTGAAGGGACACATGTACCCCCACGTTTATAGCAGCACTATCAACAACAAAGTATGGAAAGAGCCCAAATGCCCATAGATGGATGAATGCATAAAGAAGATGTGGTACATATATACAATGGAGTATTACTCAGCAATCAAAAAGAATGAAATCTTGCCATTTGCAACTACGTGGACAGAACTAGAGGGTATTATGCTAAGAGAAATTACTCAGAGAAAGACAAAAATCATATGACTTCACTCATATATGAGGACTTTAAGACACAGAACAGATGAACACAAGGGAAGGGAAGCAAAAATAATATAAAAGTAGGGAGGGGACAAAACATAAGAGACTCTTAAATATGGAGAACAAACTGAGGGTTACTGGAGGGGTTGTGGGAGGGGGGATAGGCTAAATGGGTAAGGGGCATCAAGGAATCTACCCCTGAAATCATTGTTGCACTATATGCTAACTAACTTGGATGTAAATTAAAAAAAAAAGAGAGTAGAGCAGAAATAAATTATATAGAATCCCCCCAAAAATAGGACAGATCAATGAAACCAGGAGGTAATTCTTTGAAAAAATTAATTAAGCTGATTAAATTCTAGCAAGACTTATCAAGAAAAAGAGAGAAAGCACTCACATAAAATCACAAATCAGAGAGGAGAAATAACAACCAACACCACAGAGATATAAACAATTATCAAATAATATTATGAAAAACTATACGCCAACAAATTGGACAACCTAGAAAAAATGGATAGATTCCTAGAAACATATGAACTACCAAAACTGAAATAGGAAAAAATAGAAAATTTGAACAGACCAATAACCAGCAAATAAATTGCATCAGTAATCAAACAGTTCCCATCGAACAAAAGTTCGGGAACAGAAGATAGCTTCACAGGTGAATTCTATCAAATAATAAATAAGAGTTAAAATATATCCTTTTAAACCTATTCCAAAATATAAGAAAGGAAGGAAAACTTGGAATTTTGAACTTGAAACTTCATTCTTTAAAAACAAAAATAACGTCTAATTTTGAGAGAGCAAAACAGAGTGTAGGTCAAGAAAGGGGCAGAGAGAGAAGGAGACACAGAATCTGAAGCAGGCTCCAGGCTCCAAGCTGTCAGCACAGAGCCCAACGCGGGGCTTCAACCCACAAACCATGAGATCATGACCTGAGCCAAAGTCCAGCACTTAACTGACTAAGCCACCCAGGCACCTCTGAAAGTTCATTCTATGAGGCCAACATTATCCTAATACCAAAATAAAAGAAAGACACCACTAAAAAAGAGAACTACAGGCCAAGATCCCTGATGAATATGGATGCAAAAATTGTCAATAAAATACTGATGAAACAGATTCAATAACACATTAAAAGAATCATTCACCATGATCAAGTGGAATTTATTCCTGGGTTACAGTGTGCTTCAATATTTGCAAATCAACCAACGTGATATATCACATCAATAACAGAAAGGATAAGAACTATATGATTATTTCAATGGATGCAGAAAAATAATTTGACTAAGTACAATATCCATTCATGATAAAAACCCTCAACAATAAGTTTAGAGGGAACATACCCCAACATAATAAAGGCCTTATATGAAAAACCCACCACTAACACCATACTCCATGGCGAAACTGAAAGCTTTTACATAAAGTCAGAAAGAAGACAAGGATGCCCACTCTTTATTTTTTCAACATAGTAGTGGAAGCCCTAGCCACAGCAATCAGACTACAAAAAGATATGAAAGGCGTCTAATCACTAAGGAAGAAGTAAAACTTTCACTGTTTGCAGATGATGTGATACTCTATAGAAAACCTGCAAGACTCCACCAAAAAACTGCGAGAACAGATACACAAATTCAGTAAATTCACAGGATATAAAACCACTGTACAGAAATCTGTTGAATTTCTATGCACCAATATTAAGCAGCAGAAAGAGAAATTAAGAAAAACCCATTTACAATTGCACCAAAAATAAGATACCTAGGAATAAAGCTAGCCAAAGAGGGGGAAGATGTGTACTCTGAAAACTACAAAACGCTGATGAAAGAAATTGATGATAACAGAAACAAATGTAAAGCCATTCCATGCTCATGAATTGGAAGAACAAATATTGTTAAAATATCTATATTACTCAAGCAATCTACACATTTAATGCAATCCTTATCAAAATACCAATAATATTTTTCACAAGACTAGAGCAAACAATTCTAAAATTTCTATAGTACCACAAAAGACCTCAAATAGACAAAGCAGTCTTGGGAAAACAAAACAAAACAAAACAAAAAACTGAAGGCATCACAATCCCAGACTTCAAGTTATATTAAAAAGTAGTGACCAAAACAGTATTGTACTGGCACAAAAATAGACACATAGATCCATGGAACAGAATAGAAAACCCAGAAAATAAACCCACAACTATATGGTCAATTAACCTTCAACAAAGCAGTAAAGAATATCCATTGAGAAAAGGGCAGTCTCTTCAACAAATGGTGTTGGGAAAACAGGACAGCAACATTCAAAATAAATAAACTGGGCCACTTTTTTACACTATACACAAAAACAAATTAAAAATGGACTAAAGACCTAAATGAGACCATAAAAATCCTAGAAGAGAACACAGGCAGTAGCCTCTTTGACATCAGCTGTAGCAACTTTTTTCTAGATATGTCTCCTGAGTCAAAAGAAACAAAAGCAAAAATTAACTATTGGGACTGCATCAAAACAAAAAGCTTCTGCACAGTGAAGGAAACAATCAATAGAACTAAGAGGCAACCTACAGAATGAGAGGGAGATATTTGCAAATGAAATACATATCCTCTAATAAAGGATTAGTATCCAAAGTACATAAAGAACTTATAAAACCCAAAACCTCAAAACTAAATAATCCAATTAAAAAATGGGCAGAAGACATGAACAGACATTTCTCCAAAAGAAACATCCAGGTGGGCAACAGACATTTGAAAGATGTTCATCAGTTACCATCCAGGAAATGCAAATCAAAACTACAATCAGATATCACCTTGCACCTGTCAGAATGGCTAAAATCAACAATACAAGAAACAACAGATATTGGGAAAGATGTAGAGAAAAAGGAACCCACCTGCACTGTTGGAGGGAATGTAAAGTGGTGCATTCACTATGGAAAAAACTATGGAAGTTCCTCAAAACCTTAAAAATAGAACTACCTTACAATCCAGCAATTGCAGTACTGGGTATCTACTCAAAGAACGCAAGAATACTAATTCAAAGGGGTTTATGCATCCCTATGTTTATTTTTTACAATAGGCAATTGGTATCCAATGGCAAAAAAAAAGTGCTATGTATATAAAATGGAATATTGTTCAGCCATAAAAAAAGAATGAAGTCTTGCTATTTGCAATGATGTGGATGGAGTTAGTATTAGGCTAAGCAAAATAAGTCACAGAAAGACAAATTCTATCTGATTTTACTCATGTTAAATTTAAGAAGCAAAACAGATGAGCAAAGGGAAAAGAAGACAAGACAAACCAAACCAAAACAAACAAACAAACAAACAAACAAACAAACAAAAAAACCAGACTCTTAATTATAGACAACTAATTGATGATTATCAGAAGGGTGAGGGAGGGGATTGGGTTAAATAAGTGATGGGAATTAAGGAGTGCATTTGTTGATTGAGCATGGAGTGATGTATGGAAGTGTTGAATCACTATATAGTACATCTGAAACTTATATTACACTGTATGTTCACTGGAATTAAAATAAAAATATAAAAATGTAATCAAGGGATGGAAGAGAATACTCAGTAGATTACATGGCTACTTCAAAATCCAGGGAACAGTAAAAAATTAGCCCTTTGAACCATGTTGAGTTTCTTCCTTCTCAAAAGACAATTCCCTTTCAGATTCACATAGAAGAATAGTGAAAAAAAGCAAACTTAGAAACAACAGGATGAAAAGGTCTCATGTGTGTTCATGAACTTTAGTGACACTTTTATTTCCAAGAAGGAAGGCAGGGCAGACAATTAGTTACCATTATGCAATTTCCTGGTACTCTTTTATTATGCTAATAAATATATTCCCTCTGACAAACTAGATACTGTATTAGAGCCCCTGATGAAAGCTCTTAAATGTGGATTTGCTTTTCCTTAGGGAACCAGATTGTACATTTATTGTTCCTGTTACTGTTCCTTTGAGCAAAAATGTGAATTTACATTAGAAGAGAATTCCAAAGTGGAGCTTACTTTCCACTGGGACTTTTTAATTTAAAGCGCGCTTGCCCGCGAGTGTGTGTGTGTGTGTGTGTGTGTGTGTGTGTGTGCGCGAGCGTGCGCGCGCACATACCCCCATATGGACCCTACTTTGTGTCAGAATTTACAATGCAAGATGTTTTTTGTGTGGTATATCTTCATACTCCCACAGTACCTTGTAAAGTCAATATATCATTCCATTATCTAAAATAGGAAACAAAGACACATTTTGGTGTTCAAGATACTGAACTTGTTTTTTAAATTTTATTTTTTTAAGACAATGAACTTTTTAAAACCACAATACACATGTAAAATGCTTCAATATGAAGAAAATAAAGACTAATAATACCCCACAATAGTTGTAGCATGCTTTAAACTTCCCAAGCTCTTTGATGTCCACTACCTCATTAAATCTTTATGACAACTGTTTGAAGGAGAGCTAATATATCTACTTTGCATATGAGGAAATTAAGAAGTTCAATGACTTCCTAAGGTTACAGAGCCAAGTAGATCTGGAGCTAGAAACACTTCTGTCATCTTTGCAAAAAGACACAGGAAAGGCATTTTATGATGGATGTTTATTATAATTTACTCATGTTTACATTATATATTTATTTCCTTTCCTTTTTTATTTAAAATAATACATATTTGATATAGAAAATGTAATGATACTAATAAAGAAATTGTGGTTTATATACACAATGGAGTACTACGTGGCAATGAGAAAGAATGAAATATGGCCCTTTGTAGCAACATGGATGGAACTGGAGAGTATGAGGCTAAGTGAAATAAACCATACAGAGAAAGACAGATACCATATGGTTTCACTCTTATGTAGATCCTGAGAAACTTAACAGAAACCCATGGGGGAGGGGAAGGGAAAAAAAAAAAAAAAAGAGGTTAGAGTGGAAGAGAGCCAAAGCATAAGAGACTCTTAAAAACTGAGAACAAACTGAGGGTTGATGGGGGATGGGAGGGAGGGGAGGGTGGGTGATGGGTATTGAGGAGGGCACCTTTTGGGATGAGCACTGGGTGTTGTATGGAAACCAATTTGACAATAAATTTCATATATTGAAACAAACAAAAAAAGAAAATGTAATTATCACAGAGAAATGTGATTAAGAAAAATTACCTCACCACCCAAAGGTTATTAATATCTTTTGAAGTAATTATTCCAGATATATAATATAATATAATATAATATAATATATAATATAAATTATTCCAGATATATAATATAATATTATAATATAAAATATACATTTATATTATAATATGTTATATATAAATATATTATATTATATTATATTATATTATATTATATTATATTATATTATAATATAATTATATTATATATGATTGATATATATGATATGATGACATGACATAAATGGTATACTATAATGTGTTATGTTATGATCTAAAAGTCAAAATATAATATAAGAAGCTGCTATATTGACCTGGATATGAACCTTGACCTTTTTACTCAATGACTAGGCAGCAAAATTTTTACTCACTGAATTGCACTTTACGCATCTGTAAGTGAAGATAATAATACTACATTATTTGAGTTGTGGATTAATTATTATTGTATATGTGAAGCACATAGCATGTTTCCTGGGTCTGAATAGATATTTAATAAATATTAGTGTTCATTTTTGCTTGTATTATTATTATTCACCGGTATTTAATAAATATTAGTGTTTGTTTTTGCTTGTATTATTATTCACATGCATATATGTGAAATAAATATTCCATGACATTTTTTATAAACATAAGGTTATTTTGTTTACGCTGAGAAATTTGCTGAATTCTGCTTTTAGTTTTTCACTCAATAATAAGCTATGGATCTTTTTCTACAACAATTGCTTTTCATAACTTTATTTTTAATGATTTTTTATTGTCTTTGGTATGAATATACCATACTTTGTTTAATGTCTTCTTCATTGACATACATTGAAGTTGATTCTAATTATAAATTATTGTAAATAATTCTGAAATGAACATATTCATGCATAGCTGTCCCTATACATTCAACTATTTCTTGAAAACAAATTGCTACTAATTGGAATAATTTGTCAAAGAGAAACAATGGCAAAGGAGGTAGTTCCCCAGAAAATGTTATATTTCCAACTCAGCTAAATTGTAGAGGAAAAGAACAATCGATTCAATGATATATTTCCTGTTAGTGGCAATGATTTAGTCGCAAGAAAGAGAAAATGTTAACTCACTTATTGTAAACAATAAGGGGGTTTATCATCTCATAATTAGTATTATCAAGACTTTAAGTTTCTTCTATTTTTATATTGTCATAGCAGCAGATCAACTGACTTCTTTCATGTCCCTCATGTGTTTAAGATGGCTACAGACAGTCCAATGATCATACCCAGACACCACTAGTCCAATCGAGAAGAGAACTCTTTTTGTATCTTCTTTCATCACCACAGAAAAAGATAATTAGCTGTCTAGCTAAATATAGTAAGACAAAGAGCAAGTCATGTGAGAACAGCGCAAGAAAAAAAGAAAGAAAACAGGTAGGAGCTTGAGAGAAGAGATAGCTAAACTCCAAGCAGAAAGTCTATAATAAAAATCAAGTGTATAAGAATGAGTCCAGTATTAATGAACATGGCCAAATAGAGGGCATAGAACTGAGATTAAGTTTTTTTTATTTGTTTTTTTGTTTTTGTTTGTTTTTTCTCTTGGAGGAGGGGTGTTGGAAAGGCGGTAGGAAAAAATAAGAGTCCTGTTGTTGTTAGAATGTCATCTTCTAGGTATTCTCCTATTATTAAATAGGTATTCTCCTATTATTAAAATTTTAAATTCTTAACTTAATGTTCTAAGGCACCAAGTCTACAATTGTTCAGGGGAATGATGCCTTCCTGTGGAAGAGATGAGAGCACTTCAGAGGAGGCCTTCCACGCTGAAAGGCTGTTCTCTTCGTAATAGTGACTGGCTCTCGTGTCCCCCAGATACAGCAACAGTTCAGCTCCTAACATAAGTCTTCGAAATGGACCTCAATCATGTTATTTAATTCCATTACAAGTTTGAAAAACTGCCATTCTAGTCCCCATCTCAGAGTAAACCTATCTGTATTATTCAACATAGCTCTTTAGATATAATCAAATGATTATCTAATCACTTGATTATCTAATCACTGCATATCTACATATCTAATATAATGAAGAATGCTCCCTGTTTCCTTTCCTCATAAATATTGAAGTCTAAAAAAATTGAGTTGCACATGTCTGTCAGTCCACCCCGAATTTCTTATTGAATTCAGCACTGTCAGAAGGATCTCACACATATTAGTGATATAGTCATTTTAGACTAGACAGTTTATCATGAGTATAATGCATGAATTTTCTAGGGCTGCCATAACATGATACCACACACTGGATGCCTTAAACATCAGAAATTTATTTTCTCATAGGTCTGTAGGCTAGAAATCCAAGACCAAGGTATTTGCATGTTTATTTTCTTCTGAGCCCTCTATTCCTCTTCTTATAAGGATGCCAGTTAGATTGGATTAGGCCCCACCTATATAATTTCACTTAATCTTAATTACCTATTTAAAAAACACATCTGCAAATATAGTCAAATTCTGAATGCTGGGGACTGGGGCTTCATATATAAATTTGGGAGGTACACAATGCAGACCATAATATATATAACAGGGTATAGCTTTCCATGAAATGCAAAATTTTAGAAATCTTAACTAATTATCTAAGTACCAACTATCCTCACATAAGCAAAAGTGATATTTCACAATTTCTATATATTGTTGCCAAATATCCTTCATGCATTCCAAACACAGGTTTGAAAATTACTCAACTCTACGCTACTTAGTCTGTTTTCTACCATACTTAGGTTTAAGACCCTTTGCCCTTGGGCTTCTGTTTTCCTAACAATTATTTAAATTATTTCTCAAAGTAGCCATGAATAAGAGACATAAAGTCCAAGGTAATTGCCCTTGCTTAAAACATCAACTATCCAGGGCTTTCACTTCTCATCTTTCTGACAAGAACGTATCTATGACAAAAATAATCTACTGTCAATTCAATATTTAATCCAGGCTTATACTTGATTTATTAGAACCCTGCCTTCCTCTTCCTTTCCCATTAATTTATTTCCTTTTCTTTATACCTTTCCTTAGGGTCTTAAAACTATTCAGTCCTAGATATATAGTTTTATTGTCATAGCTCTTCTGGCTTCTTCAACTAAGATCCTCTTCATTATAAAAGTTTCCTAGGATTTCCTGGAAGATCGATGTTAACTTCCTCTCAGATATTTATACATTTTAATCATTTTTTATATCATAAAAAAATTCAGGAAATTCCCAAATGGGAATTGTTGACTAACAGTTATTTAGTCAGATATTTAGTCAGATATTTCAGATTTCACATTTTCTGTATTGCTTCCTGGATTGAGGCTCTTTCTGAGAGAGTCACTGCAGTAGATCTCCTTGTCATCAAATATTCCAATCTCTCTTTTTCTAAGCCTCAGACAAGCCTGCCAAATCCTTAGCCACTGCCTATATGTCTCCTTGTATTTCCATCCCAATTAGATGACCAAATATAACACCTCAAGTACAGCCCAATGGGGAGGGCTTACCCCTCACCACTGTCTTTAAGGGCCACCACTGAGTGGAACCAGAGTATAGCAGCAGTGCAAGTTAGACTTAAATACACTTATCATGTTGATGTATCCCTCAATCACACATGGTATTTTCCCTTCTCGGTTAGTTTGTGACTGCAAGATGTGAGCTGATGGGGAGGCACTAGAGCAATAGCAGTGGATGACATGGGGGTTTGGGCTATTTTCTTTGCAGCTCACTTCTGATTCTGCCCATGCCTCATATTTGGTGTCGTAATAGGGAAGAAACTTAGCATGTCTGATTCCATATTGTTTCTATTTCCCTTGCTTCTGTGACCTATAGGTTAGACACCTCAGCCTTCCATGTAGGCATGTTCTTTCATTGAAGGAATTTTGCTTGTAACTATGATTTGCACAAACTGCTTTTTATCTGAAACCTACATCACTGTAGAAGATAAGGAAGTAACCAGATAAGGAAGTAACCAGAATGGTCATCATCCCAACTTTTCAAGATTGAGGAATGATCATAACTTAGGGGGGAATTGAAACCATGCCCCATAGAGTTAATGAGATTGAAACTAGCAGAAAGTTTAAAGATTGATTTACAGAGAACTGTTTCCCACTAATCAGCTATTGTGTCTTTTCAAACCTCACTAACTAAGCCATTAGCTGTCTCTGCAGAAGCCTGAGCTCAAGGTCAACTGATAGGTTCCAGCCTATGAACAAACAAGGCCCTGCATTCTTTACCCAAAATAAGGGGCCCAGGACTGGATCCAGTTTATACCAGCTCTCACAGCATCCCCATAGTTCCTTCTCTTTGTCCTAAGAGAACCTACTGATGTCAGGGGCTGAATTTTCCCTTGCTCTCATGCCAAGTCTCTACCTCAAAGTGAACATGCGATGTATGCAACATGCATGTTTGCTCAGTGCACACGCTTCCTCTTTCCTCATGAATAATCATGTTTCACCTTCCTTTTCATCAATGTGTGTATAATCTCCTACCCTGAATTTCTTCTTAAAAAATCTGCTCCTTAACCCAGAACCTGAAAGATGGTCTTTGGACATCAGTCCGCTGTCTCCCCAGGTTGCTGGTCTCCTAAATTAAGCAACCTTTCCTTCCCAACCAACACTTGTCTCTTGAGTATTGGCTTTCAAATAGCAAACAGGCAAACTTGGGTTTCAATAAGTGTCTCATTTCCATCTTATGATGGATTACTTCTGAGCCTGATCATATTTATGATTGGACTCAAAATGAATAGCTCTGGCTGACCATTTGATACTCCATGATGACCAGATGCTCTGTCTCACCTGGGCCCAGGTAGATAAAATATATTTGCTACAGAACCCTAGAATTTTAAGTAGTAATTGTAGTTTGGGGCCTTGCTATGAACTCTACTTAGCACAGAGACCTTTAAAACAATACCACAAAACTGCCACAATGTTCACTCAAGTGGCAGGGCTGCTGGCATGATAGTATGAACCTACCTACTGCTAGGCCCTTTCCTTCTTTGCCCCTCGCCCTCCAAACTGTCAATCTTCCTTGGCTTTCCGTAAATGGGTTGGGGCAATATTCTCAATAATGAAATATGCTGCCTCCAAAGACCCTGGAAAAGCCTGATGGGTGATGTGCTTCCTTCTACTGGTGGGAATTGTGAGATGAAATAATTTGTCTTTTACTATACAGTAGATGTGGTAGGAGATCCTAGACTACTTGACTCCTAAAAATTTCACTGGTGTGGCAGACCACAGTGTGGAGCTCATGTTTCTTATCAAAGCTTCCAATGTATTTGTCACTTTTTGATCACCTGGTTTCGTTAACATAATGTCTTCAATATTGTGTGTCACTATGTCATTCTGCAATACATCTGAATAATACTACTTATTTGAAATACATTTTGAGAGAGTGTAGGATTGTAAGAACAAGACCAACAATATATATTTCTTGCCTTTCCCATTTAAAGTGAATTGCTTGTGGTTCTCACTTTGGTTAAGTATGGGAAAAAAAATACATTTACCAAATCAGTAGCAATATACCATACACCTAAAGTTGTGTTTATATACTGTAGCATTACAGCTGCAATTGGGCCAATTATGCGCTTGGGGTGTAACTTTTTTTGTTTGTTTGTTTAATCTTGTTCAGGAATGAAGGACAGTTTTAAGGGCCTCCACCTAGTCTTTTCCACAATAATAGTTCTTGCCCCACAGGCAAAACAAAACAAAACAAAACGAATCAACCAACCAAACAAAAAAGACAATGTGAAGGTTTGGCCAACTTCTATATATGTCCATTCTTTTCAGGCCACACTGAAAATAACCACTGAACCTGGTGAACCCAGTGTGAGTTGGACCTCAGCCTAGATTCTATGTGTTACTTGGACTCCATATTCCTCTATTCTAGCAAATTTTCTATGATGATACCCTTATATTTGTAAGTATTAATGTGAGCTCAGATTCTGTGTCTGAAATATCTGGGAAATATCTGGTAAATCCTTTCCTCTACCATATGGACATATGAGTACAAGTCTATATGACACCGTGGAGAAGGAAAAAATTGTTATAACATACACCTGCCATGTTTATACAGGACCTTCCTCCTCATCAGTCAATGGATTCTGAAAGCTGGTTCATGTCTGGAAACTGGGAAAGGGATCATGATATTATGGGAGTAACTGTATTCAGCCTCCTGATTACTAATCACTGATTTATTAACAGTGTATAAATGGATCAACAACCTTGTTGACTGGCCATCTACCTTGCTGCTAGGAATGCAGTATTCTGTTACAATTTTCATAGCTCTCTGCAAGTGAGGCCCTTCTGACTTCTACTCTGACCTGCTGTTCAGAAAAATAATTGCACCTATCTTGCTTCCTATTTTTAAGTACCCCCAAGTGGCTTATATTATTTTGAAATCCTAACATTCCCACTGTTATTAGAAAACTAGGTCTATAACCACATCACCTGCTCTAACCCTTGCTTACAAGATGATCACCACTGAGTTTTTTTAAAATGCCAGTGCTTCTTTTTGTCAGAGCATTTCCTATTGCTTTGGTAAATGTAGTGCATTCATGGCCCTATCTCAAAACAGTTGGCTAGGGAGATTTTTGGTCACCATATTAATTCTATCATGTCCAATTCTGTGAGAATTTTTATTCCCTCTCCATTGTTTGTAACAGTCTTTCTGGCACTGTTATCTTATTTTAGCTGAGTCATTGACTTTTCCAAATGTGCAAGAATTGACGTAGAAGTGTATTTATTAGTATTTCTCAGGGTCCTTTTCAGGATGTTAAATGGCATGTCTCTGAAATGATATAATCTTTCTTATTTAAAATTCTATTATTTTCCTTTATCCAGAATCCTCAGATCCAGTCCCATATGTATTCTACTGGTTGCTGCTGCTATGTGTTGGGTGGGTCCTGCAGACCCTCCAGCAAATAAAGACCTTCTCCCTTGGAAGGTTCACTAGTTTTTTGGTCAGAGGATTGTAACTTGACCCTAATTATTAGTCTGGTGGCCAGAAGGAAACGTGACTTCCTTCCTCTTCAATCTTAAGAGGGAGGAAGTACATATATTCTTGCAAGGCAGGGGCCTCTGTATTATTTTTAAATAAGTGGAGAAAGCTCTAGCCTTTTACAATATGGATGAACTTTTTCCACAGTCCCAGAAGAGATATATGAATCAGTGACTTTCAGGTGCATTGTCTCAAATATCCCTGTTAAAAGTCTCATGGCCCCTCTTCTCCCCAATTTAGGACCTAACTTTAGAATAACAGACATGCCAGGATTGAGAATTCAATATTTTCTGGAATTGTTCCTCAGAGCTTTTGCTCCCTAGCTGCAAGGCAGACAGTCATTATAAAATCTTCAAGGAGCTCTTTTGGCGTTCACACCTAGCCTTGAATTGGTGATCAGCTACCTCAAGCCTTTGTGTGTGTGTGTGTGCATGTGTGTATGTGTTTTCAGTGTATCAATGACTCTTTTGTATGCATCCCTACTATTTTCTTCAAAGCTCTCTATACACTCTAATGCTATATTTATCAGTGCATTTCCATCTTCCAGTATCCCCTTCTAGTTCATTGCTAGTGAACTTGCTAACACTGTAGTACAAACTTACGCTAAGGGCAATCAGTCCTCCACTGATTTGTGTGATGACATCCTCATTAACAGCCAACCAGGGAGTGATGCAGATACAACATACCATCTTTGAGTCTACTTCCTAGGATCACTTCTGGTACCAACTGTCATGAATCTCATTCCATGGAAGAAAGACTCAGGTATTCTGATACTTGTGTGTGTGTGTGTGTGTGTGTGTGTGGTGGGCAGGCTTATTGGAGTGTTATTTCAGTAATAGCATCTATCAGGCATGCAGATTGCAAGACTTAGTAGGAGTAGCTGAATTGAAGTGTAGTTGCAAAAGTGGCCACAACTGATCCCATGAAAACTACTAGAGCTGGATGATTCTTTAGAATCTTCCTGAATAAAGTCAAGGGACAAGGCCACAGTACCCACACCACAAAAAGTTGTTGCATGCAGAATTTTTGAGGCAGATTTCTTATAACATAACCTATTCCTGGAGAGGGACTCAGCCACAAGCCACCAGCAGCTAACATTCTGAGCAGTTGGAGAAATGAATGCACTGGTCCTGAAGATTAATGTAAATGGCCTACAATTAGGCGCACTACATTTTTTATGATAATAGCAAAAAATTAATAAATAAAGGGAATAATAAGGAGGAAGTTCATTGATTTCTTATAAAGAAATATGTTTAAGAATGATCAATTCTGTCCTTCAGGAAGGAACAAAACTGTGCTAGACTTTCCTCTTCATTCTGTTAATTGGATGCACAGAACAAAATGTGGCCTTAACAGAGAGGAAAATGATATCTTAGGCAGTAGTTTGAAGTAAATAATGTCAACAAGGACTTAATAGGCTTCAGTTTAAGGAAGAAGGTAAAAAGTATGACTAAGGATATGGTAGAGTTTCTTCTCATTAGGACAAGGGCAAGTTTGCCAGAGGTATGTGTTATGAGAGAAAATAGCATGGGTGAATTTACTTACAGTTAGGACTGATCAATATTGTGACTTATATAGTATGGTTTATTGAATACATTTTATAAAACAAGGAGTATATCCTTGGAATTTGGAAAATAAAACTCAGGTCAAGATAAGTTAAATTATTTAAACTTGGTCACACAGCAAGTAAGAACTAATAAGAGTAACTATTTCTAAGTATCATACTTAGAAATATTTGTAACCCAATAATATTTAAAAAGAAAATACAATTTGATCTGCCACAAATTCTTTTGGATTCAAATATGCATGTGTGTATGTGTGTGTGTGTGTATGTGTGTGTGTGTATGTGTGTGTGTGTATATATATATATACATATATATATACACATATATGTATAATTTAATAATAAAAACATACATATTTTTGTACTATACTTCTTAGTACAGAATGAAATATCTTGAAGTTTGAGCCTAGGGTAGTAATTATGAAAAACAAGACTAAAGAAGGCAGGAGACTGAATCTCGGACCAGAGGCACATGTCAGTATAAATCATGGGAATGGACAGGGTTGAGTGGATTGAGTTTGTTTAATTTAATAGCCCCAATGTTCCAAATGTGGCTGCAAGTGGTGAGAGGATATTGGTATAAAGAATTGTTGAATTGAAGCTACATAGAGAAACCTCTCAAAGATTTCTGAAATTAGAGGGTTTGTGTGTTGGTGTTTTTTTTTTCCCCCAAGCTTAATCCTTTATCACAAGATCTTTGGCAAATATTTCTGTTTATGAGCTGAAATAAATTTAAACAGGAAACTTTACAATTTTTTTTGTGATTACACAGCAGTAATTTCAAGACTGTTTTCCTTGGGAATCCGGTTGGTAATTACTAAAACTCCAAAGCTAATTATGTTGTTATGCTAGTGGGACTGTAGCTATGGATGAGAAGTCTTTTCCATTAACAGGCTCAATTTGTAGGCACTAGTAATTCTATTTTCACCCTAAAATCTTCCTCTCCTTTGTACTCTTTAGGGGTGGAGGAGGGTAGCAATAATTCAATTGATATGTCTCTTTGGAGAGGGAGAATTTATTAAAAAATCTTTAGTCATACAGAAAATAATTTGTTTTTTAAGGAGCAAGCAATTGAGCAGCCATTTAAAAGATTCTGAAAACATGAAGATGCTGTGTTTTAAAATGGCAAACTGTTTCCAAGAGGACTGAGACCTCTAACAAGGCAGAATGAAATAGATTATAAATAAGTTATATTAAATAAATAATCATAGACAACATTGTTGTGAAGAACTAATATCTGGCATCCTACATGAGTAGGATGCTGTTTCTATAAGCTGTTAAGTGTGTAGTGAGGTGTGAGGCTTCAAATATACAAGAATATAAATATACTTGGACAGGCAGTGTATCTAATGCATCCCACATTAAAACAAAGACAGCTGTGTATTTTAACAATACCACATCTAAGTAAACAAAACAGCAAATTTGTTTAAACAGAATGTCAAAAATTCAAACAAATAAGCATTTATTTGAATGAGTTATTAAACTATTAAACTGTGTTTTTTTTAAAGTTGCTCTCTTCTAAGACATGAAGGAGAAATTAAACACATCCAAGGCAACACAGAAAGGAACAAAGAATGTAAATGGCCAAATGTCAAGATGTGCCAAATCAAAGCTGACACAGCAAAAGCATCATTGCTATATTCTTATAGCCTCGTGGAAACAGGACACAGTTATATCTTCTGGAAAATGGGAGTAAGTTCTAATCTTGCTTCCAGGGCATACTTGCTTTGTTGCCTTGGGCAAGGTTACTGGTATCTCACTCTTTTTTAGTTTCCACATTTAAAATAGGGCCAACTATTCTATCATGCTGGTGATGGGGAAAAGCTAACACTTTTTATAATACTTAGAAATTATCTGCAATCTAATAATTTTAAACAAGAAAATATGATGTGATTTGCAACATTTCTACATCTTTGATAATACCATAGTCCTTAATAGTGAAATTTATAGCAAAATGGTCCTAAGTTGTGATTATTTTATTTATTTAGTTTTTTAAGTTTATTTATTTATTTTGAGAGAGAGAGAGAGTGTGAGCAACTGGTGGGGGACAAAGAGAGAAGGAAGGAGAGAGAGAAAATCCCAAGCAGGCGCCACACTGTCAGTGCAGAAACCATGGCTCAACTCAGGAACCATGAGATCATGACCTGAGTGGAAATCAAGTCTGATGCTTAATTGACTGAGACACCAAACATGTTTGTGATATATATATATATATATATATATATATATATATATATATATATATATATATATTGGTGGACAATGCCATGCTGTAGAAATTCTGAATTCTTTGCTAACAGGGACTTATGACAGACATTAGTTCTAATCTTGTATCTGCTATGTACCAAGCTGCTTGATTTTGCATAAAACATCTCAGTTCTTAATATTTCAGCTCTTAAACTCTCTAAATTTCAGTAGCTTTACCTATAAATTAAGGATAATAACACCAATCTCACAGAATTGTGAAGAATCAAATAACAGAAACAAGGTAACTACCACAAGCAGAAAGAGCTTAATACACTTTCTGGAATTTCCACAGGCAATTCAAAAGGAAACTAAATGTTAAAAGTATTCAAATATTTTCTTAAAATTGAAGTTAAAAACAGGGAGGGGGACAAAACATAAGAGACTCTTAAATATGGAGAACAAATGGAGAGTTACTGGAGGGGTTGTGGGAAGGGGGATGGGCTAAATGGGTAAGGGGCATTAAGGAATCTACTCCTGAAATCATTGTTGCACTATAGCTAACTAACTTGGATGTAAATTCAAATCAATCAATCAACCAATCAATCAATAGAAAAAAAAAAAAGAAGGTAAATTGTAGTCATCACTGTCCTAGATTTTAAAAATTTTATTTTCCTATCCACCACACCTAGCAACAGCAAGAACTAATTGGTATTGATACTGGCTATTTCTGAATGGCATCTTGCTTTTAGTTTGCAAAATAAAATTGCTTCTGAAGAAGACAATTATCTCAGGTAGTCTTTGTTTATATTATCATGCAAATTATTTATTTTAATGAGAAGTAACTTATTGTTTTACATAGTAGGACCTTAATAAAAACATGCTAATTACCTGATTAACCTAGCCAAGCAAAAAGTAATCTAATTGGCTGGATTCAAAGCACATTTGTATGTTGTGAGAAAATCCGAATTTGAAATGTGTTCATTTTCATGGTGACTTTGAGTTGAGAGCAATTATATATATTAATGATAAGGAACTGATGAGAGTTGCTTTATGACCTAGTAAATATTTGGGAAAAGATTAAAATAACAAAAGAAAAAGAAAAAAATGATCAAATGTCAGAATTTTAGGTGCTAAATAAATGTGATCGACTAATTCTCAAGCTATTATCCTAATTCATTCACATGTATTTTAGTATTTTAAGATCCTATTTTTTAAAAGTAATTTATACACCCAGCATGGGCTCAAAGTTACAACCTTGAGATCAAGAGTCATATGCTCTAAGGACTGAGCCAGCCAGGCACCCCTCATTCACATTTATTATAATGAAAATATATTAAATGAGTATTCTTAGAATATCTTAGAACATACATGAAGGACTTAAATAGATAATATCCTGAATGTGACCCTGAAGCTACAAATGGTGAGAAACTCTCAAATAATCTATGGCTTTATTATCCCAGCTTTATGAAACTCAATGAATTATAAGAATGTAGTTAATGGGTTTCTTTTTATCAGAATTACATATCTAATACTTTCTTCTAAATTATAGTTGTCTATTACTATGAAATTTTAGCTCTGAGTAAGCATTAGTACATAATGATGAAATGATGAGTTGCTTTCTATGAACTATGCAAATTAGGAAAAATGGCTAAAAATTTATTATCTAGGAGTTTGTATTCATTGTTTTTTTTTTCTTTTGGCACTAGGTGTAATTTCAACATAAAGATTTTTGAAAATAGCAGAATGTTAGCAGAAAAACTAAGAAATATGATTTGTGGAATATCAAGAATGACTAAAATAATCTTATTTAGGCTTTAAAGTAAGATGTAATTCTCTTTCCTATGGTTTTTTAATGTGTGTGAAAAAATGGGAAATGAAAAAATAAAATTGCTGAATTAATGAATTATCCTTCTTCAGGTTGCATAAAGATATATAGTTTTGTGGGTTTCTCTAGCATTAGAAAAAAAAAATGTTGGCTGTCTAGCATCAGAGTCAGTGTCCAACTCCTGCAGGGTGAGATCAGTGGGGAGAGAGGAGTTGGGAAAGAAAAGAAAAATGTCTTTCTTAAATCAGTGAAAGTGTAAGTTGTCTCTGTACTTTGTGGAGAGGGCAGGAGTTTAAAGATTCTTGAAAACTTCCTATTACCAAAGATTGTTTACTGAATCTCCCTGTTATTATGGAAAACTTACATTCTTTTGTACCAGACTATGTTTTGCTCCCCTTCAGTTTTTGTTTCTCTACACACAAAAGACACACAGTTTTTTTCTCTACACGGAAAGTGGGAACCTCAATCTATTAACCTGGGTGTTTGACTTTGCTTCAGAGTGGTAACTTCCAATTATCTTTCTATTGTTCCATTTGTATATTGAGACATAATAATATTAATCATGATCATGACATTAAATGACTCTCAGATAAATGTAATTTACCAATTATATGGCCAGCTTTAAGATATTTTTCATACAAATATAAAAACTGAAATTATACCTACTATTTTCTCAAAAAGAGACATAAAAAGGGATGTTTTAATCACATTCATTCAGACCCATAGGCATATATTTATATAAATAAACATTTACATTTGGGGATGTCAGTATACATATTCTACAGACACTGTGAACATTAGATTACTGCCAACTGAGTTCTAAGTACAGGAGTTTCACATATTTTAATGATATAAATTATATCACTGGATAGCTAGGAAACAGTAGTGTGCATTATTTCAGACGGATTATGTGTTAGTGAGAAGAAACCACACACACATGTGCTCATACACATACACACACACAGAGTAAGATGAACTTAAATCCTCAATATAATTACTTAAAGATACAAAATCTTACAAAATCCAGAGGCTACACAAAGCAGCACATCTTGGTGCATTATTCTTTGATCCCCAGTGTCCTAAATGGGTAGAAAATGGCTACCAATTGCAGTGTTAGAGCAACTTAGGGTTTTGCAAGATGTAGGAGGTGAAATTGATTTGCAACATAGATTTTACATAGTTAAAAAAGAAGAAAAGGAAATATTTATTCATCTGACTTCTGCCTTGTTCTTGAACCAAACTTAGTATCAATAGGGTTACGATATCATCTAGGAGAACAGTCAGTATCCATCTCACAAGTCTCTGGATGAAATTTGTACCTAGTACTTTCTCCCAAACCAGGAAGACTCAAGTCCATAACTATAATTTAATAACCTTTGATGTGGGTGGTGTGATAATGAATTTGTCCAAGAACCAATATATATCTATTTGCTGAAAATATTTCATTGCTTTATCGTCCCTTGGTATTTCTAAGATGTTTAACTGGAAATTTACACACACATACAAACACATACAATGGTGGTAAAAGTCAAGATTCATTGAGAGCTCCAATGTGCTTAAAAGTTTCAATTAGTTTCAATTAGTATAACCAGATTGTGTTGTTTGTTAGTTTTTTTATTACATGATTGTTATTAATGAGAAATGTGAGACTTAGTCCTAAATGATATGTATGACTAGTAAATGCTGGAGTAGAAAATGGAAAAGTTATAATTCTACAGAGTTTCCACTCTTAAATATTACACTATCCTGCCTTTCAGAAGCAGGATAAAAAGTCCAATTTCATCGAATTCCCTGGATCTTATTTTTTTGGCTCCTTAATATTAAGCTTGTTTCCTTGCTCTAAGTCTCATATTCAGTGTCCTTTTCATCATTTGCATAATACATGCTTATTCAACAAGATGAAATCATTCAAAAGATCAAATTTTAGTGGTAAGAATTTCACCACCCCTAAGGTAGAATGCTCAAGTGTTCCAAGTAATGCAGTCTTACGCAAAATCACTAAACTATACCAAGTTACTTAAAATAAGATACTAAAACTGATATTTTGACCCAAGACACCAGGATAGGGTATATGTGAAATTTCAAAGTGAGAACTCCATATGCATAATTTACAAAGGAAATTGTTTCTAGTCATTCTCTCAATTCTTAGAATCCTCATTCCAATTAAAGACATATAAGGGGATAAGAAACTTACTGTGAGTTATTGCCATGGTAAGAGTGTGATGAAGAGAGCTTCAAATGGACCAGTAAGAAAGCTTCCTAAGCATTTCATAGATATGTGGAAATTATATACTGGTGCCTGACTCATATCTGAGAATCCAAAGCAGCTCATGGCAACATAGTAGAGATGTCTATATTGGGATAAGACAGACTCCCAGGATGCGCTAGCACAAGGGATATGCATGTGTTTCCTGTGGACTAGGTGTGGGTTGTGGGAAAGAGGGAAGTAGCCTGGAGCTAACTCAAGTCCCATCCAAAAAAGTACTTCTGTTGGAAAGTGGTAACCTCAATAGATAAATGAGTACTAAAGAAAAGTTAATGGGCATAATTTTGTTGGAAATGAAACACAAACTTTAGAATGATATTTATTAGCAAATACAACATGTCTGGGAAGGGAGATTTCCAATTAGAAAATCTTACTCCTTTTGCATATATGAGCAACTGCTGTGAATTTTTCAGGTTGTAAAAAGCTATAGAAGACTATAAAAGAATGATATTCAGAAAAGAGATAAATTCTGATATCACTGATGTTAATGCAACTAATATTTGCTGTGAGAATTGTAGTAAGAATGAATATTCACTGGAATACTCATTATAGGGACACCTGAGTGGCTCAGTTGGTTAAGTGTCGAACTTTGGCTCATGTCATGATCTCACGGTTCATGGGTTCAAGCCCCATATTGGGCTCTGTGCTGACAGCTCAGCCTCTGAAGCCTTCTTCCGATTCTGTGTCTCCCTCTCTCTCTGCCCCTCCCCCTCTCACTCTCTGTCTCTGTCTCTGTTGTTCTTTCTCAAAAATGAATAGATATTATTATATACACAATGGAGTACTACAGGGCAATGAGAAAGAACGAAATATGGCCCTTTGTAGCAACGTGGATGGAACTGGAGAGTGTGATGCTAAGTGAAATAAGCCATACAGAGAAAGACAGATACCATATGGTTTCACTCTTATGCGGATCCTGAGAAACTTAACAGAAACCCATGGGGGAGGGGAAGGAAAAAAAAAAGAGGTTAGAGTGGGAGAGAGCCAAAGCATAAGAGACTGTTAAAAACTGAGAACAAAGTGAGGGTTGATGGGGGGTGGGAGGGAGGGGAGGGTGGGTGATGGGTATTGAGGAGGGCACCTTTTGGGATGAGCACTGGGTGTTGTATGGAAACCAATTTGACAATAAATTTTATATATTGAAAAAAAATGAATAGATATTAAAAAAAAAGACTCATTATACATAATATGCATTATATATTTAGACACATATATATGTGTGGTATGTGCCTGTGTGTTTGTTTATGTAGGGTTTAATGATAGCTTGGACTTTAATGAACAACAAAAAATATATATAAAAACTGCTCTAATCCTTTTCTCCCTTTTTCCTTCCTTCCCTTTTCACTTAAATCCTTTAAAGGCTTACAAAAAATGCCCTAAAAAAGCCTTGCTTAAGCACAAGAATCCACATAAAGGATAACAGTCCAAAGATAAAAAGGATTTCAAAATTATCCTTAAAAATATTATTTGAGTCATGGTTCCATCACTTATTATCTGGGTGACATCAAAATAACCTCTATGATCCTCAATCTCCTTATCAATAAATGGAAACAAAATTACATGTTTATTTTTTAAATGATAATTACATGGGAAATATGTGGAAAGTCCAGGGATCAATGCCTGGGACATATAAAAAGTTCAATAACTGGTAATTTTTGTTGTTGGTACTAGCCCTAAAAAACATCACTTCAGTGAAAAATAATTCATAGCCTTAAGTCTGTTGGTTTTTCTCTCATCTGATTCATAAAACTTTCTATATATCATTTCATTTTTCCTAGGGATGAGCACACCAGTTGGCACAAGATCTCAATTTGGTTAAGTCAGGTCAAATAAGTTTGAAGACTAAAGGGATCGCAGAAATTTATTCTGTTTCTCATTTTTAGAAAGCATGGGTGAGGTAGATTCAAGTGACTTGCTTATAATCACCAATTTATTTTTGATAGACTAAAACTAGATTCCACGTTTTCTGTACCTTGATCATTACTATTTTTATTCTTATGCATCACTTTATATCAAATATAAAAATATAAAAAAGAGATGCATTTCTATATATTTTTATGGTTATAATTTAAGTTAGAAAATATTTTCTCTACAAACGTATCTGCCTCAAAAAAATTAAAACACATCTTAATTACATTTTGTATTTATTCTAGAAATTCACAAATGTCTACTTCACATCCAGACCTTCTTTGACTATATCCAGGATAGGGAAATCAGGTGATTCCACATGTAAGACAAGTTCTTTTGCCATCATTACTCATCTACTGCCTTCTCACTTTCTGTGAGATGGAAGGTTGATCTGGTTGTGCGGAAGTGAGAAATATGCCATCTGCTCAATTTTCTTTTCCAAGAAAAGGTAGCACTGTTTCTCTTCTCTTTCCTCCAGTTTTAGCTATCATTAATTCTCATTCATTGTCTGTTTTTAAGCACTTAATTCTGCACATATCAAAGAGCTAAGATACCTGCTGTTTTCAAATATTCTGTCAGAAATTTTGAGTGAATAACACTGTAAAAATTTACTCATCCAATGTTAATTAATTCAGGATTTATTCTTACATGAAAAAATATATAGATTTCAGAATTTTAAATCTGTAGAAAACCTCATTTGAAAATCATTTACGTGTTGCAAGTTAACAAATGTAAAAGTTACTATATTTACGGTTTTTCTTGACACCTCCAGGCCTCTGTTCTTTATTCCAAAAATAACTATATAATATTTTGATCATGATAACCAGTCATTGAATATACTTTGACAAAAATACATTCATCCAGCAATAATGCTTTTCACAGGGAATAAATGCAAAAGGTAAATGGATTAAAAACAATTGAAACCAACAATATAAAAATGTATTAGCCCAACTGAATACTTGGTCATTCCTTTGACCTCTCCTTACACATGTCATCTGTGATGTGATTACTGGCCAAAATGTGATTACTGGCCAAAAATCATCAGAATGGATTATTGTGGCATGATCTGGAATCCAACAGTCCTGTTTTCCAAACAACCTTTTTACCACCATGAATAAACCTACGTAAGCCTCTTCAGTATACTGAGCCTCAGTTTCTTGGTCTGTAAAAAGGATCTAATGATATCTATTTCATGGAACTGTTGCCTGGATGAAACAATTGATATATGCTGCTGAACACAATTTCTAGAACACAGTATAATCTCAATAAATATCAGATTTCTTATTTTCTTCCAAACATATGACATCTTTTCTTCCTTATGTTATGTGGTAGTCTCTCAATAATTTTTCAAAATTTTAATCTTTACTTGTAAAATCAATTTATCACATAATCTTAATTTCTATATTGACTATGTTTAAATGTGGTTTCAGTGAGTTAAACTGGAGTGCCTGGCTGCCTTGGTCAGTAGAGTGTGTGAGTCTTGATCTCAGGGTCATGAGATTGAGTCCCATGTTGGGTGTGGAGCCTACTTAAAATTAAAAAAAAAAAATTAAAAATAAAAATAAAAATAAATAACAAGTCACATTTCAGATAGTCAATTGTAATTTTAATTGACATATAAATATTAATCAGTATGTTCATGAATGATCAGATTCTAAAAGATTTTAGAATTCTACTAAAGAAATAAGACATATGTACTCAAAATATAGTAAGATAGGCTATAATTCTACAAATTTTGTTTCTTACTTATAATGGATTCCCAGTGTCTACTTCAGTTCAATTTATACTAAGTAGTCAATAAATAATTGATGAATTAATTATTGAAATCATGAATGAATGGAATGTGATGAAGACCCCAAGGATATAAATTCAGAGGAAGGAGTGATTTTTTTTTTCCTGGAGAAATATTTGAGAAATTTTCATGATTAAACTAAGTACTAAAATAATAATAAGTTTTAAGGAAGGAAACTTTAAGGACCATTAACTCAAACTCACTATTTTTTATAAGTTTTAAATTTTATATAATTTCAAATAAGAGAAAATGTATAATGATTGTCCACTAACTCTCATATATTCCTTGCCCAAGTTATATTTTGTCTCATTTGTTTAATCATTATTGATAAGAATTATTTGAGATTAAGTTGGAGATATTGTGCTTCTTTACATCTTTGTAATAGATTTGTATCTCCTAAGTCAAGGGCATTGTCTATATAATATTATTATTATCAAAAGTGGACAATTTAATATTGATACAACAGTTACCTAATTTATAGTCCATATTCCCTTTTCATCAATAGTCCCAATATTGTATTTTATAGCTATATTGTTCCTACTCTTGAAATCAATTCAGATTCACATATCATATCTAGTTTGTCCTGTTTCTTTGTCTTTTTAATTTAGAATGGATTCTCAGACTTTCTTTAAAAAAAAACCAAAACAACACTTTATTTATTTTTGAGAGAGAGAGAGAGAGAGAGCACAAGTGAGGGAGGGGCAAACAAAGTGAGAGAGAGAATCCCAAGCAGGCTCTGCGCTGACAGCCAAAGTGGGGCTCAAACTCACAAAACTGTGAGATCATGATCCAAGTTGAAATCTAAAGTCTGATATTTAACCAGCTGAGCCACCCAACCATCCCTTCTTTTTGTTTTTAAAACATTTTTTTAGAAGTATGAGCTAGTTGAAGTCACCTCATTCTGGGTTTGTCTGATGTTTCCTCGTGATAAAATGTAAATTATGTATTATTTTGTCAGTAATATCACAAAGTGATATGGTGTCTTTCTCATTGCATTATATTAAGAGGCACATGATGTTGGTTTGTTCCAATATTGGTGATATCAACTTCGATAACATTTTCCCCCTCTGGATTTAATATTCATTGGTTTATCATTTCTATCTTGTTTCTACTCCAAAAATATAAGAATTTAAGAATGTTTAATTTTTTTTCAGTATTGAGTCATGGATTCTTATTTTACTGAATACATTCATCATTCTTATTATATAATCTAATGCTCAAACTATTCTTTTATGTACTTCTAATAGGTCCCAATCATTTTCTCAGTACTTCCTTTCTTTCTCATGTAATGAAATGTTCCAAGAGAATTCTTTTACATACCTGCCCTAGCCTTAGAACAGACTGTTATCCATTTGAATGTCAACCAACTTACTTTTAAATGAATGATTAGAAGAGAAGTGCATGTGACGGTACTTTTAATCTTAAATATTTTCCATTTTATAAGTGAGTAAATTTATGATTTCTTATGTAAATTGTAGGTTATTGTAAGCTGACATCCAAAGTAAAGCAAAGCAGAACAAAACAAAACAAAAGAAAACAAAAAGAGATGAGAGAAAGAAAAAATAAAAAGAAACTCAAGACAATAATTCAGGTGCTACTTTTGGTCCCCACATCTCAGTTATCTTCAGTCTGCGAGGAAAAAAAAGATCTTATTTTCTTCCTCCTTTCAATCACATTCCTTTTTCTGCTTTTTCTTTCCTCTGTGAACCCCATTCCACTTCCTGGATCATGGGAGTAATAAAATTAAACCTTTACCAAAGGTAAATAAAGCTTGTGTTTTCCTCCTTGTACAAATCTCCAAGGGAAGAAATCTCTAAGTGTTTAGCTACCTGCTTAGAATTTGTATGTGTTTTACAGGTAAGGGAATAGAAAAATAACACACATGAATTAATGTGGCAATAAATTATCTTGTCCCACCTCTTTCTACCATATCAGAAGATCATATTTTCTTGCTGCTTGATAACTAAATATCCAACATATTGCTGCATATTTGTATGTGATCAGATACATCAGATTCAGCAGGGGTCGACTCTATGTAAAATTGCTTTCCTGCTGCTCTGGGTTCTTGTGAAAGAAAACCAGTGAGTAAATCAATTCACTCTAAGTATCTATGAATTTAAAGTGTTCACCCTTTCCAGGACATGGACTTATACACTGAGAGAAAGAAATGCTGAACTCTAAGGAATGGAGCTCTGTAGATATTTGGTAAGATACTGTTTGAAGAAAGGATCAAAACCACCAGAAGATGGACCAATACCTTTTTTTAGAAGGTCACAAACCTCACTCTACAGATTGTTTAAGTAGGTCAGAGTTCAGGGACTACATAACATTTTTGAAATGGGAACTGTTTAATTCAGATAAATTAAGGCAGGTAATAATGCATTGCTGAACTATAAAACCAGAAGGTAGAGGTTTGTGGATAGGGATTCAACCCATCTGGAGTGTATTCCCAGAGCCATTGGTGAATAAGTAATGGGATTTTCATTTGGACAATTTTTGCTTGCAGGTGGCAAAATGAGTCTTCCCCTTTGCTCTAGGGGTTTAGAACCTAGAATCTTGGCAAAGCATGGAACTCCTTTTGTTTATGCAGAAAGAGATAGAGTTGGGAGTTAATATTCATTTGTGATTTCCTTAGGGATAAAAAAGGTTCAGTTATCAGCAGGAAAGGTAGCTGTCTCTGGAAAAGCTAAGGATGATGACTTCTACATTTCATCATTTAATATGCATCAAAAAGTGGACACTGACCTTCAATGAGTACAGCTTTCATTTATTGAATAATGAAGCAATTTGCTGTCCAATTGTTTCATCAGATTCTATTAGTCATCTGGGATACAATGGATAAGGAGTTTAATTTTATTATTTTCATGGGATCAGACCATTGGGAGTGAGTCTAATTTAGGAAGACACAGTAGAACGTGTACTTTCTATAGGTTCCTAAAAAGAATATTTTAATTCTTTTGAAATAATGGGTTATAAAAGGTCTTGTGAGTTGATTTCACTGTTATAAGCTCTTAGACTTGACAACAGGGAGACAAGTTGCAAATGGAAGTTGTACTTATCCTGCTACATTGTCAGAGAAAACCATGAAAGATAATCTCTTCACAGAAAAAGAACACATCTACCCAATAATGCTTCAACTCTGCCATTTAGTTTTCTTCCCAAAGTTTACCTCTACTTAATCAAGGAGAGCACATTAGGATCAGACAAATTTACTTGAGCAGACCCAAAATGGGGGAAAATGTTGGTTCTGAGAGAATTTTCTTGAACCTATATTATTTTAGACATGAGTTGATCCTTACTGAAATAAAAATGGAACTTACCATCCTATTTCAATCTTAACACCAACTATTCTGTTTTGATAAATATCCTCAGCATTTGGATTTCCCTACTATCAACAATACATATTAGCTATGCACCAGGATCATATTTATTTCTTGGACCAGTATTTCCTTTTATTAAAAAAATTTTAATGTTTATTTATTTTTGAGAGATAGAGAGTGTGTGAGTGGGAAAGGGACAGAGAGAGAAAGGGACACACAGAATTCGAAGCAGGCTCCAGGCTCTGAGCTGTCAGCACAGAGCCCCAGCAGGGCTCGAACTCTTAAGTTGTGAGATCATGACCTGAGCTGAAGTCAGACGCTTAACCAACTGAATCACCCAGGCGCCCCTTGGATCAGTATTTTCTAATTCCATTAAAAAGCTAAGTGAAACTAATTAAATTAGTTCTGATTCCATCTGCTAGATATCTTTCTTTATAGCAAATTATACCAAAGACTATTGCAAATCTAAACTTTGTTGGCTTTGATTCTTTCTGAAACGTCTTTGTTAGCCTATAATTTAATATCAGTGTTATGCTATTGGCCTTTAATAAGGATGATATAAGAAACACTTTTATCATAAGCATTTCTTCTATAATCTTACTATTAATAACATGCATTATTCTTTTCAATTGTTGCTGGTAAAGTTTTTCAGAATAACCTGTCATTGTATTTGACATAAGGAAAAAAAATTGCTAACATCATCTTTTAATTGGATAGAATAATTAGAATTCTACCCTAATTCTCCATTCACCTTGGTTTTTAGAAAGCTTTGTGTAAATTAATAGTCACTCATACTTTGATGTACCATTTGTTTTTTCCCATTTCTTTACTTTTTATTTAATTTTGGTATTGTATGGTGCTCTTGATTTGAAAACCACTGCTAGATTTTGGGGATATGAGGGAGATGTGTATTTTGCAAAAATATGCTCATCAAAGTGATAGTATTCTGCAAAGTAAAGCCGCCATTATCTTTCTTTAAAAAGACAAGTTAAGTGTTTCTTTAAGCAACGTGTGATAAAGGGTGTAAGATGGGGAGATGGCAAAAGTTCACTCAGTCTATTTTCAGCTTCCCTACTTCCTTCCTTTCTATAAATTGAACTAACCTATAATATCGATCTTGGAATAGCTTCCAAGGTTAGGTAAGGATTATCAGAGTTTGTCTATTAGCTGAAATAGATGTTCATTCTTCTTGTAATACGATAGTCATGAGTTCAGTTCTTGTATGGACCATTTATATTTGCTTTATTCCAACACCCCAATAAGTACCTATATCTTTGGCTAATTCCTAAGCAAATGTGCACAGTTAGACATTACGTTAAGTGGATATGAAAAAAAATCCACCATTTAAATGTGCAAATGTAAAGTATATCAATGATCCAAAAAAAATTGTTTTAATGTGTAGCCAAAAAATATATGTTATTGGTTAGTTTTGTCCAGAACTAGGATAGCAATCAGTAGCAAAAATTATAAATATGAGAGCAAGCCAGACTATTTACCTTTTGGTTTTGGCAACTGTTCGTTGACTATATGCAGAACAACGTTCTTTGGTTTTTTTAATTTTTTTAATGTTTACGTATTATTTGAGAGACAGAGACAGAGCGTGAGCAGGGGAGGGGCAGTGAGAGGGAGACACAGAATCCAAAGCAGGCTCCAGGCTCTGAGTTGTTAACACAGAGCCTGACGCGGGGCTCAAAACATGAACTGCCAAAGTCGAAGGCTTATCTGACTGAGCCACCCAGCTGCCCCAACGTTCTTTTTGATATGTAAGTTCACAGGCTTAAAGTTACTCTGTTAGCATTGCAAGATTTTCCTACGCCTGTAAGAAGCATTCTACTTCCAGATAATCACCACTCCTCAATCCTTTTGCATCAGAATCCATTCATTTTTGCAAACTTGTTTCTTGTAGCAGAGAATCAACAATATAGACCATACAGAATATTTCTATTTAAATTTTGTGATGAAAATTATAACCTAGATCTCAGAAACCTAATTCTTCTTAACAGTTTTGCTGCTTTAAGATACATTTTTAAAAGACTGCCTTAAGAGCTGAGGATCCATCCTCTTTCATAGCTATTTCTTGGATCAGGTCATCAGATAAGGATGTACCTGGAATAGACTTTAACAGAATTATTTATAAAAACTATGCTATTAGATTAGATTGAGGAGACATAAGATACAAAAGTGTGAAAGTATTATTTTTCGTATAGAAAAATTCATTAGGAACCAATCTCTTAAACTACATGGTGGCCTATTTGTGATGGTTCAGTGCAAACTATAGCCACGGAGCCAAATTCAGCCTGTTGCTTGTTTTTATAAATAAAATTTTATTGTAATGCAGTCATGTCTATTTATTTCTTATATTGTCTATGGCTGTTTTCATGCTATAGTGCCTGGGCTAAGTAGTTGCTACAGAGATTATATGGTTTACAAAGTCTAAATTATTTACTATCTGGCGCTTTACAGAAAAAAAAAAAAGAAAAATGTTTGCTAACCCATGATATTTAGTAAAGCTTGCACTGAACAAGTCATTTAACAAAATTCTGGGCAAGGAGAATTTATTTACGATAGACTTCCTCTCATTGCTTTGGTAACTAGGACATGCTTAATTAAACTTGATATGTACCACTGGTATAGTACCACTATGTTAAATATGTTGCATACTGGGGCGCCTGGGTGGCTCAGTTGGTTAAGCAGCCGACTTCGGCTCAGGTCATGATCTCGCGGTCCGTGAGTTCGAGCCCCGCGTCGGGCTCTGTGCTGACAGCTCAGAGCCTGGAGCCTGTTTCAGATTCTGTGTCTCCCTCTCTCTCTGACCCTCCCCCATTCATGCTCTGTCTCTCTCTGTCTCAAAAATAAATAAACGTTAAAAAAAAATATGTTGCATACTAATGTAACTCCTTCCTCCTCTTGGTGCCACATTTGTGTTTCTTTCCTCCATATTTTCTTAACTTCTAAAAATCTATTTTTGCTGGATGGATATCTGCACAAATTCTCATACAATCTCTACATTTTATTAAAAAACACTAATTTTATTTGCATTCAAATGTTCACCTCTCTTCACAAAATTATATTTGTTTCACAGTAAGTCAGGTGGAACATTATCTTGTAGAAAACATTTTTTGGCAATTAAAGATAATGTGGTTTTTAATTTAATATAAGATAATTCAGCTCCAAAACTTTCTCTCTCTCTCTCTCTCTCTCTCTCTCTCTCTCTCTCTCTCTCTCTTTTAATCAAAGGACTGTTATTTAAACACTTAAAAATAAAATATTTGAGGAGTTAGCATAAAGATAGTAACAACACTAGAGCAATTAGACTTAAGTAGACCTAGGCTCAAATCCTGGCTATACCAGTTTCAAGATATAGGCAAGTCATTAAATACTTAGGGTCTTCTTTTCTCACCTGTAATGCGGGAAAATATAATAAAATTGTGCATGATTAATATGAGAATTAAGTAAAAAATGGCATAGATATTTGTCTGTTTTGTTTGCTGCCATATCACCAGTGCCTGGCACATAGTAGGTATCTTGATAGATAGATAGATAGATAGATAGATAGATAGACACCTTGCAGTTTCATAGCATACATTAAGCATTCAGTAAAAATCAGTTTCTGCGTCCTTTTTAGACATATCATAGTAAGGTTCTTTAGTCTTATTTCTAAATAGTTATAAGTTAATTGGAGAGAATAACTTTTTAACCTATCATGCTGCCAATCTGGTTGAGACAGGAGAAATTCTGGTTATATGCAATGCACACATGGGCTACTTCGAAGCCTGGCACAAAAAAATCTCAGAAACATGTTTTTTGTGGAGATCTTTTTAACCTAAATTTTAGTACCTGGAGTTATGGTCCCATCTTTGTCAAGGAAAAACTGAATGTGCAGTGAATAGTAGGAACGTTGGAAAAAGATGTCTCTCTCTCTCAAGTATCTTAGTTCAGCTCTGCAGTCTGTGAAAATTCACAACTTTAGGGTCTGGCAAAAAGATTATTTTGTTGATAAGCCTTCTAAGAAAGTTTGTATTTCTCATTGTGGACTTTTAAAATCATTTTTCATCAAATCAATGATATAAGCATAAATAGAAAAGAAGACACTGCTGATTTAAGAATCAGCAATATGTTTGGGGGCACCTGAGTGGTTCAGTCAGTTAAGTGGAAGACTTGGGCTCAGGTCATGATCTCATGGTTTATGGGTTTGAGCCTCATATCAGGTTCTGTGCTGACAGCTCAGAGCCTGGAGCCTGCTTCAGATTCTACATCTCCCTCTCTCTCTGCCCACCCCCCCCCCCCCCGCAAAAGGAACCTTGTCTCTCTCTCTCTCTCTCAAAAAAAAATTTAAAAAAAAGAAACAACAATATATTTAAACACAGGTGCCATTATTAAGACTGAATATGGAATAAATGGAATAAAGGGAAAAAATGTGGGCTGCAGAATGGGGAGGTGGAGTTGGTTTGCCATTACAAGATAAGGTCAGTCCACTGACTGATGTTTAAAATAAGAAAAATTGCAAATAAGCAATTAGATCATTTCACTGACTAGCCTGCTGATGTATTCATTTGTTCATTAAACAACTATTTATTGATCATTTGTGTAATAGTTTTACATTAGTAAAAGTAATAGTTTTACATTAGACAATTAAAATAGACCAGGCCCTGTCCTCAGGGAGGATGCCTACATCAGATGGTTGGATTTGTCCTTTGTTACAGATCCCTTAAAAATTCATATTTATGAATGCCTTTCTCCTTTATTATGTACTGCCCTCACATTCATGTTGAAACCTTAACCCAAATGGGATGGTATTAGGAGGTGGGGCCTGAGGTAATTAGGTTTAGAAGAGATCATATGAGTGGAATCTCCTTGATGAGTTTATTGTCTTTATGAGAAAAGAGACTAGAGTTCCTCTCTCTCTCTCTCTCTCTTTCTCTCTCTCTCTCATTCTCTCTGCCTTAGGACACAGAAAGAAGATAGCCATCTGCAAACCAGAAAAAGAGCCCTCACAAAAACCTGACAATGCTGGCCCCTTAATCTTGGACTTCCCAGCCTCTAGAACTGTGAGAAATAAATTTCTGTTGTTTAAGCTGCTCACTCTGGTGTTTCGGTTATAGCAGCCCAAGCTAAGACACCCTTCAAAATAGTCCAAGATGTTTACTTTAATTTGATTTAATCTTCATAATAACATTGAGATGGGATACTGCAAGCAGGAAGAGGTAGAGGTCCCCTGAAAAAAGAAAGATTTAGCTCTCGTGACATAAGAAAAGTCATTTTAGGCCCCCAGCTATCTCTTAGCCTCTCTTAGGAGGCTAAGAACAAATAGCCACTATCTGGCCAGGTGATAGCCAAAACACACTCAAAAGTAAGGACTGACCTGACACACATTCTTGAGTTACCGTAGTAGGATCTAAACCCCTTTGAATGCTCAGATACTGAACCAAGGAAAGCCAGAGAATTCATGATGCTGACCATTGCTGACCTTTGTGATTCAGACCTGGAGTTGATCACGTTAAGATGACTCTTGCCCCAATTCCATGCTGTATTCCCCATTGCACAAGCCTCTTCATAAATATGTATGTACCCTTAGCTTAAAACTTTCCCAATTTTGTTGTTTGGGGGGATGCTGTTTTGGAAAAGTTCCCCAGTGTTCTTTATTGGTTGCAAATAAAACCCTTCCTTTTCCTATTGTTTGGTTTAGAAGTGTCTTTTTAAAAATTTTATTATTATTATTACTTATTTATTTATATTTTAGAGAGAGAGTGTGAGCTGGGAGAGGGGTAGAAGGAGAGGGAGAGAATCTTAAGCAAGCTCTATGCTCAGCCTGGAGCCCAATGTAGGGCTCGATCTTACAACCATGAGATCAGACCTGAGCAAACTAAGGGTCAGACGCTCAACCAACTGAACCACCCAGGTGCCCCTTGTAGTGTCTTTTGGCTTGACATTCCCCAAGAGGTGAACCCAGTTTTGGGTAACAGGAGTGCAGAGAGTTTAGTTTGTTTAGCGTCTCTCTTTTGATGAGCACTCTTTGAAGCAAATTATACATCTATGAGCTTTTAGTTCATCCCAGTGTCTCTGAGTTAGCCAGTTCTACTTAGTTAGAAGTGGAAATATCTCTACTGTAAGGTGATGCTTTTGTTTTGAAATCCTTACTTTATCCACTCTATAGGATAACTGACACTTTATTCAACATTAGATTAGTAATTATTTAGGATTATGTGGCTTCAAGTATCAATTAGGGATGATAGTCAACTAAAAAAATACATTTTTTGTCATTCACTTTGGCAATTAACATAGTTAAAATAAAATAAGATAAAGTAAAATAAGTATATACTTTCTATTTTTTTATAATCTAGGGGTGAAAGGTAATAGCAGAGCTGATAATAATTAGTAGTCATACAATTGTTATAATTAGTATCTTGCACACATTTAAAATATTGAAGAAGGGGAAAAACATGTATCTTTCTCCTGGTCCCTGAACCTTACTAAATTCTTCACAGCACATGGAGGGCAAGGGCATTTAAATGCTTTTTTTGGTCCTCTAACATAGAGACTAGGAAACTGAAGGATCCCATGAAAGACTGCTTTTTTGCTGCCTTTATTTTTGTTAGGACCTGCACCTCCACTTTATACATGCCTTAATGCAAGTCTTTCTTCTAAAGTTCAAAGAGTTAATAATTTCTCTGGAGTCTTCTAGCATAATAGGTAACATCTAAGGAGTGACCAGGCAAGGTCATCACATGTGTTTCCAAGGACCACTGACTCTGGACACCTCCATGCCAAGAACTTCTGGCTCTAGGGCACAAGTGACTTATGAAGGACACCTGAGCACTCATTTTGTTTGGACCAGTTCCTAGAGGCTGAAAGGACACACCCACCAGACCACTGTCCTCAATAAAAACCCCAGCCTCCGAGGAAAGATGAGATTCTTTCCCCTTTCCTTTCTGAGTTTCTCAGACATTCCATCTGTTATACTCTATCACTTAGGCTTTCAATAAACTCTGCCCTTACTTCCTCTCAGTTTGTGTTTGATTTCTATCTGCAGGAGGCCAAAGACCCTCTTGGCTGTTCCTGCAGAACCCTCTTTGCATCCTAGGCTGCATCAACATGACATAAAAGAATGTTCCATGCTTTAACCAGTTATACAACATTCAGCATTAAAGCGGTGGGCTGTTGTTGCTGTTGTTGTTTAAATCAATTTGTTCTCTACAGTTTGCAACTAAAACTAATTCACCATTCAGTTGGGATTCATTTTCAATTCAATTTCTTGACCAAACTGCATTTTTACATTAAATTACATTCTTATGGATCTAAGTTGAGTGTTATTATAATGATTAATAAGGCCCTGTAACTTTATAAATTAATCATAATTGGCCAGAGTGATTGGGAAGGTAAATCCCATTATAGAGGATTGGATTTGAGAGAGTGGAGACAAGGCGGGTGGGTGAGGGGCTTTTACATTCTGTTATAGATGTTTTGTGGAAATATCCATTAACCTAGAGGGATTAGTATTTATTCATTTGTGAACTTGTTTTACTTAGCTCAAACCTTCTATTTTTTTTTTTTTTTTTTGGTAATGAGTAAATGAATGAGTTAGTGAGTGACAGTAGCAATTTTCAAGTGCTGCTTAAGATAGCAAAATAGTAATAACAATCCTTTGAAATAGACTATAATTTCCTACTAGGAAGAATATTTTTTTCTATTCAATTTTGAGTGTATATTATGTAAAGAAGAAGATTAAGAAAATGTTCTATGCTTTAGTCTAAGTATCTATGATTCTCATTCATATACTCTATAGAATTTATAAACATGAAAAAAATTCATTCTAGTACAATGTAATTAACCACCATTTTATTTTCTTTTATTTAAAAATTTGTTTTTAAAATGTTTATTCAGTTTTGAGACACAGAGAGAGATCGAGCATGAACAGTTGGGGGGGGGGGTGCGCCGGGGGGGTGGTGCAGAGAGAGAGAGAGAGGGAGACACAGAATCTGATGCAGGCTCCAGGCTCTGAACTGTCAGCACATAGTCTGACTCTGGTCTCAAACTCATGCATCGGTGAGATAATGACCTGAGCCCCAGTCGGTCACTTAACTGACTGAGCCACCCAATGCCCAATCAACTATTATTTTAAAGTGATTTTGACTTTATGAATTCATTACAAAATATCTATCTATCTACCTATCTCCAGAAAACATACATACCTTCCTTCCTACACCATTAAAAATCCACAATCTTGTTTTTGTTCACTTTGGTAATGTAAATATATGGTAGAAGGCAACAAATAATCTTTTATTCTTCAAATTGCCTTTAGTCCTCCTCTACTATGTTTGATACTAAGTTGTAGACACATAAAGTGGATGTTGTTTTTATGTTTAAATTTGACTGGACTAAGGGATACCCAGATAGCTGGTAAAATGTCATTTCTCAGTGTGTCTGTGATGGTGTCTATTAAGAGATTAAAATTTGAATTAGTAGGCCAAATAAAGAATATCACTCTAACTGATGTAAGTAGGACTCAGTAATCCCTTGAGGGACTGAAGGGACAAAAAGATAGGAGAAAGGATGAATTCACTCTCTTTGTTTCAGATGGGACATCCATCTTCTCCTGGCTTTGGACTTCAGGTGTTCTTGGTTCTCATGCCCTTTGTAATTGGACGGGGACTTACACCATTGACTCCCTTTTGATTTTCAGGCTTTTAGGCTCAGAAAAAAAATCACATAACCAACATTGCTATCTATCCAACTTGTAGAAGGCAGATGATGGGACTTCTTGGTTTTCCTAACCAGGTAAGCCAATTCCTATAATAAGTCTCCTCATATGTGTGTGTGTGTGTGTGTGTGTGTGTGTGTGTGTGTGTGTATTATACATTCATATATTTATATCTTCTATTGTTTTTTTTTTTCCTCTAGATAACCCTGACCAGTAGCATGGGGATGTGATATCTAGGCATTCGGGCTAGGTCTTTACTTTCAAAAGCATTGGGCAAGTCAATCAGACAGCTCTACTCCCTAGAGTGCTTGAACCTCTTGCTTGACAAGAAAAGAAATGTAGTATTTGGGATACTTTTGGTTGCAAGTAAGAAAACAAACAAATAAATGCAGTGGTAGCTACAAACTCTTAAACTTACTTACTATAGGAAAAATGTTGTTTGACAAAATTAGAATAGCTTCAGTCACTGTAAGCATTTTAGCTTAATCTCTTTCAAGTACTCTCAGTTCTGCCTTGTGCTGCCTTAGGTTCCTAGGATTGTAATAACAAAGTTACTTAAAACAAAATAATTTTATTTTCTCACTGTTTTGGAGGCCCACTGTTATGTGGCTTTCTCTTTGTGTGTGTTTCTCTTCCCTTTCTGATAATGACACCAGTCACATTAGATAAAGGCATTCAACATAAACCTGTTGAGCATTCTTGTCTTTGTTTAGTTCTCCAAATGATGGATATTTTTCGAAAGATGCACAGAAAGGCTTACCAGGACATCATAAACTAGCTTGAATAAAGTACAGTAAGGTGAAGGAAAGAGGTCAAATGACCATTGCTTTGGTCAATCGCAAAGTCTAGGTATAACCTGCTGGAGTATCACTCTTCAACAGTGAAATGAGCACCCTTGCCAAAGATCAAGGGGTACATGAACAATGAGAAAGTTAAGATTGGAAACCTTTTTCATTGTAGCCTACTGATGTTATGTAATCAACCTTACATATTTTGGCTTCACGTTGCGGTTCATTGATTTGTCTTGGGTGTAGCATGTTAAAAATATTAAAACTATGTGGGGAACCTGAGTGGCTGAGTAGGTTGAGCATCAGACACTTGGTTTTGGCTCAGGTCATGATCCCAGGGTCACAATCCCAGTGTCGTGGGATATAGAGCCCCACCTCAGGCTCTGCACTGTGGAACATGCTTAAAATTATCTCTCTTTCCCTATGCCCCCTCCCCTGCTCTCTCTCTCTCTCTCTCTCAAATCAATCAATCAATCAATCAATCTATGGAACAGAGAAAACTCCTCAACCTGGTTGTCAATTTTTATTTCTAGGTAGGTTAAAAAGCAAGTAGAGTTGTTGCAAGGTGCTTTTCTAGGGTGGTTACAAGGAATCTAACAGAGGAAAAGATAGGGTACCAGTAAAGAACAAATGATGACAGAGATAGAGGGAGAAAATAGCTCCAAATATCCAGTGTAGAGTGAGAGCTCAAATATTTTTTGTGATAGAAGTTAGATGGTCCCAGTAACACTTTAACATCAGAACCTGTTGGACAACGGGTAGAGTTATTTCAGAAAGAATGGATGGTTCAAAAGAAGAGTGACTGCCTAGTGAAGATGGTCAAATACTGGTCAGAAAGAAATAAAACTAAAAAATATTACCTAATATTTCTTATGATTTCATGTATTGTGTTTTTTTTTTCTGCTTTAGTTTCCTTTTTAATTTTATAAAAAATCTTTAAGTCTATGCTATAGATCACTTGAATTTCTTTGTAAAGCAATAACCTAACATGCTAATAAAATAATTTTTCTAAGTTTATTATTTTGAGAGAGAGAGAAAGAGAGACAGAGAGAACACACGTGTACAGAAGGGGCAGAGAGAGAGAGAATCTCAAGCAGGCTCTGCACTGTCAGAGCAGAGCCCAATGTGGGGCTCGAATTCATGAACCATGACATTATGATCTGAGTTGAAATCCAGAATCGGACGCTTAACCAAATGAGCCACCCAGGCGCCACTAACATAACTCTTTTCGATGGCCCCCAAAACTGACCTGTACTTATATACATGGTGCACTTTACCAATATTAAGAAGTATTTTTTTCTTGCAAAGATTAAACAAACAGATCGTATTTCTTACTTTTCTGTTATAATAATTGAATTATGAGAAGCCAAAATGAACTGATATGTTGGAATATCAGTGCCACATTTCATACAATGCTAAAGACAATTTTACTTGCCAAATTAATATGGTTGGTTCTGAGTCCTACCACATGGATGATAAACACGTGGCAGTATTATAAACAAAAGATAATGATAAATGGCAGTGTATCAGGAAGAAGGTATAGAGATGTTAAATGAAATGTCACTGAAGTCATTGCTGACCAGAATGACTTAACTGCACAGTCTGGTACATGAAGAGAACAATACAATGAGTGGAATTAACAGGCATCCAAAAAGTTTCTTTTCTGTGATACAAGAGTGACTATGGAAACAAGCAGAAGAGCAAGAGGGATTCCTAATCTCAGAAGGACCTAGTTTCTGTATTCTTCACAAAAAAAGTGCAAAAAAGGTATAATTCCAAAAGACAAAAAGAAATTATGTTACAGCCAAATTTTTAATACAAACTGAAAGTATGCAATTCACATAAATGAACATAAGGTATTTTACAGAGCTCCAACATATAGTAAACATTGAAAACACATTACATGTTTATGTTATTATAATCAAAAGGTCATTGCTATGTTGGAAACAAAATTACATATGATTTTCTAAGTGAAGAAACATGAGTTTTACTATCTTTTTTGTCCTACAGGTACCTGTATTTCCCTAAGTCTCACCAAGCCACACTTGATTAAGAAGCTCAACCTAGCAGATAAACTATAACATGCCATCTATTTTGAAACCATACTTTTTAAAGAGGGATATGTTTTAGGTCTTTTTGGGGGGAAACATTGCGGCATATAGAAAGAGAGATATATATTCATTCACCATTTAACAAATATTTACGGTAATTTACTTAGGTCACAGAGCAAGACAAAGACAGAGATGGTCCCTGTTCCCACAGAGCTTACAGGCTCAAAGGACAAACAGTGCTGAGCTTCACTTCAAACCCTGTCATTGTTTTTGGTAAATTTTAGCCAGGTATTGAAATAGTTTCTTTTTGATATATGAAGTAGGGCTAAGAGTACTTACCCTAAATGGTGGCTGTAAGGATTTAGTGAAATAAAATGCAAAATTCTCAGGTCTATATTTTTCACATAGTAGGCATTCTCTTTGCTTTCTTTTTCAAACATAGTGCCAGTTAAATAATGTGACAGGCACAGAATCCCATGAGCACAAAAGAAACCAAATAAAATCTTGACTATTCGTAATAATAATTGAGGTGACAAGACACATTGTTGACAATTTAATTTTTTTTAATCAGGGATTGATATTTTGAAGAGTATTAAATTCTTAGATAAGTAAACTTCTAAGTTAAAGAATGAAATTATTCATACATAGAATTGAGTTCAACTGCTGAAATCTTCAGATCCATGTATGAAAGGTGTCTATTCACTAGACTGTAGTATGATTTGCAATTTTCATCAAATCGTGGAATTTAGGTATAGTAAGTCCTATGTATAACTTGCTCTGTTTGTGTGTGTGTGTGTGTGTGTGTGTGTGTGTGATTTTTAATTGGCCTCATTTGCAAGAGTATGGACTAAGATCAAGTTTTGACTATGTTCTTAGGAACCATGAGATGTTTAACATTCCACATGCAAATAGTCTGTGTTCCTGGCCTTTTATATAACGGCATAATGTTAATGACCAAGTTGCACATCACTCACTTACATAGGTGCATGCCCAGTAGAGCTATAGTAATTATCCTTGGTCTGAATGGATGTATTTCTCATGATCTTTTTTTTTAATTTTCTCTTAAAGTCTATGCAAAAATATTGTAATGTCAGTATTTTAAATTGGCTATACCCAAGGTGAAATTACAAACTGCAATGTGAAAGCTAGTCAATTTTACTGTATTAGGTAAGTCAGAAGCTTAAAATGAAAAAAAAAAGATACATCACCTATATTTATCTTCCATCTGCTCAGAAACTGTTCAGATTGCCAACACACTGATGCATCATTTACTTATAATAATGTGTTAATCACAATAATGAGCAATCAATTTTCAGATGTTAAATGAACACTCAGAATAGGAAACCCTGTCATTTAGAAGGCCAGTTAATGAGAGCAAGGTGGAAAAATTGCTTGATTAGGCAGTTGACTTTCTTAATACAAATGTTTGTGTCACCATGAATTTAGAGTCTGCTAAACAATTGAGCTTCTTTATGCTGATTTTCAGCAAATTAAAGAGAACAGACTGTTTTGAAGAGGGATCTTCAAGTACAACTGCTTCATTGAGAACTTCCTGAGAAGTATTTATTTCATGGCTTCTCCCACATAACAGATTTTGCTTGCTTACAAACTGTAACCAAGTTTCTTATCATATAAATAGTCCATGGTCTAGTGCAGCAGTTGCCAGTTAGCTTCTACTATTTAATAGGTTGAAATAAATCAAAAGAAAAATAATATTTGTGACAGATGACAATAAGAAATTCAAATTTCAGGGGCGCCTGGGTGGCTCAGTCGGTTAAGCGTCCGACTTCAGCTCAGGTCACGATCTCGCGGTCTGTGAGTTCGAGCCCCGCGTCGGGCTCTGGGCTGATGGCTCAGAGCCTGGAGCCTGCTTCCGATCCTGTGTCTCCCTCTCTCTCTGCCCCTCCCCCGTTCATGCTCTGTCTCTCTCTGTCCCAAAAATAAATAAACATTAAAAAAAATAAAAAAAAAAAGAAATTCAAATTTCAGTGTCTATAAATGGAGTTTTATTGTGCCACAGCTAAATGCATTCGTTTGCATATTGTCTATAGAGGTTTTTTTGCTACATTGGCAGAGTTGAGTTCAAAGTTGGTTCAACTGGCAGAGCTGAAAGTGTTTACTATCTGACTCTTTAGTTAACAAGCTGGTCAACCCCAGGTCTAGAAGTTATAAGAGTGTAAGTACTATGGAGACAGGAGTGAAGTGCAACATAGAATTTCTACTCTTTATTCTTCTAGTAGCTGAAATGGAGCAAAACAATTTTCTGCACATCTGCCAGGTTACCTTACAATTTTGACCTAATATTTAATACCTTCTTTAATCTGATTCTGCTCTAAAAGAAATAGTCTCAATCTTCCATTGGTTAATGTTCAGTTTTTACTTATCTACGATCCAGAATTGTCAATTCAATTGGAAACAATAGACTGAGTTGTATTTGAGTATTGTGCTTGGATATTTTGAATACAAAAGGAGGCTCATCTATGTAAGAACAAATTTATGTCTCATTGTAACCCATTATGTCATGTTGCTACTTTATATGCTCAATGGTAAGACATGCTCTCCAGGTCTTTCATGTTAGGGTATCTAACCTGAGATACCGCATGCATTCTCACCTAGCATGCCCAACATATAAATTAATCTCACTATCCTCACCATATTTATTAAGACAATTGTGACAAATATAACAATAAAATTAATAAAAAAAAACCCAAAGATTTATTGAATACCATTTTGACCTAGGTCTGTTTTAAATACTTTGTATGTATTAACACATTTGATCCTCACAATAATCCTGTGATCTATCTACTATTTTTCTCCATTTTACTGATAAGCAAATAGAGGCAAAAAAGATTTCATAAGTTGTAATTCAGTTCAGACCCCTCTATTTCCAAGCTTTATGAAATTCAAGACCTCTGAAGTAAAACCTGAAATAATTTTGGAGAAGTGTCTTGATCACAGTGTTACTGTCTGCAGCTGGCCAATCTCCCTTTATCCCTTAACTTTAATGTATTGGAATGCAGAGATTAAATCAGGATATCTTTAGGTTAATCTGTTGAAAACTATTTTATTGTTGCTTTATAGGTGAGACCATCCAAACTTCATAGAAACTAAATGCTTTAGTTCCTCATGACATTGAAAAAGGAGGATATATCAGATGCACTCCTGTCCACAGAGTTTTGAATGACTTAGTAATGAGCCTTTGTTAGTGATTCAATAGTATCACACTGCTGATGTGAATAGTTTGACACTTTTCCTGTATCTGAGCAAAGTGGGACAATCTTGTGGAATATAGTTCACTTGCATAATGTTCCCTTCAAGAAAAAATCTACATGGTTATGCAAACACTACATATGCTTAGAAGGCAGATGCATTATGCATGCCTATTTAAAAGATTCAATTATTGGCATATTAATGTCTTCTTTTTTTCTGCCCTCAGTATTCTTTCCAGCCTCTCTCCTTACCCTCATACCCTCAATCCAACACAGGTGGCCAGATATTTGGATTTTCCTGTCTCAGGTGAAAGCTGTTATTCAGGGATCAAAAACAGAAGACACTCAGGGGTGGCTGTGTGGCTCAGTTGGTTAAGTAACTAGCTCTTGATTTTGGCTCAGGTCATGATTTCACAGTTTGTTAGTTGAAGCTCTGCATCAGGCTATGTGCTGACAGTGTGAAGCCTGCTTGGGACTCTTTCTCTCCCTCTCTCTCTCTGCCTTTTTCTCCCTCTCAAAATAAGTAAATAAACATATAAAAAATTAAAAAAAAAACAACAAACAGATGATACTCAGAGGCATTCTGCCTTCCTGTCAGTAATGAGGGAGAGGTGAGCCATTTGATTCAAGAGAGAGTGAACTGAAAACTCCCTGAGCCTAGAAAAGAGACTAAGGCCCTAGAAGTTGCTTAGTGGGGGTTCCATTTCTCTGTAGGAGCCCCAGAGAGGTGATTGGAGCTCAGAGGAAAATGGCACGGCTGTAGGCAGATCTAGGTACACAAACCCAGCAAAGATGTCTGTACGTGGAGCAGAAAATAGGAACAGTCCAGTTGTTGACTATCTAGGACCTATCTTGGCTCAGACAGTGTATTGTTCAGTGGTGACCATGATGACCGAAGACTAGAGCCCCTTCTTCCTTTTTTTTTCTAATTTTTTAAAAAGTTTACTTATTTTTTTGAATGAGAGAGAGAGAGAGAGAGAGAGAGAGAGAGAGAGAGAGAAGGGGGAGGGGCAGAGAGAGAGAGGGAGAGAGAATCCTAAGCAGGCTTCACACTGCCAGCATGGAGCCTGACACAGGGCTAGAACCCATGAACTGTGAGATCATGACCTGAGCCAAAACCAAGAGTCAGATGCTCAACTGACTGACCCCATCCAGGTGCCCCCCCCCTTCTTTCTTTTGTCAAACACTACTTAGGCCTCTTTGGTTTGGGGGCAATATAAGGAAGGAACTAGTTCTTCAGGTAATTCCCAAGAAGAAATTTTCCTCTATTGTAGCAGGAAACAGGCTTATAGTTGGAGCTACTTTGATTTATAGAAAATAAATAAATGTGTCATCTCTTGCACACCTGAGATTGAGGGACAAAATTCATAGCCATTATATGTGTACATACCTACAGAACAAATTCTTCTTGTGAATATCCTCACCTGTGTGCCTTTATGTCATTCTCCCCTTGAGTCATATAAAACAATGCCTAAGTGAGAATGAAAAGGATTATCCATTTACAAACACATAAACTCTTACTTTAATTTCTCAGCATGCTACCTAAAAAATGGCACCTTGGCCTCATCTAAAAAGAGCAACAGTATGTGCCTCAATTATTATTTTTCACATGTATTTCCATTAGTTTTAGACATGTTCCCTGAGGCTTTTCTTCTGCCCCATTGTTTTGTTTTGATTTTTTTTCCCTCAATATGGATGAAGACTAGAATGTTTGGGTTCTTAATCTATCTTCCCAATAGAGTCATAGAACAGCCTCTGGCAGCCATTTAATTTCCTCCCACTGAAGTGCAGCAGTCGGAAATACCCACCAAGCCCTCTCAGAGCGTATTTGGTATTTCTACTTAATTGTTATTGGTGACGAATTTGAGATTCTTTAATGAAAACTTCTATTGTAGGGCAATATGCTGCAATTTAATTTGGAACTATTACCATAGTTCAGAAGGACATGCAGACATCAAGCTTTATATTAAATAACATTCTTTGTGAGGTAAATAACTAAGAACTGTGAATACAAGTGGAACATTACAGATTCCATTCAGATGAAGCCAAATGGCCTATTCTACAAGGTGTAAAAGAATTTAACTAACCATAAGCCTATGTATTGCAGAGAGAGAAAATGTTATCTTGTCTACTGTTAATGACATTTCTTTAATAACATACTATATTTTAGAGTAGACTTAAATATAGTATTTTATTTTCTCACCTTCTCTTATGTTGAAATTTGGTTTAGTTTATAAATTACTTTTATTTCACTCAGGGCCTCTGACTGTTGGGCAACAATACATATACATATATGAGACATTGTGTTTGTTTGTTTTTTTCCCTTTCTAGGGGTCCACTACTGTACAATAAAGAATTTCAATTTTTACTTAAACAACCACTAGTGGTGGTATTTAGAAAAAACATTAAGTGGCCTAATATCATTTTAGGGAAGTAATATTTTGGTCATGCTTTAGATAGAACATGGTATTTGAAGACCATTAATAAATCCTTGATTCTTTTTGTAAACAGAAAGTTAGAATAAAGTAGACTGAGCTGCATACAATATGATCTTCTTAACAACAACAACAACAAAATCAATATGACTGATCATTGACATCTTGTGAACCATAGAGAAAGGTCTTCTTTGAAAATAGGGAAAAATCAATAAGTGCCAGCAAGATGTGATGTGAGGCATATTTGAAAGGCCCTGATGTATATATGCCCCAATGACAGTGTGACGGTGTCAGAAATACTTCCACTAGTAACAGTTTCCTTGAGCTCTCTGTCCTTACATTGTTTATATTTATTTTTTTAAATTAAATTGTTCTTGGGCATATGAAATAACTAATTTAATTGGCCATAACTTGAAGGTGGATTTTGTCATTGTCTTAGGATCTGAATAGATAGGAGTGATAGGTCTTCTGTCAAATGTAAAAGCTTTGAAAGCTACCTGAGGACTAGTAGGTGATTAGAGAAGAAAAGGCAAATGTCATCTGCTCTACAGTTCCCTTAGGAGTTCTTCTGCCCATAGGTTTCTTTGTGTCCTGATTATACTATTAGGTTTCTGCATGGTATGTATTTATTTGTTTATTTATTATTTCTTTCTTTCTTTCTTTATTTACTTGAGATGCTTTGAGGATATTGAACACTGCATATCTTGAAAATATGGTGGTCTGGAGGTCAATATTTCCCCCACCCTATACCCCAGGGCTTATTTATTTTATATTTAGTGTTCCTCACTCTTTATGAACCAAATTACAATCAATTTGTCAATATATTTTATGACGAAAAGGTTTTGTTTCACTCATAGAGACAAGATAGTACAGTGTTACAGCACTCTAGAACAGAGTGCTTTGGAATAAAATAAAATAAAATAAAATAAAATAAAATAAAATAAAATAAAATAAAATAAAATAAAATAAAATAAAATAAAAAATGGCTCTTTTGTTTTCTAGCTCTGTGACCTTGGTAAGTTATTTCATTTCTCTGCCTTTTTATCCAGAAATGAAAAAAAAGAAAACGTTAAATTAAATTAAGTGAGGATTGTTAATACTACCTACCTAACATGGTTGTTGGTAAGATTCGACTGTCTATGTGTCTATGTGTATCAGTTAGGATATTACCTGACACACAATTAGGGCTAAATAAATATTGTTATTGTTTATTATTATTTACTCTACAAATATTCATTAAGCATGTATTATGTGTCAGAAATGTAGTGTCCTTGGCACTAAAGATACAACAGCAAAAGCAAGACAAAACAAAAACTGTATCCATAACGCACACATCTTGAGTTATAAGCTCAGCTACTATCATTGCCCATTACTCCTTAAAGCAAGGAGAGAAGACTACTACCCATTGTCAAACTGGCTAAAGAATGCAAATGGTAGAAGATGCTACAAAATTTGTGTTTTGCTTTGGAAGATTCATTTTATTGATTTTAGTATATGTGTGACCAAAAGCTAACACATAACAGCTAAAATAATTAAGAGTAAGAGTTTGCTACATACTCATTCTAATTTTTTTTAATGTTTTTATTTATTTTTGAGAGAGAGAGAGACAGAGCATGAGCAGGGAAGGGGCAGAGAGAGAGGGAGACACAGAATCCGAAGCAGGCTCCAGGCTCCGAGCTGTCAGCATAGAGCCCAATGCAGGGCTCGAACTCACACACTGTGAGATCATGAGCTGAGCCTAAGTCGGACGCTCAACTGACTGAGCCACCCAGGCGCCCTGCTACATACTCATTCTAAGTAAAAGTATACATTGTTACTTATTGCTTTTCAGAAAACATATCCTAGTTTTCACTGGGTTATTGACATCTCTTACTTTTTTTTTTTATCATGACAAGTTTCCTTAAACCTTCAAAAACACATATCATATGACATTATTTTCAGTAGTCAGTCTAATGGAAGTTTATCCATTCTACTGAACCAGGAAGAGACTTAAGAATTAAATAATCCAAACACAAATTAAGATCAAATAAATCAAGTAATTTTATCAGTATTTCATAGGGAGAAATAATACCCTTAAAATATTACTGTACAATCCTCATTGCTTGGAAATTATTTCAATTCTTCCTTCTTTCCTCATTTTCTTCCTCCCTCCTTCCTTCCTTTCCTTTCTTCTTTCCTTCCATAGCTGTTATTCACATTTGTCCTCAGTAAAATCAGAGAATAATTTTGGATAACCCAAATTATCTCAAATCACTCTTTCAACTACTCCTCTTCAGGAAACGGATTGACATCTTTAACCTTCCTTAATAGGTTAGTAGGAGAAAGCATAATTTTGAAGTAATTGGATCAGATGATTTATTTAGCAAAACAAAAGAATTATAGAATTTTATAGTTGAAACAGGCAATACAGATCAGCAAAGACAGCAGCCTTCAAGTTTTTTTTTTTTTTTTAGCTGTGTTAATTCTTTTTTCAAATGAAAATTTATTCAGAAGTCCAAAGTGTAAAACAGATAAAAGGAGAGATGCTCTGATTGAAATGAGGTGCAAGCCCTGGAGCTCAACTCCTGTGGTGATGGCAATGGAATTCACTGCAAGTCAAGAATCCCTAGTTTAAATATCCCTGACCAAATTCAAGTCCTTCATTTCACATTTGAAGAAATTTAGGTCTGGAAAGGTAAAGATATTTAAGGCCAGAGATGCAAGTATAAACCGGACCAGGAGTAGAACCAAAGTGTGCAAACAGATATTCAAGCTGTTTTCCTTTATAATAGAAAATAGTATTTTGGACTATAATTACATTGAAGGTTAAACTAGGTATATACATACTACTATTCCAATAGCAAGGTCACCTTTTCAGTAGTGCATGTGGGCTGGGAGATATTGTTACAACCTCTTTGGAAAATAAAAGCTGCCACAATCCTTCTTCTGACCACAAGAGTTCACATTCCTGCACCATGAAAAATACAGTTATCCCCTCTGATGCATATCCAAATCTCACCCCATTGCTGCATCAGTTTAAAGACCATGATCTCATCAAAACCAGGTTCATGTACATAAGAAGCATTAATTTCTAAAGGAATCTCCATACCGGTTTTGGTGGTGACTATACCAGTTCCAACAACACTGTACAAGGGTTCCCTTTTTCCTTCACATGCTCACCAGGCTTGTTGCCTTTTGTCTTTTTGATGATAGTCATCCTAATAAATGTGAAATAATATCTCATTGGGGTTTTGACTTACATTCCCCTGATGTTGTCAGGAAGATTATTCCCTATGTTTTCTTACAGAATTTTTACTATTCCAGGTCTTACATTCAAGTCTTTAATCCATTTTAAGTTGATTTGTGTGTATGATTAACACAGGGGTCTATTTCCATTCTTTTGCACATGGATATTCAGTTTTCCCAAAACCATTTATTAAAGAGATCTTCCTTTCCCCATTCTATTTTTAAAAAAAATTTTGTTAACATTTATTTTTAAGACAGAGAGAGGCAGAGCATGAATGCGGGAGGGTCAGAGAGAGAGGGGGAGACACAGAATCTGAAACAGGTTACAGGCTCTGCGCTGTCAGCATGTAGCCCAATGCAGGGCTCAACTTACAGACCGCAAGATCATGACCTGACCCGAAGTCCGACGCTCAACCGCTCAACCGACTGAGCCACCCAGGAGCCCCTCTCCCCCATTCTATATTCTTGGCACCTCTGTCAAAAATTAATTCACTACACTTGCATGGGTTTATTATTTCTGGGCTCTCAATTCTGTTCCATCAATGTATTTTTATAGCTCATTATCTGTTTTTATGCCCATACCATACTGTTTGGCTTTTACTGTAGCTTTGTAATACTATTTGAAAGCAGGAAGGATGATGTCTTTAGCTTTGTCCTTTCTCAAGATTGCTTTAGCTTTCAGGTTCTTTGGTTTTGTAAAATATTTGGATTTTATTTTTCTATTTCTGTGAAAACTGCCATTGGAATTTTGGTAGGAATTGCATTGAATCTGTGTTGTCTCAGTCACCTCATGTGTAGGAGTCACTCAATTAGTTTCTGGGTTTCTCTTAGAGACAATTGATCTGTGTATAGATGTGGATTTGGTGCCTCCATGGGAGGTGGGGAATTCAGGATCCTCCAAGATTCCATCTCAGTGACATCATTCCTCTTAAGCTTTTTTTTTTTTTTTCCCCTCAGTTTATTGACAGCAGCTAGATGTTAAGCATATCATGCAACATTTTACTTGGAAATCTCAACTAAATCATATAATTCATTAGGTTTATTTTCTATTTTTTATATTTTCCAGGAAATAGTGTTATTTATTTATTTATTTATTTATTTATTTATTTATTGTCATTATATAAGTCTTTTATTCTCCATCATTCACTTTCATTTTCCTCGCTTTCCTGTGAGCCTTCAAAGATACATTGCTCAGGGTTCTTTAGGTTTCTACTAACAGCCTCAAGGATTTTCAGATTTTGTTCATCATCCTTTCCCAAAAGGAATACCACATTTAGGTTTTATTATAGCAGCATCCCCCTAATCTCTCTATAACAGATTCATTAAAATGTATCCCAAGGGGCACCTGGGTGGCTCAGTCAGTTAAGCGTCAGACTTTGGCTCAGGTCATGATCTCGCGGTTCGTGAGTTCGAACCCCACATCGGGTTCTGTGCTGACACCTCAGAGCCTGGAGCCTGCTTCAGATTCTGTGTCCCCCTCTCTCTCTGAACCTCCCTTGCTCACTCTCTCTCTCTCTCTCAAAAGTAAACAAACAAACAAACAAACAAACATATCCCAAAGTTGGTAAGGTGTACCAACAACAATCATTTATTATTAGTTTCCTCTTGGCTTTGGGAACTGACTCTGCTTAGCCAGGCAGCTCTCCTTAGGGACCTCTCATGCAGTTGTCATCAGATAATGGCTTGGTCGTGAGTCATCTTTAAAGCTTTCTTACATATCTGACAGGTGATGATAGCTTTGCCCAGAACCTGCCTCATCTCACAATATGGCATGGGCTTTCTTGCATTATAGTGACTAGATTCTAAAAGCAAGTTCCACAAGAAAGAAACAGGCAGAAGTCTTAGTGCCTGTATGACCTAGAATCAGAAATCACATATCATTTCTGCTATACTCTTATCAGTTAACGGTATAACAACATTCCACCTAGATTCAAGGAGAAAGAAGATCAGCTTCTTTTATAGATGGAGAAGTAGTAAGGTCACATAGTAAAAATAAAAAGTCCATGAGTGATAGAAGATTGTATTACACAGGCCTTTAAAATAATATCTGTCACAACAATGTACCATAAAACATCAGCTGTAATGTTTCAAATGCCAACAGGAAAACATAAAGAAAAAAAATAAAATAATGATATTACATTATTTCATATTAAATGGATGAAAACAGCTTAATGTGTTTATTAAAAAATAAATAAATAAAATATTTCCCACCATAGAGATACTATTTGAAAAATTTGACTGTTTCAATGCTTTGGTATTTGAAAATAGACAGATCCAACAAAATGTATGATAGTTGCTGCTAGGAGAAAGTAAATATTTCACAATAAATGATATGAGTCATACTCAGTAGGACAAATAAATATGTCAGACTCTCTTACAGAGATAAAACAGTCTGAATATGAAAAGAATAACTTTTGTACTAAATTCTAAGATACAGTAATGTGATAAAACATAATATCTGAAAAACTTAAGTTTTATCACTTTTAAACCTCTTTAAGAGGTCTTCCTATTTTTTTTTTTATTCCAGAGAGTTTATTGTAAGATAAAGTATATTAAAATAAAGGAAGACCTAATTACTTTAAATACTGTAGCTGCTTTTGGGCAGCAACTCAACATGCTTTCAAGTTGGGAAAATTTTCTCACTCTTTCTTATAGGAGAGGAAAATGGGGCTAGATTACAGGCTTTTAAGACTGTTGGCATCATATCAGGAATTACTTAAGTCATAATTATATGAGGTTCAAGCGGATGGTCACCTCAGAGAATGCTTTTTCTTAGCTCCCTTCTTTTATCAAGTCACAGTTACCTCTCTATTTATATATCCCTCCCGTGCTGTTCTTTTGAATTTAAAGAATTCCTTGAAAGAAAAATATTTATTGCATGTCTAATATATGCTAAGCATTATGCAGGTCTAACATGGTATCTGATATTTTCCTTTATAATCCCCTCTGGTATAAATAATGTCATCATCATTTTGTCTTAGAATCTGTTTGTTCATTGCTTAATTCTGTCCAAAAATTACTTTCATTGAATACTCCAGACATGTGAAAGCATGGAATAGCATATAATGACCACATGTGTACCTATCACCTGGCTTAAATATTTCAAATAAAATTTATTTAAGTCCTCTGTGTAGCTTTCCATGATTCCATTTCTCTCCTTATCATCCAAGAAGTAATCATTATGAATTATATTACTTCTACCCATGAAAGCATTTTTATATTATTTTGCATATTTTAAAATGTAAAAGTTACTGTCATATGTTCTGCAACATTTTTTTTCCAAAATTGCTTTTACTTTTAACCACATTGATGCAGAAGGGGTTTATTTATATTTATTTAACTGTTGTGACAGCTGTATAATATTCATTAAATTTACCCACTCTTTTTTTTCTTGTAATAGATATTTATATCATTTAAAAATTTTACCATGTACAAACCATGTTGCAATGAATATTTTAGGTATTATTTATTGGCTTTGCTATTCTCTCAAAGTATAAATCATTATTCTTCATTAAATATTTACCCTATATATTACAATTAATATGAAAATACTATTCATTAGTAAACCATATAGTGCTCTATGATTAGCTTTCTCTTCCTTTACTACTTTCTCCCCCTCATGTTACTTTAGGATGAAGACGAGCAAGGCAGGGAAAGTATGCTTCCCAGTCTTTTATTTTATTGAATAATTTTTTTTAAATGTAGTTTTAGAAGGATGTAAATAGCACTTTGATAAAAATTTAACTTATTAAAATAAAAAAAAATATGTGTCAAATAGAAGGTAAAGAGAGGTTTGAGTAACACGAGTAACTTGAATATTATACACTCTGTACTCAAACATATTCTAACATATTTACATTGTATCTACTGAATACTAGATATACTCTACTTGACTCTAATATTTCCATTATATCTATTGAATATTAGATATACTCTACTTGACTCTAATATTTCCATTATAAAATAATATAAAATTCCTTAACTCTCTCTCTCCAACTCCCTACTCACTTATTTTTTTATTTCTTATTTTTTTTTAAATTTATTCTAAAGTTAGCTAACATACAGTATTATGAAGCCTTGGCTTCAGGATAGATTCCTGTGATTCATCACCGTATACAATACCTAGTGCTCATCCCAACAATGCCCTCCTAATGCCCATCACCCATTTACCCATGCCCATCAAACTTCAGTTTGTTTTCTGTATTTAAGAGTTTCTTATGGTTTGACTCCTTCTTTGTTTTTAATCTCATTTTTTTCATCCCTTCCCCTATGGTCATCTGTTATATTTCTCCAATTCCACATATGAGTGAAATCATATGATATCTGTATTTCTCTGACTGACTTATTTCGCTTAGCATAATATCCTCCAGTTTCCATCCACATTGTTGCAAATGGCAAGACTTCATTAGTTTTCATCACCAAGTACATTTATATTGTGTATATATATCACATCTTCTTTATCCATTCCTTAGTTGATGGATATTTGGGCTCTTTCCATAATTTGGCTATTTGATAGCACTGCTATAAACATTGGAGTGCATGTGCCCCTTCGAATCAGCACCCCTGTATCCTTTGGATAAATTCCTAGTAATGCAATTGCTGGGTCAAAGGGTAATTCTATTTTTAATTTTTTGAGGAGCCTCTACACTATTTTCCAGAGTGGCTACATCAGTTTGCATTCCCACCAACAGTGCAAGAGGATTCCCCTTCTCCACAACCTCGCCAACATCTGTTGTTTCCTGACTTGTTAATTTTAATCACTCTGAGGTGGTATCTCAATGTGGTTTTGATTTGTATTTCCCTCATGATGAAGGATGTTGAGCATCTTTTCATGTGTCTGTTTGCCATCTGGAAGTCTTCTTTAGAAAAATGCCTATTCATGCCTTCTGCCCATTTTTTCACTGGCTTATTTGCTTTTTGGGTGTTGACCTACTAACTCCCTTTGCTTCCCTTCTGATATAGGGAGAATAATGGCTTCCTCAAATATGCAATCATTTAATCCCTGGAACCTGTAAATATGTTAGCTTTATTTTTTTTTTTCGACTTTTTTTTTTTTTTTTTTTTTTTTTTTTGGGACAGAGAGAGACAGAGCATGAACAGGGGAGGGGCAGAGAGAGAGGGAGACACAGAATCGGAAACAGGCTCCAGGCTCTGAGCCATCAGCCCAGAGCCCGACGCGGGGCTCGAACTCACGGACCGCGAGATCGTGACCTGGCTGAAGTCGGACGCTTTAACCGACTGCGCCACCCAGGCGCCCCTCTTTTTTAAATTTTTTTTTTCGACGTTTTTTTTCTTTTTATTAAATATGTTAGCTTTAAAACAAAGTCTTTGCAGGTGTGATTAAGGGTATGGACTGTTGAGATAGAGAGATTATTTTGGATTATTCAAGTGGGCTTAGTCTAATTACATAAACCCTTGAAATTGAGGAACCTTTCTGGCTGGATTGGAGAGGGAGAAAAGATGATTAAAAAAGGGTTGGAGAAAGTCAATGTTGCTGGTTATGAAGAAACTCAATATTACTTGCTGATGGGGCTCTGAACCAAAGAAAGGGATAACCTCTAGAAGCTGGAAAACACAAGGAAACAGATTCTCTTCCAGAGTGTCTAGCAAGGAACACAGCACTATCTACATCTTGATTTTAGCCCCAGTAAAACCTGTGTTCGGGTTGTGACTTACAAAACTGTAAAAGAGTAAATTTATATTTCCTATGCTGCTAAATTTGTGGTAATTTGTTATAGCAGCAGGCACACACACACACACACACACACATATTAATACCTTCATAGCTAAATTTCTTGAAAGACACATCTCTTGCTGCTGTCAACATTAATTCACATTGAATTTTCTCTTTAACCTACTCATTAGGCTTATATCCTCACCATGCTGGTAATTTGTAGATGTTTCAAAAACATCTTTAAATTCCTGTCTCTTAAATTTAATCATTTCCCAATTCTAACCTTAACTGCCCTCTTAGCAATATTTGATTCACTTGATCATTTTTCCATTATTTAAACATGATATTATTTTAAATGTTTATTTATTTTGGAGAAAGAGAGAGGAAGAAGGGCAGAAAAAGGGGGAGGGAGGATCTGAAGCAGCTCTTCACTGACAGCAGAGAGACCAATGTGGGGCTCGAACTCATCAACAGTGAGATTATGACCTGAGCTGAAGTCAGACACTTAACAGATTGAGCCACCCAGGTGCTCTGAACATGGTATTATTTTAGATTTGGATTTAGCAAAACCCTACCCACCTGGCTTTCTTCCTACTTTCATACTCTCCTTACTTGGTTTTACTAATCCATTCCCATGTCCATAAATATAATATACATAACTTTCCCCATCAAACTTCAATAACCAGTTGCCTATTTATTCTTTTTACTTGGATCTCTAATCATATTTCAAGAATATGACCAAGACAAAATTCCTAATTTTTATACCAAATCTTCTTTTCCCACTCTTTTAGTTGCTCAAGTCAACTCCTAGGAGTAATTCTAGGTTTGTGTTTCACTAACTCCTCACATTCAATCCTCTGGAAGATAGTATCCACCCTACCTCTCGTTTGTCCACTTTTTTCTGTGACTTTCACCACAATTCTAAGTCAAATCATTGTCATTTGTCAACTCACAAAATCCTCCTATTAGTTCTGTTTGCTTCTGTTCTTTCCTCCTCCTTCCCCACTTGGAAACTTCATTCATCATATAGTTGCCAAAGTGATTTTTTTAAATGTAAATGTACAACATTATTTTCCTATTTAGAACAATCCAGTGGAATTATATTTATTTACAGTGGAATAATTGTATCAGATAATCTCTGTATCATATAATCTCTATTACCTCTCCAACTTCATGACATAGAACACTCCTCTTATCCTCTAATCTCCAACCACAATGTCTTTTGAAATTACTATTTCTTCTGCCTGAAAGCCTCTTTCCTCAGAATCTTCACCTCGATGGAATCTTATCATCCCTCTGACTTCAGCTTAAAGGGGAGCTCTCACAGAGAGAGGCCTTCTCTGGTCATCAAATAAAAAGTAGTCATCTAGTCAGTATCATAGTCCCTGCTTTAGTTTTCCACACAACTTTTTTCTTCTTTACATACACATTGATTTGTAATCCATTTTGCATTAGAATGTTAGCTCCATGATGACAGGGATCTTATCCGTTCACTATTATATCCCCAGAAACTAGAAAAATACTGTACATATACTATACCCTTAATTTGTGTTGCATGAGAAGTTAGATGTCTTCCAGTTTAAAAATTCAAAATTATATGTCTATGTAAGACTTAAGAATCATGAGTATGCTCACATGTGCATAATATTTGGATAATATCTACACAAATATGTTCATAATCTAAACCAAGATCATTATCACTAACATAAAAGGTATATCAACTTACTTCAGCCAAATATTTTGGAAGGAGTATCATACAAAATGTTTTGACTTCTACATTCTAGGTTTTGCTCTAACTGTATTTCATATTAGCACGCCATCTCCTCGGTATAATATTTTGAGAATGTTATAATCTAACACTGCATGTTGATGTTGATGAAGAAGCATTATTTTGACTCAGGATTCACCTTCTTTTTTCCTCTTCAGTTGCAACCGCTGTCTGTGTTTTGTTGGGATTAAAGACAAATCAATAGAGATAGGTGGCTCTTTACTAGGTAGAGAAAATACCCAGTCTCTATACTATCTAGAGAAAATAAATGGCAGTCTTTACTTGTAGGAAAGTTCTTTCTTTGATGTTAAATGTGTTTGATGTTTGAAAGTATTCCCTAGGGTTCTACTTTTAATAAAGACAATTCATATTTCCTAAACAAATTAAAACTCTATTATCTTTGAACATGCTTGCATTACAGTTACTTTAGTATTATGGGTGGAATGATGTGGAATAAAGAATACCTACCAATTTGTTTTTTTTTCTTGAATTTTTAAAATTTTTATTCATTTGAGAGACAGAGACAGACCGTGAGCAGGGGAGGGGCAGAGAAAGAGGAAGACACAGAATCTGAAGCAGGCTTTAGTCTCTGAGCTGTCAGCACAGAGCCCAATGCAGAGCATGAACCCACTAACCGTGAAATCATGACCTGAGCAGAAGTCAGATACTTAACCCACTGAGCCACCTATGTGCCCCAAGAATACCTATCAATTTGTAACCACAACCAGAGTGGTATGTGCCACAGAATAAAAGGTTACATCACCTTAAAAGTATTTTCTTGCCATGAGATAAAATATTTCACCTTTCAAGTTGCTTCACCTATATGTTAATCAGTTTCTTTAAAATATTACAAATATTCATGAGACTTCACACATTCTCATGAAAAGACTGTATAACATGGAAAGAAATGTAAATTACTTTTCAGACTTAGTGATATTTCTGTAGATACTGATAAAATTCATCTTATATCTATAAATATAAGTTTCTCTCCTTGATATTTTTTTCCATTACAAGATATTTAATAAAATGGAGACACTTATTGTAAAAAAATTTTAATTATTTTTTAGCATATCATGCAATTCACTAGCTTGCCAGCATTAGACAAGGCCAAATAGTATATGAAACTGCTGGGGAATTTGATTACACATTGTTGAATATAAAAAGAGGATGTCCTGGAAAATAAAAGATGCAGTTATCACTCTGCCCTTTCTCACTTCGTAAATCAGCAATTGGAAAGTACAAGACTGAAACATAATAAAATCATGTAATTGTCAATTTTTATAAACATATGTTGAAGGCCTTCACATAACAGTTTTAAATCCTGGACCCAAACCTCACGGAGATGTGGTGGCTGCCCATCCAATCCCAGTCTTTATTTTCAACAATTTAGATTTGGCAAATTTATTCCTTTTGTTGCCCATCTCTTATCTCCCTAAACCCAAGTCTAAGATTGCAAATCTGGCATTTGCATACTTAGTGATTATGATGGATGAGCTGGGGAGTTGGTCAAATACATGCAGCAAAATTTCAGGAAAGTATATAAAAATGAGAGTACTGCATACTAGTAAGGGTGTACTTTCTGAAATGAACAAAGCCCACGGTAATATAAACTAGGAGAATTCTTTTGGAAAGCAATCTGATATTCAAGAATATTACCAAGATTCCACAATTATTAATTAATTACTAATTTTATTTCTTTTCTATCCATTTATTTCTGCTACTGTATTATTTTTAAGCAAATTCCAAATATTTTTCAATTCATCTGTGAAATTCAATACATTCTTTCTAAGACACAGATTATACTTTAGAATATAACCACAATACCATTATCCTACTCACAAATCAAAATAAATTCTTTAATAGCCTCATACAAACAGTAAGTGTTCACATTTTCCTGATTGGCTTATAAATCTCTTCCACCTCCTCCCTGGTTTCCTCTTGTCCTCCTTTTTAAAGGAGGAATATGTTTTTAAACATATTCATTGAAATTGGTTGATATGTCTCTCTTACATCTATTATTTTTTTAAATGTTTTTGTTTATTCATTTTTGAGAGAGAGAGAATGAGTGTGAGTGGGGAAGAGGAGAGAGAGAGAGACACAGAATCTGAAGCAGGCTCCAGGTTCTTAGCTATCAGTGCAGAGGCTGACGTGGGACTTGAACTCACAGATGGGAAGATTGTGACCTGAGCTGAAGTTGGACGCTTAACTGACTGAGCCACCCAGGCAACCCTCTTACATTTCTTTTAATCTATATTAACATTTGTTATCCGTCTCTTGGCAGTGGAATATGGACAACTGCTTTTGGGTACATTTCCTTGTTTTTGCATTTACCTAATGTGCGAAATAAGTGGATTTTATCTTTTAAAATGAATTCAATACATTCAATAAAAACAAATTCAAATTTGACTAAAACTTGATACTTAGTTAAAAATGAAACAATCATGTTAGAAAAGTGAAGTGTTTTGCATTATAGAGTGAAAGAAACATGATGACTACTGATTTTTAAATATTTAACTGAGGGGCGCCTGGGTGGCTCAGGTGGTTAAGCCACCGACTTCGGCTCAAGTCACATTTTGCGGTTTATGAGTTCGAGCCCCACAACAGGCTCTGTATTGACAACTCAGAGCCTGGAACCTGCTTCAGATTCTGTGTGTCTCTCTCTCTCTTCCCTCCCCCGCTTGCTCTCTTTCTCTCTCAAAAATAAATAAACATTTATAAATTATTAGAAAATTAAAAAGTAAATATTTAATTGATTTATTTGTTCCAAGTAATATAATGTATTAGCCAGGCTACTCCACCCTGTCCTCTTTCATTCATCTCCTATGGTATATACTGGCAACCCCGAATTTCAATTAAATTTTTTTTCCTCCCTCTCTTTTTCTGCTTCTTACCATAATTAGCTTTCTAAGTCTCTAGTGTGTTTAAACAATTTACTCCAATTAATTTGGATCAGGTGATTTTGTACACTCTTCTGACATCGACAGATATTGAGCTGCCCACAATAATTTCATTTTCTAATAAGCAAGTCGGGCTAGAGGAGAACCTGAAAGAGTAGAATACACTGATTAATAACCCATTTCCACTGTATTTTCCCAGTGTGTATTGTCAGAGGAAAAGAGAGGTTTAGGATTGATGTATGAGGTGAGTGCACATTTGCAAGTCCCATCTAGCAGCAACGAAAATATAAGTATATGCTCAGTCTCTGCTAATAGCTTTTCATTGCTGCAGAGTTTGCATGTTCCCTACCGGTAGTGAGCGTTTAGATTTTGAGCCCAAAGAAATTCTGTTTTAGATATCACAGCTATCCTCCTCCAACCTTCCACAATATAATACCACTCTGCAGCCTATATTTTTCCATAAAAACACTCTACAGAGAGATGCTATCTTTTACTATGGCCTAACAAAAAAATCATTCCTTTTTTTATACCTTTTACTTATAAATGATGTTGCTCTTACAATAGTCAAAACCAAACATGGTCACAGTGTTCTTTTCATACCTCTCACTTATTCTTCACTTTTCTCAGAGACTCTGCTGCTAATCTGATTTCTTCAAGCTGTCCAGTCCAGAGCTATCAACGTTCCTAGTAATCTTCATTCTTCACTGCCATATAAAATGTCCTGCTCTAGGGGCACCTGGGTGGCTCAGTCAGTTAAGCATCTGACTTTAGCTCAGGTCATGATCTCATGGTTTGTGAGTTTGAGCCCTGCATCAGGCTCTGTGCTGACAGCTCTGAGCCTGGAGCTTCCTTCAGATTCTGTCTCTACCTCTCTCTGCCCTTCCCTTGCTCATGCTCTCTGTCTCAAAAATAAACATTTAAAAAAAAGAAGTGTCTTGCTTCATTGTATTTGAATTTCCTGTGCTGTCAAAAGGTACAAACTTCCAGTTATAAAATAAATAAGTCATGGGGATATAATGTGCAGCATGGTGACTATAATTAATAATACTGTACTGCAGATTTAAAAATTGTTAAGGAAGTAGATCTTAAAATTCCTCATCAAAAGAGATAAATATTTTGTAGCTATGTATGGTGATGAATGTTAACTATGCTTATTGTGGTGATCATTTTGGAATATAAAAAAAAATGGAATCATTCACTATGTTATACTTCTGAAACTAATATAATGTTATATGTCAATTTTACCATATGGATATATATATACACACATATACACATATATGTGTACATATATATGTGTGTATATATATATATGTGTGTGTGTGTGTGTGTATATATATATATATATATATATATCTATATATCTGACACTGAAAAAATAATTCCTTTTCTAATCCACTTGTCTAACAGTATATCTTTTTACTGTAACATGCTTTCCCACATTAATGTGATAATTAGTGAATACATAAAAATCTACCACTCATTGAGCATCTGCTATTTACCACTTGAAATTTTGTTGTGTATATTACATTTTTGTAACATTTGTGAAATCATTTCTTGTAATCTTCACTATCTCTGAGGAGGACATTTATATTCTTATAGCTGAGAAACTAAGGTTCAGAGGAACTAAATAGCTCGGCATGTTTTACGAAAATAGGAAATGGTAGAGCTGGGTTTTGAAACCACCAACCCCATGATTTTCCCCCATTTTACATTTCAAGTCTTCCCTACTCCCAGAAAGTATCAGAGACTGGAGAAATGGGTCTGATTTTATCTACGCATTCTTTTATGGTATAAAATGTCTTATGTGTGTATGAAATTGGCAGGCAGAAAACTGCTGTTACAAATGCCAACCACAATTTCACAGGATATTTGTAGATTTGGTAAATGGCAAAATTTAGCTTCTTAGCACATCTAAAAGGGAACTCGGTATCATAGTCTATCTTCTGACATTCGAACAAAAATAGAGAAATGTATTTTTAGAATGTAAACGTGTCCTTGCAATATGTTGCCAGCAAAATCTATTGGAGTTAGATTTTTAAATGCCCCATTGAAATTTAAAAATTGCCTTAGGAACTAGTACTATGAAGACAAAGCTTGAACTTAATGGCTATTTACTTAGCAGAAGTCACATACCATCAATGGGAAATAGAGTATTGAATCCCCTTTTTAATAGACACCTCTAAAAGGAGGATAAATTTTTTCACAGCTACAAGGATTAAGTTATATCCTTTGCTAAGTATGTAAATGTGACTAATTGAATTAATGCTCTGTCCACAAGCCAGATCCTTCTTCTGCATTATTAACAACTATGATGAGGAAGTGTATTAATAACAAAATAACACAAGACAAAAGTCATTACTCCTTCCAAGTTAGCAGCATAGTGAAAAGAGGTGAAAGGTTACTGAGTAACCACTATGGCAGGACAGTGTCATAATGCCCAAGTATAAATTATGTAGTTTAGTCTATAAAAATATTCATCTGAATGCCTGGAAAAAAACAATGATGAGTTACATGGAGAAAGTGGGAAAATTAATTATTAAATCTGTCTGCACTCATAAAGACCTCCTACCTAAACACTAAATATTTCAAGTTGTAGTTTGACCTTTCGTACACCTTTTACATAGGCTCCCTTCCTTTAACAAAATGCTACAGAGAATGGAAGTGTTGTCAATTAAGTAAAAAGGGTGTTTGCATCAACCTTTTCATGTGTGGAATTTAATGACATTTTAAGGTTAAAGTAAAAGTCAAACATCGATTTTTTTTTAGTGTCTTCCCCTAATGCACCTAATGAATAGACATTCCAATAAAAACCTTTTAATCCATTCTAAACCTTCCACTATCAAAAGACTTCTTTTCTTTTATTTTCATTACTTAACTTTTTTCATCCCTACTGACAAAGATTCAGGACATAAAGAAATGCCGAGTCAAGATGACCCAGGAAATCCAAATCCAGAAGATCTTGACAATGATGTATTCTAAAATAAAGCTAATTAGGTGAATCACACCTGTGCACACACAATTTAGAAATCAGGAGACAGGAAATTCAGAATTCTGACACTATTAGATTGGATGCTGATAATTTTCCACATGATTGAAAAGATGCTTAGATCTCTTTCACTTTACTTACAAGGTATAATGTAGAAACATGCTTGTATCTACATATTTTGCCAACATAGACTGGCCTAGATAAAATATGTAGTTGAATCACAAAGTATCAGTAAATTCAGTCCCATAACATCATGAACCACAAAATGAATTATAACAAATATGATCCTTTAAGTAGAGCTTTACAATTTAAATTTAGCTTTGCATATGTAACATTTACCTCACAAGGTGATCTGAGAATGAAATGAGACGATCTCCATTTTATGGGTAACACTGAATAGTGTATTAAAATCACAGTATCAGAGAATCATTATTTTGGCTTCAACAGATTTTTACTTCAAATTCTGAAGAGCACTGAAAAGATCAGCACATTAAACATATAAATAAGTAACTAAGCTTTGTCCTAAGTGCTAGATAGTAAAGGAATAATAATAGTAATAATAGTACAATGGTTAACATATATCTAGCAATTACTGTGTATAATGCAAATTTCTGAGTGTATTACATGTATTAAATATTTTAATACTCCTAATAACCTTAACCAGGAGATATACTATGATTCCATTGTATAGAAAAGAAAAATAAAGGAGAAATTTAAGTAACTTTTTAAAGTTTCCATAGCTAGCCAGCTCCAGAGCTCAAATTCAAACCTTGGTTATCTGTGTTGTCCAATGTCCATATACTTAACTGCTGTGAGGTTTTTTTGGAAACTAGTTGAGATATGCTGAGGGATTAGAGTTTTAATCCAATGTTGGGGAGTAAATGATGGTAATGTTTGAAGCAGCAAAGGTGAAGAAAATCAGAATGGCCTACTGCGGTCTGTGTGAATGTAAGTTTCTGAGAGTTAGGGGTTGGTCCAGCAAACCAGACCAGAATGAGGTGAGAAGGTACAAAAGAATAATCTCACTTAATTCTCTTTGCTAATGAGCTTCTGCTCTAACCCGAAGATTATCAATGAATACAAACTGAGTTCAGAGTTTCTTCTTTAAATTTCCAGAGTATACAGTAAAGAGCTTTATTCAGTACTGATCAATTATTTCTTCTTAAACAAGTCCATAAAAGATCTTTGCACTTCCATATCTGAAATATCTGGGGTGTGCCATAGCTGTGGAAAAGTACAGAGAGTCTTGAAATTGGAATCAAAGGATGTGTTTTGAACCCAAATTCTTTCATTAATGTTTTGGGAGACTGTGGAACACAATTCATGTATCCCTGCTGAATTTCAGTTTCCTCTTATGTGTAAAAGGGATAATACTTTTTTTACAATGTTGTTAATAAATGTCAAATAAGATCTTATATATAAATGACAGTGACTAATAGTAATAAATGGTCAGATGATCCACCATTTGAGTTACTTAACTATTCATTTTAATGGAGATTTAACATAGCTATTTTGGGGCAAGTTATGCATTTTCAAAAAGAGGGTGGTAAAAGATAGTTATCACTAAAATCATATTGAAATATCAAACTTGTGACCTGGCAACTTATCATGAATTTGCAATCCTTGAAGGATAAGGTAATTGAACATTGAGGGAGGAGTTGTATTAATATGCTATTGCTTCTGTAACAAAAGACCACAAATTTAGCAACTTAAAGCAACACAAATGTATTAGTCGAAAATTCTGTAGGTCAAAAGTCTGGATTTGGTGTGACTGGCTTCTAATCTGAAGGCCTGGCCAAGAAAGAGTGTTTTAAAGCAGTTAGGATGTCAGTTCCTCACAGTTGTAGAACTGAAGTCCCCATTTCCTTACTGATCAGCCAGGGGATGTTCTCAGTTCCAGGAGCCCACCTGCATCCCTTGCCCTGTGGCTATCTCTATCTTCAATGTTAAATCTCACACTTCCCTTTTAAGGGCTCACCTGATTAGTTCAGACTCACCCAGGACAAACCTCTGTTTTTTAAGGTCAGTTGGTTTGAGAACTTAATTACATTTTCAAAATCTCTTTATAGCACCAGCTAGATGAATAACTAGAAAAACATGTATGTATACCCAAGAGAGGGAATATTAAGGAACCAGGTTAGAATTCTGCCTACCAGAGGGGCCATTCAGTTTCCCATTGCTAGAATACTCAGTAAAGTATATCTGAAATGCTTCTGTTCGGCTTAAACTGTTTACTATATCTACCACTTTCCTGTTAGGGAATCCCCTTGCGCCTATATATATATATATATAGAGAGAGAGAGAGAGAGAGACAGAGAGAGACAGAGAGAGAGAGACAGAGAGAGAGAGAGACAAGTTCAGAAATGGTAGCTACCATATTCCCTTCCTGGACTCTTCATGAGGTGTTAGAGTGTTCTGTTAGGTGAATGAAGATTGGAACTGAGCCAGAAATTAAAACAAGATTTAGTATTAGTGATGGATCTATGATCGTTCATTGTCTTCCCATTATGAATTTATATAGGTGCTGCTCTAACAATGATTTAGAGGAATGTTGTCAATGTGGTATCCATTTTACTATCTGTTTCAGAATATCTGAGGATAATGTCAAAATGCAAATATCTTGGCCTCACGAAAAATTTACCAAATCAGACTCTCTAGGAATGTACTTTAAGACTTTGTTTGTTTGTTAATCATTTATTTAGAGACAGAGAGCACATGAGCAGGGGAGGGGCAGAGAAAGAGGAAGAGAGAGTGAATCCCAAGCAGGCTCTGTGTTGTCAGTGCAGAGCCAGATGCAGGGGTTGAACTCAGGAACCATGAGATAATGACATCAGCCAAAATCCAGAGTAAGACACTTAACCAATTGTGCCACCCAGGTGGCCTCAGTTTGCATTTCTAACAAACTTTCCAAGTAATTCTAATACTTACTCATTCAAAAAGTTGTGACTATTGAAAATATTTTCAAATTCATTTCAATTTATTTATCTTAAGGTTTGACTAAAATCCTACACAGAGAGTTACAAAATGGATTAAACTTTAAGCTTTAAACTCTGAATCATCCTTCCTTCCTTATAAGATGTTCCAATAGCTTAGTGTCCAGGTCTGTCAAACAATTTGTTCTTTTCTTGATTCATCTTAAATTGATGTTGTTATCAATAACATTTTGTTCCAGTACAGACTTTGTAAGTCATTTAAACCAATTTTCCAATTTTACAGGCAAGAGAATTGAGGCATAGAAAGTTTAAGTAACTTATAAAGTCATCCTGATCTTTAGTGGGGAGATGTTGACATGAAAACTGTGTTCAAGATTTGAACACCAGTGATCGTTCCAATGGAGTATATTGCCTATTTTTATGTGAATTTAGTCAATACTGAAACATTTTTTGTAAAAAAACAAACAAAACATAAACAAGAATGAAACAAAAATGCGTACACATTGAAATTTAGGAAAATTACGTGAAAATTATGGTTTCATCTTAAAACTAGATGACTCATTCACAGACTTTAAAAATAGTTGATAATACTGCATTTTGGTTAGTATCCAGTAAAACAGCACCAATATATAAAGTGTTTCATTTATCTTTAGTACTTGAAATGCTCCATATGCTATCCTTAGTGTATTTAAATCTCATTTTATTTTATACGCTTATTTTAATAATTTATGTTTCAAATGTCTAACGCTTTAGCTTTATTTGTGCTGCCATATTTCTAAATAGATTTTGCTTACAGTTAAAATATTTTTTGAACTTCAAAATTATTTGGTTTTATTTCCCTGAATGGTAATGCTTATATTTTCATATCATCAATCTTTTATCCTGATAAATAGCTCTGTGTAGGGACATGAAATAATACAGAAATTGGCTGCTTTTGAGTGTGAAAAAGCATTAAAAACAACTCTCCTCTTTGTATAACTCTGTTTTATAGAGATTCTCCTAAAACCAGAGGCTCTTCACATTCATAAATAAATGATTCATAAAAATAATTACTTAAAAACATCCTTCCCACCCAGGTGATGTCATCCTAACACAATACCTCCGACTTGGAGTTTGAAAAGCACTGTCAAACTTTGGGCATTTTTAGAGTCTGTGGATTCAAACTGAAGAAAGAGAAGCTAGAAATGAGGTAGAGATTGGATCCTATTAATGAAGACAATTCTGAACCTAGACACCCAAACTACCCTCCAATTTACTATATCCCAATCTATTTGTCAGTTTATTTTTTTATATTTTAAATTATCATTTTTTTTTAATTTTGGGTAAAGAGAGAGAGAGAGAGAGAGAGAGAGAGAGAGAGAATGTGAGCAGAGGAGGGGCAGAGGGGAAGGAGAGAGAATCTTAGGCAGGCTCAGCACTCAGGGCAGAGCCTGACAGGAGGCTCAATCCCATGACTCTGGGATCATGACCTGAGCCAAAATCAAGAGTCAGATGCTCAACCAGCTGAGTCACCCAGGTCCCTGTATTTGTCAGTTTATTTTATTACATAACAGTCAGTATATTTTGTTATATACAGCTTTGTCACCAATCTCAGAATCATATTCACCGTGGTTAAACAAAGTTTATTTCTAAAATTAAATATGTTCAAGAGAGTAAGGTTTTCACTAACTGCATACAACTGGTTAATTGAATGAGATTATTCCTCTTGAATTCTTCAGTGAATTAATTTGGAAGTTTTGACTGATGAGATAGAATGGAGCAAGCAATTTTGGAATGAAGGATATTTAGGACATTGATAAGTCTGGCCAGTGTGACATAAACAGAGTCTTTGAATAATATGTGGGGATGAGAAAACTATAGAGAGTTCTTGGATGGGTTGTGTGTGTGTGTGTGTGTGTGAGAGAGAGAGAGAGAGAGAGAGCATGAAACACTGAAAGGATAATGGGAAGATGCTCACCAATTCTCTGGCTCACAGCCCAGGCTTCAATGAATGCAATGGATTTCAAATTTAAACTTACTTTCCAAGAAAATGAAATTCAATTCAATTCCAAAACTTTGGCATTGTGTTCCTACTGTATGTAAAACATAGCAACTCAAGAAAACAAACAAATAAATAAACAAATGGTCTTTTTTTTCCCACGTCTTTATAGTTAGTCCAAAAAGGAAGGCCTATGATACAATTTTTCAATATAAACATAAAGTCACAGAACCTTTATAACTGGAAGAAATTTAGACACCATACATTCTAATTTTCTCAGCTCACAGAAAAACAAACTGAGTCCAAGTGAAATAAAATGATTTGTCAAGAATCCCAGAGAAATCATCTGATATTATTCACATACCTGAAATAGCTTTATCATATGGCTGAGAAGAGAAATGGATGAAAAGGGAGTCAGGAACACACTATGATTGCTGTCATCCCAAGTCTGTTTATAAATAACTAATTTAGTTATATATGTAACTTGCTACAGAATCTCTTTAACCCTAGCTTGGCTCTGAGACACAACTATGAACTACTGATTTACCTTTCATCAAGATGAGACTTTAGCAGTCATTTCTTCCTTCTTAGGAATTCCCCACTTCCCCTGAGTCATTATAAAAACAAACAAGAAGTGAGACAAAAAGTATAATTTCCAAAGTTATCTTCAGAGTGCCACAGAGTTACCCAATTGTCAGATTCCAAAGCACCAGGTCACACTCAAGGCCAGTTAGAAATTCTCAGCATCCTCAATGAGCCTCATGTACTTGGTTCAGTCAGAGCAAGGGCCACTGTCTCCATAGCAATTGTTGAGTACCAGCTGCCAGTTGAAAATGATCTTTGCATTGACTTTTCCAAGTCTGTCATTTTTTTTCTTTAAAAATTTTTTTAAACACTTATTTTTGAGAGAGAGAGAGAGAGAGAGAGAGAGAGCACTCGTGCGCAGGGAAGAGGAGGGGAGAGGCAGAGAGAGGGAGGCAGAGGGTCTGAAGCAGGTTCCACACTGTAAGTGCAGAGCCTGATGTGGGGCTTAAACTTACAGTGAATGAGATCATGACCTGAGCCAAAATCAAGAGTAAGCTGCTTAATGTCGGTTAAGCCACCCAGGCGTCCCTCAAAGTCTCTCTTAAAATGGTTGAAAGGTAACTAAAAATGGACCTGAGAGATTTCAAACAAATTGGCTGGTTAAAGCATCTAAGGTTTGAACACTCATCATGTTCTCTATCGAACTGTATGTTAATTTCTTCTCAAGCCACAGGAGACTTCACTTGGTTCTTTTCTCAGTTACCTCAGTTTAGGAGTCCTCCCCTCATCAAAAGAATGTGATACAAAAACATTCTTTGTCATCCAGCTGCAGCAATTCACCCCAACCCAAACATTTCTACAAAACTCCTTGATTCAAGACTACCTCTCAAGTCCATTATTTAATATCACCTCTTTAGCCTCTGGGTAGAGTGAGTTCTAATGTACAATGAGTCCCTGATGAAGGACTAAGAAGGTTGTGAACCTCCCAGTAGATGTGTCCTATCTTCTGCATTCTTTATGATTAAGGTGAGTAGTGCCCACTCAACCCTCAGGGTATCAGCTACATGGTCACTATGCAATCATGAAATCCCAGGGCCCAGAGTATACATGCATCTTCACTAATTTTCTCAATCATATAACACAATGACTACATATCTTATTCTGGAGCAGTTCAGGATTTAGGAACTAAAGTCTGGATCTTGTAATTGTCCTGCCTGAATTTAAAAACAAATAATTACAATGCATAAAATATTCTCTGTCCAAGGTTTGAATACTATTTTTCATTTAGATATCCAGAAAGTGTAACAGACCTATGAACATGCTAATCATTTTTTCAAACTCTATGGCAAAATGTCATATAAAACCATAGGAAGGAGAATGTTGTCAGAGTAGAAGGAAGATAAATTACAGAATAGACAGAAATTGGCACAAATGCTGGTTTTCCAACTTGCTTTTGGACATGGGGAAAAATCAGTTATTTCTTTTAATCTTTTTATGTGTAAAACCAGAATGATAGCAACTGCCATGTAAGTCATTTGTCTAGATTAAACAATTTAAGATATGTGAAACACAGTACTTGTGATGTATGGAGGTGCCCAATAATAATTAGTCCTTCTATTTTCAGTTTCTTCTTTACAAATTGAAAAAAAAAAAGATTGAACAAAATAATGCCTACTATGAACATTAAGCAAGCAGTATGCACAATTACTGTAGTAATACTGTGGTATTTACATAAAAAGCAACATGAAAGGATGATCACTGTTCATTAATTTGTTATCAGTTTCAAATACAAGAGAGAGAATCTATTTATGGACTAAACTATAATGTATATATTCCTGATATCCATATGGAGTTTTAAATTTTTCTTCAAATCTTGTTTTTAATATTCTGTAACAAATATTAATACTTAAATATTTATGTAAAGTTTTACATGAAAAAAACATGTGGTAGAATTTCACTTAGATGTCTATTGGATTAAAACATTTTAAAAATTGCATAATTCAGCAAAATGTGTGATATAATTTTGACATCTTGCCTGTGATTACTCAGCATAAATCAAGGTAAAGGTTTGTTGCTTGTTTGTATAACGGGATCATTATAGATGACAAAATTTGCTTCTCCAGGGACAGTTGTAGCACTGGGCGTCCCTCAGAAAACAAAAACTGTTTAGATTTGTAAGGAGTTCACACAGGAAAACATTACATATGAAAAAATAGGAAGGGCTGCTAGAGTGAAGGTCAGAGAAGCTGATCCAGGAAATCAAAACGTGCTGGGGAAACTACATATGTGATCTGCAATCCCGTATGACTGCCGCTACTTCTTGAAATGGTTACTGCCTCTACTTCTTTTCTACTTGCTGGAAATCTCATGAGTGTCCCCACTGGTAAAATTGAACCTAGAATCTTCCCCTTAGGGATGCTGGGATACAGATTTACTAGGCTGCTAGCCCCTGAGATACAAGGGAGATCATAGTAGGGAAATAATTTAGATATCTAAAATAACCTGTCCATGACAAAGGATAAAAGCAGTGACAAAAATATCAGGGCATTGTCTCAAATGGAACTAAGAAGGTTGGAATTATAAGATGACAAATAACTACAGGGACAACATAATAAACCTCTTTAGGGATTCCTAGAAATATGGGGTTTATTTGGTTTTTTTAAAAGGGTGATCCTAGAAGAAACATACCATCTTATAAAGGAACTAAAGTTCCAAGTTTTATGTATGTAGTGAAGAAAGAAATGATGTCCAAATGCTTACTATTCTTTTGAATACTATTTCAGAATATGTTTAGTAAAATGGTAGTGCATATGTGTGAAAATTATTGTGAACTTTTTCATTTCAAATGTTTAGTATTGATTTGTAAAGATTTAGAATAGATTCTTTACCTTTATCTTTCCCTCATCCTCCAGAATTAAACACAGGGAGACACACATATACAGAGACACAGGCACTCACATGCACACACACACATACACACTCACACACACACACTTACACAACCAGACTTGATTATGTTTTTATACGCAGAAGACAGAAGCAGATGGTAGGAACTGCGAATTCCTAGCAACAGACTTCGAGACCACAATATTACTCTAGCAAAACAACAAAACATACTACTTATGTAAACCGATCGATATATGATTCATTAAGAAGTCCAAATATTTCTAGCAATTTATTAAAGAATTAAATCAGCAGTGATATAAAGTTAATAATATATTTTACTTGAGTCTCCGCTCTCAGATCAGTTTAGTTTTCCAGAGAAGATAAAAAAGAAATAAAAATAATTTAATTTTCTTTGGCAAGGAAAATTACTCAAAAAAGGCATAAGGAAAAAACTTTTTTCTTCTTTTAGACAAAACAGAGCATGAGGCTACAGCTTACTTAACATAAGGGGATATTTAAAAACAAAATCAAGCAAACAAACAAATAAGTAATCTGTTTCATATCATTCACAAGGGAACCCCTAATACAGATATTTTATATTTGGAAAGCACAGGATTCCAGCCTGTTAGAAATCATGTGCACACACACACACATACACACACACACACGCACACACACTATAAAAATGCACCTTCATTGGGTTGCCTGGGTAGCTCAGTCGGTTAAGCGTCCGACATCAGCTCAAGGTCATGATCTCACAGTTTGTGGGTTCAAGCCCTGTGTCTGGCTCTGTGCTCACAGCTCAGAACCTGGAGCCTGCTTGGGATTCTGTGTCTCCCTCTCTCCCCCTTCCCTGCTCACACTCTGTTTCTCTGTCTCTCTCTCTCAACAATAAATAAACAATAAAAAAAAGTTTAAAAATGCATCTTTATTACCCAGGGAAATAGTAAGTCTCTAAGATAGTACAAGAAGAAAAATACTTAAAGAGCTGAGATATTAAGGGAAAAATTGATTTTGCTGTGGCATTTGCTTTATAACATCAGAGTCTATGTAAAGAACCTCAGGCTGATACAAATAAATAATAACCTATCAAATTGTCAAATTACCTTCAAAAACTAATGGAGATAAAGCTTAGTATATTAGTTAGGTCTGCTAATTCAAGAATTCAATGAATGGCCAGTGTTCATGGCTGCAAATGAAAAAAAAAAAATTCTAGGCCAAGAAAGGATTTCCAGGGGTTATTTTTCATCTATTGGTAAGATTGGCCTTAGTGCAAAATAGAGGCTCTGTTTTTACACATTTTTACACATGCCTAAATTTATTCTGTTTCAGTTAGGCTTCACAGACTAACATTTAGAAAACACTTTTATAAAATCTTACCTAAATTCATACAAATATACATATATATATATATATATGCATATATATATACACATATTCTTATCTGCTCTAGAAAGACAAGGTGAAACTATGATCACAATCTGAGAGATATGGCTTGGAGTTTAGGGTTATCATTGATTTTTTTCTCTGTTATTCAAAATTTAGATTCAAATTTTACAATATTAAAAATCAGTTAAGTGTCATTATTTGGGATTAACTTAAGAATAGTTGCTTACAGTGCGAAATTCACATGATCTAGAAAATTAATGGATTGGTTTCTTCCGTAAAAAAAACAGCAGAATAATCTGTTGATCAAGCAAAGCCTAGTTTATTACTGCAGTAGGGGAGCACCCCACTTTGACAGAGTGTTAGTATTTGCTCGGAAGGGGAGATTAAGGGTGACAGGGTTTAGAGTTTTGGGTTGGAATAGTTTAAGTTGAGTTTTCCCATGTTGGATTTCATTGGCATTGGCCAAACACTGTATTATAATAATTTGTGAGTGATGGACACAGTGAAGATATAGACTTAATGAGTAAATAGTTATTTGATAAGCAAGCAAATTAGCTCAGTAGAGTCATCAATTGTCCCAAGAAGAGATCTACCCAGATGTACAAGTCACTCTCCTGAGAAGTAAACTGATTTAACAATGTAGTGTTTGAACTGACAGAATTTGGTGGAGTTCCTGAGACTAATAAGAAAGTATTTATTGGCTTAAAGCCTTACCTTCCTGGACAAAAATTTCCTAGAAAAAACAGTAGAGACCTGTTGATGTAGGGCCTCTCTTCTTAGTCTCCAGAATGAAATTATGATGATTCAGGCTTTCAGTTTTCACCACCGACGTCACTTGACACAGAATATCTATATATCAATTTACATTTGGAGATAAACCACAGTCCTTCATTAGGAATATAGAAACATCTTCTTAGGCTTAGTCCACTCAAGAAAACATTGTTGAAAGGCAGAAAACCTGAGGTCTTGTGTTTAATATAAGTTTGCACATTTAATCTTGTAAGACATTAAGTGCACATAGGCACAAACCAACAGGCAGACAGTGGGAAGGAGACCTCTTCTCGTCCCTCTAAGCCATTGTGATTTGAGAGCTGTGCTAGCCAAAACTGAAATAATCCCTTACAGCCCTAAGGAACTGAGGTGGAGGATAGAACAAGGTGTGAATAACTACAGAAGCTATAGGACTTTCCCTTTGCACAAGGAGATAGACAATCCCTGAGGACAAATAATGGAGCAAGGCTTGCAGACCACATATTTGTCACCTTTATTATGAGTCAAATGGCTTGGAGCCCACACACTGCTAATGTGTGAGGTGGGAGGGTGCGGGTAGGATGTGGGCAGAGGTTCCCAGCATCACTTCAGTCCTGTGAGTATGAATGTATGTCAGTGAGGGAAGTGGGCTGCAACGAGCGTTGATCAGAATGGCCCTCTTCTCCCTGATCTCAATTACAGTGAAAGAACATTTAGATCCTTTCATCACAATGTACCAATTTCTCCAAGGGGGTGGAAAAGGGAAAGGATTTATTTCTTTGTAAAATGAAGTAACATTTAGATTCATGCCACATTGGAGTATATTTCATTGTGTTTGGCTGATTACATATATGTATATATATATATATATATATATATATGTATATATATGTGTATATATACATATATATACAGGAATATTAAACAGAGAGAAATGGTTGTATTCCCCAAGAGTAATGCATTTTCTCAGATAATTACCCAAGGTACAGATATAACAAATTTGACATTGGATGCAATGGTCTGCATCAGGTCATATTTTTTGTTTGTTCTTAATTTAAAAGCTATTTAATAAGAGCCAATATGTGTATAACACTTTATACTCTTTTATAAAATGCCTTGACTTGTATTGCCAGGAGTTTCAACCTGTAAAGAAAACATGTCTGAAGGGAAATGCAAAAAATTAAGAGAGAGATGTATGTTATGGGTTAGGATCAGGAATGCTCCCAAAGAATTATAAAATCTTAAACTGTAATATAAAATGTATATTTTCCCAAGAATTACACAATATATAAATTACTTTTGCCAACATATTATGAGTGAATTAAGAAACATAAAATGAAATTTCTACTTCTCAGTTTGCCTGAATTTATACTTATTTAAAAGAAAATAATTTGATATAACAATCAAAAGACATGGCAAGTGGCTAAGAAAGAGAATCATTAAGAGACTGTGAGGCTGAATTTACAGTTTCATATAGTGTGCTGAAGGTAAAAGAAATTGAAACACCAGCTTTACTCTACTAATAAAGGTGTTAGAAATAGATGTCTTTTTTTCCCAAATAGCATGCTTAATGGACTTGTGAACATTTCATTTTAAATAACTTTTTAATTTCATAATTTTAAAGATCTCTCCAATCCTTCCTATGCTAAAAACTGCTGTTTGAATCTTTGGTGATATATTTTCATTTTTAAAATGACAAAGTTTGAGACTTTAAAAGTACTTAAAATGATTTCCATCTTTCTCTCAAATACATCACCATAGAAGCAGCATTTTTTTTTAATTTTTTTTTTCAATGTTTATTTTTGGGACAGCGAGAGACAGAGCATGAACGGGGGAGGGGCAGAGAGAGAGGGAGACACAGAATCGGAAACAGGCTCCAGGCTCTGAGCCATCAGCCCAGAGCCTGACGCGGGGCTCGAACTCCCGGACCGCGAGATCGTGACCTGGCTGAAGTCAGACGCTTAACCGACTGCGCCACCCAGGCGCCCCAGAAGCAGCATTTTTATGTTTCCTGTTTATCCTAATTTTTATAAAATAATGTCAAAAGGCAATAAAAAACTCAAATAACTTTAAAATGCACTATTATATAGGCTAAAGTGGTGACCTACATGATATAGGAATATCAGCAGCCAAATCTTGCTACAGTGATTAAGAGATGGAGGATGATAAAGTTGTCCCCAGCATCCTAACTCTCAGTTTGAGGTGCATCTGACTCTATCGCATTGCTTTTCAAAATTATTAGAGCTCAATAAGCAGCACGAGAATATAGACTGTTGGAATTACTCAGTTCTTTGTCCTTTTGCACAGAATAGCTTGGAATATATTGGGCTGCTGATGAATGACTATAAAATTAATAGGAAGACATAATTCTTATCCATGTTGCACAGTGCTTTTGTTCATTGTCTATTTTTTGTAATAGAGCAGACAAGAGTTTCCAACACAGAAACATATCCCATGACTAGGCAACAGAACAGATGAAGAAAAAGCTGGACCCAGAGACTACAAACCTCATAAGGAAGACAACTGAGGAAGGTATTAAGAGTAAAAGAAACATTGGTCTAGGTGCCAGGTAGCAGACAAAACACTCCATTTCCTGGAAATGCTTAAATTAGGGAGATAGATGGCAGATATCAGACCCAGAACGACTGGGGTAATATGCAAGGAATTCAAGTGGGCTCTTTTGCACAAAAGGGGATGAGAAGGAATGGGTAGTGATGTTTAGATGCAAAACGCTGATCTGGTCACAAGCCAGAAAGGTCACATCCACAGGTAAAATATGGCCAACATCAAGCCTGTATCTGAAGCTTCTTACCCTTGGTTTCTTAAATTTCTTAAATTTTTATAATCTTGAGAAAAAATATTTCAGAGCACAGAAGTTATTAAGCCAGTCCCAGTTTCTAGGAAAATATAAAACCAAGGATTATAAACCATGATGGCAGATAATATAATCATCATCAGTGTGTTGAATGTGTCTATACAATTCATTGGAGTTTACCAGTTTCTGCTACTGATTCCAAAGTATGACTTCAATCCTCAGAAAAACATCTGAAAAATGACATTACACAGAGGTATTAAAGTAACATACAAGGAGTTGAATCACTATGCTCGTCACCTGCACTAATGTATCCTTGTGCATCAACTATACTCAAAGTAAAAAAAAAAAAAAATTAAAACAAACAAACAAACAAACAAAAGAAGCAGCATTATGAGGAGCCTAAAGTAGGATAGGAGATTTTGCATAGTTTATTTTAAATGTAAGCATTAAATTGCTATTCCTTTCTAAAATAAAAGTAAACAATTCTGCAATGGATTGGTATGACTAAAAAAAAGAAAAAAAAAACAAAGCATCAATTTTGAATCCCTATCTTCCTTAATTATTGCCTTCATTATTACTCCTTTTATGGAGTGCTGAATTATACACTTTTAATTTAATAATATACTTCAATATTTAAAACTTAAGCAATAATGTACACATATATAAGCCACAAAATGGAAATTACACCCATACTGGAAATAGTAATCATTACAAAACTTAATGTGGACCAAGATAAGTCCTTTCTATATAGAATCCTGTTTAATCCTCAGGCTTGGAAAGGTTGCTATTTTTTCAAAGGGCAAATAGCAAAGCCAGTTTCTGAACAAGTGACTATTTGATTCTAAATCCCATTACACTCACTATATGCCTAGAAAGCTTAAAATATTAATCTCTAAGTAGCTATCACTGAATGTAAGATTTGCTTCTTTATAATAACCATATTTGTTATCTGATCATTCTAAATTCACATAAAGGTCTATTCTACTCTGTCATATTCTACTCTGTCATATGGTAAACTAAGTATATCATAAGCAAAATGTTTTTTATTTGTGCTTTTATGGAGAAAAATAGTACTTTCAAGCTAGAATTGTGTGTATGATACACTTAGTTTCCATAACGTCAATGTGTTAGTGTGTTACCCTTGAAACACACACTGGTAAAGAAGAACTTATTTTTTAGTGCTGTGACTTCCAAGTACTAACGGGAATTAGGGTGTGCAGTTTGGGTATTTCATTAACAGAACTTATTCTGTCTAATTTTCTATAAATTAACACAAAAATAAGCTATACCTACCTAATGTGTGACAAATTAATTTAAATATTTTCTATTATGGCCTGATGCAGTATATCTCTGCCAGAATTCAATGGATCTAGTCAAGAAGAACATCTAGATCAATTAGGTTATTTCCTTTCCAGAGTCAATTCACTATTGTTATGGTATCTCTGTCCAGAATAAATAATTTAAATCTTTCGGCAGAAACTCTTTGGAGTATGCATTTTAAAATAGAGATTTTTGAGGGTCTAGTGTCTCAAACCCAATGATCAAGAAAACAAAGATATCATAAACCAGAGTCAGATTATCATATTCAGATCAAAAGTCAGAGGAAAACAGAGCAGAGATTAGAAGAAAGGCTCATAAATCAGACCATAGTCTGGAGGGGGAAAAAAACAAAAAAGACAGAAAGATCAATAAGAAAGGTGACTAGATACTAAAAAATGCTGGAACACTGGTGAGAATATCTTTCCCTTTCCGTGGCCCTACTATTCTACAACCCTTATCACTTCAGGGTTAGTAGGGTTAGCACACCAACTATGTTTTTTTTTTTGTTTGTTTGTTTTTTGTTTGTTTGGGTTTTTTTTTGACACCAACTAACCTAATGGTACTTATCTTTCCCACAACTCCCTGATGATAATTATTTACCAGTATGAGATTCTGCACTCCCAGGGAGCCAAGAAAAAGAAGTAACTGGCCTGAGATGCTATGAGAATATGACTATGGTCAATAGTAGGTGGGGAAGATACTGGTTTAAGGTCTGGATCATCTTGTAAGGTTGCATTTCAAGTTAGTTTGGTTATAAAGGTTATGGAAAATGAGGATTTTTTTTTTATTAGATGGCCAGATCTTCTCTTGGATATTATGTTTTTTGATGCATGTAGGGCTTGAGAATATACAGTTTAATACATCCCCAGGGTGATTTTGTGATTAAGAATGGCTTATTGATAAACACTCATACCTGTTAGGATTAAAAGGTTTGTGGAAATTTGGGCTGGTAACAATACTAAAATATAGGGGCAACATAATTGCTGACTGTATTTAAATTAAGGCTATGGGAAACAAGTTCTAGAAAACAGCATGAAGTATTTCAGGTGGCATTTTAAGTGATTTGTTAAATTATTCTATTACATAATAAATTTTACCAAATAAATAAACAACATTCATTATAGAAAAATTAAAAAAAAATCTATGAAACAAAAAGTTTAAAAATAAGTAACCTTATAACCATCTTGTCAAAAATAATCACTCTGGTAATTTTACAGTAAAATAATTAACACTTCAGGGACATGTTCCTGAAAAGTCATCAGGAATAAATAAAATCTATCATGTGTGAAGAAAATCACGTATGAATCATGTGTGAAGAAAATCTATGTTTGTAGAAAAAATGTTTACACAAATCTATTAAAAATGATGTTCAGTAAAAAAAAAAATGGTGTTCAGTATTATACACAATAAATCAATGTTTAAGAGGTTCCCTTCTTCTAAACCAACTGTTACTTGTCCAAATTTAAAAATACTTGTTCATAAAAAAGAAAAGTCTCAGAAGTTTATGTCATGATTGGCCATTTTGTGTTAGCCAGGTCTCTAAAGGAGATACAGGCTTGTTCACACACTCCCTGCTGGAAAGCAGAAATATTTAGATTAATCAGGTTTAGTCAACTTTAGCAATATCCCTTTAAGAATTGAACAATGTACTTATTGGAGATAAAAATTAAAAAATAAAACGTAAAACAAAAAGTTATCCTGCAAGAGCATCAATTTTTCACAATATTGTAATATACTGAGGAAGATTCTTCTATAAGCCTTATGTTAATAAACACTCTTATTGATGTTTTGAAATAGCTCAAAATTAAAATGCCTCTTGATTTCAGTTCACCCTTTTGTTAAGGCAGTCATAGCTGAATCTAATGTAAAAACTCAAGGTCTTGTTCGCTCTCTTCTCTCTCTCTCTGTCTCTCTGTCTCTCTCTCTGTCTCTCTTTGTCTCTCCCCCCCATACACACACACACACACACACACACACACACACACACACACACATATACATAAATATACATACACATACACACGATATTTAGAAAGGAAAAATGACTATAGTCTCTCTAGATACACACACACATATATATATATACGTATACACATGATATTTGGAAAGGCTATGCACGGTAATTTGCAATTCTAGCTAATCTTGTGAGTCAAATATAATGTTATAAATATATATTAATAAATATTTTGCGACTTTTGGTAGCCATTTTTAAACAATACAACTTTTTAATTCACATCAATTATACTTTGACTGGATCTAAAAATGTCTGAAATATTTCTGGACTAAAAATTAGTACCCCACAAGTGGACTGAGGAAAAAATGTTTTTATTTATCAGAATCTGAGGGATGTATGTGCTGAGTTTGAGGGAAATGCCCTCAAATGCGATTCTAGCAGAGGAAATGCTAACCAAGGACACTGCAGGCTCTGCTAACTGATGGCAAGTGTCATTTCTTACTCTGCCAAATCAAATATGAAGGTACGTTTCTACCAAAATTCCCACTGAGAACTGCAAGTTAGTTGTTTATAGAACGAACTTCTAACAAGAAATGCCTGAAATGGTAAAGGAAGTAAAAGTAATCACTTTTCATTCTTGGAATCACCATCTGGGGAAATGTAAGACAGTATTTCTTAAGTCTTAGCTACCACCTCATTACAAACATTTCATTAGTGTTTTCCAGCTGCTCATTTGTCTCTCTTCCCTCCACCTGCAGGTCCTCCCAGCCAATTTTCAATAATGGCTGTCCCTCTTCCCAGCCTTCAATGTGCCAAGCACTGGACTCTGCAAGGTTTTACTTCAAAGTAAAATGGAGAATCTGGCCAGGACTTAGCTACCATGGAGATACCCTCAGTTTTTTTTTTTTTTTTTTCCAGTGAACATTTATCTGAACTGAACATTTTTCCCCTTTCATTTTTTTCTTAATGACACTTCTTTCCTAACTACTCCAAGACTTCTATAGATTAAGAGGAAAGAGCATTCTCTTTGTTTCTTGTTTCCAAGTGTTTTGCATAATTCAACCACTACTTCAATTTTGAAGTCCATGATAGTTACTTATCCAACTCTCTATCCTTACTGTATCTATCATCTTCCAGAATTCTCTTGTATTTCTATTAGAAATTTCAGTCTATTTAACCTACTTCATGTCCAAGCACCTGACAGTTTGGTGGTTACCACCAGTTCATGTATTGAAGACTCACCTAACACCGTGTACATATTTAGCCTACTCATTTTATTATTTTTTTTAAGTTTACTTATTTATTTTGAGAGAGACAGTGACAGCATGAATGGGGGAGGTGCAGAGACAGAGAGAGACAGAGAATCCCAAGCAGGCTCTGCACTGTCAGCACAGAGCCCAGCATAGGGCTCACACTCACGAAACCATGAGATCATGACCTGAGCTGAAACCAAGAGTTGGACATTTAACCAACTGAGCCACCCAGGCACCCCTGGGTGCTTCCACTTTGAGAGATTGCAACCTTTTTTTTATTATTATAAAGATGGAGGCAGGGCACCTGGGTGGCTCAGTCACTAAGCGTCAGACTCTTGATTTCAGATCAGGTCATGATCTCATCGTTCATGAGTTTGAGCCCTATGTTGGGCTCTGTGCTGACAGTGAAGAGCCCGCTTGGGATTCTCTCTCTCCTTCTCTCTCTGCCCCTCCTCTCTCTCTCTCTCTTCCCTCTCAAAATAAATAAACTTAATAAAAAGTATCTTTAAAAAAAAAGAAAGATGGAGGCAGTGTTAGGCTGTTAAGTGTTTGATAATAAATTGCCGGGGAAGATTTGGGGGGGGATTAAAAAAAAACCCTAATTTGTAGCATTTGCCAAATTTCCATAGGTTCCTCCTACGGTGGCCAATTTCAAGCTAACAATGGGACATGACTAGGTGACGAGTTGGCAAAAGATGTGAGCAGTCATGGAGAGACAGTGTAAGCTGACCATCTGACAGAGGTAAATTACTTAGCCCGAACTTTAAGTCCCTGCTTCATCTGTCCCCTTTGATCTTGTTAACCTAGATTGTCCACTAACCACTCTGAGCCTTTGTTTAGTTACTCAAATGTGGTCTGTGCTCTGTTCTCTTTAGCTAGAGAGACTTTATATGTGCTATTCCTACCATCTAAACACTCTCTACTTCAACTTTGCCAAAATTAGTATTTCAGCACTATTGAAATTTTCTTAAGGAAATCTTTTCTGTGACTCCTACAGCACTCAAACTAATCCAGACCCTCCTATTGTATGCAAATGGACATTACATAACTTCTCTCGTAACATCGTCAATTTTTACATCTATGTGTGTGACTTTTATTAATGTCTATCTTCTCAACCAGGCTGTATTATCACTTCTCACTACTGTATTATCAGCCCCTATATCCAGCATAGTTCTAACATACAGTAGTTTCTAAAATATAATAATGATAGTAACATGTTGAATGAAAACATGGAGAGACCTTGATCCCTCTACTGTAAAGTACTCAGAATATACTATGGTTTCAGTTGATGGTTGTTGAATGATTAATTGAAGATCTCATGTACTTCATTCCCTCATTTATGCTGAAAAGCTTTCCCTTTTACTAGGGTCTTCATTCTTCAATGTTCTTCAATTCAATATGATTTTCTACCTCATACCCACATCTTATAATTCTTTACTCAGTCTATTATGATCCTCAGTCTATATTTCAAATTATTTAAAATGCTATTGTTGTAACCAAAACCTGATGAACCATCAAGCCTTTATCACATCAACTATGGGCACTGCATTCTTACAATTTAGGAAAAACCCACCGGTATTAAACTTAATCCTGTCCAGAAGATCTTGGATTGAAAAAATTGTAGTAAATTAAATAAGGATAAAATAATTTAACATAAAATTATTAAAAATCATATATAAGAAAATTAATTTTTGACATAGATATTTTGTGAGGAAAAATGTGATTATTTACAAGTAAATGTCTTAAGTGGGATCTTGAAAAACACTTGACAGTGCTCTATCATAGACACTCAGAGAAATGCAAGTCATTACATAAGTGGTAGATTTAATGAGCTCACTCTGACATTCTGATTGCTAATATGGATGACATGTATGAGTGAACCCAAATAATTAAGAAAGGTTCTCATAAAATCACCAGCAGTATTTTGTAAACATATTGTGATTCTAGTGAGCCATGTTATGTATGTGTTGACACTTGAACATAAATAATGTAGTTCTGTAAAAACAAACACACTAAGTCAATATATAGTCTTTCTTGCTTGCAATCTCCTGATTTCCCGCCTGATATCATGTTCAATAGAACATCTGTTGTGGTTGTTTATACTGTTTATTTTTTCTAAATCTCTGAAAGTGAAGTGACTCTTTTTATTGCCTCTGCATTTTTTTGTTTAAAATGTCAGACACCTCTGTTTCTTCCAAAAAGTCAATTTTTAAAAACTAACTTTAAAAAATAAGAGGCAGAGAATCTTTCTATCAAGATTTCTGTTCAAACACTATGCTTAAAGTGCTTGCTGCATAGTGTTTTAGAAGCTAGAGGTATTTCTTTTGAAGTGTCAATCTGACTATTGCCATGATTTTGATGGTAATTATAGTGGAATGCCCATATTTCAAATAGTAAGATCAGAAGTTCATTTTAATCTCTGCACTGAATGAATTTGGCAGTGTTTCTGTGGCTTTTGAGTCCCAAGTACACACATTTGTAATGCATTTTGATGTAACAAACTCATTGTTTAAGTTTATCTGGATGGTTGGACAAGTTGGCTATATTAGCAAATAGTTCAGTGGTCTAAACATATGATATCTAATATTATAATCATATTTGTAGCTTATTTCAAGTGTAGACATTATCACACAGATATCACATACTCTTCTCTGGAAATTAGTTGTGTATAATCAAACCACAAATTGAATTAATACAGATATACATTTATTTTAGTCTTTAATTAGGGAAACCATAAAACAGACTCTATGAAGAACACAAAAGAGTAATGTCATTATTTGGTCCCCACTTATGGGAATAAGAGAAAAACACTGAAAATTGATAAAAAGAAAGGAGTAAAATGACTAACTATATAAGCAAGAATATAACAAATCACAATGCACTATCTGGCTACTTCATCAAACAAAGTATCTATGAAAAAAAATCCCATAGCAACTTCTTTCCAAAGTAGATACGACAGGAGATGCAAGAATAAATAAGTGGAAATACGTTGTATTAGTAGTCTTTCACACACCATTCTCAATCCAATTTAGGTAAGTTGACAAAAATAAGTGAGGATATAGAAAATCTAACATATATATATATATATATATATATATATATATATATATATATCACAATATATTGAAATTGGCACCAGATAATAATGAATACACCTTTTTAAAAGTATACATAGGATATTTGTGAAAACTGACCATATATTAGGTTGTATAAGCAAACTTAATAAGCTTCATAAATCAAGATTAATACTAACAGCAATCTCCTATCACAATACAAAAAAAACTAGACATTAATAACAAGGTAAAAAATCAGAAAGCCTTTTCTACACTAAAACAAATAAATTCTTAGATCAAAGTGGAAATACATACTGAAATTTGAAAAATAATTTGAAGAGCAATAATGATAATAAAATCAGTATATCCTAGAATTTACAAGATAATATTTAAAAGACATTATAGGAAAAATCACAGCATTAATCTCTTACCTCAATAAAAATATATGAGGGGCGCCTGGGTGGCGCAGTCGGTTAAGCGTCCGACTTCAGCCAGGTCACGATCTCGGGGTCCGTGAGTTCGAGCCCCGCGTCGGGCTCTGTGCTGACTGCTCAGAGCCTGGAGCCTGTTTCCGATTCTGTGTCTCCCTCTCTCTCTGCCCCTCCCCCGTTCATGCTCTGTCTCTCTCTGTCCCAAAAATAAATAAACGTTGAAAAAAAAAATTTAAAAAAAAAATAAAAATATATGAATGAAAATGAATATATTAAATATTCAAGTAAAAAATATTGAGCTATGCTAAAAAAATAGAAGAAATAAGATAATAAAAGAAGAAAAAAGCAGAAAATAATGAAAAAGCAAAAAGTATCAAAAAGCCTTAGGACTAATAAAAAACGTAAAAGTTGGTGATTTATGAAAAATCATTAGAATAAGCAAATCATTATTTAACCTAATTAATTAAAAAATAATAAAAACATAAATATAAGAGAATATGACAGAGGAAAAATGACCATAGAAACAGAAGTTCCATACTGGGTGAATGCAGCCAAGAAAATAGGCTTCCTTCTTCTCCCATTTCCTGGCCTAGAGCTATAGTTTCTCCCCAAGAAAGGCAGACTACTAGAATTTCTCATCTATATCCTACCAGCTCTTGATTGCAGAAACTCTATTCTAGGCAAAATCAGCTGAGATGTCTAGGGCTTACTTTTTTCACTCAACTACCAATCATAGAACAGAAGTTCTACTCCAGGCAGAAGAGGTGGATAATATTGGACCCCAGTTATCCACTCTCAACTTATTCATAGGAGAGAAATTTCATTAATGGAAGATGAGTTGAGAACAGGGGCTACTGCCCCCACTTAGTGACCTACTTATAAATCAGAGTTGTCACTCTGCCCCTATCCCCTACTCAAAAGCAGTAATACATAGGTTCTCCCTAGTGGGAATGGCAAATCATAACAGAGTGCTCCATAGTTCACATCTCTCTCCGAGGAGACTGACTTTATTTTCACAGAAATGGAGAAGTTCAAGACTAAGGGCACTATAAAAAACAATGGGGGCATTGATGGTAAGCAATTATGAAGGGGTAGTCAGTTCCATGACAGCAACAAGTGAAATCACAGGGCAGCTAGAAATTGAATGGAAAGAACCAGAAAAAGAGAAAAATAAATGAGCCCTTCTGGTCTCAGAACAGCATCAAAGACTGGCCTTAAAGACTACCCCTTCAAAGAGCTCAAATTTAATTTGATCAGACTGTGAAGTAATTTATTCCCCAGGGATAAATTATTGTCAAAAACAATAGAACAATCAGCTAGCAATTAGTGAGGACTAACAGTGGAGAGAATTTGTTACTTAACAGACCTCCCTTACAAAAAATACTAAAGTAAATTCTTCAGGCTGAAAGCAAGTAACACTAGAAAATAGAATGGAAAAACAAAAACAAAAACAAACAAAAACAGACACACACACACACACACACACACACACACAAAACACACAATAGCCAACATGACAGGGCTGGAATGGCTTTAAACAACAACAAAGTAACAACAGAATAAAAAGACAGACATTATATAGTGATAAAAGGGTCAATCCACAAGAGAGATATAGTAAATATAAACATATGTGCACCTAACGAGACAAATCCATGTAGCAAAAATTGACAGAATTGAAGAGAGCAACAGTTAAGTCAAAAATAATAGTGGAGCAACAGGAACTCTCATCCATTGCTGGTAGAAATGCAAAATGGTTAAGTCACTTTGGAAGACACTCTGGCATTTTCTTACAAAACAAAACATAATGTTACCATACAATCCAGCAATTGCACTCCTTGGTGTTTATCCAAAGAAGCTGAAATCAATGTATTCTTCCTTAACGTGTAACATGTTTTTTTATGCCTTAGTCAAAATGCAGCCTTTTTAAAACGAGAAACAGAGGAAAATAGTTGGTGAAATCTGAGAAAGACAAAAATTAACACACACACACACACACACACACACACACACACACACACGCACACACATTTAATATTGTATTGGAATTAACATTTAATACTAACAGCTGTGCAATATATGGGAAAACTTGAAAAATATGGCAATCAGGGAGGTAACAGAAGATATTATCAGTACTACCATGAAGCCTCTGTAGTTAAAACTCTATGATACTAGTACAAAAATTAAAAGAGAATAATAGAACATAATGGAAAGTCCAAAATCATCCTTAAGAGCAAATGGAAATCTACACATATATTATAAATACAGGATCTCAATTGCTGGAGAAAAGATAGGCAAAATATATGGTGTTATGTCAATAAGGTACCCATCTATAAAATTTATAAAATGATATTCATGTCTCTTGTACCATGCAACAAACAATTGGCTCATAGATAAAATATTTTTAAAATATTTTATCTCTGTGACCTGAGATAGGAAAAGCTCTTTAACCCAAATTCAGAAATAATATAAAAAGGAATGACTTCAACAACATTAATACAGACAAATACATGAACGAAATTAAAAGCAAAATGAAAATACTGAAGAAAATATGTACCACTTGTATCACTGACAAGGATTTAATATCATCAATATATAAAAGATTGAGAATAAGAACAGAAACCTAGTAGAATATGGGAAAAAGACATAAATGGGCACTCAAAGATGGCTCTTTAACCATGTAAAAGATAATCTAGCTTGAAATAAGAAAAATACAAAATACAGAGGTATGCATATTCTTTGCCAGTGCAGCTGTTACAAAATAGACTCTCTCATATATTGCTGTTGAGAGTGCAAAATAGTGCAACCCGAATGTCAGTACTTTACCAGTATCTCTACAAATCGTATATGCATTTTCTCTTACACAGCAGTTCCACTTCTAGTGATCTATCTAGAAGTTACATCTCCACAAATATGAGAGAACATACACACAATGATGTTACTTCTAATAGCATTTGTAAATGTAATAACACTATTTGTGAAATATGTGTAATAAGTCCAAATATGTATATTAATAAGTAACACATTTTTATAAATTGTGGCATACTCAATTATGCAAACTTACAATATAATGAGAATGTCTATATCTAGAAATGTAAGGGGCACCTGGGTGGCTCAGTTGAATAAGCGTCTGATATTAGCTCAGGTCATGTTCTCGTGGTTCATGTTTCAAGCCCCACATCAGGCTCTGTGCTGACAGCTCAGAGCCCAGAGCCTGCTTCAGATGGTGTCTCCCTCTCTCTCTGCCCTTCCCATCTCATGCTCTGTCTCTCAAAAAATAAACATTTAAAAAATTTTAAAAAAAGAAATGTAATACAATTTCTAGGATATAGTTCTAAGTGAAGAAAATAACTTTCAAAGCACTTCATATGTAGTATGTTAATGTTTGTGGGAGAAAGATAGAACAATATACATGCACACACATGCATGTTTATATGTTACTTAGCAAAGGAAATACACTGGAAATATAAATTAGAAATTAATTATAAAATGGTTCCCTTGAGGACAGGGACTAGAGTAGAAGGAATGGGAGTGAGGGCAAAGTTCAGTATACCTTTTAATATAATCTGATATTTGAACCACATATTTATTTTTCATATTTATAGTTAAAATATAAAATACACTAATTTTAAAATATATAAATATCACACTATTTATTCATTATCTTTTGATACATATGTCATCTGTCCCTTTACTCTACAAATATATTTTGGGTGCTTTCTTTGGGTCAATAACTTCTAACAGAAAAGTAGACAGAATACTCTGGAATATACTTGTAGGATGGTCTTAGAGAAAGAAGAAATTCTCAAGCACTTAGCTTCTTGTGGTTATTCTGTGATGGAAATAATGAAAATAACTATACTCTACCAAGTATTTTTCTATGATCCAAACATTCTCTTTATGGCTTTTTTTTTTTTATCACGTTCCCTCATTTACCTCTCTGGGTTATCCTTATTTTATATATAAATAAACTGAGGCATGTAGCTGTTAAAAAACTTAATGTTTACTGAATATGTGGTTTAACTTAATCCTGGTGTATCAAAAAATTAGCTGCAATAAATGTAATTAGGTAGAGCTAGCACTCTCCTTTTATTCTTTTAGATTCAAAAGCTATATATTTTTATTCACACTATTATTTATAGTATGTCTAAAAGTAAAAATACAGCTATCTGAGGAAAGAGGTAAAAAAAGTATTGATTAAAAAAAAAGCCCTATATGGGGAGAGAAAGAGTACCGACTGCTTTGAATAAATCTTTATCTATAGGCCCTCATATTGAATATCTATTAACAGGCAAATATTAAAGAGATGTTAAAAATAAGTTATTAGTGAGGAAAAAAACTTTTTTTACTTCATTAACTGTAAATTTATTGTCATAAACAACAATATGCTTTATTCTCCCCTTTACTGTTTGCAATAAAAATACAGTGTTTAAAACTTTTTTTTGGTCCAAACAAATTCATCTCAAATTTGTACTTGGAAATTCCATTACTAACCTGGCCCCCACCCCCCCAACCCCAAGCCGTTTTTGCTTACTAAAGGATCTTGGAGATTGAGAGAAATAGATGGAAGGTTGAAAACAAAGGGGGCAGTTTTGACTTCATAAAGGTGAAGAACGGGTTTCTCAACATTGTAAATGATTAAGGTTAATGTAGATCCTAGACAAAATCCTATGAAAGATTATTTAAAGGAATGTATTGTGAACACCAGAGAAGGATTTCTGAGTCAGTGTGGGCTAAATTCTTACCAGTTTTAAGCCAGTTTTTCAGCTTGTTGTGATTACTAGATCAGAGACATGAGTTTGATATAGATTACCATATAAATGACAAGATTTCAACAGTGTCTCATATGACAGATTTTGTTTAAGAAATATAAATTTGATAAAAGAACAACTGAGTGGGTATATTACTGGTTAATGGATTACCCTAAAAGACTGCTTGATCTCATCAATTTTGCTTTAATATTATATGGCTAATTTGTGGACTGCATACAAATTTGTAAATGCTATACTTTTCTCCTACTGATATTTTTGCCTCACATTCAGTTTTTCCAGTATAAATTTTGATGTTACAGTTTTCTTGCAGGTAGGATGGCTAGGAATATCTTGTTCCATCATTAATTCAACCCTTTTTTGGTATGGTATTATTTGAAAACAGCATAGAAGTAATGTTTTTCTTTTTTTTAAATATAGTCTAGGGCACCTGGGTGGCTCAATCGTAAAGCGTCTGACTCTGCTCGGGTAATGATCTCACGGCTTGTGAGTTCCAGCCCCACAATGGACTCTGTGGTGACAACCTGCTTCTGATTCTGTGTCTCCTTCTCCCTCTGCCCTTCCCTTGCTCTCTCTCTCTCTCTCTCTCTCTCTCAAAAAATAAACATTAAAAAATTAAAATATACTCAATCTGCCATTTCATAAATGAATTTATTTACATTTTTATAAAAATTGGTATTTATAGAGGTTATTTCTTCAGTATTAGTTTTGTTTTTTTTTTCCTATTTAGGAATCCTACCCTGTCTACAGTTATTTTTATTTCTCTTTTGGACTAAGATGTTGAGTTAGTTTGTTTCCCACTCTTTCCCTCTACTCTACTTTTTACACTTGTGCTAGGTTGAAAGCAATAGATTATATATATTTTTTGCACTTCTTTAACTTGTTAAATGAAGTAATTAATTATTAAATGTCACAATACATATCCATACATATATTCTAAACTCATTTGAGTAACTATGTTGGGGTGGGGGAAGAAAGTACATATAAATAATCTAATATAAAATATACAATAAATATAAGTAAATATAAAATAAATAAGAATGTAAAAGAAATAAAATACAAAATAAATAAGAAAGGCCATTGTGCAGACAGATGGGTATGGACAGCCATTACCAACCTACTCAGTGTAATTAATTATTTTCTATAATCTTGAGGTACTCAAAATAAAGTTAGTAAAAATTAATCTCCTAAATTTGACATATTTTAGAAAATTAAATAACTTTCAAATGACTCATATTTGATTTTTTATTATAAAGATTATAATTTTCTCATGTTTTATCAATTTTTAATTTTTATATTATATGTCTTTGCATTTTGCAAAAATATATGCAAAATGTTGGCAAACTCTCAAAAGTCTTTGAGTCTGAAAGTGTCTTTATTTTCCTCTCACTCTTGATTGAGAATTCACCTCAGTAAAAGCTTCATCTCATCAGTTAATTTCTCTCAACACTGTGAAGGTGACAGTATTTCATTCTCTTTGACTTCCATTGTTTTCCAGAAGTGTGTGCCAATCTAAATATTGCTCATTTATAGATAATCTCTTCTGTGGCTGTTGGCTTTTAACATTTCTTCAATCTTTTCCATTCTTTAGTTTCACTGCAAGGTATCCAGTTCAAGAATTGAGTTTATGTATCTGTTTCTTTTTTTTCCAGAGCTTCTGATCAGAGTCATATTTTCTTCCTTTAGTTCTGAAAAATTAAGTGCTATTATCTCCTCAAATATTGCTTTTATATTATTCTGGCTTCTCCTGACAAAAAAATTTGGAATCATACTGACTGGATTCAAATTCTGACCAATCATTAACTGTGTGGCTACAGATCATTTATGTAACATTTCTGTGCACTGGTGCATTGGTGTGCTAATACACACACACACACATATGCACACACAATCGGTGAAACCATGTTTCTTTATTACTTGTTTGTATTATCTATCTGTGCATCTTTTCCTAATGACCTCTTCAGTCTTGTTCTGCTTAGAGTTTATCCTGTTTTTTTAAAATAATATCCATTATATCCTTCTTCATTTTCAAGGTTCTAATAATTTTTTGTTGTTGTTGGTTGTTTCCTACTTGTTTTTGTTTCATTTCTTCTTTTTCAAACAAGTATTTGTTCATGCATCTTGTACTTTTGTTTTTAAGCTCTCAGTTTTTTTTTGGATTCGAGAGTGAATTTTAGTATCTGTATCTGTATTCACTCAGTCCTCCCAAGTAGCTTTAGGATGGCCTTTACCAGGGCCTTGCAACTCCCAAACCTGAACTAAATCTCTCACGGTGCTTCTGAATCTTGTTCAGTAATGACTGTGACTGTGCACAAACAGAATCGTTGAGCCATTGGGATGTCTGGTTCACTTTCTGGCCAAGAAGTAGGATTTTTTTCCCTTGTCCTTGCACAACTTCCTATACGATATAACAAAATAGGTTAGCCAATAGATTTTTTGGTTTGAATATTTTGATTTAGAAGAAAAAAAATGTCCTTTATTTTTTTCCTAGAATCCCTATCCTACCTCAATGCTTCAAGAAGTGAGTCTACTTTGGGTTCCCTCATTGGAAATGGACATTTCCAATGGGAAATGGAACAATTCCATAGGAACTTACCTCCTGGTCAACACTATCTGATTCTAGACATAAACCTAATATCCCCACAACATCATATCTAATCTTTAATCTCTCCTTTGTATTTTGGTCTTTTTTAATGTTTATTGATTTTACAGAAAGAGAGGGAGAGAGGGAGAGTGAACAAGTGAAGGAGGGGCAGAGAGAGGGAGAGAGAGAATCCCAAGCAGGCTCTGCACTGTCAGTGCAGATCCTGATGCAGGGCCCTATCTCAGAAAGTGTGATAACATGACCTCAGTTGAAATCAAGAGGCAGATGCTCAAACAACTGAGGCACCAAGGTGCCCCTATTTTGTACAGTTTGGTCCAAAACAATATTTTTCTTGTTTTTGAGCTCAGTTAAAAAAATATCTTTCCATGTATTATTTGTCATTAGTATGCATTTGGAGTAGGCATAGAGTGGGAAGACACCTAAATAGAAATTCATGGTATCATCTTGACCAGATTCTTCTATTGCTTGTTTTGCGGTGCTTATCAATTCTATGTAATTCTCCCATTTTTTGACATTTATATTCCACCTCTGCAATCTGTCTAGTACTAAAATATACTGAATATGAACAGCATGATACCTGAAGAACAACTGAAAACACTGAGTGTGTTTAGTCAAGAAAACAATAGGCTTGGAATGAAAGGTGGTGAATAACAGTTTTCAAATATTCAAAAGGATGCCAAGTGTATTTGTTGAAGTGAGAAGGTCATTGTGTCTAAAGAGGGAGAAACCTTGAGCTATGCAAAGATGAAACGACAGTTTGGAGATACAGTGGCACTCCAAACCTTAAAGTGTTTACTCATAGACTGGGTGGCCATTCAGTAGCTTGTAGAATGGACTTAAATATGGCAGATAGAAGTCGGTAAGAGTAGATAAGCTGCACGTGTTTCCTACAATGGAGATACTGACTCTAGTGGAAGGAGGAACACAGAAAATTCTGAGATCATTTTTTTACACTAAGTAGCCATAAGCTTGGGGCCTCCACCTGTTTCTAAGAAAATGGATGAGATCTTGGGTATTTTGTCAATTAAAGCAATTTGCTATTTATTTCAACTAGTTACTTATGTAATGACAGCATTACCTCTTCCTTAGATGCAGCTTTGGTTTATATAACATGGTACTTTGGTTTGAGGCTTAGTGCACATATTTACTTAAATACTTATATAGTACTTACAGTGAGCTGGAAATGTTTGTGTGCATTACAAATATAAACTCATTTAATTTTCAAAAACCCATATGAGGTAGGTAATAATACTATTCCTAGTTTAAAGACATAGAAAACTGAGGCACAGAGACATTAAATAATATCCCTGAGGTGATAGAGACAGTAAAAAAAATTCAAATGCAGGAAGTCAGGGACCTGAGTCTTAGAGCTTAAGCATTACACTGCTCAACAAAAGATCAATAAATCACAATGACCATTAAGTTCTTTAGCAAGTATGTATTTTATGTTGAAGGATGCTGAAAATGTTATTTATATGTTAAATTTGGAATTAATTCATTTTATATAATAATATGCAGCAGTTTCATTGGCCCAGAATACATTATCTATTATAAAACACATATACGAATGTATAAACAAAAAAGAAAAATGGAAATGTTATAAGGAAATATCAAGCTAAAATTCAAGTATTCATTGGCACCTTTAAATTCATTGACTATCTCCTTTTCCAAATGGATTTTGGGTGATAAGAGTGGAAATTAATTGTTTAATGCAAGCTTGCCTTTCAAAGAAGGAATGTTAAGGTAATCACGTGAACATGTAAGTTTCACTAAAGAATTCCAGGATATAAATCACTTTATTAAGAAACCTAAAGTAGCATTAACATTCCATCCATGACTTCTCTAGCAACAGCCATATTTGTGGAATAATTTGTATGTAAATTTTTAAAAATAAATTGATATTGAGGTTATCTAAGGATGGCTGCTTTATATGTATGATTTATGAACAATTGTGACCATGGTGTTTATCATGCAGACACAAGAAGTACATTGAACAACGAATGCAAATCATAAAAACTGAAGAAAAGTACCCAAAGACAATTATATTGACACATGTTCCCAGGAAATTGTGTCTCCATTTCTGTTCTCTCAAATTGTTGCTATATATATATATATATATATATATATATATATGTATATATATATATATATATATATATATATATATATAAATGCCATGGAGAAATTTCACCATATCTAATAAAATATGTTACAGATGCCCTTTGTTTGCATGAAAGGATTCCACTGGTATTCAATATCAGAAGCCTTTAAACATATGAAAACTTGGATAGTTTTTGAGATAGGTGACACATAGATAGGTATATAGATAGATTTTGATGCTAAAGGGAATAATTTAAAAAAAAAATTAATGTTTATTTTTGAGCGAGAAAGAGAGACAGAGTGTGAGCGGGAGACAGGAATAAAGGGAGACTCAGAATCCAAAGCAGGATCTAGGCTCTGAGCTGTCAGCACAGAGCCTGATGCGGGGCTTGAACCCACGAGCCATGAGATCATGACCTGAGCCGAAGTTGGAAGCTCAACCAACTGAGCCACCCAGGCACCCCTAAAGGGAATACTTTTTTAACTCTAATTTTCACTTATTAAATATCAAAAATAAAAGGCACAGTTACTTAAAAATTGTGGGCTTAGCTTTCTTGCAAGTGCCCAAAGAGACAAAAAGTTCTGATCCTTTTTTCTCTGGCATTAGGGAGGGGTAGGTATAGATCAAGAAAGAGTAGAACTAATTAAGAGGATATTCTCCCTATTTAATATTTTTTCAAGTTGATGTGAAAAGGTCTCTGTTGCTGTTTTGGTTAAGAGCTGCCTTCCAACTAAGCCAGTTGATTTGTTGTCAATAACCACTTGTTCTGATAAAATGATAAGTGGTCTATGGAATTTCCTATAACCATTGTCATAGGTAAATTTATAATCTATGTGTACATACCACCACAGACTAATCCTGACATAAATTTAACCATTATTTGCTCTGGGAATGGTTTATACCCATTCATGTGACTACCTCAGCAAGCAGAATAAAGCATGGCATAAATGCAGATGAATTATCTATGTGGTGATGGTAATAATTTCTAAGGAGATAGCGGCCTGCTCCTCTAGGTTAACAATGTATAGTTAACAATAATAGTTTCCCTTACTAATGCACTTAAATACTTCTATAGGTATCCCCAAACCCCAAGAAGTAACCACCATCATCATGCTTTATTTTATGTTATATACTTGGAACATAGCATTTACACAGTAAACAAGCAATGCACAGGATAACAATGATGTAAACATATTCTTCCTCAAGTTCATGAACTCCTTAATTCTTTATCAAAAGAACTCTTGAGATTCCATGGACTTCAGGTTAAGAATCCTTACAGAATCCTCTGTTGACTAAACTCTAATCAGCATTGTGTTCAGATTTCATAGTGATGGGTCATTGGGTGGAAACATCAGTGTTTTTGAGGTTGCAAACTTTCCCATAAGAACATTCACTGTGCAGTCCCATGAGTACATTGACACAAAAGAAAAAATATTTTAAATATTTAATCCAATTGTCTCTATTAAGCATAATTGCATTTTGATGTGAAAATGGGCCCCACTTTGATTCAGAAAATGTTAAGCCATGAGATGCCATATGTGAATGCAGAAACAGTGTTGTTTTGGAGCTCACCAAGAAATTACCCAAATGTTCCACTGGTGTACCCTGATCTTGATCTTCAGGGCATGTTGAAATGCTTAATTCACAAAACAAGTATCATCAGTGAGACTTTTTTGTTAATTATCCATATATATATATATATATATATATATATATATATATATATACATATATATATATCATATGTATATTTATCCGTATCTATTATATATAATGCTTTGAATATCTTTATAACCAAGGCATGCTCTAACGATCTTTCACTCATTACTGGCATTTGTTCTGTTTTTCTACCACCTCTATTATGCTCTTACAATACTGAATATTTAAAGATGTCCATTGAGGGGCACCTGGGTGGCTCAGTCAGTTAAGTGTCGGACTTCAGCTCAGATCATGATCTCATGGTTTGTGGGTTCAAGCCCCACGTTGGGCTCTGTGCTGACAGCTCAGAGCCTGGAGCCTACTGTGTCTCCCTATCTCTCTGCCTCTCCCCCACTCACTCTCTGTCCCTCTCTCTCTCAAAAATAAATAAAAACATTAAAAAAAATAAAATAAAAAATAAAGGTGTCCATTGATATGAAATTACTGATTTATGCAATTTCTTCAGGGTAAATTTGCTGTGTACCTCAAAGCTGAGAGACAGTTTGAGGTTCAAGTCCCAATTAGAACTTAGTACAAATCTCTTCTACAGATGAAAGTGTAGTAAAATAATTATTGCCTGGGAATTTCAAAAACCTTTTATGGTTCCTGCTATTGCATTCTTGCCAAAATGAACTATCTTCTCATTTATTCTAAATTAGAATTGTGTAGTTAACAAAGATCAAGAAGATTAAAAACGTGGTACAAAGCCAGCATAGCATAGTATTTAATATTTCCTTTTGTAAACACTGTTCTCCCATGCTTAGTTAAGTATTATTTAAGATGCTATTGAATCTTTATAGAATGTTCGAATCATTAAAAATTTAAGCTGGACATTAAAACATGTATGAAGTTCTGTCAAGTATTATTAATGATTAAACAATGAGGAAATATGTTATTACAGTGTGTTCAATCTTTAATGTCCATTAAATCCACTTGGTAAGTGTAAGTGGGAACAATACTAACTACAATTCTTGCTCTCAAGTAGTCCTTTACATATCATAAAGAAATGAGGGTCTTACAACACCAATCAATAAGTGATGAAAGGAAACCGCACACAGTGGCTGTAATTTGAATGGGCCTTTCACAGAAATCTTATTATCCTCCTACTAGGGATAGTGCTGAACAGACATCCTGCTTCCCGCTTTGTAACCAAATGCCTGTGCATGTAGCAAGCACTGTGATTATATTACTATCTCAGGCCTTAGATCATCTTCAGCATCACAGAGTTCTGAAAATCCCATTAAGAAGTCATTTCAAGGAAACACGAATGTTCTTTGAAATAATCTTCAATGCTTTCCTAATTTTTTATATAAATGTCTCCCTTAAACCTCTTCTCATAATGGGGAATAAATCTACTTGTATGTATGCACAGAGGGATATATATATATATATATATATATATGTTATATACAGATATATATAGATATATAAACAGATATATATATATGTGTGTGTGTATATATATATATATATATAGTTGATTTACTATTTTAATTGCTTTCCTAACTAAATATAATACATTCAATGTAAATATTTACCAAACTTTATGTGGGCTATGCTTAACATGTATAATATTGGCATTTATAACTAAATTGATCCTTAAAAAATCTTCCTGAATAAAATATTATTTTTTATAAAAAGGAAAGAACATTGTTGCAAAATTGGTTTTCTTCTGATTTTGTGGTCTAATGAAAAGTACACCAATTTCTTTTTACTTTTAATTGATTCTCCTGGATTTGAGGGAATTGGTTTCTACATACATCTCCAAGGGAGACCTTCCACCTAACATTTTTTTATTTCTTTTTTTTTCTTTTTTACTTATTTATTTTTTCAATACATGAAATTTATTGTCAAATTGGTTTCCATACAACACCCAGTGCTCATCCCAAAAGGTGCCCTCCTCAATACCCATCACCCACCCTCCCCTCCCTCCCACCACCCATCAACCCTCAGTTTGTTCTCAGTTTTTAAGAGTCTCTTATGCTTTGGCTCTCCCACCTAACATTTTTTTAATGTTTATTTCTGAAAGAGAGAGAGAGAGAGAGAGAGAGCAGGGGAGGGGCAGAGAGAGAGGGAGAAATAGAATTGGAAGCATGCTCCAGGCTCCAACCTGTCAGCACAGAGGCTGATGCAGGGCTCAAACCTACAAACTGAGATCATGGCCTGAGCCAAGTCAGAAGCTCAACCGACTGAGCCCCCTGGGGGCTCCCCACCTGACTTTTTTGAGTGAGTAGGCATCATTCAATGTTCGCTGGTCAGAAGTTCTAAATTAGGCCCAGAATTTACAGTAAATCCCTAATTTTCTACTTTAGGGCACTGGATCAGCAGAAAGCTCAAGATAACCATACTAATTAAAGGGTAAAGTAGGCAAGAAATAGTAAAAACTTTGTATCTTCTGATAAATTTGTCTCAAGTATCATTTCACTCTTAAGCGCTTATTGGTGCTTTAATTGTAAAGACCTGTGATTTACTCCTACAGTTTGTCTCCTTTCATCTTCTCAGATAAATTTAGAACTCTTGTGTGTCAAAAATTGTTGGCATTTAGCCTTTCGTTGAATTTCCTTCTGATATCCTGACAGCCTTAAAAAATGTGATGATTCCACTCAAGTTACAAAAAGTAAACATCATTTGCTGTGAATGCTGGGTCCAGGTCCTAACAATAACTTTTCTTCTGAGAACATATCCACCCAGCCTTGTACAATTCCTACATTCCAAGAAAATAAAACAAAACACAACAATGGTTATCCTACAGGGTCCTGCTTCCTGGCCATGGCTGATCAGGGCTAGATAACTGCCATAAACCAGCCTAGTCAGATGCTCTTCCCTAGAAATTTAGATGTAATAAAGATTCTAATTCAGTCTGAGTTGTTTGCTTGGACTTAAGTCATGCAAATCTGCCAGGAGGTGAGAAGGAGCTACGACATGCATGGAAAAGTGGAGAAAGCCAGTCTATAAAGAGAATGAATAGGTGTGCACTTTAAGCAAAGAAGCAAGAGTGAGAACATGAGGAAGAAAAATGAAAAGGGGAGGGGAAGAGAGAGGAAGAGAGAGGAAGAGAGAGGTGGTGGACAGGTGCCATGGGCTTGTCTTCATGTACCTTCTAGTTCTAATTTTATTTACCTTATTTTATTTAAGAAAACAGCCAGTTTCTATTTTATTGGATTCTTTTTAAATGTCACATCAATGGGTTTCATAACTTTCTAGCAATTTATATTTTTTTTTTCAGAAAGAAAGGATAAGTTCTCACATTTTTGTTTTACCTTGAAGTACATGAGAGAAGTCATGTGTCCAAATCCTATAGCTCTTCCAGGTTTGGGAAACATACTCCAGATTTTTTTTTTCTTTTCTTAAATGATGTTTGTAGCATATGCTACATGACTTGGTTTCCTAGGTAACAGCATGTGTAGACTTAGTTGTAAATTTTCTCTTTCCTTGAGCTCATACTTGGGGGGAGTTCTAAAATATATATGAATTTCACAATCAGAAATTTCCCTCTCATCCTCCACAACCTCTTGTCACTTGGTTCCTCATAAGATCTATATTTATTAACTTTAAAGCAAGATTTGCTGTCCTCTGATTTTCCATAGGTCCTTAGGAGCTCATTTCTAGCTTTATGACACTCCCAGCTTATGCTACCTAATGAGTCATAGAAATGATTTAAAAATTTATATATAATGTAAAATTATAATATTAAACCATTCACTGAACATTCACTGAGTACCACTTTGTCCTTTATATGCATTATTCATTTTATCTATACTACAGTTCTAGACACTAAATATGATTATCATTTTTTTTGTAGTTGAGGAAGCTGAAGTTTCATAAGACATAAATGACTTAAAGTCAAAAGCTAATAAATTAGTAAGGTCAAGACTTGGATCTGTGTCTGTAACCGCTAGAATCATGTCTTGAGTCAATATGCCATGCTAGATAATCCAAAGCCATGTGTTTAGCTTATATCTTTGTATCAGGGCATATGGGGAGGCAAAAATAGAACAGAATCAGGCTCCCTCGGGGGCCTAGAAAATACATGGTAGAGATACACATTGGTATATAGGGAGAAATTTGGCTTGCAGCATTTATCATCATGTGTTTATCTCTTAAGGGCAGGAAAAGCATTACATATCTCCTGTCTCAACCATTACATAATGTCTTACTTGTGGCAGGCTCTTAATAACAAATTGATTAATAATTGGAACCACGAATGCAGCTTGTACTGCCATTGCCGGGGCAACTGTTCTGAATTGCATCCTCTCCTTTCACCTCTATAACATACTTCAATGTAAAGTCATCCATAAATAATAGTTCTCTCTCTGTCACATACACTTAAAATTTTTCTGTGCATAGCCATAAAAAATCTAAAAGCTTGGATTTGGAACATCTTTTTGCCATTTGAGCTCACAATGATCTCTCCCACTTCTAACACCCTGAAACACTATAATAACGCCATTAATTCACCTCTGAGAACTCAGAGTTTGAATGAATCCTGTCCTTTGTTATCATTTTTTTTCAGATAAAGAAACTGAGGGTTCTTAAAGAGATAAAGGGGAAAACCTAATGATCAACCAACCCCACATTCAACTGAAAACTGCAGAACAACAGGTAGATTGGGGGTTTCTCAGTCTCAAGTCCAAAGACATGCCTGCTACATCTCACATAAGCACTTTGGTCTTTACTGCCTTGGTCAGCTCCATTAGTTACTATTTTGGTTACAAGCAAAATAAATTTACTTTGGATATTTTACAGAGAACTGAACATATTTGAGAAGCACCCCAAACTGCACAGAACTGGTGAAGTGCTTGAAGAACCTGGTCCAAAAAATTAGCAGGGGTTGAGAGAGACTGGGCACCCAGAACAACTACGGAAGTGGTGTCATCCTGCATAACCACAGTAGAGAGTTGTGGAAATAGCTCTTGCCATGTAGTCACTAGAGGCACTGCTGCCTCCAGATAGCATGCAGTCTTTACAGCCACTGTTAGTGTTCTTGGCTCCTGGTTATTTGCATAAACCTTCCCAGGGTCAAAGTTCCAGGGGGAATAGTCCATGATAAGATTAGGTCACAGGCCCACATTTTAGCTGCCAACGACACAGAAGACAACAAAAATGACCCCTTTAGTTTTCATAACTAAAGATAAAACCTCATATTTCTTTCTTAAGATTTTCCTAAATAGATTCAGAGACTGGGCAGCTGCCAGTGAGAAGCACCCACTAAACATTCTATTTTGTATTGTCAAATACAAAGTGTACTGGACAAGTTAAACAGGCAAGAAGACTTTAAGACTATTGCAGTAGGGAAGAGAGCTTGAACTCAAAAAGTATAATTTTTAAGTGCTGGGATGAGCTAGTGGTAAAGTGTTGGAGGAAGTTAGAGAGGAAGTCAGTAATTGAGATGAGGCCATCTGGGTTTGCTAATTGGTGCTTACCAAAGTTAAGGTCCTACACTCCCACAAAGACTGGGAGGACAGGGGACCTCTTTTTCTTAAAGTTTATATTTCAAAGGGTTGACTCCTAGGTTCTTGGGAAAGACATTCTTGGTTTCTAAAACTGTCAAGAGGATTGGAGAAAATTTGTATCTCACAGGGACTGAGAAATAATTTAGGAAGTTTTCTAAAGTATATGTTCTAAGGAAAAGGGCATATAGTTAGGAACACAAATGTGTATAGTCAGAAACACTACTATTTAAAGTTTAACCAAGGGGCACCTGGGTGTTTCAGTTGGTTGAGGTCTGACTCTTGATTTTGGATCCCAGGATTGTGGGATAGACCCCCGTGTCAGGCTCCACTCTGATTATGGAAATTGCTTAAGATTCTCTCCCTTTCTCCCTTTGCCACCCTCCCCTGCTTGTGTGCTCTGTATCTCTTAAATAAATTTAAAAAAATTAAAAAAAATAAAAGTTTAATCAAGCTGAGGGAGAGAGTAAGGCGTTCTTGGTCTTAGTATGTTCATGTTCCAGTTCTTCAATTAGACAGAAGTTTTATAAGACTTAAGTTTACACTATTATCTATTTCTAGCCCAAATAGCCTATCACCATACTCTTTAGTACAAGATGATTAAGTATTTGAATGAACATAATAGAATATCATGGAACTTCTTTTAGCTTCCTCCTTTCCCCCATCAAAACTTTTTGGATAATATCTTACTTGAAGATTTCTCAAATAACCTGAGGATAAAAATAGAGAAGTGTCTCAAAGTATGAATATATAATAAGATTAAATGTATTTCGAATTGAAGGACAAATAGTTCCTAAGCTAAGTTTATTTGTGGCTGTCGAGAGATATTGATAAAGAAAGTTTGAATTCTTGTCAGCAAGCCTCTTTAAAGAAATGCAGTAGCAAAAAACCTAATCACAGTTTCATTGGTTGTTGACCCCCTTTGTTATTTTACTGATTACTTTATTTCAATATATTCAAGTTTAAATTTTGTTTCACAACTGGTACATTAACTGAACAACAAAAAAGGTGTATGTCCTCTAACATTGTAAAATAAGGAAATGATAAACTTGTAAATAGGGCTGCAGTACTGGGTCACAGTAAAATATGCAAAGGATTAACTTAGCCCTCAACAAAACTACCCTTTATTTCTGCAAAAACTACTAAAGGCTGACCTTATCTTAAATCACTATACTAAACCACTATAAGGATTCAAAAACAACCAAGTACTAAAACTGCAGCTACCTCCAACATACATATTTGGAAAACTGGAGTGTCCATTTCTGGAAATCCTTGCTGCTACACACATTTTCTACCCTTAGCACCCTGTTACCTTTCAGAACAGCAATAACAACAAATCCAGAAGGCTATTGAAATGAAGAATGCCAGGATACAAGCAATTGAGTTGCATTAATGTATTTCAGATCCAAAAGGAAAGAACACTCTCAGAGTGATTTCTATGATGACTGAATATACTCCAGGAAGCTAGAGACAGGGTTGAAATAAACTTGATTGTGTGTGTATGTGTGTGTATTTCAGTGTGTGTAAAGTCTTAGACAAAGAAATATAAATCTTGGTACTGTTTATTAAGCTAACTAAGACAATGTCTGTGCCTTAATCCATTCTCATTTGTGGATACAAAAGCCACTATCAAAAATGGCCTTCTTGTGACAACTCTGAAGGACAATATACCTTAAAGTTGGCCAAGGCAAAGCATCTCTATCCTACAAAGGTATGCTGCAGGCCCCCTGGAGAATCTTTTCTGGCCACAATTTTGTGATTGAGTGTTGTAGAAGGAAGCTCTGAAATAATGAGTGAATACTGTGAGATTTTTTCAGGTTTTTTTTAAAAGTTTTATTATTATTATTATTATTATTATTATTATTATTATTATTTGTCAGCATTGAAGATTGCATGGAGGGCAGTATTTGAGCCATAGATTTCTTTTGTCTTTAGAATTTACCCCACACCTGCCTCAAGCATAACTGGAATATATTAATGACAATGATGATTCTTTTTATTGGTAACATGATTTAATATTTACTGTGCACTTTGTTCTATTTGAACCTCAATGGAATGCTGTGAAGTCTACAGAGTAGGTTTTATCTCCATTTTACAAGATGAAAATGCCAATGTCATTGACAAGCAAATGGAAGATCTCAGCTTGGAATTCAGGTTTTCTGATTCCCAGTTCACTGAGTTAACAAAAAACTACTGAGAACACTGGTGTATAGAAAATGCTCAATAAAATGCTAGCCATCAGTGCTAATAGTATTAGTAGTATTTTTATAAATATTTTACAATACTCCTATCTGAATCAAATTGTCAACCAGAAATAACACATTCTACAAGACTTTGGCCCTGAGAAAGCATTTTCCTGTATTTCTTTCTCATAAGATCTCTTTTATGATGCTACTTTAGAGGAGCTTGCTCATCCTTCAAAAGACAGCAGGGCAATGTATTAGGCATACAAATTGTCTGCAAGTAGTCCTCAATGAACTAGGCTAATGTCTATGCTTAGCCTAATAAGAAAGTTACTGATTATTTTCTTCCTATCCAAACCTATGTTCCCATTTTCCCACTAGGATTCTCTTTTACCACAGGTACACAGAACATCTGGGAGTCAGGGGTACTATTGTTATTTAAGATGGCGATCTGCTTCAATTATCTGCCTTCATTTACAACCAATCCCACTGGAAATCTCCGTCACAACTTGGATGGCATGGATGCTAAGCAAAAGAGTAATCATTTGCTACAGTGGAACTCAGAGAAGAGAAAAAAGTAGATGAATCTGACTGTCAAGCAAGTAATTTCTACTCTGCAAAACTGAATGCTACGGTGTGACTGACAGCTAATTTTGAACTGAAAAGATTATAAATTAATCCCACCATGTGGAGAAGCAGTTAAAACCTCAACTGGATTAGGCCTATTTGATTCTTTAGGCGCTGCATTCATTCATGAATTTCATGGCCCAATGCCTATTGTCAAGGTGATTTTGGTGGTCCTTTATTCATTGAAATCATTCTGTCAAGGAATAATTAACACTCACAAAACACACAGTACTAGCCTAATTCTTTTGGGCATGAGTAAGTCATTTGCAGTGTCATTTACCCTATTTTATTATTTATATACCATTACATAATTTTTCTTATGAAATTACAAAATTATTTTTAATTGTTTTGCTCCTTTTCTTCTTAAGGAGTATCACTGGAAGAAATTAAAGAGGTGGCTTGAAGGAGAATATAGTATAGTGCCGATATGAAGTAGGTATTTAATACAAATGAGTAAGTCCAGAAATATTTGTATTGTTCTGATGGTGGTTAATGGATGATCATTTTTATTGTCACTGTTCACCATAGGTCCTAAATGATTTCTGTGACTTTGAAAAAAAGACAGCCGGATAGTTAGAAGTAGTCACTCAATTATTCTGGAGTACAGTTAAAGTTAGACTGGCATGTTTGTCCTCCTGATATAGCCGTTAACTGTTTAAGAAACAAAAAGGTGGATTCTAGAAAGGTTGATGCTCACAGTCAATCAATATTTAGTTACTCATTTAACACACATTTATTTAGAGACTTCTCTGTGCTACACACTATTTTATGAGCTGGGGATATAGCATAAAAAAGACCAAATTGTCTACTTTTATGACAAATAAAATTTATCAACTCAAAAATTTAATAGAAATAGGAATGTATTGGTGCAGGCAATTGGAAAAGTGAAGGGGAGAACCTAACCTGTCTTTAGACATTGCTGGATTCTAAGAGCCCCAATAGATGTCATTAGGATGTTATCCTTGTCTTTATCATTCAGTCTTGTTTTCCTCTGATTTTTCCACTTGTCAAGTTTTCTTCATTTGGTGGCTTTTGAATTTGAAGACACACATTGTAAGAGCTGAGTAAATTCCATGGGAGAGACTGTCTCCTTGTTAATTATCATAAGTTATGTCCCAGAATTTAATGAGATATATAACAATAAAGCAACATTGCAGAAAATGGAAACTTTCTGATTGCTCAGATCTGGAATTGCAGTAGGGATGGAAGTGGGTGGATATATGACAGAAGCCTCACCCTAAACACAAGGACTGAGAATAGGAGAGAAGCGATTTCAAAAAACAAAACAAAACAAAACAAACAAACAAACAAACAAAAAAACCAGAGTGGCATGGCCACAATCATAGGAAATGGACAACGATCAAGCTGGTCATTACATGTCCACTACTTAATTTATGTGACTAGTTATTCAATTTAAATCTTAAAATATGTTGTTTCTGATTAAAAGATAAAATAATCTTAAAACACATTAGCTAAAATAGTGAAATTAAGATGCTAGAAAAGAAGCTACTTGTGTGAACTTTGGACTGTGGTGGTATATTCTCAAGGAAATCATAGGGAGATCATCCCCTCCACTCCCTCCTTCATGTCAGGTTCTTAAATAGGCAACTTTCTTTGTATCTTTTGGGAAAGGAATGCGATTTATTTTCAGGAGTACTGATATGACTCTGGTTCACCTTTAAAGTACTAGCTTTCTTTGTGGTGGTCTCTTACTAGACTTTCTTTTTGGCTACACCCTGAATTTTGTCTCTTGCACTCTAGGTCCTTTGGGGTCATTAACCTGATTCAGCAGATGTTTTCATTAGTAAGTGTGGCTTTCATGCCCTATGTATCTATCTGAGTTTCCATGTTCATTTAGTTTTATCTCGAGTATACCTTACCTTCTAAGTTCAATGATGCATTTAAAATGATAGTTAAAATACATTTTCCCCAGAAATTTTAGTTGTTTTCACAGAAATAGAGTCTACCTGTATATCTACTTAATCATATTACTGGAAACTGATGTCTGAAAAGTGGTTTTCTAACTTTATTTTGTTGGCCATGGAAACCATTATATGTTTTTTGAGCAAATGACTTCTGTGTTTTAGAAGTTATCATTGGGCGCCTGGGTGGCGCAGTCGGTTAAGCATCCGACTTCAGCCAGGTCACGATCTCGCGGTCCGTGAGTTCGAGCCCCGCGTCAGGCTCTGGGCTGATGGCTCAGACCCTGGAGCCTGTTTCCGATTCTGTGTCTCCCTCTCTCTCTGCCCCTCCCCCGTTCATGCTCTGTCTCTCTCTGTCCCAAAAATAAATAAACGTTGAAAAAAAAAATTTTTTTAGAAGTTATCATTGGCTATTGCCAAAAGAACAAATTAGATAAACTGGGGATTGAAGGCAGAGAAATAATTTAGAAAACTAATTCATTTGTATAAGTAAGATCTACAGACAGTATAAAATAAAGCTGGGTTAGCTTAAATGTAAAAGAGGAACAAATACTAGAAAATCAAAGATTTCCAAGAATGCATCAGACTCAAGAATTAAACCTTATCTTTTGAATCCATATTGTTGGAGAATACTGGATGGTAGTCTGTATTAAGTTTAACTAAAGGACATACTGGAATTACACTATGAGTTGAATTGAATCACTATGAAAATGAACTGTTTCAAAGATCTTTTCTTACTATAGGATCATAGACTGTTCATTTCAGTTATAAAATCAGAATATAACTTAACCAGGCGTTGTGGCAGATACAAAGCCCTGAATTTCAGCAACTGGCAAAATTGTGGAAAGACTGTGGATGTCAGTGGAATTACTCACTGGTGCCACCTAGGTGTCAAAGTATGTAATTTATCAAGTAATAAATACATTGATTAGAGGCATTTTTTTAAAGAAAAAGTGATAATTTTTAAGACATTTAAAAATATTCCCCAAACTGAAGTGCACCAGATATGAGAAATGAAGTTCTACATTAAAACACTGTCCATCAAAAAAAAAGGCTCAGCTCCAAAATTACATTTCTTTGGAAAGTCTTCCTAATGGCTTCAGGACTTATTAATTTAGCCATTTTTTAATTCTCTTATGAATGTATTTCTGTATCATAGAGTTAACACTTTCTTCTGAAATAAATTGTTTGGTAACTGCCAACATTAAAAAAATTGATCTCTTTAGAGAGATAGTGTCAAGTCATGTAAAAATGTGGACTTTGGAGACATTCAGACAATTACATATTTGCTGGATCAGAAGCTAGTTCCATTACTTCTCAACTGGGAGATTTTCCACAAATATCTCATCTTCTCTTGACCTTAGCTGCCTAATAAGTCAAGTGAAACTATTCTCACTTTGGAGAATTGTTTTAAATTTTGAAATAAAAAAAACATTAAAAATAAATAAATTTTGAGATGAAATAAGTTGACAAAGTCAGCAGCTGAGATGTATTAACTTACCAAGGTACCTCCATAACTTCTATACAACATAACACTGGTTCTAACCGGAGCTTTCTGGCAAGAAAAAGAAATAGAAGACATCCAAATCAGAAAGGAAAAAGCAAAATTGTCTCTATTTGCAAATGACTTGATCTTATATGTAGAAAAGCCTAAAGATTCCTGAAAAACAAAACAAAACAATACTCTTATAAATAATAAACAAATTAAGTAATGTTGCAGGATATAAAATTAACATTGGAAATCAGTTGTATTTCCATACACTAAAAATAAACTATTCCAAAAGGATAGCAAGAAACAATTGCAATAGCATCAAAGAGAACAAAATCCTCAGGATTTTGTTGAGGGAGAGGGGAGCTGCTTTTCACTTTTCAAGGGGTATAAGCTTTCAGTTATGCAAGATGACTAAGTTCTAGAGATCTACTGTATAACATTGCACCTACAGTTAAAACTACTATATCATATGCTTAAAATATGTGTTCAGAGTGTAGATCTTATGTTAAGTGTTCTCAACACAATTTAAAAAACATAACCTTCATTATGTATTGTATTCATTATGTTCATCTGAACATTTTGTGTATGTATGTATATGGGTGTGTGTATGTGATCCCCTTATGTATTATTGAGAGCCTTGAAGGATGGCATTATGTCTTAAAATAAAATGGGAAAGTCATGCAGCTTCCCTGAATATCATTTTGTTCATCTTTTATCTGAGAGAATTAAATAATTGTATCTAAGCTCTGATTAAGTTCAAAGCCCATTTCTATGGTGCCTCTTTTAATGCAGGTGGTATGTAAAATAGTGCTAAACACGAAGAAATAATGGCAGAATAAAAGCATGTTGACTATTAGCTGTTAAAATGCAAAAGGCTGAATTTGAATTTTTGTAAATTAAAATTTGAAATTTAGTTTTCAAGGTTTCTCATTTGTGTGTCTTTGTAGCTTTTTTAAAAGTTTTGCATACATGTTCATTTTTCACATTTTCCCATTCAACTGTGTGTGTGTGTGTCTGTGTAAATAGAAATCTTGCTGTGAATAAAGCAAACATCTCCTATTTTTGAAAATTTTGTCATATTGCTGTGACAGTTTGAATGTTCACATTAAAAAATATAGGAGGGAGAGTGTTTTTCTTCCTTTTTTTATTACCCATAAAGAGAGCTGTTGGAGTTTGGGAGCTAAAAGAAGACTAGGGAGGAGAGAGGGTGGGAGAGACAGGGGGGAGGAAAAGCTTAGTCAGGCAGTGGTTAAGTGTGTATAATAAAGACATAGTATACAATGACTCAGATTGAAAAGCTCCTGGAGTATATAGACTGAACTACTTTAAATAGATACAGAAGGAGAATCAGACAATGTCACTTTTTGTGCTTCTCTGTGGGGAAATTGGAAGGTAAAATTTTATGCTGAACAGAGAGATAATATTTTTCCCCCAAAGCCATGGACAAGCGTTTACTGAATTCCTACTATTTGCACTATGTTAGACACTGCGCGCTGTAAAGTAGGGTAAAAGTCCTTGATCCCAAGCAGCTTAGTTTTCAGATGAAAGGGAAGGTAGAAGCTAAATAAGAATGGAGAAGAAAATGAGGAAGGGAAGAATGGAGGGAAAGAGGAATGAGCGAATGAAAGGAGGGAGTAGTGAGCATATTATGTGACATGAATCGTGCTAAGATATTTGAATTCACTTGAAACCTTATAATACTCTCATTTAATTAAATAGGGAAACAGATAACTATGAGATAACCTTTGTTATATATAATTATGCAGTCTATGTTTCATATACAGTCTATTGATTTCTAAAGCAAAACAAAGCCCTAAACTAACTATTGATGATTTGTCTTGAATTGATCATCACTGCTTTAAATTAGCAAAGGATTCCTGGGGCACCTGGGTGGCTCAGTTAGTTAAATGTCTGACTCTTGATCTTGGTTCAGGTAATGATCTCATGGTTCTTGAGTCTGAGCACCACGTTGGGCTCTGCACTGAACTGATGGCATGGAGCCTGCTTGAGATTCTCTATCTCCCTCTCTCTGTCCCTCCCACGCTCATTCTCTCTCTCTCTCTTTCTCTCAAAATAAATAACTTAAAAAAATAAATTAGTAAAGGATTCCTAATGATAAGTTGTAAGGCAAATGTAGAAAACAAAATGATGCAGTGGAAAGTTGCCTTCTGTTTAAGTTTTTGGCAGTTACATCAATCCATTCACACAACTTCTATTTTATTTAAAGACTTCTATAAATGTAAAACAAAAGGTCTTTTACTTCCTAAGTAACTATTGTGAAAACCAAAACAAATAAAACTTGTGGTTTGCTGCATGTTGGCTTAATAACAACCCTGACTCTGATTTCTCTTTAAGCAGGAACTGGATTTTTATTTCATTCCCTTATATTAATCAAGTGTTCTCCCAAAGTAGTGGATAAATAATGAAAGGAGAAGATGGGAAGTAAAGACAATTACGTATGATTGTCTTTACAACATATAGCCTCAAGGACAGTTTCATGACTATTACCTGTCATGAGTGAAATCATCACAATTATATTATACTCTCCTATACTCTGATTAATTGTTGAGAATAGGAAAAAAAATATTTTCAGGAAAGAGGTTATAAATAAAAAATTGGTTTCTGGCAACACAAGGTAAAGTTAGTTTTGGGGGTATTTAATGTTCCCCAGAGTTTCCTAAACACTTCCATTCATATGCACATATGGCTGATTTAGATGGATTCCAATTTCTATCTTAAAATGACTCCTCTGTCATACAAGATGATTACTTTTACCTATTACTTCTAACCTGTCATATATTTTGGATCAACAAGTTGAAGGAAAGTACGTTGTGTAAATTTATAACTAGGAATTGCTTCATGCATTTTTCACTCTAATCAGAAAACAGGAAGGACAGATTTCTATTGCTTTACCCACATAGGAAAAGTTATATGAAAGGCACAGTTCCTAGGTACACACAGATATACATGTATGAATATATACTCTAATACATAGAGAAATTTTATTAAAATATTATCAGGGAGTTAAAAAAACATACCATATATGAAGTTGACCCCTCCCTTTCTAATTCTCTTCCATATGAAAGTTTTAAGACTTGATAGTTAATCCTGTATACTTTTGTTAGGCTGAGTCACCATGATAAATGGTCAATATTCACTACATACTTTACTATTATTCTTTGTGTTCATCAAAGCCCATTAATTGTTAAATTGTCAATCTAGCTATTCTTTGGATGAAGGAAATAATATAATCCAGATAGTTTCTCTGCAGTTTAAAATGTAATGTTGACATCCTTTGCTGCTTATAAAAAAATGATAACTATTAGTCCTCCCTACAGTGATCTATGTGATCTGATGTCCTGATCTACCTAATCAAACCCATTTTCTAACACTCTCCCCATGCACTGTTCTATAGCCTCACTAGGCTTCTTTCTGCATTTTAAATGTATCAATTCATTTTCCCCTTGGGGTTTAGGCATTTATTACTTCTTTGTCCTGAATTTCTTCCTTTACCCCTTTCCCTGGCTGGCTCTACCCTGAACTTTAGGTCTCAATTCAAATATTACATACTTAGTGAATGCTTTCCTTGATTATGCACACAAAGTGGCTTCCCATTTTCTTCCAGTTGGCACCTTGTTTATTACACTCATGGTGCTCATCACAATCTGTAATCATCTAATTTGTTTACTGATTTATATTCTACTTTAAATTTTCTTAGGTGGACTTCCCATTAATAATATTTGAAAGGCAGGGAGAGAAAGCAGGTCTGTGATGAGCTATTCAAACCCTCAAGTTAAGAGATGTACAGCACACTCTAGATTTTTATAACCACAGAGTATGAAGCATTTTGAACTAAAAAGCATCCCACTTTGTTAATTTTAATATACCATAAGGAATAGTAAAGGTCTAAGGGGATAATGGGACAAAGGAAGGAAAGAAATGTCCCAGGCACTAGAAGGATTTACAAAGCCCTTTTCTGACGACAGGAGAGATAGGAAAGAGGATGGTGGGTATGAGAAACCAAGGGGATTTAGCTTGGATGAAGCATGGAGTGCACAGGGAGAGTAATGCAAGATAATGTTGGGGAAATGAACTGAGGGAAGTGAGGGTCATGGTGTCACGTGGGAGCATCAAGCAATAGGTGTTAAAATAATTTCAGATAAGACAAAGAACGATTCGAGTGTAAGGCACTCATTTTAGAAGAAGCAAAGAGAGGTGCAAAAACAATAGTTTCATCAAAAGCCACAAGACCTGTGAATATGGATTTGGCTCTACTGGAAACCAGCTAAGTGATTTTTGAATAACTCTCTTCAGGACTGCAGACATATTTAAAAAGAATAAGCAATTAGGAGATTTCTACATTCCTCACCTGCTTCAAAGTTCTGAATATAAATGAATCGATATAGCACTTGTCCACTATTACTTCCTACACAGACTGGTATTTGAAATAAATGGCGATGGCTCTTTTTTCAAATTTTACCCACCCTTGCAGACTGTCACTTCTTTTATCTCCTTAATGTTTGTCACTAGTTATTCCTTCCTTTCTCCATGAAACAGCATCTTCGTATTCGTGACTGGTGTTAACACAAAGAATTTTTACCCCTAATATAAAACCTTGTATTTGTTCTATGGTCCCTCATATCAAAGTTTGAATCTGACCTAAGATCTAAACTCAGGCAGTTGTCTGGAATCCCTGTTCTAACATATATTAAACCCTTCTATTTCTCTCTCAAAAATATAAATGCATGTTTCCTATTGTGAAGAGAGACTGATGAACAAAACAGAATGAAAATCCTGATTGAGGTCACATCAACAATTTCAACAAATCAACAAAGAAATTAAAGGGAATGAACTTAGTTCCTTCCTAATAGCATTTCAGTTTGTTTCCATATTGCCCTTTTTTTTCTGTTATGCAGTTAATACAATCTAATTCAGTAATGTCTTCTGAATGATTAAGCCATTTATGATTGAACCTGAAGAAGGAAATGAGAAAAGCCTCTTAAACATCTAAATAGAATAATTCCTATTAACTGTTGTAAATCACAATCAGAATGGTATTGAATTCAATATTTTGCTCAGCCACAAATATTTCCAGAATTGAGACATTTTCATTAATATTTGTAATGAAACTTAGAAAAGAAACTAGAACTTCTGACATTAGAACTATTTTTAAAGTTTGCAGAATTTTCTCTCTGACGATATTTTGTGGTAGTATCAGTGTTCCCTCTAGATGAACAGCAAGTGGAAAGATCGGGCCAATCAGAGGATTGTTCATGCTAGTGTCCTTCAACATATCATGAGGAGAAAATAGCCTTCTTAAAATATGATAAGATCTGATATTATCTTTTGCAGAAGAATTCACATTATATTCTGAAACCTGTAGGGAGTACTTAGGACAATCTGCAACTGTTTGTTTTGAATTTATCTTTTAAGAATATGTACATTTTAATCATACTAATATTAATAAGCATATTCTCCCATATATGTTACTTACCAAATATTAACCTATTTGAATAATATGAATTAATTAATTGTGCTCAAAGGTTTACTCATGTTAATATAATCCTTGAAGTAAACATGTTGTGCCATCTATGCTCACGATTTTAGATGATTTACATGTGGTAAATGATCAGAAGTTTTATCTCTGCACATCTGTGCCCTAGCTTATACAAGTGGGGATACTGCTCCAGTATCCAGGCTCCGTTGATGCCAGACAAGATTAATGTATATCTACAGTTGCATGTTCTTGGATGGAATATGGGTCGGTTGTAAAATAAAAAGATATATTTTGCTATAATAACATTATACAAAGTTTCAGGTATTTTATATACAAATGTATATAGTATATGTATGTTATGTGTACATATAAATAATATATAAATATACCTAAATTTATGTGTATAAATATTATCTCAGGTGAAGTGAATTTACTTTTAAAATGTATTTGTCATAGGTGAATAAAATAATTTCCCTTAAACAAGATTTTTAAAAAATGGTAATAGATAAAATCACTTAGGATTCACATGCAATGACACTACCAATTCTTCAGTGATTTTGACAGCACAAAAGCTATATAAACCAAAAGAAAGTAATAAGAGCTATACTTCTTTCCATGCAATCTCTCAAAGTAAGAATATATACTATGAATTGCAAGTAGTTCTCCTTTTATTTTTTTTTTTTAAATTTTTTTTTTCAACGTTTATTTATTTTTGGGACAGAGAGAGACAGAGCATGAATGGGGGAGGGGCAGAGAGAGAGGGAGACACAGAATCGGAAAGAGGCTCCAGGCTCCGAGCCATCAGCCCAGAGCCCGACGCGGGGCTCGAACTCACGGACCGCGAGATCGTGACCTGGCTGAAGTCGGACGCTTAACCGACTGCGCCACCCAGGCGCCCCTAGTTCTCCTTTTAGACCCAGGCAGGCAGGGCTTCTGCCTTAGGTCTTATACTTCTCAGGGCAGCATGTTTTGGAATAGTTTCCTTGAAAATCTGTAAATTTTCCTGGTGTTTGGGACAGTGTCAGGCTGGTGGTGCCATCTGGATAGCATGCCCTAATTTGGGACAGAATCAATGTAGGCCCTGAAGCGCTCTTCAGCACTTTGTGAGAGGTTGGCCAGATACTCCTGGGATCTTCAGGACGCATGCTTATGGACTGCCCCAGAGCCAGTCCCTCACTGTACAAAAATATCTCTTTATGGGACTGTGTAAGACTGGGTCACCAGTCTGGTGTGGAAGAAATCAATTTACATGGCTCAAACCATAGAGAAAATAATGCCATAGAATATTTTGTCCAGGGTCCTGCATACCCTAAAGACTGCCCTGATTACATGCCATTACAGTTTAAGTTTTATGTTGATAAACATTATGCAATGCTCAATATGTTTTATTCTACACATTTAAATAATAGATCCAAGATAACTTGACAAGGTACAATGTCATTTTGAAGCAAACACAGTGAACATAAAAATAACACCCTTGGTTTCTTTCATCAAAAATAAAACAACCTAATGTTATCAAACATTATACCAATAGATATTGAAGCTGACAATTAAAATGGTATTCCAACAACACTCAGGGAAGTTACTACATCACACATCAGAAAGAAGCACATGAAATAAGAAAAAATAACTATTGAAACCTGCACCATTGATAGAATGGTGTTCTGGTAAACTGTTGCTATAAAACAAGCTACTCAAAAACCAAGGGTTTGAAGTAATATTAAGCATCTGTTGTACTCACAGATTTGCAGTTTCAGTAAAGTTCATAAGAGACAGCTTTCGTTATTTCATAAAGCATCAGCTAGGGCATCTCAAAAAGGACTGAAAGATCCTCTTCCATGATGGTTCAACCAAATGGTTGGCAAAATTCCTACGTTGTTGGCTGGCAGATCACTCAAGGCAGGTGAGGGCACTCATGTGCCCTCAGATCCTCTCCATAAGGTCCTTTTGCTCACTGGGCTTATGTATAACATGGCAGCTAGGTCTAATAGTGAATGTTCCAAGTGGTAAGAAGTAGAAATTGCCAGTATTTTCTTGTCTGGGCTCAGAGATTGGCTCTATACCACTCATGCAAATCTACTGGTCAAAGGAGTCATAGAACTTCCACTTGTGATTCAAGGGGATAGGAAATAGTTGACATTTTTTTTTAATGGAAGCAGTGTCAGAGTGTATCTATGGGTATCTTTAATTCACCACAGGTAGACAAGCAGATAACTAAAAAAATATGGTTAAAATTATTTTTTGATACCAAAGAAACTGTCTACACTCAAAGGAAAAATGTCAACATGTAGTGTAAGAAAATGAGTGTCGAAAACTGCTTTTGACGTTATGAGTCTACTACGACACCCAGTCAGAAGATAAAATAACCCCTATGGAGCTAAAGATACCATTTTTTTTAATCCATACTTCCATGAAAAATGCTGGGAAACCATTGTTTCTTGATATTGTTGAACTACTTGAAAAGCCTCACCTGAAGCTATACTAAGCCAGTAATGTATAGGTATGTGAACAACTAAACTTCCTACACTGTTTAATTTCAGTGATCTTTTTTACCAGTTGCAACTAAGATTATACTGACTTGAATAGTCATTTTGAATATATATAAAAAGAGGTCCAGTCAGTGAAATGACTCTCAAACATTTTAGCTGTTTGGTAGCAGAATCCGTACTTAATCTAGTGCTTCTTCTACCAGTTTGCCTTTCTTATTTCCATGTTTTACCTGATAATTCAAGCATGTGCTACATTTATCCTCATATATTATCTTGAAGGAGTTGATTAAAATTTTTGTTTGAATAAAGCAGATATAAGGAAATATGTAAATATATTAAAACAAGCAAAATGTCACAACAAATTATTTGTTAAAAGTTAAATGAGTGTAATAACTTAAAGATTCATTTTTAATAAGTGAATATTATTCCTCTTGGCCTTTATAAGGACAAACCATACAAAGACATGTGGGTCAAATATCAGTTGCTGAGTCATTTGAAGGGCCACAAAAGTCAGATCTCCAGTGTTGCAATGAGTGGTGTTGTGTGTTAATTTTGAAATGTTGCCTGAGAACCAGATTTGAAAGTTCTGCCTGAAGCCTTTTGAAACAGACTCTTCTGCATGTAATATTTCCCTATTCATCATTAATTGTCCTTCAGAAAAGGATATAAATGAGTTTTACCATAGGCAAAATCGACTCAAATACAATTTTCTGCTATGCCAATGGCAAATTTGTGAGTAAATAATAATGCTTCATAAGTATAAGGCTTTAAATATTTAATACAAAACTGAAAAGTACTGAATACTGAATTAGTAAAGCTTTATGTTGATATTAATACTAAAAAAGGAATAATGATAACTTTATTCATTCATTCATACATTCGTTCATATATTGATTCATCCAACTAGCATTGTTGAGCCCCTGAAATTATGAGAAAGACTAAATTATATGAAGAATCATGGGGTAAGGAACTAAGATGGGTGATAGCTTGGTTTATTCCAAAATTTTAGCCAATAATAATAGCTTATATTAATACTTATTATATGCTTCAAACTTGAATTATATTTGCAAGCACTGTCTCATTTAATTTTCATTACAATCTTGTCACTTCGTTTCTGGGATTACCTCCTTTTCAGAGATGAGGTGACTAAAATGTTGATCAAATGCGTTATGGTTACAATTGAATCAACTGAAGAATAAAGATACAAAGGATGTTGTCAAAAAAGATATAATGTGATAAATTTTCATTTTTTTATTGATGTAATTATTTTCTATTCAGGAACTTTATGAACATTTCCTCCTGCCCCTCTCTCCATCAACATTCAAGTAGCAGCCAGGATTCTTCAGATGAAGAGATGGTAAAGCAAAAATACAGAAATGCAAAGAATCCAATTTAATTTTGATTTTCAAAAACTATGGACTAAACCTAAGACAAAAGGTTTGACAAATATATCATAGCTGGTTTTTCCTGCCCTAGAAATTGATAAATTTTACCTAAACTAGAGAGAAGAGGAGAAGAATCAAACTGAAAATAAGGAGAATTTGGTGAGTTGCTGTGAAGGGGCCCTGGCCATTCCACCTGTGCCTGAGGCCTGGAATTGAGAAAGCAAGAGAAATGCCTGAAAGAATTTGGCAACCTGGGGGTATAAGGCGTTTGTATTACATTTCCCAGTCAAGCCCAGGGAAGTGACAAGGCCACAAGTTCCCTTTATGGGCAAGAGCAGAAAAAAATTATAAATGGTGTGGATGTCCAAGCACAAGGACCTTGGACAGCCCTGCAGTGTGGTTGAAGAGATGTGGGCGTTCTCCAGTGTTGCCTAGATTGGCACTGATATGACACAGAGCCCTGAGAAACCTGAGTTCTTGTGGTCAAGAGGAAAGTATGGCCACTCTAGACTAAAATTATTCCAAATAAAAATGCTTCTATCACCCAGCTATCTCCATCATGGATAACTGATAAGACTGAAGACCAAATATAACTGTCCTTCCTCCTCTTTTCACTGATTGTTCAAAACCATATTAGCCCAGAAGATTAAAGGTAATCACTTGAAAAATAAAGAGGAAACTTAATTTGATCAACTCCCATCACTCTGTAGAATAATGCTTACATGGAAACTAAGTTCATATATAGAAAACCAAAGACATCTACATTTCTTAGACACCCGAGAATGATTCTTGCCATAAATACATTTACCAGATTGGTATGGAAAGAACAGAATACAAATCTATCATCATGTTAAAAACCAATGGTGATTTATATATTCTTTTTCCCACTTTCTTGATATTGTTCTTAACTGATATAAAATGGAATATATATACACACACACACACACACACACACACACACACACACACATATATTTCCTTCATGGGCAAGAGCAGATAAAATGTGCATTTTTACAAAAAATATACAAAACACACATATGCTTTCAAAGCTTGGATTCCTTTCCCTGAAAGGAGATTAAAAAATGACAGATTGATTCTTAGAAAGTACAACCAGATAGCTTATTGGAATAAGTATCATAAATGGAAATAAGCATAGATGGGTTCAATTAGAAGATGATGCCCAAATAACAATAGACATTGTTGTGGTAGGCAGACTTTGCAGTTCTTAGCTAAAAACCTATTTAATATCTTGAGAATATGGAACCAATTACCATTAGACTTCATTGATTACTACTTGCTGGGGATGTTAGACATAAGCAGTACCACCACGATATAAGGCAATCTTATATTCAGACAAAATGAGATTTTTGGAATTTTTCTGGATTATCATGATTGTATTTGATAAGCTCTGTATTTACCAAGCTGATCATATTCTCTGTGTGTCAAAGATTCTGGTGAGGCAAAAATAAGAAAAGGTCATGGTATCCCCACAAACACAAAACCATTTCCATAGAATTTTCTGGGCATGTTGTAAGAAGATGGATTAACCATTGCAAAGCATAAAAGGTACTTTCTGGGACATATAAACTGTTATTCCAATTTTACAAGAGTCTTTAAAATATTCATAAAAAATATAATAATAAAATATTCATAAAATTTGGTCTAGTTCTAAATATTCAATCTTAAAAATAACCATAACTCATCAAAGATTCACATACAAATTATTCTTAATACTGACAACTTAGGGGCGCCTTGGTGACTCAGGTGGTTGAGCATCCGACTTCGCTCAGGTTGTAATCTCGTGGTTAGTGAGTTCAAGCCCCATGTATGGCTCAATGTTGTCAGCATTGAGCCTGCTTTGGATCCTCTGCCCTACCCCCCACTCTTTGTGCCTCCCTCACTCACACTCTCTCAAAAATAAAAAGATTTTTAAAAATACTGGCAAATTAATTTACTAACAGGAGAAAATTAATTAATTAAACAGTATACTAGCAGTCCCTAATAACTATTTTTTTTTGAAACTTACTTATTGGCATAGTTAAATGTATCACAAGAAAGAAAATAAACAAAGCAGTTTAAAATAAAAAAAATAGTTTATTTTTTTCTATCTAAGAATATAGATATGAATATTTACAATAATCATTTCTGAAGTTAAGCTTATAATTTTTATTTTCTTTACATATTCTACATTTATTTTTAAACTCATTCCTTGCATTTGCATAACTTTTTCAATAATAAAATATATTATTTAACTACATAAAGTAAGTGTACAAAATGTAATGTAAAAACCTAAAAACTTGGCTGGATGCTCTTATTTAGTATTCTCCTTGCATGAGTCTAGCTTTGAATATTGCTGAGAAGAAGGAAGAAAACAGAGCCACAGGGTCAACACACACCAATGCTCAACGAGTCTCTAAAGACTCAGCTTGGATGAGCCCCAAAATATTCAGCTGTGCTACTGAAAATTAACCTGTACCATCTGAACCTCTGAGGTTTATAATATTGAAAATAAAATTTGACTGAGTTAAAGAGATAAAAGTAGGAAAAACTATTCACTCACACTCAAAATTTCTTGTAGTTTTTAAAATTTATTTTTGTTATTACTCAGGCTGAATGAAATAATTCATTGAAATATGCATTAAATTGCAAACTTGAATGTGTATCTAAAATACATTTCCAGTAAACCAATGCTTTTATTTTTAATTACATAAGCAGAATGTCTTCAATGTTTTTTCCCACTTGATATAATTCATATGTGCCTACTGTAAATACCCCTCACCAAACATAAACACACATGCATATAAACACATAGACAAAAAAGCCAATCAAAAAACAAATAGAAAACCAAACAATAAAGTAAAACATGTATCCCATATATTTCAGGCATATCTTTGTGCAGAACTATACAAATAGATATAGCATCTCAAAACTGTTATAAATATTTTCATCTATTTTCCTTAGGTAAAAAGACTTAAATCAAACTAATATATTGTTTACCTTTAATTTGCATAAAAATGCTGCTTTCCTACTTGCTTTTTTGATTAAATGTAATAAATATTTTTCCTTGTCAATAAAAATAAATCTTTGTCATCAGTTTCATTAGCTGCATACTATTTTATTATATGGCTAAGCTATAATTTATTTGGTCTTCCTCCTAATGATGTGCATTTAGATTATCAACTGCATGAGTCACTAAAGTAGATTCCTATAAAGAAGACAGAATAATTACCTCAGAAATTGTTACGAAGATTGCTTAAACAAATGAATACCAAAAAACCCAGAACAATACTAGACTGATAGTGGCTAAAACACAAATCTTTAAGACTAGAAATATATTCATGGTTTCATAAAGTACGATATAATGTAGATAATCACCTTAAACATATTCAAACCATATTAAGCAATTGCATAAGTGACACATTTAGAAAATCCAAAAGGCTGGACTGATTATATATACATATTTAAAAAAAAAAACCTGAGGGACTAGTTCATAGAAGACAGATTAGGTCTTTGTGTATAGTATCAGGAGATAAAATCACGATCAATAGGGGAAGTTACACAGAGAAATATAATGGTTTTGAAATACAATGGTTCTAAAACAACTGTGGCTAAATTAAAATTGTCTCAGCTCTTCGTTTTTGGCTTCACTGGAATAACAGAGACCAGATTTTCCCTCCCATTTGATACAACCAAAAAGTTAACAGAAACTATAAACCAGTAGATTACAGGAAAAGATACTCCAGGTAATGAAGGACAGTGGTCACCAAGAGACAGAAAACGAATGAGGTAAGCTCAATGATTGCCCAGATTAATGCCTTGAAGGATGATATACTATTTAAATGGACAACAACAACAACAACAAAAATGTAGCATGGAATTTTTAACATATGTGAAAGTAAAATGTATTACAATAACAAAGGTGTGTGGAGGGTGTTCTTACAAGTGAACTGGTATAATACTACTTGGATGTAGACTGTGATAGGTTAAAGAAACAAGTTAAAAAGGCTAAAGCAACTACATATATACCAAAGATGTGTAGCAAATCAGCTTTCAAAAGAGATAAAACAGAATCATAAAATATATTCATCACCAGAAATGCAGACAACAAAGAAAAAGTGAAAAATGAACAATAAGACAGACAACAAATGCAAGATGACAGACTTAAACCTAACTATATGGATAAATATATTAAATATCCTAAATATTCCAGCTAAAATCTGGAGATTCTCAGATTTGATTACCAGCAAACAGAGCTAGTTCTATGTTGACTACAAGAAATGTGCTAAAAGACATAAATATATTAAAATGAAAAAGATAGGAAAAGATATGGCATGCCAACACCAATCAAAAGAAAGTAAGAGTGCCTATAATAGTATCAGGGAAAATTCATTTTAGGGTTAAGAATATTAATAGGAATAAAGATGGTCATTTCATAATGACAAAGGGGTCAATCTATTAAGAATACAAAAAACCTAAATATTTATGTACCTAATAACAGCTCCAAAATACATGAAAACAGAACTCTGAGATAAATACACAATCCAAGATTATAGTAAGAAATTTAAATACTTCTCTCTCAATAATTGATGAAATAAATTGATAGAGTATTAGTAAGCATAGAGAAGATCTGAACAATACTATCATGAAATTTGACCTAAATTACATTAAAAAAATCATCTCATCCAATAATGATAGAATACACATTATTTTCAAGTGGACACAGAAACTTTACCAAGTAAGCCATATTTCAGCCCATTGTAAAAGTCTCAATACATTTAAAAAGACTCAAGTCATACAAAGTATATTCTCTGACCACAATGGAATCAATAGATATCTTAAAAACCAAAATAAGTAAGTTAAGGAAAACTAAATAACCCACTATTCATCCAGGAGTCAATAAGGAAATCAAATTCCATGATGAGATGGATTCACTGGTAGGATATAGGCGACATTTAGGAGGAAGTAATACCAATTCAGTACAAACTGTTCAGAATGTTAAAGAGTAGGGGATACTTTACTACTCACTGTGAGATCAGCATCACTCTGATGTCAAAGACAGATAACATAATTATAAACAAACAAAACTACAGACCCAATACCTCTCATAGGTTTAGACGCAAAGTTCTTAACATCACTTTAATAAATAAAATCTAACAATTTATAAAAAGGGTACTACATCATGACCAAATGTACTTTGGAATTCAATATTGGTTTAACAGAAATTTCAATGTGACATTAATTCTTAATTAAAAAAATACTTCACAGGATGCCTGGGTGGCTCAGTCCGTTGAGGATCTGACTCTTGATTTTAGCTCAGATCATGATTTTAGGGTTGTGGGATTGAGCTCCATGTTGGGCTCTGCACTGAACATGGAGACTGCATGAGACTCTTTCTCTCCCTCTGTCACTCTCCCCTGCTCTCTAAATAAATAAATAAATAAATAAATATTGAATACCTCAAAGAAAGCTTAGAATAGAAATAAATTTCCTCATCTCAATAAAGAGATTTTATGAAAAGCCCACTGATGACATACTATTTAATGTGGAAAGACTGAATCTTTTCCCTCAAAGACAGAGAATGAAACCAGCCTAAGGACTGGGCAGGGAGAAGAGGACACAAAAAAATGGTGCAAGAAACTTGAGTGGGTGATGAATTTGTTCATTATGTTGACCATCTGTTTCATGGATACTTGCATACTTATTTCAAAGATTATCCAGAATTACACTTTAAATATGTTAATTGTATTCAGTCATACCTCAATAAAGTTGTTAAAACAAAACAAAAAAACACTTCTTGGATGATGAAGTGTGTTCAAAGATGGAATAGGGTCATGCAGCATTTTGAAGTAAATGTGTTAGATGAAAATATGATACATGGTATGACTATATTGTATTTATTATGTTTCCAATAGTAATATTCTATGATCAAAGCCCAATGGTGGGCTCATTGTTTTAAAATGCTCTCTACATTTGAGATATGAATTTTCTTGTGGATGGGCTTTAAATAATGATGCCATTTCAGGAAGAAGGAAAATGATCTTGATCATGATTCCAAAATGTATTGTTCAATCCCAGTATATTTACCATGTAGTATAATGAGAAAATATAATGAAATAAAATAAAATAATCCCTATCAAGTGGCTACTCACCTATGTTCTTTGCATGACAGACTATTCCATGAATGACCTGGCCATTTGGCATCATGAAGTCACAATTATGGAGTAAGTGTTTTTTTCTGGATGTTGCTTATCTTTTTTGTACATTATTAGGGGTCTTGAATTCACGCCTTTTGTATGTTAGGTTATCAAATATATGCCAAGTGAAAGATAACTTCCACATATAGGATAAAAATCATTTCACAGTATAATTTTTTTTTAATTACTAAGGAAAAATGTGATTTAAGTTTACACAAGTGAACTCTACAGTGAATACAGAAATTTTAATTCTGGCAATCCAATGATTTAAGTTAAAACTTAAAAAGGTCACACCAAACAAATCAAGTTAGTCTACATTTTCTAATTCCTGAAAACCCTCTGGATTCCTACTCAAGTGTAAAGTGGTATCAACTGAATTTTTAACAGGGAATTATTAGGTAGCCATAGCTATTGTACCATCCCTAGGGATTTAAATAATGAAAAACACCCTTCAGATGTGAGGCTGGAAACTGCTTGATTTATGTTAATGCTGATGTGCACTTAGTGTTTTAGAAAAGGATTTTATTACTATCTAAAAGCAGCACTATATTAAACCCACAAATTAGCTTCTGTTCTGTTAGAATCTAATTATCTTTATGTAGGGCAATAGTCCAGCAAGCCAGGGGCAAAATCTTACCTTTCTAAATGAAGACTTGAACAGGGAAAATGATAGACTGCTAAGCTAAACAGTATTTACTGCACAGACTCCACATGAGAATGGGGTGAGGAGGTATGAACACCACAAAGGCATCTGCTGCCAACTCAACGGTAGGCAGGAAGGTCCAATTTCTCATTGACATCTGTGCTGCTTTTATCTTTCTTAGAGTATAATCAAAATTAATTCTTATTTCCCTGCTTTTATTTTATTTTTTTATTCCTTTTGGGTATTCAGTTCTAACTCAAAAACATATTCTAGTTGTCATATGTTTTCAGGCTTTGATAAAGATCAAGTCTTCATCTTTCTGGGCATAGCATGAGAACACTGATTTAATAGTTTTTATTTCTTTTACCCTTTACCTTTGTGATCTATCATTTAACCTGGGTATTCCTATAAAGACCCAATGGTAGTGATTAGTCAAGTATAGAGAAAATACGCCTTTAAAATGTCCATACAGAAATAAATCTGGCTAAAGAGACATTATTGAAAGGAGTATTCTTTACCTGATATATCTAATATGGTTAAAGCACATTATGTAATTGATGATATAAAGTTTGCTATGGAATTAACACGAGGGTAAAACACAAAAATATTACATAGAGAAGTTTTCATATCACCTCCCAATTCCTCCTATGGAACTGGTTACTATATATAAGCAGGTATTGATAACAGGACTTACATTATTCCTACCTTATTAATTAAATAAATATTTATTGAGCATCTTCTGTGTGTTGGGTATTGTGAAAACTAGTAGGGTTTTTACCAGTGGCCAGCCTGCAGCTAAAATCAAAAGGCATATAAGTGCCACCCAGAAAATAGACCAGTGTAAGATTCAAGGTTTCTAATAACAGATAACACACAAATCTGGTTCAAACTGCACAGCTTTTACTTGAAGCAAGAGAGGAGAGTGTACAAGATCTAGTCCCTTGAGATGCATTAGTCTTCCATGGCCTAACTATGACTCCAATCTGCAGTAGACAGTGTAGGTTGTGTAACTCTAAGCAAGCCACACTGTGCTGGCAATGGAATGATTTCGGCATCATCTCCTTGGGGTCTGAAATATACTAGGGCATGCCTGAGGGCCAATAAGCATCTTAAGCAGAAAAAATGAGTGGACATCTAGCCTGGAACAGGAACAGTGTTTTCTCATATGGCAAGCCCAGCACAGGCTGTGAAGACCTAATCTCCAGGCCCAAGGCCCCTCTTCCATGACTGTGTAGTGGCCGAGAAACTAAGCCTGACTATCGTTTCCAACAAGAGATATAATGGTGAATACGGCATAAATGTTACCATTCTTACGGAGAGGAGTCCAATGAGGAGAAAAGATAATGCATAAACAAATAGAAGATTAAAAGAATTAATGACAATTTGTGATGAGTGCTTTGAAAAAAAGATACAAGGTGCTGCAGTATATAATATCAGAGATGAAAGGTGATGTAGAAGAGGGTTTTGGAAAAGACTCTATGAGGAAGTTAAGGAAATAATACCTAAACTGAGACCTTATTGGAGAGAAAAGCTGGCAAAGTGATTAGAAGGGGAATACAATCTAATGAAATAAGATATAAGTTTGAGGACCCTTTGTAGGAATGAGTTATGTTCATTATAGAAATGGAAAAAGACCATGAAGTTAGTAAGTTAAAGTGTTCATGAGAAGGAGGGTGTGAGGGTTGGGAAAGGGGAAGACAATGGAGTGTATGAAATGAGGAAGAGTTGGGCAGGACACAGAGAGAAGACCATGCATATTTAATGTTCCCAATTTATCTAATATGGTCCTGACTTTAATAGTGCTCATTGTAAGGGTCACTGGGTGGCTCAATCGGTTAAGCTTCTGACTCCAGGTTTTGGCTCAGGTTATATTCTCATGGTTTATGGCGTCAAGCCCTACATTGGGCTCTGACAGCATTGAGCCTGTTCAGGATTCTGTCTCCCTGTCTCTCTACCCCTTCCCTGCTCACTCTGTATTTCTCTCTCGAAAATAAATAAATAAACAATAAAAAAAGTGCTCATTGTATGTCCTCTTGAGATATCACTTGTTAACATCAGCTCCTTCCTCAGTATTTGCAGCTGGTGACATACACTAGCATAAACTCAAAAAGGCAATTTAATCTGCATTCACAGTAAGTTACCATTCACGTTAACAACTTTTTATTAAATATATGGTTAAATAAGTTTGTCTTACAGAATTTCTTTCTGCTGCTGGGTGGCTCAATCAATTGAGTGCTTAACCCTTGATTTTGGTTTAGGTCATGATATCATGGTTTGTGGGATTGAGCCCTGAGTTCAGCTCCATGCTGACAACACAGAGCCTGCTTGGGATTTTCTCTCTCCCTTTCTCTGCCTATTCCCCACTCATACATGCTCTCTTCTCTCTCAAAATAAATAAATAAACTTTAAAAAAACATACAGCGTCCTTCCACTTTAACACCAGGCACCTAAAAAAGTAAGAGCTCATTGAATGGGTAGACAAAAATGGAGGAAATAGTAACAAATATCTGTTTCTTCCATCTTTCTGCTGCGATTCCTTCACCAATAGAAAACTCTCAAAGGTATAGCTCTACTTTCTCTTAAAGTTGGCATGTTGATAACACCTTCTTCTGGGCAATGCCTTTGTCATCATTTTCCTGCATTGGTGGGGGTCAGAGGACTGAGATTAAGTCTCAGGATGCTTCCTGATGAAATAGATACAATTCCAACTGCAAAAGCCTTGGCCTACATCCAGCATTCAGAGCTAAAGTTGTGTGTGTGCGTGTGTGTATTTGTGTGTGTGTGTGTGTGCGTGCACATTGGTGTGTATATGGGTGATGGTAGGATTCTCAATTCTAGTAAGGATACTTTACCTAATGTAGGGATGATGTTTAATAAAACAGAATGGATGGCCGGCTGGATTGTATTGGCTTGTACAAAATTATCTTTTGATTCATGATATCAGAGTCAGACCATCATTATTCTGGCTTGCTTTCTATCTGCTCCAAAGAGCAAAAAAATTTCTTAAACACATGACATCCTGCTTCTCTTATTATTTCCAGCCCCAAGGTCATCATAAACCAAATTTTAAGACACACGTACTGCATATTGCTTCCTTTAAATCTTTTCATCATAAACCCTGCTGCTACTTACTCACAAGAAAGAAATGACTATTCTTTTAAGCATGGTGATGAAGCCTGTATCCAATTGCTGTGTATATCTCACACATTTGCCACTATATTTTTCCACAAATATACAAAGGGACTTGAGAGTTAAAAAAAAAACCCACCTCTGTTTATACAAAACACCTGTCTTTAATAAAATATTTTCTAAAAAGTGAAAACTGAGTTTGCATACTCTAAATCCTACTCTGTTACCTTTTAAAAACAAGACAAAAACAGATTCAATTAAACAAATGTATAATAATATTTCTTTTTTTTTAATTTTTTTAACGTTTATTTATTTTTGAGACAGAGAGAGACAGAGCATGAATGGGGGAGGGTCAGAGAGAGGGAGACACAGAATCTGAAACAGACTCCAGGCTCTGAGCTGTCAGCACAAAGCCCGACGCGGGGCTCGAACTCACAAACTGCGAGATCATGACCTGAGCCGAAGTCGGCCGCTTAACCCACTGAGCCACTCAGGCGCCCCTATAATAATATTTCTAAAAAGTTTCACGTTTCCCCAACACTCATATATGTAGTTTGTAATTTTTTTTTTATTTTTTAAATGTTTATTTTTGAGAGAGAGAGAGCGTGAGTGGGGGAGGAGCAGAGAGAGAGGGAGACACAGAATCCAAAGCAGACTCCAGGCTCTGAGCTGTCAGCACAGAGCTTGACATGGGGCTCAAACCCATCAACCATGAGACCATGACCTGAGCCGGAGTAGGATGCTCAACTGACTGAGCCACCCAGGCGCCCCTAGCCCGTAACTTTTTAAGGAAATACTTGAAAAATATAAGAGAGGAAAAACCAACAGAATCTGTATTCTTATTGTTTCCACAAGGGTAAGAAAGAACCCTTTATTAATTCTACCACTATACTAGATAATCTTCTATTATCACCACTCCTATTCCCACTAGTATGGTTAATATTTAGTAAAGTCTATTCTGTTCTAAGCCTATTAAACACCATTTTAAGTGCTTTACATATATATTTTGTATTGAATGCTCACAATGTCCCACAAGGTAGAAACTTTTGCAACTATTTTTTTAATGAAGTAAATGAAACATATATGTTAAGAAAATTATGCAAGAATTGCTGTTAGAAAATTATAAATGGATGATCTGATTCAGGCATTCTCTCTTGAGAGCCCCCTCTTTAAATGAGCATACTATGGTTACTCCCATTGCACAAAAGAAAAGTTGAAATAAATGCATACGTATACCATGAGCCAATGAGCATAACTGAAGAAATGAACAAAACTAGTCAGCATATTTAGCCACTTATCCCTGATTATTTTAATACTCCTTTGTTTCATGCTACTTATTTTATAAATTACCTATGATTTAATACAAATGCAAAAACTTTCTTTTTATTGAGTACAATGACTTAAAAATGTTACTTTAACTTTTCTTCTTATCTGAATGGAAATTTATGATGGAAAGAAAAAATAAATCAGATCTGCACAAATGCCTTTCAATATTAGAGAATACTTTGCTATTTCACCATAACTCAATGATAGTATTTACTTAGTATATAGTTCAGCTGTTATTTTTGCACCTCTAAGTACAAAGTTCTATAAAACCACCAAGTATGACACAGCTCATTCTTCATACATTTTGTAAAATAGATAATATATGTGCATAAAACTAGTATAATCCAAAATGGAATGTGTACCATAAGAGAAATGCAAATGAAGACGGAAATTTTAAAAGTTGATCTTTGTTCCAACCAACCATGCATTATTTTGGCTCCACATGTTGTTACCTCTGAGTTCTAGGCTGTGTAGTTGAATAAATCTCTCTGGAATGGTAGGCTCTTTATTTTTATTATCTGCTTGGTAAAGTAGTATTTTATTTTATTTAGACTTCATTATCAAAGGATACATTCACCATGTATAAAAGTCAGTATTGATAGGATTTCTTTTTTAAAAAAAATTGTGTTGGCACATTAAAAAGGCCATCCCATTGTCTTTGGGATGATATACTTTTTTTTTTTTTTATATATATATATGAAATTTATTGACAAATTGGTTTCCATACAACACCCAGTGCTCGGGATGATATACTTTTGATAAATCTTTGTACTTCTAATATTATGCTTTTGTATTTAATAAGACACTTTCTGAGAATGCTTTCATGAGTTTTTCTTTATCTTTTTTTTCATCATTTTGTAATGAGTCTAGGTTTTTATTTTCTTTCATATTGATCTATTTTGGTGTGTGCTGACCTTCTTTAACCTGTACAATTATGTCTATCAGCAAATGTGAGAAGTTTTGGCTATTATTTCTTCAAATAATTCTGTCATATTCTTATTCATTTTTTTTTTCTTCTGGAGCTCCAGTTATGTATTTTTGACCATTTTACATTGTTCCACAAGTCCCTAAAGTAGACTTTCAATTTCTTTCCTTTTCTAATACATGCACAATAATATAACATATAATATAGTATATTATATAATATGTAAGTATACAACATAATAGTAACTATAGATATAGAGGTATATCTGAATCTTTCTGTTTTTCAGATTGGATAATCTCTATGCTTTATCTTCAAGTTCACTGATTTTAGTATTATGCCTATCTAGTATTTTTTTAAGATGTTATATTTTTTAGTTTTAGAATTTCCATTTGTAGCTTTTTATAGTGTCTATCCCTCTGTATTTATTAATAAATAAATACATTATTTATTAAAAGCATAAATATCTGTCTAGTTGAATATAGCCATAATAGCTGCTTTAAAGGATTTGTTTAATAAGTACAAGATCTGCATTATCTTGAGGTTGACTTGCACTGGTCGTCTCTACCTGTCAGAATGGGTTACATTTTCTAGGGTTGTTTGCTTATTTGTTAGCTCATTTGTTTTGGTATGACAAACACTCTTAGATTATATTTTGGAAAATTGTGCAAATTATGTCATTATGTCACAGAGAATCTATAGTCTTCTTTATTTCTCTGAAAAATATTTTGTTTTATTTTAGCAAGGCAACAACTTATTGAAAGTCAAACTGAAAACTCTGATTACTTAACGTGAGCAACAGTACAAATCTCATCCCAACTCCCTTTGCTTCAAAGCTGGCATGTTTTGGGTCTCACGTGTGCATGTGCAGGTCAGAGGTCAACTAGATATTTGGGCATAGTTTATAATCTCAGTCACTTCTGTGTGCAGTGTTTTTGTGGAAGCAAGATGTTGTGGATGACTCTTTCAGTTCATCTGGTCAGGAAAATGGCAAGCTTTTGATGTGGGTTTTAGTTGCTCTTGGCTGTGTTGCAACTACAGTCTGCTGTCAGGATAAAGCCATTATAGGAAGAATCTCAATCCATGCTAGTTGCTTCTTCCAAGTTTCAATTCTCCTCCAAAATCTGCCTCCTTTGCTCCCTTTCCAGAGCCCCAGATTTCAGAGTAAATCTATTCAACAAAGTATTTCAGAATTTGGTAAACATTTGGTAGTTCACTTGATTACCATTGAAGATATCATAGGTAAACATCATCTTCCTTTTCTAATCTTTATTGTTTTAGTATAATGTACATTATATAAGTATACTTTCTTTTGTCTGATTGGCTTACAGTATACTATTTAATTATTATAAATACTGTATAACTCTTTGGATTATAGTTAGAAAAGCATTTAGTATCTTTTAGAAACAAAGTTTTAATCTCCCAGATCCCTTTCCTCAGTCATGACCACAACTTGTAGTTTATATAGTGTTTATATAATTTATCTCAACAGGCATGACCGTCAATATATACAAATGAAACTTATTTTATAACTGAGATTAATGGTGTTGTGTTAGAAGGATTTCAAAGAGTGCTATCTGATAAATTATACCCCAACTAACTAATTAGTGTTTGGGTGAAAAAAAAAAAGCCTAATAATGTGATGATAGTCAGACGAATATGAATTAAAAAAAATTGGAGGTTCTATCATTTTCAAATGTTCACTTATACAATTCAGAATAACAAATAATATAAGATAATAGTCATTTTGTATTTGTCTATTAACCACTGGGTAAGGATGATCAAGTATGTTGGTTGAGATGATGGTTGCTAATATGATACAAATTCAAGAGAAGAAAGCTTGCATTATTAAGTCTCCTGGCTGTCAGACAGTTGCACATATTTTCAAACTACTATTTAGTCTTCACAAAATCCTTGAGAGCATTATTAGCATATTATAGATAAACTCAGGTTCATGTAGATTAAATATCTTCAACACAATCATTTTCTCAAAAATTGTCATGTGAGCAATTTATACTCTGGACTGACACTTTGCACCATAATTTACTGTCTCCAAGCATGTTAAGAAAGGCCTCCACTACTTAAAATTATTTTATCAGCTCATGAAGTGTCAAAAAAGAAACAATGTTTAAAATATAAGCATCATTGTTAAGAGAGATACTATAATGATTAAAATTCAAATTTAGGTTATTTATGTTGGATTTCAGGATCTATTCATTACTTTATCCATTGCCTATCACATCCAATTCATTGTATAGAATATAGAAGCAGGTTTTTATGGAGTAAGGTGGACACTGTGATAGACAAAGTTAAAATAAAGGATTGGGTATCACTCTTTGGCAGAATAACACAAACTGGAAAGTACATTCATGCTTGCACAAATTTTAAGCTTTTGTTAAGATTGATCCAGTCAGTCTAGAGGTTACTGGGTGGCTCAGTTGGTTAAGTGTCCAACTTCAGCTCAGGTCATGATCTCACGATCAGTGAGTTCAAGCCCCGCACCTGGTTCTGTGCTGACAATTCAGAGACTGAAGCCTGCTTCGGATCTGTGTCTCCCTCTCTCTCTGCCCTTCCCCTGCTTGTGATCTGTCTCTCTCTCAAAAATAAACAAACATAAGAAAATAAAAAAAAAAAAAAAAGGAATAACCCAGTCTGTATTCTGGTTACATCTAATTATGAACCAAAACTTTCTTTGAAGTAAAGTAAAATGCTTATTTTGAATGTGATTACTGAGTTACCAACATGCTTTCACTTTTATTGATCATAAGTACTTATAATTTTATGGAAATTAATACACAAAGGAACCATGAAAAATATTAAATGCTATGCCAGGTAGCTTGGTAGCATAAGAGCAAATGATCAGCTTTGTTATTAGATTAGCATAATGAAATTTACTTAAAGAAATTATTTACAGTTGATGGAAATTGTTTCTTTTTTTGTTGTTGCTTTGTTTTAGTACATAAAGTTAATGGCTATTTCTAAAATAGTGGCTTCAGAAATAATGCCACAACCATATTTTATTAGAATCAATCCAAAAATTAAATTTTTGTAGTATTTTGAAAATAGCCTCTTTCACAGAAATACTACTGAATACCACCTAACAAGAATATTTTTTAGTCACTAACGTCACCCTACCCAACCCCAATTCCTGTAATAGAATTATCTAATCTAGAATTACCTTGTAGGTATGCTTAATTAGAATAGTGCTTTGAAAGGTACTTGGGTGGCTCAGTTGGTGAAGTGGTTAAGCGTCTGACTCTTGACTTCAGCTCAGGTCGTGATCTCATGGTTGTGAGACGGAGCTGCACTTCAGGCTCTACATTGGGTGTGGAGCCTGCTTAAGATTCTCTCTCCCTCTCCCTCTGCACTCTTCTGCATGCATGTGCACTGTACATGCTCTCTTGCTCTCTCTCAAAAAACAAACAAAAAAAGATCAGTGTTTTGAGAAACTCTAGGGATAAGCTCAGCAAAATAGAGAATATAGATAGGCAATGGTAAATATAAATGCATCTAAAGGTAGCATAATCTCTTTGGAAAATATTACATTGAAATGTTTTAATCATTATCAGACCTCTGGACGCAAACATGGTTAAAGAGAGTAATGTTACAGATAATTGGTAGAAATAAACTAAAAGTGGGAAAGAACTCTTTCACTCTGAACAACTTAGGCTTTCATTTCTTCTGTTTATGTATTTACAAAACTGTTAAATACATTTTAGATAATGACTTAAAATGAGAAAATGCTCAAGACACATTTTGAAGTCACTGTCTTTTCAACTGAATTTTAAGAGAAGAAATTTATTGACAAAAATTATCCATTCTATTAGATTTAATGTTACATTTTACTTTTAATTTCTGAAGAACTGGGTAGTTTTTCCCCTTCTCATCTACACAAATTTCTTCATTATTTTATCTTTGCAACTTTACTAAAGAGTTCTGATTTTCAATGTAAGTACAATTTACCTAAAGAGTTACTAGATTGTTCCAGTAAAGATCTGAATATTGTTAAATAAGCATCTATATTGTTTTCTTTTCCCAGGATTTTAGGGTAAAATGTCTGTCCCTCTGATTAGAATGTGAGCTAGTTTATAGGCTCTATAACAAATAAACAACATCTGTTATGCATTCATAATAAATTAAAAGCTGGGGGATTTGTAGTTGAACAAATATTTTCATGTATATGCATATATATAGTGTATCTGAAGCATGTCTATAGACATAGGGTAAAAAGGCAGCCATCAAATGCACATAATTTGTGGGGCATAAAAATATTTTTGTCCCATGGGGTGTCTGGGTGGCTCAGTCAGTTAAGTGTCTGACTTTGGCTCAGGTCATGATCTCACAGTTCCTGAGTTTGAGCCGACAGCAGATGCTGACAGCACAGAGCCTGGCGCCTGCTTCAGATTCTATATCTCCCTCTCTCTCTGCCCCTGCCCCATTTGTGTTCACTATCTCTCTCAAAAATAAATAAATAAACATTTTTAATAATTAAAAAAATTGTCCCCAGACTTTTTTTCACTGCATTGTCACTATCACAAGATGTTTTGTTGTTGTTGTTGTCATTTGAACTTAAACTACAAAATCCAACAAATTCACATTAAAATATACTTCAGAGCATGATGCCACATTGGTGGTTTCTGCGTATTAATAATGCTCTTTGAATCTGGGAAAAGAGAATGTGAAGGGAAAAAAAATAGTTAGAACACATTTCATAAAACTCTAAATGTTCTCCAAGAGCCTATGCCTCTATATCTATGCCTATGTATCTATATCTATATCATCTGTATCTGGATATAGATGATAGATAGATAGATAGATAGATAGATAGATAGATAATATCCTTAGCTACATTTGCTGTCTAGAAAAACTACATTGTAAAGAAAGTGAACAAACATTCATAGGCAAGAGTTTTAAGTTCTCATAGCACAAAGTTGTAATTGCTTCCCATTTTAATTAAAAGCCAATTTCAAACTTAAGAAGACTGAGTCTCTGTCTAAAGTGTTTATGCCACAGGCAGCTGGAGCCATTGAAGAAGGGGAATTAGAAAGATATTTTTGTATGGTGTGTCCGGCCAAAACTGTTCCATCTCAATAATAATAATTACACCATTTAAAAAATATACCTTTGAACATGCATAGTTTCATAGATGACATTCAGTTTTATTATTCTCATGCTGAACAACTAAGACAGGATTTCTTGACCATTTTTATGCCATACTTCTTTGGCAGTCTGGGTAAAGCAAATAGACTCTTTCCCAGAAAACATTTTTGAAAACACAAAATAAAACATATAGAATTTTAATTGAACCAATTATATCTAAATTTAATTATAAAAGTCTTTTTATAAATATAAATCTGAAATATAGTTATACAGATGCCTCTTTATTGACATTAAAAATGAGATCTAGCAGAAGGTATAATAAGTAGTGTAATTTGAAGTAATAATGAATGCACATTCTGTTTCAAAATATCTGCAATAGCTGTAATATAAGACAATATCTGTGGTTTTTACTGATGATAGTGTAATAGAGACCACAGTTCTACTGTAGTCTGTTGCCTTTATTCATAATAGAAGGAAATGTTCAATTTCCACTAGGGACTTTAATAAAGATATATTTTCTCATTGAAGTTCGCAGTCTCCCTAAATTCTATCAACAATGTCTGGTTATTAAGTCTCTTTTTTATGCCAAGTTCTTGTTAAAGCACTTCAGAGTTTTCAAAGTAGTATACGGCCACATTTTGTTGAGCACTGAACATGTACCAGGAACTATAATATGTGCTTTAAAACATTATTTTGCTCAATGTTTAAAACAATTCTCTAGGGTAGGAATTATTATTTCCTTTACAAACAAGCAAGCAGTAGTTCAAACTAACACTATAAGTAGCAAAACCCATGAATGGAGATATATAGAAGCATTCTCCTATCTCTATTTTATAGAATAAATACAGACAAATAAAAATTGTAACTTTCATAAAAAGAATCAGAAGTGGAACTCAGGTCATCAGAATATTTTGATGTTCTCTCAACAAAGCCATTCCACCATTTGGTGATAATTGTCATTGAAGGAACTATTCTTGAATAATCTCATGATAGAGTGCCAACCCTGTGAAAACTGTCACTTTAGAAAGTGATTTTCTCAAGAGATCATAGAAACAACTCCCCCATGAGAAAAGCCAACAATGAATAGAATTATCTCCATCTGTTGACTAGAGGTAGTACACAATATGATAAGTACACAATATGAACAAGAGCCAGAAGAAAAGTAGAAAAGTGTTGGCTTCTGAGAATCAAGTTCATCTGACTAAGCCATCCTAAGGTTTTTGAATATAATCCCCCAAATTTACAGAGGGAAGGAATGAAGATAAGCAATCTAAGTATCATCCAAATCTCAGGATTGGTCTTATAATCAAATCTTTGTAGTACAGTGGTTCTAACTCTAGACCAGTTGTAAGTTTACTGATTAACCATACAGCCAATATAGACAAGCATGGAGGTTTCATAATACCTTAATTCAACAAAAATTTAAGGAAAGTAAGCATGTCAAGAGCTGAACTGATATGTGTAATTTGTGCATTAATAAATTTTACTCTAGGAGGGCCTGGGTGATTCAGTAGGTTAAGCTCCACTTCAGCTCAGGTTGTGATCTCAAGATTGGTGGGTCTGGGCCCTGCATCAGGCTCTGTGCTGACAGCTCAGAGCCTGAAGCCTGCTTCAGATCCTGTCTCTCTCTCTCTGTCCCTCCCCTGCTCTCTCTCTCTCTCTCTCTCTCTCTCTCAAAGATGAATAAACATTAAAAGAAAAAAAAAAGAAAAAGAAATTTTCCTCTATAATACATTTTAGTAAGAACTCTTAATTGGTTTACAGACTCAAATGAATAGAAACCTTTTTTGCCCCAGAGCAGTAGAAAAGGCATCAGGAAAGGCTTGACATTTGACCAAAGTCTTAAAGGTTGGTAAGAATTCTGTTAAGAAGAGACAGACTTTTTAGGAAAATTTAGATAATATTACATGTGAATGGGAGGATTCTAAATGATTCATTGAAGAAAATTTTACCTAAATTCAGGAAGAGTTTTGAACAATAGTGTGAAATGACAAGATCCTTTGTAATTAAGAAAATTCTAATCATAGTCTTGGAGAATGGCTGGGAAATAAGAAATGAGGGAACTCAGAGAACTCACAGAAAGAAATTAGAAAATAGAAATGCACTTACAAATACCTGATCCATGAAAATTTCCTTGGAATGGAACAAAAAGATTGCAAAGATACTCTGGAGACAGACATTTTAAGTCGAGAAATCTCACATATGAGGATAAAAGGAAAGACAGTGGCCAAGAAGGACATTAAGATCAATAATAGTTTGGTTATCTTGGTAACTTATAAAGACATTTCCTGAGATAGGAAATGACAGAGCAGACTAGGGAGGTAATACTAATATTTCATGCATCAACCTTATAAGTTTGCAGTGTCAGTGAGAAATATCTTAATAAACATGTTCAATAGGAATTTGAAAATAAGGTGTTAGACTTCAGAGGGAGTACTAATATCATCAATAGTGATGTTGCTGTTGTGGTCATATAGATGAAAGTCAAATTTATGTAAATGGATAACATTGCAAAGAAAGAGAACAGAGTAAAAAGAGAAAAATGCATACAAAAATTAACATATGTGAAGTGAGTAACTAATCCTATTATGGTAATCATTTAACAATATATATGTGTTTGAAATCATCAAGTGGTACACATAAAGCTTACATAATGTTATACGGCAAATGTGCCTCATAAAGCAGGGAAGAGTAAATATGGACAGTTTAAGGAAAAAGAAAGTATAATAAATGCTTTTAATTAAGGTGAGGAAAAGAAAGGGAAGTCAATAAACATACTAGCTCCTAACACTGAAAGGCTTTAAGTAAATATTGAAGTAACAAATGTTTGAAAGTTGGGGAAGAGAGATAAGAGAAGTAGTATATGGTATCATCACAGGTAAAGATGAAGTGAGCCTCAAGATGCTGCTCAATACTGTATATTTGGTAGGGATGAAGACCGAGAATAGACTGTGGTCGATTTTTGCAACTTGAAGATCTTTCATTTCCCTTTTAAGATCTATTTATGGGCACAGAATAAGATTACAGTACTTGGAGGAATGAATAGAAAAATAAGAAATTGGAATCTGAAAACCTACATTTAATTTTTTAGAATACTTTTTTAGTTAAAAATAAAAGTATGATACTTGAATAAGAAGGGGTTTAAGATACTTTTTTTAGGATACCGAAGGATTGAACAATTTTATTGACCCTTTGGACTGGTAATAGATAAAAGCAGAAGAAAGAAATGGGAAGAATAATTGGGTAAATTCCCAGAGGAGAAAAGAAGCCAGAAATTGAGAGCAAAAATATAAGGGCCATATGTGAAGAAGGTTAACAATAAGATGTCTTATGGAAGACAAATGCACTGAATCCTATTCTATGACCTCAGAAGGGGTTTAACTCATTTCTCCTTGAAGGTAATAAATCTGAAAAGCAATGGTAGCATCAAGCTGTCACATTGTTAACAACCTAAGTCAAATCATGAAACTGGCAGGAGAATATGGTCCACAGTGTTCTAATCCAGGGCTCCAGTAGCAGACCAGTGAGGTAGCTCTGAAACACAAACACTTGTTTTATTTTTGTTGTTATATACTGTGCCAGTGGGAGAAAAAAATGATGGACAAGTACTAAACTGAAGGATGGAGCTTCTCTTGACATTTTCTACTCAGTTTATGCAGGCCAATAAATGCAATCCAGTATATGCAGACCAAGATATGTACCCTAAAATTCACTAATTGTTATTCAAAGTTTCTATTATCTTAAAGCACAAAAAATATTTACAAGCTTATATGACAGTATTAACCCTTTAAATATACCTGATTCTGAAGTCAAGTTAGTCTTCTGAATGGGAAAGCAGAAGTAGAATTAAGTGTTGGTTAAAACAGTAAAACATATGCCTCCAAAAAAGAAAAGATGTCAAATGCAGAAATATTAAATGATCAAGCAATATTAAGGAGCAAATCCAGGACTACCAGATTGGAAGCATAATAATGTACCTGGAAAATATCAGCTGGCAAACAATAACAATTAAAACAGATTACATTGTATGCATACTGACATTTTCATTGTAGTAGTATGTACTAGACCTCTAGGCAGCTTTCCTCACTTCCTCATTTTTGAGAGGAATCTGCTCCTTCTAAATCCCAGCGGCAAGATCTTAGTGGGTTTACTGCATCTGGTTTCCTGCCTCTCAGGCTCTGAGAATCACAATTCCTTCATGCCTCACTGATCAGCAGGGAAGGGCATTTGACTCACACTTCGGAGAGTTCTTCCCTGGGGAATTCTCTTTTTAATGTCGATCAGAAGTAGAAGTGATTGTGACTGGTCCCCTGAGCTGAAGAGGTGAATTGCAAGGTATGGGAGATGATTACCTTTGAACTCCTTTACCAATGAAAAATGGCCAACAGAGATGAATAGCTAGATCAGAGAGAACTCTGAACGAGTATAGTAAAGGATTTTAGTCTTTGAAGGTCTCAGAGCTTGTCTGGTTCTTGCAAAGTGACCTTAATTTTTTTTTAAACAACTGCAGTATATCTTTATATTTCTCTTTACAGTTATTTTGAGTTAGGCCTTTAGTCACTTATGACCTAAACAGCCCTGATTAATAGACTAAGTAAAGTCAATATGGTTTACTTGTTTGGTATTTTGTGTTTGTTCAGTTTAACTGTGTCCTATGGAAAAATAAATAATCAATCCAGCAGGCTCTAATTCTGTATTCATGATAATGAGGGTACAAGAAAGGTTAATATTTCATATGGTGTAAGTAATCTTCTAAATTAAAAATGATGATAAACAATATTGTAGAAATAATATTTTACCTGAGAAAACAAACTGTTTTCAACTGGTTTGTATTCAAAATATGTGCCAATTACAAGTGATGCTTGATGCTTATTACAATATGTCTCACTGAACACCTACATGGAAATCAGCCTGTATTTTTGCTGGAAGGTGTTTGATAATATAAAAACATTTATTTTTGTTGTTGCTGTTATGCATTTTGAATGCATTCCTATTTTTAAATTCACCAGACAATATTCATTAAGTTTAAATTTCTGTTGATGCACACACAATCCAAAATGAGTGTTCTGCCCAGAGGTAACCACTATTTTAAATCTGATCCTTATCTTTCCAGAAGATATCCTTCCATTTCCCCACTTAGCTTAGAAAATGCTTATAAAAATATATAGAATTATGTGTATTTACAGCTATATTTTCCTGTGTGTATTTTTTTTTCAATTATTTTAGAGACAGAGAGAGAGCATGTGTGAGTGAGCAGGGGAGAGGCAGCCAGAGAAGGAGAGAATGAATCCCAAGCAGTCCCCACAATGTCAGCACAGAACCCCACTCAGGGCTTGAACTCATGAACCGTGAGATATGACCTAAGTCAATATCAAGTCCAAAGCTTAACTGACTGAGCCACGCAGGTGCCCCCCTGTGTGTGTTTTAATATAGATGTTACACTCTACGTAATGTTAAGTCCTTTTCATTCAGGAATATTCTTGGAAGATTTTTCCATGGAAGCAGAAATAAAATTAAATAATCTTTTTAAATGATGCATTGTTTTTCATAATACTAATGCATCTTAGTTTACTTAACCCAGTTCCCTACTAATGAGAATCTAGGTAGAGTGTGCATTAGTGAATAGTTGATCTTATTTTTATGCTTGATACCAACAACAAATGAGTTCAAATGAGTTGAATCAAACTGGTCATTGCACCTGGGCTCCTGGCTACTCTCATTGTCTATTTTTTTCTGCCTCTGTCAACAACACAGGAGACCAATAACCCAGGAAGCACACCACTTTCCTGCACTCTAATTCACTATGTAGCTGAAACAAACACAAAAACTCTAAGGTTAAGAAAGATAGTTAACAACTTGTCTAAAATAAGCAAACAGGCACACAAGCAAACAAAACTGGTGAATTCCACAAACAGGATTTTGATACTAATCTTAATTATTCCAAGACAGTATCAAATAATGACTCTCAAAATTAGGATGAGTTTAATCAAAAGTCCTTATGCTAAGACAGGGCCTGAGTCACAGATTGTACTCATGATCTATTGAAATGTTTTGTGTTTCTCCTTATATTTCATTAATTTTGGAAAAAAAATAATCTGTGAATTGATTTTAGATAATTTTAGATGAATATCGCATTTGAAAGTATGGTCTTAAATGTGCTTATGTCTGTGATAGTAAATTAATTGATCATTTCCTGGAACTAGTTGGTAATAATTCTTCTTTGAAGTCCTCCTAAACGTAAGAAGTTCACCATTTTCATCAAATGATAAAGTCTATGGAAAGAATTGATAATGCTAAATAAATCAAACACTTCTTAATTGTGCTAAAAAACTTAGTTAATATGTTGTCTTCATTGGCATTTTGGGAATGTTGTTTATTTTTTAAACTATCAGTATGTCATTGTATCTAATTATTGTCTTGATAGCAGTAGTCAATTTGACTAAAAATAGAACCAACACATACCTGAAAAAAAGAAAATTTAAAAATCTAGAAAGTAGTCACCACGTCAACAAGCAGAAAAATTATATTTTGGAAGACTGAAAACATCTCCTGTTGGTATTATTTAATACTTTTTGTTAAGTAAGGCACTTTTTGTTAAGTAAGGCTTCCTGGAAATAATCAGGGAGCATTCCCTTGTCATACTTGGAATCCATGCCAGTCACTGAAGTAGAACAGGTGCAGACTGTAAAAGATGAGGGCAAGTCTTCACCAAGTCATCTTTCTGCTCTAGCAGAACCCCATTGTCTAATGATATATAACAGGTTGGATAAACATCCTGGGCTGGATGTCACTGAGAACTTTGGTTTCCACCTGTGTGGACCAGTCTCATTTGTAATGTAAGGAAGACATTAAAAATTTATAATTTGATGGAGCAAGTATCTTCTAGACAGAGACTATTGACAGTGGCTGGAAGAAAAGGAAAGAAACATTTTTAATATTATTTTTCAATATGAAAAAAAGTAGTTAGCAAATTTATCCAAATCAGGGTAATAAACAAAGTCCAGACTACTGAGTTTTCCCTAAGTCAAGAAGATATTGGATGTTTTGTACATCTTAGATAAACTAAGTCATCTAAGTATTATTAGATATAAAATCTTTCTTTTATCCTTTCCTGTTTCATATTTAATCTATGCTGTATTACAGAACCTGTATTCTCATGTAAAGCATTTTACAAACTGAACAGATGGTTCAGTTAATACAACACAGTCAAGTTATTTAAACTTGTATCATTGTTTATACAGAAGTGATCTTAGATTCACCTCAATAAGGATACGAATAGCTTATTTTAATTATGTTTAGTGAAATGTAATAAAACTACACATTACCCAAAGACATGTAAGGTAAAATTATACTTATAATTTCTATAAATTTAAATTATTGGTATAAATATTTTGTTTATTGTAAAAATCAATGCCTATGAAATCAGAAACTGAAAATATATTAGTTAGTATACAAAACTTAAACACACATATTTTAAGGACAAATGAAAGGGTTGGTATTTTTCCTCTTTCACATAAGGATTTTGCCTTTCTTTTTTTCAAAAGATGTATCACTTAGTACAGTACCTAAAACAAAGAATACTATGTAAGTATAGTAATGTTATAAACTCTATTATTACTACATAAAAGTCAAGTCCACATTAATTTTGTCTATCTTGTATTAAGATACTTTGTTACAATATATCTTTATTTTGGATTATTTTCCTTAATTTTTCTCCATTTGCTTCTCCCAATATTATCACTTAACAAGTCTGGCCTTTTGTATTCTCAGCAATCTGGACCAGGGCCAGCAATGGCTCAGAAAAATGATGATGATAAATATTTACAGTGAAGATTGGAAATACAAAAAAGGTGTTTGTACTTAAATGCTTAAATGGTGTTACTAGATAATCCACCCTGGATTTTATATCCTTTCTTTAGTTGCACATTACCAAATATTGTCATATTTTTAACTCCCAAAGTTTCCATGTATCATAAGTAAAATAGAGGCACTCTGAGGAAAAGGAACATAGGAACTCTAGCCCTGTCAATCATTTAAGGTTTGACTGAAGGATCTTCAAATGAAGGGTGAGAAATAATTCACAGATGGACACCATAGCTGTGTGAAATGTTTACAGGATCATTATATGGAAATAAAATAATGTAATCTCACTTTATATATCCAAACATTTTGATGTAGAAATCAGAAATGTGAACCCATTTAGTTGGAAATACAAAGAGGATCTTGCTGGTTGTTAGGAAACAATCAACATGAGCATGGGTGGGTGGCACTGCAGGTTAAATCCTCTGTCATTGAGGTATTCAAGCACAGGTTGGATAACTACTGACTAAAAGAAGTCAAGTACAGGGGTACCTGGGTGGCTCAGTTGGTTAGACATCTGACTCTTGATCTTGGCTCAGGTCGTGATCTCACAGTTCATGAGTTCAAGGTCCGTATTGGGCTCTGTGTTGACAGTGCAGACTGTGCTTGGAATTCTGTCTCCCTTTCTCTTTGCCCCTCCCCCACTTGTGCATTCTCTCTGTCTCTGTCTCTCTCTCTCTCTCAAAATAAAAATAAGCCGAAAAAAAAAAAAAAAGAATCCAAGTACCATATGCCTGTCTGTGATTGGCTTGGGCCATGTTTTGGACTCTTCTAATTATGAAATTTTGATGACAAAGTGAATGTGGGGCATGGAAATGACATTCTATGGTGTTAGCAGTTTTATGCTATCTCAGCTAGTCATATTCCTCTGTTGGCATGCTATAGGTCTGCTGCCTTTGTTTAGTTTTTTTTTTTTTTTTATTTTTTTAAATTTTTTTTTTTCAACGTTTATTTATTTTTGGGACAGAGAGAGACAGAGCATGAACGGGGGAGGGGCAGAGAGAGAGGGAGACACAGAATCGGAAACAGGCTCCAGACTCTGAGCCATCAGCCCAGAGCCTGACGCGGGGCTCGAACTCACGGACCGCGAGATCGTGACCTGGCTGAAGTCGGACGCTTAACCGACTGCGCCACCCAGGCGCCCCTTTGTTTAGTTTTAAGAAAGTTGTTAAGATCATGGGTGCCTGGGTGGCTCATTCAACTGAACATCTGACTTTTGGTTTCAGCTCAGGTCATGATCTCAGGATTTAGGGGTTAGAGCCCTGCATTGTGCTCCACAGCTGGAAATGTGGAACTTGCTTAGGATTATCTCTCTCTGTGTCCCCTCCCTGCTCATGCTGTCTCTGTCTCTCTCAAAATAAATAAACTTAAAAAAGCTTAAAAAAAAGAAATTTGTTAATATCCGTATAAAATCATTTGTTTTCATCTTATTTGCAGACAAATACAAAAACTATATTTATTGTATTATCTTAATTTTCTCTTCCAAGAACTTGGCATTAGCTCTTCAAATAGGTTCCAACTGACAAAATACACAATAAACCTCTTTTCAAACGAAGACCATATTAGACACTGCATTTTATATCCTTAATAATTGTTTGAAAGCAGCCAAGAATCAAATACATATTTAAATTTAAAACTAAAGTATCATGGGAAGAAAACAGGGGAATAAAAATACTATTTGTCTTACATTTATTACAAACCCGAGCTGGTGAATATGCCAATTAGTATTCTAAAACTACTTCCAGTTTGTTTCTATTTATTTATTTATTTATTTATTTATTTATTTATTTATTTATTGTTTCTCACCTTCCTTTCTGTTCTATTTTTCCTCCATCGTCCTTCACTTTTTCTCTTATATCTATTCTGTTACTGTTCTTTATTAATTCAGAGTTAAGGCAAAGATTTAGCAATTAGATGTAAGGCTATCTGGAAGAGACTCAGATAGGAAAAGTTCGCTCCACTGCCATTGAGGAAGGAAGCAGAGGGTGAAGAGATCAAGGAAAAAGCTAAAATAAAAGAACATGCTGCAAAACTTAGAAAGAATAATTTTCCTAGCAGAATTTCAAAAACTTTAGAATGTCACTTTCTTCTCATCAGAACACATGGCTTTGATTTACCATGCTCAAAGTATCTGAGAAAAAAGAAATTGGAGAATGAAATGAAGTTATAGCAGAATACTTACTGAAATTTTAAGTATCAATTTTATAGAATAATCAGAATTATATTTGGTATATTTGGTATATTATAATTGTATCTTTCCCTTAATTCCCCCTTCACCTTTAGTGTTCTGTTACCTTGGAAGCTTTTGTAGGAAGAATGAAAAGTTGCTATTAGATGGCCTCTTCCTTTATCTTTTGAAATACTCAAACAATGTAAGAGATTGTGTTACAAATTCTGAAGTGAGAGGATCATTGATTTGGAGTAGAGGCTAGATCATAACTGAATTTTTCCTTGAACAGGCAGTGAAGATTAGTGTATACGCCCAGAATGGAAAATACCCAAGGTTCAGGTAAATGGCGAACTTTCAGAAGTATACTGTTTCTGAATGCACCCAGGTAGGCTAGACCCAAGGAATCAGGATGTTTACATTACCAAAAGCCTAGGATATTTCTACTTGGTAAGAAAGTAGGAAAGCTACTGGCCACCCCAAGGGACAACTGGTCTGGAACAGGAAAATACCAGTGATAGTCAAGGGAGATTGAAATCGATCTGGTTCCTGCTTTTCTGTGCCCGGGGATATTTCTCATAATTCTAAGGCGGAAGAACTCACTCTTACAAAAGAATACTGAGGTTGAATTTCATGCTACTTCTATAGGATGAGGGTTAGAATTAGATGTAAAATAAATTATTATGCAATAGATAAAGATAGAGGGACATTTTACAAAATATTTAGCACCCCTGAGATGATAGACTGAGATTCATAAGTACCACACAACATTGTGAAAGGAATGTGGAGTTCAAAAAAAAAAAAAAAAAAAAAAAAGAGTCAAATTATTTTTATAATATTGTTTATATTTTAAAGTATGATAGCAAAGCAAAAAGCAGATTCATATATATTATATACAAGAAGTAAACACAATGGAAATCAGTAATGCATCAACTCGGGCTTCCAGTTTATCTCATTTTTGCATATATCTGGAAATACACTTTCTCTGAAGGAGATTTTAATTAATTATCAATACATAATGAATTAGGAAGTTTACTGATCTTTTAAAAAAATTAGGACCTGTACATTTCTAGTCCCATAAGTGTATACAAATAAGCATACTACATCAATACCTATAGGTTAGGTTTATTTGGATGCTAGGTGAATCTGATATTTCTCATAAATACAGCAGCCAACTGTGCAATTATAAGTGTGAAATTACATAATTTGTCATAATAGCATTTAATTATAGATTTTCCAGCAGTTATTACAAGTTTAGAATATTTCTTATTTAAAGATTGTTATTTATAATAAGGAATTAAAACAGTAGTTTTATAAATTTCATGCTACTCTTCTTTTAAACTTCTGGATTAATGAGGTTGAAAGTATCTGGATATTAGAAGATGAACTGTTTAAAATTTGTTATATTTGAAATATGAAACATTTCAAGGGCATCTGGGTCACTCAGTCATTTAAGTGTCCAACTCTTGGTTTTGGCTCAGGTTATGATCTCACAATTCCTGAGATTGAACCCCACATCCGGCTCTGCACTGACAGTGCAGAGACAGCTCAGGAGTGTCTCTTTCCCTCTCTCTCTGCCCTTCTCCCACTCTCTCTCTCTCTCTCTCTTTCTCAAAATAAATAAACTTAATAAAATAAAATATGAAATATTTTATATAAGGAAATTGAATTTTCCATGAAATTAGCAACCAAAACATGAAGAATTTGAAAGATGAAGCCTCAAATTCAACCTCTAACCTTTTTATGTCAAAGATTTTATTTTTTTACTTATTAAAAAGTCTTATGCCATTTATTGGCCTTATAATCTGTACATACCCTCATTTACTCAACAAATATCATTTTTTGGTGGGTGAATAAAAGAAGTAATTTAAAAAGGGTGATGTTTAATGAAAGTTTGAAAAACAGTCCTGTGGGAAAAAAGAAAAAAAAAGTCCCATGGTTTAGCTTCATAAATGAAAAATAACATACGTTTATCACTGGGTATTACCATAAACTACTCATTCTCTCTCATCTAGTATTTATTATATACATTTCCTTAATCTATCAAGACATGGAATCAACGATTTGCTCTGGCCAGTCTTTAACTTATTTGCTGACTTCCTTGCAATAGACAATTATAAAATCAAGGGTTTGAACTATGTAGAAAATCTCAATAAGGAACTAACACTTAGATAACACCATCAAGACACATTAGACCCAGATAGGTCATTTATCAGATTCTTCCATTGGGTCTAATGAATTTATGACAAGCTCACTTGATAGAGAATATAGCCCTATCTATTATCTGCTGAATTACCTTTACATAAAAACTAAAAATTCCTAGGACCACAAGAGGAACAAAAGTCACAAGAAGGTATTGAAGCAGAACATTCTAATGTCAATAAAAGAATTAGAAAAAAAATTGTATGTGTGGGTTCCTTTACAGATCTATGTGGAAGAGCAGGAGTGAACTCCTTAGATTCTGCTTTAATCATGATTAATAAAGCACAAAATAAAATAATTATCTGGCATTGCAACATTGTGAAGTATTAGCAGGTTAATGATTTTGCACATGGACACTTTATATAAAGATTCTTCATGGTGCGTCAGAATGCTTCCGTATGTTGTCCTATAACTAATGGAACACTGGTGTCTCACTCCGGGGTTTTCTTGCTCAATCGTGGACCTGAGGAGAGTTTGGGTGCAAGGTTGGAAAGGATGAAAACAGTTCAGGTGCAGAGAAGTTTAAATAACAACAGTGTTAATAACAGGTAAAGAAATTTGTTAAAGGAGACTATTCATTGGCGGACAAAAGAAAAAAAAAATCTTAGTCTGAGATTTTGAAAAGGAAGGAAACTTTGAGATATTCTTGATGTCCCAGTAATTGTTACTTCATATATTAAGAAAATATGACAAATATGGACATTTTCACATGAGTTATGCATCAATGTTTTTGAATATCTTCTGCTGTTTACACTCCATAATAGGCCAAAAGATCAGCTTTTTAAAAACAGAACAACCTGACATTTTGTTCTGGGTGTGTTGTGGAAAGTGAATAGATGAACTCGTTTTAACCCTGATAACCCATCAGAAGAATGTTCAGATGTGTTCAGACCAGAAAGAAGAGGAAGACCACACTAGAAAATCGCAGACTACTATTAATTACAGACTCTTATCAGTTGATTTTTGCTTTCAACAAGGCTATTCCCACAAACTTTGGTCAGTTTTGAAGGCCACTTACTTGGTAACTTAACTATAATCATTGGTCAGTCTATGTAAGACGTGTCAATTTGCAGTAAAACTCAGATTAGTGGATAGCACCTGCAGTTTTTACCAGAAAAGGAGTTTGAGGCTATATCCAGGTGCAGACTGATAGACTGCCATGATTAATTGTTATTTTCCATGAGTCCAAAATACAGAATAAGGGAAAGGTTGTATCTGTTGTGTTTTGGCTATGCTTTGCACTTTTTTCCCCAAATGGATAATGTCAGGTAGCTTATCATGGTATTTTCTTTTATTTACTCATATATATTTAAGAAACTTTTTATAATCTACAATATGATAAGAAGTGAACTGAATACCAGAGATTTGTTCCTAGCATCTGTTGCTTCACAGTCTAATATTCAGTAACATTTCCAAATGCTAAAATTTTTGGTTTTAATAACATGTCACAGAGAAAGAATGCCCTCACCTATTGAAATCTTTCAAAAAGTTTTGGGCTATTTTCCGGTTTTAAAGGTAACTGTCTCTATCTTCCTCCTACTATTTTTTAATGAATATTATAACATCTTTTTTACATTGTTTATATAGTGGATTGTGAGGTGGGGTGGGGGGGTATTTTTTTTTCCTGTCTTTTCAGGTGCTAAGTGAAGGAAGACTCAGAGAATAAGTCACTGAAAGTTCACTTCATGTAAGAATATTGCACAATATTGTTTCCTGAGTTATTTGCCCTTTCGGGGTCTTTGTGAAGTTCGGAGAAGTTTAGAACACTGGGTGGGTCCTGTTTTGATGTCAGTGCTTGTTCATTTTGAGGCATAAACTCAATGTTATTTTCATTCATTTATCCAACATATATTAATTAAATACCACCTTAGACATCAGTAATTGTTCACAGCACCAAATAAAATGATGAGCAAACCAGGTATTTCCTACTATCACAGAGTTTATAATCCCAAAAGTAACCACACGTCATTCAAAAAATTCACATTTACATAATTACCAACTGCAGTAAGTGCTATGAAGAGAAAGCACAGGAAGTGTAAAATTTACATATGCTTTGGGGTATGGGGGTGGCTCAGCTGGTTGAGCGTCCAACTCTTGGTTTTGGCTCAGGTCATGATCTCACAGTTCTCAAGTTTGAGCCTCACATCAGGCTCCATGCAGACAGTGCAGAGCCTGCTTGGGATTCTCTCTCTCTCCGTCTCCCTCTGTCCCCCCACTCCTGTTTTCTCTCTTTCTGTCTTTCAAAATAAATAAATAAACTTAAAACAAAGTTACAGAGGTATTACTTCACCTTATATTGGAGGCAGTATGCCTTATACAGCTGTTTCTCTGCAGAGGTGATATTTGAAATCATATTTTTGTAACAAATGAGAATAAATTAGACAATGGGGGGAGAGGGAAAAGTTGTTCAGGCAAAGGGAAAACAAACTGAGATCAGAGAGATATACATCTGACCAAAGATTAGAAAAGCTGGGGCTTAGGAAGTCAGAGCAAGGATGACAAAGTTCAGGCTAGGAAGTGAGCAAAAGCCTCATAAGTGAGCAAAAGTTCAACATTTCCTAGAAGAATTCCTCAGTTAATTAATTTTAGAGTTAAGAATATTATCTTCATTAAACACCACTTTTATACTGGAATTACTGTTTACCATCCAAATTTGTTAACATGACTGTGTTATCACTTTTGGAAATACTATAAATGTTTTTAAGAAAAACAAATAGTCTCTCCCTCCTCCTGCCTATCTCTCCACACAAGCACATCAATCTCACTATCTGAGTCATGTATATCAACAGTTTGATTATCTTTTTAGGTTGTGTATCCTTTTGGAAGCCCTTGATCATTGATTTACTCACATATAAGCTTTTGGTTCTTCGTTTTATAAATACAGTCCACTTGGGTCTATCACTCGAAAACTTGCTCTTTTCATTAGGCAAATTATCACAGACTTCTGTCAAGGTTAATATCTGCATCCACATTTATTATTTTTAATAGCTGTGGAACACCTGATATATGATGTGCCATATATAGGTAGTCATTCCTATATTTATGACCATTTATATTGCTTCAATCTTTTCTTTACACATGTATAGATACACATACATATACTTGATATTAACAAAAAAGGCTGCAATAAATGTCCTGAAATAGAAAAATCAAGAAGATAATTTATATTTTTAAAGCAATTCCCTCTGGGGACCTTGGGATAAAATGTGAAAATGTGTTTATTGGTAGGCAGCAGTTTATGCCTAGTAAAGCTTCAGTTAAATGCTGTTGTAGTACTTACATCTTTATATACTGGTGTTTTTGCTACACAGGATAAGTAAGTGTAAATTAACTACTTTTGGGTCAAATAAGGGTTACTTTTTTATTTTGTCACATAACGTCAGATTTCTTAATTTTGTTAAAAATGTATACATATTGTGAAAAGTGTGAGGTGATATCTTTTGCACTGTTGGGAATGCAGACTGGTGCAGCCACTTTGGAGAACAGTATGGAGGTTCCTCAAAAAATTAAAAATAAAGCTACCCTACATCCCAGCAATTACACTACTAGGTATTTATTCAAAAGATACAGCAGTGCAGATTCATAGGGGCACATGCACCCCAATGTTTATAGCAGCACTGTCAACAATAGCCAAATTATGGAAAGAGCCCAAATGTCCATTGACTGATAAATGGATGAAGAAGATGTGGTATATATACAATAGAATATTACTTGGTGATCAAAAATAATGAAATCTTGCCATTTGCAACAACACGGATAGAAATAGAGGGTATTATGCTAAGTGAAGTAAGTCAGTCAGAGAAAGACAAATATATTATTTCACTCATATGTGGAATTTAAGAAGCAAACCAGTTGAACATAAAGGGAAGGAAAGTAAAAATAGGATAACAACAAGAGAGGGAGGGAAACCATAAAGACTCTTAAATACAGAGAACAAACAAGGTTGCTGGAGGGGTGGGGTTGGGGGGATGGGCTAAATGGGTGATGGTCACAAAGGAGTGCACTTGTTGGGATGAGCACTGGGTTTATATGTAAGTGATCAATCACTAAGTTCTAGTACCGAAACCATTATTACACTATATCTTAACTTGTATTTAAATTAAAAAAAAAAAAAAGAAAAAGAAAAGAAACATGTAGAACATAAAGAAAGGCTGGACATAAATCTAGTAGTATAATGAGAAGAGAGAATGATGAAAAAGCAGTATTTTCGTCTGACTAATCACAGAACTCTATTTTGTTGGACATAAAGTCTGCTCTAAGGGTGAACACATGCATGTCTAACAATTCCAAATAGAGAATTTCCCTAGGGTAGATGTATGAGTTTGGGACACATCTTTTCAGTGGGCTGCAAGATGCAATGTCAAGAGCAGGTATTGAGCTTTGAGTGGGGGTAGAACAGTGTACAGCATGGGATGGAAATCTTTTATAAGCCCTTAGCTTTTCTCCACACCTATTCCTTCCTTATAGAAGCTATGTCCACGGGGTGGAAAACCCTAAAACAAAAGCACATGCTTATTAAGTTCATGCCCACTGTGAACACTTTTGTAGGCAGTGGGTATAGGATGGATAAGACTTGATCTGTGCATAACCAGACTAACAGAGGCTGTAAGAGGCTATGACCCAAGCCTCCTGATGTCTAGTCTAGAGCTCCTCTGCTCTGTTTTCCTCCCTCATGATTCTATAACACTGTGTGCCAGCCATGGAAATAAATAAATAAATAAATACATACATACATACATACATACATACATACATACACAAACAAATAAGTAAAAATAAATAAAGGTATTTTAACCTCAAAAAAAATGTATACAGATTCTAACTGCCAGCCTCCTATAGTGGATATTTCCCCCATATTATTCTCTAGGCTAGATGTAGATGGGAAAATAATATATCATTATTATTTTATATTTCATATGTTTGTCTATTAGTAACATTGAATATGTTTTATGTAATATGCATATTAGTAACTTCAGTTAATTTATTGTAAATGTTCCTTTTTATTTTGTTTACTGTTCAACAGCATGCTTGTGGTTAGTGTATCTCTTTGGTTTTAAAATTTAAATGTGGTCATATTATGCATCTGAGTTTTATGCTTTCCACTAACCTTTTTTCTAATACTTGTCATAATTTTAACATTTAAACTTAAATGTTTGATTCATCCACAAATTGTCTGTGGGGGACTGACTCTAAAACTTATTTTCCTTCAAGTTCCTAGACAAATGTATCCCCCTAACTTGTTAAATTATTCAACATTTTCCAATTGTTTGAAATAGTATCTTTTCATAAATTAATTTCCAATATGTAAAAAGGTCAGATTCTGGGATCCATTCTGTTTCCAAGAGAAGTTAGTCTATTCTTGTTTATAAGGTATGCTCAACACCCATTGTCCTGGTGTTAGGCAATCAACCTCAAAGCAAAATTCTCTCCTGAAATATTCATGGTAATACAAGCATAGATTATCCAAAATAAAATGAACTACTGAAAATACAAGAAGAGGATAATTATTTGCCTATGTATACATATATCATGGTATACAGACTTTCCTTATATCCTTCTATTGGTTTTCTCTTCATTATGAAATGGCAACAATATCCTCAGATATGTACAGACAAATCAACATTGACTGAAACACCATAACCTTTTGATTAACACTGATTTGCTAGAATTTAAATATTTTGCTAATTTTTCTCAGAGCTATATTTATAGCTCATGGAAAAATGACAAAAAACTCTCTTTACTTTTTTAGAGAATTTGGATTCTGCTCTGCCTCTATTTCAAAAGAAGCAGAGACTACACCATGAAGCCAAGCTGAGCTGTGTTTAGGGAGATCAATGAACTCTAGGGAGGGACACTTTTCACAAAATCTGGTTAATTGAAGAGGGACCGAGAAAAGAGGACACTACGGAATTATTTTGAGTTGAACTTTCCATTTTTTGTCCCAGGGAGGCAATACCAAAGAATTTGATTACACTTTACTTTTTTTATCCTTTATGTTTATTTTAATTTTTGTTGTTTTAACCTAGTTGTAAGGAATGAGAATGGAAACTTAAGAGATTTCAAGTAATTGTTGATCTAAAACCTATATTCAAACAAAAAGCCTCATTTTTTCTTTCTAGCATATCCGTTATGCCACAATCCCTGAAGAGCAGACAACATAATTGAGGTAGCACAATATGACGAAAATGCAGTTAGCTAACAGCAGGCAAGGTAAACTGAATGAATAGAAAACTGCATCCTTGGCATTCAGGCATTAAGACTTCTTAACTTTGATGTGTATTTCTGAAACCTCTCTGCTCACCTGAAGTTTGAAGACATGACTATTTCTCTGGGGGTGGTGGGAGGGTGAATGTGTGAAAAGGAGAGTGTAAAGTATTCAGTGTGAGGAAATAATAAAGTTAACACTTTTTGCCACTCACTGAGTGATAGAAACTCTTCAAAGTATGCAGTGTTTTATTTGTTCCTTATTAATACCTAAGACATAGGCTACATAATATCTCCACTTTTCAAATCAGGAACCTGAGGGATAGCAGTGAGAAGTAAGGGACTTGTGCATGATTACTCAGCTAACTGTGGAGCCAAATTGAAATCAACAACCTAAAGAGCCTAAATGCTAAGAAAAAAAATATATATATATATAGCAACCATGGTGTTTCAACCTCAACCTTTTCTTTCTTTTTTTTTTTTTTTTTGAAATGTTTATTTTTCGAGAGAGAGGGAGGCAGAGAGAGAGAGAGAGAGAGAGAGACAGAGAGAGAGACAGAGAGAGGAAGTGGAGGAGGGGCAGAGAGAGGGAGAGAGGGAATCCCTAGCACGCTCTGCACTATCAGCACAGAGCCTAATATAGGGTTCAATCTCAAGAACCGTGAGATCATGGCCCAAGCCAAAATCACGAAATACACACTTAACCAACTGACCCACCCAGGCAGCCCATCAACCTCAACCTTTTCAAGTCTTTTCCCTCACCTTTCCTTAGAAAAATTACAAATTGGGGAAGAGATACAAGCCCCCAGTTCTAACTACATTCCTTTCCTTTAACCTAGATCACCTGAAATGTCAGAGAGTTATACTTTTTATCAACTTTCTTATGATCTGTGGGTATCTCCTTTATTTTATTTACCTGCATGCTCTTGGTTCAGGACACAGTCAAAAGCTAGAGACTTCCATATTTTTTGGCTATGCCATAGTGATTAACTGTATTGCTCTTTAGATGTTAAGTCCCCCTTAATTTGAGAAGGGTTGGTCAATATTTTTTTTAATTTTTTTAACGTTTATTTATTTTTGAGACAGAGAGAGACAGAGCATGAATGGGAGAGGGTCAGAGAGAGGGAGACACAGAATCTGAAACAGGCTCCAGGCTCTGAGCTGTCAGCACAGAGCCCGACGCGGGGCTCGAACTCACGGACTGCAAGCTCATGACCTGAGCCGAAGTCGGCCGCTTAACCAACTGAGCCACCCAGGCGCCCCGGTCAATATTTTTAAAATAGATGCTAGATGACACTCCCACAAAGCATGAGCTATGTTAGCCCAATAATATTCTTTCTGCTGATATGTGAAATCTAAAAAGACCAGGTTATAAGGACTTGGGAAGTTGGTCATTGGAGCTGGCACAATTTAATAGAATCGAGAGGGAGGTCATATATTACTAGAGGTTTCAGGATTTTTGCATTTCTACCCACCATAGGTTTGCTTATTCAAAGTGTACTTATTCAAATACGTACTGGTATGTATGAGAGCATTCCAGAGTCACTTTCTCCTACTTTGCAAAAGTTTAATTGAAATCAAACTTGTGTCTTTTGATCATGAAGAAGAAGCCATAATTGTCGGAGGTTCTGAGATAGACTTTTAAAAAATGCGAAATTTGATCTAGATCTTAACTAAGTAGGGAGTGTGGGGGGGGTGTTGCAGGGATGACATTTCAGTGGGGGGTGGGAGACTGAAGAGCAGATTGATATGAAGGGGAATCTCCATAAATGAGAATGATAATATGTTTATGTTAAGGATTTATGGGGAAACATAGATTTTAATGAAATTTATAGGGAATATACATTGTTTTTTTAATTAAAAAATTGTAATGTTTATTTATTTTTAAATGCTTATTTTTGAGAGAGAGAGAGAGAGAGAGCACGAGCAAGTGGGGGAGGTCAGAGAGAGACAGAGAGACACACACAGAATCAGGAGCAGGCTCCAGGCTTCAAGTTTCAGCACAGAGCCCGACGTGGGGCTCGAACTCATGGACCGTGAGATCATGACCTGAGGTGATGCCGGATGCCCAACCGACTGAGCCACCCTGGTGCCCCATTATTTATTTATTTTTGAGAGAGAGAGAGACAGAGCATGAGCAGGGAAGGGGCAGAGAGAGAGGGAGACACAGAATCTGAAATGGGCTCTAGGCTCTGAGCTGTCAGCACAGAGCCCCATGTGGGGCTCAAACTCATGAACCGACTGAGCCGGATTGATGGCTCAGGATCATGATCTGAGCCAAAGTCAACACTTAACTGACTGAGCCACCCAGGTGCCCCAGGGAAATATACATCGTTACAGGGGCCAGATTGCAGAGGGTTTTGAGTGGCATTATATATCATGACATCTTTAGAATACAATAATATTTATTAGTTTAGTATTAAAAATATAGTATTTTTTTTCCTTAGGGCTATGTTGTGTGCCCTCACAACAGCCCTTTGGGGCAGCTGCTCTGAGGTTGGACAAAAGTTTAGGTTTATTGGGGAAAGAGCTGTGCTAAGGTTAAGTGTCAATGTATGCTATGGGAACACATTGGATAGCAATGGCCAAGTATATTCTTCTGAAAGGTTGAACAAAAAAAGCTATCTTGTAACTTCACTCTTTAACAAACGGTAAGTGTAATAATGTATATTGTTGCTTCTTTAAAATGAAAAAGAAATGCCTCTATAAATGCCTGAACTTCAAACTCTGTGCAATGTGGTCTACATACAAAAACTGTAAAATTTGGGGCACCTGGGTGGCTCAGTTGGTTAAGCATGTGACTTAGGCTCAGGTCATGGGGGGTTCAAGCCTCTCATCTGGCTCTGTGTTGACTGGACAGAGCCTGGAGCCTACCTTGGATTCTGTGTCTCCCTCTGCCCTTCCTCTGCTCATGCTCCGTCTCTCTCTTTCAAAACAAACATTAAAAAAAATAAAAAACTATGTAAAATTAGAGGGGAAAAATAGTCTTTTAATGAATCTTGGAAAGAAGGAATATGAAGCCAACCAATCACAATGAATATACATTTATCAAAATTAGTCTTGGCATTTGGTTCATCTTTGATGTCTTGATCTCTTAGGTTTATCATATTACTGAGACTATAGGGCAAATACAAAAAAAAAAAAAGTGCCTAATGGTCTTTATGTTTCTAAAACCAAGACAGGATTACAAATCTGTAGAGTACATAATGGCCTTGGCAGGGTTTTATTGTACTGCCTCAGAAGAACTGATTAACTTATAGAGTCTGATGATTTGTGTGTCTAATGTAGTTACATTCATTCAGCACCAAAGGGAAAAAAAAATCACTCTTGGGATTCATGTAATAGTTCTAATTAATCCCACCATGCTTTGGTAGATAATTTATGGGACAGTAATAGAGCCCAACAAGCTTCTAATTATACATACACAAAGTAATCACTTGGTATTTCCACTACTGACTTATTTTCCTAAAGGTGAAGAGATATTTATAAAGGATTGTTTTTAAAATTTTTTTTTTCAACGTTTTTATTTATTTTTGGGACAGAGAGAGACAGAGCATGAACAGGGGAGGGGCAGAGAGAGAGGGAGACACAGAATCGGAAGCAGGCTCCAGGCTCCGGGCCATCAGCCCAGAGCCCGACGCGGGGCTCGAACCCACAGACCGCGAGATCGTGACCTGGCTGAAGTCGGACGCCCAACCGACTGCGCCACCCAGGCGCCCCTAAAGGATTGTTTTTAAATGAACAGATTTGAACAGAATAGTATTTGTGGGAAAAATTCAAATGACCAGTTGGGAAGTATATAATTGTACTGTTTGGACAAAATATAGATCCATTTTGAGATACTGAAAGAAAAATATAATTGAAAGGCAAGTTTTGTTTTATTGACCTTTGAAGATTTGAGAATTACTATCTCAATCTGTACAGATTTCTGGATAGATACTCCCCAAAATTATTAAAGGAATTGAGATCATTAGCCTCTAGTTTCCCCAGGTATTCTAAAATCAGACAGCTAATCTCACCCACAGCTCACACACCATATCAAGTAAAAAAATCAAAGAACTCTTAGATAAACCCTGCTTCTCTTTTCCATTCCTTTTGTGAAAAGTGACTGTTTATGTAAATCTACATGATAAAATGTCAAGGGACTCTGAAGTCATTTTTGTAGGCAGAGATGAGACTTGTCAAAGCATTATGACACATGAGTGTTGGGAAATGAATGGATAAGATAGAGGTATTGTTAAAGCTTTGCTAATATTCAAGTGGGTTGACTATTTCTTCAATCACTTTAGTTCACTTCTTATCCTGGGTTTCCAATATGTGGCAGCTAATGTATAGTTTAAATATAACCTTCATTCATGAAAAAGTTTGCTTATAAACTTATACCATCATATTTAGTCTGCTTTTTTAACTTTAGATAGAACATTGACTTATGAAAGAAAACAGAAATTAGGAAAAATAATACTAAACATTAATGGAAATTTCAAGTTAAAAATATAAATTGACAGAACCCTTTATAGGTAATGTAGATTTTTAAAAAGTTACTTATCAAGAACATATAATTAATTGTATTTTTAAATCATGTTGGGCATATTTCACTGAGCATACTTTGGAGAAAGCCAATAGTAAATGTCCTGTCAACTAATTATTTTATTTATTGTTTTGCATGAATATAAATGAATACTGGAGGAGAGTATAGAGAAAGAAATATAAACAGTGAGAAGTAAAATTTCCCCATCCAACTCTGACCAATTCCATAAACCGTCCAGATATAGCCACTGTTAATAGTTTGGTGTATATTTGCTTACACACATACATACACACATCTATGTATCTATATATATATATATCTTCCTACCTACCTACTTACCTATCTGCTAATAAATATGTTTAGATATGTACATGCATTTATAAATATTTTTTATGTTAACAGAACTATACTGCACATATTATTTTCTCACGTAACTACAATAGGGAAATCTATCCATACCATTATCTCTAGATCTGCCTCCTTTTCAATGGTTGCATAATACTCTATAGAATAAAAGTAGCATAACTAACTTAACTATTTAATTTTAACCCTTATAAAAATACAACAATAAATATTCTATGAATTTACCTTTGTTTATATGTAACAGTATTTTTCTCAGGTCAATACATAGAAGCAGAAATTCTGAATAAAGAAGTATAGTTATTTTAAAATTTTGAAACTATTACTCTCAAAAGAAGTTGGACTTTCACAACTCCACCAGTAGCATATGACTGCCCATTTAGTCAAATTTTGCTCAACACTGGATATTATTAATCCTCTAATTTTGGTCAATCTGTTAAAAGGTTAAGTTGCATCTCATTTTGATGTATATTTTCTGTATTACTATAAAGCTTGGCAATTTTTTTATTTGTTCAATGCATTTCTCTGAAATGTATATACATTTTATTTGACATTTTCTTAAGGTCTATTTTGTTTTTTCTATATTCATTTCAGATACTTAAAAATTAATCATTTTTGGATCTTTTATATTATAAATTTTGTGTTTTTACAGTCTTGTGTATGCTGTCTTTTCAGTATTGATTTTAAAATTTGCATGTAGCCAAATCTGTTTTTCCTTTATTTATAGCTTCAAGGTGTTATACTTGAAAAACTTTTGCCAAAATAGAACTTATTTCTATATTCTATTATATGTTAATACTATAGAATATAATTATGTATTTTATTATATTTTAATAAATTTTATTTGGTTATATTTATTAAATCTAAAATTCACTGTTAATAACATTGGTCATATGCATCTAACTTATTTTTCACAATGCATAAACTCATTAGTATAACCTTTCTACCACAAAATAAAATCATCACACTGATCATATAATATTCATTAATCATATTTAACAAATATTTACTGAGTGGTGCCTGGGTGGCTCAGTTGGTTAGATATCAGACTTGGTTTCAGTTCAGGTGGTAATCACGGTTTGTGGGTTTGAGCCCTGTGTCCAGCTTTGCACTGATAGCATGCAGTCTGCTTGGGTTTCTCTCTCTCCCTCTCCCTCTGCCCCTCCCCTGCTAGCTCTCTTTCTCTCTCTAAAAATAAATAAATAAATAAATAAATAAATAAATAAATAAGTAAATAAATATCAAAAAAAACCCACAAATATTTATTGAGTACTCACTATAGGAACTAGAGGTAGGTTCTGAAAAACAGATTCCCCCCCTCTTGCAAAATTTCTCTCATTATCTCTTTCTCTCTTTCTCACATACAAATAAATGATATATGCAGTAATTGATAAAATAGTTATACTTACAGATATCACCATGATATAAACTATGAAGAAATGTTTGAGTCATATGGGTAGCAGGAAAGTGCTGAGAAAAATCTGTATTTCATATCAGTTGGTCATAAAACCCTTTATAAAAAGATAACATCTGAGGTGAAACAGAAAAGAAAAAAGAAATGAGCCATAAAATTTTGGTTACAGCACTTAAGGAAAAGGAAACAAAAATGTAGAGGCACTTTTTGAGTCAGGGAAATATGAACATTAACAAAGAGTCCCAGAAAGGTTGCAGCAAGTGAGGGAGAGAGTAGTATCTCAATTTGTAGTTATCCAAGCATCTGATGAAAGGGGGCACTATAGGTCTTGTTCAGGATTTACCCTATGTGTGAGAGGAAAACTACTGCAAAGTTTGAGGAAAAAGTGAAATGATCGGACTTGCACTTTTTAAAGATCTATCTGCAGATAGAGATTTTGGAGAACAGATTTTGCAGGACTTCAAGGTGGGATGAGAGGAACAAGAAAAAAATAGAAAAACAGTTAATAGACTATTAAAGTAGTCCAGGCAACAGATGTTGGTGGTCTAGGTTTAGGAAGTTAGCATTAGATGAGTGGCTGTCAGATTCAAATATGTCTTGGAAGTAGAGAGGGGAGCCAAGATGGCAGAACAGCATGGAAGTTTTTTGTGTGTCTTGCGTCCATGGAATACAGCTAGACCAACACTAAACTATCCTACACACCTATAAAACTAAGTGGAGGATTAACGCAACAATTTGCACAACCTGAACCACAGAATTCAGCAAGTATGTGGCACAGAGAGGTGAATGTGGGGAGCAAGAAACTGCAGCAGGCAGGAAGCCACTTTTGTGGGCAGAGAGAGGACTGAGACAGGGCAGGGGGGCGTGTAGAATACAGGAAAAGCACGCCTCCCCAAAAGCAGCTGGAGAGAAAGTGAAGAATTGGAAACAGCTGCAGGGACTAAACTAAAAAGGGTGAAAGGAGAAAGGAGAGGGTTTAAATTCCACTAAGACTGTAAACAAGGGGAGTGCAGAGTCTGCAACTCTGCATCTCGATACCTGGCAGTGCTCTGGTGGGAAGGGTGAATCCCCAGGAGCAGAGGGGGGTCCCAGAGGTTCTCAGGCCACACGGGGAAAAGCAGTTCCACTGCTGGAAGGACATTTGGTAGAGACTGTTGAGGTCACATGGTCCCAGCAGACCCCAGAGAATGGCCACATTCGGTGGTGCTGGAACAAGGTCATTAAGTGTGAAGCCTGGTGCCAGATGTGTGTTGTGATTTTCCATATCCCTGAAACGCTGCTGCTACATTATCTCGCGAACTTTTTCTGGGGCAGACTGACACCTGGCCACAGTCTTGAGGCACCAGCAGCAGCAGGATCCAGCAAGCGTTCCTGGGTGCATCCAACATTCAGCCATTGCTCGGTGAGACCCTCCCTCAGATGGGCAGAATGGGTGAAAGCCCCAGTTCTTCAGAAGTAAGGGGCTGGGGAAAACAGTCATATCTGAGACAAAACTTGGGAGAGAGGTACTGCCTTGGCCTTGGTTACAGACAGTGAAAAAGCAGGGAGTGGACAAAAGCTGAAGACAGAGGACAGGTGCACGATTGCTGATGGGGAGAACAGAGTTCCTATACTAGAGACTGGGTAGCTGGGTGACGCCATTTTCACCGTTCCCGAGCATGTGCATATGCACCTAGGTGCACCACAACAATCCAAACAAGTAGACTAGCAACGCCATCTAGGGGAGAAGGGAGCCTTTACACTAAGCCCCGCCCAACTGGGCCAACCTTGCTCTTCAAGAACACAAGTCTCACCACCTGTTTAGTTTATGGACTATAAAGCGCTTCATAGTCTGATTTCTAGGGGAAAACGAAGTAATTTCAGTCCTATTTCAATCTGTTAGCAGGTCCATCTACTCAATTTTCTTTTTTTTTTTCTCTTTTTCACTTCTTTTCTTTTTCTTGAATACAGCAAGAGAAAAAATTCATTTTTATTTTCAATTTTTATTAAAAATATTTTTCTTTAGGGGCGCCTGGGTGGCGCAGTCGGTTAAGCGTCCGACTTCAGCCAGGTCATGATCTCGCGGTCCATGAGTTCGAGCCCCGCGTCAGGCTCTGGGCTGATGGCTCAGAGCCTGGAGCCTGCTTCCGATTCTGTGTCTCCCTCTCTCTCTGCCCCTCCCCCGTTCATGCTCTGTCTCTCTCTGTCCCAAAAAATGAATAAATGTTGAAAAAAAAATTTAAAAAAAATTTTTTTTCTTTAATTTTTTATACTACATTCTTTACTTTTGTGTAAATTTTTTCATATTCTATTTTACTTCCATCATTTAATTTTGGTTTACTTCAGTGTATCCAGTATTTCACATTCTCAAACGATTTCCTTTGTTTTTTTTCCTCCTTTTTTCTCTAATCTATCAAACCACTTTCAACACCCAGACCAAAACACACCTAGGATCTAGCATTATTTATTCAATTTATGTGTGTGTGTTTTTAATTTTTTAATTTTAATATTTTTTAAATTTAATTTTTTTTTATTTTAATTTTTCTATCTCATTAATTCCTTTTCTCCCTTCAAAATGATTAAACAAAAGAATTCACCCCAAAACAAAGAGCATGAAGAAATGACAGCCAGGGATATAATCAACACAGATACAAGCAAGATGTCTGAACCAGAATTTAGAATCACGATAATAAGAATACTAGCTGGTGTCAAAAATAGACTAGAATCCCTTTCTGCGGAGATAAAAGAAGTAAAAACTAGTCAGGATAAAATAAAAAAAATTCTATAACTGAGCTGCAATCATGGATGGATGCCACAGCGGCAAGGATGAATGAGGCAGAACAGAGAATCAGTGATATAGAGGAGAAATTTATGGAGAATAATGAAGCAGAAAAAAAGAGGGAGATTAAGGCAAAAGAGCATGATTTAAGAATTAGAGAAATCAGTGACTCTTTAAAAAGGAACAACATCAGAATCATAGGGGTCCTAGAAGAGGAAGAGAGAGAAATAGGGGTAGAAGGGTTATGTGAGCAAATCATAGTGGAAAACTTTCCTACCTGGGGAAAGACACAGACATCAAAATCCAGGAAGCAGAGAGGACCCCATTAGATTCAACAAAAACTGACCATCAACAAGGCATATCATAGTCAAATTCACAAAATACTCAGGCAAAGAGAGAATCATGAAAGCAGGAAGGGAAAAAAAGTCCCTAACCCACAAGGGGAGACAGTCAGGTTTGCAGCAGACCTATCCATAGAAACTTGGCATGCCAGAAAGGAGTGGCAGGATATATTCAATGTGCTGAATGAGAAAAATATGCAGCAAGGCTGTAATTCAAAATAGAAGGAGAGATAAAAAATTTCCCAGACAAACAAAAATGAAAGGAGTTTGTGACCACTAAACCAGCCCTGCAAGAATTTTTTTTTAATTTTTGTTTTTTAATGTTTATTTATTTTTGAGACAGAGAGAGACAGAGCATGAATGGGGGAGGGTCAGAGAGAGAGGAAGACACAGAATCTGAAGCAGGCTCCAGGCTCTGAGCTGTCAGCACAGAGCCCGATGCGGGGCTCGAACCCACAGACCGCGAGATCATGACCTGAGCCGAAGTCGGACGCTTAACCGACTGAGCCACCCAGGCGCCCTCCTGCAAGAAATTTTAAGGGGGACTCTCTGAGGGGAGAAAAGATGAATAAATAAATAAATAAATAAATAAATAAATAAATATATAAATACCAAAAGCAATAAAGATTAGAAAGGACCAGAGAACACCACCAGAAATTCCAACTCTACAAGCATCATAATGGCAATAAATTCATATTTTTCAGTGCTCACTCAAAACGTCAGTGGACTCAATGTTCCAATCAAAAGATACAGGGTAACAGAATGGATGAGAAAACAAGATCCATCCATATGTTGTTTACAAGAGACCCACTTTAGACCTAAAGACACCTTCATATTGAAAGTAAGGGGATGAAGAATCATGTATGAAGCTAATGGTCAACAAAAGAAAGCCGGAGTACCATACTTATATCAGAAAATCTAGACTTTAAAATAAAGACTGTATCAAGAGATGCAGAAGGACATTACATCATAATCAAGGGGTCTATTCACCAAGAAGACTTAACAATTGTAAACATTTATGCGCCACATGTGGGAAAACCCAATTATATAAATCAATTAATCACAAATATAAAGAAACTCATCTATAGTAATACCATAATAGTAGACTTCAACACCCCACTCACAACAATGGACAGATCATCTAATCAAAAAATCAACAAGGAAACAATGGGTTTGAATGACACACTGGACCAGATGGACTTAACAGATATATTCAGAACATTTCATCCTAAAGCAGCAGAATATACATTCTTCTCCAGTGCACATGGACCATTCTCCAGAATAGACCATATACTGGTACACAAATCAGCCCTAAGCAAGTACAAAGACATCGAGATCATACCGTGCATATTTTCAAACCACAATGCTATGAAACTCGAAATCAATCACAAGAAAAAATTTGGAAAGGTAACAAATACTTGCAGACTGAAGAACATCCTACTAAAGAATGAATGGGCTAACCAAGAAGTTTAAGAGGAAATTAAAAAGTATATGGAAGTCAATGAAAATGATAACACACAACTCAAAACCTCTGCGATTCAGCAAAGGCGGTCATAAGAGGAAAGTATATAGCAATCCAGGCCTTCCTAAAGAAGGAAGATCTCAGACACAACCTAATCTTATGCCTTAAGAAGCTGGAAAAAGAACAGCAAATAAAACCCAAAACCAGCAGAAGACAGGAAATAATAAAGCTTAGAGCAGAAATTAATGCTATCGAAACCAAAAAAACAGTACAACAGATCAATGAAACAAGAAGCTGGTTCTTTGAAAGAATTAACAAAATTGATAAACCACTAGCCAGTTTGATCAAAAAGAAAAAGGAAAGGACTCAAATAAATAAAATCAAATGAAAGAGGAGAGATCACAACCAATACAGCAGAAATAAAAACAATAGTAAGAGAATGTTATGAGCAATTATATGCCAATAAAAAGGGCAATCTGGAAGAAATGGACAAATTCCTAGAAACATACACACTACCAAAACTGAAACAGGAAGTAAGAGGAAATTTTAACAGACCCATAACCAGTAAAGAAATTAATTTAGTAATCAAAAATCTGCCCCCCAAACAAACAAAAACAACAAGAGTCCAGGGCCAGATGGCTTTCCAGGGGAATTCCACCAAACATTTAAGAAAAGAAGAGTTAACACCTATTCCTTTGAAGCTGTTCCAAAAAATATAAATGGAAGGAAAAAACCCAAACTCTTTCTATGAAGCCAGCATTACCTTGATTCCAAAACCAGACAGAGACCCCACTAAAAAAGGAAACTATAGACCAATTTCCCCGATGAAAATGGATGCAAAAATCCTCAACAAGATATTAGCCAAGCAGATCCAACAATACATTAAAAAATTATTCACCATGACCAAGTGGGATTTTACCTGTGATGCAGGGCTGGTTCAATATCCACAAAACAATTAACATGACTCATCACATCAATAAAAGAAAGGACAAGAACCATATAATCCTCTCAATAGATGCAGAGAAAGCATTTGACAAAATACAACATCCTTTCTTGATAAAAACCCTCAAGAAAGTAGGGATAGAAGGAGTATACCTCGAGATCATAAAAGCCATATATGAACGACCCAATGCTAATATCATCCTCAATGGGGAAAAACTGAGAGCTTTCCCCCTAAGGTCAGGAACAAGAAAGGGATGTCCACTCTTGCCACTGTTATTCAACACATACAGTATTGGAATCCTCGAGGAGAAAGCAGGCAAAAACCTCTTTGATCTTGCCCACAGCAACTTCTTACTCAACACGTCTCAAGAGGCAAGGGAAACAAAAGCAAAAATGAACTATGGGGACCTCATCAAAATAAAAAACTTCTGCACAGAAAGAAAACAATCAGCAAAACTAAAAGGCAACTGACAGAATGGAAGAAGATAGTTGCAAACGATGTATCAGATAAAGGGTTAGTATCCAAAATCTATAAAGAACTTATCAAATTCAACACCCAAAAACAAATAATCCAGTTAAGAAATGAGCCAAAGACATGAATAGACACTTCTCCAAAGAAGACATCCAGATGGCTAACCGACACATGAAAAAATGCTCAACTTCACTCATCATCAGGGAAATACAAATCAAAACCACAATGAGATACCACCTTACACCTGTCAGAATGGCTAACATTAACAACTCAGGCAACAACAGATGTCGGTGAGGATGTGGAGAAAGAGGATCTCTTTTGCACTGTTGGTAGGAATGCAAGCTGGTGCTGCCACTCTGGAAACCGGTATGGAGGTTCCTCAAAAAACTAAAAATAGAACTACCCTAAGACCCAGCAATTGCACTACTAGGTATCTATCCAAGGGATACAGCTGTGCTGTTTCGAAGGGACACATGCACCCCAATGTTTATAGCAGTTCTATTGACAATAGCTGAAGTATGGAGACAGCCCAAATGTCCATCAATGGATGAATAGATAAAGAAGATGTGGTATACATATACAATGGAGTATTACTCAGCAATCAAAAAGAATGAAATCTTGCCATATGCAACTACATGGATGGAACTGGAGGCTATTATGCTAAGTGAAAGTAGCCAGAGAAAGACAAAAATCATATGACTTCATTCATATGAGGACTTTAAGAGACAAAACAGATGAACATAAAGGAATGGAAACAAAAATAATATAAAAACAGGTAGGGGGACAAAACAGAAGAGACTCATAAATATGGAGAACAAACTGAGGATTACTGGAGGGGTTGTGGGAGGGTGGATGGGCTAGGGGCATCAAGGAATCTACCCCTGAAATCATTGTTGCACTATATGCTAACTAATTTGGATGTTAATTAAAAAAAAATTAAAAATATTACGTCTTGGAAGTAGACAATAGGATTCACTGTTGGATTTGATGTAACTGAGAAAAGAATGAGAGTGTTTCTAGCCATTCTTTTGAAATATTTAGGTAACTGATCATAGAGACTTCAAATAGTGAGTGTTGAGTCTCTATCTTTGACAATATTAATATATCTTTGTTCTTATTACATTGGCTAAGGCCTTCATACATGGCTCAGTAACATTAGTGATAATAGTCATCTTGGTTGGTCCCAGACTTTTATGTGCCTATTTCAAATATTCTATTAAACATGCTGTTTGTTGGGTATTTCTTGTGGGTATCTTTCATAAAATTAAGAGAATGATTATCTGGTCTCTAAATAGCTACAAATTTATGATTTCTTAGCTTTTTATGATTTAAAATCAAGAATGTATGTCCAATTTTATCAAATACTACTGTAGAAAATCTAGTAAAATAATTTCTGAGGGTTTATTATTTTCTATATGAATATTATTTCATGAATATATCTGCTTATTAAAAAACTTATGCTTTTCTGTTAATTACTGCTTGATTATAACATAATACATATTTTATCACTATTAGATTAAATAAGCCTTTATTTTATTTGTAACTTATTCATTTATTTTAAAAATCTTGATTTTTTTTTCAGTATCATTTCCCTGGAAGATAGTATATATTTTTGGTTCTCTGAATGGGCTTCTATAGTACAGGAATGTAAAAATAAAAATAAATTTCATTCATGAATATGTTGAAATTCAGTAAATATTTAGGGGCATTTCCTTGACTCCTTGTAATTTCTTCTAGGGCTATTGGGCTATGCATATTACACTTTCACTTTCATCAGTTTTGGTATATTAAATATCCAAAAATTATACATTTTATTTAACACATGAAATTTTTCTGGTATAAAATTCTTTTGACTGTCAAAAACCTTAAAAATCTCTTATATTCTTTATTAATCTTTTTTAATAAAACTTTGTCATATTAAAAAAATAATATTAGTAAAGATTTAGCTATTACTTTGCTTTAATGGTAATGTTATTGATTTTATTTATCTCTATACTACTTCTTTTATTCCTTTTTATTATTGTTTATTATTTATTTAATCATATCAACCATTCTACTGTGGTTTGTACATTTTTAACTTTATCTTCCGAGATTAAATGTTTATTTCTTTTTTTTTTAGTCTCGTGTGTGTGGTCACCATCTGTACCCATATGTTGCTATAGTATTATTGGTTATATTCCCTGTGCTATACTTTTCATCTCTGTGACTTACTTATTTTATAATGAGAAGTATGTTCGTCTTTTACAATGTTTTGTTTTACTGAGGTATAATGAACATGCAGTGTTATATTAGTTTCAGGTATACAATATGATTCAACAATTTCAGTGGTGCTCATCACAGTAAGTGCACTCTTAATTTTCTTCACTTATTCCATCCATCCCCTGCCCACTACCCCTCCATCTACCCACTAATAACCATCAGTTTGTTTCCTATAGTTAAGAGTCTGTTTTTTGATTTGTCTCTTTTTTAGTTTGTTCACTTGTTTTGTTTCTTAACTTCCACATATGAGTGAAATCATACGGTTATTTCTCTTTCTCTGACTTTCTTCACTTAGCACTATCCCCTCTATCTAGGTCCATCCATATTGTCTGCCCTATTCATAGAAGTTTGTACCTCTTAATCCTCTTTACCTGTTTCACCCATTCCCCTGCTTATACCCCTCATGCAAACATTAGTTTGTTCTATTTATGAGAATTTATTCAGGTTTCTTTTTTGTTTGTTGTGTTTTTAGATTTCACATAAAAGTGAAAATTGTATGGTATTTGTCTTTATCTGACTTATCTCACTTAGTATAATTCCATCTAGATCCATCCATATTGTCACAAAAGGCAAGATACCACTCTTTTTTTTTATAGCTCGATAATATTCCATTATATAAATGTATAGTCATTATTATATCTAGTCATCTTTCTATGGATACATGAGTTGTTTCCATATCTTGGCTACTGTAAATAATGCTGCAATAAACATAGGGGTGCATAAATATTTTCCAAATTAATGTTTTCATTTTCTTTGGGTAAATACCCAGTAGCGGAATTACTGGATCATATGGTATTTCTATTTATGATAGAGAGCAAGAGAGCACAAGTGAGTTGGGGAGGGGCAGAGAGAGGGGGAGAAATAAACCTAAGCTGGCTCCATGCTCAATGCAAAGGCCATTTGCAGGGCTCAATCTCACAACCGTGAGATCATGATCTGAGCCAAAATTGAGCTGGACGCTTAACTGACTGAGCCACCCAGAAGCCCCTGTCTTTTGTTTTTTAATAAAAATAAATTAATATAAATTTTCTTCTGAATAGTTATAATAGTACCTAATTTTTGCATTTTTATATCATTTTATTAAAATGTACATTAATTACAAAAAAATATGCAACATGTGTGTGTCTCTATCCACTATATTATTCTCATCTTTTTATTGTGAGTTCTCTATTTATTTGTAAAAGTTATTTCCTAGGTAGTATACGGCTAGAATATGTTGGATCTATTTATTTATTTAATTTGTAAAATCTGTGAGGGAAATCACATGAATCAATTTTATCATGATTAATGATAGAGTTAAATCAACTTTATTTTCCTTTTTAATTTTCAGGGTTTGTTTTTAACATTTTCTAACATTTTTATTTTTATTATTTTTAATTGTGTTTCTTTTCTACTCTTTTTTTTTTAAGTTTTCTTTAATCCAACTTTTTTTTTCCCTACAGGTTTGGAAGTTTTACAACTTATTTTAAATCTAGAAATAGCATTTAAATTTGTATTTTGTAAATTTAAATTGATAACATCAAATGCTTAGTGAATATTTATTTGGCCCTTACCCAAATGGTAATACCTAGTAAAAAACCACTATCTTTATATTTTCATTCATCTCTTATATCATGAAGCATCTGCTATATATTTTCAGGTTTCAGGGTGTTTTTTTTTCTTAAATATACTATTAAACAATCTTTCTTTACATCTAAGCGTAATTATTTTTATTTCTTTTCTAAAAAAAAAATCATGCAAATTTCAGTATCCACTCTTTCCTTTATTCCCCTTTTCTTTTTCTTTTCAGTTGAGACTATGATGATAAGTACTCAGCCCGAAATATATTTGAAAATGTCAATAATTTTCCATTATACTTGAATGTGGGAAAAGAAAAGATAATGAAATCAATGAAACAAGAAACTTGATCTTCAAAATTTCTTTTAAATAAATAAAACAATGATAAACCTCTAGCAAGATTGAAAGACTTAGGAGAGGAATATTTAACTCATAGGACAGCCTGTAGTAAAGTAATATTGTCAGAATCAAAAAGTATGGAAATATATGGACCTCATGGTTATGAGAGCCAATGGTAAAACTCTTGTCAAAGGAAGCTCTAGTGTCATTAAACAGTTTCACACCGTAATACAGGAGTATCTTGAACTCATCTCCTCCCACAGACTCATCATATCTACAACTACATAATGAACAATTTCCTCTGAAAAACAAAAACAAAACTAGTTGAGCAACTAACTCCTACACTTTTGGGAAACAACACACACACACACACACACATAACACACACACACACACACACACACTGAAGGGGTAGAAGAAGCTGAGAAAGAATGTCACCATTAATACCACTCCTGGCTCAGCAACCCAAAATATAGAGGGAACTCACAACCCCAAACTTCTCCTTGAGGAATGAAAAGTTAGAACTCCACAGCTGTAACCTCAGCTGTAAGACTTACACATAAAATATCTAGCTTTGAAAGCCAATAGAGCTTACACACAAGATACCCCCAAGGCTGTTTAACAGAGAAACAATTCTTAAGGAGCTTACATACACAGACAAACTAGGCCCAGACCCCAGGGCACAGGCGGCTGACCTAAAAACAACCAGACTTTGGGGCGCCTGGGTGGCGCAGTCGGTTAAGCGTCCGACTTCAGCCAGGTCACGATCTCGCGGTCCGTGAGTTCGAGCCCCGCGTCAGGCTCTGGGCTGATGGCTCAGAGCCTGGAGCCTGTTTCCGATTCTGTGTCTCCCTCTCTCTCTGCCCCTCCCCCGTTCATGCTCTGTCTCTCTCTGTCCCAAAAATAAATAAACGTTAAAAAAAAAAAAAATTTAAAAAAAAAAAAAACAAAAAAAAACAACCAGACTTTATGGGAAAGCACCTAGTTTGTTTACCTTAAAGCATCACCCTGAGGGCCTGGCAGCCAATTTAACACACTTAAGGTTCTAATGAAATACTCTATAAAATTGGAGGCTTGTATACATGTCTGTGTCCCAGTTTTTATGCCTGGTACTTCAGATTTTGTGGCTGCTGCCTTGGTGATGCCTCTTGATTGCCTGGCTCTAGTGACCAGTGAGGCTTGATTCCATGGAACCCATGGTACTACAACAAATGGGAAGTTAGTTTCTGGTCAGCTGTCAACACAGGGGACATCACAGAGATAAAGGACAAATACCCACGGGCCAACTTTGAAAAAGGCCCATATGATTGACCGGGAGCTTCAGCCTGAGGGCCAGGCTCCCACCTACTGAGGTATTCTCCAATGGCATATGTGCACTCTCTCTGCCTCACTCTAGGCTACCAGTATCTATGCAAGATGTTTATTAACTTACATTCATTGCTGTGGTCTGAGAGGCAGGCCTCTAATTAAATACACATCTAGGTACTGACTACAATTCTCTCTCAAAACTGGGGAGGTAGGCAGGTGCCATCTCTATGTTATCCCTCTTCCCTGCTTGAGGTTCAGAGACAGTACATTGCATGCAAGCCTGGCACCTGGTTTTGGGTCTGCTACCAAGATAACACATCCCTTAATAGCCTTTCTCTGGTGGCCAGCAGGGCTTGTGTTCACAGGTTAAATGGAGTTGTAGCACAGAATGAAACAGTTCTTACTGGGTATCATACCAGGGCTCAAAGCAGATGACAGAAAACCCATCTCTCAGCATTCCACTAAAGTAGGTATATCTGGATACTTTAAATGCCACTGCCTGAGGATCTAGCTTATGATCAACCTGAATGTAGGTGTCAACTGAAATCTCCTTTGCGACATTGGCACATTTTGGCAAACTCTAAATTACAGAGAGGCACTAAAAATAAAACAGGCTGCTTGGAAAATTAAAAAAAGTTTAAGATATAACCAAGAGCTAGGGTAGAGTTAAACAATGACCATCTCCTATACAAAGCTAGTCTTGCAAAACTACATGTCAATATCCTTGATGAACATATATGTAAAAAACCTCAATAAAAATTAACAAAGAAAATTCAACAATACATTAAAGAATCATGTATTATGATCAAGTAGGGTTTATTCCAGGGATGCAAAAATGTTCTAACAACCTCAAATAAATCAATGTTATACACCACATTAACAAAATGAATGATAAAAATTACATTATCATTTCAATAGGTGCAGAAAAAGCATCTGGCAAAATTCAACATACATTACAAAAGAACTCTCAACAAAGTGGGTCTACATAAAACATGACAAGCCCACAGCTACCACAATACTCAATGATGAAAAACTGAAGCTTACCCTCTAAGATCAGGAACCACAGAAAGATGTCCATTCTCTCCATTTTTACTCAACACAGTATTGAATATCTTTGCTAAAGCAATTAGTCAAGAAAGAGAAATATAATGAAAATTGGAAAGGAATAAGTAAAACTTTTAGTGTTTGTAGTTAACATGAAATTATATGTAGAAAACCTTAAAGCCTTCAGCAAAAAACTGTTAGAGCTAAGGAACAAATTCAGTAAAATGGAAGGATACAAAAATCAATATTTAAAAATCTATCACAATTAATTTTTTTAATTAATTTATTTTTTGATTTAAATCCAAGTTAGTTAACAAATAGTGTAATAATAGTTTCAGGACTAGAATTTAGTGATTCCTCACTTACATATAACACCCAGTGTTCATCCCAACAAGTGCTCTCCTTAATGCCCATCACCCATTTAGCCCATCCCCCCACCCAATACTAGTCCAGCAACTCTCAGTTTTTCTCTGTATTTAAGAGTCTCTTATGGTTTCCTTCCCTCTCTGTACCTTATTTTTGCTTCCCTTTCCCTATGTTAATCTGTTTTGTTTCTTAAATTCTACATATGAGTGAAGTCATATGAAACTTGTCTTTCTCTGAGTGACTTATTTCACTTAGTGTAATACGCTGTAGTTCCATTCATGTTGTTGGAAATGGCAAGATTTCATTCTTTTTGACTGCTGAGTAATATTCCATTCCATATATGTATATATCTATACCTATAGATATAGATAGATATCACAACTTCTTTATCCATTCATCAATACACTAATACAATGAGCTATCAAAAAGACAAATTAGGAAATCATCCGATTTACAATTGCATCAGAAAGAATAAAACATCTAGGAATAAATTTAACCAGTAGATGAAAGGCCTATACACTGAAAGCTATAAGACAATGGTGAAAGAAATTGAAGAAGACACAGATAAATGAAAAGATACTGTCCATGATGAATTGGAAGAATTAATATTGTTATAATATCTATACTATTCAAAGCAATCTACAGATTTTAATGGAACATCTATAAAGAGTCCAAAGGAATTTTTATAAAGCAAAAAAATCTCCGTATCCGTATAGAACCACAAGAGACCCAGAATACATAACACAGCATTGAAGAAAAAGATCAAAGCTACTGGCATCATACTCACCAAATTCAAACTGTACTTCAAAGTTCTAGTATTCAAAATAGTATGGTACTGGTACAAAAACAGACACATGGTTCAATGAAATGAAATAAAGAGTGCAGAAATAAACCCATGCCAATATGGTCAATTAATCTAGGACAAGGAAGGCAAGATTATACAATGGTGAAAAGACAGTCTCTTTAATAAACTGTGCTGAGAAAACGTCACAGCTACATTCAAAAGAATGACACTGGATCACTATCTTAGACATATGCAAAATATAAAAATCCACATCCACATATACACATATATAAAAATAAATCCAAAGTGAATTAAAGATTTGAATGTAAGACCTGAAACCATAAAACTGTTAAAAGAAAACACAGGCAGTAAACTCTTTGACATTGGTGTTAGTGGTATATATATTTTTGACAAGTCTCTTCATTCAAGGGTAACAAAAGCAAAAATAAACAAAAAGGATTACATCAAACTAAAGAGCTTTTGGGGTGCATGGGTGGCTCAATAGGTTAAAACTTCAAATCTTGATTTAGGCTCAGGTCATGTTCTTACAGCAGTGAGTTGAGCCCCATATTGGGCTCCACACAGAATGAGTAAAAAATATACTATATATATAAAGTAAAATATACTATATATACTTTATATATATATAAATAAATATAGTAAATATATTATATTTATAATAATAATAATATATTATTATGTAATATAATATATATTATATACATATTATATGTATTATATATTATATATAATATTATATAATATAATATATAAATAATATATTTATTATATATATATATATATATAAAGTAAAAAGCTTTTGCACAATGAAAACAATCATCAACAAAATAAAGAGGCAACCTACTGAATGAGAGAAAATATTTGCAAATCCAATATATGATAAGGGGTTACTATCTAAAATGTATAAAGAACTTATAATACTTATTATCAAAAAAGCAATGAACTTGATCAAAAAATGGGCAGAGGACTTACATAGATATTTTTCCAAAGAAGATGTGTAGATGGCCAACAGAAACATGAAAAGATGCTTAACATCACTAATCACAAGAGAAATGCATGTGAAAACCACAATGAGTTATCATTTCACACCAGTTCGATTTGCTATTATCAAAAAGACAAAATATAAGTGATGGTGAGGATATGGAGAAAACAGAACACTTGTACACAGTTGGTGGGAATGGAATTTGGTGTAGCCATTAATAATAATAATAATAATAAAATTATCATGTGATCTGACAATTTCACTTCTAGGTATTTAGTTAAAATGAAAACACCATTTTAAAGTGATATTTATACCCTTATCTTCAGTGCAGGATTATTTATAATAGCCAAGACATGAAAGCAACCTAAGTGTTCATGAGCACATGAATGGATAAATAAGATGTGGCATATAGGTACAATGGAATATTAATCATAAAAATGAAATTAAACATGGCCATTTATGACAATATGGATGGAGACAGAAGACATTATACTAAGTGAAATAAGTCACACAGGGAAAAACAAATACTGTATGATATTACTTATATGTGAAATCTAAAAAGCAAAACAAATGAACAAACAAAATAAAACAGAAACAGACATAGATAGAGGAAACAAATTCTTGGTTAACAGAGTGGGAAGGGATTAGGGAGCTTGTGAAATGGATGAAGAGGATTAAGAGGCACAAACTTCCAGTTGTAGAATAAATGTCATTGGATATAATGTACAACATAGAGAATGTATTCAACAATATTTTATTTATTTTTTATTTTTATTTTATTGACCTGAGCCAAAGTTGGATGCTTAACCGAATGAACCACCCAGGCACCTCAACAGCATTTTAATTTTGTATGGTGACAGACTGTAACTAGACTTATCGTGGGGATCATTTCATAATGTATAAAAATACTGAATCACTATTTTGTACACCTGAAACTAACATGGTTCAATTAAAAAAAAAATAGCAGAGCTTATACCCAATTACAAAAATAAAGTCAAGAATGCAAAATTGGGGGGTCCCTGGATGGCTCAGTCAGTCGAGTGCCCAACTATTGATTTCAGCTCAGGTCATTATCTCACGGTTGGTAAGATCGAACCCTGCCCGGGGTTCTGCGCTGTCAGTGCAAAACCTGCTTAGGATTCTCTCTCTCCCTCTCGCTCTGCTCCTCCTTGGCTTTTACTCTGTCTCTCTCTCTCAAAATAAATAAATAAACATTAAAAAAGGAATACAAAATTGGAAAATAATGATAATAAAAGTAATATTAATAGTGATAATAAATATGGGTAGGATCATACTTTTCAAGTTGGTCAGATATTTGTTTTGTTTTTGTTTTTATTTTTTTAATGTTTATTTACATTTGAGAGAGAGAGAGAGAGAGAGAGAGAGAGATAGACAGACAGTGCATGAGCAGGGGAGGGGCAGAGAGACAGACTGATGGAGACAGAATCTGAAGCAGGGTCCAGGCTCTGGGCTGTCAGCACAGAGCCTGACATGGGGCTCAAACTCACAAGTTGTGAGTGAGATCATGACCTGAGGTGAAGTCGGACGCTCAACAGACTGAGCCACCCAGGTGTCCCCGTTTTCTTTGTTTTTCTGGGGGTTTTGCTTCTTTTTTTCTTTTTAATATCAAACTTATAAATTCTGTGAGAGGCCAATGCTATGAAGGTAGAATTGTGGCTAAGAGTGAGTTTGATTGTCTATAGCCAGGATAAATCCTGGAAGCACCAGGATTGCACATATCTGACCTTGAACATATCACATAATCTATTCCTCAGTTTCTTCATCTATAAAGTGGAACAATAATCATATTTACTGCTTGTGGTTGTTGTGAAAATTAACTGAATAATGTGCAGAAAACACTGTCTGGCACATAGAAGAGCTACCGTTGCTTCTTTCTGCTATCATCCATTGTTGCTGAGGTATAAAAAGTAAAAGCCAACAGTTTCTCTGCACATGTCCTAAAATAAAATACAATCTGCAAACAACAACAACAACAAAACTCAAAATGGATTAAAGACTTGAATATAAGACCCGAAACCATAAAACTCCTGGAAGAAAACACAGGCGGTAAGCTCCTTGATGAAGTTCTTGGCAATGATATTTTCCAATTGACAACAAAAGCAAAAGTAACAAAAGCAAAAATAAACAAGTGGGACTACATCAGACTAAAAAGCTTCTGCACAGCAAAGGAAAAAATCACATAATGAAAAGGCAACCTATGAATGGGGGAGAATATTTGAAAAATCAATATCTAAGTGGTTAATATAAAAATACATCAATAACTCAAAAATACATTAATAACTCATATAACTCAATAGCAAAACAAAAACAAAACAAAACAAAAACAATTACAAAAAGACAAAGGGATTGATAGAACACACACAGATGGCCAAGAGGTACAGGAAAAAATGTTCAACATCACTAATCATCAGGGAATTAAAATTAAAACCAAATTGAGATATCACCTCACACTTGTTAGAAAGGTAATTATCAAAAAGAGAAAAAATAACAAGTATTGGTGAGGACATGAAAAAAAGAGAAACTTTGTGCACTGTTAGTGGGAATATAAATTGGTTCAACCACTATGGAAAATGGTTGAGAGTTCAATCACTATGGAAAATATGAGAGTTTCTAAAAAATATATAAAGAAAATAAAATGATTAATATTAAATTAAATATTACTCCATATATATGAATCAATTAATTGATATTAATATTAAATTGAATATTAATTAAAATAGTCCAAGTTAGAACAGACATCAATGGAAATGAAAGCACTAAATCTGCAGAGAAAAATCAACAAACCCAAAAGCTGATTCTTTGCAAAAATCAATAAAGTCGATAAACCTCTAGCCAGGCTCTAAGAACAAGAGAGGACACAGAGTATTAATATCAGAAATGAACAGTCATGAGATGGAGCCCTGCATTAGGCTCCGTGCTAGGCGTGGAGTCTCTCTCTCTCTCTCTCTCTCTCTCTCTCTCTCTCTCTCTCTCTCTCCTCTCTCTTTCTCCTTCTGCCTCTCCCCCCACTTGTGCTCTCTCTCTCTAAAAAAAAAAAATGCAAAACTATACAATTTCTAGAAGATAACATGAGAAAATTTGAATACCTTGAATAAGGCAAAGGCTTTTTAGATATAACACCAAAGACCTGATCTATGAAAGAACCAACTGATAACCTGGATTTCATGAAAATTTAAAGATTCTGCTCTGTAAAAGGCAATGTCAAGAGAATAAGAAAACCAATGAAAGACCAGAGAAAAATATTTGCAAAAGTACATCATATAAATGACTTTTATCCAAAATACATAAAAAACTTTTAAAACCCAACAATAATAGGCAAAAGACTTGAATAGATATTTCACCATACAAGACATAGATGGTAAGCTAGCATATGAAAAGATGTTCAACATTTTATCTCATTAAGAAATTGTAAAACTAACAATGACATACCACTGAACACTTCCCAGAATAGACAAAATGGAATACTGACAAAACCAAATGCTGGTGAGGATGTAGAGTAATGTAACTCTCACTCATTGTTGGTGGAAATGCAAAACGGTATAGTCACATTGGAATATACTTTGGCAGTTTCTTGCAAAACTAAACATAATTTCACCACAAGACCCAACAATCATGGTCCTAGTTATTTAACGAAATGAGATGAAAATGTGTGTCCCCACGAGAACTTACACATGGATGTTCATGGCAGAACTCTTCATAATTTTCTAAAACTGGATGCAACAAGATGTCCTTTAATCTGTGAATGGGTAAATAAGCTGTGGTATATCCATAAAATAAAATTCAGTGATAAAAGAAATGAGCTACCAAACTATGAAAAGACCAGGAAAAAACTTAACTACACATTTGCTAAGTGAAAGAAGGCAATCAAAAAAGGCTACATACTATACAATTCCAATCACATGATGTTTTGGAAAAGGCAAAACTGGAAGTAGCAAAAAGATTTGTGGTTGCCTGGGTAAGAAAGAAGGGCAGTGTCAATAGGCAGAACACAGAACTTTTAGGGCATGTATGATACTACAGTAGTAGTAGATACATGTCATTATACAATTTTCAAAACCCATAGGCTGTGTAACACCAAGAGTGAATGTTAATGAAAACAATGGACCTAGAGTGATAATGATATGTCAATGCAGGTTCATCAATTGAGGCAAATGTACAACTGTGGTAAGGGATGTCAATAGCAGGGAAGTTTACATATGGGGACAGAGACTATGTAGAACTCCACTTTCTGCTCAATTTTGCTTTGAATGTAAAATCTCTCTAATCTGATAAGGGACACATTTAAAGATCAGGAATACTTAAGTGAATATGCAAATAGAGCCAAACTGTTCCCCAGGGAGGGGAAGCCAATTGAATCTCTATTGGATAGAACAGAATTTGCCTGTTTATAGATAAGAGTTATTTTGTACTGCTATCAGTTATCTATAATTTAAAGAGTTCTAACTAGCTTTCATCCAATCAGAATGAGATGACCTCAAAAGACATCCTCTGGAATTTAAAAAATGCACTGGAACATAAATATTATTTCACCCTAAGTCCCTGTTTCTTTTTATAGTTTTGATAGAATATGTTATTCCAGCAGGGAAAACCAGTAGCTCTTGCTGATTCACCTCTTCTTGAGAGTCACAAGTAGATGTGAACCCAATCTGCTTCAATAACTTCTGCATGTTTATCACTCTTTCTTTTCTACTCTTGGTACTTTTTCTTGTTTTCCAGCAATATGGAATATTTTCCTTTGAAAAATGCAAAAATAATAGCAACAGTTTTCTATTCTTCTAAGAGATTAGGAATCCATGTTTGATAAGCTATCTTTAAAATAATTAATCAAATATTATTTTTAAATATTTCTTTTTCTTTAAAAAATGGAGCACTCATACAAATACACTTTTTGATATAATCTGATAATTTTGTATTTCCCCATTTTAAATACTCTGTTAGAGCATTAAGATATAAATATTTGCATATGTCACTTCAAATTTACACTGACAACAGGTAGATATTGTGTTAGAACTGAAAATATTTTACCTAAACAGAATGGTCAAATATTCTGAATGCTGAAAATTCTCAAATCTAGTTATCAACTTGATACATTACATATTGAATAGCATCATTTGATGATCCAGCATTTTGCTTGGTTGAATTAATGTCTTTCATAGTTATAATTTTGAAATACACACACACACACACACACACACACACATCATAAATACTAATGGTTCTCACAGGCTTGCAGTTTTTGGTTTTAGTCACTTAATGTAAATATATTGCCTTTATCTAACATGTAAATAAAATCAGAATTTGCATTTATGGAAAGAACTCATATGTATGAGTTTCACATGAGATTTTTAAAAGGGAGAAGAAGTATCATCACACAAATAGCATGTATATTGATCATTGTAACAGTCTATTTTCTTGGAATACAATAATCATTCTAGAATGTTTCTTTGTCAGTTGTCTTGGTAAATTAGCATCGTATTTTCTTTCTGCATCCATCTTTACTTATTCCCCAAATCCACTACTCCAAAATACGAGAATGATACAGAATCACATCATTGAATTTGTTTTTATGATGCTTATCTCTACAGTTAGCTGAAAAAAACAACCCTTAAACAAGAAAAACATAGAATATAAGCAATGTTCAGAAAGCCCAATCCAAAGATAGTGCTGACTTGATTTTTTCTTATTTAAATGCAAATACTTTATCTTGCTGAAACATTCACTTTCCATTTCAGAGGCAATTACTGACTTTGCACAGCTGTGCCCCACCCCTCAATTGTCAATAATGTACTATTTCAACCATAGGAAAAAAAATTATCCTTTAACTGTCATAACCAGACTATTTTTGGTTGCATTAGAATCATCCTCTTCCATGTCACAGGCTTCACTGCACTCCAATTCCAATTGGTTTTGTGACTTCTATGGTCAATTCTACTCAAGGTACCTGACCGTAGATAAGGTTTCCAAGGCAAGGATTTCAGCTATGAATATTCTCTGTCCATTTCAAGTTTTCCCCTCCACCTATCCTAAACCCGAGTTCTTCTACCATCCATTTTTAAGCTTTGACAGTGCCTTCATTAATGTTCTCAGAAAATGCTATGCTCTAAGAAGTATACACAGTGTTTATTTAGTGTAAAACTCATTATATGGCTAGTATTCATGAAGGGAGAAGACTTACATTTAGTAGGATTGTGAAGTTTTGTATCAAGTGCTCATGATATAAGCTCTTATATATGGTCCACTAGTATAGACTTCTCAAGAAACAAATGATTTCCAGTTTCATTTGATAATTAAAGGATGAAATAAGCCAAGGGATTTACAGAGTTGTCTCTTGTAAGCTGAACTGCCAGAAAGGATGGAAATGTAGAAGAGAATAAAATAGCTTCTCTTCAAACTTAAAAAAAATAACATTTGTATTTTTTTCAATCTTAATTAAACAGGGCACTATGTGTGGAATGATGACTGTATTTGTTAATAAAAAAAATAGATATTTAGACAAAAAACAAAGGCTTCCAGAAAGACAATTATTAGTTAAAGTTGATAACAAATACTTGATCAATGTAGGATTTTACATACTATAAGGAATTTTGAATGTCTTATTTCATCCTCACAAATTTCCATAGCTACACCAAGATAGCTGTATTCTGACATGGTTCCCAGAGTGGGATGGTTTAGGTTTGACTCCTTACTCCACATTCTCTCAGCTGGGTGAACTTTCCAATTTCTTTGACAGGTCATAAAAGGGGACATTAATATTAGATGAGGCAATGCATATAAAATATTTGGCCCATTGTAAATTCTTTATACATTTATTATCATCACCACTATGTAAGTGAGAAAATTTAAAACCCGGAAGTGTAAATAGCATACTCATGTTGATAAAGCTAATACATGGTTTGCTGGACCTTAATTCTGGGCGACTATAATTTAATCCATAGGGGTCTGAAGATAGAATCTTTACATTTAATTCAGGGCCCCATGAACTGACCACGTGCTTGGGGAATCATTACTAAATCTGCTTAAATTTCAGTTGGAATACTTAAAATCGTGGTGATAATAATATTTTGAGTGTTATCCTAAAATGTAAATGATTTGGTATATATCATGTAGCATTATCACAGTGTCTAGCACTTAGAGATCTATTAATGTATAGTATGATCATTATACCATGCAATTTCTCCGATATTTTTGCAAGGTTGAAATATTTTCTATTTTCTTGATAATTCAGCTGTTTTGGTATAAAAATTTTATTCATTTATCTAACTTACTTCTACTTTCAGATATGTGAGGTTTTTTGCATCAATCTCTAATGTGACTTTTGTTGACTGGATGCCAATGAAAGACTAAGAGAAAAATTACCAGGTGTACTCACAACTGCAAAGAAAAGACCTCCCCCCCCCCCCCCCCCACCGCCATTCCCGGAACCAGCCAGGGCGTGCCGGGTTGTGGGACCTAAAGGCAGGAACCAATCAAGTTCTGCTGAGTGTTCAAATTTAAATGTCAACCAATAACAGCTCTGTAACCACGAAAAATCCCTAACTTGTTTTTGCCTGTCTATAAAAGAAGCTGTAAGATCCTTGCTCAGGACCTCTTAGCGTCACCGGTAACGAGTGCGTGGAGGTCCGGGTTCGAACCTGCAATAAACGACCCTTGCCGCTTGGCTTTGACTCTGGACTCTGGTGGTTTGTTTTCAGGGGTCTCTCGAATCGGGGCATATCACCAAATTAGTCCTAAAACTATTATAAGGACATCTTGAATACCAGAGTCTATAGATCTATCTTTCCTTCCGTGGTGTATGTTGATTCTTTTAAGTAGGAGCATCCAAACAAAAATGAAAAACAAGCTTTGGGCTGTATTGACTTCTTCAGACAGATGGCTCATAACATAAACCTTTTGCTGTTCTGCTTTAAATCAATCAGCCCTTTCAACAATACATTGAACTTACCACCTTATTAGGGGGGAAAATGGCACAGATAGTAATGGCTTTATTCAGAAATCAATGAATGCAAATGAATGCTTCCAGGATTGTGTGATTTAAATTAATCCAGGAAGTTTAGCTGACACCTTTGCAAATCTCAAATTATTTGTTAGTCTCTGCATAACTAAGTCAACTGTTAGTCATTGGTATTCAGAGAACTTTCAAAACATAATGGGACCTGACAAAAGAGCATGTGGTTCCTGTTCTTGAAAATATTTCCAGCTGTTAAAGAACCAGGACCAAACATATTTATTTTTGTTTATTAGACATACAGAGAGAATAGACAGTTAATAAGTAATTTCTCACTAGAAAAAAGATAAAACCCAAATTTAAGAGGCCAGAGGAAAAAGAATAGAGAGGACTGGATAGGATAAATTAATGATTGGAGCTTTGTAGAAATATTTGAGAATATAAGCTTTCAACACTGATTTAAGAGTATAGAGATGGAAATAAGAAAAAGAGAAGAAAACTAAGTAGAAAGGAATGAAGAAAAAATGCACACATAAAAGACAAAGTATTAAGTTATTCAAATCATCTCACCAAAAACAATAAAAAATGTTAGTGTGTGTGTGTGTGTGTGTGTGTGTGTGTTATTTTGGAAAATGACCTTAATCCTTCAGTTCTCTCTGTAGCCAAAATATTTGCAGCTTCTCTCACTAAGACATAGAATCTATTTCCCTGGCTCTTTAATCTGGGCTGTTTGTAAAACTGGTTTGGCAACAGATCGTCACAGAAGTGATAGAGCGCCAAATACAGCCTGAGAGTATATAATGAATTACCCATCATGACCCCATTGTACCTCTTCCTACCCATAGGTCCTGACCCCATGCTTTAATAAAATCACCTTTTTGCACCAAAGACATCTTCAAGAATTCTTTCTTGGCCATCAGCCCCAGACCCCATGAACGCCCCCATCATTCCAAAACTTCATCACATACACTAGTATAATATCAACTATTAAAATAGGCCTGAGATAGCTGTGATAAGGGAGCACAGGACAGACTGAGGGCAAAGTACAGCTAGCACACCCCCACCCCCATCCCCAGGTGGGATATGTGTGATATTCCTCAGGCTGTCCTGGCTGTCCAAAAACAAAAGAAAGAAAACAAATGGTTGGTTAACTGATAAAGATCACAGTCATGCAGGACATGAGTCTCCATCAGTTTACAAATATCTTAGTAAATTATAAGAAAAAAGGCAACCTGATCAATAGCCTAATCTCCAGAAACCTGAAGACTCAGTTTCCTGGAGCCCCAACATTACCCCTCTATAGTGATGTGGGAAACAAACACAAGAAGGAAATAGCAAATAAAATTAAATTTCCTTATAACCTGCAGCACACCGACAAATACTTGGGCAGAATAAACCACTTCTCCAGGAACTCCCTATTGTCTTAATGTTAATGCTTTGCTAGAGGGAAAACAATCTTAGCTTGACAATAGCTAGGTCTCCAGTAATCTGTGAGTCTTTAGCATATGAAAATCTCTTTGAAAACTTCCCTTTTGACTTTATCTCCCCCAGACCCACATAGTATATGAGGAGCCACTTTTCACAATCCCAGGATAGTTCTTCCTGCCCATGGATCCCGTCCCTGTGCTTTTATAAAATCGCCTTTTTGCACCAAAGACATCTTTAAGAATTCTTTCTTGGCTGTTGGCTCCAGACCCCATGAGCCCCACTGTCACCCCAAAAACCTCATCAGAATCATATAAGATACTCTTCATCTTAACTGGAAAGCCCAAATATCTACAACCTTAGGGTAAGTGTAAGAATGAACTAGATCTAAAAGTAGGGCCCTCCCACTGCCACTCCCCAAACTTAAGATATTACAGAGAAGGATACCTGGGCCTGTCCTCATATGCCCATGCATTGCAAGTATGCATAACCTAGGCAAGTTTGGACAGTTTCAACTGAGAACTTTATTGCCTGGGAGCACCCACAGGCACCTGGTAGAACTAACACAAAATATCACCGCAGGAGAGCACATTCACTCTAGGACTTTGGAAATAACCATACATAGTTGTTTCTCAACAGTAATGTGTAAACAGTACAAAAAAATAAAAAGAAAAGAAAAGAGAGGCAAAATGTGGAAGAATAGCCAATATAAGAGAGTATAAATAGAATACTGTATATGCCAGGTCTAGAATTAGCGAATATGGATTATGCTTAATATGTTTAAAGAAACCAATGGCAAACCTGAAAATAGCTGTAAAATAACAGGTAAACGTAAAATATGACATAGCAAAGAAGAACCAAACCAATCTTCTATAAATAAAAAATAAAATGACAAAAATTTAAATGTCAACACAATGTATTTACCAGCACACTGGACATCGTAGGACACAGTAAAATAAATTAGAAGATAAAAAAATACAGAATGCAGAATGGAGAGATTTAAAAAAGAAAATACAGAAGAGTGTATAAAATGTGAAGTGTAAAATGAGAATGTGTGACATGTATTGGATTGGAGACTCAGAAGGCTGGGGGGCGGGAGAAAGATGTAAAGGCTATATTTAAAAAGATAATAACAGAAAACTTTCTGTTATTGATGCCAATGATCCACAAATTATGGATTACCAGAGATCCTAAGAATAATTAAGAGAAAGAGAAAGAGGAAAGGGAAACAGCTCATATCTTCAATGAGCTTAATTACATACTCTGGAAAATATTTTCTTATGAAATGATTATAAAATATTTTATTATGAGAGAAAAATAAATATTTTCAAGAAAAACATTTATCACAGATATTCACTAAACCAAATCCTAGAGAAAGAAAAAAAATGCAGTAATCAACAGTAAGTCTGAAATGATAAAAAAAGAAAATCATAAAAATGTTAACAATTGTGAATAAAAAAATTCCATGTAAAATGATAATAAACATAAATAGTTTTAGTTAAATAGAGATTAGGTTAAAATGACAGACAATGAAATACTGGTCAAAAGTGAATTAACTGAAAAAAAAAGAGTTAATTAACTGGAAAAAATGTTATTAAGTACTTTTAATTTAAGATAGGAACATAAAAAATTTATTTAACTCTAAGGTTTGATAAAGTAAGAAGGATGGTGTCACTTCTAGATTAACACTAAGAGAATTAGAATTTGCAGCCTAAAATTCTAGAATGAGAAAAAAAAATGATTAAAAAAATCTCATTAATTTTTATTTAAAAATGTTAAAGGAACAGAATCAGTACAACAGGTAGACAAAATAAGATTTTAGATTTAAACTCTGACATGGAAGTACTTACATCAAATGAAAGAAAAGGGCTATGTGCTTCAGTTAAATATTAACAAATTGGAGTAAATACGTTCAACTATATGCTGTTTATGAGACACATCAAAAACAAAGACAAAAAAGATGAAATAAAAGGATGGACAAAATATAACAAAAATATCATAAAAATGTGTCTCCCTATATTAATATTTACAAGTTAGAGTTTGATAATGCATGACAAACATTGCTAGAAAATAAACAGTTTTCACAATGATGAAGGTTTACAAGGAGAATACATCATGCTGGAAACTAATACTTAAAATTTTAAAGCAAAAGTTGGTGATAAAAAGGAAAATCATAAAAATCTATAAATGTAATAAGAGATTTTAACACATTTTGTGGTATAGCCCCCTCCCTAAGGATTATTGTGAGAAAAGACCTCAAGATATGGGAAGACAACCTGGCTAGTGCATACATGACATCCCTCAGGACTCTAACATGAGACCACTCAATCAGACTCTATGTCTATATGTTGCCCATATACGGGAGACAAAAAAGTAGAAAATGTATACAAGGCTACACCATGTGGCATTCGGGGCTCAATTTTTGCCCATACAAACCCTCTGAGCCTGTGTAGGCACAAATAAAGTTGCTTCCTGGAAAGAAAAGACTCAGTGTCTCAACTCTCTGTGGGAGAATCCTGCTACAATTTCTCTAGATAATCAATATAAAAACAAGTAATGAATGAGGAAATAAGATATTAACAAGCCAAATAACAAACATGATCTATTGCAAATATACTGAATGGTGAATCCAATTTATGAAACAAACCTATTCTTTTTATTCAGAAACATTTATAGAAATTGACCATACCCTGGTCCATAAATAAGTGAAATTTAGCGAGAGGAAAGAAATTCTTCATCTATTGCATTTATGTTTATTTAAGCACAGAAACTTTCAAAACAAATTTTTTTTTTCTGAAATGTCTGTGAAAGAATGTGCTAATATTGTTCTTTCACTAAGGAGCTATTCACTAGATCAGCTTTGTAAAGCCTTTTCTTTATTATAATGTTTTATTTTAATTTTCCTCTTCTATTCAAGTGTTTTTTGCATATCTGTCACAGCGTATGGTATCATTCTGAGGCAGAAATGTGAAGACAGCTGAAAGTAATCACTGATAAAGAAAGTTGTTGTCGCAGAAAGTTTCAGTTTCATGTCAATTTACAAAAACTATCCACTAAACCAGGCTGACTTGAGTTTGAATCATGGATCCAGGGCTTGCTTATCTCTATTATGTGAACAAGTCTGTTATCTCATTCAAGTGTTATCTGTAAAATGTGGGTAAGGGTATCTCCTTTCCTCTCCCTCCTGCTGTGAGGGTTCAGTCAATAATATGCCTCAAACAGTCCTTTGCCCAGATTATATTACGTGCATTGTGTACATTTGTTGATGTTAGCTATCACTGTTACAATACATCCCCACATCTTAAATACAACATTTAATTTTAAACATAAAATATATTTCATTAAATTCTAAATTTAGTGCCAACTTGAAATTTTGGAGGGGAAGAAAGTATATTTAAGTAAATTTTCAAAGTGAGAGTTCAGATGATAAAACTGACTCTCAAAGGCAATGTCAAGGGTTTTCCATCTCTTGGGTCCTCGAAAAAATAGTCTTTTCAAGACATTCTAGTCAATGCAGCGGATGTGATTTTAAATTCTCAAGGAGATGATAAGACGACCTAACTGGCCTTTCTATCTTTAAAACCTCTATGATCTTCCGTTACAAAGGCTTTTTCTTTTATTCCTTTATTCTGTTTTTTTCCCCCTTTCCAATTTGCATTTAATCAGATTTCTGTGAAAATTGACAGTTTTAAATTTCTATCTATTTAATCATAGGTCTAATACACTCTTCAACTATCAATTAATTTTAATGGTTTTTTCCCCATTCACAGGCATTGTTTTGCTACTCATTTCTCAAATGAATACAAAAACTGAGAGGGAAAAGAAGCTGTTTATCATTAAAAATATATCTCCATGTTGCTTTGTATTAATGGTATATCTGTTGGCTCAGTTGCACATCTAGTTTCTTCCAATTTTACATGAGAACATACTGTGTGACTTTTTTACAGATATTTAACACCATCCTCTTCCACTACTCTCAAGCTTCTGGTATGGAATCAGAATTTAGGTTAATACAGTTGCACTGCCTCCTGTATTCCTAAGGTTCACCATCTATACTAAGGTTCACCATCTATACAAGACATCTTGATACAGAAATAAACCACAAAGAAATGTATACAATGCCTACTAGACTAGAATTTTTTGAGGGTCAACAAGACATCAGAAAACATGACAAATATTGTCTAGACATTTTTACTCCTAGTTTCTCTAACAATACTGTGAGTAGTTATTTCTATCACTCTTTTGAAAATGAGTGAAAACAGTCTGAAGTTGGAAGTCTTAGGGGGATCATGCACTCAGGAGTTGAGGAAATTTTATTTTCATATAATTTGGGTATGAACATATTGTTTCTCCACCTCCACTAAGTCTCTGGGCTAGGTGTTACCCATTTTATTCAAGTTCTACATTCCTGTTATTTTGGGTGCTTACAACAGCTTTCAGAAGGAATAATATGTGCAATTTTTATAGAAGAACCCAATGCATTTTTTCTACTTTGCAGATAAGTTGGATCACTTTGGTACAACAGCATACCCACACTCTACACTTTAAGAAAAAGATAAAAAAAAAATCCATGCAATTTGCTAATTATTCACATTTAAATGCTCAAATGTGTTAAGTAGCATAAAAATAACAAAATTCCCAGACATACCCCCATGCAAATCATGTAAACACAGGACGTAAACCCAATAATGCTATTAACATAATACTATATACAAACATGCATACACACACATAATACTAGATAGGTAGATATTATCTTTAAGTAGATAGAATCTGTAGTATAGATAGTATCTATGTATAGACAGATAATCTATCTAATATTACATAATACCATAGCCTAAATCTGACTATGAATGGTCACATTTCCTTGGAACAATCTTTGCAGTTTCCTCTCTATTTAAATTCTTACATCTATCAATGACTTTTGTAAAATTATTCTTTAAGCATTCTGAAAGGACACTTCCTTGAAAAATCACATTCATAAGGCAAGATTTTTTATGTCACCTTTAAATGTTTATATTTTCAAGGATTTTATAATTATTAACTATTTAGCTTGTTAAATGTTCCTGTGAAAGAAAACATTATCAAGGTCCTGGCATTTAACAATGAAAAAAAAAAATCAGGTGAGTTCTCTAGGTTTCTCACACTAATTCATTTTCTTAAATCATTCTTTAAAACTGACTACTAGCATATAGAATACTGCTAGTTCAAAAATTGATTCATGTAATTTTAACAATGTTAAACCAAATGTTAAAACCAATGTTTTAACCAAAGTGCATTTAAATTCCTATCTTTTTAAAAAAACTTTAGCAATTATTTATTTATTTTTTGGGGGGGGTGGGAGAGAGAGAGAGAGAGTTCACAAACAGGGGAAGGGCGGGGGGGGTGGGGGGGGGACACAGAATCCGAAGCAGGCTTCAGGCTCCAAGCTGTCAGCACGGAGCCCAATGTGGGACTCGAACTCATAGACCACGAGATCATGACCTGAGCTGCAGTCAGATGTTTCACCAACTGAGCCACCCAGGTGCCCTTAAATTCCTATTATGTTGACCTCTCTAACTGAAAACTTTCTATAAAACGAATTTCATACACATGCCAAGTAGGAGCCAATCAGATTTAATATTCTAGGTTTATAGGCGTATATCACTTGAGAGACCTTCCTTTAAGAAAATGAATATAAAATTAGACCAATAAGTTCATATTTATTTGCCAATAAAATAGTAACAACAAATCACAAGTTATAAAGCACCACAATATCTCAAGACCAAAAGATAAAATAAAATAAAAGCCAGAGTAATTTTATATTAATTATATACTTGATAATTCTATAATCTTTTTTCCTATATTTTTGACTTCATGCTCTTTGTTCTTACATGATAATTTTAATACACTATTTTATATAAAAATAATAGAAAAAAGATCTTTCCTCTGGCACTGTTGATCAAAAAACTATTTAAAAATATTTTTGACAGTTCAGAAAAGTTTCAACTGCATAGCACATTATTGGTAAATTCATATAAATTCTTAGAATTGTTAAATTTGGAAATGGTCACCAATTATCTTTTTTAAATTGTTTTAATGTTCATTTATTTTTGAGAGAGAGAGAGAGACTGCACGAGTGGGGAAGGGGCAGAGGGAGCCAGATACACAGAATCAGAAGCAGGCTACAGGCTCTGAGCTGTTGGCACAGAGCCCCATGCAGGGCTGGAACTCACGACTAGTGAGATCATGACCTAAGCTGAAGTCTGACACTTAACTGACTGAGCCACCCGGGCACCCCACCATTTTTCTTGTTTATATGAACTGTTATAGTTATATAGACACTCCTTGTGTTACCTAAGGGTTTGTGCTCTACAAAAAGGAATTCTAGTAAACACTATCATGCATGATATCTGTAATGCGTTGAATTATGTTCCCCAAAAAGATAGGTTCAAGTCCTAATACCCAGTACCTGTGAATATGCTCTTATTTGGAAATTGGGTCTTTACAGATATAATTGAGTCTTTGCAAGTTAAGATGAGGTTATACCGCATTAGTGTAGGCCATAAATGCAGTGCCTACTGTGTTTATGAGAGAAAGGAGATTCAGACCCAGAGACATAGAGGAGTCAGGCTTAGTGGGAAGGCCATGTGAAGACAGAGGCAAAGGTTGAAGTGGTGCATCTGTAAGTCAAGGAACACCCAAAGCCAAATGAAGCCAGGAAGAGGCAAGAAAGGGTTCTTTCCTGGATCATGATGCTGCTAAACCTTGATTTTGGACATCTAGCCTGCAGAGCTATGACAGAATAAACTTCTGTTGTTTTAAGCTACCCAGTTTGTACTAATTTGTTATAGCAGCCCTAAGAAACTAACACACACACAAAACTACACACACACACACACACACACACACACACACACACACACAAAACATCAAAAAGGAGAGCTTTAATACCAAGTGCAGTGTTTTTAAAATATGTTTACAAATTCTTTGATATTCTTCCCATTCAACACACGGAGTGTACTTTCCTTTTCCTTGAGCGTGGGCCAGATTTAGTGACTCACTGTTAAAGCTTAGAATAAAGCAAAAGCAGTGTGAGACTTGGGGACAAGTTATAAAAAGCACTGCAACTTCCTCATTGCTCTCTCAGATCACTTTCTGTGGGGTAAACTGGCAGCTGGGTCAGAAGGACACTCACTTAGGCCTGTGGAGCGGCCTGAGTAATGAGGATCTGAAGCCTCCTGCCAACAGCCATATGATTAAACCATTTTGGAAGCAGATCCTCCAGCCCCAATCAGGTCTTGACTGAAGATTCATTAGAGACCAGAGCAGGTACACAACTAAACTGTTCTTGGACCCCAGACTCTCAGAGTCTGTGTGAGACAATAAGTGCTTATCATTTTATGCTTCTAAATTTGGGATAAGTCATTATTAAACAATAGATAGAACTAATACTCCGAATATATTCCTGTCAAGAAAAAGGGTTTTCTTTTTATACATTAATAATTTTAATAACAATTTAGTATATTTTATAATTCTGATGATTAGCAGATCTTCGACAGACTTGTTCCTGGCATGCTTGTCACTCTCTCTCTCTCTCTAAATATACATATATATATATATTTGTTTGTTAAAATCCCAGTTAAACATACAGTGTAATATAAGTGTCAGGTGTCAATACATCTTACACTTTGTTTCTCCCCCATGCCTTTCATGTTTCCAGTCCTGGGTGCTATAGGACACACATAGACTCTGGCCAGAATGCCCTTGACAAATGAGATTGCTAGCAATTACTTAGATATGTGCCAGAGTGAGTGCACACTACACAAATATATCTTTCTAAACTCAATCTAAAAATATCCCAACTCAATTACCCTTTAGACAAACCTACAAAATACCTTTTGTTAGTCCACTGGTATTCTATAGGAAACAAGGAGAGAGTGATAGGAATAAAAGTGGAATAAGACAGTTGTCCAAATTGATTATGGTCAAATATCCCATTTTACAAATTCAAACAAACTTCTGACTAGGTAAACATATTACTAAGACCCCTTTCTAGAACTGAGAAATTGGGCCTTCAAGAGAGGCACCCTAAAGCTTCAGATGCATTAGCTTCACTATGTACCTCTTGACCCAAGATGTTTTCAAGCTATATATTTTATTCTGTGGGTATTAAGCTCCAAAGTGATATTATATACATTGACTACATTTCTAAAACTATTGAAGATCAATATGAGGCTATTTTCATAATTTTGTGAAACGAAAACACCAGACTTAACTAGAATGCCAAATGAATATTAAATGGTATTTTAAATATGTTACAACAAGCTCTGGTTCTCATAAAAATAACTATCACAGAAATGAGCATGCCAACTATTTAAACTCATTTGCTTTTAATTGTTTTCTGCTGAATGATGAAATGTAGAAAAGAGGAAATGCCATCTGCTAGTTCATATTTTCAACAAATGATAAAGAGTTGCCTGTCACCCCCTTTTCATACTGCTGTCTCAGCATTAAAATGTGCATGACAACAGATTTTCATAGTAAGGAAAAATAATGTTTAGGATAAAAGAAAAAATTCAGTTCTGTTTCTTTCTCTCAGTACAAAGAATATACAAAAATGTAAGTAATAAAGCAAACACTAATATTTGAGATACATTAAAAATATAAAAAATAATATAAAATAGTTGGCCAGTTTCCATTTTGCCTTATAAAATGTTTGGAAGTTGTCACCCCCACTTAAACAGTAAGGAAAAAAAAACAAACTCTTCTTAGATAGACTACAGAATTGAGGTCACAGGGCAAACGGTCAACCCAACAACACTGGAGACACACGATACAGACAATCACAACTTACTCCTACCCAAAGCCACTGGTAGGAACATTAAAAGAGTAACTGATGAGTTGCTGGAGATTGAGTGTAAAGTAGCTTCATTTGTAAAATCTACGGGCCCTGTCTTGGGGGGTGATTCCATACTTTGGTGAATTTTACTTCCAAGTGCCTCACCAGGTTCTCATAGTAAAGATCACAGAAAAATCCTCTCATGCTTTGGGCAGGGGGAAGAGAAAATAACCATTCTAAAATGTGCTTAATTGGGGAGCCTGGGTAGCTCAGTTGGTTAAGTGTCCAATTTCAGCTCAGGTCATGATCTCACGATTCGTGAGTTCAAGCCCTGCGTCAGGCTCTGTGCTCATAGCTCAGATCTTGGAGCGTGCTTCAGATTCTGAGTCTCCCTCTCTCTCTGCCCCTCTTCTCACGCTGTCTCTCTCCCTCTCTCTCTCTCTCTCTCTCTCTCAAAATTAAATAAGCATTAAAAAAATTCTAAAATATGTTTAGTAAACAGTATCAGTTTTGAAATATGCCCAGATCATTCTGTGGTTAGGGCCTGCCCCTAAGGGAAAATACTTTGCCAGAGCCTCCTGTGACCTATCAGAAGAGCAGTTAAACAGCTCAAGACCCCCTGTTCTTTCTGTCTTACATGGGGCAGGGGTGGGAGGGATAAGGGGCTAAGAAACTCTTTTGAAGGTTCACACCTAGGTACTCTGAATCATTAAAAACAGCCAGATCTGGTTTTGATTATTATAAAAGTAATAAATTCTCATTGTAAAATTTCAAACATAACAGAAGCATATGAATTTAAAAGTAACAGCTCTCCTCTCACCCTTCCCTAATTCTATACCCCCACAGTAACCTGTTAACAATTTAATATGTATTCTTCCAGGTATTTTTCTATGCATATTGAAACATAAAACCATACTGCAATATATTTCATAAATTAAAAATTTTTAAATGTTTATTAAAAAAAAGAGAGATCTGATCATACATTTATAGAATGATTTTCCTCCTTAATACCTATCATCACTTCAACTGGGTTATGATATAATAACATGAAATGCATCTATGAGAGCTGCAAGTTACAGATTCTATTTAAGAAGAAATGTTAAGGGAAGTCCAAAGAAAAAAAAGAGAGACAAAAATAGAGATATCAGAAAATGAAGACTCTGATACCTCCAGCTATGGCAAACATTAAACACAGCCTTTGGGACACCTGGGTTAAGCATCCAACTTTGGCTCAGGTCATGATCTTGTGGTTCACAAGTTTGAGCCCTATGTTGGGCTCTGTGCTGGCAAATCATAGCCTGGAGCCTGCTTCAGATTCTGTGTCTCCCCCTCTCTCTGCTCTGCCCCTGCTTGCGCTCTCTTTCTCTCAAAAATAAACAAAAGGTTAAAAAAATTTAAAAACAGCATAATTCCTAGCTGGTTAATAAAAACACATAGGTAAAGCCCTTTTACTTCAGTTCCTACTATTGTTATCACATCAGATTTCAATAAAAAATGAAAGGCTTGCTAAAAGGTGGGAATAAAACATGATTTGAAGAGACAAAGCAAATATCAAAACCAGACTCATTATGGCAGAGATTTTGTGGTTATCATGAATGAAATTTTAAATCATTGTAGTTAGTATGTTGAGAGTGTAGATAAAAAATGTGGGTAACATGCAAAATAGATGAGTAATATAAGTGAAGAGATGCAAACTAAAAAATAATAGAAAGGAAATGTTAGAAATTAAAAACATAATAGAAATGATGAATCCCTTTGATGGGCTTAATAACAGACTGGACAAAACTGAGGAAAGAAACAGTGAACTTGAATATATGTCAAGAGAAACATCCCAACCTGAAATGCAAAAACAAAAGAAAATTAACAGAACATCCAGGGACTGTGGGATACTTACAAATAATGTGACATATGCATATTAGGAATACCAGAAGAAGAAGGAGAGAAAGGAGAAGAAATACTTGAATTAATAACTAAAAGCATCAAAGTTTAATGGCAGATGCCAAACCAGAGATATAGGAAGCTCAGAGAAAACTAAGCAGGATAAACATCAAAATATGTACACACAGGCATATCATAGTCAAAATGCAGGAAAAAAAAAAAGAGAGAGAGAGAGAGAGACAATCTTGAATGAGGCCAGAGAATAAAAAAAATACCTACCTATAGAGAAGGTAAGAATTAGATAAAGATTTTCTTCAAAAATCATGCAACAAACAGAGTGACATATTTGAAGGGTTGAAAAGAAAACAAGGAAAATATAACTAGAATTCTGTATGCAGAAAAATTATCCTTCAAAAGTAAAGAAAAAATATAGACTTTCCCAAAATAAATCAAAAACAAAAGTAAGGGATTTTGTTGCCAGTAAACCTGATTTGCAAGAAATGTTAACTGAAGTTTTTTCCAAGAGAAATAAAATGATATAGGTCAGGAACTTAGATGTATATAAGAAAGGAAGAGTGTTAGAGAATGAACACAGTGAAGGTAAAGTAAACCTTCTAATTTTTCTGATTCTCAGATGATCTAATAAGAAGTGTCCAAAATATTCATAGCAACATTTTATTAGGTGGTTACAGCTTATGGATAAGTGAAACCAATGACAGCAATGTTATGAGATGGGAAGGAGGAATAGGGAGCATTGTGTTATAAGGCAGCTGTACCATCTGTGAAGTGGTAGAGTATTACTTGAGAGTAAATTCAGATTATTTATAAATGTACATTGCAAACTAGGGCAAGTATTAGGAATAATTCAGAAATAGGTATAATAGATTTTCTGAGAGAAAATATAACCATATGAAATGCTTAATTAAAAATCTTTGTCTCTTGAAAATTAGCAACTTGTGAAGATTCAGATGGCAACAACATGCACTTCTACACTTGGTAAGATGTAAATGAGACTGTAATTGAGAGAAAGATAATTTCTACCATGTCCTTAAAATTATTTGTAGTGACATCCTTTAGTATAATTTTCATTTTGTAATGTGATAATGACTTTGGCTCAGATATACTAAGAAAAGATGCTTTTTGGCTCTCAACTCAACCATAATTATTGACCAATGGTTTTCTGGGAACCCAAATCTATTCCCATGTTGAGAGGTTCATGGAGATCATCTTTCAAGATTTTAGGATGTGGACTACAGGTGATAAACCATGTACAAACCTATTCCTTTTTCTAAATTATTAATTAAGATATTTTATATAAACATGGGGCACAACTAATAGTCTACTCTATATGTCTGAGTGACTGATGGAAATCTTTTCAGTTTTCACTCAGAATTTTCAAGAGAAAAACAACACAAGAACGATGATGTTGGCCATAAATACAAAAGATATTTTATACTCCCCTAGGCTTTTTTTTATGAGTTCTTGTAGCCATTTTTCAACTTTGACTATAACATTTCTATCTTTAAACTCATATGATATATATTTCTAAATGGGTCCTTTTGATATTAGTTATAATCTCTTTATTACACATGTTGAGGGCAACAGTCATTAATATCTATATCTCCTATTTCATCTTCTATAGGCATTTTTATAAATAGGTGTTCAATAAATATTTATTGAATGCATGGAGGAATTCTCAGTAAGCTAATCCCAAGAATTGTTCAGTAACTCTTACTCTGCAGAAGGAATTATCATAGATAAAAATGTCAAGCTCAGAATACCTTCATTCATGGATCTTAAAATTAATTTAGAGGGAGAACAGATATTAAGAAGCAAATATAAAAAGAGAACTGAAAAAAAAAAGCATTCCACTATTTACTCATAGAAGCTCCCTTAAGAAGCAAATACATATTGTTAAATGAAAACTTATTGATTAGGTAGGTCACTCTCTCCATAAAACGCTTTATTGGTGGTTGATCCCTTCTACAATATATTTCAAACACAATGACACAATGACTTTTGTTTAAGAGATATTATTTAGATCAGGCTGCACCTACCTCTATAGCCTCATCTATGGATACTCCTCAGTTGATTCATTTCGTTTATTTATGAATTAATTAAAATATTTATTTAGTACCTTTTAAACATTAGGCATTACTTTAAACACCAGTGACAGAGTTGGTGAAAAACAGAGCAAGATTTCTCCTCTTATGGAGCATATATTCCAGTGTGTGCATGGTGCAGGGGTAGAAGAATTGGAATGGATGAAATGAGGAGTCAAGCTAGCAAATGTGTACATAATTAATGGAGGTCTGTATAGTTATTAGGAATTGAATGGAAGTAACAGGACAGAAAATGACTTTTAGTGCTACTCTAGTTTGTGTGTTGGAAGAAAGCCTTCCTGATTAGGTATAACTGGAGGAGCTACCCAAAAGCAGAAGAGGAAAATCACATGGGTATGGGGTATGGAGCATTCTAGATAGAAAGAATTACCAGTGGGTTAAAATACATGGAAATGAGTATTCTTATCTGAAACACAAGGAGGATGAACATGATAGTAAAGGCGATGCATCCCTCACCTCTAGCACATGGCTTCCCTTGATAGGGAATAATAGTGATTATTAGCATTTACCTTCTAAATATAAAACTGAGTGGACTTTCTGAAATTCTGAAAGGAGAAATCTAATAAGAAATATATTAACTATTTTCTATGAGTAAATTGAAAATGATATGGTGATAGTGTATTTTAATCTCTGAGGGGCACAAAGATAAAAATGAAAGCTGAGGAGTAACTGACACGTTATGGTTATAGAAAATTTTAACATCAAACTTGGTAATCAGAATAAACAGAAGTTTTTGACTCAAATTAGGTGAATTTGTGCAATATCAAAAATAACTGCAGCAGGATGACATATTGCAGAATTTTGAGTAATATGCTGTGTAAAATAAATTATCATCTCCTGTTGGAAGTTACAATGGAAAACCAGTTTGAAAATGCTTTTTTACAATTAGGAATATGTAAATTGTCCATAGGAAAATCTCTTAAGATTTATCAAGTAAAATAGGGCACTAAATATAATGAAAGAAAATGTTATTTGAAATGTTCCTTTGAAAGTTATATGATTTAATTCATCAAATGTTTGAACATGTGAGAATATTTCAAATTATAAGTCTAAAACTTTATAAAATTTGTTTGCTGGTGTGTTTTTTTTTCTTATTAAGGGAGTAGTGGGGAAGAGGGTTTGTGTGATGCTCTAGAAAAAAGGAAAGGTATATGGATATATGATTTGGTTACACTGAAGTAGTTTTGATTGTAGCATTTTCTTGTAACTATTATATCTTTATACCTCTTTTTTTTAAGTTTTATTTATTTATTTTAAGAGAGAGAAAGAGCAGGGGGTGGGCAGAGAGAGAGAGGGAGAGAGAGAATCTCAAGCAGGCTCCGTGCTCTCAGTGCAGAGCCCGAAGTGGGGCTTGATCTCACGAACTGTGAGATCATGACCTAAGCCAAAATCAAGAGTCTGACACTGAGCCACACAAGCACCCCTATCTTTATACCTCTTAAGTAAATTTAATGAAAAGAAGGTTTCTTCCTTACTGAGAGCAGTGTATTACCAAATAAAGTGACAAAATTATTCATAACTCTGAACCCTAAATTAGATCCTTTACTATAGAAGTTCTTTCATTTAAAACGCAAACAAAAGCAAAACACACATACAAACACATGCAAAAGTACTCTATAGACAGCTTCCCATTTCTTAATCTGAAATTCTGTAATCCAGAAAATAAGTTAAATGGAAAAAAGTGTCACATAAAAAAAAGGGAGTAACTTATGACACTATTTATATTGTAAAACTTGTGGTCAAAACTTCAAGGTATAATTCTTACTTTATACCTTGAACATAAGGAAAATGTCTATTGAAAAGAAATTACAAAGAACTATGGCAATTAGAAATAACTAGCAAACCCTGAGTCCCAGCCTATAATGTTTCTACTAAAATGCCAATTTTAAGTTCAGCTGTGGCAGCCATCAGCACCACAACAGTGATTTCCATTTAAACTCTATTTTTCTAAAGATCACCTGACTCCCTCCACATTCCATTCCAAAAAATACAGGTTTGACTGTAATTCTTAGCATAGCATTCAGTCACCACACACAATGGGCTTCCATGGCATATTATTACAGTCAAATAGAATGGATGGAGTTCCAAATCCATGATTATTTTATTACTGTTAGTTAGACATTTGTAAAGCAAAATCACAGGGAGGGTAATCTAATCATATATTTAAAAGTTCCTTCTGGAGGGCTACTGTTGAAACAGGGTTGTATGTTTTCTTATAATTAGCAGCAATCTGAAATTTCCTAAGCACCATTTGCTCTGCCCTCAGCATTACATTGCTTTAGAATTCAGTAGATATAGATCAACATCATTAGTTGTTTCTTAACAAAATATTCTGTCTCAAAATGTTTCATTTAACTATAAAATATATTTACTGGCCATTTCCATATGAAAAACTCCTTCCATCTCAACTTAACCATCTTTTACATTAATTCAGCAAGCATGTTTTGAGCATTTATGTTCCACTTAATAATATCACAAGCACTGAGTAAACCATACTTTCAATGAATAATCCAAACAAGAAATATTGATTAAGTAGTTTCATTTGACATTGCAATTCCTTTTCTCATACATAAAATTGGCAGTGAGAAACCTGGACTGAAATTGAATTACTTTATTGCTACACCCAATTCTCTGAAAGACTATCCAAACAAGACCCCAAATCTGTATAATACAGCTATTTAACTTCTCAGGCCTTTTTCTTATTAATATTGTAAATCACTTTACTTAAATCTTATAAGCACAGGAGTTTTCAAGGCTGTTAAATAAGCAGCTCAACTGAAGTGTTTCCCAAACCCTGTCTATATATTTCATATAATGCTAAACTCACATTGAACTTAATCTGAGGAAACAAATGCATTCCTCAAAACAAATGTGAGGACACATTAACTTATTAGTTAATTTCTACTGGTGCAACCATTGATGTGTAAAGGGAGCATTTCAAGCAAAGAACAGTAATATGTAGCTGCAAATTGAGATGAGTAGAACCCAGTAATTTTGTATAAATTAAGGGTGACTGGATTCCCCCTAATAAAAACAAGGCAGATTGATACTTTGTATTAAAATGTTAATGCCTTGTCCCAGCAAAATGTTGATATCACTTTTTTTTCCTAATTATTCTTCTCTGCCTAATTTAGTGACTTTTCTGAATATATGTTAGAATCAATTTAAAGCTATTGGTATGTTCAAGTATGTTAATGTTGTATTAATTGGCCTAAAATGCCCATCTTAATTCATTCAAAAATTTCAGGAAAAATGTAACATTCCAAATTTTCCATTAAAAGAAAAATGGGTAAATAGTTTAACGGAATACAATATAAAACAAATTAACGCAACATAATTATACACCAACAGAGATAAATCTCATACATATAATTCTTAACAAGCTAGACAACTTTTATGATTCTATTCATATGGAGTTCATTAAGTAGATATACCTAATCCATAATTGCACAAATCAAGACAGTGGTTGTCCTTAAAGGTGAGTAATGACGTCTGAACTAAGACATAATCCTTAGAAAGCTGAGTTGGAACCATTTTCTGAAAGACTCAAAAAATAAGGGAAGAAAAAAATTATTAAGCAGAAAATTGAAAAAAAAATTAAAGTGGTACTTTAAGAATGATGAATCTGCAGTAAATAGAGAACAAGTCAGAGAAAGGAGGGACTACTTATGAGTCCCCTGGAATTGTTCACTGTTTATGACAGTAAGTACTGAAGCAAAGGAATAGCATGCATGAAAACCAGAGAAGGCATGGCTACAAATGTAAGGACAAAAGGAGAGGAAGGAAATAAATAAATTTTCATTTTCAGATCCGAGTTCCAGGAAGAAGAGTTATAGTGCAGATAAATAATCAGTAAGGAATAAATCTTTCAAAAGGATCTCTTTGAGAAAAAAAAAGACATAAATATTCAAATCATAAATATCTCTCTTTAAATGGACCTGAATAAATCTGAAAACAAAGCAAAATGAATCTATTTTCTAACAAGTGCTTCAAAAGTTTTCTCCTGATGTTCAGTCTTTTCCAATTCTTTTTTTGTGATTATGAATATCAAGATTGCAATTAGTTATCCTTCCCTCCCTCCTCTGTTAGCCAGTAAACTCCCTAGAGACCATCTTAATAACTCTGCTGCCTAGCACTGTGTAAAAGCTCAATGAATGAAGATGTTGCCTCAGACAAGGGTCATTTTCTAATTTTCTGTCAAATGAGAGAGGTTAAAACATATTTGGGGTGTTGACAACTATCTAGAGCTCTACACCACCCAGGGAAAAATAGATCTTTGTATCCCTGGAGTTCTCAGTGGAGTCTTCAAAATAACCCTGAGATACTGAAGACTTGCTTACTGCCTCCTACCTGTCTCCCTCAATTCATCTCTACTGGGTAACTTCAAACTGAACTATTTATGAACTTTCTAAAGTTAAACACAGTCTTCACAGAGACTATCGAGTTGAAATATTTTTTTTGGCTGTGCAAATTTTCTTCCATAGTCCAAATTCGCCACGAATAATACACAGAATTGGAAACTTTCCTATATTTGATACCTGACTCTCATTAATCAAAAACAGTAATTATTCTGTCTCTCTCAAATTTACTTCTAGATCATGAGTTGATTTTTCAGCTTATTCATCCCCCAGTAGTTCCAGAAATGAAAAATGATTATTTTATCCTACATTCAGAAAAGTAATTTCTGGGACTTTCACCTCAAGACAACTTTGTAGAAATCCCTTATATTTCCCCCTGAAAGAAAGTGATGTAACCATCAATTTCCAGTAAATCGAATTGTACAGCCTTGCATTGCACAAAATAATTGCATATATTTAAGGGGTATAATAAAACATATTTCTCAGTGAGCTGGAAATTCCAAAATTTATTGGTAAGTTCAATTTATTCACATTAGGATGATTATTTATATATGAGAACTTACTACACTCCTCCTCCCCTGCCTTTTTTTTTTTCTTTGAGGCTTAAAAAATATCCTGTTAAAAGACTTATGTTTTCTCACAAATTGTCTTCCTCCATTTCTTTTGTACGTACTCCTTCAATACAGGGAAGATAGTCTTATAGCAGACATTTTGGTAGAGGTGAATTTAAATGTCAGTTTTTCAGTGTGTGGATGTTGGGAGTGAATATATTTGTGATTATTGTATCATCTTGATATATTGATCGCTTTATCATTATATATGACCTTCTTTGTCTCTTGTTACTATTTTCAGCCTCAAGTCTATTTTGCTAAGTATGGGTAATCCTGTTTTGTGTGTGGTTTTTTTTGGTTTTGGGGTGTGTGTGTGTGTGTGGTGGTGGTGGTGGTGGTGGTGGTGGTGGTAGTGGTGGTGGTGGTTTTGATAACCATTTGCTTGTAATAGTTTCTTCCACCCTTCACTTTGAGTCTATGTTTGTCTTTGGAACTGAGATGAATCTCCTGAAGGCAGCATATAGTTACATCTTATTTTTTAAACCATCCAGCCACTCTGTGCCTTTTGATTGGTGAGTTCAATTTATTTACACTTGGAGTGATTATTGATATATGAGAACTTACTACAGCTATTTTATCTCTTGTTTTCTGCTGTTTTGCATTTTCTTTTACTTTGCATTTCTATTTACCCTTGTAGGTTGGTGGTTTTCTATGATGATTTCCTCAATTTCCCCTTTTTAAATGTTTTGTGTTTTTAGGTTTTCTTTTGTGGTTACCATGAGGTTTGTATAAAACACCTCATAAATAGTCACTTTCTGTTGATAGCAACTTATCTTCATTTGCCTATACAGGTTCCATCATTTTTCTCCTTCCCTTTTATATTTTTATTGTCATAAAAAATTATCCCTTTTTATGCTGTGTTAACAAAATTATAGTAGCTTTAGTTATTCATAATATTTTTCCTTTTAATCTTTATGCTATAATTGTTTACCACTCTATTCTAAAAATGAGTTGTCATTTCCTGATTCCATCTATTATCTTACCCAAAATTCAGTGTACTTATGTCTTTTCATTTCAGTTAGAGGAACTCCTTTCAACATTTTTTGTGAGGCAGGTTTAGTGATGGGAAACTACCTGTTTTCCCATCAGAAAACAGAAAACTACCTGTTTTCTGGGAAAACTTTTATTTTTCTTTCACATCTGAAGGATAATTTGCTGGACAGTATATTCTTGGTTCGCAATTTTTATCTTTCAATTCTTGGAATATATCCTGCCGCTCTCTGCTAGCCTATAGTTTCTGCTGAGAAATCTGCTGATAGTCTAATGGGAGTTTCTTAGTAGGTTATTTTCTCTCTTTATCATTGACTTTTTACAGCTTCATTATAATATGTCTCGGAAAAAGTCTTTTTGCATTGAGGTAGCAAGGCAATTGATTAGTTTTGTGGACTTATATGTCTAGTTCTTTCCCCAGGTTTAGGAAATTCTCAGCTATTATTTTTTTAAATAACCTCTCTGTCCCCTTCTCCTGGGAAATGACAGTTTTTCGGCTGGGTTTCATCAAAGGGCATATTTCTAAACCACAAAATAATACACTTAGTAACTTTCTGTTTTAGACTGTAGTCTAATATCCTGATAATTCAAGAGCTTGTCAAATATTATATCTATCTATATCTATTTCTATATCATCTATATCTATATCTATATCTTTATCTATATCTATATCTATCTATCTATATATCTATACCTATCTATTCTCTGGAATTGTGTATATCATTCTTCAGTTATACAGGTTCAACTTGATTTAACTGTGAACTTTGTATTGGAAATATATTGTTTAGGTGACACAGTAATATTTGGAAATTTGATATCCAGGACTGGCAATAATCTTCCAAAGCTTCATATAAGGAATTATCAATAGAGAAGATTTTTTCCTTATAGGCCATTTCTCTAGAAACAACTGTCTAAATTAGAAGGAAATACCTACTTAGAATAAGTTATCCCTGTAATTACATACTTTTAAATGATAGCCCTAGGAACAAATCTAGGTACTTCCACACATTTAATAATCAGAACTTTAGGACTTATCTACATTTTTATTCCTCAAATAGGTATATCTTTAAGATTTGTTTTTTTATTTAAGCAATCTCTACACCCAACATGGGGCTTGAACTCATGACCCTGAGATCAAGAGTCACATGCTCTTCCAACTGAGCCAGCCAGGACCCCTATCCTGGCTGTATAAATATGTATTTATACTCCTACAATTGCTAAAACTCTTCTGGGTAACTAAGAATACACATATACCTCAGATGTATCTTTGCCTCTTCATTCATTTCAAGAAACTTTAATATCTATCTTTTCTTACACTAAATGGAAAAATGAACTGATCATATGATTAAAAATGAGTAACAGTAACTTCATCATGAATGCAATTTCTTTTTTTAATTGTAATAAAATACATACAATGTAAAATGTACCATCTCAACCATTTTTGAGTGTACTATTCATCCGTATTAAGTATACTAACATTGTTATGCAAGTACCTCCAGAACTCTGGCAACAATGAAGTTCTATAAAACAAGAGTACCCCATTCTCCTCACTGCCAGCCAATAGAAACTACCATTCTACTTTATCTATATAAATTTGACTCCTCTATGTATTTCATAGAATTGGAATCACAAATTATATTTATCTTTTACAACTGCCTTATTTCACTTAGCACAATGTCTTCAACATTTATCTATGCAGTAGCATCTGTCAGATCAAATGCAATTTCTGCTAGCATTTTACTTCCTTCTAGTCGTATTTATACACATTTTACATTTTTCTCACATAAATATTTTGCTTTCTGCTTTATTCACTTAACCTAAGAGGTATTTTCTTATGTTTAAAAATGTCTTAGAGAGCATGACAGCTTTTCTTTAAACAAAGTCTTAGAAGTATAATTTTAAATAATTATAAACATATTTTTACAATATGAGTTTGATACTCCCCCCCCAACTTCCCCCCTTTGTTGCCTATTTACTTTGAATCCAACTTGAACTGAGGACTTTAAATTGGAGAGATCAGTTTGTACATATGTTAGCATAAATAAGTTCTTGGCACATGTTTATCTTTTGACTCATTATTTTATTCAAAAATAACTTGCAAACATATGCTATGTGTCAGGCACTTGTAAGGTACTATAGATACAATGCTAGGAAAGAATATAAATTACAAAGCTCCTGCTCCCATTAAGATCACAGTTTTGTAGGGAAGATATATATATATCAAATAATTATTTAAACATATCTAAAGGGCAGTTATGGCAAAGGCTAAAGGTGAATTAAAATATGAGTTTATGGTAGAGTAATAATCATAAAGATCATAAAAACCTCCTTCACTTCCTGAAGGAGTGAGACTTAAGTAGATATTTAAAAAATGAGTAAGAGTTACTAAGATGAAAAGGATAAGAAGGAACATTTCAAGTAAAGGAAATGAAATGTGCAAGACTTTGGGTGAAAGGAAGTAGAGGAGTGAAAAGAATTAAGAGTAGATTGGCATGTCACGAGGGCAGAGTGTGGGGTAGGAAGATGGGAAAGATAAGGGCCCAAACACACTGCAGGCACTTAGACCACGGAAAGCCACTGAAGTGTTTTAAGTAAACAGTTCCAATTTTAAATTTATGCCGAGGGATGCAGAGAATGGATTGGAGGGCAATCAACATGAATGCAGAAAGTCTGGTTTAAAAGCTAATTTTGTAGTCTAAAATAGAAGTGATGGGCCCCTCTACTGATGGTGGTAATGATAAAGATTGAGAAAAGTGTATGGAGATAAAGACGTATAACCCACACAGTTGGATGGTGGGGGAGAGGGATGTGCCAAGATTGATCCTTTGTGTTCTGGATTGCACAACTGGCTAGATGGTGGTACTGTTTGTGAGAAGAACTTGGAGTAGGTTTATGGGGGGGGGCGGGGGGAGACCACTGGTTTAGTATGGGACATGTTGAATGTTAGCTGTGTTTGAGACATCCCATAAGAAATGGCCATAAAGGCAATTGGTTATGAAGGTCTAAAGCTTAGACTTAAGGTGTTGCATTAACACTATGGATTCTTGTTTTCTTGAAGTTTTTATGGCTACTGCTGTTTTGCTGTGTAGGCTATGTGGTTTATATTATCATTTAAAATGATTTAGAGCAGTGATTAGGCAACTTTTTCTTACACTATCATTTACAACTGTAGAGCAACAATTAGGAAACTTTTTCTAAAAGGACCAGATAATAAATATTTTAGGCTTGTGGGACATATGGTTGCCATGCAAATACTCAACTCTGTCCTTGCAGCAGTGAAAACAAACAAAAATAGTATGTAAATGAATGGGAATGATTGTGCTCCAATAAACCTTATTTATAAAAACAAGCCACCAGTGTTAAGCTGTAGTTTGCTCACCTTTTATTTAGAAAAGTGATCACACTTTAAATTATTTCAGATACCTGAGTAGGTTAACATCTCTAACCACATTCCTGATCTATAATTCTCAAGCTGTGGTTCTTAGACCAGCAAGTCTAATATTTGTATTAGAAATGCAAATTTTCCAGCCTATCTGGACTTACTGAAAGTGGAGCTCCGGGGATGGAACCCAGCAATCTGTATTTTAATAAGCCCGCTAAGTGATTCTGATGCAGCTAAAATCTGAAACCCACTGCATTAGGACAATGGTTGTCAACTCTGGCTAGAATTACCCGGGAGATTTTTTAAAAATTCCAATTTCAGAACAATACCTGGAATAATTAAATCAGTAGCGGGGGAATGAAGGCCAGCAAATATCATATTTTGAATGTTCTTAGGTGATTCTCATATGCTGCCTGCATTTAAGAGCCATCAATCTCATACAAATATCCTAGACTAGGTTGAAACTGATCAGGTTCTGCTGAAATTTAAATTAATCTTAGTATCAATGCACCTACACTCACAACATCAGGGAATCACAGTTCAAATGGAAATTTGACAATTATATATAAAAATCATTTCATGGAAGATGGTTTAGTCTGAATTAATTGATTGTAAGAAGTAAAAACTAATCTCTAAACCAGCATATAATCTGTTTTTGCTTTGTTTTGTTTTTAATAAAAATTATATAGATTCCTTTAAATTCTGACAAAATTTGGGAGAAGAAACATAAAAGAAAATTCACCTCCTAAGTCATTTGAAATTTATTAGGAGGTGATTTTTTTAAAACCTCAATCTTTAAAAACTGGATTAGAAAAGATAGGTTATATACTTTGTTTTCATCCATCTCACAAAATCATACAGACACTTCTATATATTGCCACAGAGCTTGACCTTAAAAAAATTGCATGTATAGTCATTATCTATGATTATACAACTTATGTAATTCAACTATACAAAGCTATCATTCAAATTTACTGATGTCTAATTAAAAATGATTACAATAATGAAAGACTTAACATTCATTTTACTTAAATTGACTGCTTGAGAAAAAATACTAAAAGTTTCAATGGTAGTCATCTTGTTTCCTTGAACTTAAGAAATGAAAAGCTGTATTTACATATTTACAGCAACTCAGTTGCTGAACACATGTTCCACATGGATCCAGTCATTTCACTCTCCTGAAAGCAATATTTTTACGTTTTATTTGGTATTCTGATATTATCAGAGTTTCAATATATGTCATGTTATTTAGAATACATTCTAGGGGCGCCTAGGTGGCGCAGTCGGTTAAGCGTCCGACTTCAGCCAGGTCACGATCTCACGGTCTGTGAGTTCGAGCCCCGAGTCAGGCTCTGGGCTGATGGCTCGGAGCCTGGAGCCTGTTTCCGATTCTGTGTCTCCCTCTCTCTCTGCCCCTCCCCCGTTCATGCTCTGTCTCTGTCTGTCCCAAAAATAAATAAAAACGTTGAAAAAAAAAATTTTAGAATACATTCTAAACACGTTTTTTTCCTTCTAGAAAAAAGAATTAGGGATTTTGATTAAAAATCCTGTTGATTTTGATCAGAAAAAGATTTCAGATCTATAGCAATTTCCATGTCAAAGTGGCTCCAAGTGTTATTAGTTCCACTTGAAACTTCTGCTGTGATAATAATGGTTTGTGGTAATTACTTGGAACTCACAGATTAACAGATTTTATTTCACTTTAATATTTATTTGTCTCAACTGAGTTTTAAGGCATCTGTGGGACATTGCAGATAAAAAATAAAGTATTTGCAAAACAATGAATAGATAAATGGTCAAACAGCACCAACTTGTAATGAAGTGAGGGATGTGTTGGAGGAAATGGATTAGTTGAGATTAGTTCCATCATCTGTATCCAGACCAAGGGGAGGTATTAAAAGACAAACAAGTTTCTCTGCTAGAAGCAAGAATGTTATCAAGGCAAGGTTCTTGTTAAAATCACCTGGATCACGTAAAATCCAGGGCATAAAGGACCCCATATAAAGTTTCAACCTTGATCAATTTTATTTATGTTTCTATAGGCATAGCAGGTAGAAATACGCTTTGCATTAGTCCCTTGAGATTTATTCATATGGCATAATTTTTGGCTATACAAATGTAGCATAATTTGTAGCTAAAGAAATGTAGCTAAATGCTCACCTTTAAAAAAATGGATACCAAAATTGCAGTTTCCACTCATATTTCTACCACCCACTAATACTGTTGAGTAACTTAAAAAGTGTAAAAAGACTATGAGTGAAGATGTATCATGTTAAAACAAAAACACAGTCATGCAATACTCTTTCTTCTTCATGCTTTTTGTAGAAATTTATAACAGTGATTCTTTAAGCCAGAAAATAATTTGTATAAAGCCCAGTCATCTCAGCTCTATTTTTAATTTAATTTGGTACCCACATCTGTGATTCGAAAAGTATAATATATCTCAAAATCACATTCTGATTCAGGTCTGGAATAGCACCCAATCATTTGCATTTCTAACAAGTTGTCAGGTAATATTGATGCAGCTTTCAGACCTGCCTTTAAGAATGACAAACATGTATCATCAATAAACAAGGGATAGCCAATTTAATTTTACTAACTGGGATGAAGTTTACAACTGATTTTATTTAAGAATGTGGCTACTCTAGGGTCATAAAACCTGGGTTTTAGTCTTGGCTCTGAGAAACTGAACACACAAATGGGCAATTGTTTGACCATTTATGAAAATAAAACTGACAATCTTTGCAGCAACCAGGTCAGGAAGCAAAACCATAACTTCTGCAGTAAGTAGTTCAGGAGGCCAAGCACTGCCACTGAAGTACTCAGCCCAGATTGGTTAGGACTTGGCCAGTGACCACCAGCTTCCTTCTCTTTGGCCCTGCTTGCAACTAGTGACCAGCAGAGAAAGCCAAATACTCTCTGTAAACCAATCACATAGGACACCTTGCTCCTAATTCGCCTATCTCCAGGTTCCCCCATATCAGCAACATCCAATCAGAACTTGCCTAAAGCCCTCCCTTTTCTTCATTAGAAAGTCTTCTCACTCCCTTGCTTGCCTGCCTATATATATATATATTGTTTTTTTAAAGAATTTTTTTTTTATTTTTTTTTTTTTTAATTTTTTTTTTCAATGTTTATTTATTTTTGGGACAGAGAGAGACAGAGCATGAACGGGGGAGGGGCAGAGAGAGAGGGAGACACAGAATCAGAAACAGGCTCCAGGCTCCGAGCCATCAGCCCAGAGCCTGACTCGGGGCTCGAACTCACGGACCGCGAGATCGTGACCTGGCTGAAGTCGGACGCTTAACCGACTGCGCCACCCAGGCGCCCCTAAAGAATTTTAATTACATAAAAATGCATACTAAAAGATAAATTATACAGATAAGAATAAAGTCCTCCTTGACTACCACCCCAAATCAAATCTCTATATTCTTTCCAGAGGTGATCACCAATTTTAGTTTGATATATACATTTCCTACATCTTTTCCATGGATTTATAAACTTACCTGCAATGTTAAGGTCTTTTCATTAACATATCTCATTTGTTCCTTAGGAAAATACGCTTGTCTTGATATTTTGCTCTTTTCTAATTACTGTTTTCCATCAGTAAGTCTATTATTTACTGAGTTTTTTTTTTAACTAAAGTTTTTAAATTATATAGTTTTTATAATTAGACCAAGGTTTGAAAAGTCCAGTTAAGAAATATCACTAATCCAGGAGCGCCTGGGTGGCTCAGTCAGTTAAGTGTCTAATTCCTGGTTTCAGCTCAGGTTAGGATCTCACAGTTCATGAGTTCAAGCCCTGCATTAGTTTCCACACTGAGGGTGGAGACTGCTTGGGATTCTCTCTCTCCCTCTCTCTCTGGCCCTCCCCTGCTCACTCTCTGTCTGTCTGTCTCTCTCTCAAAATAAATAAATAAACTTAAAATAAATCATTGATCCAAACTTCTATGGAAATACTATTGTACTACAGTCAAATTTTGGTACAATGTGTCGGATATATTTTTCCATAGAACCAAAGATGATATAGAGATTGATTTTTGCCCTGTTGGGACACCAGAGAAATTGTTCGTAAGAAGAATGCATACCAGAGAAGCATGAGAGACTACAAGCGGTGACTGAATTTAGTGCAAATTACCTTGAGTCAATCACTCAGCAAAACATGTATAAAAATAATGGCTAGTGTTTATTAGTGCTTATTCCCTGCTTTCTAGGTACTAATCAATTTAATCTTTCTATCAAGCTCATCTTGTAGATGAGCCAACTGAGACCTAGAGAAACCGAGTGAACTCACAAGCTTACACAGCTGGTGAACAGCAGATGGAATGCTACACACAATATCCACATTCGGAAACTAACCTCTTAATTTCTACATGCTACTGTTTCTCAAGGAAAATATGTATTCTTCTCAAAATGAATACCAACAAGAAAAATGAAAATCTATATATGAAATTCTAACTCTGAGAACAGCAGGGACAATCTTCCCCTTTTCCCCCTGGAAACTACTATTCTTGTGTGGCTAGAGAACATGACCCTTCTTCTCAGTCTCTCTGCAAAGGAATTTAGGTCGTATTTCCATAGTTAACAGGACAGCACTTTCCTCTGACTTTGTAATATAGACTGGCAGCTGTAGGATTTCAAAAAAGCATTCTTTTTAAATCTGACTCATAAAATACATGCTAATCTGCATGAAAATGAGCAGGACTGAATATGGAACACTCTTAGGCAAAAGATGGCAGGCATAACTGAAAAAGCCTTCTCAATGCAGTCTGAATTTAACATTTAATTTTCTTATTAGCTCCAGAGGAGCAGGCTGATTTTCCACAGGTATAAGCAATATACATAATTAATGCCACACCTCAGGCCTCCTAAAAAGATCACTGGCCTGCATTAACTGTATAAATGCTAGGCTGAAATTGGATCATATCTGAGATTCAGTTTTGATGTTGCAATTATGAATGATGTGATTCATATATGCATTTGAAAGATGTTATCATTTCCTTTTGCTTTTAAAAACAGCTTTAGACAGTCAACATAGCATTCTCTTGGGAAAAAAAGAAAAAGCTCTCATTAATCCATGAACAGGAATCATGTAGACTGTTAAAGCTGCAGTGAATGTGAGTAAAATTGGGCTGAATAATGACATTTAAAGTAAAACAGAAAGATCTACAATTTATTTGCCATTGCTGAGCACTGAATGCACAGTTAAATTGCAGTTATTTGGAACACAGGGCTTTTCAGAAACAATTGTTGGCATCGAAACCATTTCCAGACTTGAATTATGTGCATCGAAGATATTTTCTAACTATTTTCTGTACACAGGATGGATTCAAGACACAGTTGTTCAGAAGGCAAAAGGGCTCCTAAATGCCAAGTTCAATTTTCAACATTGTGGTAAATAGAACAAAAGAGACCCAACTGGAATTCACCTGAGTTTTAGTGACCTTGCAGAAGACCTCTTTAAAGCTTTGAACATTATATGATTTCTCTCTTATTATTTTCTTCATATTATTTCATCAACTCTGACTTCTTCTGCAAGCTGATATGCCAAAATTCAGCTGGAACAAAAAAACCCTGATTCTAGTAGGTTGGTCTGAAATCAATAGAAACCCAAGTGGTTTGCTTTCTGATTATCTTTAAGGAGAACCTCTATCCTTTGTTCAAATAGGATTCTAAAAGGAGTCATTGTGATTGGGGAGGTCAACGGTAAAGTGAAACCTGGTAATTCCACTTATTCTTATAAATTATCTCTTTGCAGACAAGGATATGATGATGATGATATTACTGACCAGATAATTGGGAATAGTTTTCTATTACCGGAAACACATTAGTATTGTTCCAGCTAAATGTGAACAAGAGGGAATACTTACAAAATGGCTGATTGGGGGATGGTAAGTTCTGTGACTGTAAAATAGGAATTAAACCACATGAGGATGAAAACCTCAGTGTTTTCCTCACATCCGGGTCACATCTAAGCTAGTCAGTACAAGTAACCACTAAAATGACATATTTATGTAATGAATTTACTGCAATGATATTATTTATATCATCTTAATTGATTTTTTACTTGTAATAAGATAGTTGTGTTACATTGTGCTAATCCTTTAATCAGACATTGATTTATGTTTTCATTCAAAAAGATATTTATGAAGACAACTTGCATGTGCCAGTAGCTGTTCTACATGCTAGCAATACAGAAATAGGACAATAACATGTGCTAAAAAGAAAATGACACAGGGTATTACATGAAATAGTGATGTGGGCAGGGTTATTTTAGATTATTGTTAGGGAAGTCTTCTCTGAAGAAGTCACATGAATATTGTGATCCTTCAATAGAAAACACACTCTAGATAGAAGGAAAAATAAGTTTAAAATACCTGGCAAGCTTATTTATTTGGAAGAATTAAAAGGACAAAGCGCCTAGGATATAATGGAGAAGATAGAAAGAAAGGAGATTTAGTTGTATAGGTTGTCTGGGGCAAGATCTTAAATGGCATTGTAAACATTGAGGAGAAGTTTGGGTTGTATCCTAAATAGTGTGGGAAGGCACTTAGGGGAGTAACATGATTTATATGCTCAAAACATTACTCTGGTTGCTGTTTAAGTAATAGACTTGAATGGGGAGGCAAGCATAAAAATGATGATACCAATTAGGAGCAAACAAAGTCCAGACTTCTCTTCTGATTCTATCTCTTTAGTGAAGTGAAAGCAAACCACAACGTTTCTTGGTGAGGCATGAAGGTTTGCTGGGGTGTAAGGTAAAAAAAAAAAAAGAAAAAAAAAGTATAATGTAGCCATCTGGGAAAGTGGCAGGGTGAGTTGACCATGTAACTGTAGTGGACCTACAATCCATGCGGAGGGGGTTTAAGGATAGAGAGTATAAAAGACTCCAAGTCAGGGGCGCCTGGGTGGCGCAGTCGGTTGGGCGTCCGACTTCGGCCAGGTCACGATCTCGCAGTCCGTGAGTTCGAGCCCCGCGTCGGGCTCTGGGCTGATGGCTCGGAGCCTGGAGCCTGTTTCCGATTCTGTGTCTCCCTCTCTCTCTGCCCCTCCCCCGTTCATGCTCTGTCTCTCTCTGTCCCAAAAATAAATAAACGTTGAAAAAAAAAATTAAAAAAAAAAAAAAAAAAAGACTCCAAGTCAGTTCTTCCAACTCATTCAATTAGTGGAGAAAAATTAAAAGAAACAAACCTCAGCAAATTGGGTCTAAGCTGATAAACCAGCAAGAGTCAATAATTTAAAGAGCTATTTTACTGAAACTCTGTCTCTTGAATTACTCTTTCATATTTCCTCTTCTTTCTTCCATTCCTCTCCAAGGTAACATCGAAGAATGTAGGGGTAAGCCTTACCTGGCTATGTGGGGAAAGGGGAGCCCCAGCTCTACTCTGTAGTGGGCTTATGGCCACTGAGGTGCCATCTGTCTTTTTGAGTGTGTTGAAGGTGGGTAGTCACTTCTGAGTGCTTAGACCTGACCAGAGGGTTCTGGTGAAATATTACTCATTGTCAGAGGTCTATTTGCCTCCAAATCAGACCTCTGCTTATCCACGGTTCTTCTCAGAGACTCTACATTCGCTCACCAGGGTTCATGAGAACACATGAAGAACTTATCTATCAGCCTCATGGTACACTGAGCCAGGAATCCTGCCTCAGGCCCAGTTACCAAGCTGTCTCCCAAAAAAATTCAATTCCATTGCTCCTGAGATATTTTTGTCAGGGTACATCTACAAAAGCTGGCAGTCTCAAAGGATATGCAGCTTCCCAACATTACGTCTGAAAGCACCCAATTATCTTCAATTAACTGTGATTCATTTTTATTTATTTAAATATTTCTAAGTTCCTCTCTCCCATGGTGCAGCCTTATGAAGAGTGAAGGTGAGGGATTAGAGTTGGTGGCCAGAACACTGACATTTTATCTTATCATTCTTCTTCCTACTGACCTACAGTAAAACTCAAAAACTTAGTCTAGCAGATTGGTCCCTTGAAATGTTAATGAAATTACAAAATTTTAGAAGTTTTCATTTTTTCCTCTAATCAAGCAAAAAATTAACTTTCAAGACTTGTTAAAGATAGCTAGAAACTCTGCTTTGAACTATGAGCAGATCAGTAGCCATTTTGTTGCATGGTACATAAGGCTTGGAGATGGAAATAAGCAAGGCCTTAAGATTTCAGTAGGAAACAAAAAATGCATTTTTAAATGTTTTTTTGTTTACTTGTTTTGTTTTGTTTTGATTTGATTTGAAAGAGAGAGAGAAAGAGAGAGAGCACATGAGCACAGGAGAGGGGCTGAGGGAAAGAGAACATTAACTATGCTCATTAACATTAACCATGCTCAGCATGGAGCCCTACATAGGGCTCCATCCCACAACCCTGGGAAGATGACCTGAGCCAAAATCAAGAGTTGGAGGTCAACCAAATCAGCCACCTAGGCGCCCCCAAAAATGCATTTTCTAAAATCCCTGAGCTGGTGTCCTTCCTGCAAGGATATAAAAATTTAGATTTCTTCCCCCTACCTAAATGGTAAAATGAGAAGGAAGCTGCTAAAGAGTATCTATTTCACGTGAGTGTGTGTGTGTGTGTGTGTGTGTGTGTGTGTGTGTGTGTATTTTTTCTTTTGTGGGGGGAGGTGCTTGCTGGACAAAAAAACCTTATTGAATTATTCATACTTGCTGATTGAATAACTATTTGGAATTTACATACATGTGGCCAAAACAGAAATAGGAAGGACTGAGTGTTTTGTAAAGCAGACTCAAGGGTTCAATATACTTAAAAAATAAAAAGAGCAGAATGCAGCATTAAATAAGAGACCATGCAGTATAGCAGCCCAGCTTTTTGAGTCAACTTTTCATTTCTATCCCTGTAGATGATTAGTTCTGTAAATTTGAGCAAGTTGCTTCACTTTTTTTGGCATTAGTTGGTAGGACTCTGAGCACCCCCATAGCAGTGTTGTGAAGACCAAATGAAATAAATGGAAGCAACTGTCACTGGTGTTGTTGCTATTTTCATTATTATTATTGAATTATTATAATTAAAAAAACTATCTACTATCAAAGACTCTGCAATTTAATAATGTAAATAAGACATTTAGTCAACAAATTAGTCTTGAAGACAATGCCCATTATTCAAGATATAAGAGATCACACGGAAGAGTTTAAGATTCTCAAAATTATGATAAAAGTATGATCAGAGACAATGATAATAAACAATTATCAGTGTGTTAACACAGAGCCAGTAAAAGCCTTTCACAGAGAACTACAAACTGACCTCAAACCCATAAGTATGTCAGAGATATTCTTCCTCATAAAAGGAAGAATACCCAAGACAAAAGCTACAGTCCCCTAGCACATCTGAGCTTTGTGTCTCACCTGCAGCCCATTTGTTCCCTTATATAGAAAGTCAGGGAACTGTTACTTTTAGTCAAGTACATGTTGGCCAGAAGTTTTACCATGTAATTATCTTTGTTTATGGGGACTGTAATTATGTATGCATACCCTTAATGACTCTCCTTCCTCATTACTGTTAACCCCAATCCTGTCTGATTTGTATCTTTAGCAATAAGTCCCATCAGCATCAAAAGACTTTCCAACAAAGATCTCCTTCTCAAATCGGCAAAGCTTTCATTTTGGTATTTAGCCACGTACTGGAAAATATTTGTGTTACATGGGAATGTGTTCTGTTATTCCACTTAAATGGAATATTAACTTCTAGTCATCTCTGTCTTTCAGAGTGTATAAGAGCTGAGTACCTCGAATGATCCAAATATATTTTGTTGAAGGACTTCACTGAATCATTATTAATTTTGCTATATCTCACACATGATCTGAATCCCATCTAAATTTTCTGAATTAATACTATACCCATAATTTTCCAGTTAAGAAGACAGCCTACTGTAGAAAACTCAGTTTTGTTTCATTTTGAGTTCTTTCTTTGCCTGTATAAGAGTTCCAAACATAATTAATTTATGAGCACTAGGCTTGGGGTTTGATTATTTTAAAGCAGATCAGCAATATGTCTGCACTGAAGCCACAGCTGCTGTAGCTATGCATTTGCATCTGGACTTGTTGTCTCATCCAAACCAAATTTGCTGCACCATCAGGCTCATTTGAAATCTCAGTTCTGTGGGTGTTGGTACTCAAATTCAAGTCACTTGAATAATCTAAGCATTAGGAAAAAAGAGAGAGAGAGAGACAGAATGGAGAGAGAGAGAGATTGAGAGACAAAACTCCTGTATATGTTTCCATGTAGCCCACAATAAGATACACAATTAAATGTTATTATTCTATCACAAGTTTAAGTATACTTTTGTTCATTCCTTTAAGTTAAAAATGTAATTGCCGGGGCGCCTGGGTGGCTCAGTCAGTTAAGCCTCCGACTTCAGCTCAGGTCACGATCTCACCATCCGTGAGTTCGAGCCCCGCGTCAGGCTCTGGGCTGATGGCTCAGAGCCTGGAGCCTGCTTCCGATTCTGTGTCTCCCTCTCTCTCTCTGCCCCTCCCCCGTTCATGCTCTGTCTCTGTCTGTCTCAAAAATAAATAAACGTTAAAAAAAATTTAAAAAAAATGTAATTGCTAAGGTGATTATCTTCCCCATGCCAGTCATTCCTATGATACTACATTTCAGACAGCTTCGGGGTTAAATTGGTTTATTTTTGCATGGGCTACTCTATTTTTGTATTTATATCCAATATTGAGTTAAACATAAAAACAGTATTTTCACATTATGAAAATTCAATATACTAACAGATGTTCCTTAAATACATGAAGAGATATAAAGAAAAGGAATATACACACAGCTCATATTCTCCTGGTATAATATGGATCAAATGAAATAAATTATAATTTTCCTTAAATATGCCCAAGGCATCATATCTTTCTTTAACTGAACACAGTACGTCCTAATGTTATGTCCAGTAGAGAGCAAAGTAAGACTATTCTCAACCAAAAATCAGTGAGTATTATTGTCTTCATTTGTGTATAGCATGAATTCATAGAAATATTAACACATGAAAACAATTTTGGCAAACTGTAACACATCTAGAGATCAGTCAGAGCAAGGAGCTGATGGAAAGAGGTGAGACCTGAGCGTTGTTTTCAAAGAAAAGAAGACTCAGTAGGGACATGACAGCTAAATTCATATATTTGAAGGTCACTGTGTGAAAAAGTAATTTATATGGTTTTATCCAAACTCTGAAGGAAAATCTAACATAAACATGTGTTAGAATAAGGCAGATAGGGTAGAATAGTAATTGTCTATGTAAGCAATTAGAGCTGAATAATAACATAACATGAATTTCTTGTCACTGGTGGCATTCAGATTTGGACTTTAGAAAATGTTATAGAGTATATCCAAACACCCTAATGGGAGTTGATCAAGATGTTCCCTAATGTTGTCTCATGTGACCCTGAGATTTTCTTCTTTGGAATGAAGCCATTCAACATTTTTGGTAATAGTCCAAAATATTATACCCATCTGGAGTAGTATTATTTGAACCAAAACATATTTACAGATCAATTACCCCATTTGGTCTAGAATAGAACAAGTTTATGTCTATTCTTCCAGAATAATAAGAGTGCCCATCTTCACTTTAAATATTGTCATATTTTGGACAAAAAAAATCACTTGGTGACACCAGTTAAATTGGCCATTCTTTCAAAGAGTTAAAAACATCAAAATTAAAAAAAAATATTTACTTCTTTTATATCCTGATATCTATTATATTAATAAACAAAGGGTATATTTTTAACACAATAAAGTAACTAGTAATGCCATAGGGGTGCCTGCGTGGCTCAGTCAGTTAAGTGCCTGACTCTTGATTTTAGTTCAGGTCATGATATGCAGTTCATGGGATTGAGCCCTGTGTGAAGAGGGCCCTGCCCTGACAGTGCAGAGCCTCCTTGGGATTCGCTCTCTCCTATTCTCTCTCTGCCTCTTTCTTGCTCGTGCTCTCTTCCTTTCTCTCCAAATAAATAAATATTTAAAGTAAACAAATAAATAAGGAAATATTAAAAAAAATTTTTTTAACGTTTATTTATTTTTGAGACAGAGAGAGACAGAGCATGAACAGGGGAGGGGCAGAGAGAGAGGGAGACACAGAATCTGAAACAGGCTGCAGACTCTGAACGGTCAGCACAGAGCCCGACGCGGGGCTCGAACTCACAGACCGTGAGATCATGACCTGAGCCGAAGTCGGACGCTTAACCGACCAAGCCACCGGGCGCCCCAGGAGATATTTTTTTTAAAAATTAAAAAAAATAAATAACATATCGTATCTTTTCACAGTGTTATTTAAGGGAAGTAATGACACTGAAGTTAATTATCTTAAAATCTCAAGGTATAATTTCTTTCTTTTTTTAAAGAGTTTGTTCATTTATTTATTGTTATGACCTGAGCCGAAATCCAGAGTCAGACACTTTACTAAGCCCCCAGTCACCCCTATAATTTCTTTCTTTAAATATTGAATGTACAGGGGCAACAGGGTAGCTCAGTTGTTTAAGCCTCTGACTCTGCATTTCAGCTCAGGTCATAATATCATGGTTTGTGAGAGTGAGCCCCATGTTGGGCTCTGTGCTGACAATGCAGAGACTGCTTGGGATTCTCTTCTCCCTATCTGTCTGTCCCTCCCCCACTCATGCACATTCTTTCTCTCTCCCTGAAAATAAATAAACATAAAAAAATGATAAAAATTTAATGGTATAAACTTCCCTGGAAAATTCTCAGGAAGAGAGAAAAATCAGGCAATATTTTACCTCTAAAATGAACAAAATTGGAAAATACATAAGAGGAATGCCCTGTAAAATATTCTGTCTAGAAATAGCTTTTGAATGAATATATAGAGAAATGGACACTTTTTTGTACAAGAGTTTCAATTTTTATCATGCTGCTTCAGGGTATAAGATTTATTTAGTCTTTATACCAGATGTACTTACAAATAGCTGACTAAACAATATTCACTTCTACTGTAAGATCTTCTTTCATTTCTCTATGGTGTAATTTTAGCATTAATAATGTAGAGAAAAGTTGAAGTTTGATTTAGAAAGTATGGCTGATTGAAGTATCAATTGGCAAAGCAAACTGTGGGTTCATTTGATGATATTAAAAGTGGAATTAGCTTGAGTAAAATTTAGAAAAATATTTTTAAAGTAACAATAAAAATAATTTTGTCCTGCACAAGATTTCTGATACCATAAAATTAGATAAAGTTTCATTTATATTATTTGTTTTTTTTTTATTTTTTAAATGTTTATTTATTTTTAATAGAGAGAGACCGAATGCAAGCAGGAGGGACAGAGAGAGAGAGGGAGACGCAGAATTTGAAGCAGGCTCCAGGCTCCAAGCAGTTGCACAGAGACCAACGAAGGGCTCAAACCCATGAACTGTGAGATCATGACCTGAGCCAAAGTCAGACGCTTAACCAACTGAGCCACCCAGGCACCCCTCATTTATATTATTTCTAATGCATACCCCTTTAAGATATTATATTTCTCCTCATGCAAAATTATTTAGGGTAATGATAAAGAATACCTACTGTCTTTAAAAAGTCTTCATGGAATACTCATATCAATTCAGCTCATTCTTTGATTTAATTATTCAACGTGAGCAGGTGAACCACAGGAACAGTATGATTCATTTTACCAATAAATCCCATGGTAGTTGAGCCACTGAAAAAGGAGGAGTTCTCTGGCAGGGCCTAAACAGAATGAGACAATGGGGACTAAATTCTAACTTTAAAAAAAGCAAAGCAAAGCAAAAAAAAAAAAAAAAAAAAAAAAAAAAAAAAAAAAAAAAAAAACAAAAAAAAAAAAACAAGGAAAATTCTGTTTAAAGGTATAAATGGGGAAAAGAAACACATTAAATAGATGAAGAAAAAATAAACATAAAGAGTCAAACTCAGGAAAATGGAGCTCACCACAAGACAAGGTACAAGAGAATTTTTAAAGGACATCATCAAAAGCCTCAACTCTGGGATGAGATTATGTTTTCATTCAGCAAAGATTTAAACTGATACTGTGTGCAAGGAACTATGAAGTATTGGGGCTTCAATGTTGAACAAGAAACACAATGCTGATTCTCAGAGAGCATTCATTTTAGTAGAGGTGACAGACAGTATGCAACTAATTTTACAATGTATTATTTAACCACAATAGCAATGTATGATACACAAATTGAGGTTGGTAGGAAAAAAAAAATAAAGCTTTATGAAATAGTGGAGGGTTATCTAATTCTAATCTGTTTATCATTTAAGACTTCTCTAAACATGTGACAATTAAAGTAGTTTAGATAGGGGCGCCTGGGTGGCGCAGTCGGTTAAGCGTCCGACTTCAGCCAGGTCACGATCTCGCGGTCTGTGAGTTCGAGCCCCGCGTCGGGCTCTGGGCTGATGGCTCAGAGCCTGGAGCCTGTTTCCGATTCTGTGTCTCCCTCTCTCTCTGCCCCTCCCCCGTTCATGCTCTGTCTCTCTCTGTCCCAAAAATAAATAAACATTGAAAAAAAAATTAAAAAAATAAAATAAAATAGTTTAGAGATATGAGAGGGAACTAATTTTGGCAAAGTATATTGGAAGGAGAGTTCATTAAAGGAACTTTAAAAAGCCAGTGTGGTTTGAATGCAAAGAACAAGAGGAATAGTGGCTTGAAATGATCTGGCAAGGTTTGGGATTTCAGTTTTACTCTAATGAAGTCATGTTTCAACAAGAAAGTGAAGGAATCAATCAGTATTTTTTTTTAATTTTACTTTCTATTTTTTTTAATTTTATATCCAAATTAGTTAGCATATAGTGCAACAATGATTTCAGGAGTAGATTCCTTAGTGCCCCTTACTCATTTAGCCATAACTCCTCCCACAATCCCTCCAGTAACCCTCAGTTTGTTCTCCATATTTATGAGTCACTTCTGTTTTGTCCCGCTCCCTGTTTTTATATTATTTTGTTTCCATTCCCTTATGTTCATCTGTTTTGTCTCTTAAAGTCCTCATATTAGTGAAGTCATATGATTTTTGTCTTTCTCTGACTGACTACTTTCACTTAGCATAATCCCCTCCAGTTCCATCCACGTAGTTGTAAATGGCAAGATTTCATTCTTTTTGATTGCCGAGTAATACTCCATTGTATATATATACCACATCTTCTTATCCATTCATCCATCGATGGACATTTGGGCTCTTTTCATCCATCGATGGACATTTGGCTATTGTTGATAGTGCTGCTATAAACATTGGGGTGCATGTGTCCCTTCGAAACAGCACACCTGTATCCCTTGGATAAATGCCTAGTAGTGCAATTGCTGGGTCTAGAGTAGTTCTATTCCCAGTTTTTTGAGGAACCTCCATACGGTTTTCCAGAGTGGCTGCACCTGCTTGCATTCCCAGGAATCAGTCTGTATTTATAGCAGTCACTCTTTTTTTTTTTCAACGTTTTTTATTTATTTTTGGGACAGAGAGAGACAGAGCATGAACGGGGGAGGGGCAGAGAGAGAGGGAGACACAGAATCGGAAACAGGCTCCAGGCTCCGAGCCATCAGCCCAGAGCCTGACGCGGGGCTCGAACTCACCCACCGCGAGATCGTGACCTGGCTGAAGTCGGACACTTAACCGACTGCGCCACCCAGGCGCCCCTATAGCAATCACTCTTGAAGCAGTCTGGGGAATACTAGTGGTAGGAAGTAAGGAGGAGAAAAGGTGAATGTAGAAAGACCATCTAAGATGGAACTTCAGTGTTCCAGGCAAGTGACTGTGCCAATATGGAAAGGAAAGCAGTAGTGAAAATGGAGAGGATGTATCAACTTTGTAGTGAAAATGGAGTAGATGTATCAACTTTGAGAGATATATGAGGTCTTTTAATTGGAAAGAAAGAAAAGAGACAAGAAGAAATTATAGTTGCTGGGAAGAATAGTGATAAGTCTGGAAATAAAGCTTCTGCAGAGGCAGAGGAAGATAGCATGCAGAGCTTTGAAATATACAGCCAAGAAAAATGGGTGAGTGACTAGATGTTTTATATAAGAATTGCCCACTTTACAAAATGAACTACAATATGTTTTTCTTTTCTGGAAACTGCTCTTTCATGACGCTCAAAAAAGGACAATGTTTACAAACATTCCATCTGTGCATGATGAGGGCAAAATGAGGCATACCACTGATTTATTGTTTCTGCACTGGGTCACCAGAGGTTTGGAGGGCAGTGTACGACCTATTGAAACCCTAGCACCATTTCTTATAACACCTGAATTATCACTATAGGTCTCCTACTCAAATGCTGACCTGAAATTGCTCTGGCTTTTGAGTCACAACTCAATTATACCATATTAAATGATATGTTTGCAGGACCAATGCTTAGAAAAGGAAATTGAACACACATTTGAGAGAGCATAGTGCAGAGAGGGAGAGTGCTTGATGAGAGAAATATAAATAAGGGATAAAAACATATAAAGGCATCATTAGTTGTACAAACCACAATTTCAGGGGATTTTCAGTGGCCAAGTCTAATAAGGAAGGTTTAAAGGGAAATATCAAAAGCTTATTTCACCTCTGGCAGTTGAAACTGACCATGAATTAAGGAACAAAATAGATGAAGACAGACAAATAAAATATAAAAGTTGGGCTTTTATATAGCATTTCAAAATATGCATTTATTTATCTTATAAAAAAAGAATTTCAGTTGGAATAAAACACAAATTATTTATTTTACCTTTATAACACACACACACACACACACACACACACACACACACACTGTAAGAGATTTACTTGACTACCCAGTTTTAAGTTTAGTCTACATAATTCCAAGTCTCAGCTATTCATCTTTTTGGCTTTGAAGAAAGATTTTATTTCATTTTACTGTAGACAGAAAGAGCAAGAGAGAGCATGCATATGAATGAGGGAGGGGCAGTGGGAGAGAGAGAGAGAATCTCAAGCAGGCTCCACACTCAGTATTGAGCCTGACGTAGGCCCATGATCCTGGGATTATGAGCTGAGCTGAAATCAAGATTGGATAGTCAAATGACTGAGCCACCCAGGTGTCCCTGGAGAAAGATTTTTGATTAGAATATTTAATAATTATATTACAGCTTTGAATAAATAGTTGCCAAATAGCTCAGAAAGCAAAAGAAAAGATGAAGATTATATTGATAACATCAAGATAAAGAACTTGGATTAAGAGTCAGTCAGTCTCTTAAACTTATTTGTTGTTACCCATAATTCAAAGACGATGATCTCTAACCAAAATTATTTACAAAGAGTTTTGGAGATTAAAATAAATAATTTACAAAACATCTGCAAATCCAATGAGAAAAAATAATAGTGTGAAAAATGAGAGATTTGGGCTTAATAGAATTTCTTCTTCAGTATGTACTTTTATGACATTATTGAATCTAATTTCCAAACCACAGATTTTCTCTCTTATAAATCTCTGATTTATCCCCTTCTCTTTCCTATTCTTGTCAACCCAGTCCAAATCACCATCATCTGTTACCAGACCACTATATAGTGCTTCCTTATGTCTTCTCTATGAGGAAAGATCCAGGTTTTTTATAGAGCCTGAGATTATACAATTGAGAATAGGTCTTTAAGAAAGTAATATGCAAAATTATGAAATGAAAATATTTATTTACTAGGGAACATGAATCTATAAAAACTTGCAATTTTTTTACACCTTAACAAATGTCACAAAATCTATTATTTTAATTGATTAAATACCTGATATATCTTTACAATTTTTCCCCTTTTCATTTGACAAGAATTTGGTAATAATTTTCCATAAAGAGCACAGAAAGATCATTTAATATTCCCTCTGCCATGGTTGAAATGTGCTGTTGTTTTTTTTTTTTTTTTTTTACTATTGACACTTTTAATGCATAAAACATGTCATTTTACACCCAAATATATTGGATATTTAAATACCATAATATTGGGTCCTTCAAACACAAGAATTTTGATACATTTTAGTTTGTACATCAGAAAAGAAAACACAGACACACACACAGCATTTAAAAATGTGTATGCTGCATTATCAGGAATATTTATCTCAGGACAGAATTGTTGTTTTTCAACTTAGAATCTATAAAAACCAAAATTTCACTCATAATTTTAAGCATATCATGATTAGAAGATTTTCCCATAGATAAGATTTAAACATATCAAGCTCTGAATATTCTTTCTATGTAAGTCTGCAAGTAGGTACCATAGGGCATATTTACATCATAATCGGACCTATGATGTTGCACCTTTTCTTCAAGATGCAGATGATTTGGCACAGTGAATGTTAAGGAGATATATAGGAGGTTGTATCTGCATTGGATTGCTAGGAACAGGCTAACTTTACTTGGTAATGATGATAAACCACATACATATATTCCACTACACCTAAGTTGACTGCATCTACATTACAAACTCCCCTTAGGTGGATCTTCAAAATGCCTATAGCCACTTCAATGTCACCAAAATAAGGGGAAGTGTGAGTAGAAAGTCAAAGTGGAAAGTCAGACTGGAAATAAAGGAGATTATATCAATTGCAGTTAATATAGTTTATTACAGCTAGCATAAAAAGGAAAATATGACCATGTGAATACATTTCTGAGATGCTAGGGTCTTTCCAGTGTCCATGAAAGAAAGTGTAAGTGAGGGACCTTGAAGCTGAGCCTCCTTAGATTTCTGGTATCCCCTTCTACTTCTTTTTTTTTAATTTTATGTTTTTATTTTATATTTGAGAGAGAGAGAGAGAGAGAGAGCGAGCTCTGAGTTGTCAGCACAGAGCCCGACGCAGGGCTTGAACTCACGAGCAGGGAGATCCTGATCTGAGCCCAAGTGGGACACTTACGGACTGAGCTGCCCAGGGCGCCCCTGGAATCCCCCTCTACTTCTATATGTCTTTATAGGTGTGCTATTAGCCTTTTAGACTGAGCAATTCTTCCTTGCAAAAACTGTATGATAAGGGCTCTTAGCACCCTTGACTCTCTTGAAATTAGATACCAGCAACACTCCCTCCCAATCTCTCATCAGCAAAAGATGTCCTCCTCCTTTTCCAAATGCAGCCTGGTGGAAGAGAAAGTATCACCCCTAGGATGATAACCATGTTTCTGACCATATTTCATTAGCTTGAGTAGTTTTTAAGAACTTTAGTACATTATTTGAAGCTTACATTTTCAGTATTAGAAAAAAAGACATACAAATATAAAATCAAGAAAGTCAAATGAAATCTCTATAATGTTAAATTTCAATTGGAAATGCCAATATCAAATATGCATATGTATTTTATAGTAATATCACCGAAAATATCTAGAAGTACTAACAATACAGTAGCAATGAACCCACTTAGCACTAGTCTCAAAAACCAGTGCTTCTTGGAGGAATGGCAGATTCCTGGTTTGAGCACCTCATCATTCCAGAAGGCAAGTGAGCTATGCAAGACTAATTGGAGCCATGCCAAAAGAACACAGGAGCCAAATTTAAGGAGCTTCTTATTGGCCAAAGATGGGGCAATTTGAATATTAAACAAGAATATTTTTGCAATTAAGACATAATGGATATATAAAATCATATATATGTTCATAATGATGCTCAAAAGAAAAAGGCAGGAGCTGAGGAAAGAAACCAAAGCACATCATCAAAAGCCCTAATTCAAGCAAATAAGTGATAAAAGACTGTTTCAAGATAATTGGGAAGAGCTGAATAAAGATTTAGCCTATGGGGTTAAATGTGTGTGACATGTTACCCACTTTCTTTTAGACCTTTTTGATAAGGGTGATTAGACATATTACCTCCTATCTTTCTCACTTATCTTGAGCCAGTCTCCTTTTTGTCCCTATGTTTCAGCGACAAAGAGCTCTTCAAGTTCTTATAAACTGCTAAGGTCATTCCTACTTCACAGCCTCCACCAATGCTATTTTCTTTTCTTTGCCAACAGCTACATATGACACCAAACTCAGCCACAATGTTACAGCAAGGTCTTCTGCTCATTTCCCAAAGCTATTGGCTGTCATGTCTTACATAGCACACTTCTGCTTTCTAGAACTTATTCTATATCATAGTTATACATCTGCTTTGCATTTATTTGTAAGAATCTGCCACCACCACTAGAATAAAAGATCTCGAAGGTGGTATACTGTGTCTCTTTTGTTCTCTGTTATATGACCAGTTCCTAGGACAGTGCCTGACACATAGACAGTGGCCAACAAACATTTTTGAGTGAAGAAACAAAATCCAATTTTAAATTAAAGAAAGGCTCATAAAACATACTTAAAAGTAATGTATAAGGGGGAGAAAAGATGGAGAGGAAAACAAACCATAAGAGACTCTTAACAATAGAGAAAAAACAAGGTTGACTGAAAGAGGTGAATAGGGAATGGGCTAAATGGGTGTATCTTAAGGAGAGTACTTATTGTGATAAGCACTGGGTGTTATATGTAAGAGATGAATCACTGAATTCTGTTCCTGAAACCAATATTACATTATATGTTAATTAAAATTTAAATAAAAATTTGAAAATAAACACATACATACATACATAAAAGTAATGTGTAAGAAAAGACAGGTGATGGGGCACCTGGGTGGCTCAGTCAGTTAAGCGTCCGGTTTCGGCTCAGGTCATGATCTCATGACTCGTGGGTTCGAGCCCCACATCGGGCTCTGTGCTGACAGCTCAGAGCCTGGAGCCTGCTTCAGATTCTGTGTCTCCCTCTCTCTCTGTCCTTCTCCTGCTCATGCTCTGTCTCTCAAAAATAAATAAACATTTAAAAAAAAAAAAGACAGGTGATTCTTACAAAACACTTTGGAGATGAATATATTCATTCACTTTCTGCACTTCACTACACCCTAAATATTATATGAACATCATCTCAAAAAGCAAACAGGTCTGACAGTATGTGGACATGTCTTTCTAAATCTGATTATTGACTGAGTTTTAACGTAAAGCCTTGAATAATAAATCTTTAGATATTTTTGGACACACAACATATGATATTCACTCTTGAACCCACACAAATTTTTTTTCCCTTCCCTGCTACTTTACACACTAAACACCAACATCAAATTATATGACAAAAGTTTTTTTCCAAACATATATATCTGGACTTGTCAGAATTTAAATAAATGGAAATGAAAGAGGCTTCTTTGCTTCAGTAAGAAATGGACTGAGGACTCCCACAAACACTCTTTATTTTCCTTTCATTAAGTAGGTTTTGTGAATACAGCTTCAGCTGAGGCAAAGAATCATTCATTGTTTCACAAACGTAGGGCTGACTTGGCAGAGATTTTTGTTGTCAGGAATGGGAAGATGCTAGTTGATCTGTTTTTGAAAAATCTGACTTAGGGGGTTTTCTCTAGAAGTTGCCATGAGAGGAAAAAATATAGATTACCTGAATACCAATGCATAAAAGGAAAATTAAGAGTCATAGAAGAAGGAGGTGAAAAAGGGAAAGAAATCCTGTCCTGTAAATAATTCTTGTCTTTGCACTTTTTAAAAACTATTTGATTGTGCTAAGAAGGAGCTAATGCAAAGGTACTGAGGCAATCTTTACAAACACACACTCATCTTAGATTCCGAGACAAAAGAAAAAAAATATCTGAAGAAGTTTCCATATAGTATAAGGTAGATAACTAATTTCAATGACATTTACTTATCTTCACAGTTCAAATGATCTAATTAAAACCTGTAAAAAGTTTGACTTTCTGGATATAATTATATTTTCTTTTTATTGTTAAGAAAATATGGATTAAATGTCCAAAGAGGAACAGCACTATCTTTATGATACATTTATTCTTGTATCAGACAATGAACTCATTTTTTTTCCAGAGGTATAGTTGTGTTATTTTCATGAAATAAAATTTACCCCTTTTAAACACTTAGTTCACAGAGTTTTAGTAAATATATGTATATAATCATATAACAAACACCACAATGAAGATGTAGAATAATTCCATCATCCTAAAAAGTTTCCTTTTGACCACAGGCAATGAATTTCCTCCCATTACCCTAGCCCAGGTAACCATTAATCTGTTTCCTGTCACAAAAACATTGTTATTTCCAGAATTTCTTATAACTGGAACTACATAATATGTAGTAATTTGGTTTTATTTTTACTTCTTTCACTTAGCACAATATTTTTGATATTCATCCATTTTGTTGCATGTATCAGTACTTAATTTTATGAGGGACTCTGTGTGTGTGTGTGTGTGTGTGTGTGTGTGTGTGTGTGTGTAAATTTATTTATCCATTCACTAGTTGATGGGCAAGTGACTGTAAAATTGGGGTGCTTGAGTGGCTCAGTTGGTTAAGTGTCTGACTTTGGCTCAGGTCATGATCTATGGTTCATGACTTTGAGCCCCACGTCTGTCTCTGTGTTGACAGCTCAGAGCCTGGAGTCTGCTTTGGATTCTGTGTCTCTCTCTCTCTGCCCCTCCCTGCTCGTGCTGTCTCTCTCAAAAAAATAAAAACATTAAAAAAAATTTTTTTTAATGTTTGGTAGAATTAACTAGAGAAATTATTTGTACCTAGAGTTGTTTGTTGGGTCGGGGACAAGAGTTAACTATACACTCAACTACTTCTTTTTTTTTTTTAATTTTTTTTTCAACATTTATTTATTTTTGGGACAGAGAGAGACAGAGCATGAACGGGGGAGGGGCAGAGAGAGAGGGAGACACAGAATTGGAAACAGGCTCCAGGCTCTGAGCCATCAGCCCAGAGCCCGACGCGGGGCTCGAACTCACGGACCGCGAGATCGTGACCTGGCTGAAGTCGGACGCTTAACCGACTGCGCCACCCAGGCGCCCCTACACTCAACTACTTCTATGATTATCCATATGTCTGTATATATATATATATATATATATATATATATATATATATGGATTATATATAGATATTATATAAAATATATAAATTTTCTCTCTGAATACCTGTGTGTGTGTGTGTGTGTGTGTGTGTCTGTGTATTTTCACTGGTGATATATGATTCACTCTCCTCTCTTCTCTCTCTCTCTTACCATTCAGGTAGTCTGTTTCTTTTTAAACTTGCTGGTAGTTTGTGTCTTTTAAGGAACTGAATTTTAAATGACTGAATTTACAGGTCTAGAGTTTGTCATGGTACTCTCTTACTATCCTTTTAATGTCTGTAATTTCAGTTGTGATGTCCACTTTTTTTGGTTTTGATTTAGGTATTTGTTTCTTTGCCCTTCCTCTCTTCACTCACTTGATGGGTCTGTGAGAAAGTTTATCATTATTTTTAACATAATTACTTTTGGTTGAATACATTTTTTCTATTTTATGTTGTGGTTTTTGATTTAATTACTTTCTGGTTTAATCTTTATTATGTACTTTTTCTACTTTCTTTCAGGTACTTCCTTTTCCTTCTTTAGTTCCCAAGTGGAGGCTTTGCTTACTTTCACTCTTCTTTTTTTCTAATAGAAACATTTCATGCTATAAATTTCTCTCTAAGCATTGCTTTAACTCCATCTTACCACTTTGGTAAGTTTTGTCTTCTAGTTTTGCTCAGTTCAAGTATTTTTAAATTTCCATTAAGATTTATTTTTTCTCTTTGTTATTTAGAAATATATCATTTAATTTTCAAGTATTTGGGGATTTCCAGACATCTTTCTTTTATGGATTTTTAGGTAATTTCCATTAGAGTTTGAGAATATGCTTTGAATAATTTCTATTCTTATAAATTTGTTAACATTTGTTTTATCTCCTATAATTTATAATTTGCACTTGAGAAGAATGTGTACTGTGGTTGTTGACTGGAATTCAGTAATCTGTAAATCAGGTCAAGTTGATTGATTTTCTCCAGATCAGCTATATTCTATTTTTCTGTGTACTTGTTCTGTCAATTATTGAAAGAAAGGTGGTGGTTTCTCCTAACAATAATTGTGTATTTTTCTATTTCACCTTTTAGATCAATTGGTTTTTGTCACATGTATTTGAAAGTTCTATAGTTGAATCTGTGCACATTTAGGAATTTTCTTGTAATTGCCCCCTTTATCAGTATGTCCTCTTTATCATTATCCTTGTTTATCCCTGGCAATCTTCCTTATTCTGAAATCCACTCTGATATCAATATAGCTACCCTATCTTTCTTTTGGTAGTTTCTACATGCCATACCTTTCCTTTTTTTTTTTTTTTTTTTTTTTTTTTTTTTTTTTTTTTTTTTACTTTTCTTAAAATAAACTTTTCTTTCTGAATGATTTGATATTTACATAGAGTTGCAAGAATAATATAGACAGTTCTCAGATCTCTCTCACTCAATCCTACTGATACTAACATTTTCTATTACCATGATTCACTTTTTACAACTTAGACATCAACATTTATTAGTTTTCCAGTAATGTTATTTCTCTGTCCCAGGATTCAATTCAGGATACCACATTTATCAGTCACCATGACTCCTTAGTCTCTTCTGGTCTGGGATAGTTTTGTAGTCTTTCCTTGTTTCCACTGTAATTGAAATCTTTGTAGAATGTTGTTTCATTTGGGTTTGCCTAATGTTTCCCTCTTTACTAGACTGGTATAATGGATTTTAAAGAAGAGAACTGCAGAGATGAAGTTGCCTTCTCGCCCCATCATTTCAGTGAGTACATGATATAAACCTGAAATACCACTGGAGATGATAACCTTGATCACTTGGATAAGGTAATGTTTGATAGGTTTCTCTACTAAAAAGTTACTACTTTTCCATTTCCCATATTCTGTTCTTTGGAAATAAGTCACTATGTCCAGTCTACACTCAAGGTTGGGACAGGGTGGGTTAAACTTCCCATCCTGTAGTTTGCCCTCTCTTTCCCATTCACTTATTCATTTCATTATTTAATTATTTATTCATATCAGTGTGAATATTTATTTTATGCTTTGTGTTGTAATCCAATAGCACACTATTATTATTTTTTTTCTCAAATTGTTACAGCGTTGGCTACTGGTACCTCCTTCAGAGCTACTTCAATCTCCCTTGACATGACCTCATTATTTTGTTTTCAGAGCATCTTTTTCCTTTAGCTTTTTGGTAACTTTATATCTAAACTGGGTTTCCTGTAGATAGCATATAGTTCGAACTTTATTTTTCTATCCAATCTGATGGTTTTTATTTTTTAATTGGTGTGTTTAGACCACTTACACTTGAAGTGATTACTGATATATCAATATAGTTGGATTAAAATTTACTGCTTTTAGCTGTTTTCTACTTGAATAACTTGTTCTTTGTTTTTGTTTCCTTTTTTTGTTTTTACTTCCTTGGTCTAATTGAGCGTATATATATATATATATATATATATATATATATATACGCTCAATTAGACCAAGGAAGCATACACACACACACACACACACACTCAGGAGGCAGACAGAGCACAAACTGAGGAGTGAAGTAGAGGAAGAAGGAGAGAGAATCCCAAGCAGACTCCATGCTTAGAGTGGGTCCAACGCACAGCTGGAGCCACAACCCCAGGATTGTCACCTGAGCTGAAATCGAGAGTCAGATACTCAACTGACTGGGCCACCCAGGTACCCCTAATTGAGCATTTTCATGCTTCAATTCTCTTTCTTCTTCCTCTCCCACTTTCTACACACACACATGCATACACACACATATGTATATGTAATTTGTATTGTCTTGCTATCACTGATTCCTTGGCTCTTTTGAGTCTTGGGACATGCTTGAGAAAGGCATTCTTCATTTCTGTTACTATGGTTTGGATTTTTAGCATTCCCATTAGATTTTTTATATAGGTTTTAATATTTCTGCTGAAGCTACCTACCTTTGCCTATGTGTTACCTACCTTTTTCGTAAGCACCTCCCACTTAATAATCATAGTTATTTTACATTCCCAAATTGCTACAACATTTGTGTCTTATCTGAGCCTATTAGTAAATTACTTTTTTAGACTATGTTTTCTTTGTTTTTTTGTGTGTGTGCTTTGTAATTATTTCTTGAAAGCTGGACATGCTGTACTGTACTATACTGAGGTCAGTTTTGTTTATGCTTGGACATGAGCATACCTTTACCTCTGTAGAGGTTTTGATAGAAGAGGTTGTGTTATTACAGTCAGTAGTTGGACTGGGTGTGAAGATTTCTGTTGCTATGGTTACCTCCCAGTCCATTACGGGCTTTAAATATCTCTAGTGATACCTTGTATTTATGGTGAGGGCTGTACTATACTGTTATTTTTATTAAACATGTGCTAGCATGGAGGTGGGGAGCATAACAGAGGGAGGCATTTTCTAATGTTTTGATAAAGATTCAACCCCAGGGAAGCACTACACAGTTGGGTATTGGAATAATGAGTTTTTTTTAATGTTTACAAAAATAATATGTCGATTAGGTAAAGAATGGTAACATCTTAGCTAGAAAACAAGTGGCAGTAAGAAGGCCTGGAGTAAAGATTTAATAAGAATGTTCTAACACTACCTTGGTAAAATTAATATTTTAATCTGTATTAATGTGTATTGTACCCTAAAAACATAATACATAAGTTATTCTGTCAGAATTATCATATATTGGTCATAGATACAATTATTGTGTAAAGTCTTTCTATTCTATGGACACATATAAATTATCCTTTATTTACAACTACTAGTCTCCCTAGTGCCAAAAAAAAAAAAAAAAACAAAAAAACAAAAAGTGAAGGGCTCTATCTCTGAGTTCTTCTTTTCCCTCTACCACTTTCCTCTCACAGCCTAATAACTTTTATTTGGCCAACTTTGATGATCAATACTCAATATCCTTTTTCATTGATCTATCAGCTGAGTTAGATATGATTTATCACTGGTGTGTTCTTGACAAACAACTGCTTCATCTCACTAGCCACTCTGTACATTTCTTTTTGCTAACTGCTTTTAAAGAAATCTCAATGTCTAAAAGTTGAAATGTCCCCTGATTCAATCCTTAACTACTCTATAAAAGTAGTACCATAATAAAATCTTTAAGTCTTTTTTTTAATGTTTACTTATTTATTAATGTGTGTGAGCATTAGCAGAAGGGCAGAGAGAGAGGGATAGAGAGAATCCCAAACACACTCCATACTATCAGTGCAGAGCCCGACACGGGGCTCAATCCCACAAACTGTGAGATCATGACATGGGCCAAAATCAAGAGTTGGATGCTTAACTGACTGAGCCACTGAGGTGACCCAAAATCTTCAAGTCTTTAAACATTAAACATAAATATAGTTCCTATACGCTGATAATTCACATATTTATATCTACAAACTGGAGCCCTGCCTTGAATGTCACACTCCTGTATCTCCAGTTTCTCACTCAATATTTCCATTTAAATGTCTAATAAACATCTCAAACTTAACATATACAGAAACAAATGTTTTTCCTGTACAGCCTTTTCTCTTAGTTTTCCTCTTAGGTAGATTAAAATCTATCATGTCCTCTCTCTCCCCTCATTACCTCATACCTCATTTGCATCCAGTAGTGCAATTTTTTTTTAAATTTTTGTTTTCAACGTTTTTTTTTTATTTTGAGAGAGAGAGAGAGCGCGTGCAAGTAGGGGAGGGGCAGAAAGAGAGAGAGAGATGGAGACACAGAATCCAAAGCAGACTCCAGGCTCTGAACAGTCAACACACAGCCCCACGTGAGGCTCGAATCCACAAACTGTGATATCATGACCTGAACGGAAGTCGGATGCTTAACTGACTAAGCTACCCAGGCTCCCCTCTTTTTTATTTTTTTTTAATGTTTATTTTTGAGAAAGAGAAAGAGACAGCATGTGAGCATGGGAGGGGCAGAGAGAGAGGAGACACATTATCTGAAGCAGGGTCTAGGCTCTGAAATGTCAACACAGAGCCTCACGGAGGGCTCAAACCCATGAACTGTGAGATCATGACCTGAGATGAAGTCGAACTTTAACCAGTTGAGCCACTCAGGCACCCTCTTAGCGCAACCTTAATAGATATATACAATATGCTCTCTTCTTTTTACTCTAGTGCCAACATCATCTGTTTTCTGAATTACTGTAATAACCTCCTAAACCCTTTTTTTGTGTCCGTTCTTTGCCCTTTATACACTTATTCTTCATATAGCAACAAGAGTGATTCTTCTGAAATACAGGTCATACTGTATTATTTCTCCTTTCAAAGACATCCAATGATGAATCATTTTACTAGAATAAGAGCCAGAATACTAATAGTCACGTATGAAACCTAGATGTTCAGGCCTCCTTGGTATCTTTATAACCTTATATACTGCCACTCCTCTCCTCTTTCACCACAGTCCAGTCATACTGGCCTTGCTTTACTTTTCAAATTTGCCAAACACTCCAAATTCAGGCACTTGATTTTGTCTCTGTCTGAAGTGTTTTTCTCCCAAAAGCTACATGAATTTCTTGATTCTTTAATTACCAACTCAAGAAATTCATTAAATAAATCAATTTTTCTTTAATTATCAATTAAATCTTTTAAAATAACCTTATAAAATAGTAAAACCCTCACTACCACAATACCTTATGCCCTCTACTGTGCTTTCAGTTACCCACAGCTCTGCTTAACATAGTATATATTTATTTGTTTACTGTCTATCTTCCCACTATGATGTAAGTATCTAGATGGCAAAGAATCTGTCTATCCTATTTACTACTGTATTACCCTTGCCTGGAAGCACATTTGACACATAACAGTCACTGAATCGATAGTATGTATGCTGACTGAGTAAATAGATGAATAAATCCCAGTCATTTTACCGTCCTTCAGAATGTTTTTTTCCATGGACATCTCTATATAATACAGTGGTTTTTTGACTAGAGGCTAGATCTAGACTCCTCCAGTTATTTATAAAGATTTTAACCATCTTTTTATATGTTCCCCAAAGGTCATCTTCTGACAGTCCCCAAGAAACACAAATAATAGGATATTGGTCTGCCAAAAACTTAACCCTCAAGAGTATGAAACCCACTAAATTTACAGAGAAGTTGTTTATTTGTACAAATGGCTAGTGGCTAATGATTAATTTTTAGACAAGCAAATATTTTCACGAATGAAATTAGGGCTTGGAAAAAGTCTCTAAAGATTAAATCACTGAATGTAGAAGGATATGAGATTCAAAGTGTTTTTACTATTTCAGAATTGTGTCTCAAGTCATTGGCAATCCAGGACAACGACTAATGAAACCAAAATATGACAGTTGGGACATTTAAAAAAAATCTATAGATTTTATTTTGTTGTTATAAATGACATTTTACAGCATTTGCAATTCTAGTCAATGAAGAAGGATACATTTTTGCTTTGGGTTTATAGCCAAAAGAGAAATCCAGTCTTTAGTTAGCTTCTAAATCTTCATACCAAAAAGAGTCCTTTTGTTAAACCTGTATTCTATCCATCTAGCATCAAACACAGTGAAATTAGAAGGTCAAATAAAACTTCTAATCAAACACACAGGTTAAATACATAGATCTAGAGTCTGGATTTAAAAGCTAAAACTGCCTTAGAGTCATAAGACATATACAGAATTACAAATTTAAGGCAAGCACATTTAACATGTATAGTGCATACATAAAGTCCTCTCGAACAGCCGCAGATGACTATGACCCTATTCTACCACAAGTGCATACATCAAGGAATTATACCATAAACACACCCAAGAGAAATCCTCTCTGGCTAAGGATGAAGGATGTGTAACCCAGACAGCATTTATCATTTTGATTTTAACACAACAACCATATCCCAATATTGAGACCTTCAAGTTCTGTTTATGGTAATAGTGTTTCCAGAGTTCACACTGCTCTTGAAAACAGCTGCAAATATCCCCTCAGGCAATTCTGTATTACTGCCTAAAGTATCAGCAATGAATTCAGTTCAATCCCACTCAAACACAGTGATTATCTACTATAAAAAACACCAAATTATTAAGTACAAATACTATGATTCCTCCAACTGTGGTTACGTATGGATCAGGACTGCTCTCTGCAGAGCTAATGTCCTAAGATAATTCACTTTCTCAGACTATAAGAGCAAAAACAAACAAACAAACAAAAACAATTCACCAAATCTTGATTTACAATACATCCTTTTTTTTCCAGTTTACATTTTCCACAGATACTATGAAATGATCAATAACATTATTATTTACATACAAACTCAAAACTCAGTAATATTGGAAAAGATAAATAGAGGAGGAGGGGGTAGTCTGCCTCAAACCTCTTCTAGAATAATGGAGATAAAAATAATAAAAATATTGATGTATGTAGAAGGGAATAGAAGGACTTGACTTGCAAATGACTTTCTAACTTGCTTTCGTCATGATTTAAAAAGCAAGACTGACTTCATCACAAGAGAATTTATATACCATGATAATTTTCTTTGAAACATCATAAAATTTGTCAATAGCAAATTTTAAAAAATCAAATACTTTTTTTCACTCTTTCAATATAAAATGCTTCCATCTTTTCCTAACATCCTCTCTATTAGATTTCCATGAATATTTTATGGGTATTCAAATATTAGGTCTCAAATTTCAAAAATCCTCTCAAAACCCCTTATTTTTTCCAACAACCACCCCAGTTACTGTTTTCACAGTAAAACTCCTTAGTGTTCACTCATTGTTTCTATTTCCCAATTTCCAATTCTCCCCTCAACCTACTTCTCCTGGGTTTCTGTCTCTGCAACTTCCATGAAGTAATTCTTTTCAAAGCCATCATTGACAAAGGAAGCTGTTCTTAATTACTCCTTTGCTCATAATCCATACATTCAAACTATTTGAAAGCCCTGGGGTCTCTGACCCAGAACATTACCCAAATCCTTCTAATCTTCTCCATCTGTATGACAACTGCCCTCATCAAAAATATCATTATCTTTCCCTTGTCTCTGATCTCCCAGTCTCCTCTCTGATCTCCCTTCTATTCTTCTTTCTAATCAGAAAACAACCATAATAAAATGTTAATCAAATAATATTCTTAGGTAGCTTTATTTTTCTGCTTATAATCCTTCAGCTGTTTTATTTTGCTCTTAAAATTGAAATTTTCTATCAGGTCCATGGGATCCCATATATTCTGGTCCCTGTCTATCTTCTGGCCTCTTCTTTTACCAAAATATCTTCTGACTTCTGAAAAAACAATACTTTAACCCAATGGGCTTTATTTTGAATAGGAATTCAAGACCATGATTGCAGGTTGGGGAAGAAAAAATTTTAACAGGAAGTTTTCTTTAGAATCCCTAAACCAAGAACAGTATGCCAGGGGGTGAACAACAATCTTCAATGACCTATAACTGGTAGAAATAAATGAACCAGGGAATTTGAGCCTCTGTCTCCTTTCTTTTCCTCTTTCTTCCTACTTTCTTCCCCTTTGGAACAGATAGCCACTCTCCCCACTCTGAGCTTTCTAATGTAAATCTCCACCTTTCCATCATACCAGCATCCATTCTGGGAGTATGTGTTGCAGAAATCTACATTTTGATTGAGACTCATTCACATAAGAATGTTAGGTAGGTATATGTATTCTAAAAATGCTTGATGTTAATTATTTAATTAATTTATTTATTCTTTTGAGAGAGAGAGAGAGAGCCCATGGAAGTGGGAGAGGGACAGAGGGGCAGAGCTGGAGACACAATCTTAAGCAGGTCCCATGCTCAGCCGTGAGCCAGATGTGGTGCTTGATTCCATGAACTGTGAGATCATGACCTGACCTGAAATCAAGAGTCAGACAGTCACCTGACTGAGCCACCCATGCACCCTTGATATTTAGTTCTGATATCCTAAGTTTTACCAAGTTGTTTCAGAAAATATGAAGAAAAGGTAAAGGAACTGAAGCAGAGACCAGACAAAAAGAGGAATATGGTGAGAACGCTATTTCATAAACCTGCACTTACCTTCTGACAAGCCTGGTCCTGAGGGCAAATGCTTTCGTTATTCCCATTGATTTTATGGTAAGAATCTGATTTTGAGTCTCTGTCCTTCTCTTTCTTTTGCTATCTTTAATTTCTTCTCTTTTTTAATGTTCTCTCTGTCAAGGTCTTATTTCAGGTCTTAGGCAAGGTGCACTGGAGTTATAGCAATAGCTCACAATCTTGCTCTATTCTATCGTTTATACTGTGGTCAGGAAATCTTTTTTAAAAAGACTGTGTGCAGGGCTCTTAGGAAATACGCAGTGTTCAAAAAGTTAGGTCACTAACCTACTCAATGCCCTCCCATCACCTTCAGATTAAAATGTAAACCTTTTAGATCATCTATTGGCCATTTGGCCCCAGCTACCTCAGAAGGTTTTTCTACTGTCACTGTCTAAGCACTTAACACTCCAGATTATGAAAATCATAATTTCTCAAAGGAACCAAATCTCCCATGTCTCTATGTCAAATATATGAGTGAATACATTTTTCAGAAAAGGTTATTAGGAGGAAATAAGATCTGAAGGCAGTATGAAAGCGTGAAGCAAGAAACTGTTTCCCATACTAAACTAAATTGGAATGAATTTCAAATAGAAGATGAAGCATACTGAAGAAAATAAATCATTGACTAGGACACATGGCTTCTAGTAATCGTATTTACATGTGCCATAATATGAGAATGATCTGATATGTTTTCTGCTCCAACAGAATGAGTTGACAAAGAAGTTTTTAAGTAATCTAAAGGTACATGAATTATTCTGGATTTACAACATCACAATAATTTAATTACGGTGTGACCAATGTAAAACCGTCAGAGCTAATGGTAAATTTAGAGAAAACAGTGCTGACATTTATGAGTAGTAAAACAGTGGGAAAAAAAGATGATACTGTAGAATCATAAACCCTTTACCCAAATTTTAAAGACTTTACTAATCCTATGATTAAACAGCTTCTTTAATATCCCAAACAGGTTAATACAATTAGTACTCAAATTGATATCAATGGTCTTGAGTATACAAATACATAAAAAAGATCACAGAAATATTTTCCCAGCTAAAGTAGTAACAACACAGCCCAAGAAAAGAGATGGTAACAGATGATTCATTAAATAAATTTGTATTGTTTAAAATCATTGAGCAAAAGGCAAGGGAATGCTTAAGTATCTATTATATGTAAGTAAATTTAAATATTTTTATCATTTAATCTTGACATTAAACCTATATTATAGGTACTATCACCACCATTTTACAGAAGAGGAAATTGAGACTAATGGACTTTAATATCTTTCTGAGGAAACATAGATGGTGAGCTGGAGAACTTGGATTCAAGCCTAGAATTGCTATTCCTAATCCCCAAATGCAGATAATAATAAATATCTTACAATTTCTGTGATTATGAAATGAAATAGTGTATTAAAACTGCCCATTATAAGGTTCAGTTCACACTGTATGTTAAGAGAAAGGCTCCTTCCAGTCTAGTTACAAGGATATTTCCATAGGCAAGGATTTCGACAGCTTTAAACAAAACTCTTGGCAAATTCCATACACACCATACACTTTTACTTAAATTCTCTAACCCTGGGTTGTTAATTTCAATGCCTCATTAGAGGTAGGTCAGTAACAGCAACCTGCTGGTGGGGCTTATAGAATTTATGGAGAATTGGAAAGTGCATATCACAGGTAAGGGGATTAAATTTAAAACAAACTAAAACCCCAGGTGTTCGAGATAAAAGCATTTTCTGACATAATAAGCCTGGGGGCAATACTGTGAACTTGACCTACATGCTGAGGGCAAAGCCAAGAACCCTGTTAGCTTGGCCTAGAGTCCAGAATCAAGAGAGCTGATATCATATCCCTCTCTATTTCATCGTAAAAGATAACCTCATCTGGAGCCAAGTGCCCACAACCTTTAGCATGCAGCCATAGTAATATTATCCTAATCCCAATGTTTACTATCCCTAGGCAAGACTGATAGACCAAAGATAACACCTAACTTGGATCAGGCCCTTATTTCTCTAGCTAAGATCTAGTTTCCCTCCTTTGAAAATGTTAACTGAATAAGGTAGAGTTTAGACTTGAATTGTAAAGGCATTCCTAATTCACAAGGAAGTTAACCATATAGGAAAGCAAGAACAAAGTAGGAACTGACTGCAAAGCAAGGTGAGCTGAAAAGAGAAGACTCACACTGGGAAGGAGAGATGCCAGTGACAAAGAGAGACCATGTAGCTTTTCTATGTTACAAAAATAACCCTGGTTCCCACCTTTCTGGGTCTGACTTTTATGAGGTCCAGCTGTATGTAGCACCCAAGTTACATTTCTATGAGATGTCCATGACTTTACAATATATCACACATTTTATATGAATACATTTGAGTGAGCTTTTAGATCTTAGAGCTTAAGGGAACTTGGTAAAAAATCAATTCCTCCATTAGATGCATTTGTTTTGTTTTGTTTTGTTTTGTTTTGTTTTGTTTTTGCAGTCCTACTTTACAGGATGTCTAAATTCCCTCTTCTCAGGAATTTGCATTACATCTATGTCAATGCTTAGAATATTTTGCCATTTTGTAAGTATCCTAAATTCCCATAAAGTGCTGAGAGAAGAAAGTGGAGACTAATGGGTAGAGTACTAAGAATACCTCTGGAGAACCACAGATCTCTAGAAATATATATAATTACTTCATTTTTTAAAAATAATTATTTTTGAGAGAGAGAGAAAGAGAGAGAGAGGAAGGGCAGAGAGAGAGGGAGAGAGAGAATCTTAAGTAGGCTCTATGCTGGGTGGACACAATGCTTGATCCCACAACCCTGGGATCATGACCTGAAGACAAAATCCAGAGTTGGACGCTTAACCAAATGAGCCATGCAGGCACTCCATAATTGCTTCATTTTCATGGATATTACACATTGAACAATATAATAGTATAGCAGTTTTATTGCAATATTGCTAGCATTGAGAATTTATTTTAATTACATAGAAATATTAATATATAATAAAGCACAAATAAAAGAGTACTGTTGATGGGATTTTTGTTTTGTTTTGGTGTGGTGTGGTTGCAATAACAAGGATGAGAAAGATGTAGCCTGGGTACTCCTTAAAGAGGACACTCTTGAGTGTTTTTAGGGAGGACAGCATGATATAGTAAAAAAGCAAATAAAAAAACCCAGATGTTGATCTTAGTCTTGATGCTAGCTACTATGTTATTTGAAAAAGGTACTTATACTTTTTGCTTTATACAATGGCTACATCATTTGTAAAATAGCAATTTTGTTTAACAAACATGTATTTTTGCTACATATTTAGACTGGCTTAAGCTATGTGATATAGAGGTGAATTGTGGGTGGGGGGATGGGTTAAATAGGTGATGGGGATTAAGGAGGGCACTTGTGACGGGCACTGGGTGTTATATGTAACTGTTGAATCACTATATTATATACTTGAAAGTAATATAACACTGTATGTTAACTAACTGAAATTTAAATAATAAATAAATAAATAAATAAATAAATAAATAAATAAAACATTCTGTGATATAGAGATAAACATCAGACCAATGGTCCTGAAAATAATAACTAGAAAATCTGAAAAAAATTAAAATATCTATTTGAAATTATCAGAGCTTCAAAAGTGCTGAAGAATTACTGGGGGCAAGTTCCAGAGGAAATGGATAATATGATATGAGAGAACAGAAAATGTGAGTGCAAGTTGGGAGGAGGGGCGTTATTCCTCTAGAGATATAGGCCAGTGCTAGAAGAGATTCTTGAGAGACCTGAGCAGTTGAACAGTTCTGAGAGACTCATCACTGGTGACAAACACTGGGGTTCAAAGCCTGTGAAGGTGAGAAAGGAAGCAGATAAATCCCTTAGGCTTTCATCTAGAACAACAAAGTATTGTACCCTAAATATGAGGGTGAATCAGAAACAGAATTGTTCTCTAAAGGATCGAAGCCCAGTTTTTTCCCCCAATTTTATTGAGATATAATTGACATATAACACTGTATAATTTAAGGTGTACAACATGATGATTTCATATACTTATATGATTACTGCAGTAGGATTACTTAACACTTCCATCACCTCACTTAATTACATTTCTTTTTTGTGATGAGAATACTTAGGATGTACTATTTTAGCAACTTTCAAATATATAATACAGTATTATTAATTATAGTCGCCTCGCTATATGTTAGATCCCCAGAATTTATTCATCTTATAATTGGAAGTTTGTATCCTTTAATCAACATCTCCCCATTTCACCGACCTCCAACCCCCGGAAACCTCCATGCTATTTTCTGTTTTTATGAGTTAGGCTTTTATACACTCCATACATAAATAAGATCATTCATATTTATTTTTCTCTAATTTATTTCATTTAGTATAATACTCTCAAAATCCATTCATGTTGTTGCAAATGTATTTCCTTCTTTCTCATGGCTAAACAATATTACGTTATATATAAATACACACACACACACACACACACACACAATCCATACATATGCACACCATCGTCTTTTTCTATTTATCCACTAATGGAGCTTTAGCTGTTGCTGTATCTTGGCTGTTGTGAATAATGCTGCAATAAACATGGGGGTGGTACAGATACCCCTGTGAGACCCTGATTTCATTTCCTTTGTATACATAAACTGAAGTTAAATTGCTGGATCATCAGATAGTTTTATTTTTAATTTTGTGAGGAAACTCCATACTGTTTTCCATAGTGTTGTATCAATTTACATTCCACCAAGAAGATGCAAAGGTCCCTTTTGCTATACACCCTCACCAACACCTGTTATTTCTTGAGTTTTTATTAATAGCCATTCTAAAGGTATGGGGTGATATCTAATTATGGTTCTGAACTTCATTTCCCTGATGATTAGTGATCTTGAGCATTAGTGATGTTGGCCATTTGTGGGTCTTCTTTGGAAAAAAGTCTATTCAGGTCCTCTGCCCATTTTTCAATCAGATTATTTTTTTTTTTCTATTGAGAGGTGTAAGGTACTTATATAGTTTAGATATTAACCCTTAATCAGATAAGTGGTTTTCAAATAGTATCTCCCATTCCTTATGTTGCCTTCTTATTTTGTTGACTATATCTTTTGCTCTACAGAAGCTTTTATTGTTGATACAGTCTAACTTACTTATTTTTGCTTTTGTTGACAATCTTGGAGTGTCATATCCAAAAAGCTGCTGCCAAGACTAATGTCAAGGAACTTTTTTCTTGTGTTTTCCTCCAGGAGTTTTATGGTTTCAGGTCTTATATTTAAGTCTTTAGTCCATTTAAAAAAAAAATTATTTTCTTTTTATGTTTTCTTTTAATGTTTATCTTAGAAAGAGAGAGAGAGAGAGAGAGACAGATAGACAGACAGGAGGGGCAGAGAGAGGGAGACACAGAATCCAAAGCAGGATCCAGGCTCTGAGCTGTCAGCACAGAGTCCAACTCAGGGCTTGAACCCATGAACCGCAGGATCATGACGTGAGCTGAAGTTGGATGCTTAACCAACTGAGTCACCCAGGAAGCTCCTCTTTAGTTCATTTTGAGTTAATTTTTGTGAGTGGTATAAAATGGAGGAGTCCAGTGCAATTACTCTGCATGTGTTTTCCAATTTACCAGCAACAGTTATTGAACAGTTACTGATTTCTCAATACAACAATGAAACAACTTATCAATGAAGCATTGCATTCTGTCTTAGATGACAATAGGATATCTTCAAATTTTGGAGGTGGGATGAGAGATGTCCTATTTAAAGGTCTTTATCAGTCAAATTATCTTCAAAGTGAGAGAAAGAGAAAGATATTTTAGACCAAAAAAAAAAAAAAATGGAGAGAGTTTATCACAATCAGACTTGCATTGGACAAAATACTAATATATCAGGTATGAGGGAAATGATCCTAAGTGATAGCTATAACATGAAGACAGAATGACAAAAAAAAATTATATTGGATATTTATTGCAGAAAGCAATAATAACATTTTGCATAGATTAAAATAAATCAGTGATTAAAATACATATAACAAACAAGCACAGAACTCCTGTTGAATGCTATGAAGAATGCAATTTTGTACAGGAAGATCCACTCCATTCATGAGTAAGAAAGGACAAGAGAAAAGAATACATAAAGAATGCCAAATGTTGAATAAAGCATTTGTGAACTTGAAAGCCCTCATCTTGATGCAAAATGTGAAAGTTAAAAATCCCAAATAAGTATATATAGCTAAGGTTTTCATTCCTGGGAGAAAGACTATCAAAGGATTTCCCAAGAAGTCTCATAGACTCAGGATTATCACTTTCCAGGTCAGTCTTAAATATTCAGAAGACTGTTTTTGTTTTGTTTATTTTTTTAAACTAGAAACTATTTGCTAGTTTTGCTGTTCATCAAGTTAGTTCATTGACTTGAAACCCAATGGGTGAGCTGAAAATTCTCTTCCAGGAGGCTCCTTTATTATTACTATTAAGATATAATAGTCATAAAATGTTATATTTGTTTCAGGTGTATGACTTATTGATTCGACAATTCTAGATATTATTCAGTGCTTACCATGATAAGTATAGTCACCATCTGTCACTATACGGAATTATTACAATATTATTGGCTATATTCCCTATGGTATACACTTCATCTCCATGAATTATTTATTGTATAACATTTTTTTAAACTTTATTCATTTATTTTGAGAGAGAGAAAGAGAGAGTGAGTAGGGGAGGGGCAGAGAAAGGGAGAGACAGCATCCCAAGCAGGCTCTGCACTGTCCATGCAGAGCCCAAGGTGGGGCTTGAACCTGTGAACCATGAGATCGTGACCTGAGCCAAAATCAAGAGTTGGACACTGAAACAACTTATGTCCTTAAGAAATAAAACTCTTAAATACAGAGAACAAACCTGTGGTTGCCAGAGGGGGAGTGGGTGGGAGGATGGGTAAAATAAACAGGACAGAGACACAAACTTCCAATTATTTCTCTCTCTCTCTCTCTCTCTCTCTCTCTCTCTCTCTAAATAAACAAAAAAAAAATAAATGAATAAATATTTTTTAAAAAGAGTTTTGCTTCTGAGATTCCACAAATAAATGAAATCATACGGCATTCGCCATTCTATATCTGACTTATTTCACTTAGCATAATACCCTCTAGGTCCATCCATGTTGTCACAAATGACAAGATCTCATCAGAAGCCTCATTTTTGTAAGTAAAATGACAATACATTTTTTTTTCTCAAGGGAAGACTCCCATTTGCCAAAATTACATGACTAATCTATAAGTTCACAAAGCCAAGGTATTAAATTATATACATACCTCTCATAATACTTAAAATAGTCGCATCTATATGACAGTCCCAGTTTCTCCATACTATTGTATTATTTTTCTGTGAGAATTATCACCAACAAAAAGGAGAAAATTTTTTGAATAACCAGACTAGTCTTACTTTAGACAAGCCTACTTAGAATGAGAATACATTTCAGAATCAGGCTTGTGCACAATCATCTCAAAATATGAATGCTTTCCCAAAGGGCTGTATCACTCCCAGTCCATTAGCTGAGGCCACTACTAGCGCATCTGTGGATGTGCTTTTTTGATCCATCCATAGACAATAAATAAGCACTGGTCATGTCCCTCTCTGACTTGTATCTGTATCTTAATAAGTTAATATGCTCAAACCAACAATGGAACTATTAAGTCTCTTGAGGTACTTTGCATATGACTGTTATAATTCATTATAGGTAGATTTTATTTTTTAAATCATAGAGAATATTCATATATCTCTTATTTTTAACATTTTGATAAATTCATCTATATATACTGACTACAGAAAAGTTATTGCTATTCTTAAGTAAAATAACTAAAAACACATCAAATGTACAGGTATGTGTGTTATACCACCTTCTCTGTTGGTTATTGTTGCTCTAAAAATATGATGAAAATTTTAACAGGTGCTTTTTCAACTTACCTGGTGAACAATGACATTTTCACACCATTTTCAGCTTCATAAGGACTGACTGATAGGCTGTGTAGAATGTGTAAATGGCTGGCTCTCCTTGACACATTATGAAAACTGACAATCAGTTAAACTTGTGAGGTGGAGCAGTAATATATGAAGCTAGAGATATGTTTAAAATGCACTGGAGGGGCGCCTGGGTGGCTCAGTCGGTTAAGCGGCCTATTTCGGCTCAGGTCACGATCTCGTGGTCCGTGAGTTCGAGCCCCGCGTCAGGCTCTGTGCTGACAGCTCAGAGCCTGGAGCCTGTTTCAGATTCTGTGTCTCCCTCTCTCTGACCCTCCCCCGTTCATGCTCTGTCTCTCTCTGTCTCAAAAATAAACATTAAAAAAATTAAAAAAAAATGCACTGGAAAAAAAAGAACACCACTTCAAGATTCTGGACCAAAACAATTGAGAACCTAGACAATTACAAATTAACAGGGAAATGTGACAGCAGCTCCCTTTGGACCAGAAGACTGACTTAGTGTAGTTACATGGAGGGAAGGTTTTTGTATATATCATTGTCCTAAAGCACTAAAGAAATTGTTAATAGTGGATAATGCATATGGTAGGTAGGTATGACTAAATAGGCAGGAAGATATGAATGAATGACATTGGAATATTGCAAATTAAAGACTTCCCATCCTAGGGAATTGAAGGGAATGTGCTGTTTTCCTGACTGAGGCACTTGCCAATTAATGAGTTGTAACTGTAAGCTAATAGTTCTGCTTGAGTAAGGTCTTTCAAGGGAATGCCTTATTAGCAAGAATGAGGCTCGCCAGATAAGAAGAGAAATCCAATCATTTTACTGGTGAGGAAACTGAAGATCAGTGAAACTATCTAGCTTTCTTAGGTTACATAAGAAATGAGATTTATGTAAGCGTTTATACTTAGATACACTAGTTAAACACAAAGTTTAAGTAAAATACAGCCTTAAGAGAAAAATGTTTAAGAAAGACTTAGTGGTATCAAATAACAAGTTCCATTAAAAACAGCATTATGGGGGGCGCCTGGGTGGCTCAGTCAGTTAACCGTCTGACTTCGGATCAGGTCATGATCTCACGGTCTGTGAGTTCGAGCCCTACATTGGGCTCTGTGCTGACAGCTCGGAGCCTGGAGCCTGCTTCAGATTCTGTGTCTCCCTCTCTCTGACCCTCCCCTGTTCATGCTCTCTCTTTGTCTCAAAAATAAATAAATATTAAAATTAAAAAAAATAAAAAAACAGCATTATGATCATCAAATAACTGAATGAAACATACATAATATAGAGGAACTGCACATTTATAGTATATAAGACTTATAGTTTATAAAACTTCCTCTGAACTCAGCATTGTCAAACCACCTATGCTATATCTTATCCAATTTCTAGCATGATCTCTCAAGCAGGGCTCACATAAACTAGAATCCCACTCCTTAATGAGTTAATGGCTTAACAGACAAGGAGGAATTAATGATAAAGGATACTCAAGAGTTGGTTATGATAAAAAACAAGAACAACAACAAAAAAACCAGACTTAGTAAAGAGCAGAAACCAGCAGCTATTAAAGTCAAAGGGAAGAACAAGTGAAATAATTATACGACCTGACAAAAAATAGATACAAATCAGTAAACGTTTCTTTCTGTGTTAACAGCTCTTAGATTAAAATCTGCTTGTATCCATTTTATTGCATTGATTCATTCATTTACTTTGAATATGGTTAGTTGGCCTCACTCACATTAAGATGGTTTCTTGTTAATTTCATCATTTTTTTAAGTTTATTTATTTTTGAGAGAGAGAGAGAGAGCGCGCAAAGGGGAGGGGCGGGGCGGGGGGTGTGGGAGAGAAAGAATACCAAGTAGGCTCTGCGCTGACAGCAGACTCAGGGCTTATCTCACAAACTGTGAGATCATGACCTGAGCCTAAATCAAGAGTCAGACTCTTAACCAACTGAACCACCCAGGTGCCCTAATTTCATTATTTCATAGAACAATCTCTAATTAAAACTAGATGAAGCCTAAATGGACAACTTATATTGATCCATTTTAAAATAAGATCACAAATTCTATTGACTTGAGAAATACTGTTTTTTGTTTTTTTTGTTTTGTTTTGTTTGGGGGGGGGGCAGAGAGAGGGAGAGAGAGACTCTTAAGCAGCCCCACACTGAATGTGCAGAACCTTGAGTGAGATCATGACCTGACTGAAATCAAGAGTCAGATGCTTAACTGACTGAACCACCCAGGTGCCCCTAGAGAAATACTGTGTTGAAGACAAAATTCATAGATATTACATGAAAGGGACTTACACAATGTCAAAGGATAAAAAGAACATATGATTAGGAACCTAGTGTTCTTAGTGGTATCAATGGTTCCCAAACTTCATTGATCTTCAAAATCACATTTCATATCTAATCAGAAATTCCAATTGAGTAGTCTTGTGGTGAGTCAGTAAATTGTTAACCAGCCACCACTCCCCGATACCAACACGCACATACAGGCACACAGAACATGGCAGGTGGTTCTAACAATAAACTAGATTAGGGGCTCATTAATTTAAATCATCAGACTCCCTTCATTCAATCTCATCTGTAAATGTAAGAGGTTCACATGAGATAACTTTTTAAGTGGTATTTGAGTGCAAACTTTCTATTCCTGCTACAGCCTCTTGCCTTGTCCAGGGGGTTTCTTGTTTCTTCTACAGAATGAATAACAGATGATCCTCAGCGTCACTCAGACAGAACTTGCTCTCCCTGGAGGCTATTGATTGCATTGTTATGAAGCTCCTTATGCTGAGCCAAAAGATGCAACTTCCACTGATTTGACTGAGTTCTACCCTTTGAACATTCCCCTGCTGTCTGATAGCCCTTCAAATGCTTAAAGATTGATCTTGCATCTTTCCTACATACTTTCTTTTCCAGGTCAAAAAAGGTGTAAAGATTATACCCATAAAAGAATATTTTTTTTTCTAGATAAGCCACTTAAAATGGAACAAGCTCTAAGAATCAATAAGATGTTGTTTCACCAGGAAAGAAGAAAAATCAGTGAAGTAATTTGGAGTTTTGTATCAATAGTTGCAGTTACAGGAAATCTTGCCAAGAAAGAAGGCTGAAGAAAACTGAAGTGTTACAGCCTACCAACATATGGGTTGTGGTAAATTCCAAAAACAAACAAAACAAAAAAAAAACAAAACCAGTAACAATTACATACATTTGAATCACTTTTAAAATCAAACTGTGTAGGCTGTAGCACATCGTTTTAAAATCATTATAGAATTTTGAATATCCCATTTCTGTCAAGGAAAAATTAATCAAATCATTATCCAGATCATTTTCATATATAGTAATTCAAATATAACTGTATTCATGTATAATAAGTGATTGAATTACACAAAAAATAAGATGCACTCTAAAAAAAACAGGATAAAGGTAGTGTAATAGAATCTTCCTTGAAAACACAAAAACATGCTCATTGCAAAATCAATTATATACCACTTCGAAGAATGATATAAATAGTAGATTCCCTCTAACATACAAAAAGCTTAGTTCAGGAGAAGGACTATTAAACTTATTTCAAATGGTACAGTTATTAGTTACCTTAAAACATATATGTACACTAAGCTTCAAAGCCTAGTCTTACCACTCCTGTTTCTTTTATAATGAATGTTTTTTATTTCTTCCTTATTCAGATTTTCCTTTATTTTCCAAAAACTTACCGCTATCCTCCTCACTCTTCAAAACTGTCATCACACACAGTATACAACTGTTAGGTCAAATGTCCTTTTGTCCAACTCTGCTATGGATATTTTTGTCTCTTGACATTATTGATCAGTTTTTCTGGTTGAAATTATCTACCTTTAAGTTCCAAGACTTTAAAAGGTCTCGATTTTCATTGTACTTCTGTCTTTCTGGTGATTTTCTTCTTTGATCTGTCCTTCTACAAGAAGCAAACCTATCCTTGTTTCTTGTTTTTTTTAATACAAAATCAGTCATAATCAACCGTAATATAAATCTCTACTTCTGAACTCTTGGTCAACTTCTAACCCCTTATTTCCAGCTCTCTCCTCAGCATTTTTACCTGGATGTCAGGCTATTATCTCATAGAATTGAATGGGGTTAAGAGTTCCAACTGACCTGAAGATCATCTAATCAAATCTCAAGTTTTAGTTAATGGTACAATGTGAAAGAACAACCATGCAAAGTCACTCAGATCACAGGGGTAGGACAAAAACCAACACAGAAGTTCTGTATTTTCAGTCCCCAGATATCTTGTAATATAGCACAACTACCCTTTGTGCCATCTTGCACACAAATGAATATATATTAAATTTAGTTTAAATTTATAAATTATAGACCATAATTTATTAAGATAAAATAGCATTTGGGGCAGGACAAAATTAATATCAATAATTTTAGATCATATATTCGGAAATGTCCAAGACTGACTCACAAAAAAAACAAAAAACAAACAAACAAAAAATCTTGGAATCAGGATCATTTTTGAAGCTTTTGAGAATAAAATAAACTGCTTTGAGTTGGTTGGCTCAATTCATGATGCTTGATATACTTGATGTTTCATCTATTCCTCAAAATTTGGAATTTGCTCCAATGCCTTTATTAAGAATGCCCTTACCAAATTTAGATATCTGGGACAGCAGCTTAAATAGCCAGTGGTAACTGGTGAAAAGCATAAAAAAAGATAACCATTTAAAGTCTGTGCAAATCATCATGAGGACATGAAGAAAATTAAGAAATATTAGTTTAGAAAATCTGCTAAGTCTTGGTAAGAACAGCGAGTGTCTATAGCACTTTGACCATGATCTGCTCCCTCACTCCTCCATTCTCTCTTCCCTTGGACAGTAAGCACAGACCCATGCTTGGTCTCTCTGACCTAAATTTCTCCCATCAACAACATTTCCAGGTTGCTCTTCAGCCAAGGAGCTGGCCCTACTTTCTCCCTTCTATGCCCTGACCCTTGATAATGGCTGTTTATCTCTAATAAAGTAATACAGTTTAGTTGAGAATTAAAAAAATAGAAATAAAAGAGTGTAATGACAGAAGCTCCAATCTAGGCACTGTGACCAAGAAAGCCCAGCTCCTTCTCCCTGACCTCCCAGTCAAGAGATATGGTATTTCAACATGAAGGGCAGGCTACCAGAATTTCTCTTATCCACCTCCCAGTTATAAGTTGCCGAGGCTAAATTCTTGCTGAGTGCGGTAAAAGGTTGAGGGCTCCCTTCCTCAATCCATCTCACACAGAGCAGAGGATATACCCCTAGGCTATGAGTTTTCAGACCCTTACCCCAATTCATTCATAAGGCAAAAGTTAAATATATGAAGAGGCAAGCTGAGAAGACCACCCTACAGCTTTATAATGGAGGGGTGTCCCTTAAATAGAAGGGCGGCATTGTCCCTCTTTCAGCTCTGGAGCAGGGGCTCAGAAATTTTGCCCACTGGCATAGGCAGTCGATATGAATAAAGGGTTTCAAAACTCTTTTCAAAGGAACTGAACACTGAGTGTAATTTGATTGTGGTAGAGCTGGATTTCCCATTTCTGAGTAGGCTCTAGACTGGCTCTGGCCTCAAACCGTTGTCATGTCTCTATCACGATAATGTCAGAATCTCTTTGATTCCAGCTCTGGACCCTGTTACCTAGTTCCAGCAACAAGACTCACTCAACCTCCTATTATAGGGATATTCTATGAATCATGCCAAGAATTTGGTCAAATCACTCTGGGCTTGCTCGTTTTTTTGTTTTTGTTTTTGTTTGTTTTTTGTTTTTGTTTTTCTTTCCCAGCTATATCTAAACCTGATCCTGAACTTGTGCATCACAAATCTAGAGCAACACACTAGATTGAAACCTGGTCACAATCCTAACCCGCTAAAAATTGCAAGTCCTTTCCTATTTAGGACAGAATCTATTTCAATTAGATCTATTTAGATTAAAAAAGGAAGTAAACTTAATAATAAGCACGGGAGTATGTACAACACAGTTAATCATTGGCTCTATTCTAACTTTTGTTCCTCCTTTCCAAAGTTTTTTTCCATGAACACTCTTCTTCCCACTGAAACATCCCAATCACAGGTCTGCTATACATTTCCTGTTAATTTTAATACTTCTTTATAATATCACTAAATTTCTTCCTTATGCTAGAAAATATAATCTTTAGATGCTCTTCCAAAACTATATAAAAAGAACTTGAGGCTGATATATTTTCAAGGAAATAGAGTTTTCATAGTTTTCATAGAAAACTTCAAGGAAAATTGTAAATAGTTTACAATAGTAGCTAAGCATCATTCAAGACACGTGTTCCTTTTTTTGTTTTTGTTTGAGAAATAAAAATGCACATTTCCAGACAAAAATCAAAGCTGATACGTTTTTCTTCCCCTTGTTCACATAAGGAAATTATTGTCATCAGTATAAACGCCTCAGCAGGACTTAAGATACAGAATTTCATTAATTTATGGGAAGCATTTAGGCAAATACCTCAGAATTGAGATGATGTAGAGTAACTCCAATGTTATTAGTGATTATTACCACTCTATAAGTACATTATGTTGCTAATTTTTTCCATCCGGCAACTTTAACAATTTTACAAATGTATACACTGACCTGGAGGATGTACATCTCAGAATGGAGGGGCACAATGGTGTCGCTGAGGCCTGGGACCTTGGCAGAGGAGGGATTCAGGACAAGGGCTTCCAGGCCAGAAGCCAGCGAGCTGGGCCGGCTCGGGCAGGAAGTAGCGTTTTCAGGACTACAGAGTTGTGCTCAGCGCGTGCGCAGTTCACTCCCCGTGCTTGCCTCACGCGCGACCTTTGGGCAGAAGCTAGAACACCCGTCCTGGCGGGCCTGCCTGAGGCGCCGCCTCGCTGAGGTGTTGAGTCTGTGAGGGGAACGTGACCATGAAGACAGATTTACTTCACAGCGTGAACAAGACTCTTCACAGACCAGTGCGGTACCTGGGCCGCCGGCACCGAGTAACTCAGGTGAATAAAAAACAACAACGGAGTATGTTTAGCTGACCCTTGAAGAACACGGGGTAGGGCCGCCAACCAGCACAGCAGAAAATCTGCATAACTTTGACTCCACAAAAACTTTACTAATAGCCTACTGTTGACTGGAAGCCTTACGGATAATATAAACTGTCAACTAACATATATTTTGGGTGTCATATGTACTATATACTGTATTCTTACAGTATTAAGAAACCCATGAGGACGAGAAGGGAAAATACAGGTACGGTACTGTGCTATATTAATGGAAAGAAGTCTGCGGGTAAGTGGCCCCGGGCGGTTCAAACTTGTTCAAAGGTCAAGTGTATGTTACAAACAGCGTTTAGAAGTGGTGCGTGACGTGGACGTGAAGGCCCTCCTCACTAGCCCATAGTACAGCTGTATAATTTTTAAAGAATATTAAGACAACTGATATATCATTTTAGATTTTTTAATTGAAGAATAACTGACATATAGTATCGATTAGTTTCAGAGATAAAACATAGTGATTCTATATTTACGTGAGTGCAGTTACCCGTCATCATACAAAGTTGTTACAATGTTACATATTCCTTCCCTGTGCTGTCCATCACAACTCTGTAACTTATTTATTTTGAAACTGGAAGGATGTACCTCTTTTTTTTTTTAATTTTCTTTTTTTTTTAATGTTTATTCATTTTTGAGAGACAGAGACTGAGCATGAGCAAGGGAGGGGCAGAATCGGAAGCAGGCTCCAGACACGGAGCTGTCAGCACAAAATCTGATGCGGGGCTGGAGCTCACAAACCGAGAGTTCATGACCTGAGCGGAAGCCCGAGGCTTCCCTGACTGAGCCACCCAGGTGCCCCTGGAAGGATGTACTGCTTGATCCCTTTCTCCGATTTTTCCCATTTAAGACCACTGATTTATCATTTTAGATGATAATGAGAAAAATGAATAACAAAGTGTGGGCTGAAAAAGTACTTATGTGGTGTGTCCATTTTACAGGGAGTATTGTTTCCATAGATTGGTGCTCCTGGGAAGCACATCTGATGCAGAGTATCAGTAGAAGAAATCCACGCTTGGTCCTGAGCAATCCTGCATATTTTTGCTGGCTGTGCCTAGAATGTGGGGCTCTGACCACTGTTTAAACACGACGTTTTTCAGAGTTGTGTATGTGAAAACAAATCCTGAGGCATGACATAATCAGCCCCATGAAAAAGAACAAGTTTATTCAGTGCTTATTGTAAAATGCTACATTCCCCAGCTCAGTGTCCCTCTTCTGTAAGGAAATGCATTGTGTGTGCGGACATCCAGCTAGACCCTTAATTTTGCCACTATATTGGACTTGAGGGCTATAGGAGAACTGATTCAGTTTTTATTCTCATGCCGTTTGCTTTGCCATGAGTAATAACTTCATATGCCTGTGAAACAGAAGTCTTGTTTCTTCTGCCAGCATTCATGAAAGGGGAATTTGTGTATCTCAGCACTCAAAATTTTAGTTTGCAAGGAAGAGAAAGACAAATTTCAGACCCTGATAAAGATTTGTATGGAGAAAGGTTACTGGGCAGTGCTCTCTGTGGTGGCATGAGAGAAGCAAAATTAGGCCGAGGGAGAAGTTGATCTGCCATAAAGTCACACCAAAGATTTTAACCAATGCTACAAAGTACTTGGCATTTGGAGTAACCTTGCAGATCTGTCCCAACCTGAGGCAAGAAGGTCTGACCTTCGTGTCCCATATTAAGCAGTATTTGCATGTGGGATGCCTCCCAGTAATGAAGCATGATTTTGGGCAAGGTGGCTGTCTTTGTCAGAGGACAAGGGTAATGGGGAAAACCTGGCAGTGCACATCATCATCCACTAAAATTGCAAATCAGAAATATCGAATGAATGGCCTCTGCCAAAACAATGAATTTCCTTTGGAAATACATGACATTTCACTGTTGTCATACGGCCACATTGGTGAGTTTAAAAAAATACACTTCTGAGATAAAATACACTTCTGAGATAACATACTGTTTTTAAATTCTAGTGGCATGTGTGAATAGACTCAAATGAAGTGGTTACTTAGGTCAGTTTTGTGACTCCATATTTTGAAAAATCCACTCTAAAAGCAAAAAAAGTAATTCTACCAGTTTAGTATTTGTGGTTAATTATGGGAAAATATTATCAATTATCACCAACTAATCTACCGTTATCAACTTTTTCCAATTTATTCTGTTCTCCTTCCTCATTCACCTGAACACTTTGGTGATCTCTTGTATAATACCTAAATATCTGAAATGTGGTGTCAAAGCATAGGAATTACAGATCCTGACAACATGAATTAGAGTTCTCAGTTAAACTCTTAATTCTTTGCTTTTCTCTGGATACTTGCTTAATTTGTCTTTGCTACGAATTTCTATTCAGTACAGTGGGAATAAGGTACATAGATCTAAAGGTTGTTAGCATTTGAGATACTCCGCTTGGCTGTGTGCTTAGACAGTAGTAAACTCTCAATATATCTTAACCACCATTATTATGCTTTGCTTTAATTATGTCTAGATTGGGGCGCCTGGGTGGCGCAGTCGGTTAAGCGTCCGACTTCAGCCAGGTCACGATCTCGCGGTCCGTGAGTTCGAGCCCCGCGTCAGGCTCTGGGCTGATGGCTCGGAGCCTGGAGCCTGTTTCCGATTTTGTGTCTCCCTCTCTCTCTGCCCCTCCCCCGTTCATGCTCTGTCTCTCTCTGTCCCAAAAATAAATAAACGTTGAAAAAAAAATTAAAAAAAAAATTATGTCTAGATCAAAAGCCTTCTTTCCTCTTATGAAGAACATTTATGAAAACATATCTTGGGCTTACTTCATCACCTGAATCTCTCTATTGTTTTTTTTTTTAATTTTTTTAAAAGACATGGGAATTGTCTTATTTAGCTGTGTATCTCAGTGCTTATTATAGTGCCTGAACACACAAAATGAACTTTATTATTGTATTAATGAACAGATAGATTAAATAATGGATTTTCCAGTGTTGCTAGTTTTATCTAGAAACATAGTTTCATGCTTGGAAACCTTCATAGCAAATGAAAATGAAAACAAGGCTGTCAGTAAGGATAGTTTTGAGTAACAAATGTATCTGAGGACAGGGCTATTAAATATCTGGAAATTCTTTTTCAACGGGAGGATTGACGCTTGACAACAATTTTTTTTCTATTCTTTATTACAGTAGTGGTATAAACTGATAGAGTATGGCAAATAAATATTTTCTTATTATTCAGGGTTATCAGTACAATGATATATGGATTCATTAAAGGGAGCACTTCAGGCAAGACATCTTTGGAGGAATATTATGGAAGGGGTGGTCACTAAGGTATAACTTGAAGGGCAAGAACAACTGAGTAAAATTAAGAGATAGGTAGAGAATGAGTTCTTAAGGAGTGTGTCCTAGAAAGCCATATGAGTAACATATGCAAATTAGCACATTTGAGTGTGAAAACTTATTGGGAACTATAAATAATATAGCTCAAGTGGCAAAAAATGAGTGAGAGATAAGATTGAGTGGAGGGATGGTGTTTGGATTCCTCCTAAAGCAGAGCCTGAGCCAAAGATTTGGGTGCTAAAATTTTAATTAGAAGGTGATCCCAAGAAGCAAGAGTGAAAGAACAGAAAGGGTTATTAAAGCAAGAAGAAAAAGTTAAGGTAAGAATAACTATCAGGATCCCTCCTTTGTATAATGGGGGCTCAGTTTCATCAGGGCTCCTGAGAGGGATAAATAATATCTTCTAGAATTGTCCTCTTAAACAAAGGAAGGCTGGAAAATTTACCTGGAGGCACTCAGGTCATATCAACTGAGGTTGACCTGGGAAATTAATTCCTCCATATTCCCAGGATAAGTCTAGGAGCTCTGGCAGCCTGGGACCACCTTCCACCCCATGAGGAGAATCACTGGGCTGGAAGGCAACTGAAAGATTTGCTGCATACATTTGAGATGAATGTTGTCATAAGGGATGAATTTGACACAAATTATAAAGAGATGAATTGGAGGCATAAACTGTGCTCATGAACTCTCCACAGTAGCTGCATATGATATCTAAGTTGGGCTGAGGGGATATGAAATGGGACACAAAAACGTCTGCTACAGGTAAATAAATGGGGCCAGACCACAAACACCTTGTACATCTTGTTAGGGAGTTTGCATTTACCTATTAATCTTTAGGAACTAAAGCATGTAGAGTAAGAGCATAACGTGACCAGAGGCAAATGTTTATGGACATGGAACATCATCATGTCCTTGACATAAGCACATAGGATAAATACATTAAAATGTTGAAATCCAAGGACGCCTGGGTGGCTCAGTCGATTAAGCATCCAACTCTTAATATCGGCTCGGGTCATGATCTCATGGTCATGAGATCAAGACCTGAGCTGAATGGAGCCTGCTTGGGATTCTCTCTCTCTCTCTCTCTCTCTCTCTCTCTGCCCCTCTCCCACTCTCACTCTCTCACTCTCACAATAAATAAATAAACTTAAAAAATATCAAAATCCAGTTCTTACTGGTTTCAAAAGGACTTCATAGTACTTTACTAAAGACTTGTCAATCTGGAGAAGAGATTACTTTTTTTTCTTTTTTTTAATTGCCATTGTTTCGCACCCAATTAAAAACTCCTCTTAGTAGGACATTCAGGATAAATCATTAACTTGAAACAGTTCTTTTGAGAGGCAGAGAGAGATTGAGTGCAAGTTCTGAGAGAGAGGGAGGTACAGAATCCCAAGCAGACTCCAGGCTCTGTGCTGTCAGCACAGAACCTGACGTGGGGCCTCAATCCACGAACCATGAGATCATGACCCAAGCTGAAGTCAGATGCTTATCCGACTGAGCCACCCAGGAGCCCCATAACTTGAAACAGTTCTTAACAAAAAGTGTATTATTGAAAAGAGTTATATTTCAGGGGCACCTGGGTGGCTTAGTCAGTTAAGCATCCTATTTGGCTCAGGTCATGATCTCGTGGGTTTGAACCCCACATCTGGCTCTGTGCTGACAGCTGAGAGCCCGGAGCCTGCTTTGAATTCTGTGTCTCCCTCACTCCCTGCCCTTTCCCCACTCGTGCTCTGTCTCTCTCTCTGTCTCTCCCTGTCTCTCTCTCAAAAATAAACATTAAAAAATTTTAAAGGAAAAGAATGATATTTCTTTATTTTATTGATAAACGGTAGTTGTGTAAAAACCATACTGAAACATAGAGACTTAAAATAGCAATTACTTATTGTTTACTGTATGTTGGCAAGAGCACTTTTATTCCTGATTCTCCTAGGTCCAGTGGGCTAGCCAAGCACCTTCTTTCTGAGGGCCTGGCTGAAGCTTAAAAGAACAAGCAGAGATATGTAAGGTTTCTGAAAATGTGGGCTTAAAACTTGTTCACTCTCTTCTCATATCTGCTTCAATAATTTGCCTCACAAGTCAGATGAGCAAACCCACAGTCTAAGAGGCAGGGAAATAGATGCTCCCTGTTAGTGAGAAGTCCCTTGGCAAAGTATGTGTACATATACAGATAGGCAAAAAATTGTGGATAATAGTAATATATACCACACTGTATTAGTATCCTAGGGTTGCTGTAACAAATTACATAGCCTTGGTGAATTAAAACAGCAGTTGTTTTTTTACTTGCAGTTCAGGGGGGCCAAAGGTCCAAAATTAGTGTTAGAAAGGTTAATTCTTTATAGGAGCTCTGATGAAAAGTGTGTTTCAGATGTCACTCCTGGCATCTACTGAGTATAGGCAGTCTTTGGTGTTCCTTGGCTTAGAGATGTATCACTTCAGCCTGTCTCCATATTCCAAATGATGTTTCCATGTCTCTTTGTATTTTGTTTTCTGGCTCTTATAAGGAAACTCATCATTATACTTAGGGCTCAACCTAAATCCAGGATGATCTCTAGATTCTTACTTTAATTACATCAGCAAAGGCATTTATTTCAAATCAAGTCACATTCTGAGCTTCTGGTGAACATACCTTTTGGGGGACTACTATTTAACTCACTATACTAACTCACTCCCAAATGTAGTATTTTTAAGATTTTTACCATTAGTATCATCAATTTCAATTTATTTACATTTGGCACTTTAATGACATATATATGTCATATATATGTCATATATATATATAATGACATATATAATGACATGTATATATATCTTTTATATATAGCTATACATATAGAGAGAGCAAGCCATTTTAATTCCACAATAATTCAGAATTCAAATACTATAAACCTTAGGTTTTAAATAAACCAGATTTTGATGATTTATGTTCCATATATGAAAATACTCTACCACTTAATATATTTTACTAAGAACATTGAACTGCTCTACAGTTTTTTTAGATTCTATATTGTTTATTTCTGCTCTGATCTTTATTATTTCTCTTCTTCTGCTGGGTTTAGGCTGCCTTTGCTGTTCTGCTTCTAGTTCCTTTAGGTGTGCTGTTAGATTTTGTATTTGGGATTTTTCTTGTTTCTTGAGATAGGCCTGGATTGCAATGTATGTTCCTCTCAGGACTGCCTTCGCTGCGTCCCAAAGCGTTTGGATTGTTGTATTTTCATTTTCGTTTGTTTCCATATATTTTTTGATTTCTTCTCTAATTGCCTGGTTGACCCACTCATTCGTTAGTAGGGTGTTCTTTAACCTCCATGCTTTTGGAGGTTTTCCAGACTTTTTCCTGTGGTTGATTTCAAGCTTCATAGCATTGTGGTCTGAAAGTATGCATGGTATAATTTCAATTCTTGTAAACTTATGAAGGGCTGTTTTGTGACCCAGTATATGCTCTATCTTGGAGAATGTTCCATGTGCACTCGAGAAGAAAGTATATTCTGTTGCTTTGGGATGCAGAGTTCTAAATATATCTGTCAAGTCCATCTGATCCAATGTCTCATTCAGGGCCCTTGTTTCTTTATTGACCATGTGTCTAGATGATCTATCCATTTCTGTAAGTGGGGTGTTAAAGTCCCCAGCAATTACCACATTCTTATCAATAAGGTTGCTTCTGTTTATGAGTAATTGTTTTATATATTTGGGGGCTCCGGTATTCGGCGCATAGACATTTATAATTGTTAGCTCTTCCTGATGGATAGACCCTGTAACTATTATATAATGTCCTTCTTCATCTCTTGTTACAGCCTTTAATTTAAAGTCTAGTTTGTCTGATATAAGTATGGCTACTCCAGCTTTCTTTTGACTTCTAGTAGCATGATAAATAGTTCTCCATCCCCTCACTCTGAATCTAAAGGTGTCCTCAGGTCTAAAATGAGTCTCTTGTAGACAGCAAATAGATGGGTCTTGTTTTTTTATCCATTCTGATACCCTATGTCTTTTGGTTGGCGCATTTAATCCGTTTACATTCAGTGTTATTATAGAAAGATACGGGTTTAGAGTCATTGTGATGTCTGTATGTTTTATGCTTGTAGTGATGTCTCTGGTACTTTGTCTCACAGGGTCCCCCTTAGGATCTCTTGTAGGGCTGGTTTAGTGGTGACAAATTCCTTCAGTTTTTGTTTGTTTGGGAAGACCTTTATCTCTCCTTCTATTCTAAATGACAGACTTGCTGGATAAAGGATTCTCGGCTGCATATTTTTGCTGTCTAGCACCCTGAAAATCTCGTGCCAATTCTTTCTGGCCTGCCAAGTTTCAAAAGAGAGATCAGTCACGAGTCTTATAGGTCTCCCTTTATATGTGAGGGCACGTTTACCCCTTGCTGCTTTCAGAATTTTCTCTTTATCCTTGTATTTTGCCAGTTTCACTATGATATGTCGTGCAGAAGATCGATTCAAGTTACGTCTGAAGGGAGTTCTCTGTGCCTCTTGGATTTCAATGCCTTTTTCCTTCCCCAGTTCAGGGAAGTTCTCAGCTATTATTTCTTCAAGTACCCCTTCAGCACCTTTCCCTCTCTCTTCCTCCTCTGGGATACCAATTATGCATATATTATTTCTTTTTAGTGTATCACTTAGTTCTCTAATTTTCCCCTCATACTCCTGGATTTTTTTATCTCTCTTTTTCTCAGCTTCCTCTTTTTCCATAACTTTATCTTCTAGTTCACCTATTCTCTCCTCTGCCTCTTCCATCCGAGCTGTGGTGGTTTGCATTTTGTTTTGCATTTCCTTTAAAGCGTTTTTCAGCTCCTCGTGACTGTTCCTTAGTCCCTTGATCTCTGTAGCAAGAGATTCTCTGCTGTCCTGTATACTGTTTTCCAGCCCAGCGATTAATTTTATGACTATTATTCTAAATTCACTTTCTGTTATATTATTTAAATCCTTTTTGATCAGCTCATTAGCTGTTGTTATTTCCTGGAGATTCTTCTGAGGGGAATTCTTCCGCTTGGTCATTTTGGATAGTCCCTGGTGTGGTGAGGACCTGCAGGGCACTTCCCCTGTGCTGTGGTGTATAACTGGAGTTGGTGGGCGGGGCCGCAGTCAGTCCTGATGTCTGCCCCCAGCCCACCGCTGGGGCCACAGTCGGACTGGTGTGTGCCTTCTCTTCCCCTCTCCTAGGGACGGGATTCACTGTGGGGTGGCGTGGCCCGTCTGGGCTACTTGCACACTGCCAGGCTTGTGATGCTGGGGATCTGTCGTATTAGCTGGGGTGGGAAGGCAAGGTGCACGGCGGGAGGGGGGGCAGGCTTAGCTCGCTTCTCCTTAGGTGATCCACTTCAGGAGGGGCCCTGTGGCAGCCGGAGGGAGTCAGATCCGCTGCCGGAGGTTTGGCTCCGCAGAAGCACAGAGTTGGGTGTTTGCGCGGAGCGAGCAATTTCCCTGGCCGGAACCGGTTCCCTTTGGGATTTTGGCTGGGGGATGGGCGGGGGAGATGGCGCTGGTGAGCGCCTTTGTTCCCCGCCAAACTGAGCTCTGTCGTCCGGGGGCTCCGCAGCTCACCCTCCCTTTGTCCTTCAGCCTTCCCGCTTTCCGAGCAGAGCTGTTAACTTATGACCTCCCAGACGCTAAGTCGCGCTTGCTGTCGGAACACAGTCCGTCAGGCCCCTCCGCTTTTGCAAGCCGGACTCGGGGGCTCTGCTTGGCTGGCGAGCCGCCCCTCCGCCCTGGCTCCCTCCCGCCAGTCCGTGGAGCGCGCACCGCCTCGCCGCCCTTCCTACCCTCTTCCGTGGGACTCTCGTCTGCGCTTGGGTCCGGTGACTCCGTTCTGCTAATCCTCTGGCGGTTTTCTGGGTTATTTAGGCAGGTGTAGGTGGAATCTAAGTGATCAGCAGGACGCGCGGTGAGCCCAGCGTCCTCCTACGCCGCCATCTTCCTGTCGACCCAAGAACATTGAAGTAGAACATTAAACCTTAGGTTTTAAATAAACCAGATTTTGATGATTAATGTTTCATATATGAAAATACTCTACCACTTAATATATTTTACTAAGAACATTGAAGTTGGAATTATGTGAAAAATAAATCATTTTAATATACAGGTTTGATTTAATGTAAATGTATATATGACATGAAAAATGTTACCAAAACCTTAAATAGGTAATAATAGTACCAACGCATTGTATATTTCTTAATTTTACATTTTTTCAAAGCATACCTCGGTTCTGGACTCATAAATGTAGTACAAATCTATCAGATAGGCAACAAGTTCCTAACTGGTGATTTGGTACAAGCTTCCAGAAAACCACAGAGCAAAATTAACCTATAATACAAAATTTTGGCAGCAAACATGCCAATTCAAACCTAGGAAACTCCTGAAAATATTTATAAAAGAATTGCTAAGATTGCTAGGAATCACTCCCATGTCTCACAAATTATATAACAAAACTATGGAATAAAGCAATGTTGGACTAAAATATGTGGCCCCAGACTGGTACCAGTACCTGAACTGTTTATTTCCATTCATTGTTAGTCTACAATGAGATAAGTGCAGATGCAGAATATTTACAAACTTTTTTTGAAGTTTTATGTTATTTTCACATTCTAAATGTATGACTTTTGGACTCACCTCACTGAACACGGCCTAAATCTTTGGAGATCCATGTGGAGTGAATTAGGTGCTTGTCATGCATACATATAACAGTGTTTGATAATTAAGGATTTGTCAACTTTAATCCAAAAATGTACTAAACCTAGAATACATTTCTTTTCTTAAAAGATAATTTAAGTTTTTGGAACTAGCTGTTGATGAAGGATTGAAGATATTTTGACACTACAACATAACCTGCATTTTGGATAATAGTTACCAGTGATTATCCTGAGTTTGCTGAAATTGCTTTAAAATCTTTTACTCCATTCCCATCCACTTACGTCTTTAAGACTGTTCTCTCTACTGCCATTTTTCTTGAAACAAATGTTTTGATATAGATCATCCTCTGTCACATAGTCATCAATCCAATCTAGATTATGTAAATTAATAAATTTACTCATTAAATTTAATAATCTCATTTTTTAGGTTATAGTTTTTTTTTTAATTTGTTTTTTTAACGTTTGTTTATTTTTGAGACACAAAGTGTGACAGGGGAAGGGGCAGAGAGAGAGGGAGACAGACTCTGAAGGAGGCTCCAGGCTCTGAGCTGTCAGCACAGAGCCTGATGCAGGGCTTGAACCCATGAACTATGAGATCATGACCTGAGCCAAAGTCAGGCACTTAACCAACTGAGCCACCCAGGTGTCCCTTATCTTCACAACTCTTAAGAGATCATTGGAGTGGATAATTTATCTTTTTATTAGCCATGAAATCTAAGATTTAAAAAAATAGGAAAAGACTTGTTTAAGATCACACATCCCACAACTGGCCAAATCAGAAGTTAAAGCAGTTTCTCCAACATCATTCTTACTTTCATGCTTCATATTTGATTAACCTTCAAGCAGCCATATGTACAGGGTTCCTTCCTTTCAAGTTTCTAGATGGCCCAATATGAGGTTAGAAACAAGGAAACACTGGAGAGAAATGTTTCACCCATGGATTACACAATAGAAATAACAGATTCCATTGTTGCGATACACATTAGCAAAGATTAGTTGCTTAAAACATCAATTTACGATCTCAGATTTCTGTGGTTCAGAAGTCTAGCATAGCATGGTTGGTTTCTTATGGTGGCAATCAGCATATGGCAGCCACAGTTGCATTCTCATCTCAGCTTGGTGTCTTCTTTCTCAATCATTGGTTGTTGGCAAAATTCAGTTTCTTCCTTGCTTTTGGCATGGTCCCCTCCATTTTCAAGCCAACAGTGGCAGGTCAGTTCTCACACTTCTCATCTCCTTAATTTCCCTTCTTTCTTCTTCTGCTTTTAAGGGTTCTTTTGGTAGAAAGAACATTAGACCTGTGTTTCCATCCTGCCTCTGCCACCATTAGCTTTATAACCTGGGGGTCCCATAAACTTTCAAGGCTTTATTCCCTTAGATACAGAATGAAGACACTGCTGTCTACTTTTTCTCTCAACAAATTCCTTGACATGAATTAATCACCCTAGGGTCCCTTTCACTTCTAATTTTAAATCAACTGTACAAGCAGTTCAGTAATAAAGATGTACCTTTTGTCAAATACATAACAAGAATTCCTGAATATGCTCAATAAAAGTTGATTAAATGAAAAAAAGGTAGATGAATATAAGCAGCACTTTTCAAGTTATCTATATTTCACAAAGGGTAAAATTAAGCAAAAATAATAGTGCTTCTCAAATTCCTGACCTGTCTTCAAGACTTACGAATTTTATTAACAGTTGATTCATGTGAAACCCAGTGGCTGATAGCTATGAGGCATGAACAGTGATTAATTAGACTGGTGCCACTCAAAAAGAAGTAGGACCTAATGCATAACAGTCAGTCATATAGAAATCTTCCACATGTATTTAATATTGAACTTCTGATACAATGTTTCGAAGTAAAAATGTAGTTATGCTTCCATTGTGCATGGCTCTACACATTGTAAGCAACTATAAGGTTATTTTTAAAAATCATTTTATTTATTTATTTCAGCATGTACTCTTTAATTCCCATCTCCTATTTCCCCTAAACCCTCACTACCTCCCCTCTGGTAACATCAGTTTGCTCTTTATAGTTCTTAAGAGTTATAATGGCTGTTTAAAAGTTTTGTTGTTGTTGTTGTTTTTTAGCTTCTGCACTGCGAATGAAACAATCAGCAAAACTAGAAGACGACAGAATGGGAAAAGGTATTTGCAAATGACATATTGGATAAAGGTTAGTATCTAAAATCTGTGAGGAATTTACCAAACTCAACACCCGAAAAACAAATAATCCAGTGAAGAAATGGGCAGAAGACATGAATAAATTTTCCAAAAAGACATCCAGATGGCCAACAGACACATGAAAAGATGCTCAGTGTCACTCATCATCAGGGAAATACAAATCAAAACCACACTGAGATATCACCTCACACCTGTCAGAGTGGCTAAAATTAACAATTCAGGAAACAACAGATGCTGGCGAGGATGTGGAGAAAAGGGAATCCTTTTGCACTGTTGGTGGGAATGCAAAGTGGTGCAGCCACACTGGAAAGCAGTGTGGAGGTTACTCAATTAGATTAGATTAGATTAGATTAGATTAGATTCAAAATAGAACTACCCTACGACCCAGCAGTAGCACTACTAGGAATTTATCCAAAGGATACAGGAGTGCTAATTCATAGGGACACATGGACCCCAATGTTTATAGCAATGCTTTCAACAATAGCCAAATTATGGAAAGAGCCTAAATGTCCATCAACTGATAAATGGATAAAGAAGATGTGGTTTATATATACAATGGAATACTATTTGGCAATGAGAAAGAATGAAATCATGTCATTTGCAGCAACATGGATGTAACTGGAAGGTATTATGCTGAGTGAAATAAGTCCATCAGAGAACGACAGGTATCATGTTTTCCCTCATATGTGGATCTTGAGAAACTTAACAGAAGACCATGGGGGAAGGGGAGGGGGAAAAATGATTATAAACAGGGAGTGATGGATGCAAACCACAAGACACTCATAAATACAGAGAACAATCTGAGGGTTGATGGGGGGGTGGGGGATAGAGGAAAATGGGTGATGGGCATTGAGGAGGGCACTTGTTGGGATGAGCACTGGGTGTTGTATGTAGGTGATGAACCACGGGAATCTACCCCAAAAACCAAGAGCATGCTTTACATACTGTATGTTAGGCAATTTGCAATAAATTATATTAAAAAATTATTTTTATTTTTTTTTTCTGCAATGTATTGTGGTAATAGCATTGTCAATGGAGAGCTTTGTTTGAGGTTGTTTTTTCTACATACCTGTTGAATTGCAACCTCACCTTTCAAACCTGTGGCTTTGAATAAATTATGAAATACTTTAGAAAATGCCTTACTTAGAAACATCAGTGTGTGCATCAATAGCACTATGCTCATTGGGAACGTAGGTGTTCATCAGAATGTGCAATCTGGAGGAAAACCTGAAAATTATTAAGGAAAATTTAATGAGTTAGAGATTCTAAAAATTCTGAATTTGGGACATATATGTTTATGTAGCTGTCAGTGAAGAGGAAGATACTCTATAGTAAGCCTATTTTGATGGAGCTATGACAAAGGAAACAGACTCAGAGAGTTGTCTGCCAAAAATTTATTGGGAGTGGTCTTAGAATATGCAACTTTAAGAAAATGAGTTTAGGACCAGGCAGAATGATAAGCGGATCTGCAGTTTACTCCTGATAACTAAGGCCTTTGTAACTCCACATCAGCCAATCATTGGCAGCACTGGGAGTAAAAAGTCTTTGGACTTTATAATTCCATACAACTGAAGACAATTTCCACTAAAAAACACATGTATGAGTCATTAGTAACCAGCATTCCCAGCAGTTGGGGGATGGGTCTATGTCCACTTTTCTATAACCATGGTTTAAAAAAATCACAACTTATATAGTGGGTTAAGGTAACATACATTTATTATCTTACAGTTCTGGAGGTAAGAAGTCTGAAATAGGTCCCCCTGGGCTAAAATCAAGCTGTTAGCAGGCTTGTGTTGTGTTCTCTTCAGGAGGCTCTAAGAAATAAATCATTTTCTTCCTTCTCCAGCTTCTAGAGGCTATTCTCATTCCTTGGCTTATGACCTTATACCATCTTCAAAGCCAGTGAAGTCTTCCTCATGTTGTGTCACTCTAATGATAACATTCTTGCCGCCTTTACTTTACTAGAATCTTGTGATTACATTGGCCCCACATGGATAATCCAAAATAATCTTCCTGTCTCAAGGTCACTAGGTAGCAATCTTAATTCCATCTGCAATTTTAATTCCTCTTTACCATGTGACCTAACTTAGTTACAGGTTCTGGATATTGGGTAGTAAACATCTTTGAGGGACCGTTATTCTGCCCATAATAGGTATATTTACTCATGAATAAGATAACTGAGTGAAGCACACAATATATAGTTGCCAGACTGGTGAATTAGAGATAGGAATGGGGCCACCTTCCTTTGTTCTCTGCCACTTTCCGCCAGGATGTGATAAATATATATATAACTAACCGAGTTAACATTTACATACAATAATCTCAGACATAAATTTACTATTAAGTTATTTTTCAGTAAATTTATAGATCTATGTAACCATCACTACAGTATTAAAGCACTTTCACTACCCCAGTAGTATCTTCTTGACCATTTCCAGCAATCTCCATTCTCAGCCCCAGATAACTGATTATCTGCTTTTTGTTTCTATAGCTTTGACTTTCCTGGACATTTATATAAATTTAATCATATGATATGTAGTGCTCTGCATATGGAACATGTGATATGAATACAACACACTGTGCTTATCCATTTACTGGTTGACATATTTAGGTTGTTTCCAGTTTAGGGGTGTTACGAACAATGCTAGTATGAATGTTCATATACAAGTCTTTACATGGACATATGTTTTTATATTTCCTTAGTAAATATCTAGAAATGGAAAGGTAGGACCATATGGTATATATACATTTTTTCAAAAAACATTCTAAACTCTTTCTACAATAGCTGAACCAGTTTTATTCCCACAGGCAGTGTGAGGGTATCTATTTTCCACATTTTACCAATATTTGTTTTTTTTTAAATATCTTTTTGATAATAGCAATTAGTATATATATGTAGTGGTATGTCAGAGTAATTTTCAGTTTCATTTCCCTAATTACTAAGGATATTGAACATCTTTTCATGTGTGTATTTGACATTCACGTATGTTCTTTGGTGAAATATTTATTCAGATTTTTGCCTGTTGTTTAATTGGAATTTTTGGCTTTTAAATATCAACTTGAATGGGTTATTTATATATTCTGGATACAAGTTTGTTATTAGATATATGATTTTCAAAAGTGGTTTGTTTTTTCAGTTTTATTAATGATGCATTTCAAAGCACAGGAGTTTTTAATGTTGATAAAGTTAAACACTGTTTTCATTTACGAATCATATTTTGGTGTTTTATCTAAGAGATCTTTGCCTATCCCAATGCTCTGATATTACCTCCTAGATATTATTTTAGAAGCTTTGTAATATTAACTCTTATATTTATGCATATGACTTATTTTGCATTGAGTTTTGTATGTAGTGTGAGGTAAGGTTCTAAATTCATCTTTTTGCATATAGATAATTCATCGTCCTATGACCATTTGTTGAAAACACTATCCCCTTCCCAATTATTTTTGTTTCTTAGCCATAATTATTCAAATTTAATAGGTTATTTCTGGATTATCAGTTTTGTTCCATTAGTTTATATGTCTAATACACCAAAAAAACTTTGTCTTGGTTATTACAAGAAGTTTGGAAATCAGATAGTATATGCCCTCCACTTTTATTCTTTTCCAAATTGTTAGTCATTACAGTTAAATATTAATTTTACTAATAAGCTTGTTAATTTCTACCAAAAATACCTAGTGATACATTGACCAGTATTTTCTTGAATCTGTAGATCAATTTGGAGAGGGTTGCCATCATAAAAAATAGTGAATTTTCTAATCCATAAACATGGAATATGTATTTATTTAGATCTCTTAAAATCTCACAGCAAGCTTTTATGGTTTTCATATAGTCTTTCACAAGTCTTTTATCCCTTTAGTTAAATTTATTACTGAGTATTATTCTGGTTGCTGTTACCGTGAATATTTTTCATTACTTTTTCAGAATGTTCATTGTGCATTATAGAAATACAGTTGACTTTTGTATGTTGCTCTTATATTATGTAACATTATTAAATGTGTATTAATCCAGTGAATGGAATTAAGTGTGTGTGTTGGTTTCCTTAGGATTTTCAGTGCAGAGAATTATGTCATATGCGACTGAATATGGACAATTTTGCTTTTTTTCTTTCAAATATGAATACCTTTTATTTATTTTTCTTGTCTGGGGCACTAGCTAGAAACTCCAGTATAATGTTGAATAGATACCTGCTGAAAGTAGGTATCCTGTCTTCTTCCTATTTTGAGGAAAGAATTTAGTCTTTCACCATTAAGTATGATATTAGCTATAGACTTTTATAGGTGCCCTTTATTACTTTGAGGAAATGATTTTCTGTTCCTAGTTTACTGGGTGCTTTGTCAGGAATGCACTTTGGATTTGTTATGTACTTTGTTTGAATTTGCTGAGATGATGCCGTTTTGTGTTTTTTGTTAGTTTGTTTTTAGTTATATGAATAGTAACTGTTATGGCAGAAGTTGTGCCTGGTAATACTGTTGATATACTACCTTGGTGAAGGAATCTCAGAAGATTTCTTTTTGTTTTCCTTACAATGATGGCTCTTATCTCACAGATAAAAAGTCCCATGTAAGTTTTCTGCTGTCAAGTTTAGTCAGTCCAGTAGTACATTTTGAAAATGACCACTTTGTGAGTTTATGAATACAGAAGATTCATTGTGAGCTGCAGTGATCCGAGGACTGCATTTATTACCTGGCCACCATCTACCCTTATTTTGACAATGCAAAGCTATTTGGTGCTTTGAATCCTTGGCTATTAATGCCAATCCAGCCCCTATATCTTCAAAAGATATTGGTAATGTCTTTACCTATTTTGTGATTATCTAAGTAAAATGTTTCCAGGTACCTTTGGTGAGACAGTTTTTTTTTTTAATTTATTTACAGAAAAATTATGAGAAAAGTACAGAGTTTCCATATGCTTATTTCTTCTGTACAGTTTCTTCTGCCTTTAGTCTTACCAACTTATTTCTAAAATTATTTAGATCAGCATGTTTTTCTTTTATCTCCTTTACTGATATTGTTTCATACATTTGTAAATGCAGTAAGATTGTTTTATTTTTAACATATTGCTTTCTGTCTTTGGATCCACAGAGCTTCTATTTTTTAGGATTATGTTTCATTAAGATTGACTCTTTGTACTGAAAAGTTGTATAGAGTTTGGAAAATGCATAGTGTTGTGTGTTCACAAGTATAGGGTCATACAGAATGGTTTCGTTGTGCTGAAGAATCCCCTGTGCTTTACTTATTCAACCTGCACCCTTTCCTGGAACTACTGATGATTCTTTATCATGTCTATAGTCTGTCTTTTCTAGAATGTTATGTAATCAGGGTGATTACAGTATATGACCTTTTCAGACCTGCTCCTATCACTTAGCATTTTGGATTCATCCATGTCCTCTCCTGGTCTGATAACTTATTTTCTTGCTGAATAATATTTTCTGTATGGATGTGGAACAGTTTGTTTATTCACTCATCTATTGAAGGACATCATGATCACCTCCAGTTTTGGGTAATTATGAATATAGATGCTACCAACATTCAGGTTTTTTGTGTAGACGTACATTTTCAAATTAGTTGGATAAATTTCTAGGAGCGTGATTTCTGGATCACATGGTAAGGCAATGTTTTGCTTTGTAAGAAACTGCTGGACTGTCTCTCAAAGTGGTTCTCCAATTTTGCATTTGCATCAGCAGTGAATAAGTGTTTACCATTGTCACTAGGAACTGGTATTTTTAGTTTATTTTTAAATTTATTTATTTATATTTTTTAATTTTAGCCATTCTAATTAATGAGAGGTGGTTCTCCAAGTGATTTTTGTACATAGGAGGTTTTGTGAAGATTTATGGGGTTAGGTAAGAGAAATTGCACGTTTTAGAAGAAAACCATTGTCAATTGTTTTCTGAGAATGCAAAGAATAGTCTTTATTGATATACTTTCTAATAGTGGTGTATACTCTTTTGATTAATTATAGTTATTATTGAATTTGCTTAGGCTTATGGCTATGCTTAGGGATACATTAACCTAGAACTTTACCACCCCCAATTTTTTAAAATCTAAGCAACTTTAAAATTAAAATTCATCACCAAAACCAAATATTCTCTGCAGTGATTAGTATGACTGACCACTGCTTTCTTTTTTTTTTTTTTTTAAATGTTTATTTTTGAGAGAGAGAGCAGAGCACAGTGGGACAGGGGCAGAGAGAGAAAGGGAGACACAGAATCCGAAGCAGGCTCTGGGCTGTGAGCTGTCAATATAGAGTTTGACATGGGGCTCGAACCCACAAACCTCAAGATCATGACATGAGCCAAAGTCGGATGCTTAACCAATTGAGCCACCTAGATGCCCTGACTGACCACTGCTTTCAATATAGGCCTACCTCATAGGGTTAAAGGTAAAAATTTTTAACAACATAGTCATAGCATAGATAACATACTGGTTTCTTTCCAGTTGTGTAGTTTGTAGACCTCCAAATACTTAGTTTGATTTTTATCATGCATTTTTGTCAAGTGCATTTGGAAATGCTAATTATATTTTGGTAATATATGTTTAACATGACCCATATTTTTATTAGCTAAAATACATTTCAAATAAAATGTCCTTGTTTTATGTAATAATCTACAGTCTTATTTCCAAATTGGATGATTATTAGGCCTATATTTAATAGCTACTCTTAGGCTAAAAATGCTCAGTGTGACCTTTACTTTGAGAGTGAAACATATAATTTTCACTATTTATCCATCTGAATTTTGATATTTAACATGCAATTTTAAAAGCAAAGTAGGTACTTTTACATTATTAACTGTCCTATATATTTAAGATACAGTCCTATTTTGGATTTGAAGAAATATAATTGAGGGAATATAAAAGGGAGATATAATTTTTGTAAATACTTTTCTCTTTCAACTGGTAAAGTAAGACTATAACAGGAGTCAAATACGTGCTTTCCTCTTTAAAAATAAATTAACTTTAATAGGATTTATAACACATTTGCACATGTGTGGTCCTATTAATCAGAATCATAGTCCAGTGAATTAACAAATAAAGAAGGGAAAATAAAATCTTACTACATTCTTATCATCTCAATAAAGGTCCTGAAGTTTGCTAGAATAGAGTGAAAAACTTCACCCATAAATATTTTCTATTACTTAAAATTTACATAAAAGGAATTGCCACTTCCGACAATAATGTGCTAACTTTATTCAGACCAAGCCTCCCACTAAGTAGAACTAAAAACTCTACATAATAATGATAATAATAATAATAATAATAGTAATAAGCAATGATAGCATTTGTTTGGAAACATCAGAAAGCTACCAAGGTAGCAAGAATTTGAAGGCCAAGGTTCCCCCAAGAAGAGATTAGACAGGCAAGCTGAATATTTGGAATCACCTTTCTTAAAGAATTTGTTGATTCAAAACCAGAGGCTTGGAAGGAAGGAGAACTTTCTTCATATAACATGGAGTAGGGAGGCGGGCTTTTGGTTTACATGTCAGTGTAGAGGTAGATCTCCACATTTTCGCTTGGGAGACCCAAAAGCTAAAAGTTACAGAAAGAGTAAATTAGAAATGATAATCTTTCACAAAGGTTGAGGCCTAGCTTCAAATTAGTTCAACCCTTGCGTATAGTAGATAAAAGCACGTAACTGTGGGAAACAAAATGATTTCTGTCCTGAGAAAAAAATACCACTAACAAAGTTGTACTGTCTCTTCAGTTTTCAACACAATGTATGGCATTCAACCAAAATTAGCCATAAGTTTAAAAAAAAAAAGTAATAGAAATGAATCTACAGGCAATGAAAATATTAGAATTAGTGAACATAGATCTTCAGTTATCTGTGATTAATGTTTGAGAAGATAAACCAAAACAGAGAGTTTTAGCAGTGAACTAGAAAGTGCATTTTAAATAAATAAACTAAAATTGAAAACTTCAATTAATAAAAATAATTCATCAGGAGCACCTGGCTGGCTCTGTCTCCCTCTCTTTTTGCCCCTCCTGCCCTCTAAAAATAAAGTAACGTTAATTTTTTTAAATTTTTTTTAATTAAAAAATTTTTTTTAATGTTTCTTTATTTTTGAGAGACAGAGACATGGCACAAGTTGGGGAGGGGCAGAGAGAGAGGGAGACACAGAATCCAAAGCAGGCTCCAGGCTCTAAGCTGTCAGCACAGAGCCCAACACAGGGCTGGAACTCACGAGCTGTGAGATCATGACCTGAGCTGAAGTCAGACGCTTAGCCTACTGAGCCACCCAGCTGCCCCTAATTTTTTTTTTTTTTAAAAGAACTCAACAGGGGCACTTGGGTGGCTCAGTTGGTTAAACATCTGACTTCGGCTCAGGACATGATCTCACAGTCAGTGAGTTTGAGCCCTGTGTTATGCTCTGTGCTGACAGCTTAGAGCCTGGAGCCTGCTTCAGATTCTGTGTCTCCCTCTGTCTCTGCACTTCCCCCGCTCTCTCTCTCTCTCTCTCTCTCTCTCAAAATAGACATTTAAAAAATTTTAAAAAATTCAACAAATGGATTTAACGTCAGATTATACATAATTGGAGAGAGGATTTGAAAACTGAAAGTTAGCATATATGAAAATAACCACTTTGAAATATAAAAAGACAAAAGGATGGAAAATACAGAAAAAGTCATAAGAGACATTGGGGACACAAGTGTAAGTGCCTAATATATGTTGCACGTATACTTGGCACAGGAGGACAAAAAACTCTATGATATCGACAAGACATATTTGGGTATATAATGGCTAAGAATTTCCTAAAGTTGTGAAAGACATGAAGCCAGATTAAAGTTTTAAAAAACAGTAAACATGTTAAGTACAAAAAATCCTCATCTTGGCTCTTCATAGCAAAACTCCTAGAAATCAAAGATAATATTAAAACTTTAGATAAAATAAAAAGACATATTACTTATTTTCAAATCAGCAACAAAGACTGAGAACTGATTTCTTGACAGAAACAATGACAATTAGAAAACAATAGATAATAGTCTAAGTTCTGAAAGAATTAAATGCAAAAATAGAAGTCTATACTATGTCTGTCAAATCGATGTTCCTCTCCAACTTCCAACTGCAGAAAGCATAATTACCTAAAGGCTTCTGCTGAAATCCGTGCTTGGATTAGCTCAGAAGTCATACTTTTCACAGACTGCTCTTAGCTAAATAAACCCTGAGACAGGGACTAACTATGGCAAGCCCATTCCTAAGAGATTAGGAACCCTTTTGATGGGCAGCTGTCTTCTGATGGGCTCCCTCACAGATTTGGCAAAATCTCCTTAGAATCATGCTATAGAATAAGACACTTCTAACTAGCTGTTCTCTCCTTTCTTCCTCTCCTCTTCCTCCATCTCTTGGTCTGACCTGCATTGCTATCTGAGGGCTCTCTCAGCCGTTCTCTGCCCCCCACTCCTTCATTTTCTCTCAGAGGCATTTCCCCCAAATAATTTATTTCATATCTGTTATGCTCAGAATTCGTGATCCCCAAATACCGCCAGGGAGCCGAGTCCGATGTAAAAGCAAAAGAGCCTTTATTCGAGCTAGCTCGAGCTCAATCCCCTACCTGCACCAACGCAGCGGTGAGATACTGGGGAGAGAGAGCGAGTTTCAAAAGCACAAAGGTTTTATTGGGGCCTAGGGGCAGTTGGTGAGGTAATGGCTATGGCCTCAGCCGATTGGCTGGGGAAGGGTCCGAGTCCTGTTAGGCAGGTGAGGGGGGGGGTTACTCAAGGGGAGGAGGTGTGGTCAAGGTGAAGGACACAGAACAAGATGGAGTCGGCCTGCATAGGCCCGCCCTTTCATTCCCCCCTTGTCATGTAGCTTAGGGACCCAATCATGGGACCGGCTGCATTTATGGTGACAAGGGGAACAGAGTTTGGAGGTTTACACAAAGTTCTGGGAACCAAGTGTCCCTGGGGTGGCTCTGGGATGTCTGATTAAGTATTGTCCCCGAGCTGGTGTCTATGATCTGCCAGGTGATGTTTTGGGGGGCGTGGGGACTCCTGGCAGCATGAGCAATGACAAGCAGAGTTAACAGAGTTACCAATATTAGGTGGGTCAAATGCGCTGTAGCTTGAGTTTGAGCGGGTTGTTTTGGTCCCGACTGACGGCCCATCGCGTGACAAAGTCCTTCCGGATCGAGGAGGGGTCCGCTGGCCGAACGTGGGTGTGACGGACTCAGGTCACGATGCTGTCTACTTTGAGAGCAGTGGGGGTTGTCAACACCACGATGTAGGGTCCCTTCCAGCGCGGCTCGAGGGTCTCTCAGTGGTGCCCCTTGACGTAGACCCAATCTCCCGGCCTGTACTGTTGAGGTGTCGGGTTCGGGCCAGCCTCATAGATGGCACGGAGGCACGGCCAAATGTCCTCGTGTGCCCTCTGGAGCCCTCTCAAGGAAAGAAAAAGTTCTTGTTCTTTAAACTCAGCAATAAGTTCAGCTCGAAGGCTGGGAATAACAAGGGGTGGCCTGCCAAACATGATCTCGTAGGGAGTAAACCCAGAGTGTAAGGAGTGTTTCTAACCCAGTAAAGGGCGTACGGTAGGAGAGTCACCCAGTCCCCGCCAGTCTCCATGGTTAATTTGGTAAGGGTCTCTTTTAGGGTTCTATTCATTCTTTTTACCTGTCCTGAGCTCTGGGGCCTATAAGCACAATGTAATTTCCAGTTTGCCCCCACCGCCTTGGCTACTGCCTGTGTTACCTGCGAGATAAAAGCTGGTCCATTGTCTGATCCTACCATGGCAGGAAAACCATACCTAGGTAAGATGTCTTCTAGTAGCTTCTTAGCCACCGTCTGAGCCGTTTCATGCTTGGTTGGGTATGCCTCCACCCAGCCAGAGAAGGTGTCTGTAAATACTGAAAGATATTTAAAACCATACTTTCCTGGTTTGACTTCAGTGAAGTCGACTTCCCATTGGGCTCCCGGTCTGCTGCCTCTGAGCCTGGTTCCTTTTTTATTTGATGTGGCTCTCGCGTTGGTGAGTTGGCAGGTCTTGCAGGCAGATACAACTTGCTCTATTTTGGTGCCCTGTTGGTGAATCTTGATTTCGGCATGTCGGATTAAGTCTTTTAATTTTCGGGCCCCCATGTGAGTAGACCGATGCATGTGCTCTAATATTGAGACTCCGAGCTGGTCTGGCAGCACGAGCTCCTTGTTAGGTGTATACCACCATCCCTTTATCTCCTGGGCCATGGGGAGTTTCTTGATCTGCTGTAACTCCTCCTGGGAGTATTTGGGCTGTTCTGGTAAAACTGGGTCTCCTGGGTCCGGTAGTTGTTAAGCCATTTTCTAGCTCCCAACGTTAACACCTTGGTAAGGGCGAGGAGCTCTGCTTGATGGGCTGATGTTCCGGAGGGTAGAGCCTCCGCCCATACGGTGTCCGTTTCGGTGACCACCGCTGCACCCGCATACCTGTGTCCATCTCGCACAAAGCTGCTGCCATCAGTGAACCAAGTAGCCTCGGCATCGGGGAGGGGCCAGTTGGTCAGGTCCGTCTGGAATCCATGTACTTGTTCCAGGATTCCCGCACAGTCATGTAGTGGAGCACTTAGGTCAGGGTTGGGCAGCAGGGTTGCAGGATTGAGGGCTGCACTGGGGTGGAACTGCACTCATGGAGGGTTGAGTAGGAGGCTCTGGTAATGAGTCACACGTGTGTTGCTCATCCATCCATCAGGAGGCTGTTTCAGGACCCCTTTAATGGCGTGTGGGGTCGTGATCCAGATCTCCTGTCCTAGGGTCAGTTTGTCTGCATCCTTGACTAGGAGTGCTGCCGCCACAATAATTCTTAGGCATGGCGGCCAGCCGGCAGCCACTGGGTCTAGTTTCTTAGACAGGTAAGCCACTGGGTGGTTCCAGGGGCCTAATGCTTGAGTTAGAACCCCTTTTGCTATTCCCTTATGTTCGTCTACAAAGAGGTGGAAGGGCTTCGTAATGTCTGGTAGGCCCAGGGCTGGGGCACTTACGAGGGCCTTTTTTAACTGATTAAAGGCAGTTTCTTCTTTTTCAGCCCATTTAAATGTTTTCCCCTCTTTGGTAGCTTCATATAGGGGCCTGGCAATCTCAGCAAAACCTGGAACCCAGAGGCGGCAGTAGCCGGCTGATCCTAGGAATTCCCTCACTTCTCTTCGGGAGGTGGGAGTAGGGATCTTTAGGACAGTTTCTTTTCTGGCATCTGATAACCACCGCTGTCCGCCCTCCAGGATATATCCCAGGTAACTTACCCTCTCCCTGCATATCTGAGCCTTCTTCGCGGATGCCCGGTACCCTAAGGCCCCCAGGGTAGCCAGCAGGTCCTGGGTCCCTCGCTCACAGTCTTTGGCCATGTCGGCAGCAATCAGGATGTTATCTACATACTGTAGAAGGGTGAGGCCAGGGTGCTCCCTTCTGTACTCACCCAGGTCCTCGTGTAGTGCCTCGTCGAAGATGGTGGGTGAATTTTTGAATCCCTGAGGTAGCCGTGTCCAGGTGAGTTGCCCACTGTAGCTCTCCTCCAGATCATGCCACTCGAAGGCGAACAAGGGTTGGCTCTGGGGTGCCAGCGGCAGACTGAAGAAGGTGTCCTTTAAATCTAGTACAGTATACCAGATCCTGGAGGGCGCCAAGGAGCTCAAGAGAGTATATGGGTTGGGAACAGTTGGGTGTATGTCCGCGACCCTCTTATTTACTTCCCGGAGGTCTTATACCGGTCGGTAGTCATTTGTGTGAGGCTTTTTGACCGGCAGTAAGGGGGTGTTCCAGGCAGACTGTCAAGGAACTAGTACCCCTAGGCTTCGTAGTCTCCGGATGTGTGGCTGGATCCCCTTCCAGGCCTCCTGAGACATGGGGTATTGTTTGATCCTTACCGGACTCTCTCCTGGCTTGAGCTCTACCAGGACTGGGGTCCTATGAGCGGCTAGTCCCATCCCCCCTGTCTCTGCCCAAACAGAGGGGAATTCTTGTAGCCATCTGTCTATATTATCCTCTCTCGGGAGCGCCTCCTGGTGGAGGAGGTATTCATCCTCCAGTTTCATGGTCAGGACCTGGATGGGGTGGCCCTTGCCATCGGTGACCTGAGGCCCCCCCTTGTCTGAAAGTTATCTGAGCTCCAATCTTGGTCAGTAAGTCCCGTCCTAACAGCAGGTAGGGGCATTCTGGTATTTCCATAAAGGAGTGGGATACCCGGCCGGTTCCCAAATCTACTGTTCTTCGGGTAGTCCATGAATACTGGCTCATACCAGTTGCCCCTTGTACCCAGGACTTCTTGCTGGCTAGTTTTCCTTGTGGGGTGTGGAGGACCGAATGTTGTTCTCCAGTGTTGACAAGGAAGTCAACAGGGGTCCCCTCCACTTTAAGAGTTACCCTGGGTTCGGGGAGAGGGTCCGAACCCCGACTCTCCTAATCACTTAGTTCATCTAGCTCTAGGACTTTTACTCAGTCAGTCTTGCTTCCCTTCCCGCCGGCCCTTTTCGGACAATCTCGGGCCCAATGCCCTATCTCCTTGCAGTATGCGCACTGATCCTTCTGCAGCCTCTGCTTCCCCCCCTTGGTGGTTCTTTTACCTTTTCTTGCATCGTCTGCCAGCTGCCGGAGACGGCGGTCTCGTTCCTCGGGGAAGTCAGCAGTGGTAGCTAGTAGTATTCTGGCCAGGTCTCGAGTCTGCTTACTGCTGGCAGCCGCCATAGCACGAACCTGCTTGTCCTCAGGAGGCTCCCAGTTATTATATACCTTTTCGGCTACCACCAGTAAGTCCTGCAGACTTTTTTCTCCTAGTCTATCTATTTTCTGTAATTTTCTCCTAATGTCTATGGCCGATTGGTTTACAAAGGCCATGATAACAGCTGCCTTGCTTTCCGGAGCCCCTGGATCCATGGGGGTATAGGTACGGAATGCCTCCCTGATCCGTTCTAAAAAGGCAGCCGGAGATTCATCTTTTCCCTGTTGTACATTTCCTACCTTGGCCCAAATTGGTTGGCTTTCTAGCAGCCATTCGGAGACCCCCCCATTAGAGTCTGGCGGTAGACCCGGAGCCTCTCCTTACCTTCTGCCGTGTTGAAATCCCACTGGGGCCGAGTTAAGGGGAAGTTGGCATCTATCTAAGCCTGGTTGGTGGTGGGATTCCCGTCTGCGCCCGGAACTAGTTTTTGGGCCCCAATGAGGATTCTTTCTCTTTCTTCAGTCGTGAACAGGACCTGCAAAAGCTGCTGGCAATCGTCCCATGTGGGCTGATGGGTAAAAAGAACAGAGTCTAATAAATCAATAAGCCCTGCCGGTTTCTCGGAAAACTTAGGATTCTGAGCTTTCCAATTGTAGAGGTCACTAGTGGCGAAAGGCCAATAGTGATGGGGCTGATTCCCCTCCGCCTCTGGGGGTCCGGTGGCTCGCAGGGGCAGAATAGTGGAGTTGGCGGCAGAGGCAGATTGCTCCCACTAAGCCCTTTGTCTGGTAAAGGGCGGGCTTCCCACTGGAGTGTTTCCGCCTCCCGCTCTCGGAACAGCGTCTGCCTCCCCCAGAGGGGGAGGATGGTGTTCTTCCAGCATCCTAGAGGGGTTATACGGGGGAGGAAAAATTAATTCTTCTTCAGTACCCCCCTGTAGGACAGGGTAGAGGGGTGCTGAAGGCTGGGTAAGACTTTTCTTGTTTTCCTTCTTCTTTGTCCCCTGCAAAGCAAGAATGGGTTTTGGCTACGGAGGGAGCGGGGCTAGGAAGGGCTTAAGCCAAGAGGGTGGGTAGAGGGGTAGTCTGAGTCTGTCCCATAACGTCCGTCCCAGTAAGTCCACAGAACAAAACAGAGAAACACAAAAACAGACAAACAGAGGGCTCCTAGAAAGTCTTCCAACTCCATGGAAGCAAAACTGAAAGCTAGCTTAGACATTTGAGGGGATTCCACGTCCCTCCAAAACCAATGAGGGGATTCCACGTCCCTCCAAAGATGACGGCCTCATGCCCACCAGCGGGAGCAACCCGCCTCGTCTCAGACCTTTGAGGGGATTCCACGTCCCTCCAGAAGGGAGAATCGGACCGTCTTCCGAAACTCCCGGCCCGTGGTCCTCCAGTGTGTCCTCTTAGACCGCGTCGGGCACTACCAGAATTCCAGAAATGAGCTCACACAGAAAAGACAGACCAAACAGACAGACACTAACCATGGCCAGTCAGGCTCTTCAGGTCAGGGGTCCCTCAGGGGTCTTGGGGATCCCGGGCCGAGCCCCCAAATGTTATGCCCAGAATTTGTGATCCCCAAATACCGCCAGGGAGCCGAGTCCGATGTAAAAGCAAAAGAGCCTTTATTCGAGCTAGCTCGAGCTCAATCCCCTACCTGCACCAACGCAGCGGTGAGATACTGGGGAGAGAGAGCGAGTTTCAAAAGCACAAAGGTTTTATTGGGGCCTAGGGGCAGTTGGTGAGGTAATGGCTATGGCCTCAGCCGATTGGCTGGGGAAGGGTCCGAGTCCTGTTAGGCAGGTGGGGGGGGGGATTACTCAAGGGGAGGAGGTGTGGTCAAGGTGAAGGACACAGAACAAGATGGAGTCGGCCTGCGTAGGCCCGCCCTTTCAATATCTAACCCTATTTTGGCATCTGTTCTTAGAATATCCATCTATTAAAAAAAATTTCATACAAAGTAAGACAGGAATAGAGATATTTTTGCAATAAATAAGGTAAAGAAAAATTGACAGAATTAATCAGTGACCATACAGCACAAAAATACTAAAGCTATCACTAAAGGCAGAAGGAAACATCCCAAAAAGAAGTACAAAAATACATAAAGAAATGTAGAGAGACAGTAGATTAAATGTGTAAGTATAATGAATCATGGTTATAGAAAATTATAATAACATCTTATGGGGTTTAAAAATACATGATAACAAAAGAACAAGTGGTAAAGAGAGTTAGGAGGAGTTAAAGTGCTGTTAGGCCCTTTCATTATGCAGGAAGTGGGTCCCTTTAGTGTAGGTGGTTCTTATGTATATGCTGGGATCCCACTGCATTAAAGGTGGCAGGGTGAAGAGATTTGCAGTATAATTAAAGTCTTTAATCTCTCAACTTTGAGTTAACCAAAAGGAGATTATCCTGGTTGGACTTTACTTAATCCTCTGAGCCCTTTCAAAGAGGGTCCAGACCTTCCCTGAAGGGAGACAGTGAAAGAGACTCCTCACTAGCTTTGAAGAAGTACACTGCTGTGAAAGGTGCTCATGACTGGACCCTGAGAGCATCTTCCAGGAACTCAGAGTGACTCCCCACTCAATGGCCAATAAGAAAGCAGTGACCTCCATCCTACAGCTGCAAAGAGAGAGTTCTGACAATAACCAGAGAGCCTGAAAAAGACTCCAAAGAGCAGATGAAATGGTGGCCCTGCCAGCATGACGTTTGGAATGCAGCCATGTGAGACCTTTAGCAGAGGACTTAGGTAATCTATGCTTGGATTCCTGACCCTGGAAATTATAGATAATAAGTACATGCTATTTCGAGGCTCTTTATTTTTGGTAATTTGTTATATTCCATTAAAGAAATTTCGCATCTCTTACCGCTATGATAAAAACATGTAGATTAGACTTTAACAGGCCTACTAGATATAAAGAATATTTTATAACATAATATAATTAACTCACCAAAAGATATAACAATTCTAAATATGTATGTAATAATACAAATATCTTAAATTTATGTAAGTCAAATTAAAAATTAATAGGGAAATCAGGTAAATCCACAATTACTGTGATAGATTTGATTATATCTCCCTTTGAAACAACATGTTTATTTTCAGGTCCAAGATACATTTCAAATGTATTGCTGGAACAATAATATTATAACTATAGAATTTGAAAAAATAAGTTTCAAAAAATAAGAACTTGAAAAATGAGGTAAAAAGTGACTTATAGCTTGTTAGATTTGAAATTACCCTTTAAAGCAAAGATCTTTCAAATCTATTCAGTGATTTAAACCTTTAGGCTAGAGGAAACATTCACATTACTTGTTTGCATACACTTTTTTTTAGATTAAAAAGCCTGTTATATTGTTAGTCTGGGTAGTGTGGCAAAATTATTCTCATTACGTTTTTATGCCAATATTTTGTTTAGCTCATATCAGTGAGTAGGTATGTACTTAATTAGCGGCTATTTTCCGGTAGGTAGTTATATCACTGAATATGAAACAGAAACATATGGCTTTTAACTTTTACAAAGGTATTTTCTTGCAATAGGTTATGTTTCAGTGTCTGTAATTTACTTTAAGATGTATCAGCATGTAGTATTAAGAATATACATACCAGTTTATTCTACATCGTTAGGGGCAGTCATTTGTTCTTCAAAATGTGCATTTCATGGGTATCAGGATATCCGATATATTAAATTCTGAAGAAGGCTTCTATAAACATCTTGCTTTTCCATGTCTCAATTAACAATTCAGACTTTGTTTACTAGCATTTTATTTTTGAAATTAAAAGCATGATTAGTATAATTATAGTTAGAAATGGAATTTATTCATGAAATTAAAAGTATTAAAATATGGATTAGATAGAATATTTTAGAGACACTGTCTTTGCATGAATAAAGTTTCAGAATCTAGAGAAATGTCTTCTCTGCTTCCTTAGCGATGGCATCTAAAGCTTCATCTTTAAATGATTCTGGATCTAGTCATTAGTTAGGAGTGATTCTGATTGTCTGATACTAGCAGCAGGATGAAAAAAAAAATCTGCTGCTGAAAAATACTTGCATATGCCTGGCATAAACATTTCATATAAGATGGTGTTTATAACACCCAAATTTAGCTTGCATTTTTTGAATTTACTAAATATGTTGCATAAAATGTATAGTGGCTGCTTGTAATAAACATTTGTTTATAAGTACCTGTATGTTTGGCAGAATTTGTTCTAAGATTTACTTAATTTCAAAACTTGAAATACGATTGCAGAGAATAGCTAAAGTTCATCAACCTCATATTTCAAAATTAAAAAATAGCCTGATAGTTGTGTATCACCATATTTGCGTAGGTCAGTCCATCATAGAGTGATTACACAAAACAAACAAAATCAAGGCAGAGAGGTAATATAAAGGTAATAGAAAATGCAAACAAAGTGTTATGGCATTTCATTTTAAGAATCCACATTTTGTGTTGCTCCAGAAAGCTGTCATAAACAAAAGAGAACAGTTAAAAATGCAGAGAGTAGGGCATTACAGATAGGAAGCACCATGAGAAAAATATTGATGAGGGAAAGCACATGGAAATATTTGGAAAATAGTGAGTGGTGTAAGATAAAATGCCCATGTGATAGGTGCTCAAAAAACATTTATTAAATGCATGAATTAATTCATGAACAAATGAAGTTAAATTGAGGCTTTGGCTTCAAGATAATTTATCTATAAATATTAATTACTTTCTTCGGAAGGAAAGTAATTAATGGTTTCTTTGGAAGTATGTAATTAAATCATGTGACTGTCCTGCTGTATAGGAGGCTTATTCTGGATTGAATAAGGGATAAACTGGAGTAGAAAGATAGTGGGTAAGCAGGGAGTAGAATGAGTGAAGTCAGGGTGCCTTGTTGCTCAGTGGGTAGAGATGTGACTCTTGATGTTAGGGTTATGAGTTTGAGCCCCACATTGGATGTAGAGATTACTAAAATAAAAACAAAAAGAATAGGGAAAACAATTATAGATTATAGAATGAGAAATAATTGATGTCTAGTCTAAATAGGAAAAGTTCAGAAATAATTATAGGAACATTTTTGAGGGCTTACAAGCACTATTTTAAAGTGATACTATTTTACAAGCACTATTTTAAAGTGCTTCACCAGCACTATTTTAAGTGTTTTACCTGTTTTATCTCAATTACAATACAGTCCTGTAAGATAGATAAAATTTTTGCTTCCATTTTTCAGATGTTCCATTTGTAGCATAGACTTCAGAGAGCTAGTAAGTGATGGAACTAGAATTCATTCATGTGCAGTCAAATCTGGACAGACTCTATAAGTAATGGTCTTAAACATTATGATATGTAAATTCAAATTACTGACTAAAGGTCAAGTATTGAGTAGGGAAAAAAAGACTTCACAACAATAAATCGATTTAAGTTTTAAGTGAGAATAACTAGAATAATTTTGGTGAATTAAGGGTGTTATGTTAAGTTTGTGTAGTTATTTAAAGTATGCATTATCATATGATGAGAACTGGAAAATAGAAAGAAGTATTGGGCAGATATTGGCAGGGAGAAGATGACTTTGAATTTGGAATATATTGCTTGGAATCAGCATTCAACTTATTGAGTGTTCGGTATATAGTGGTATTTGCACTATGCAAATAAGTTTAGGGTTTATTGGAAACAAGAGCCTTAAGAAATTAGAAGGCTATTGTCAATTTTGCACTTAGACGCAATGTAAAAATTTATAAGATAGTAGAAGAAGTTAAGTTTTATAAAGTAATAATACACTAATCAATACCGCTCTTTAAATTTGGTTATATATTTATTATCTTACAAGCTTTTTACACATTGATGGTGTTTAATAAGATATAGTGTCAGTTGAGATTTGTTACCACTTCTTTTGTCATTGGTAATATTCTAAACATGTTTTTCTTAATCACTTTTTTCCTCTAGGTTTTTTTGTTTGTTTGTTTTTACTCTATGCATATATATGTCTTAAAAGAAAAGTAAATAAAACACATATAATTTGTCATCTAAACACTTCTGTTACGGTGTCTCATATTTTTTTTAAAGCTGGCAGAGGCCATGTATACTAAAAAATATTCTAGAAGATTACCTTTTCTATATTCTGTATTGTTCAACAATACATTCTTAAAATATTTTATAGTGTCTTCAATTTAAAAAATTTTATGTGTAACTAGTTTAAAATTTATTTTACAATTATCTAAATTTTAAGATGATAGATAGAAGTAAATGAAGAGAACAAACGAGTAGTTCCAGACATTCAGAAGCTGAGCTGACACAGCTAAGGCATGCTATTCTATTATTCATAAATAATTTCATAGAGTACTCAGAAAAGGTTGCTTGTGACCATGATAAATGGACAAAATAAGACCACTTCATTTTTTTTCCCCTAAGAATCGATAAAAGCAAGTTTCCTCTACCACCCACAAAAATACCAAATTCCCTATCACTTAGCCAAAATGAGTGATTGCTACTTTTTTTTTTTTAACAATTACAATTTAATTCTTGTATCGGTCTCCCCTTCCTATAGTTAAGATTCATTGAAGCACATAGTTACAGAATTTCCCCCATTGTCTGACAGCATCCAATCTACGTGAAACTCCCACTTCTTTAGATCCTCCTCCCCCACATCACCCAAATGGAGCCCAGATCCTATAATAAATTATTTCTAACACTCTTTTACAAAAATACCTTATGTTTTCTTCTAGTGTATGTTCTCTCTTACTGCAGCACATAATAAATCTACCTTGTACTATTACAAGTATGTTCCTGCTTGTCTTTGGCTTGAGTCATTGACATACAATTATGATTATTTTTTCAGACATTCTTTCAGCACAGTTGAATGCTTACTAAATGACGGGCACTGTATTAGACACGGGGGATATGAAAATAATAAAATTCATGGTTCTTTACCATCTAAAGAGCTCATAGCCAATGCTTGAATGAAAGGGAAAATATCCACTGTAATTAGTACTATTCTATAAGGTATTAAAGCCTAAAGAAACATGCAATTATTTCTGGTTTTGGTGGTTGGGATTATCTTGAGAGTAGAGATAGCCTTTAATTAGCTTTAATGTTACTTGAAGGACAAGTAACATTCCACCAAGAAGAGAAAGTCATGTGATAGTAACTATGATAACACAATGAGACTTAGATTTAATTTTTCTAGAATCCATGCTTGTTTTTATAGAGAGAACTATGCTATCCTGCCCGTTGATGTTGTTTCATAGTATTTGATGCATCTTTTAAGCTGCCTTACATAAATTTTGAAAAATATACAAAAATTAATAGGTAACTTTTTTTGGAGATAGGAAAAAAACAGAAAAAGTATTATATTTACACTGAAAAAAATTTATTATAAAATTTTATGGGAGAAAGTTGGAAACTAAATTGTGAAACTTATTTTCTGGATTTATTAGAATAAATAAACTAAATTGCTTAATCTTAGAAAAGTAAACTGTATAGTGAATGGATTAAATGCAATGATATAAAGTCATTGTGCAGGATTCATCATTAGAAAAACCAAACCCAACCAGTTCCATGACTGAAAAGTCAGCATTTCAAAGTCATCCTTCTCTACCATGAACACTGGGGGAGAGTTTAAACAATCCTTTTTAGTGATGGGTATTGAGGAGGGCACCTTTTGGGATGAGCACTGGGTGTTGTATGGAAACCAACTTGACAATAAATTTCATATATTGAAAAAAAATATAAATAAATAAATAAATAAATAAATAAATAAATAAATAAAAAACAATCCTTTTTAGAATTCCAGGTGAAAGAAATGTCTTATGCTATTAGCAATTCATTTATTGATGTTTCATTAATCTTACTGGTTAAATATATTTAAAAGCTTTAGATTGATACACTGAATGTCCTGCTGAAATTGTGTATTGATACTTGGCTAAGCTAAGAATCATCACTGATTTTTGGATTTGACTGCATTAGTCTTGCTACATTCCTTTATGCTTGGGAGAGAAGTCTAGAAAAAGGGGCCCATAGCTAAAGAATTTGTTCATTTTCTGCCTTAATAAGAGAAAAACACTTTAGTTTTTGAATGACTCTAAAGGATCTTTCTACAAAAGATCTTAAAGTATAAAATTCCCTATGATGTTAGTAAAGTGTAATATCAGTGTCTTATGTTCAAAAGTAAAAGTGCATTTTGTTTTTTCAATTTTCTGCTACAAAGCGTCCAATCCTTGTTGGAAGACCGTACACCTGGTTCAGTTGTTAGTTAAAATTTAGCATGAAAGTCAAATCTCTTGGAAATTCAATACAGGATAATGGCATTAGAAATAATTTTTGGATAGTTATAAGGTTAATAAACAAGAAGAAAAAATATGCACATGTATACATACACATAATCATCTGCTTACACACATACACCTTTATCCTATTCTACAAAAAGTCCATGAGACTATCCTGATCCTTTGACACTTATTTGCTCCCCATCTCTATCTCTAATTTTTTTTCTTTTAAATTCCATACACCATATGGATGGGAAAAAAAAGTTATAAAATCTTACAGAACCACCTCCTTTTGCTGCCTAAATGTTCACCAATTTCAGTATTTTGACTTACAGTTTCTAGAACTTTTCTCTTCAATGCAATGATTCTATACATATGGTATGTAGTTTAAATAATTATTTTAATGCCATAATATATTACCATTTTTATTTGGAAATCTCCTATTATGAGAGATTTAATTTGCTTTTGGTTTTTGCTGTTTTAGAACTGCGATGAACACCGCCATACATATATGTTTATCCCTTTGTCCTATTATTCCCATAGGAAATTAGAAAATAAGTTATTATGCAAAGGGCCTCCAACGTTTTAAGGCTGTTGCTGTGTATTGTCAATTTATTTTGAATACAAGCAGACCAATTTAACAGTTAATATCCATGCTGATTTATTTTTGATACGCATGGCAACATTAGATGCTATCTGGTGATATTTCTAAGATTTATGAATATAATGTGTATCATTGTATTACAAGAATGCTTTGTGATTCCAAAGACCAAATAATGTACCAAAAATAATTATATCCTAAACTCCCTAGGCAACTAAACTTTCAAACACCCTTTTCTGCATGTGAAGTAAAATTTATGTTCAGATACATTGCCACATTATTGGCATATTTTTATTAAATCATTATGTAAAACTAATAATTTACTTCCATTAAATCTAAGTAACTTTTATTTTATTACTTAATACATTATCATAAAAACATTTTAATCCCTAAGCATCCTCACTCTTGCGCAATACAACCACTACCATTCTCAGTTTCAAATTGTTATTGACCTTGATTATGGATAGTTCTTGATAATGTAACTTCATCTATAGGAAGAAGACTCATAAATGAGAAGTAAAATTCAATAACTTTAGCCAGCTTTAAAAAGTGTGAAAATTAATTATTGCTAATTAATTTGGTTGAATGTTGACTTTGGAAATTAAGATAAAAACTTGTCTAAGAAAATTACTTCTATCTCTCAAAATTGTAGTTGTATTTAATAATTAGGATTGTTAGATTTTAACTAATTCATTATGGGTATAGGCTGAAAAACAGTTTTTTTGCATAAACTTTAGGTACTTAACTGAGGAAAAGTATGGGCAACCAAAGTCATATTTCAACTGTTTAATGTTATCACAAACAAAATTGTCACTTTAAAAATGTTCTTTGGTGAAATTTTCAGAAACACAATGTTGGGTTTGATGGGCTACAGAATTTGGATATTAAAAGAGAAATGTTTATTGGTGAATTCTACCAAACATTTAGGGAAGAAATTGTCATTCATACATAAATATATGTATATATGGGTATGGATAATGGAATATTATACAAACTAAAAAGACATGAGCTATCAAGTTATGAAAAAACATGGAGGAACCTTAAATGCATAAGTGAAAGAAGCCAATCTGAAAAGGCTCCAGAGTGTATGATTCCAACTGTATGACATTCTAGAAAAGGCAATACTCTGAAGATAGTAAAGAAATCAGTGGTTGTTGGAGTAGGGTGGAGGGATGAATAGGCGGAGCATAGATATTTAAGGCAGTGAGATACTCTTCATGATGCTGTAATGATGGAAATGTGTCATTATACATTTATCCACATTCATAGAATGCACGATACCATTAGTGAAGCCTATGGTAAAGTATGGTCTTTGGGTTATTATAACATGTTAATGTAGATTTGTTCTTGGTAAAAAATGGTACCGTTCTGATGAGTGATGTTGATAATGCATGTGTGTAGACAGACGGCATATGGGAAATAAATGTACTTCACTCTCAGTTTTGTTGTAAACCTAAAAATGCTCTAAAAAATAAACTCTTAAAAAAATAGAAGTGTTTCTTTTAAAATATAGTGAAAAAAATCAGAGCTCACTCTTAGTAAATTATTGAATTGTATCATTTTCTCTTGAAATTTATATTCTTTAATTTGATCTGGTGTTTATTTTTTTCAGATAATGTATCTGAAGCTAATTTCACATTAGTAAAATTAACTTTTCCTCCTTCTTGAAAACTTGAAATATTTCTTGTCTTGAAATAACATATAACTTGCTATTTTTTTCTGCTTCATGTTTTTAGCATTGAATAGTCAGGCTTCCCAATTCCCAATCTCATATGCAAATTTTCATCTTTTCCACATATGATTGCTATTGCTGGTCTGTCTGCTGTTCTGTCCTTTAAAATGACTATTATTGAAGGATTATATTTCTGTATTCTACCATTCATGTCTGTTACAGATTCATACTTTCTTATCTCATTATAACTGAAGACCCCTCATTTAGCACCCATATTCAGTTACCTACAAAGTTAATTCTGCATTTCAACTCTTTTTTTTTTTTTTTTCAACGTTTATTTATTTTTGGGACAGAGAGAGACAGAGCATGAACGAGGGAGGGGCAGAGAGAGAGGGAGACACAGAATTGGAAACAGGCTCCAGGCTCTGAGCCATCAGCCCAGAGCCTGACACGGGGCTCGAACTCACGGACCCCGAGATCGTGACCTGGCTGAAGTTGGACGCTTAACCAACTGCGCCACCCAGGCGCCCCTGCATTTCAACTCTTTAAGTGACGGTAAGACTTGGTCAAATACAGTTTTTATTTTACCTGAGATTTTCTTACTTAGTTAATGTTATTATCTATTTTCCCTTCAGCAATTTTACAAAGACATTTTATAACATATTTAAGTTTATTATTTACCCATTTCAATGGAAATACTTGCACTTTTCCCCTAACAGATGTTTGTTTCCTCTTATGGTTTGTATAATGTCTTCACATGTCCTCAATCTTTTTCTCAAATTTACTGAATACTGAGTTAGATTTGATATTGTTATCTTAGAGATATGCAGAGGATGCATGTCAAAGCCCGTACCATTTAACCTTCTGCAACAGAAAGAGATCTACAATAGGCTGGATCAAGAGGACAGAATATGAAGGGACTAGCATTAACCTCCCTTTTGTTTGGTTGCTGGCAGTTTTCATCTGGGAAATCATGAAGTAGACCCAGTAAAGTTGCAGATACACTATTCCATTTTCAGTGAGGTTAACCAAACTAAGAAACTATACCTAACACTAAAGGAAAATCTAATGGTTGGATTGGAAGAGGAATGTAACAGCAACTATCTCAATGGAATTGTTAAAAGAAAAAAAAAAAAAAAACTTGAGGGGATCATATTTTATAGTTTTTTTTTTTTTTGCTGAAAATTACCTTTGATTTAAATAATTTTATTATTAAAATATAGATATTAGGATAATACTTATAAGTTTCTATCTTATCATCTTTCCAATATCTCAACTCTATAAGTTTGTCTTTTGAATCATTTGGGGAATGAGAATATGGAGCAGACTTGCATCATTGCCAAATGTTGAGCAAGTTTATTTACCTTTTCTTCAAGGTCCACTATGCTTTTCCATTCCTTTCAGTTACATGGAGTTCTAAGGATTTTCCCATCTGTTTTTAATGGTTATTGTTGCTTTTATTGTTGTTGTTTGGGGAGAATGGAAGGTGGGACTGATTGGATAGCATTTGATCCAATCTGCAGTTAATATTTCTGTAATAATGCATTAGGGAGCATTTAAGGATTTGCTGATTTGCATAGATACTCTTAAGTTCTTAATGTGGCTTAAGTTCTCAAGCTCCTTTTCTTAGTATGATGAGCAGTTATTGTAATGTTCTTCATTCTGGAAAAGTTTGATAAAATAAAAGGAGGGAAATGTTTTCCTTGATCTTTTCCAATAGCACATGTGAGCAGGCTAGACAGGATAAAGATGACTTTTGGATGAAATATACTTTGTGTATCAAAGTAACACTTATGAACCCATTGTGTAAAATTTGGGGTCTAGTTATGGAACATTTCTACAGCTTCAAAGTTACGAGAAGTTACTCTTAAATTGCAATCTCCCTAGAAATTTATAACATAGCAGATAATAAGTAGTGCTCTAAAATATTCATCATGGTGCAGCACAATATCAGATGTATTTAAACCAGCACAAGTGTACTATAAAAGTATGCCTAACACAGCATGGGATTGAAGCAAACATAAAAAGTATGTTGGATGGCTACTGCCCAGAAAACTCATCACATTATAGGGGTTATTATCAGTGAAAGATTAGAGATAAAAGTGAGAATGAAAATGATATAAAGATACATTTTAATGGAGATAGTAAAGCATATGTGAAATAGCAAAAAAAACAAGGTACCAAAAAAAAAAAAAAAAAACCACCAATCAAACAAAGAAAAACCCAAAAACAAACAAAAGAAAACACTCCAAAGGGCACTGACAGGGTTTTATGATAAATACAGAAATAAAGGGAGCAACCAAAGAAAACGACCTTGACTCAATGTGATAGTCACCCAGTCACAGTCATTTTTCTAGAGTTTAATGTTGAATTAAAGTTTGACAAACGATTCTGTTTACACTATGCAAGAACTCAAGCACTTGATTCTTAATAGAAAAAAGTAAGTTTTCAAGAGCAGCAGGAAAGAGGCGGCATCTGTCACTTTTCACTTGATGTTTTTATATAGGCCCAGAAACAGACTGAAGCTAAGAGCACCTGTGTTCCTCAAAATATGCTATAAACTGTCTCATTTTTTTCCTCCAAAGCTCATTGCTTTCTATTTCCAACCCATTGTCAAATCACAATTTATCATTATTATTGTTGTCATAATTACTATTATGTATCATTAGACTTTCCATCCCCAACAAGAGATCATTAGGGCTTCATTTTTTCCCTAAGGTTTCAACCATTTCCCAAACGTAAATGTTTATTACTGCTTCACAAGGAGACAGCACTGAGTTTCATTCAGGAACTTGTCTAGGCTTCAAACAGCTCTGTTTGCATTCCCTGCTGGCTGCTTTAAAGCTAAAACAGATGAACAATGCAGATTTAAATGGAAGAAAATCTGCCTTTTTAAGTTTATATTTGAATGATTGAAGCAGGCTTTATGCAAAGTATCAGCAAAGAATATAAAATCTTGATGGAAATAGCACTAAAATGAACTACTGTTTAAATTCCTTATTCCAACTGGTAGAGACAGCATGGTGTAGTGGCAATAACCCTGGATTCAGGGTTCAGGATTTAGGTTGTAGTAGTATCTTCTAGTTTACGAGTACTTGGGTACGGCACTAATTTTTCTGAGACATTTGTAAAATACTGATGCCCATGGGGCATCTGGGTGGCTCAGTCATTTAAGAGGTCTACCCCTTGATCTTGGCTCAGGTCATGATCTCACGGTTGGGGAGTTTGAGCCCTGAGTCAGGCTCTGCGCTGACAGTGTGTAGTCGGCTTGGGATTCTCTCTCTCTGTCTCTCTCTGCCTCTCCTGCTCAGGGTCTCTCTCCTTCTCTCAAAATAAATAATAAACTTAAAAAAAATGTTAATGCCCTTGTTGTTGAACTTTGAGGTTCTTCTTAGCTTTAAAGTTCTGTCATTCTGGAATAAAGGACAATGCTTTATTTTAAAGGATTAAGGTAGGAAAATATGTGTTGGTGAGTAAAGGTTTGGCCAAGTTTGATGTTCTAATCTTCTCTAGAGTATGTTTGTAAGGAGAATCTTTGCCTCATCTAAAAAGGACACAAAGATCTGAACTCAAGTAATTGAATTTTGAATTACAAATTGGCAGTAATCCAAAAATCTTTAAAGAATAAATGCTAATAAAATGACCAACAGATAATTCTAGTTGTTTCCTCTTGGGATTGCTACAGTCACTTTTTAATTGACCATTAGTTTAAAAAAACAAAACTCAAAATCTCTAAATCTTAATCTCTTGACAGGTTGTGACCTTACTTGGCATTTTTCTGCCTATGATTTTCTTCGGTCCTGTAGGGTTCAGTGATTATATTAGTCTGCACCTGAGATTTCTCACAATTTTTTACTCTATCATGAAACTATTTCAAATGTTTCAAAGAAGATTTGGAGATTCCCTTTATAGGATAAAGAGCATGTTTAAACTATGTGCACTGAAGCTATATATTGACAAGCGACTTTTGTATAAAAGACCTTCGGTTGCAACAACTGTTTTATACATTGGTTTTTAATTTTGTGTATTCTAATTTTGTTTCCCCAAATTAAAACATTAATAACTGTGGTAGTTTAGCCACATGAACTCCTTTATGATGAGTCATCCCCATAACGTGGCAAAATCTTTCTCTAGAATGCAGAAACAGAATCTTTTTCAGGAATAAGATGGCTTTGTTTTTCTCACTATGTCCAGAATTTGTATACGCTTTTGTTGGATAGAAACATCACATGACTATAGGAAGAATGGAGCTTTACCAAGTATTTTGATTCTGATTTTTAAACAACTGTGGATATTCCAATTGAAGTAACTTGATAATGTGGCACAATAGAAAAAAATTCTGGACTGGAAATCAGGGAGAACCATGTATTAGTTATTGACCTGACTTTTATTATTATTTTTTTAAATTGTAATAGTTGCTTAGCCTCCCTGAGTCTCACTTTCTTTTTAGACATAAAATGAGAAGATGAAAGAAAAATCTTTAGGGTCCCTTTCAGTTAAAATCATTACTATCTCTCATTAATCAACCAAGATTGACCATTTTTATGCACTGGAACAATGGTAACAGATTCAAAGGAGACTTAGCAAAGTTTAAGATGACTTTGAAAACATTCAAGGACAATCTTTATTCAATACTGAGTGATACTACTAATCCAGTTATGAACCATTCTGCATAAGCAATGCATCATGCAAATAAAATACACTGTCATATTGTTCAAGGAGACAGTTGTTCCTAACATATTTTATTGTCAGTTGTCAACACTTTCACACCTGCAACATTATCAAGTAGTTCCAATTGTCTGTATCTTTGGAATTGACCAGCTGCAGTCCACATATCAACATTAGAAGAAAAAAATGTAATACCTTTTGGACTGCCAGTCAAAAATTTCATTGGCAAGTTGCTTTAACTAAAAATGTAAGATAAGACAATTAACAGTGGGGATACAAGGATAAGCAGGCTAAATTATAATGCTATATAAAGTGTAGAATTTATATAAAGAACTTATATAAAGTTATGATATGATTAGAGACCAAATAGGTGGAAGGTGAACTCAACATTTATTTACAAAAGAACATATAATCAGTAAACAAAAGGACAGTTGCTAACTCTCACTGAAGACAGGTACATGCATAAAAAAGGAAAAAAAATACAGGCACATACCTATATGTTTATTTTACATAATTATATGCATAATTTTATCTCTATTTATAGAGAAGAACAGATATACCTAATTCTGGAGGAAAGTAGGTATTGGAATTGTCCCACGAATATAGGACTTACAGAGAGATTCATATATTCACATTAGTAACCAAGTAGAAAGAGGGTCCAACACAGTTTCAAGATAATAGACAAGCTAAAATATTTTTTGAGCATAGTTGACAAAATATTACATTAGTTTAAAATTTTTTTTATGTTTATTAATTTTTGAAAGAGAGACAGAGCTCAAGCAGGGATGGGGTGGAGAGAGAGAGGGGGACACAGAATCTGAAGCAGGCTCCAGGCTCTGAGCTGTCAGCACAGAGCCCGACACAGGGCTTGAACTTGCTGACCATGAGATCATGACCTGAGCCGAACTCGGATGCTCAACCGACTGAGCCACCCAGGTGCCCCTACATTAGTTTTAGATATACAACATAGTGATTCAACTTCTGTCCATGTTATGATATGCTCACCACAAGTATAGCTACCATCTGTCACCATACAAGTGTATTACAGTATCATTGACTCTATTCCGTATGCTGTGCCTTTTATTACCATGACTTATTTATTCCATAACTGGAAGCCCATATCTCCCAGTCCTCTTCGCTCATTTTGCCCATCCTCTACCCTCCTTCTGGGAACCATCAGTTTGTTCTCTGTATTTACAGATCTGATTCTGCTTTTTGTTTGCTTTTTCATTTGTTTTGTTTTGGTTTAGATTTGGTTTAGATTTTGTTTATTTTAGACATATAAGTGAAATTATGTGGTATTTGTCTTTCTCAGTCTGACATATTTCACTTAGCATACTACCCACTAAGTTCATCCATGTTGTGCAAATGGCACAATATCATCTTTTTTACGGTTACATAATATTCTGTTCTATGTATATACCACATGTTCCTTACCCTTTTGTCTTTTGATGGACACTTAGATTGCTTCTATCCTGATTGTTGTTAAGTAATGCTGCAGTAAAATAGAACATATAACTTTTCAAATTAGTGTTTTCATTTTCTTAGAGTATATACACAGTAGTAGAATTATTTGACCAGATAGTTTTTCTATTTTAATTTTTTGAGGAAACTCCATACTCTTTTGACATTGGCTGTATCAATTTACATTTCCACAAGCATGCACAAGGGTTCCTTTTTTCTCTACATCCTTACCAACACTTGTTTTTTCTTATGTTTTTTATTCTAGCCATTCTGACAGATGTGAGGTGATACCTCAGTGTGGTTTTGATATTCATTTCCATGATTATTAGTGATGTTGAACATCTTTTCGTGTGTCTGTTGACCATCTATATGTCTTTTTCTAAAAATGTCTGTTCATGTACTCTGCCCATTTTTTAATCAGATTGTATGTTTTTTGTTTTGTGTTGAGTTGTGTAAGTTCTTTACATATTTAAAATTTTTTTAATGTTTATTTTTGAGAGAAAGAGACAGTGCAAGTGGAGGGGCAGAGAGAGAGGGGGGGACACAGAATCTGAAGCAGGCTCCAGGTTCTGAGCTGTCAGCACAGAGTCTGACGTGGGGCTTGAACCCATGAACCATGAGATCATGACATGAGCCGATGTCGGACGCTTAACCAACTGAGCCACCTAAATGCCCCAGTTCTTTATATATTTTAGATATTAACATTTTATCACATATATAGCATTTATCTATATCTATATGTATATCCATATCCATATCCATATCCATATCCATACACAGATATGGATATGGATATAGATATAGATATAGATATAGATATGTATCTTTTCCCATTCAGTCACTTGACTTTTCTATATGTTGATGATTTTCTTTGCTATACAATAGCTTTTTATTTTGATATAACTCTAATAGTTTATTTTTATTTTTGTTTTCCTTGCCTTAGTATATATACCTAGAAAAATGTTGCCATGGCCAATGTTGGAGAAATTACTGTGTTTGTTCTCTTCTTGAATTTTATGGCTATAGATGTCACATATAAGTGTTTAATTCATTTTGAGTTTATTTTTGTGTATGGCATAAGAAGGTTTCATTCTTTGCATGTAACTGTTCAGTTTTTCCAGCACCATTTGTTGAAGAGTCTGTCTTTTCCCCATTGTATATTCTTACTTCCTTTGTAATGGATTTATTGATCATATAAGCATAGGTTCATTTCAGGGCTCTCTGTTTCATTCTGTTGATCTCTGTGTCTGTCTATTTTTGTGCCAGTACCATACTGTTTTGATTACTGTAGCTTTGTAGTGTATCTTGAAATCTGTGATTGTGATACCTCTAGTTTTGTTTTTCTTTCCCAAGATTATTTTGGCTATTTGGAGTTTTTTGTGGTTCCATATACATTTTAGGAATATTTGTGTTCTAGTTCTATGAAAAATGCTATTGGTATTTTGATTAGGATTGCATTGAATTTGTGTATTGCTTTAGGCAGTGTGGATATTTTAACAATCTACCAATACATGAGCATGGAGTATCTTTACATTGGTTTGTATTATCTTCAAGGTCTTTCATCAGTGTTTTATAGTGTTCGGAGTATAGGTCTTTTACTTCCTTGGTTAACTTTATTCCTACGTATTTTGTTATTTTTGGTGTAATTGTAAATTAAAGTTGTCTTTTTTTTAAATTTCTCTTTCTGCTACTTCATTATTAGTGTATAGAAACTCAACTGATTTCTGGGTACTACTTTTGTATTCTGCAACTTTACTGAATTCATTTATTACTACTTATAGTAGGTTTTTTTGGTAGGGTTTTCTGTACATAATATTACTTCTGAAAATAGTGAAAGTTTAACTTCTTTTTTGTCAGTCTGGATGTCTTTTATTTATTTTTTCTTGTCTAATAGTTTCTAATAGAAGCCAGGGCATTTAGTACTGTGTTTAATAAAACAAAGAGTAGACAACCTTGTTTTGCTCCTAATCTTAGAGGAAAGGCTCTCAGTTTTTCATGAATATGATGTTAGCTGTGGATTTTTTATATACAGTCTTTATTATGTTGAGGTATGTTCTGTCCAAACCCACTTTATGAGGATTTTTTATCATGAGCAGATACTAAATTTTGTCAAATGACAAGCTAAAATTTTTAAGCAGAAAGTGACTTATGAAGATCTAACCTATCTTATTCTAGGAGAAGAAACCTCTGGATTTCATTAACCTTTTAAAAGATTTTATTTTATTTTATTTTTCAAATGTTATTTATTTTTGAGGGAGAGAGTGCACAAGCAGGGAAGGTGCAGAGAGAGAGGGGGGACAAAGGATCCAAAGTGGATGCCATGCTAACAGCACAGAACCTGATGCCAGGCTCGAACTCACAAACTGGGAGATCATGACCTGAGCCAAAGTTGGACACTCAACCAACTGAGCCATCCAGGTGCCCCTAAAGATTTTATTTTGAAGTAATCTCTCTATACCCAATTTGTGGCTCAAACTCACAATGCTGAGATAGAGTCACATGCTTTACAAGGAACCAGGTGCTCCTAGATTGCATTATTGAAATAATGAGACACTAATAAAACATGATGAGTAAAGAGTAGAGTGATGTAGGCTACATGGGATAGAATAGATACGAGAGATGGAAAGAGAGGTTCTGTAAAGGGGGATAAAAGTCAGGAAGAGGTTGTGAGAAGGAGGAGATGATATCTTCATGTGGTTAATAAAACAGGACTTTCACTATGCCACTGAGCCTTGGTCAAAGGATAGAAATATGGTATAAAATTTTAGAAGTTTCTTTTAGATATTCTGAAGCTTGTTACTTGGGATGATAATCAGTATCATCTGGAGTGACTAGGAAATGTTCCTTCTGAACAAATTTGATTATAACTTAGTGATCTGAACCTTGTATTGGCATACTGTTTGGCTTGAGCTTAATATTGTCAATTCAAATGTGTTGTGTGATATATATATCCACACACACAGTTTAATTTTTTTAATTAAAAAAACTTTTTTTGTAGATAATATAGAAGACTCGGAGTTTTTTGTTTTTTGTTTTTTGTTTGTTGTTGTTGTTGAGAAAGGGAGAGAAACCACGTGCATCCAGCAAGGGAAAGACTGAGAGGGAGATGGTGGATCCCAAACATCAGTTTTCCTGAATGAAATTAGCATTTGAATGAACAGACTAAATAAAGCTGACTGCCCTTCCCAATGTGGATGAGAAATATCCAATCTACTGAGGACCTGAGTAGAACAAAAGGTCCCAGAAAGGGACAATTATTTCTCTCTGCCTACTTGAACGTATCTTCTCCTTTCCTTGTACTGGGACTTACATCATCAGTGCTCTTGTTTTCAGACCTCTGATCTCAGATTGAAGTTTCATCACCAGCTTACCTGAGTCTCCAGCTTTCAGTTAACAGATTTATGGATTTCTAACTAATATAATTATTAAGTTTAAATTGATATAAAGTACACTGCACAGGTTTAAAGTGTGCAAGTTTTGAAATACATCTATTCATCCACACATTTACATGCGTGAAACCATCATCAAAATTAAGACAATAAACATATCCACTATTCCCAAAGTTTTTGTTCACTCTAGTAATTTATCTATCTGCCCCACAACCTAACCCTATGTAACCATTGATCAGCTTCTGTCATGATAGGTTAATAAGCATTTTCCTGATTATAATATATACTCTTTTTTATCTAGCCTCTTTCCCTTAACATAATTATTTTGAGGGGTGCCTGGGTGGCTTAGTTGGTTAGGTGTCTGACTTCTGCTCAGGTCATGATTTCACGGTTTGTGAGTCAATGTCCCACATCGGGCTCTGTGCTGACAGCTCAGAACCTGGAGCCTGCTTCAGATTCTGTGTCTCCTCCTCTGTCTGCCCCTCCCATGCTCATGCTCTGTCTCTCTCTCTCTCTCTCTCAAAAAAACAAAAACAAAAAAAAAAAAACAAAAAACAAAAAAAAACAAAAAAAAAACTTAAAAAAAAGATTAAAATAAAAAGATAATTATTTTGAGACCCATCCATGTTGTAACATGTATCAATATGTTATTGCTCTTTTGTACTAAATAGTATTCTGTTATGGATATACCACAGATTTTATTATGCATTCACCTATTGATAGACATTGGGTTTATTTCTAGTTTTTGGCTATTTCAAACAAAGCTGCTATGAACATTCACATATGAGTCTTGAATGAATATGTACTTTAATTTCTTTTTTGGTAAATGCCTAAGAGTTTCATGACTAGGTCACATGGTAGGTGTATGTTTAACTTTTATAGAACTACCAAACAGATTTCCAAACTGGATGTATCATTTTATATCTCCCCAAGCAGTGTATAAGAGTTTTAGGTACTCCATGTTCTCACCAATGTCTTATTGGATTAATTTTTAAATTTCAGCCATTATAAATGTTGAGTGGTATTTTACTGTACATTTATACTGCAATTACCTAATTGCTAATCCTACAAATTTTAGGTCTTACTTGCTTATCTTCTTTGATGAAGTTTGTGTTCAAATGTTTTGATTTTTTTCATTGGATTCCTCACTTTCTTATTTGGATTTATTGTTTCTTTTTATTTTTATTTATTACTTTTGAGTTTTCAGGGTACTTTATGTATTCTAGATGTAAGCCTTTTATCAGATATATAATTTGCAAATATTTTCTCCCAGCCTGTGGCTTGTGTTTTATTTTTCCAGCTTTATTGTGAAATTATTGACACATAATATTATGTAAGTTTGAGATGTACGGTGGGTTGAATTCACACATTTATAAATTGTTAAGTGATTACTACCCACTTTTATTGGTGGTAACAGGACCTTTGTTATTGATCCTTTGTGACTTTTGGAACTTATTCCTCTAATGTTTTTCTTTCATTCTCCTACCGTTCTTGTGTAGTTTCTTTGCATGCATGCATTGATCTGTATTTATCCCCAAAGCCTCAGTCAGACCTCTCAGTTCAGCTTTACCCTTGCTTTCTAGTACTCTGAAAACTCTGCTGTACCCTCCCCAGACTCCCAGTTATGTTTCCCTCATTCAAGGAGACCTCTGAGCTCTGTGTACATTGACTTTCTTTACATTACAAACTGACAACTTTCTCCAGGCAGTAAGATTGGACCTTAGTTGTGTCCCCTCACTCAGGAAGAACTGTACCTCTTTTATCATGTGTTTTGAAGTTAGTTGTTTCTTCTGTTTTGTTCTTTTTGTTGCTTGTGTGAGGATGATAAATCTACTTACTCCCTGTTACTCTATGTTGGTGTGAAATAGAAATTATCTGGTAACATAAGCTTTGAAGACTTTTGAAAAGAAGATAAATGTCATATAACAAATAAATACTAACATAATCTAAATCATAAAATATATAAATATATAATTTTAAAACAAAAATAAGAAGATAATCTATATAATATCTTAAATATCTAATATTAGGAAATTAAATAATTTATATTATCTCCTATTAACACAATATTTGTAAAGAGCATGATCTATATCTAGAGATGGAAGGATAGACTTTGGTTTCAGCTAGATGTAAATGTAACTGCTATCTGCATAAATTGTGGCAATAATTTGTACCCAAAGAAATTTTGTAACTCAACAGAGAGATTTAGGGTGTCCTAGTGAGCACAGGAGAATAGGGTTCAAAAAAAACCAAAGCTTATTTTCTTCCACAGCTGGTATTATGCCCTGTTCTGATTATACTTGCTGTACCCTTACTTCAACATCTTACCCTTGCCACATAAACAGTATAAACTCTATCACTCTGAGAAATCATTATCCTTTAATCTTTACTAAAGTGGCACCTATTTTTCTTCTGCATCCTCTCTAAACAGCATAGTCAAAATCCCTACTACTTCCCTCATGACTGTACCAAAAACCAGTTATTGTTGGTCTTTAACAGTATTTGCAAACAAGAATCGTGGGAATGCCCTTAATGAGATTTTTATTTGTGTAAAAACACAGAAGCAAATAAACATAATGAAACACCCTCGTCCACATTAGATCATCAAATGCATCCAAGGATTGTTTAGTAAAATTCCTACAGGGGCATTCACGTGATATTCATTGTTGGGAAAAATAATCTTTAAAACTGTGTTAAGAGGTGTCTAAAGGGAAAATAAACATTTTTTGTCCTTCCCACTACCAAGATTTCTTATAGTGATCTTTTCCACACTTCTGGTTTTCTGTAGGAATAAAACCAGAAGTATAGAGGAGAAAAATGAAGGCTATTTTTGAGTTAGCATTGAGTTGATTATAAGTCGCAACGGTGGAATTATGACTCATTTTTCTTTTCAAGGTAGCAAGAGCAATAATGACTCTAATAATGATAACTTAGTACTGTGCACTTACATGTAGTCTTTTACCCCAGTTTTAGGATGGCAGTTATACTTTATAATACTTTTGAGTGTTGTATGTTAGGATAGCCATTAAGTTCTGTATAAGAATGAGTAAATGGAGATGTAATAGCCTATGTTCTTCATTCTATTTTATGACCCTCTCCACTATTGAATAAAAGCAAAGCATTCAATGATCAGTGTAAAGTTGTGGAATACCTAGTGGATTTTTCTAAATCATGTTACTTGAACAGTTGGTTTAAAATGATAAGGAGTAAAGGTTATTTTTATAACTAGAAAATTGGATAGGATAATGTCATTTTTCTCTTTAAATTCTTTCTAGAAACTCAATGTATAGTCTTACCTGGTCCCTGGAAAACCAAGACAAAAATATATTTACCATGCTTTCCTTTTATACTTAAACATTTTATGGTTGTCTTGTGTGTATTTTATGATATTCTAGATCAATTTTTGAAAGAAAAAATTTTTTATGTATCATTTATTATTTTATGATCATTTATTATTATATAAATGATAACTATTTTTTAGCTGTGTGTATATCAGGTGCTTTTTGGTGAGAAATTCACCAAAATATTTACTGACTGTCAAAGTACTTTAAGGAATTCTAAGAACATAAGCTAGAAAAATTACTTTGGGCATTTCTGATTAGTACACTCCATTTATTTAGCAATTTCAAAGAATGAATGAGGTCTGTTAGTGTATGTTTTTGATATTTGAAAGTTTATCTTTTTAGAGCAAATCATTTGTTTAAAAGAAACCATTTTTAATGGTTCTTAAAACCAAATCTGTCTTTCAGAATGTCAAGGGAATGAATAGTGTGCATAAAATTTGAAATGTCTTCTTTAAAAAGCAAAATTTATTTTAAAATAAACCAAAGTAGATTGAACCATCAGCTATATAAACTAGACTGCTTTTTTGTGGATTAAAAAACTAGATGTGTCAGCTGATTTGACAAGGGACATAAAACTGTCCAGATATCTAGTTTTGGAGTGAGTCTAGAGGTGGTTGCTTGCGACAAGAGACAGGAGATGGACCATATGGATAAGCGTGGTCATGGGAAGTTCTGGTAACAAATCCTTGGCCAGAAGCCTGAAAGCAATAACAAACCTTCCCAAAGATAGGCTGCCAACATCACATGTAAAAATTTGCCAAATGTGAATATGAAATTATTTTTGTTAATCTAATTTTTAAAATTTATTTGATCACTAATAATATTTATTAGTAATTTTATATTCTTTTCTATAAGCCATTTGTGTTTTATTGAGCTCATACTGTTTCTTTTGTCAGTTTATTCACTGTATATCTTATTTGGCAAATATTTTTCCAGTTTTTGGTGAGATTTTTAATATTGATTGGCATTTCCAGTTTTAATTAATTACCACTATTAATATTTTTAAAATTATTTTTATACAAATTATATACAATTTTATATAAATTATAAAATGAATTAAGTCTATCAAATATATAAGTAAACACTTAACCCTTTAATATATCCAAATTTAGGGGAAGTTACAACTTGAATTGAGGCTCTAATTAAAATTATTCCTCCCTAAAAACTTATTTTCTTTATACTTTCATTGAAACATTCCATCATTTAGGAAACACCCTCACAGACACACTGAGAAATCATGTTTAATATAGGCATCCTGTGGCCCACTCAAGTTGCAACATAAAATTAATCATCACAAATTTCAATTAATTTACTCCTTTGTAATATTCAGTCTTCTGCTTTAAGAACATATCTCTTCATTTTTACAGATTTATTTATTTATTTTTTCAACGTTTATTTTATTTTTGGGACAGAGAGAGACAGAGCATGAACGGGGGAGGGGCAGAGAGAGAGGGAGACACAGAATCGGAAACAGGCTCCAGGCTCCAAGCCATCAGCCCAGAGCCTGACGCGGGGCTCGAACTCACGGACCGCGAGATCGTGACCTGGCTGAAGTCGGACGCTTAACCGACTGCGCCACCCAGGCGCCCCTTATTCTGTCTTTTTAACAATTAAGTCTCATGTACATCTCTTGCACAGCATAGGATTAGGCAGGATACTTGATTTATGATGCATTTTTATCATTGATCACATAATTTTTTAATGTTTATTTATTTTGAGAGAGAGAGAGAACAAGAGGAGGAGGGAAAGAGAGAGGGAAAGGGAGAGAATCCCAAGCAGGCTCTGCACTGTCAGCACAGTCCAAAGTGGGACCTGATCTCACAAACTGTGAGATCATGACCTGAGCCGAAATCAAAAGTTGTATGCTTAATCCACTGCACCACCCAAGCACTCCTATTTTATTTATTTTTAATAGTTATTTTAATAATACATTTAGAATCTGTTAAGTAACTACCCAAAACATATGGTATGACCTTGAAAGTAACCTACACTTAGTTACTCTTGTAAATGTGACAAGTGAAGAATTGTCTCATGTTTAAATATTTTCACTTCCTGACTACTACTTTTCTCATGAGACTGTTTTCTTAACAGTTTAACTTTCTTCTCTTATGAATTAGCTGTTCTTGTGCTTTATCTCTTCTCCCACTGAGCTGTTGTCTTTATATTATTTATTTGTAAAAGCTCTTATATATGACTAAATATTAATCCCTTTAAGAACATCTCCTTTTTTTTATCTTATAACTTTAATTACAGTGTCTTAAGTCACAGATAAATTTTATTTCAGTGGAGTTACACTTACTAATTATGGCAGAATGATGCTAGCTATTCACCCAAACTATTTTATTTTCTTCCCACATTATATAGTCTCTCTTGAATGTGACTAAGTTCTAGCCAATGGGTATATGCTTCAAATTCGGACATCCCATCAAAATGTCCCGTATGTGATCTTCTATGTTAGTTTTCCCTTACAGTTGGCCAAAATGGAGACCACCCATAGTGGGGCTTTGGGAGCCTCATGAGTTAGAATGGAACTACAAGGTGAAAGGGACCTGAGACCCTGAATCAGCTCTTAGAAGAATAACAGTGGATTGTTACTTTGAACAAGAAATGAATATTATTGTTTTATTCTTCTAAAATTTGGGGGCTTGGGTGCCTGGGTGGCTCAGTCCGTTAAGCATCTGTCTCTTGATTTTAGCTCAGGTCATGATCTCACAATTCGTGGGATCAAGACTGTATGGGACTCTGTGCTGACAGCATGGAGCCTGCTTGGGATTCTCCCTCTCCCTCTCTTTCATCCCCTTCCTCATGCGCCCTCTCTCTCTCTCTCTCACTCAAAATAAATAAATTTTTAAAAATAAATAAAAATATGGGGTGCCTGGGTGGCTCAGTCAGTTGGGCGTTTGACTTCAGCTCAGGTTATGATCTCTTGGTTCATGAGTTCAAATTCTGTGGGGGGCTCTGTGCTGACAGCTCAGAGCCTGCAGCCTGCTTGAGATTCTATGTCTCCAACCCTCTCTCTTCCCCCGCCCCCCACACTTTGTCTCCTAAGAATGAATAAACACTAAAAACTAATTTAAATACAATTAAAATAAAAAATTTACAATTGGGGGACTTGTTTCTTACTTTAAGTAGTGTTAGTAAGATCCTCAACTACTATATAATCTTTTCATGTATTAGTACTTAGTTGTATCATGATTGTGAATACTTTTTAAAGAAAGGGAATAGGCATATTTTTATATAGATATCCTAATGATTTTATACCTTGCCTTTTAATCAATATGGGACTATTTTTGTGCATGTTTTAAAAAGAAAGCAATCATATATTGTTCCAATACGTAACAAATTTCCCCCACACTATTAAATTGTCTAATATTTTACATTAATTTGAAGTGTCACTCTAATACTAACCTACCACACATATATTTAAGCTCTTTATTTTTTCTATAGATTTTACTATCTGTTCCTATTCTGATGCCACAATATTTTAATAACTATATAAAGTTTTAAAATCTAAGAAGGAATTGACTTTCTAAATCATATTTTTATCATAAGTTGATTCATTATTTTACATTTATTTCTATATATGAACTATGAATCATATTGTCAAATTCTATTTAAAAAATATTTCTAATTTTATTAAGATTCCAGTAAATTTATTTGGTGGAGAATTGACATCTTTACAAATTCATATTTTTCATCTAAATATATGATATATCCCGCTTTTTTAGGAAAATTTTGAAATTTTCATGATAAAGATGATATTTATTTTTAGTTACATATGTTGGGATTTCATTTTTACCCAATTTCTGTTTATTTGTGAAGAGTTGCATCTTTTATTTTTTAGGAAAACCTCAATTCAAGTACAATTCATACACAATACAATGCAGTTTTCTAGAATGTATAAATATTTTTAAATTTTTCTATTGTGATTTAATTTTGGTGGTTCCATTTAGAATTATACCATGGTTCACAGATACCAGAGAATCATCATATATCATTGTTTTATGTACCAATTATCAAAATTGACAAATTAATATTAATACATTAATATATTGGTACAATACACACTTTTTTCCAATTTTATCAGCTTTAACACTAATGTTAATTTTATGTCTAATATCCAGAATAAGATCCTACATTGCATTTAGTTATCTCTACTTAATGCTTTTCATTACTGTGATATCTTCAGTCTTTCCCTGTCTTCCTTAGGCATTTTTAAGCAGTACCAGTCAATTATTTTATAGGATGATACACAATTCTGTGGGATTTGACAAATGCATAGAGGTGTATTTCCACAACTATAGTCATTATACACAAAATTTTATCATTCAAAACATTCCCTCATACTGCTCCTTTGTAGGTAGCCATTCTCCTTCTCCTCTGCTAACCAATATTTGTTTTGCCTTTTCCAAAATGCCATATAAATGGAATTGTACAATATGCAGTATTTTGGATCTCGTTTCTTTTACTAGGAAAAATGTATTTATGTTTCATTCATGTTTGATCGTGAATGTTTGATCACTTTCAATACCAAGTAGCATTCCCATATATAGATGCACCATTGTTTATTCACCATTTGAAAGATGTTTCACTTATTTCAAGACTTGGTGATTAAGAATAAAACTGCTACAAACGTTTGTGTGTATTTTGTGGAAACATAAATTTTTATTTCTTATGAAATTGATGAACCATTGCCTTTATAAAAACCACCAAACAGTGCTTGCATCAGTTTTCATTCCTACCATTAAAGCTTTAGAGTTCTAGTTACTTCACATTCTTGTAAGTATATGGTATTGCCAAGTTCTAGTTAACTTTAGCCACTCTAGTTGTGTGGAGATGCCTTCTCTCTGGTATTATTTTCCATTTTTCTAATGACTAATACTGTTGAGGTTCTTTTCATGGCCATCTGTTTATTTTTTTGGGAGTAATACTTGTTTTCATCCTTTGCCCATTTATATGCTCTGACCTAATTACACATGTATTTTTCTTCCCCCAATTGTTGGCTATTATTTTGGCTGGGCAAAGAATTCAGTTTGGAAAGTCATCTTCTCTTAGCTTTTTGAAGATATTTTCCCATTTTATTATTGCATTAATTTTCCTAATGAAAATTTTCTTCTTATACTAATCTACTTTTTATTCTTTGGAGAGTTTTTCTTTTTTTTTAATCTCTGGAATATTTTTGGATTCTCCATTTATTATAGACATTCTCAAATGTTATTCCTTCTTGAGTGGTGTGTATGTGTGTGTGTGATCCTTCAGGGCACTTAGTGAGACTTTCAATATGGGAGGTGCTCATGGAATTATTTCTTTCTTTCTTTCTTTCTTTCTTTCTTTCTTTCTTTCTTTCTTTTTCTAAGTTTTTTTTTTTTTCTACCCACTAGAACTCTTTTATGCTTTCATACAGATATGGAACTTCTGGATATGGTCTCTATGTTTCTTGATTTTTATCTTTTAGTTACCATGTTATAGGATTTGGTACTCTGAGATCTTTTTAAATTTATCTTCTAGTATATTTGCATTTTATTCCATTTTGATATGCTTTCACACATACATTTTTCCTCAGGATGCATATTTATGCTTTTTTGTCCTTATTTTTCTATGTATGTTCATCATCTGCTTGAGTTCTTTCATATTTTAGAAAATTGAACTGGCTTTTATACCTAATAGAGGAAATTGATTGAGAATAATATTCTTACTTCCTACATTTTCCCTTAGAAATATGTGGGCTTTTATCCATGAAATCAGAATTCCAGTTATACCATGTTCTTTTTATAACTGGATTTCAACAAGAATATGTCCACCTCAAATTGACCTCAAATACTTAAGTATAATATCACATGTTCTGAGAATAAATTTCAAAAGACAGAACATTGGAGTAACTTCTCAGGCTCCATGTGTTCGTTACAGTAAATCAATTCTTTCTCCATCCTTAAAACACATGGCAGGCCTATCCTTAATGATACTACATTCTTAGAGAGGGAGAGAGAGGGAGAGGGAGAGGGAGAGGGAGAGGGAGAGGGAGAGGGAGAGAGAGAGGTTTACCTGCATCTCCCTAAGCTATCTGGAGAGAACGATGCAGGGAGAAGGAAATTACAATCCAAAAGGATAAGGGAGTTGAATGAGGTGGTTTTTGGTGAACAACATATCCATAAATAGGAAAGATGCCAGCAAGATCTATTTGGTGTTAGGCAGGGAGCCTCAGGTTATTAAGATAAATGTGAAAATGAGACTAAATTAGAAAACTGGAAAAAAAAATGTAGAACATTAAATCAGATGAAATCCCAGGGCAGGCTGCTCTGGAATAAACAGAAGCTTGATGGAAAATGTAACTTCAACAAAACTGCTTAGCCAAAAGAAAGCTTTAAGTGTGATCGATGCTCTTTAAAGGGGAAGTGATGAGGTACACGAGAGGTAGTATATTGTAGGGGTTCAGAGTTTGGGCATTGTTGCCAGGAACTGTGCCGCCAGTGCATGAATCACAGCTTTATGAATTATTAGCTTCTCTGTGCCTTGGGCTCTTTGTATATAAATAGTGCTAATATTCATCCCTTCCCATTATGATATTTTGTGAAGATTATATTTTTCAATGCATATGAAACACGTACAGGAATGTCATAATAAATTTCAAATATCAGATATTATATAATACAGTAAATATTCAGAAAGCCATTAACATTTATCCATATTTAGGTAACAGAGCAATATGTTGATGATTAACTTTTGTTAATTTCTTTTTTTTTAATTTTTTTAAATGTTTCCATTTTATTTTTGAGAGAGACAGAGTGTGAGTGGGGGAGGAGCAGAGAGAGAGGGAGACACAGAATCTGAAGCAGGCTCCAGATTAAGCTGTGCAGAGCCCAATACGGGGCTTGAACTCATAGACTGCGAGGTCAGATGCTTAATCAACTGAGCCACCCAGGCGCCCCTTTTGTTAATTTCATTCTATGTTTTAAGCATGTGCCTAAACTAATTTAATCCTCAAAGAACCCTGCAAATTAAGAGCTATCATTATTCCCTTGTTTGGATAAGGAATCTGAGCTTTTGGATAGATGAGTGTTTTTCCCAAGTTAATGAACATGTTAAGTCCAAAAACTGGGAGATTGGCTAGATCCAGACCTTTAGCACTTGCCACTATGTTCGGGTGTTGTAATTATGCAATTGTTAGTTGTACAGGATTGCAAAGCAGATGTATAGTTACTGATTCGACATTAACTGAGAGTTGTCTTTTAGTTTATAAAATACTATGCATTCATAATTGACAATTTCGTTTTAACAGTCCACTCTTCAGAAAGATTGAAAGACAAAGATTTTTCTCTTGGAGAGGCATAGTGGGGCTAAACGGGGGGAATAGAGGAGATTCCATGTTGCAAGTAGGGTTCAATATTACATCTAAGAAGTTCCCAGAAAGATTGTAACTTTTGACTTCCAAACCTATTTAATTTTTTTAACGTTTATTTATTTTTGAGAGACAGAGAGAGATAGAGCATGAGTGGGGGAGGGGCAGAGAGAGCGAGACACAGAATCTGAAGTAGGTTCCAGGCTCTGAGCTGTCAGCACAGAGCCCTACACGGGGCTCGAACTCACAGACCACCAATTTATGACCTGGGCCGAAGTTGGACTCTTAAATGACTAAGCCACCCAGGTGCTCCTGACTTCCAAACCTATTTAGAGTTTATTACTGTAAATAAAGTACAAGAAAGAAGATAATATGCTCATAAGCGAGTGACCAATCTCTGAAAATAAGCCAGACATAACCAAGAATGTAAGATCTGTGCTGGCATTCTTGAAGTGTTCTTTAAATGAGAGAATTCCATCCCTCACATATTATATGCATCAATGCGGACTCTTTTTATAAGACAAGGATTATGATCAACTTGTAGCATGAGAAGTAACAGAAACAAGAATATAGCAATAGTAGCAAGGACATGTACTAAGGATTTAGCCTGGTAGAAATGTTTTCACGTATGTTTCTCTGTGCTATTTATATTTTGATACCTATTATGAAGGCAAATAGCATCTAATTGTAATAAACATGTGCACAGGCACTCACATAACATAGTCGTCTGCCTACATGGAGTTTACCACCCCTCCCCCGCCTTCATTTATCACATATAAAGATAAGTATACCTAATCATCATACAATGTACCATTATACTGACTTTTAGGATCTCTCTCTTTTTCCTCTCTTAAATGTGGATTGAATCTTCTTCCTTTTCAGTATATTTATGTGTGTATATTATGTAAGTATGTATATATGGCATTTAATTACAAACTAAATAATGTAGAAGAACACAAGGTGTAGAATAAAATAATTTTCTACAACTACGTCACCTCCAGTGCTAATGCCCTGAACTCTCCGATCACAGTAGTATGTTGGGCAAACTTCTTTCACCATGCTAAAGCATATTTATTCTACACACGTTTTATATACATATAAATATATATGCACACACATGTATAAAATTTGAAAGTATAATCATAATTAATAGTGATATATATTTCTACATAGTTAATACATTTGCTTTAATAACAACATATTCACAATACAGATGTATCATAATTTCAGCCACTCCCATTTCGATGTACTCATTTCTATCATGTTACCGCATTAAAAATATTGGTACATATATTACTGTGTACTCATGATTGTAATATTCTGCAGTCATCCTTTCTTAAAATGCACATTGATTTTGATTGATCCTGTAATGCACGAGTACACACTAGATTTATTAGGTCATTTTCCTTATGTGATAATGTAGCATTAGCACAGATTTCCTCCTGTGGAATAATGAATAAGGGTATAGTTGTGGGGCGTCTGGGTGGCTCACTTGGTTAAGCCTCTCTTAATTTTGGCCCAGGTCATGATCTCACTCTTTGGTTTTGGGTTCAAACCCCACATTAGGCTCCACGCTGGCAATGTGGAGCCTGCTTGGGATTTTCTCTTTACTCTCTCTGCCCCTCCCCTGCTTGATCTTTCTTTCTCTGTCTCTCAAAAAAAAAAAAAAATTTAGGATGCAGTTGTCTGTGTACAGAGTAGAGGAGAGAGGCAGTCTCAAGGGCCAAATCCATGAATTAGAAAATAATCCCCCTGCAGATTTGTACATCTGTGTATATATATCTGTGTAAAAATAGACATATATAGGTAGACATTAGATTCAGGTTTTTTGTTTGTTTGTTTGTTTGTTTTTTAGTTTGTATTTAAATTCCAATTAGTTGCCATATATTTAATATTAGTTTCAGGTGTACAAAATAGTGATTCAGCATTTCCATACAACAGCCAGTGCTTATCACAACGAGTACATTCCTTAATCCTTATCACCTATTTAACCCATTCTCCCACGCACCTCCCCCTAACCCCGAACCCTGAACCTAAACCTATTGTTAACCCTAAATGAACCTTCTGGAAAGCTCTCTAAACTGCAGCATACCAGGCACATACCCTCACCCTGGCCCTAACCCTAACCCTGGCCATAAAAATGATTCAGAGTTAAAATGGAGATTGGTAATTGTTAAAATGACACATTAGATATTGACTCTCAATTTCATAAATTTGTATAAAGTTGAATTGTATATAATAAATTATATATTATTTATTATAAAATGGTATAAATTTGTAATCTATTAGAGTCATACTTGTTTTAATAGAGAGACTCCATTTTCCAAAATAGAAGTCTAGAATTTAACAATTGTATTAATCCTGTATAATACGAAAACCAGAGGTACGCATTACAGCATGATGTAGCAGCAGTTTAGAGATCCAGTATGGGAACCTAAGCTCCTTTTACTTTCTTGCTGTGTGTGTTTTAATGTGCAGTTTCTGTCTCTATGGTCATAATATGGCTACTCTACTCTGAGGTAGCTCTAACTCTGAGGTGTTGCTCCCTTGTTCTAGGCAGGAAGGAGAGGAAACTACAAAGAGTGAAATGAGGATGCCAGTAAATATATTTTTTTGAATGCTTACCCAGAAGGACTAAATCATGATTTCTCTCTATATCCCACTAGAAATAATTGTCATATAGCTCCTCTCTGTAAATGGTTTTGGGGTGGTATATTATCTGGACATATTTCCATTAGTAATTGCAAAAGAATGAATGGATATGAAGATAGCCTGCAAGCTATGTTTACCACAAGGATGTGTGTACGTGTGTGTGTGTGTGTGTGTGTGTGTGTGTGTGTAGTGTGAGGGTATTGTTTGTATATATTTGTGATAACTATGAGAGCCAAATTAGGGTATGATGCAGATGCAACTTTATAAACACAGGTGCTTGTGGAAGATGTATTAATTTATTTAGGGATTTATTATGTCTAATGGAGCTTTACCTTTTGGGGGAGGAGTTAAAAATAATATATTGTCTTTGTATTATAGTAGAGTTTTTCTAAATAGCTCAAATTCTGAAATGTTCTTAATACTTACTTTCCCCATTATGAAAAATGTATACAGAACAGAAGTGCCATGAAATGTATCCATTCCCATGACATAGGCTGTAATGGAAAATTGTCCAAGCCTAGCCTAGCCTTAAGATTTTAATCTTGTGATCCTCTTCATATGTCATACTGTAGTGCATGGACTATATCCAGCACATTTGATTTAAAACTATTTCCAGAAAAATAAATTGTCTTGTTAAGCTTACTAACCAGCTTTCTTCAGCAGACACATTTTTCTCTTCCCAAAATGTCACTATTCCTTCTTCGCACAGCAAAAGATAATATTTGTAATTCACAGAATTGATAAAGACTTCCTTAGGTAGTTATTCACTGAATGTCTATACATGCTCAGAAAGAAATTTGAACATTTGGGAAATTATCTGGATAATTCAGAAAAATAAAATAGCTTTCCTTAATGGTCAAGGGCAATAGGTCATTTTGGCTCTAGTTAACTGAGAATGATAAATGACAGAATATGGAAACACATTATTTGAGAATGCTATATCTATACCTATATATTTATATATCTATAACTATATATATTTTTTAAACTACAGGGCCAGAGTTTGCAAAGTAGGTTTAAGAGCTTAATTTTATAGGTCATGTGGACAATTCTAAAATTGGCTAATTTCTCGAACTCACTTTTAAACTTTTTTTTTATTTTATGTAAATTTTCAAATAAAAAATAGAGTAGTATAATATACCCATCACTCATATTGAACAGCTGACAAGTCATAGTCAAGCCTCTCATCTGTACCCCTTCCCACTCTCGCTTCCTATATATTGTATAATCATTTTATTTGTAAAAATTTCAACATGTATCTGTAAAAGAAGGCCAGTCTTTGAAAAACAGGTCAATATTACTATTATCATATCCAAATATCAAAGAGTAATCTGGTAGTATCCAGAAATATCTAGTCAGTATTCAAATTTCCAGCTCTCTGTCATTTTTGTTTTATTATAAACATATTGTTTTGTTTGAGTCAAGATCAAAACGAGGACCGCACGTGAATATTTGCTGATAGATCCTACAAGCCTCTTTTTGTAGAAAAAAACTGGGTAGTTTACTTTGAGTTTTCTCCATGGTCCGGATTACACTAATTATACCTTTTTTATGGTTTTTGTCATGCTCCTCTGACCCCTGTCCCTGTATATTTCCTCTAATGCAATTGCTGGAATTAGAAGTTTAGTTACATTTAGGACCTAGCTTTTGACAATCTCATTTATGGATGGTGCTGGTTCTGTTCTTCTAATTATAATTTTAAATGTTTATTTATTGTATGGATTGTAATAAATGGCCTTCAAAGGTGTGTGTTTATTTTTGCTATAAAGTATAGTCATTTTTGTAAAATATTAACATGAAATCAAGGAATTATTTTTCTCATTAAACATTCTTGTGACTGCTTCTCAAAATGGTAGAAGCAAAGGAAAATACTACTCGTGTTAGTGTGTATGCCATCTCAGGAATTTTTTGGCTATCATACTGGACAAAAGTAAAGATAACAGCAATAGCTAAAGATGTTGACATATGTAATCTCATTTAATCTTCACGACTAATATGTGAGATGTGTGTTATTTTATTTTACAGAGGATGGGACTGAGAGTCACATTAATAAATCTTGTCTAAGAACACACAGCAGTGGGACAGAAGTTTTAAGTTAGACAGTCAGTCTCACTTTTTGGTGTCTGTTTTTAACCACCATACTATATTGCATTGAAGACAGTAATTCTGACTGGTGGTAATCTTCATAAACATGGTTTTAGTATTTCTGGGGAATCCAAGCCATATTCAAATATATAAAATACAAATGAAACCAATTTGATACAAATAATGGTGCTATAGTGCCTTTGCTGGTATTGGGAGGGATGTGGGGGTATATTATGTAGAAATTATAAAGTGATTGTTATAAAGAGAAGAATATATTCATTCTATATGAAATGCACTGTAAAAATATATTCTTGCAAGTTGGACACTAGGAAGTCTTTAACCCACTCCAAATGAGGTGGCATAGGTTAAAAAACACTTTGAGTGAGATTTCATGACCATGTGAATCATTTCAGTTTGGGCATCTCTAACTTAGTATGTTTTTAAAATTTGATGTTGATATTGATCTTCATATAACCTGCCTGTTATGACAATGAATTCTCAGTAAAAATGGACAGTACTTCTACCTACCCATAGTCGGTGAATGGAACTTCTTTTCTAAACATCAGCTCTTCAAGTATCTTAAGGTATCTGGTACACAAAAGCTTCTCTGCACACAACAGCATTTCATTCTTTCAAGTTACTCAGATGGCAGTTTTTTTTTTTTAAATTGGGCTTAAATTGTTATTTCCTGACATTCCTATCTAAATCAGTTTCCTCTGAAATTTATTCTTAGAACACATATTGAAATTTCTAATTATATTGTTATTTGATTTACTATCTAATATCCATCTATCTAAGCTGTATGTTCCATGGTGACAGCAGACCCTATATCTCCGTGTTTTACCACCAAATCCCAAGGCCCTAAAATAGAATCTTATAAAAATCATTCAAGGCAGGAAGGTAAATTAAATACATATATTAATAAATAACTTACTTTCCTGATTTCGCTGCCCTCCCCCCCACCACCCCATCCAGGCTATCTGATGGGTCAGGTTATTTCTTAGAGCTTTTGAAGAGCTTACACATCAACAGTAATCATTAATATAAAGTGAAAAATACATTTCAGGTATAATTTAACCCATGTAAGATTCAGTGAACTGTTCACTCCTTTGATATGTTCACTTACATTAATTTCAATTTCCTGGGCACGTAGTGTATTTTCAACATTTTTTAGCTCTTCCTTCTAACAGGTTAAAAAAATTCATCTTGTTATTTTGTTTGATAATTTCAACTATCTAAGGGTATTCTTAGTATATTGATTCTGCCACTCAGTGTACTCACTATCATTCAGATATTTTTATCTTTTGAAAATTAATCAGCCAGTTCTTCCTTTTAATTCAATTTCTTGATTAAAACATTTTTAATAATGTGGCATGACAGATTAAAATAGAAGGATTTGAGCCTGGACACTTGGAGATTTCTTGCAGATTAGAGACAACATGATTTTTGGTATCATTATTCATTTATCTAAAAAGTATCTGCAAAAGTGTGTTGCTACCCACCCCATTCTGCTCTTACTCTCTTTTCTTCAAGGGTAACATGACTTTGTTAAATGTCTTGTTGAGATCACAGTCAACCTTTTATAGAATCTTTCTTCTAACAATATTATTTTTTAAAAATGGCAATGTGCTGAAATAGACCCTACATATTCTTATTTAATTCATGTGCGAAAGAGCATATCAAAGTTTCATATGAATTTAAATATCAGTGTTTTGCTGTTATCAATAACTGTTAACAATAACTAAACTGATGAGAGTAGGGATAATCTACTTGTAGATTCATGATGATGATGAAGGCAATAATAATAATAAATAGTATTAGTAATAAGTTGAAGAGAATGTTTTCTTTAATCAGAGAGCAAGAAAATATGGAATTATAAGGAGGATAATATATGTGGATATTTGTGAAAAGAAGAATGAGTAAATGAGAGGCTCATTAACACCAGTTTGATGATGGACGTTGCCTGGAGACTACTTTCTCCAAGCTGTCTTTTCTATGCCGTCCATTCATTCTAGAGACACTCAAACAACTTATGAGAGTAATTAGATATTAACTAAGATCTCAGTCCCTATTTGGTTTTCCCATAAAGCAGAGAATAATACGGGTAGTTTCTGAGTTACTACTTTACTAAGGAGTATAATAAGCCCAAGGAGCAGCCGTGAAGGACCTGGAGAATGAATCGGGAAAAGAGGGAAAGGAAATACACAGACAATTTATTGTTCATTCTCATGGGACTGGCCACTAATAAGCCTTATGAATTTCCATGGCAGCAGTCAGGGTAGCAGGGAGGGAGGGGTTGAAGAAGTAAAGAATTTTTTTCACCAGCTCACAACACTTCCAGTGGGTGAATGGTGTTCCTTTTTGTGTTTAGGAGGAAGCACATTTATGGGGAGCAAGAAGCTCTGCCTGGCCAAGATTCAGGGTGCCAGTAAGTAAAATGTGCTTAAAAGTACTTAAAGCCATTGGAAGGCTGGCTGCTGAAGTAGCAGCTAGAACAAGAAATAGGCAATGCTAAGAGGATCTGAACTACCTGATTCAGTTACCAAAGAATAAAATTTCAAGGTCTTTTTTGTCATTAAACATAAAATTCACTTTAACAAACATTTTGGATATGCATACAGTGTGGGAGACATTGTGTAAATAGGAGGGGTGTGGATGTAAAAGTAACTAAATCTCTACTTACAAAGAACTACAGTGTAGTGAGGGGAAGAGTAAACAGTTAACAGCATACAATATATCTGACTAAAATGCCAATACGATTTAAAACAGGTAAAATTAATTTTGGATTCAGGGATGGAAATTTGGGATAAGTTTTACAGAAGGGAAGGTGCTGATCTGACACTTGAAGTATGGTAAGATATACGCAGAGGTTCATTTCTGGATAATGTTACCAGTCTGAATAAAGGCAGTGAAATTTCTGACCATGATGAGCTTAGTAGTTGATGTGAGGAAAAGAGTGAGGAAAGAAGACAGAACTAGAGGATAGGATCACTGAAACATCATACTGAGCCTCAGTATCCAGGAGAATGCCAAGAATAAAGACAACTTAGTAGGTGTTTGTTGAACCACATACACACACAAAGATGGGTTTTGAGGTTGTGATTAGGAAAACTCTGGGTTAAAAAAATGAAGCAGGATTTCTATTCAGACTTTTTGGAGATTCTGATACAAATTATGACTGATACTTAATATGTAGCATTTATTAAGATTATTTTAACATGAAACTGATTTTTTTGTGTCAAATATCTTGTGAGATTCTTGTATTAGTAGTATATCCTACATGGTGGTGTGCATATATGGAAGGGAATGAAACCTTAATTGAATGTGTATTATTATATCAAGTCATGTATTTTCAGCAATATCTTATTTAGAGAAAAGTTTGGGACAAAATTATAAAATCCCATGAATAACACCCAAATAATTTGATTTTTTACATTCTCTCCTTGAAGCCAACAAAGGTTTGGAGACAGTGTAAGATCAGGTTTTGTTTTATAAAGATAAAAGTAATCCTGGACTGTGTGTGTGTGTATGTGGTGGGGCGGCGGGGGGAGTGGAATGTGATTGGGATAGATTCTGAAAAGGTACTTACTTCCCAGTTAGTCATATAACAAAACACACTTAAAACCAAGTATGATTTGCAAGCCAAAGGATAGACTAATTTAGCACAGGTTTTTTCTGGATAATATGTGAATTTCACATGAAAATAGAATTTAATATGTCTTTCCTAGAACTATAAAGGTGCCACCTCCGTATTTATATGCATTTGACCATGTGAGTATCTTCTTATTCTCTGAGACTATCGTGGGTCACTAAATTTGCTTCATTGTCAGAGTCAGATTTGATTTATGCATCTTTTGTTAAGCATGTAGTCTGTGTCAGAAACAGTGTGCTACATACTGTAGAGTCTACAAAGATGTGCAAGACACCTATGGCCTTAAGAAAATTGTTCTTCAGATGGGAAGGTGAAATTTGTGCATAAAATGATGACAGACATTATCATACAGCATATGATAAATGGCTGACATGATTTTTAGGGGCCATTACTGTTGTTATCATTGGTTGTGACCTTGGCCTCCAGGGAGATGGGTTTTGAGAGGCTCTGAGCCAATCAGCAGTACAAATGTATCTGTGTTTACAAAAATATGAAGCTCTTTGAATATGGTGGAAGGTATATTGGTACAGAGATAAATATACCACTTTACCTTATGCCATTCTATATTAACCAGTAATCATTTAATCTGTACTATTTTTTTTTTCGTCTCACACCACATAGAATCCTGACCCAGAAGGGGAACTGTACACACTCATTGGTGTTGACAACAATTTCTCTGTCATTCTGTTAAGCCATGTTTAGGTATTAGTACAGTCTTCTACTTTGCCACAAATTCCTACCCTACGATTCACAACAGAATGTGATTCATCTTCTTACTTGGTGGCATTTGTGTATTGTCTATTCATTACTTCAGTGTGAAGATGCATCTCATCTTGCCTCAAATAATAAACTCACTATTCAAGCTCCCATCCCTTATATATATTCCAGTCCTTAACACTTGATTGATACTTGACCAATTCTGGATCAATTTTATCTTCTTTATTTAACATTGGAAGTAGGAGTTAGGAATGTGGGAGGAGCAGATGAAGCGGGGAAAAGTAGAAAAGAGTTTACATTACCAGAGAGAAAATGAAAAAAAAAATGGAAAAGGAAGATGAAGAAAGGAAAGAATGAGGAAAGAAGGCAGGGAGAAGAAAACATAAAAGGAAAAAGTTCCATGGAATTAGAAAACTTTAAGACTTTTCTCTCTCAATACTGCAGAATGGGCATATGACCCTGATCTTCTTGTTTATTTCTGTGGTAGTTAGTTCATGTTTCAGGAATGTAATCTACAGAGGTTGCACTGTTGACTTTCACTCATGTATGTCTCTAGTTTTATGATTCACATATAAAGCCCTAGGGTTTGTTCTCTAATGCCCAGAAGTGAATCAGATGGGAAGTAGTTTATTATGTGCTAAAGAATCATCCAGGAAGCATATCTTCTTCATCTGTCTTGAAGGACATATTTTATATAATTATTTATATGGACACAGTAATGAAAAGCAACACTCAAGTAATTATCTGTCCAGTTGTAATTATATCTCAGGTCTGTAGAAATATTTTGACAGCAACAGAATTATTGAATATATATCAACATATGCTTTTCTCTCTAACGCATCAAAGAAAGAGATTGGTTAGAAAAGGAATACATATCCGGTGATAGGTTGTCTACTCACAATTCAGTTTACTGAACTTAACAGTGGTTTAACTATTAGTATGAAGGTTTAATTCCTCTTCAGAATTTCCATTCTCTTCTTCTTAACTGCAAATGCAGAAAATTTGCCATTATTGAATTTCCAACTACACTATTTCTCCATATATTTAATGAAGTTTAGTGACATTAGCTTCATCATTTTAACCATAAATATTATCTTTCTTTCAAGGTTTCTAGGAATATATAATCTATTGAAATATAAGTGATTTGTCTTAATTATTATTGATTTGTGGAAAGGCAGCTCATCTTTTCCACTGGCAGTGCAACTTATTGCATTTGTTAACACATACAGTAAGATATAAATAATGTATACATGAAACATTTCAAAGAAATGAATAGCTAGTATCCCACCAAGCTTCAGCTTGTCAGAATTTGTTTCTAGAAGGGTTACAAATGTTAGCAATAAGAATGCTAACTGTTTTTTTGTGTCACCAGCAACACATTCTAGCAAAGGATCACAACATATGAGCAAAGGATCAACAGAGATGGATGATGAATGATCAAATTAAAATCCTTCCCATTTTTAGAATAAATATTTCTCACTCTATGACAGTTTATCCATTATCCACTGCTCTTTTGCAAAAACCAGTGCACATAAGAAGTCTAAATTCAAGTTTGCAAAACATTGCAAGCTTAGACAATGATTTTTTACCTTCCCTCTTTTCCTGATATTTATAGTAGAAGAAGTAAATAAATCTTAAATTCTTAGTAACAACCTCATGGACACTCTCTAAGATCAGTCATGAACTGATCTGAAGACACACACACACACACACACACACACACACACACACACACACTTTCCCATATATTTGACATGGAATCAGAATATATGGATGCCACAACAAAACCAGTCCTATACAAAGAGATGAAGAGCTTATATGCAATAGGACCTCTTGCATTTCTAAGCAAGAGGCAAGGTTTGGTTACTAAAAATACAGCTTTGCTGAGACTGGACATACCTCTACTGAGACTCACATTTCTGAAATACAAGTTAGTATAATGAATAAAAGCCTTTCCACTGATTCATGAGATTGTTTCAACTGCTTTAGTAAGCTCATTGAACATGTTGACTCATTGATTTTATTTAACTAAAAATAATTGACATGGTATTATGATATAGAAATCAGCCTGTAGCACACATAACCTCCTGAAGGTCTTGTAACCTAGAAAAATATAGAAAAACTACTATCTGAGTTATTCTGAGAACTATTTTTATTGCATGTATAAAATCAAAAGACTACTTAAAAGACAAAAAAATGAATGCAATATCTCAAGCTCATTTGAAAGAAGTAGCTTTTGAGACATTTTTATGCCAATCACAGACACTTCTTCACTTGATGTTTATATGTTTATCACCAAAGAAAGATTTAATCTTTTTTTTTTTTTTTAATGTGTTTGGGCACCTACGTGGCTCAGTTAATAGAGCGTCTGACTCTTGATTTCAGCTCAGGTCATGATCCCAGTGTTGTGGGATCAAACCCTGCATAAGGTTCTGCACTGAGCATGAAGCCTGCTTGAAATTCTCTTTCTCTCTCTCTGCCCTCTTCCCAGCTCACATGTTCACTCTCTCTCTAAAATAAAATTGTAAAATATTTTGGTAAAATATGTATTATATAATATTTATCATCAGTAGTGTTAAGTACATTTACATTGTTTATTAATATCTCTTTGAGATAGTGCTTTCAGATTTTTTTGCTATGTATCTAGAAGTGGAATTGCTGGATCATATGGTAATTCAATTTTTTTTTTTTGAGGAACTCCCATACTGTTTTTCATAGTGACTGCATCATTTTACATTCCCACCATCAGTGCCCAAGGGTTTTTATTATTCCACCTCCTCACTGACACTTGTTGTTTTCATTTGTTGTTGTTGTTGCTGCTGCTGTTGTTTTCATAACAGCCATTCAGATGGGTGTGATATAGTATCTCATTTTGTTTTTGACTTGCATTTACCTAATGATTTGTGATATTGAGCATCTTTTTATGTTTTTTTTTACCATTTGTATCTTTGGAGAAATGTCTGTTCAAGTCCTTTTCTTACTAAAAAAATTTTTTTTTTAATGTTTTTTTTTTTTTTTTTTTTTTTTTTTTTTTTTTCTGAGAGAGAGAGAGAGAGTGCAAGCAGGGGAGGGACACAGAGAGATACACACACAGAATCTGAAATAGGCTCCAGGTTCTGAGCTGTCAGCACAGAGCCTGATGTGAGGCTCAAACTCACAAAGCATGAGATGATGCCCTGATCCTAAGTCAGACGCTTAACCAACTGAGACACCCAGGCTCCCCCTTTCCCACTTTTTAATCAGGTTGTTTGTTGTTATTGTTGAGTTATAGGTGTTCTTCATATTTTCTGGACTTTGACCCTTTATCAGATTGTTGATGTGTTTTGATGTAGTCCAGTTATCTATGTTTATTTTTGTTGCCTGTGCTTTTAGTGTCTTATCCTAGAAATCTTTGCCAAATACAGTCTCATGAAGGTTTTTCCCTAACTTTTTTTTTAAGTCATATATTTTATTTGTTGGTAAAATTTATTTTTATTTTTATTTTTAAGTGACATACAAAAGATTGTATAAGGTCTTTATGAACAGTTCACAGCATAATGATTAAATTAATTGTTCATTTGATTATTGCCACTTTAAGAATTAGAGCTTTATAAACATCTATGACCTATCTTAGATGTGCACTCTGTATCCCATCCAATACACCTTCCTCTGAATTAACACTAGTGTCAGTCAGTTATGTGATGGAAATGCTTTTCCAAAATTTACATATATTATCTCTTCATTGTATTTTTAAACTAAAATAAGAATTTTATTCTAATAGATTTGAGTTATCCATTTTTTTCCTGTAGAGTATACATGTGTTATAGCTTGTTAAATAAATTCTTACTCTAAGGTTGCGAAGATACTTTCTCTATATTGTCCTTGAAAATATTTACAGCTATGCCTTTTACATTTAAGTTCTTTTATCCATTTGGGGGCGACAGGGTGGCTCAGTCAGTTAGGTGTCTGACTCTTGGTTTCAGCCCAGGTCATGATCTCATGGTTTGTGGGTTTGAACCCCACATTGGGCTCTGCCCCAACAGTGCAAAGTCTGTTTGGGATTATCTTTCTCTCTTCCTCTCTCTGCCCCTCCCCTACCCCCCCCTCCCTTTGTCTCAAAATAAATAATTAAACTTAAAAAAATTTTCTAAGTTCTTTTATCCATTTGGAATTTATTTTTGTTTTTAAGTATAGTGTGAGAAAGATACGCATTTTAAGATTTCAGGTGTGCTTAGATTATTTATTTAATCTCTTTTCTGGAACATCACTTTTGTCACACACTGAGTATGAATATATGCACATGTTTATTTCTTGCTGCTCTTTCATGATTCACTATTATATTTTTTCTAATCCTCCAACAATACATTGCTGTTTTAATTATTATACTTGTATAATATTTTTTGATACCGAGTAATACTCCCAACTGAGTCCTTCTATTCCTGGTACTTTGTACTTCCCATGAAAAATTTAAACTCAGGTTATCAGTCTAATGAAAAAAACTGCTGTATTTTGAGTATAATTTGGGGAAATTGATAAATTAATTTCTGGAAAATGTGCATTTTTTACAATATTGTCTTCTCAGACATGAACATGAAATATCCCATTACTATTTATCTAAATATCATTGGCCCCTGAGACAAAAAAATAGCCTCCCTTAAACAATAAAAATAAGTAATATTTTAATATTAATATTTAATTTAATAAACATCTATTTATAAAACATATAAAATAATATAAATAAATAGGATGCAAATGGCCTATCATCTAGAGTTGTATTGGATTTCTTTAATGAACAGTAACATATTTTTTTACTGAGAAAAGAAACAAAACTATACATTTTTGAAGATATTATTCTGTACAATTGTGCTATACAGTGTTATTTAATCTCCATAATAACTTAAAAAGTATCTATTACAATGTCCTGTAAAAGTTTTAGATGAAACTTTGAGTGGCAATATAGTAAATAACATGCTGGGAATCACTCAGTGGCTGAGTGTGGTACTATGATTTGACTCAGGGACAGACTCCAAAGGCCATCTTTTTTTCCAAAATTAAAGCAGAAATTCTTTACAACTTTCAGATCAAGAGAGTTAGGTATCCATTGACTGTGCATAAATCAAAGTAAAAGTCCTTTACTTTTGATATTTTACTGTTTATCAGCCTGAATGTGACTTTTCTAGTTGTATATTATGTATTATGTTACATTAATATAGTAATATGTCATTTATTAACATTTTAGCATGGCTTCTCTAATTGTATATTAAGTTGTTCCTTAAAATTAATGGATAGAAATAATATTTTAAGAAGCCAACATTTTGTGAAAATGATATGGCTTTGTGGATCACATTTACTTCCGGCAAAAAGAGAAGCAATTATGGTAGCAGTAGGTTTAGGAACATATGTAATATTTTGTGCTTTTTTCAAATTCATGATTTGATATTCTGTGTCAAAATAGTAGAGTGCAAAGAAATTCCATTATACAAGAAGTTTATTTTCTTTTATTTTTTAGAAACCATCTGCATAATATATATAATACTACACGTGTATAGATTCATAGTTAATTAGGCTTTTTTATCTGAATGAATACGTTATGTAGTTCAGGAATTGGCTGATGTTTAGAGGTGAAAACTTCTCATCATCAAACTTATCTAGGGTATTTTAGCATCATTCATCAATCCACTGAATACCTTCATAGATAGTTTTTACTGCAATTTGCAAAGCTGGTGGATTGACCATCATGAAAGTAAGATTCGTGAAAAATGTTAGACTCAAGCACCAAAGTTTCAAGAATATTCACAATGCATTGCCTGTTATAGGACCATCATTATGTTAGTAACCTCTGCTTTTGTGCTTCACACACGTTTCAACTAGATTATTTTTTAAAAAGCATTTGGTTTTGTTTCTCAACTAAATGTATGGAATATTGCTGAATATCAGCGGGTCCAGGGAGAGGGGAAGATGGGGCAAGCCAGGAAGAATTTGTTCCTCTTATTTTTGGCTCCCACCTGAATGTCACAGCTGCACTAAATGGCAGGTGAAGAGATAACATAGTTTTCATGCAAGACAAACTTTTTAGCTCATGCATTTTCTAAGATTGAATATCATCATTGAAACATACCTCAGATGTTACAGAATGGATGGAGATTTAACATTAAAGAAAAAATTCCCCTAGATCTAAGTGTTCTTTAATACAAACCTACCAGGAAAGGCTTTCAAACATGTTCTTCCATGGTTTTAGATTCTGGCATAGGCCTTATTAAAAGAAGTAGACCTTGGAGCACTGTTCAGAGATGAGTGTTTAGTGCTGAAATATTCTAGAAAAGGAAGGCATTGCTTCTATGTATTCATGAATGGGAAAGTGGAGTGTTGTTACTTTAAAGTAAATTAAATAAAAGAATATATACTATATAGTTTAAGGGTTATGTACATCTTGATATAATTTGTATACATGTGTTTGTGTATGTATATATCAAAATGTATATAATCTTTTGTTTTATATATTTTAAAAAGTTGTACATAGTCAATATAAAATATTTAGAAAGCAGAGATAAATTGTATCAAAAATTATGCAAAAACTTATCCGTCACACCTGAAGATAACCACTACTAATGTTTTGATATGTATCATAGTCCCTTTTATACCTTTTGTCAGTTATTGATAAATCATAAGCCTATCAGAAGAGAGTTATTTGAATAAATAATTGTTGCATTTATCCTGCCAGATAAATATCCAATAAAACTAAATAAGCTGAGGTTTGTGAATTGTGTTCTTACAAATTTGGTTCCATAGTGTCTGATGCCTTTCCTCCTTGCAAGGGTAGACTACTCAACCTGAAAAATGAGTGTCTTCTAGTTTACAAGAGTTCTGTAATTCACCCCTGTTTTTAGGAAAGGCTCCTGCAGCCATAGTTGTATATATATGATCTCACCAATGGTAAACAGGATCAGAATGGGTAAAATTTTTCAAAGTTGGGTAAGAATCTCTTTTTCAGTAATTTTAACACAAAATCAATAGGGAAAGAAAGAGAGAAAGAGGAAGAAAACCGTTTCCATGGCATATACAAGTGTGTTATGAGCTGCTGTGTCTTGACTTACAGTTTAGGGAGGAGAAAAAGATGATCTCAAGAGGCAATTGAAGCAAATGAGTAAAGAGAGATGTAGGGTGAGGGATGGAGAAAGGTATGATGCCAGAGTTTCTAGCAGCTCTCCAGCTTCGAAGCACAGGTAACCCAACCCTACACAAAATTTATAGTTTAAAGTGCATTAAGTAGGCTCTAATTATTTTTGTTTCATGCTTTCACATATAGCTTAATATCCCCGTAAAGTCCATTTTCTGATGTTGCAACTATACTGGGGTGTGGACACCTGGCACAGGTAAAATATCACTCTTGAGAACCATTTCAGTGATGAGCTCCCTAGCAAACCCTGGTTGGAGGTGGGTGGGTGAGAAAGGCATCTTGATACTTTAATATCAGAATATCTGGCAACTTTTAATTTATCCTGTATTTATTTATTATCATTTATCAACTAACCTATTTTTTTCTTTTATGACTTTATTTATTGAATACAGGGTGATGTTCTACAGTCTAGCCAAATTAACCAAACCAATACCTGCTTCACTTCTGTACATTTGGGCTAGGATTCTGTTCATTTTTTTATTTTTTTTATTTTTTTTTATTTTTATAAACCTTAGCTCTCTGCCTATTGCTGTCTAGCTAGTCTTGTGTGTATTTTGTTGTCCTTGACTCATTGAGCAATTATAAGCATGACAAGTAAAAGGAGGGATCATAATGAAAGTTAATATATTTCTTAAATTTCAGCATATTCCATTTGGTAGTTTTTGGAGTGTTGCAAATTTATATTTTATTTATTTAAATTGTTTAGTAAATGCAACAGAAGTAAAAAATACCCATTCTTTTACTTAAGTCAAGATTTTATTTGCACAGTTTGAGAATAGCGCAAAGGAAATGGGATTTAGAATAGGTTAAACTTTGTTTAATCTTAGCTGCTCCATTTATCTCTGTGGCCTTGGAATGTTATTATCATCACTGAACATGAGTTCCCCACTCATGCCTTTCAGAATTCTTATGAGGATTTGAAGGGCATTTAGGGTTTGCCGCCCATAGGAGAATTTAATCTGTGACAATCATTCTAATCAATTTTCTACATTATGTATAAATCAGAAGATTTAAAAACTCTGAGTCATATTCATCATTGTGTAGCATAATTTTGCTTGATTTATCCTCTTTATTTTGTATTTGAAAAGTGAAACCAAATAACAGTTATTTCTTTAGAACATTCTTTTGAAGGAACTCAGTATCCATTATATCTGTGTTATCACTACAATAGAATCTAAGTGGTGAGGGCTCCCTCCTTAGATATTAGAGAATCTCATAAAACTGTAAAATCTTGAAGGATGCTATACAACCCTGTAAACAAACATGATGCCTTGAAGAGCTTTAAGACATTTTGTACTTTACCTTTTCCATCTCTTGTAACATTTGTGAAAGGGTTTAGATTATAGATTGAGCAATTAGATATGGTACAAAAGTTTAAAGTTGGTAGCTTTTACTCCAGAAAATAATGTTAGAAAGTAATTTATTTAAATAGATTAATCTAGTTCACATTTAGTGGATGCTGCTCATATATACTGTACAGGTAAAAGTAAACAAAGTTACAGAAATGAGGGATCCTGTAATTGAGTTAATTACTAAAACTAGGTCGTTTATACTATATGTGCAAAGTGTGACAATGGTGAGTTTCTTCAGCGGTTTCAAGAAGTCAGTGATCTCTTGGTGCTGGCTGCCAAAGATCCAGGAGACCTGGGGGGATAGAAAAATTGGTTTGAAGTTATGAGGATTCTTCTGGTACAAGCAAAACAGGGGGATAAGTTAAACAGGGGGATAAAGCATGAGTAAAGTATAAACGCAAGATTCTGTGAAATGAAATTAAGATATTTGACTGACCTTGTAGTATAGAATTTGTCACCCATCGTAAAATGGTACAAAACCTCTTTTCACCAAAATCAATGTTTTGTTTATAAACAAAAATCAATGAGATATGCCATATGTGAAGGTAGATTGACTTGTAGGAAAGTAGGAAATTCTGGAGGGGAACTAACAATGTATTCTGTATATATCTCAGTAAGGTTTCCATACATGTCATGAGTTTGATGATTAATACTTGCATTATTGGACAATAAGCAAAGGGATATGTCACTAGCTGTATATGGAACTGTTGTGGTGGGGTGGGGTGCGGGGCGGGTCCTATAATTGCTTTCTCTTTCAAATTGTGAACTGTGAGTGACAAGTAGTTTGGTCCATCAAGATGTAAGCAGCTGAAGTCAAAAAAGAGAAATGAGAGAACAAGCACTCTGCAAAGCCAGCTTGCTATCCCATATGAAGTAAAATTTGAAAGAGAAAAATATTAGAGCTTGCTGAAGACACACACACACACAACTGTACTTAAGGATGATTGAACTTGAAGAAGCAAAATTCTTCTTCAAAAATGTTACTAATTTGAAAGCAATTCAACATAAAGAAGGAAGGTAGGAAAATTTAGTGGTGGCAAATGCAAAGCAATAATGAGATGTTCTTGCATAACGTAGTAAAAATTCTTTTATAAAAAATCAGAAATTACCATTTTTGAAATAATACAGAAATGTCTCTAAAACTTGAAAGCACTGTCATTACCTCAGAAAAGCATATAGAAACTTCTCTGAGAATAATATTTAAAAACCATAGAGGAGAGACTTTCGAAACCTTAATGCCATTGTATAGTAATTTGTAGATAAATTACAGTGAACTACATGATACACTTTCATCTGCCCAGTCATGTCACCTTAAGTCAAGGTGTTATTGACCTAGCAAATCTCTAATGCTATTGGGAAGGCTAACTAACTATAAAAGAAAAATTGATGACTTTATTTATTTATTTATTTATTTATTTATTTATTTATTTATTGCAGAACTTGCGAACTCCTGACATCTATCTGTTCATAACTTCTGATCCTTTGTTATTAGCTCCTCATCATCTTTCTCTTTCCTTTGAGCAGCCTGTAATCTCCGGAAATTCTGTTATCAACAATAACAAATGAATGCATTTATATCATAATTACTTAGGGGAAATATATAGAAAGCAAAGAAGTGAAACTGGGGCAGTAGATGTAAGGATCTGTCCTTTGTGCCTCCTCTTGGTTATCTTAGGAATGCTGGTTAAAAAAAAAAAAAAAAAAAAAAAAAAGACTGCTGGCTTTTTTGCAATAGTTGCAACACAAATGCTAAAACCACATAATACTTCACTTAAAAATATAGGACTTTTTTCCCTTTGTATTTCACATCTAACCTTAGGGTAAATTTAGAGCCAGACAACTGAAAGTCAGGAAGAAGAAGAAAAATACAGGGTGACCATGACTCCTTTGTGCCAGAATGTTTTGGGACCATGGTTCTCAACTGAGGAGAGAGTGCGTACTATATTCATCTTCTGAGATTTTCAAATTACATATGGTCTCCTTTATTTACCTTGCTTAAGGGCTTGTTAATGCTTGCATTTTTATTTATTTATTTATTTATTTATTTATTTATTTATTTATTTATTTTATTTTTTGAGAGAGAAAGCATGGAAGTGACAGAAAGGAAGAGGGAGAATCCCAAGCAGCCTCCACACTGTCAGTGCAGAGCCTGATGCAGGGCTCAAACTCACGAACGGGGAGATCAAGACCTGAGCTGAAATCAAGAGTAGGACACTTAACCAACTAAGCCACCCAGGTTCCCCAGGGCTAGTTAATGCTTTTAAAAAGGAAACTTGAATGAATTGTCTAAGAGGGATAGTTAATTTAAAAAAGGAAGAGGGAACCTAAAGGAAAATCCTTTTGTTCCTGTTTTGGCTGTTTAGAAGCTCATAATAAAGTTTACTAATTCTGAAAATAAGATTTTAGATTTAATACTAATGTTTATCTTGGTAAATGCACATTTTCTTGTGTAAAAGGTGAAGAAAATAAGCCTGGTACATCTCTTCAGCAGTAGATATGGTGTTTGTTGTAGGCATATCTTTATTGTCTTTGCCTTATAGAGCATTCAATGACTTATTAACCTTGCCGTTAGTAACTGATCTGGTGGACAGTCAGAAAGAAAAAAAAAGCCAGTTGGTTATTTTTATGTATTTGTTTTCTAATGTGTGTGTGTGTGTGTGTGTGTGTGTGTGTGTATGTATGTGTGTGTGTGTATGTGTGTGTACATGCACACATGTATACACAAGCACTCAGGGAAAACAAAAGAGAGAGCCTTGGATCAAAATAAGTGTGTATATTAGATGTTTTCTTTAAAATAGAAATCAGCAACAGGATGGCTGTAGAAGATGTTGGCTCTGGATATAACAGAACATATATGAAAATAAGACCTAATAAAATTTAGAGTCATTTAAAAAAAATGAGATTCATTTTTGCAAGAGAATTGGAGGAATTTCAAAATCAAGTTAATGTGGGGGGAAAAGTAGAAAGTTCACTAAAAAAATGTAAACTAAAGTAAGTCAATCATTTGTACTGAGCAAAAGAGACAAAGTATTGGGATTAGTGAACTGGAAGCTGCCTAATTAAAATATGAGGTAGTTTCAAGTTTTAAAAATTTATCTTAGAATTTAAGGTGTGATATATTGCATCATGAGACAATTACCATCATTATGCTAAAAGTATGCAGTGTGTACTAACATAATATCCAACTTATTTTTATCAGTCATTGCATATATGTAAACTGTGTGCCAGTCTCATATTTTGGGGGAAATCGCTATATGGAAGATGCTGACAATTAAAGTTAGAACTGCTTCAAAGAGGAAAAGGCAAGTTTACGTCCTTGAGAAAAGAACTGATATTGAAAGATTTGTTCAAAGATGTGCATCAAACAAAAAGATGTAAATATTAGCTCTAAATTTCAATTATTCTTTACCACACACAAAAATAAAAATTACTAATACATGCAAGCTTATCTCATTTTCAAAAGTCTATCTAATTTGGGAGCTACAGATCAAATAAAAACTCTTAGCATCAAGTAATTTGAATAAAATTCAGAGATAACTACATGCAGTAAAGTTGCATGTGACAAATGTTAGAGATGACTGAAGATATATAAATACTTTTTAAGAAGTATGTCACAATCAAATGATTTCTCCCAAAGATATTGACAAAAATCTCAGGGATAAAAAATTCCATCTTTAGTGACAGCTGTTACTAAGTTTGGCAGAATAACCAAATGGAGTAAATAAGCATGATGAATAGGTGGCTATCCTATTTCTTTCTCACTGACATTTTTTTTCTACAAAGTAGTGAAAAATAGTTGAATACAGCCACTAGAAATAGAAAGTTCTTGAAAAAACTGTGTGAATTTGGAAGGAGGAAAATTACTGCTGGTATATACTTAGAAGACATAACCATGGTAACTTGACCCCAGGATTGTAGGATTTGTTATATGATCCTTTATTTCTGGTTTTTCTTGTTGCCAAGCATATGATCAGCAGCATTAAATACTGCTTGGTCTACCAATATATCATATCATTCTGAGCTAACCACAGAAGGAATAATTTCAGCAGAGGGTTAGATGATGAAAACCAACATCTGAATATATACTTTCTCAATAAAAATAAGGATATTCAAACAAAAAAGAACTTCTACTCTTTGAAGTGCAATAAGAGGTATCAGATGATCAGATTTCAGAAACTATATTTTATTATAATTAGCAACTAGTGAATAAAACATACCCTATATGTGATGTCAGAATACTGACATCCCCCAAAGGTCAGGTGAAGGAAAAGAATTAGTGCTAAAATTCAATCCACGTACCCTATTAGCATAATCCCTGTTTTTTTTTTTTTTATTATTTTTTTAAATTTATTTTTGAAGGAGAGAGAGAGAGACAGAGCATGACTGGGGGAGGAGCAGAGAGAGAGGGAGACACAGAATCCGAAGCAGGCTCCAGGCTCTATGCTGTCAGCACAGAGCCTGATGTGGGGTTCGAACCCACGAACCCACGAACCGTGAGATCATGACCTGAGCCGAAGTCAGATGCTCAACCGACTGAGCCACCCAGGCGCCTCAATCCCTGTTTTTTTTGAAGAAGATGGCCTAAAGCCAGGAACCAAGTCATTCAGTCACATAATTAATCTCACCCCTCCAAGGCCCGATAGACAAATTATGATGTGATGGATACTGGTTTGGCTTGAGTTGCTAATGAAAACTTCGAGTTTTTAGTGCTCCCTCATAGCTAATCTCTCCCTTTACCTGTGTCAGGGGATCAAAAATAGTACAAATGACAATTAGAAACTGAAAATAGTAGTTTGCATATCTAGTTGCAATGTTAAGAATAGGAAACAGAGAGAGGGCCTTGTTCTCTTTCTCTTTATCTCTAAGTGTTAGAAATAAAATACCTCTTAAAAATGGAACTATGAAGGTTCTTGGGTCTCTTTGATCCAGAAACAGTGGATTCTATGGAATTCTCATAAAGAATTTTGTAATCCCGCATCGCACCATTCTCCAAAGAAACTATCAAGGGCAAGAGACTTGCGTAGACAGCATGAAGATTTCAAACAAAATTAAAAACTTGAACTATCATATGATCCAGCAATCCCACTTCAGAGTATTTATCCAAAATAACTGAAATCAGTATCCTGAAGAGATCTCTTTCACTCTTATGTTTAATACAGCATTATTCACAATAGCCAAGATATGTATGTAACCTAAATATCTACTGACAGTTGAATGGATAAAGAAAATGTGGTATATATGTGCAGGGAATATTATTGGACCTTAAAAAGGAAGGGAGTCTGTCACATTCTACAAAATGGATGAACCATGATGACTTTATGCTGAGTGAAATAAGGTAGTCATAGAAAAACAAATGCTGCATAATCCCCCTATATGAGGTATCTAAGATAGTCAAATTTATAAAATCAAAGAGTGGGACTGGGAGCAGGGAAAAATGGAGAGTGACTAAAAAAATAGGCACAAAGTTTCAGTTAAGTAAGATGAATAAGCTCCCACGATCTGCTTTACAACATTGTACCCTTAGTCAACAATAACATATTATACATTTAAAAGGTTTTAAGAAAGTAGGTCTCATGGTAAATGTTCTTACAAAAATAAAATATATATTTTTAAAAGTTCGCAACCCAAAAAATACAAAAGAAAAATATATTTCAAATATCATAGAGAATTCAAAATTCAGAGAGAAAACAGGAAATAGGCTTACAGGTCATTTTTCTGGAATGGGAGATACCTATAACAATGCCTTTACTTATGTAGGGAACATTGTGCTAAAGGTACTAAGCTTTTTGATATATGGAACCATACCACTTGGTCAGTTTCATATTAGGGTCTAATTCATATGCATACTCACTCATTGAACACATATCTGTGGAACTCCTTTTAGATACAAGTTTCCAAATATAAAAGTTAGCAAGTTAGGCAAAGTCTCTGCCTTCTAAAGTTTATAGTCTAGTGGGAGCGAGGTATAAACAATTATTAGGAAAAGAAAGAAAGAAAATAATTACAGACGGCAAGAATTGCTATGCTGGCAACAAAACAATGTTTGCTGTCATAATGAATAAAAGGGAGTGGGAAGCTAATTAGAATATGATATTTAAGGAGGGTCTCTGAGGGGATAATATGTAAATTGATACCTGAAAGGTGAGGTGGATGAGTAGAATCAAGTATATTTGAGAAGAATGGTTTTGACAGAAAAAACAGAAAGTGCAAAATACCTGAGGCAGGAAACTGAAGGTCAGTGTGGATAGAGAATAGTACAAAGAGAAAAATACAAACTAGGTGGGATTGGGTGATAGGGGTTCTGTGGATGAGTAACTTCTGATGCCATATTCTTGCAATCAAAATTTGGGTTCTTATCTACTGATCTTCCCATGGAGCTCTCCCCTATTTGTGCTAGCTGACAGATATTTTGGGTATTATTTTTGATTCCTCATCCTTGACATCTACTATCCATATATGAAATTCTTAAATTTCATTTTAAGAAATATCTGACACAAGGCTTTCTTAAAATTTCATAGATATTTTCAGTTTATAATTAGATATGGTATAACTTATTAGGCCAACTTAAAAAAAAAACATTTAATAGGATTTAAACACATCTGTAATCACAACTCACAGATGTATGTTTCTTATTTTTTTAAAAATTCCATTGGTGGGCCATAGGCATATAAAGCTATGTGATGTCACGAAGGAAACAGCAACCTCTATACTTGTCTATTTCTCTCTTTCCAGTTCTAATCAAAACAAAAGTTCGGTTACCTTTTTGACCAGGATCTGCCCCAAATGTCATTTGTTTCTGGGTAGATTAGAGTTAAGAATATATATCATTTATCCTGCCTACAACTTTAGAACATCAGGGTGTGATGCAAATCCAACCACCTAGCCTGAACTTGCAATATATTCATAGAATTGTAATAAAACTTAGTGGGGTCCCTGATATTTTGTACCAAACAAAAATAAATAAAAAGTATTAAACTAAAAGAACAATTGCTACAGGGGTGGGGAGTATATGGAAAATGGCTTTAACTTCCTTTAATTAATGTGGACCCCCAAAAATCAAAAAGAGTTTTCAAGTTCTTAAGCAGTTCTGTTGGGTTTTCAAAAAATGAAACATCAAATTTTTCCTGAAAAACTCAGTATCTTTGACTTTTAGTATTGATTCAGACTAGTTGCTGTGTCTGTGATCTATTCCTAAATGAAGATTACTCTGTAATAAAGGTATGACCAGTAGTTACAATGATTTAAGCAAAACCTTAAGACATCCTCACTTCACTCAGATAATGATTCATTTCTTAAGGACTGAAATAGGAGACTAAGCCCTATTCTTTCACCAACTAACTCACATATCCTTTTTGATAAATTATGGAAACTCAGAGATGTAATGAGGAAACAATGCATATTCAAATGGTAGTCTTCAAAAAAGTCATTATCAACAAAATGTATTTTTTAAGACATAAGTTTTTTAAGATACAGATATAAGAGGAGGAGGTGGGTGGGTAACAGACATTGATTGCTTTTTAGTGTTACTGTGTATTCACTTGATCCCATACTCAATGCCATTTAAAGACAGATTTCTTTTGAAATTATACATGAGGACAGTAGAAAGTAATTTGTGTGTTCATTTATCGTTTCTTTTGATTTCATCCTCTTTAGTTCTTCTGTTCAAATCAGCCAGAATTGCAAAGACAGACTGACCCTGTTCTTGCTTCTGGCCTTATCGCCACCTCTAGAACAGTGCTCAAAGTTTCATTTTTCAATCTTTGAATAGTTTCTCTCTCTTACTTCTATTGCCTGACATTTCTCAAGAGGTTAGGGTTGGGGGAAAACCCCTCACACTTCTGGAATTTAGACCAGAAGGGTGTTATATAGCTAACAGAGTATTGAGTTGATTTGAAGTACAGAAGAAAGAGAAAGCTATGGAACTTTTCAGGTATGCATTAGCCTTTCAAAGTGTATGATAAATTGCTATTCATTCATTCATTGATCTTCTTACCAACCTTTCAAAGACAGATAACATTATTAACTTTGTTCTTTTTCATAGAATAACTGGACTATTCCAGAGATATTAGGATTTATTAATTCACCTTATCATTTTCTTGAGAAAGACTGGTCTTTTGAAAGCTGACTGGGTAAAATAAACAAATACTTTTTATTAATGAAAAGAAGGCATTCTTAACCTGCAGAGTGAAAGCAGTTACTTGGATGAATAAATAAAAGCAAGAATCTTTCCATCAGTGTGAGACATTTTTTTTTCAATATATGAAATTTATTGTCAAATTGGTTTCCATACAACACCCAGTGCTCATCCCTAAAGGTGTCTTCCTCAATAGCCATCACCCACCCTCCCCTCCCTCCCACCACCCATCAACCCTCAGTTTGTTCTCAGTTTTTAACAGTCTCTTATGCTTTGGCTCTCACCCACTCTAACCTCTTTTTATTTTCCTTCCTCTCCCCCATGGGTTTCTGTTAAGTTTCTCAGGATCCACGTAAGAGTGAAACCATATGGTATCTGTCTTTCTCTGTATGGCTTATTTCACTTAGCATCACACTCTCCAGTTCCATCCACATTGCTACAAAGGGCCATATTTCATTCTTTCTCATTGCCACTTAGTACTCCATTGTGTATATAAACCACAATTTCTTTATCCATTCATCAGTTCATGGACATTTAGGCTCTTTCCATAATTTGGCTATTGTTGAGAGTGCTGCCATAAACATTGGGGTACAAGTGCCCCTATGCATCAGTACTCCTGTATCCCTTGGGTAAATTCCTAGCAGTGCTATTGCTGGGTCATAGGGTAGGTCTATTTTTAATTTTTTGAGGAACCTCCACACTGTTTTCCAGAGCAGCTGCACCAATTTGCATTCCCACCAACAGTGCAAGAGGGTTCCCATTTCTCCACATCCTCTCCAGCATCTATAGTCTCCTGATGTGTTCATTTTGGCCGCTCTTACTGGCATGAGGTGATATCTGAGTATGGTTTTGATTTGTATTTCCCTGATGAGGAGCGACGTTGAGCATCTTTTCATGTGCCTGTTGGCCATCAGGATGTCTTCTTTAGAGAAGTGTCTGTTCATGTTTTCTACCCATTTCTTCACTGGGTTATTTGTTTTTCAGGTGTGGAGTTTGGTGAGCTCTTTATAGATTTTGGATACTAGCCCTTTGTCTGATATGTCATTTGCAAATATCTTTTCCCATTCCATTGGTCGCCTTTCAGTTTTGTTGGTTGTTTCCTTTGCTGTGCAGAAGCTTTTTATCTTCATAAGGTCCCAGTAGTTCATTTTTGCTTTTAATTCCCTTGCCTTTGGGGATGTGTCAAGTAAGAAATTTCTGCGGCTGATGTCAGAGAGGTCTTTTCCTGCTTTCTCCTCTAGGGTTTTGATGGTTGCCTGTCTCACATTCAGGTCCTTTATCCATTTTGAGTTTATTTTTGTGAATGGTGTGAGAAAGTGGTCTAGTTTCAATCTTCCGCATGTTGCTGTCCAGTTCTCCCAGCACCATTTGTTAAAGAGACTGTCTTTTTTCCATTGGATGTTCTTTCCTGCTTTGTTAAAGATTAGTTGGCTATACATTTGTGGGTCTAGTTCTGGGGTTTCTATTCTATTCCATTGGTTTATGTGTCTGTTTTTGTGCTAATACCATGCTGTCTTGATGATGACAGCTTTGTAGTAGAGACTAAAGTCTGGGATTGTGATGCCTCCTGCTTTGGTCTTCTTCTTCAAAATTACTTTGGCTATTCGGGGCCTTTTGTGGTTCCATATGAATTTTAGGATTGCTTGTTGTAGCTTCGAGAAGCATGCTGGTGCAATTTTGATTGGGATTGCATTGAATGTGTAGATTGCTTTGGGTAGTATTGACATTTTGACAATATTTATACTTCCAATCCATGAGCACGGAATGTTTTTCCATTTCTTTATATCTTCTTCAGTTTCCTACATAAGCTTTCTATAGTTTTCAGCATACAGATCTTTTACATCTTTGGTTAGATTTATCCCTAGGTATTTTATGTTTCTTGGTGCAATTGTGAATGGGATCAGTTTCTTTATTTGTCTTTCTCTTGCTTCATTATTAGTGTATAAGAATGCAACTGATTTCTGTACATTGATTTTGTATCCTGCAACTTTGCTAAATTCATGTATCAGTTCTAGCAGACTTTTGGTGCAGTCTATCAGATTTTCCACGTATAATATCATGTCATCTGCAAAAAGTGAAAGCTTAACTTCATCTTTGCCAATTTGGATGCCTTTGATTTCCTTTTGTTGTCTGATTGCTGATGCTAGAACTTCCAACACTGTTAAACAACAGCGGTGAGAGTGGGCATATCTGTCATGTTCCTGATCTCAGGGAAAAAGCTCTCAGTTTTTCCCCACTGAGGATGATATTAGCTGTGGGCTTTTTATAAATGGCTTTTGTGATGTTTAAGTATGTTCCTTCTATCCTGACTTTCTCGAGGGTTTTTATTAAGAAAGGATGCTGAATTTTGTCAAATGCCTTTTCTGCATCGATTGACAGGATCATACGGTTCTTATCTTTTCTTTTATTAATGTGATGTATTACGTGGATTGATTTGCTAATGTTGAACCAGCCCTGCATCCCAGGAATGAATCCCACTTGATCATGGTGAATAATTCTTTTTATATGCTGTTGAATTCGATTTGCTAGTATCTTATTGAGAATTTTTGCATCCATATTCATCAGGGATATTGGCCTGTAGTTCTCTTTTTTTACTGGGTCTCTGTCTGGTTTAGGAATCAAAGTAATACTGGCTTCATAGAATGAGTCCAGAAGTTTTCCTTCCATTTCTGTTTTTTGGAACAGCTTGAGAAGGATAGGTATTATCTTTGCTATAAACGTCTGGTAGAACTCCCCTGGGAGGCCATCTGGTCCTGGACTCTTATTTCTTGGGAGATTTTTGATAACCGATTCAATTTCTTCGCTGCTTATGGGTCTATTCAAGCTTTCTATTTCCTTCTGATTGAGTTTTGGAAGTGTGTGGGTGTTTAGGGATTTGTCCATTTCTTCCAGGTTGTCCAGTTTGTTGGCATATAATTTTTCATAGTATTCCCTGATAATTGCTTGTATCTCTGAGGGATTGGTTGTAATAAATCCATTTTCATTCATGATTTTATCTATTTGGGTCATCTCCCTTTTCTTTTTGAGAAGCCTGGCTAGAGGTTTATCAATTTTGTTTATTTTTTCAGAAAACCAACTCTTGGTTTTGTTGATCTGCTCTACAGTTTTTTAAGATTCTATATTGTTTATTTCTGCTCTGATCTTTATTATTTCTCTTCTTCTGCTGGGTTTGGGGTGTCTTTGCTGTTCTGCTTCTATTTCCTTTAGGTGTGCTGTTAGATTTTGTATTTGGGATTTTTCTTGTTTCTTGAGATAGGCCTGGATTGCGATGTGTTTTCCTCTCAGGACTGCCTTCGCTGCATCCCAAAGCGTTTGGATTGTTGTATTTTCATTTTCGTTTGTTTCCATATATTTTTAAATTTCTCTTCTAATTGCCTGGTTGACCCACTCATTCTTTAGTAGGGTGTTCTTTAACTTCCATGCTTTTGGAGGTTTCCCAGACTTTTTCCTGTGGTTGATTTCAAGCTTCATAGCATTGTGGTCTGAAAGTATGCATGGTATGATCTCAATTCTTGTATACTTATGAAGGGCTGTTTTGTGACCCAGTATGTGATCTGTCTTGGAGAATGTCCCATGTGCACTCGAGAAGAAAGTATATTCTGTTGCTTTGGGATGCAGAGTTCTAAATGTCTCTGTCAAGTCCATCTGATCCAATGTATCATTCAGGGCCCTTGTTTCTTTGTTGACCGTGTGTCTAGATGATCTATCCATTGTTGTAAGTGGGGTGTTAAATTCCCCTGCAATTACCACATTCTTAATCAATAAGGTTGCTTATGTTTGTGAGTAATTGTTTTATATATTTAGGGGCTCCCGTATTTGGCGCATAGACATTTATAATTGTTAGCTCTTCCTGATGGATAGACCCTGTAATTATTATATAATGCCCTTCTTCATCCTTGTTACAGCCTTTAATTTAAAGTCTAGTTTGTCTGATATAAGTATGGCTACTCCAGCTTTCTTTTGACTTCTAGTAGCATGATAAATAGTTCTCCATCCCCTCACTTTCAATCTGAAGGTGTCCTCAGGTCTAAAATGAGTCTCTTGTAGATAGGAAATAGATGGGTCTTGTTTTTTTATCCATTCTGATACCCTATGTCTTTTGGTTGGCGCATTTAGTCCATTTACATTCAGTGTTATTATAGAAAGATAGGGGTTTAGAGTCATTGTGATGTCTGTAGGTTTCATGCTTGTAGCAATGTCTCTGGTACTTTGTCTCACAGAATCCCCCTTAGGATCTCTTGTAGGGCTGGTTTAGTGGTGATGAATTCCTTCAGTTTTTGTTTGTTTGGGAAGACCTTTATCTCTCCTATTCTAAATGACAGACTTGCTGGATAAAGGATTCTCAGCTGCATATTTTTTCTGTTCATCACATTGCAGATATCCTGCCATTCCTTTCTGGCCTGCCAAGTTTCAGTAGAGAGATCGGTTATGAGTCTTATAGTTCTCCCTTTATATGTTAGAGCGTGTTTATCCCTATCTGCTTTCAGAATTTTCTCTTTATCCTTATATTTTGCCAGTTCACTATGATATGTCATGCAGAAGATTGATTCAAGTTACGTCTGAAGGGAGTTCTCTCTGCCTCTTGGATTTCAATGCCTTTTTCCTTCCCCAGTTCAGGGAAGTTCTCAGCTATTATTTCTTCAAGTACACCTTTAGCACCTTTCCCTCTCTCTTCCTCCTCTGGAATACCAATTATGTGTAGATTTTTTATCTTTAGTGTATCACTTAGTTCTCTAATTTTCTCCTCATACTCCTGGATTTTTTTATCTCTCTTTTTCTTAGCTTCCTCTTTTTCCATAATTTTATCTTCTAGTTCACCTATTCTCTCCTCTGCCTCTTCAATATGAGCCGTGGTAATTTCCATTTTATTTTGCAGCTCGTTTATAGCATTTTTTAGCTCCTCCTGGCTGTTTATTAGTCCCTTGATCTCTGTAGCAAGAGATTCTCTGCTGTCCTCTATACTGTTTTGAAGCCCAGCGATTAATTTTATGACTATTATTCTAAATTCACTTTCTGTTATATTGTTTAAATCCTTTTTGATCAGTTCATTAGCTGTTGTTATTTCCTGGAGATTCTTTTGAGGGGAATTCTTCCATTTTGTCATTTTGGAAAGAACTGCAGGACACTTCCCCTGTGCTTTCTTGAATAACTTGCTTTGGTGTGCGGGGCCACAGTCAGACCTGATGTCTGCCCCCAGCCCACTGCTGGTGCCACAGTCAGACTGGTGTGTACCTTCTCTTCTCCTCTCCTAGGGGCAGGATTCACTGTGGGGTGGCGTGGCCCATCTGGGCTACTTGAACACTGCCAGGTTTGTGGTGCTGGGGATCTGGCGTATTAGCTAGGGTGGATATGCAAGGTGCACAGGGGCGGGGGGAGGGGGGCGGGCAGGGTCAGCTCGCTTATCCTTCAGTGATCAGCTTCGGGAGGGTCCCTGCGGCACCAGGAGGGAGTCAGACCCGCCGCCGGAGGGATGAATCCGCAGAAGCACAGCGTTGAGTGTTGGCGCGGTGCAAGCAAGTTCCCTGGCATGAACTGGTTCCCTTTGGGATTTTGGTTGGGTGATGGGCGAGGGAGATGGCTCTGGCGAGCACCTTTGTTCCCTGCCAAGCTGAGCTCTGTCGTCCAGGGCTCAACAACTCTCCCTCCCATTGTCCTCCAGCCTTCCCACTCTCTGAGCAAAGCTGTTAACTTATAACCTTCCAGATGTTAAGTCCAGCTCACTGTCTGAACACACTCCATCTGTCCCCTCTGCTTTTGCAAGCCAGACTCAGGGGCTCTGCTTGGCCGGTGGGCTGCCCCTCCGCCCCAGCTCCCTCCCCCGCCAGTCCATGTAGCACGCACTGCCTCTCCACCTTTCCTACCCTCTTCCATGGGCCTCTCATCTGCACTTGGCTCCGGAGAATCCGTTCTACTAGTCTTCTGGTTTTCTGGGTTATTTAGGCAGGTGTAGGTGGAATCTAAGTGATCAGCAGGATGTGGTGAGCCCAGCGTCCTCCTACGCCGCCATCTTTCCCCTCCAGTGTGAGACATTTGAGAAGAAACAGAATGTAGAAAAAGTAAGGAATTCATGGGAATAACATGTAATTAATCAGATTCCGACATTGATTGTGATAGCTATGTAATTTATCATAATTATGTGATCACTGAGAGGAGATTAGGAAAGTACTACATTGGATAAGACAACAATGAAAGAGACACAAAACCAAGCTCAAGTAAGTCACAGTGTTTGGATGTGTTGAAACTAACTGTCTTCCTTATAAAATCATATTGAGGATACTTGGTGTAGCAATGGAGAGAGGATCACCATATGGGAAAGACAGTTGGATCTAGCATTTCCAAACAAGGTATACTTCCCTCTGAGGCTCTGCCTTCTACTGCTTAAGACCCATGTGACCTTGAATGAGATACTTAAGTTTTCTGTGCCCCAGGTTTCTCATTTTTAATAAATTAATGTGGTTGATAAAATTAAAGAAGATACAACTTAGAAGAATGCCCACAATATTTTAACTATGATTTTTAATGCTGTTGCTACAACACAGGCATGAAGAGGTACTCTTGTCCCTTCAGCGCTCCTCCTTAAGTGGTCACTGAAATACTTTTTCCAAACAATCTGTAACGGAGAGATGTTAGAATGGATCATTTAAACAAAACTTTACTGAAGTCTCAGAAGTAACAACAGAGAAAACACTGTGAAAGTTTTTCTGAGTTTATTTCTAACTAATCTTTAGAGCGATTTTAACTTCTCAAAATTCAGATGCAAAGATAGGGTTTACAAAGAGAACTGAGAATTTCCTGTTTATCTGTTTGATGTATTAAAGTCCCAGTTTAAAATTTCTGATTCATCTTTCAAGGCTTCTCAATTCCATAGATGACAAAGAAAATGACTTTTTTTCAAGGGAGCTCACCATAACCTATGGGTCAGACTTTTACCCTGTATCTGCACACAGGCACTGCTGTCAGGGTGCAACATGATGACATGGCACTTGTACAATGGGAATTACCTTTACTGACTTCCTTTAACAGGGCAGCAAAAGAGGGGCAAGATTTCTATGGAGCAGGCTATTACAATGGGGAATCCTTGCAGAGCAAACTAAAACTAATCAGGCAAAACCTTTTCCCTTACTGACAGGTTGAAATGTGAGGAATGTCTAACATTAATCCCTCTGGATTAAGAATTAACTCTATGCTAAAATACTTTATTATGACTTCAGCCATGAGTATAGCAAGTTTAATGCAAGTTAGTTTATTAGATATGCCAGTTAGTAACACAGTCCAGATGGAAATGCAAGATGTGCTAGGAAAATCTTCTAATGGATTTTGGACCAGGCCGTTCCCGCCTTGCCTTGAAGAAGACTGTGGTAAAATATTTTGGCTAAATAGAGGACAGCAGGAGTCAAACATTATAGCCATAAGGCGGAGGGCTGATGGGAAAAGGTTTCCTCAGGGTAGCTAAGAATAGGGAAAAGTCAGTGCAAAGCTGTAGTTCATAATCATTAATGATGTGAGCGACTGAAACTATGAACAGACAGATGGCAAAAGCTGAGAGAGCTAGACTCAACTTAAAAGACCAAACCTTTTAAACATTTCTACCTAAAATATCCGTGCAGATCAAAGAGTGACCATGCATGTGGAATTAAAAAAACAAAAAACAAAAAACTTAGGGTTACAATAGAAAAGATACATTAGGACAAGGGTCACATACAGAAAAAAGAATCTCAAGTGTGGTAATTCTTTTAGCTAAAAGTATTTGTAGATAATCCTTTGGAGAACACAGTAGTAGAGTGGCAAGGTTAGAAAGTGCAAGTCCTTTTACTATGATGACATTCAGGAGAAACTGAGGGTGCTGCCACCTGGCTAACACTTAAGTACTGTAGTGAACATAGGCATTCACTATTGGAAATGAGTAATGGGCCTGCATTAAAAAGATAACTCTGCTCTCTGTGTAATATATAAAAGGAGGTAATGAAATTAAATCCTTTCCCATCTTATCCAGATTGTGCTGGCCTCAGCTATTTGCCTGGCTTTGGGCAATGACCCAGAAATTAAATGCTGTACCCACAGAGAATTAGAATTAAAACTCACCTGAGAAGTCTCTAGCCTGGAGTTCCATCCTCAAAAAGTGTGGAATTGGTTAGACACACAGTGTCTACAATTGTTCATCTTCACTATTGGTCTTATACAATGTTTTCCAGTCATTAAACTAAAATCTTTAAAATTTTGAAATAAACTAAAAGCTAGACCATAATAAACTATCTGTTCCAGCTTTGCCTCTACCTGGCTGTGTGTCTGATGAAGTCAATTCATCTCTCTGAGGTCAGCCTTCTCCCTTAAAAGAGGACTTTGGACTTAGTATAACACATCTTCTCCCTTCTAAGGCTGCATGCTTCTGTATGGGAGGCATGGTTCTTGTTCACCCTATAAGTTTTTGTTTTTGTTTTTTTTCTTCTTACACCCTTGTTGTTAGGCAGGACCATTGGACTTATTCTTGTCAGTGAGCTCTCGGTAGAGATGATATGGCTCATTTTTAGGCAGAAACATAGAAGTATAGGGTGAGAACCCCGTGAGGTGTTCTTATCTTGCACAGTAAACATGATGGTTGTATCTTCCACATACAACATTCTCAGATGGTGGAGCTTCTATTGGTCTAGGTCCCTGAGTGACTAAACAGAACGAAGTTTACCTACCAAGTGATTGAACATGTTGTATGAATGAGAAATGAATCTTTGCTATGATAGGTCACTGAGATGTCAAGATTATTACTACTGCATAATCTAGCCTTTCTTAAGTATTAAATATTGTTTAGAATGATTTCTAAACATAGCAGGTTGTCTGTCCTGTGTTTCTATTTCTATGATGCTACAAGGCAGTCACATTCTTAATCATACCTCCTGTTAGTTTGTAAAAGCAACTTATAATAGAGATCACATGTGATTTAAAGCATATTATTTAAAACGTATTTTATAGGGAAATGGATTCAAATAACTAGAAAAGATGTTTGAAAATGTTTACTCAAATATCTCAAAAAGTATTTAATATTAAATATCTCATTTTATTTAAAAATAATAACATAGATAAGTAAGAGTTTATGGTCATTTAATAATCTGTATGTGATTAGTATTAATTAAAGTTCAATTTGCATGATTTTCTAAAAACTAGTAAGGCATATTTCTGTGTTCTTGGAGTGTAAGTATGTTTTCACATGTGGGATTCCAAGACACCTTGAAATTTTTAATGTTTTTTTGCTAATTTTCTGTGGTGGGTATTTTAGTAGTTTTCCAAAACTAAAAATTTCTCTACTTTATTTGGGAAAAAATAAAGGTGCTACAATTACAATTATGTCATCCCCTCCATCTTTTGATACTTGACTTAGAAAGCAATTGGTGCTTTAAATACAAGAGTAGAAATGGTGAGTCTCTTCAAGTCACTATATAATCATATAACTTTTTCAAGATGAAAATAAAAATTATAAAGGTAATCTTGTGTGTAAATCACTCAATTTAAAATCTGGACATACTAGGTGAATTTCCCTTAGTCACATGATAAATAATGGCAGAATTAAGATATTTTGTTTTAATAAATGTTTCTCCATTCAACCCTAAAAACTGCCTTGTGACTATGTGGGAAAGAAATTATTATTCCCTCTCTTCTATAGTTAGGGTGATGTTGCTGACAACTGGCAAACCCAGGACAAAATCTTAGTCTTCCCTATTTTCTTCAGGCAAATTCCACTCACCCTTATGACTTCAAGTTTTACTTAACCTATTGCACCATAGATTCTCCAATTACTTTAAAACAGTACTTTTCTTTCTTTGTACTTTTCATAAGTTGAAATCCTTTCTAATTATGTAGTAAGCACTACATAAATGAATGACACATTAAGTTAATCCATTGTTTTTTTTTCACCTGAAATTTGTTTTAGGTTTTTTTTTGTTTGTTTGTTTGTTTTAGGTTGCCCAATCTGATGATAAAACTGAATTTTTTCTTAAAAATATGTGGCTAAATTCACTTTTATTTTCACTGTTTTTTCTGAGTAAGTCAGAGATAGGAGAGAAGATAGACATATCTTCAATATTATGTTAGAATGCAGTTTTCTTTTTCCAAGGTATGTTCCCTCATAGCAGGCAATCAAAGTGGTTAATAAATGTAGTAAATGTGGAAAATAAATGTTTAGAGTCTGTTTCTGTTCCTTTCTGTTTCCTTGCTTGTCATTGCCAACTCACATGAAAAACCGAATTGACATGGAATAAGCACTATATAGATAATAATTTGTCGATGTAGTTAAACATTGTTAAATATTTCAAGGTATTTTTGACATCAGGGAGCTCTGTGTCTCAAGAGCCTATAAAAGATAGCATTGGGTGAAATTAAGCCTTTCTCTTTTTGTCATATAAAACTTGAAGTTTCAGAATTACTTTCATGGAAGGCAACACAACCTGTTTCCTTTCTCCACTCCTTACACTTCCAAGACTGTGGCTACTTTGATTTTTCTCTTACCAATATTTGATCCTGTCACTTCTCTGTTTAAAAATCTTCCAGAACTATCCTGTGGCTATAGGGCAAGTCCGGGCTTCCTAGTCTAACACTTGTCATTCTCCAAAATGATGACAAATCTGTTTCCCAGTGACATACTTCCCCTAAATCAAAGTCTGTGTTCCTCCTACCTCCTACGTCTCTCTCTCTCTCTGCTCACATCATTCCCTTTTCCTTCTGTTCTTAGTTTCTCTTCATCCTACATCATCCTACTTGATTTTCTATTTTATTCCACCTGAGCTCAATCACTACCTGCTCAGAAACCTTTCCTTTTTTCCGCATCTCTGGCTGGAAGGAACCTAACCCCAGCCCAATCCTATAACCTCATTTGAACTTCTCTGAACTTCTTAGGTGCAGTGTCCATTTATGCTTCCTCTTTTGGATTTTCACCATACTGTGTATAATCTTTGCACATTCTGTGTACTCAATAATATATAATAAAATAAGGTCATTAAGTGTGATTGCAACCTTTAAAAAACTAGTCTTAAATAAGTTGAAAATGGAAAACAGGGACGCCTGGGTGGCTCAGTCGGTTAAGTGTCCGACTTCGGCTCAGGTCATGATCTCGCGGCCTGTGAGTTCAAGCCCCGCGTCGGGCTCTGTGCTGACAGCTCGGAGCCTGGAGCCTGTTTCGGATTCTGTGTCTCCCTCACTCTGACTCTCCCTCATTCATTCTCTGTCTCAAAAATAAATAAACGTTAAAAAAAATTAAAAAAAAAAAAGAAAATGGAAAACAAGAAACATTGAAAATAATCTAAAGTTTTAAAAACTCAATTCAGCAAATGACTGGTTTGGGGATTGTGAGATTGATGTTGTGAAATTTTATGAAATGGGATTTCTTGATCAACAAAGTAAAATACGTAAATATTCCCCCCTAATTATCATTAGTAAGTGCAGTAAAGGAAGAAAATGGGTTATCGTTATATTATCTATCAAATTCTAATCTTTTATAGGTTTATTTTTATAAACTTAAATTTATAAATTTAAAGCCTAATAAGGCCATAAATGCAAGTATTTAAGGTACAAATTGGATAGATTCTTTACAAATAACAGTCATACTTGGAAGTTTCATTTTTTCTCATAAATCTCTGATATTTTTAATAACTCTCTTTCTTCCAAAGTAGAATAATTAGTTACTCTTTGTTGAATTTCAATTAGAGATTTCACAATTAATCAGGATGGCATCACTTTTTCCGTTTTGTTCCAGTTATTATTATAAAAGCCTGTCCATGATATCCTCTAAAGAGATGAGAATATTTACTTTTACCTGCCCAGCTAGAAAAAAAAATTGTTAGGAAGATCACCAGCAATGAAATAGCAGACAAACTTGTGTGGAAAGCACAGTTTATCCTTTCTCAAATGATAATTTTCAAGGGAAAAGGAAACAAAACAAGAATTTTTTTTGAAAGTGAATGCAATTTTAAAATGAGCACAGATAGTGGAATTTAATTTCCTGAAAATCACAAATCTTGTCTCGTAGCTTCTTTCAGGAATGACAGAAATGAATACAAATGACTTTTAGCATTACAAACTAGCATAAATTTGGACAAAAATCAAATATTTTGTTGTATTCCGTGATTAATTTACTTGATTATTTTGTTTTAATTGTGCGCACATAATTAGTAATTTAATTATGCACATTAGTTTTCCTGGTGTCCTTTTTATGGTCCTTATTTGGCCAGGCTAACTACCAAAAAAAGAGAGGTTGGCTTCGCAGCTCAAGGAATCTCTGTGATGACAAGCAAAGAAACTTGGCTACCACACTCCTGAGTCACACAGACAATTTCTCCTTGATCTAATACTTTTAAATTTGGGACAGACCCTTCAAAACTTGAAACTCCAGAGATGAAACATTTAGGCAAAAAAAGGTTTATAGTCCTTGAGATTCCGTATGCCCACATTCAATATCTCTCTCTCAATGCCTCTTTTCATTGATGTAAAAGCATTGGCTTAATTTGCAGAGCTGAGGACATCATTAACTGTAGCTTCAGATAAAGCATTTCAAAAAAAAATGTTCTTAAGCAGAAAACTTATGACACTCTGAAAACTTGAAGCTTTTGACTTTTCCCATCATTATTCCAAAGTTCAAAATCAAAAGTGAACTTAGACTTAAAAAAATGTTTGTCTTTTCATGGAACATGATTTCCCACAAGCCTCTCCTTAATTATTATTTTATAAGTTGCATCTTTTATTGGGCAGGTTGCCATTAAAGAAATCCTTAGGGAACATACTAGCACTGTCATCCTGATTCAGGTTGAGCATCCTTAATTTTGAAGTTTACAAGTACATTTTACTTCTGAGTTCAAGTTTTCTCAACTTATATAAACTCATAATTTTACATATGGTGATGAATTCCATCATAAATGTAAGCACTTACTTATAAAATACCAGTAGCCATTCAATACTTTTTAATTGAGAATAAAAATCTTAATTCACATATTCAGATTCAAATTTATTTTTTTTTTTTCAATACCCACTGTGACTCCCTTGTTCAGATAGTCATTATTTCTTTCTTGGATAGGTACAAAGCTTTCAAAGTATTGAGAATCTATTATATATTTTTTGTCCTGAATCTAGAGTGAGTTTCTAAAATACAAATTTGATTATATCATCCTCTTGCTGAAAACTCTCTCACACCTATGTGTTGCTAGGATAATGTCCAATTCTTTACAAAGACAGCCAGGCCCTTAGTGAGATGGTCCCTTTGTAAATGTATTGAGCACAGTAATTGTCATCCAGCCACCCATTGTGTCTCAAGTATGTAGTAAGGTGTCTACCAGTCCTACACATGTGCTTTGGATGGAGTGACAATTTTTGGAATGAATGTTGAATGAGTCATGAGAGTAGAATCATCTCATCTGCTACATTTCTAAATATATTATCTTCCATCATTAAAAAAAAAATCCTCTGGTCATTTAACTGTATTTGTGTCTTCAAAATAAATTACTTAAAAATAAGTTTTTCTTTGCTTTTTTATATACCACAAACTTGTGGATTTACTGAAGTTCCTCTGTTATATTGTTAAAACATATATACACTGTGTTATTTTATTACTTTTATAAAAAGTATAACACTCATGCTTAGTAAAGTATAAAGTTAATCAATATCTTTATCTTACTTCCAAACAATAAAAATATGCTAGGACAACTTAATTTATACCTCTCTGCATCCAATTTATGTACTCTTATTGCCTGATATTTTAGATTTATCTTCTTTTTGACTCCACAAATCTGACATTATATTTATGATTTTAAACAGTCATTTTTAATCAAAATTTACCCATATGGTTACCAAATTCTGTACATGCCATCTCATCTTGCATATTAATTTGTGGAATTTTGTTGTTTTTGTTCCTTAAATATACCCATTAGCATTCTCTATTGTAAAGTTCTTTGGTGTCAAAATCTATCAGTTACTATAATTCTGAAAACGTCTTCATTTTGGCCTTGTTCTTGGAAGATACCTGCAATGGACATATAATTTAAGATTGACAATTATATTTTCTCAGCTAATTGGAAATGTTAATCAGCTATCTTCTGGATCCATTGTTGTTAAAAAGTCAAATATCAGCCTAATTAGCATTTTTGGAAGGAGATTGTCTTTTCTTCTCTGGTTGCTTTTAGGATACTTAATTTTTATTCTTTTTTTTGATAAACTGTGTTTTTTGTACATTTAAAAAAACATTAAACAATTATTTTCTATTTTGTGATCATTCACGTATCAAAAGTCTTTGTTTTTTTTCTGTTTTCTGCTGTTACTGCGGGCTCTTGTTCATTCTGCCTTCTGTTCCCATATATTTAATGATTTTTTAATTGTGATTTCAAATTCCTTGGAATTTCATTTGTGTTAATTCTTTGATGACTAAGTTAAAGTCGGTTTATTTCAAAATATGTTTACATTTGAATCCGCCAGATACTTGAAGGTGGTAAATATCTTAGATATCTTTTTAACCTAAGGATTTCCAGATCAAATAATCTACCACGTTCAGGCGATGATTACTTAGGAATTCAGATTCTGCGTTCAAATTTCATGGAAGATTTTTGGTTTTGGTTTTGGTTTTTAATTTCCCTTTTGCCCAGTGTAAAGATCAAAATGAGCAACTATCTTTTCTATATATTTAGTTTATTTCTAGTTTACCTTGGAGGACCCCAGCTTTATATAGAATCTCTGTTTAGGTTATACACTCAGCTCTGTCATTGTCTTTTGCACCTTCACCAATGACAAGTTCATTGACACTAGCATTTGAAAGAAACCCTAGGGCAAAAGCTGACCTAAGTGTGAGCTTTTCTCTCTGACTTTCCACTTTTACTTTGTTTTGAGGCCTCTGAATATTTATTTTTAAATTTCTCCTTAGCTCAGCAGAGCTTTTAGAGTGTTTTGTTTTAATATATTTTAGCTAGTGTTATTAGTTGTTTTGGCAGGTTTATTCAGGTGATCTATTTAGTCATGCTTCAGAAAACAGAATTTTCTCCTTGATGCATTCTTGCTGAAATCTTTTGCCTGTATTTATGGAACTCCCAATGGCAATAATTTCTTTAGAAAATGGACACTTTCTAATCTAAGATTCATTTGCTCTCTCTGTTTACTCTGATACAGTTGACCAAAATAATCCTCCTTAAATTTCTTCTTCTTTGGTTTTCACCACAAGACTCTCTTATTACCTTCCACAATTCTGAATCAAACTTCTTAGCTTTTTTACTGAATCATCTTTTTCTGTGGGCTGCTTTATTTTGTTGTTCCCATTGTGATGATTAATTTTATGTGTCCATTTGCCTAAGGTATAGTGCTCAGTTACTAGGTCAAACACTAGTGTAGATATTGCTGTGAAGATAAGTTCTAGATGTGATTTTTAAATGGTAGTTCTGAGTAAAGTAGATTGCCCTTCATAGTGTAAGCTGGTCTCATCCAATCAGTTGATGTTTGCTCTAAGGGAAAAAAGACTGAGCTCTCCCCAAGAAGGAATTCTGACTCTAGATTTATTTCAGATTTAGGACTGCATCATCAAATCTTGCTAGAATTTCCAGTCCAAAGGTCAACCCTACAGATTAGAAACTAGCTTGTCCTTGCAATCACATTAGTCAACTTTTAAAAAATATTTAAATTTATATTTAATAAATTCAGTTACAACTAATTTTTAATATAATTATATATGTATACACATATACATATGTGTGTTTGTGTGTGTGTAATTTGTTTCTCTGAAGGATCCTAATACAGATTTTGGTACTAGAAAATAGGGTTCTGCTGTAACAAATATCTAAAAACATGGACTTGGTTTTGGAATTAGTTAATGGATAGAGGCTAGAACAGTTGTGAGGAGTATGATTTAACAAAAGAAAAAAAACACCTAGATTGCCTTGAAGATGTTGTAGAAACATGAATTCAAAGGAGATTCTGGTAAGGGTTCGGGGGGGAAAAAAAGAGGACAGCTATAGAGAGAAAACTTATGTTGCCTTAGAGGATACATATGCATGCCATCATGAACCTCGAATACAAATGTTAAATGAGCTTCTGATAAGTTTTCAGATAGAAATGAGGAACATGTTATTAGAAATTGGAAAAAAATACAGTCATTGCTATAAATTGGCAGAGAACTTGTCTAAACTGTGTTCTAGTGTTTTGTATAAAATAGAATTTGTAAGCAATGAATTTAAATATTTAACTGAAGATTTCTGAGCAAAATATTGACGATGCAGCTTGGTTTTCCTTGCTGCCTATGGCAAAATTTAGGGGGAGAGCGAGAAATTGGAGAACTGTTAGGCAATAAGAAACTAACACTTGATGATTTGGAAGATTCCGGATAGTGTGCTCTGGAAACAGGACCTTTTGCTAAAGAGAGTGTCAACCATCCCAGGAAAGATGGGTAGAGAGATGCTGTTATCCAGAAAAGATCTGTGAAGGAGCTGTTGTGTAGTGTCTTGAGCCATGCTTATTTTGCATCTCTACCTTCATGTCTCTTCAAAATGTTTCTAAATAGGGGCACCTGGGTGGCTCAGTCAGTTGTCTGACTTCAACTCAGGTCATGATTTCATGATTTTTGAGTTTGAGTCCCACTTTGGGCTCTCGTCTGTCAATGCAGGGCCTGCTTCAGATCCTCTCTCCCCCTCTCTCTCTGCCCATCCCCTGCTCACTTGCGTGTGTGTGCTCTCCCTCTCTCAAAAATAAATAAAAATTAATGGAATGTATCTAAATAAAATGTTCCCCATACCTATCATTGTCTTATGTAATTCATCTTAATTAAAGACCTATTTTATTCATTACCTCAAATTTAACATTAAACCTTCCCTTTGCATCATTGTCATATTTTAGTTTGTCTCAAAAGTCAAGTTTCAATAATTCTACCTTAATACTTCTGCTGTCCTTAGTTCATACTCTCGACATACCATTTTATAATATCCTAAATTAGGAAGTAGCACTTAATAGCATTATTTAGATTTAAGTTTGAATCCCAGATGTCAGAGGAATTAAACTTCCAGAATCTGTTTCTTTACTTATAAGCATTTTTTAAATAAAATTCATGTCTGAAAATGTCAATTTCCTAATTGAAATTAAAACTAAAAAAATTAGGAAAAAAGAAACCTTTAGAAAGCTTCCTATGCTCATAAGAAAATATTTAAGCTCTTTATATTACCAAATGCATTTATTTTCACAGCTCTTACACCTGCCTATTCCTCCAGCCTCTCTATTCTGCTTGGATCCTATGTACAAGTAACACTGGATTATATTTATTTTCCTAAAAATATTTTTTTTATGTGTGTTCTCTCTGCTTACAATATCCTTCTGCCAGTGTAGATACCCAGTTTACTTTTTTTTAAGGTCAAAGATGGCGATGCTCTCTTGTGGGAAGTAGTTCCTGAATTCTTACACTTATTCATTTTCTCTGCTCTTTGTAAACAATGACCAGGATCTGTTAGAACATGTATTACAATGTGTTATATTTATTTTTAATATATATTTATCTTAATAATGTGGATTTCTTTAATGTAAGGATTGTATAAGTTTCATTTTGATCAGAAAGCATGGAAATTGTTTGCTGTCATTCAGAGTCAATAATTCCTCATTACATGAGTCAATAAGCAGTGATTACATACAAAGTAGAGATTCAAGTTAGGTCACATCAAATGAAAAGTCTTATTGAGGACATAGGTTGAAACTAAATGCTGGACAAACTATAGTTTGCCATTATTTCTTGGTAACTATAAGACATTTTTGGAGGACTTGGATTAAAATTTAAATCATAATCATTTAAGTGGCAACGATTAGGTACTAATTAAGTTATATATATGAATATAGTTATATTTTAGCTATGATTAAAAACATTTACTCCTCTGTGATATTGAGAAAATAACCAGGGATATCTCAATTCTTTTTTTTTAAATTTACTTATTTGTTTTGAGAGAGAGAGAGAGAGAGGGAGAGGGAGAGCACATGTGCACACACAAACGGGGGAGGGGCACAGGGAGAGGAAGAGAGAGAATCCCAAGCAGTCTCCACACCATCAGCCACCTTCAGCACAGAGCCTGACGCAGGGCTGGATCTCATTAGCTATGAGATGATGACCCGAGCTGAAATCAAGAGTCAGATGCTTAACTGACTGAGCCACCCAGGCGCCCCTCTCAATTCTTTATTATGCTTATGTTTTCCAGAAAACAAAATATAATCGTATCTAATTAAGTCATTGTTAAGTCTTGCTGACCCACAAGTCATTTATTTTTACATAATGACTGTCTATATCTCTGGTTGGAGTCATATTTCTTGATTTTGAAATTTAACTCATAATTTCCAACTTTCTAGTGAAGGGGCTCTTCCCTGTAAATTTAAAGTATAACAACATTCAAAACCCTGCTGTGTTATCAAATTGTTGTAAACCATGAATATTCCTATCACTTCTGGTTGCCTCATTTATAAAATAAAAATAACAATGCTTATGTGTACCACCTCCCAGTAATGTTATGAAGTATAATGAGACAATACTGTTGAAACACTGAAAATGTGAGAAAACACTTTAAAATATTTCAAGCATTTTTATAAGACTACCTTTTTTAGCTTTGAGAGGAGTGTGTTATCCTTTCCTTTGATTGGCTACTTATAAATAAAATACTAGTTTTTTTGTTAGTGCTTAAATCATGTTCTATAAACATATATGATTGGAAAAAAGAACTTCTAAAATCCTTCTGAATCTGTCTTCAGTAACTTACCAGGCAGTTAGATGATATTAAATTATCAGGAGAATTTCAATGTCATAATTCCATTTTCATGCTGTCATCTGTAATAATGCAAAGATACCTGTAATGAAACTGTCATGAATGAAGGTGTGTTACCACAGGTCTAAAAATACTTTCTGTTTTAGGTAAATCCTCAGATTATTTTGATGTTACATAGTTATTTAACACTTTTTGGCTTATAGAATATTTTATTGCATGTGAAACCAAACTTTTTCTTTATAAAGCACAAGGTGTGCTTTATACTCCCAATCCAGTTTGTTTGTTTGTTTGTTTGTTTGTTTGTTTATTTTAATGTTTATTTTTGAGAGAGATAGAGTGTGAGTGGGAAGGAGGTAGAGAGAGAGAGAGGGAGACACAGAATATGAAATAGGCTCCAGGCTCTGAGTTGTCAGCACAGAGCCTGATGCAGTGCTGGAACTAGGGAATGGCGAGATCATGACCTAGGCTGAAGTCAGCCGCTTAACCGACTGAGCCACCCAGGTGCCCCTCAATCCAGTCATTTTTAAAGTTAAGAAGATAGGGTTTTGTTTGTTTGAGATTCATACAAAGAGCTCGCTAATCTTTTGCTACTAATTATGAGAATAGCTGAAGGTAAATTTGATAATATTTGTTGAAGATTTCAATTGCTAAAGCAAAGAATCTTGCATTTTAGTACTGTAAATAATGGGAAGCCATTGGAAATGTTTGAAGGAAGGTTAAATTGGAAAAGGGGCTTTTTTCAGTTATATTAAGATATAATATATTGAAACATACAACATTGTATAAACTTATGGTATATAGTGTGATAATATGGTACACATGTATATTAAGAAATGATTACCACAATAAGAAACATTCAGCACTTCACATAATTGCCACTTGTGATAACATTTAAGATCTACTCACTTAGCAACTTTCAAGTAAATAATACAGTTCGTAGTTCACTATAGTCACCATGTTGTGCAGTAGATGTCCAGAATTTATTCGTCTTATAACTGAAAGTTTGTACCCGTTAGCCAGTATCTCCCCATTTCCCTTATCCCCCATCCCCTAGAAACCATCATTCTACCATGTTTCTATGAGTTTGGCTTTTTTGGATTCTACATATAAGTGAGATCATACAGTATTTTTCTTTGTCTGACTGATTTTACTTAATGACTAGGAGGGCTTTTTCTGTAAGTTGGTAATGGGCATGTACATATCTGAGTTAATTAAATTGCTTGCACATGATCAAGTTCACAAATAGCTGACAAAACCAAACTGGCTTATAGTGTACACATGGAGGGGGTTGGGGGATTGTGAAAGGCATATTCAGCAAATAATAGGGCCTTGGCCACAGCCTGGGATTTGTGCAATTTTAACAGCCTAAAATAGTTGCAGAAACTGGATGCTGGTTGAGAATCATCAAGGATGTCAGGAGGCCTTGAGAGATAGATAATGGGAGCCCCTAAGACAGGTTAATATATATCAGTAACTACCTTGTTTAAGAATATGACTTGCACAAAAGATATCTTTAATTCTTGAGTAAAGTGCTTTTTTAAAACTGTTGATTTTTTCAACTTTTATTCATTGAACAAATATTTATTGATTGCTTATTGCATTACAGGAAATTGAGGATATTCAGGAAATAGTTGTAAACTAGGTATAAAAAGCTTCTTTCTTCATAGAACTTATATTTTAACTGTGTAGGTGGCAGGTGGGGAAGACAATAAACCAATCCACATGGAGATCGTGGCAACTTTTATAACATTAGGTTTAGTTGAGTGGAAGCAATAGAGGTAAAATGAGTTGAGGGAACAATAGAATGTGAGGAAGTGGACATTGTGATAATGGAGAACTCCCTGATAAATTTTGTTGCAAAGATAATGGAGAATAAGACAGTACATGTTATACAGGGAGTGTTCTTTAGGATTTTTGAGCATTAATGGATATCAAAAGTGTGAACTTTATCAAGATTTTCATAATGGTTTTGCTTTCATTAATCTCAGAGAGTAGGAGTGAGAGAATCACAAGCAGTCTCCACACTCAGCATCGAGCCCAGTGGGAGACTCAGTCTCGCAACTGTGAAATCATAACCTGAGCCTAAATCAAGAGTCAACGCTTTACCCACTGAGCCATCCAGGCATCCCTACTTTTAAAAATTGAAGCTAGCATTACTTATAATGCCAATGGCATTCTTAAATAGACAACTATATTGAAGTTAAATTAAATGATATATGTGCCAATAGGTTTTGATTCTCAGAGAATTTTCCAAATTACAAAGGAAACAATAGGGTAGATAATATTTTGAAAAGAAAAAAAGTTCTATGAAAAATTTTAACCAACAGTTAAATTATTTTAAAGTTTTAATGTTTTGAATTAGATCTGACATTTCCCCAGTTGTGGATAGGAACTATTACTTGCTATTGTCAAAAATGTGTGTGTGTGTGTGTGTGTGTGTGTGTGTGTGTTTACAATATTTTATGTGTGTGTGTGTGTGTACTATATTTTAAGTACAAAAGGCATGAAAATATTTTCAAAGAAAAGTACTCAGAAATTCTATTTCAGGAAGATACAAAGTGTAAAGTACTGTACTAAATGCCTGAAAATGTGCCGCTTTATGTTGTAGATGACCTCATTGCCAGTGTGAAAAATATTAGTAATCTGTACTTTTGAAACACATTTATTTTTATTACTTTTCCTTTATGATGATAAGTGTAGAAATACTATTATAGATCATAGAGCTATAATAAATGTTAAAACAGATTCTATCTCAAGTTCAATCATGTCATAACAAAAATTCAAATAGAAAAATATGTCTTTAATAACAGTTTCTACCCCATATCTGAATATACCTTAATCTTAATTCTTTGCAACTTTATATCAATTTGCATATCTGTTATTACTTGCTAGTATGAGTGAATGCTGCTACATCTTTATAAATTCTATCCTTTCTCATGTTTTTAATGTGTATTTGTTGTATGCCATTTCCAGTGTCTCTTATAAACAAGATATTTCAACGTGACTTTTTCACTTTATTAATATTTTACATGAGTAAATCAAACCATAAACATTCTTTTCTTTCTCAGTTTGCTTGATGACATGAAAAAATACCATTTAAAGTTAGGCTGCCAGAAGATAGTCATCTTAATGAGTTGCTATTTTCAAGAAACAGTAATAATCATTAGATACAGATCCCTGGAAACCCAAGGCAACAACATTCACCTGGAAAATAACATGATTCAATTATAAAGAAAGTTTCTGAATGTAAAAGCATTAACTTCTCATTTTCATAGTTTCCACTGCCATTTAGAAGTTATTATCAATTTATTGCAGCTCTAGTTTTGCCAGCTTACCAAATCTAGACCTGCTTTCACAAGCACTAGGAACAGCTGTGAACATGTGAATTAAGAGTGCCCCAGGAGACATCTTGTTGTATCATTATATTTTTAATACAAACTACATGATGAGGCACTATTAGTACCATGATAGATAATGCTACATTTCTTTAAAGAGAAAACATAAAATAAATATAAGAAACATTAGCTCTTGCTTGATATATCAAAGCAGTTGATAAGTTAGTAAACTTACGTTTGGTGGAGTAATATGGACAAGACAATCTAAAATTTAAAATAGTGTTGTAGATATACAGTGCAAGCCAGAGTTTAAGTAATCCAGTACAGACCACAAATGCATGGTTAGCTCATCACTTAAAATGTTATATGCTTTCATTTGACGTCAGGAATCCAAGCATTTATGGAAATTTTAATTGATTTTAAGACATCTTCACTGAAAGAGTCATGTAAGAAAAACACCTCATTTTGATAATCTCCCAGTTCATGCACTCAACCAGCATTACCCATGTACATATTGTATTGTACATATGTACATTTATTATTATAGATAAAATGTTGTAGATAAAACTATAGACAACTTATATTATCTATATTTTAGATATTATATATTATAATAGATATTATAGGTATTTATTAGAGATAAAATGTTCCACTTGAAGTAAGTGACTGTGTGCTGGCAGCAAAAGGCATGGTGTAGGAAATTTGGAAGACAGACTAGGTTTCTCCAATTTTACTATAAGTTGCAGAAGTGCACCTTATATTTGATGGTATGATTTTTCTCTGCTCTTCTTTTGTATTTTTATTTTTAAATGTTTATTTATTTATTTTGAGAGCAGAGGAAGGGGCAGTGAGAGAGGGAGAGAGAGAATCCCAAGCAGGTTTTGCACTTAGCACAAAGCTCAGTCTTACAACTCTGAGACTGTGACCTGAACCAAAATCAAGAGTTGCACTCTTTTTTTTTTAATTTTTTTTAATGTGTATTTATTTTTGAGACAGAGAGAGACACAGCATGAACGGGGGAGGGGCAGAGAGAGAGGGAGACACAGAATCGGAAGCAGGCTCCAGGCTCCGAGCCATCAGCCCAGAGCCCCACGCGGGGCTTGAACTCACGAACCATGAGATCGTTACCTGAGCTGAAGTCGGACGCTCAACCGACTGAGCCACTCAGGCGCCCCAAGAGTTGCACTCTTAACTGACTGAGCCACCGAGGTGCCCCTCCAATTTTTTATTAAAAAAAAATCATTTATTTTTCTCAATACAATGGTCAGGACATTGAAAAAATAATAATAACTGGATTAGAGGTGAGAGATTAAATTTCAAGATAACTACTAATGTAGCATGGAAAAGTTATGCATTTAGAAAAATCCATGCCTAGATTTATCATTTACTACACATTTGCATATTTGTGCAAATACAGCTGCAACATAGACCACATTGCTGAAAACTGTTAGGGGAAAGCAATGGATAATGTAAATCTTGACCCAACCTAACCAAATAGACCCAGAAGGACTAAATTTTCCTTCAAATATGCTCAGTATACACCTTCAACCCTCATGGTACAGTGTCGCTTTTTTGTAGCTTCTTTTACATGAGTGTACTAGTCTTGTGAAGGTGTATCACTTCTCATTTTACAAAAGGTGAGTGAATAATTAGGAAATGGAGAAAAGTTTTACCCATGAGTGTGTGTGTGTGTGTGTGTGTGTGTGTGTGTGTATAATGTTTAATTACTCTTGAAGGAGAGAGATAGAACGTGAGTGGGGGAGGGGCAGAGAGAGAGGGAGACACAGAATCTGAAGCAGGCTCCAGGCTCTGAGCTGTCAGCACAGAGCCCGACATGGGACTCAAACTCATGATCCGTGAGATCATGACCCAAGTGAAGTTGGTTGCCCAACTGACTGAACCACCCAGATGCCCCTACCCTTTAGTATATTAAATTGCTAACGGATATCTTCAGATTTCTTTCTATTTTACGTTGTGTTTATGATGTGTTAAAGAAAAGTTGTGTCAGACAAGGTAAGCAGGCCATGGAAGACTTCATTCAAGACTGTTGCATAGGGAAGAGAGACTGAACTCAACTCCTCCCAAACCAAAGATGGGAGTGTTTTTAAGCACTGGGATAAACTAGCACAAAAGTACTAAAGGATCTGGGGAGGGGAGGTGCTGTTGGTCAGTGTGATTAAGCCTTCTGTTTATTAATTATATTTATCAAAATTAGGCTCCCCTCTCCAAAACATACACATACACACACCTGCACACACATGCACACACACGCACACACACATACACTCCTGCATGCGTGTGCATGCACACATATGTGGATTGTCTTCTTTGATGATTAGACTTCAATGGGATGTCTTCCAGGACTTTGAGAATGACATTCTTGGGTTGTAAATCTGGCAAGAGACTGAGAGAATATTCACTTTTCAACAGGGCTGAGAAAGGATTTATAATTGAAAGTTTTCTAAAGTGTATGCTCTAAGGAAAGGGAGGGAGGTCAGGGACCAATAGTTAGGAAGAAAACTATCTAAAGTTCAGTCATGCTGAGGAAAACATTAAGATTGACTTGGTCAGAAGTCATATATAGAAACTGGAATGTATTTTCTAATATTCAGTAATAGTTGAAGGGAATCTTATACTATGTGCATTTCACTTTAAGGGAAAACTATCATTCAGTTTCTGTAATAGAACAGATACCCTTGGCTCTACTGGTATAAACAATGTCCTTTTTGCATAACAGAAGTTAGTTTAGTTAACTTTAATGAGAGGGATAATAGTACCTTTGTATGGTTGGTTATCACTGGGATTAAATATAAATAAATGTAAAGCTGTTTTGATAGTCCAGGATCACAGATTGCACTCAGATAAAGGATAGCTGTCATACATCATTAATGAATATATAGTCTCTAGATTCTGTTTGAAAATTATTATATGATTTAATAATGTAGATTGTTATGGTGAAAATATTTAGGTATCACTTTTTGTTTGAAATATCTATTAAAACAACTTTTCTATTCACTATATATAGCTATATGTAACTTCATTTTTATTTGGAAAATATGTATATATTTTACTTCATTCTAAGCCTAAAGTGCCTGTCTCTTTGCAATGTTTATAGTATGTTTTCCCAAGGCCTATAAGGCAGAAGAAATGACCAAGGCTGAAGGGAAAAGTCTAATAATCTTTAAGGTTATAGAGCTTTTGAGGCCTCAAGGCCTTCACCTTCCTTTCTTCTTGGCTACCTGATGGCTTCTATGCTTTCCTTCATAACTAATGCAAACAGATTTTGAGGTCTCTTCTTGTCATACTTTGCCTTGCGATCTGGAGGCTTCAGGATTATCTACTGCTCCTATGGCTTCCCTTCTCCAGTCTTGAGTGTTAATTTACATCTCTGCTCTCTTTGTTTACTTTAACTATTGTCTCTTGACTCTTGCTACTGTTTTTAACTGTAATCTCATCATTTTCATCTCCTATACTATATAATGATTATAAACTTGAGTTGACTTCTCACTGGTGTTTTACACTTTTTTTGGAATTTAAGACAATTCCCTGAAAGTAACATAAGAGAATCTGTTTGACTGTCTACTTCATGTTCAGGGGAGTGGACATAGATTGTGGTTACCTGGAGTCAAAGAACATAAATATAAATCTTCTCCACCAGAACCAAGGCATTAAGGTATGTCTTTTAATTTAATATTCAAACCTCTTAAGAAATACTAAATGATATGATCATTAGCCACCTTATGGAGCAACCATTTTAAGTGGGTATGTTTGTTTTGTTTTGGCTCTGATTTCTGGTCCACTTATCTCTGTTCAAGAGCAGAGGTTTGGGATGGATGGCCAAGGAAGTAGATATTCTAAGAGGTGGACTGTGGGTATGGCAGGCCCTTTTTATGGAAATCTTCTCTATGGGCATTATAAAAGAAAGAGAGTAGGATTAAATGGAAAGCTATAGTAGCATTATTAAAGGGTAAAAAGTGGTAAAAATAATGTGGGTAAAATTTTCAACTTTCTTAATTTTTTTTAACGTTCGTTTATTTATTTATTTATTTATTTATTTATTTATTTATTTATTTATTTATTTATTTTTGAGGGAGAGGGAGAGTGTGAGCAGGGGAGGGGCAGAGAGAGAGGGAGCCACAGAATCCAAAGCAGGCTCCAGGCACTGAGCTGTTAGCACAGAGCCTGACACAGGGCTCAAACTCACAAGTCGTGAGATCATGACCTGAGCCAAAGTTGGATGCACAACCAACTGAGCCACCCAGGTGCCCCTAAATGTTCAACTGTCTAACATAGAGGTTACAGAATAGCTCTTCCCATGAAAGAGCAAGCTTCTCTAGCCTTCAAGTCTCTTCATATAATGTCACTGCTGCCAGTACAGCTGCTTGACTGGGGCAAGAATTACTAAATATTTCAAAGAGCAACTTTTGCTTTCTCATAGCAGATTTTCCTATATTTTCATCTTCTCCTGATTTTTCTTGGGAACGTAACCTTTAGACTAACTGCCAACCAGTATGAAGTACTACATCAATCTCAGCATTTTCCTGAGTGCTTGCTGAAAATTTGAATTAATATCAGTTTTCCAGAATCACTTTCCTATGTGTACCATGTTCCAGATGAGTTCAGGGTCTATGCCTGCATGACTTATTCCTGCATTCTCTCACTACAAAGGATGTTCATGAGACATTAAACAGTATCAGTATTTATGATGACCCTCCTCAATGTCCACAAAGCAGTTTTCCAAAACAGAGCCCAGGCAGTTCAGCTCCCTCTTTTCTCAGGTTCAGTTCCCTGATTTTATCCATATCACTTGCTTCCCGACTTTCCTAACTCCCTCTAATTAGGTATATGAAGCCTATTGCCGTCATTCTCTAAGGAGTTTTAAATTACATAATTTTAACCATTCTAAAAAAAGACCTACCAGGGTTCTACTGGAAAAATAATTATTGTTTCTCCTTTTTGATAATCTAGTGATCTTAAAATAGAAATAGGACTAAGGAATAGACTTTGACCATTTTTTGTCCTCTGACTTGTTTTTATGGTACTTGAACATAATTTTTATGGTAGTTCACAAATGTTATTACAGTCAAAGCTTAAAAGCACTTAAGCTTGGCTTTATTTATTAGAAATCAAGATCAGCTAAAAAATGGGGAGAGCTTGGGACTTAAACTCAGTTCTTCTGGTTCCCAAATTGTATGCTCTTCCCATGATACGACAGAAGTTCTATTGCAGTAATACTTCCACAAAAATAGTGAGCACTGGGAGGGTAGGAGTTTATGTTTAGATATTGCCATTCTTCTAATTATTAGCTACACAACATGTCCTGCAACGTTCTGGTTTTTTTTAATGAAAGTATTGAAGCAGAAAAGTTTCAGCTAACATACGTATATTCACCTAGAGCTGACAATGATATTTTACCATACGTTCTTTTATCATATAGTGAATTTTAGCTATGCAATTTTGACAAGTTATTTTTTTATTCTCACTGTAGTACAGCTTCCCAGTCTGCAAAATGGGAATACATAACACCTATCTCATAGTGTTCTTTGAGAATTACCCACGACAATGCTACCCAGGACAGTGTTTAAAATTGATTTGTAAAATACCTGGAATAGGGTGAATCACAAATTCAATGAAAATGTTCTCCCCATGAGCAGTTTTCCTTCCAGTCAAAGAAAAAGGATCCTTGCAGGAAAAAAGTTACAAGTAGTTATATTCATCATTATATACAGAACTTTCCCAATAGAGGGTGATTCTATTTTGAATGGCTTTTTATTTCCTTCAGATACTTGGGTTAACAAAAAACCTCATTTTAACTTCCCGATCCCTTGAGATGTACAAAGTGCACTGACTCTTTCCCAGGCATCACGAATCCTCTGGCTCCATAGTGAATATTCAGAAATGTTGACTCTTATAGTACCATGGGGCTCTGGTCAGATTTCGATGTTGGATGTACTAGCTTTCAAAATCAGTGTTTCATCAGGCCAGATGTTGAATCAATTTCTTTTCTTACCCTGACTGATGGTACCATTTCCTCTCCCACAGAGCCACTAGAGATATCACTTCTAAGAACATTAATTTAGGAAAACCTTCACTTTTAGTTACTTCTTTAATGCATTTTGTAGGGATAAAGGACAGTAAAGGCCTCAAAGCAGAGATAACTTTAAGGTAGACGAAGGTGCCACTGATTAGAGAAGTGTGTTCAAGAGCTTATAAAGAATGAAAAGGGCTAGTAGCAAAGCAAAACAGACCACAGTTAATCCAGGATAATGATTTAATTTTTTAGATAAATTGAAATGTGATTGCATACGTTATATCATGTAGAGAAAGCAGAAGTTGCTTGATTTATATTCATTTTTAAAATTCTGATATGAAGAAAAAAACTAAAACAATAGGGTTGAAAAACAAGTCAAATTAGGACCATACTTGATACTATAGGTCTTGAAAAATGTAACAGAAAATATCTTGAGCCTCACCTGTAGTACTGAATTCTATGGCCTTTGGTTTTCTCATTTACAAAATTAGAATGTTGATAAAGCATGGTCTCCAGTTTAATTACCGGCTTTGAAACTAGATAGGGGAAGGATTGAAACTCTACACAAAATATATCAGAAGACTTTTATTAATGGAAGAATATACTAGTGTCTCCTATTTTATAGGCAATATTAAAAAATTATTGGATGTGGAGAAACCAATAGAACAGCTGTAAGGTTTTAAGAAGAAGGTATTACTATGCAATGTTAGTGAGCATGTAAATTTGTAGTTTGTATGGCAGAATTTCAACGTTGGTAATAAGTTGAAACAGGAAGTTGCATATAATATGACTCATATACCTAAAGATGAGGGGTTAGATGGGCCTTCCATGTGTGTTTTATGTGTATTTATTTGCATTGCACACATCTAAAAGCATTCATATGGAACAGTTACCTGGGGCTATTCAAGGAAAGCATTATAGGGAAATAATGATAGGAGATACAAGGATTTCCATGATCATTTAGGAAAACTTTTACATCTAAAGTTTTCTGTTGTTTGTTTTTAATTTCATATATGTTGTAGGAATAAAAAGCAGCAAAGCATCTTAAAGAAAACACTTTAAGGCAAGTGAGTTAAGAAATGATTTTAGGCATTTAGACATTCTGAGAATTCCAGTTAACATGGTGAATTAAGTATTTTAATAGAGAAACTTCTATGTTCACTTCAAATAATATAATAGAATGTCTGTAGTTTCAACAAATGTGAAAATTTGTTCTCCAAGAAATATGGAGGAAATCAGTCTTGGAGACATTAAAAGAAGTGTGCTTAAAATGTTCAGAGGTATAAATTAAAGAACATAAATTATCTAACAATAGCAGTATGGCATGAAAGAAAATGGGTGGATTTATTTTAAGGATGGATAAAATCTAGTTATGGAATTGAAAAAATAAGCAGAAATAATGGTCAATTAGTTACAACTAAAATGGGGAAATTGTGATTGGATATACAATTGGAAAAGGTTACTCTGCAGCAGAGAGAAAAAAAACATGGAAAAGAAAGTCAGATGTTTTGGAAGGATGGAATGAAATGATAACACAAAAGGAAAGAGTGGAAGAAGTCAGTATGAGAAGAGAAAATTACTGAGACATGTCTAGGATTAAATAAAATCAAGAATCCTCAGAATAATTTTACAAAAAGAGTCCCCAAAAGGATAAGTCAAAATAAATACATAAGGTTCAACACAGTAAGATTGCAAAGCATTTCAAAGGATGTATTTCTGACCTAGTGAGAGTGAAAGAACTCTTTAAAAAGACCACCCCAGGAGTGCCTGGGTGGCTCAGTCAGTTAAGTTTCCAACTTGAGCTCAGATCATGATCTTATAGTTCATGAGGTTGAGCCCTGAGTCAGCACAGAGCCTGGAGCCCGCTTCAGATTCTGTGTCTCCCTCCATTCTGTCCCTCCCCTACTAGCTCTCTCTCTCTCTCTCTCTCTCTCTCTCTCTCTCTCAAAAATAAATAAACATTAAAAATAAATAAATAAATAAATAAATAAATAAATAAATAAATAAATAAGGCACCTGCATGGCTCAGTCAGTTAAGAGTCAGACTTTGACTCAGGTCATGATCTCACAATTGGGTTGGAGGCCTGCTTTGGACTCTGCTAACAGCTCAGAGCCTGGAGCTTGCTTGGGATTCTGTGTCTCCCTTTCTCTCTGTTCCTCCCCTGCTTGCGCTCTGTCTCTCTCTGTCTCTCATAAATAAATAAAAATGTTAAGATTTTTTTAAAAATTGAAAGATTAAAAAAGTAAATAAATAAGCCACTGCAAATAAATCTTAAAGATTAACATGGATGGATCTAACTACCTTAAAATTTGTGTCTTACAAATTGGGAGAAGGAATTTTCCTTCACTAAACTTGACATGAGATTACCATGTAGAATACACAAAGAATTTGTTGAAATTAACACAAAAAAAGACAAAGGAAAAGGTAATAGTACATGCTCAAATGATGTAGTTAGTCGTTAAAGATTTAAAGATTAAGATATGATAGGAATGAGAGAAAGGCAAAGTATGTAATAAGATATATATTTGTGCCATTGAACAGCATTCATTGGGAGGATGTATAAAGATATACAAAGGAGAACACTCCTGGTTACTGTTGGCAAAGAACAGCATTAGAAGCCATTCACGAATGCAATCTGGTAGTACTGAAGGATAGTAATATTTGTATATCCTATCAAACTATCACATTAGCTGGCATATTTCCCAGACAAAAGTTTTCACATATTGAAAAGGAACATTAAAATGTTCTTAATCTTGGTCTGTTTGTGCTCTCATGGGAATTGGTGGCAAGTCATGGTCCATGATTAGGTAAATGTATCAAAAATAAGTAGACAAATCATGCTATGAGTATACTATGCAGTAAATGTGTACAATGATACACAGCAAAATAAGCAGATCATAAAAATGATTTTGAGTAAAAATAAGTAAAAAAAAACATAATGAAATTTAAATTATTTCACTATTAAAATCACATACATAACTATGCAAGCATGTAAAAGAATTATATCAAGTATTAGAGGACTTGCCTATGAGAGAGAGAAAGTTAAGGCAGTGTTCTGTTTTCCAATATAAATCATACTTTATTGTTTCCTTGCATTTATCATAATTTTGTTGAAAACTGGACATTTTGAAAAGTATAAAATTAAAAAAAATTGGTAAAACAGATCTTCCCTCCTCTTCAGGGCTTGTTGCTGTTTCTTGTAGATGTTGTTTGTTTAGTAACCTTACTGAACTAATTTTGTAATACCTGTACTCTTTCTTGTGTGTAGTAGCCACTGAAAGTCTGTTCCATGAGCTTGGTGGTCAGCTAGTAGTTGGACAGAGATTTTCTTAAATGCCTGGGAGAAGAAAATACCTTTAAGCCTTTCAAGATGGGCTCTGTATGTATTGGAGTATGCCTTCAATACACAGCTTAGGCTCTGTTTCCTGTTTGCACAAAGCCTAATTACCAGCCAGTGGCAAGAGCTTAGGGCATGTGTACATGAGCTCATAGCTTTCTAGTTTCCCAGCAATATGTTGGGATATCCTCATTTTCTCAGCTTTCCTCTCAAACATTTTGATTAGTGTCTTGTTTTCCTCAACAGTGGACACAGACAACAGTGACTAACACATTTCCCTGTAAATGTTTTAGACAAATGCCCTTGAGTAGCTACCTGAGTGCTGTGAGTGTTTGAATAAGCCAAAGACAAGCCCTTTGGACCTCCTCCATGGAAGCAGCGCATAGGTCAGAATGCATATGCACAGTGCTTTGTAAATGAGGTTCATTATGCAACTTTCGGTACCAGTACCTCCACCAGGAAAGTGCTTGTTACTTTTAAGGCAAACATTGAGCTGTGAAGAGAGGGTTGGGACCAGGGTAGTCTAATACCATAAAGTTCTTTATTCTTACTGAGATTCTGCCACTTTTTCTTGACTATGTATTTCTCTGGTTTCTCTATAAGATTTTCTTTTGTTTCTAGAGCTCCCCCCCAAAAATAATTTCAATATTTGTTGTTTTTAAGGAGGGATAGACTTTTAGTACTTTATACTCTGCCATTTTCACTGATGTCCAAAGCTATGACATTTAAAAATATGAAAGATAGTTGATATTATCTTCTTAATCTATTGTTTGATATGAAGAAACTGAAATGAGAAATACAGAATTTAAGCAAGTGTGCTTTGGCATCAATAAGCAGAATGTTGCAGACATAAATGTGTTTGAACATAACATATTTGCAATACATGGTTGAAATTATTAAAACAAGACTAGCTGGAAGCTAAACTTCAGTATGCTGTTTTATAATTATTTTTAATGTTTATTTATTTTTGAGACAGAGAGAGACACAGTGCAAGTTGGGGAGGGGCAGAGAGAGAGAGACACAGAATCTCAAACAAGCTCCAGGCTCTCAGCTGTCAGTATAGAACCTTATGCGGGGCTCGAACCCACAAACCACGAGATCATGACCTGAGCTGAAGTCGGATGCTTAACCGAATGAGCCACCCAGGCACCCCTGTAATTTTTTTTTTTTTATGTTTATTTATTTTTGAGACAGAGAGAGACAGAGCATGAACGGGGGAGGGTCAGAGAGAGAGGGAGACACAGAATCGGAAACAGGCTCCAGGCTCTGAGCAGGCAGCACAGAGCCCGATGCGGGGCTCGAACTCACAGACCGCGAGATCGTGACCTGAGCCGAAGTCGGACGCTTAACCGACTGCGCCACCCAGGCGCCCCTGTAATTTTTTTAAGTAAGCTCTACACCCGAAGTAAGTCTTGAACTTATGACTCTGAGATCAAGTGTAGCATGATCTACCTACCAACTGAACCAGCCAGGTGCCCCATATGTTCTTAATAGTTCTCCACCTGGTTCCCATTTCTTTAATGACCCCAGGCTGAAAACATTGATATCAGTTTTGTATTATCATTCTTTATATCCTATATTTCATAAACTGTCAGCAAATTGTCAGGGCTCCATTTCTAAACACCATCACCCAATTTAGATTCTCATCTTCTCCATTGCAGTAGGTTCCTACCTGAGGATTCTACCTTCAAAATCTTCTCCACCTAAGGCTCCAAAAGTAAATATTTATCTCTTTTATCCCCTTGTCATATTATCCAAATTCTATAAGGCAGCAAAATAAATTTGATTGCTGTTCCTCAAATATTGTGTATGATTGTATATCTACCTCAAGTGTCCTCTTTACTAGTAACATCTAAATTATTTCTGTAATTCATCCAGGTACAAATACCATTTATTTAGGGGAGCTTTTCCTCCTACACAAAACTTTTTCACCTGTACACTGAATATTTTTTTCTAACAATACTTTATCTTGGGCATTATTTTATTGTGGTCTTTAAATATATACACATTTTACTTCCCTGAAAATTTTTTGAGGGCAGAGATTGGCCTCTCCATCTTTGTATCTATCCATTACCTTTCTTTTTTTTTTAATTTTTTTAAAGATTATTTATTTTCTTTTGAGAGGGAGAGAGAGAGAAAGAGAGAGAGAGACAGAGGGAGGGAGGGAGAGGGAGAAAACAAGCTGGGGAGGGGCAGAAAGAAAGACAGAATCCCAATTGATGTGGGGCTCAGACTCACAACCCTGAGATCATGACCTGATTCAAGATCAAGAGTCAGATACTTAATCGACTGGGCCATCCAGGCGCTCCACTATCCATTACCTTTCCAAGTGCTTTGCATAAATTTGCCAATCAGAAAATATCTGTTGAACTGAATTAAAACTGTAACGTAAATTGCTTATCAAAGGTGGGCAATATGTCATTCATTAAATAGATCATGTTTCATATATATATATATATACACACACCATACGCTTTTATAATGATAAATATCTCCAGCTAGTGTTCTCTTGCTACAAAAAAAGGGGCAATTAACAGTTATTTTAGACAAGTGTTAAACAAATACTTTTCTGTGTAGAAATGCCAGAGAACTCCCCAGTGAGCAACTCTATAATATAAGCTTGAAAACATAGGAATTGTTCTTTTTACTTTATTCAAAAGAAAGCTTGTATTTATAGATCAGCTGACTATGACTTCATAGAAATTTTCATAAATATTTGTATACCTTGAGTATAAAATATGGCTCTTTTATAAAAGATCATTAAATAAGAAGCAATATTGTAATTAAAATTTTATTTACTCTTCAATCAAGGTTATTTCATGAGTTTTCTCTGTTTCCCAACTAATAATAAACAGACATTTGTCTCCTTGCTTTTAGTCAAATGGTTGTAAATGGTCTTTGAGGGAATATTTTCCTTCACATTCCTAGACTGAGTTTTTGTTAGGCTGTGAGCCAAGCCATTCTTACCTCTTTAATATTCTTAGTAATTACTCCACACAGTGCTATTATTGCTCATCCTGCTCTACATTTGGATTAAGCAACAGACACAGATTAATTACCTCCAATTTTGTTTGCCAGATTTCATCATTAATACAAAACACATTACCAGTCTTAGAGAATGGGTCATTTTTAAAGGGCTCCCCATCCAGGATTCCTACTGTGAATGTTTCAGTAAGACCCGTCACTAATGTGGTCCTTTCTGCACTGAATGGGACCAGAAAACTCAGTGTCCGGTGATACCTCTACTATGTCCTGACTGTGCATTATTATCATAACTTTTATCATCACCCTTTGAACTCTCTCGAGAACTTTTATAGCTCTTAGTCATTTGATTTTCAGTACATGCAATGAAGCACATGAAATGAATTATCCACTTTTATGTAGGAGAAAACTGAAACCCAGAAAGATTAAGTGAATTATTTTAAGTTTAGTGGCAGAAATCAGTTCTCCTGACTATCAGATCTTTTCTATTTATATAATGTTTTGCTGCAGTCCTTGGATGATTATAATCTTCCTGGGGAAAAAATGCTATTGTGTTTTGTATATAGTTGTTTTTAGATGCTATTTCAAAGAGATGTTGGAAAACACATGATGCTCATTTGAGCAGTTTGGAGGACCACAAAAAATATATTTTAAGCAGGTATAGTTCCTATTTCATGTATTTTTTTCTTTAAGGACTAGAATCATCAGGCTAAGGTATTAGTAAATTTTTATTACTCTTTTAATCACCATATTTGAATGAGCCATTTGGTGAAGCACCTGTCTATCAAAAATGATACCAAGAATGTTGATGAATTATTGAAAAAGTTGTCCTATAGCATGATCTGTATGGGAAAATATCCCTTCCTTATCCTCCAACCAACTTCTAATGAACTTTAAATCAATTGTTTATTTTTAACTTTAAGGGACAGTATATTCGAAACTGTGAAAGGAACAAAAGTCATACGTGGTATGTAAATTACTTAAATGGTAACCTTTTAATCCCACTTTCTAGCATCCTGCCCTAAGTATACATTAATACTGGTAAATATATGTTTTAATGATTTTTATTACATATTTTCATTCTAGTATTCTGAAAACTAGTATAGATTAACATTATAGACATACAATCCAAATACTGATTAGTTGTGAGGAATTCATCATCTGCCACATATCTCAGAACTCACTAGGCACAAAGTTCTGATGTAGATCATATGCTGATATACATGGAACCTTACTTTACTTTTATATTGTGAAAACAACTTCTTAACCATGGGAATAATCTTGTTAAATGATGCAAATAGAGGAAAATTAAAGGAAGGAGGTACTTCCAAATTTCAAAGAATAAATGGCTAGTAATGAATATAATTTTTAATCTCATGGATATTTACTCTCTCATGAAGGATTTAACAAATTACAGTTAACTTTTTTAGGTATAATATTTTGTGAGATAAACCTCAACTCAGGTTGATGAGTTTCCATAAGCAATCCCTGCCCAGAGAACAGATTGGAATTTAGTATTACTGCTGTGTTTTTAAAACTTTCTCATCACCTTCTCATTGTGTTAAAATGTTCTTGATCCATACTTTTTCCTCTTTATGGGAATTTGATGGTATAGTCAATGGCAGTATCATCACAAATGTTTGTTTGTGGGGAAAGACAGCTGTGTTCACCTATAAGTAGTATGTACCATGAAGAACTTAATTCAAACAGATGTAATCTAATTAAGACCTTACAAGATATCTTCCCCTCCCTGCACACATGTCTCAGAGCTTAGTAGAAACAGAGCTATAAACTAACTCTGGGTATTTCAAATGCTTATCTTTATTCTCAAGTCAATATTTTTATAAAATTATAATGAAAGGGATTTATTTATCACAGATTTAAAAAACAAAGAATTAATGAATAATTTCCCATAGAGATTTCTCTTTTACTTTTCAGGTTTTTGTTTAAACAAAAATTCTGTCCTTTTTAAATTCATTCCTTCTAAATAATTTTCTGTTGGGGACACCAAGTTTATTGGACATTGCTTACCATGATACATGATACTATCCATCACACCATTACCGTCATGATGTGTTTGCGAGAGTTATAACTTCTGAAGGATGGCCTACTGGTTTTATAGGAAACTTATCTAATATCCCACTAAGACATATATGCAATGTTTCCATCTAGATTATTCTAGTCCCTTGGCTATTTACCTGTTTGTCAGTAGGTTTTCATTTAACTACAGACCCTTTTCCATTTATTTATTCTCTGCTCTTTATTGCAGGGACTGGAAACTGGTAGACTGCATTCCTAAATCCATTGCAAGCTGGCCTCCTGTGAGGTTTGTTAAGATGAGACATGTCATAAAGAAAAAGAGTCTATTTTGTTCCTGAAGTGGAAGTCCCATTTCAGGAATCAAATACTTGCTGTTCAGCACCTCTTCAGAATTCTAGCATGGGTCACATAGTAACTTCAGTTATACTGCAGTTAGTTCAGACTTGGTTCTAATCCAGGAGTTGAAATGACCTCCTTTTTCCTATGTTTCATTTCTTCTCTTAAGGGCTATTCAAGAACCACTCTCTTTTTCCCTTTATTCCTTCAGTTAATTATGGCATATGTGTAGCAGATTCCCTGCCCTAAATCTTTCTGTTAGCAATATCTAGAAATCTTTCTATTTCTCAGGTTGAGTCTGACTGATATTGTACTTACTATGGGAAGTAGTCCCAAGCAATTGGTCTTTGCAGATGGTAATCTGGGATGGGTTTCCTGATATGAGTAAGCTTGAACATGACAGTAACCTTATTGCCAGTGGAAAATGGGATAATGTAAATGCATGTAGTAACAGAACAGTTAATAAATTATTTATATTTTAAGATAAGGCTTTGAGATAACAGTTGTTGGAGTTGACTTTGGTGGGAAAGATATTACAAAGACTGAGGCATGCTAGCAATTTATGATTAAGTTTAGGGGAAAAATGGACAAGCACAGCCTTTAAAATTTTAGCAAGATCATAGAATGAAGACAACAAACCCTCCATGATTATTTTACAACTGTTTATCTCATTAGATGGTAGTTGTAGCTAAAATTCAAACCTAAATTTGATTTTACATGAAGGAGAATGAAAATGTAAGTTGAGTCAAAGCTTAATGATCTTATGTAAAATTAAGAAATTTATGGGAAAGAAATGGGACCCTGAGAATTGTAATGAGGGCATATGTGAAGACTCAGATAAATCTCAGAAACTGGAGCACCCACATCCTCTTGAGCCCCTGTAGCTAGGGAACATGGATACTTTCCTGTGTGAGGAGACTAGCCTTACTTTGTTTAAATACCCTGCCATGATATTAGGTGAATATCATATTTCAAAAATATGCACATTTGCATCCAGATTCTGAAAGATGTAGGTGTAGATGTAGATGTGGAGTCTGAATTAGGAAGAAATAACTTATACCACAAAATATTTTTTTTAATTTATTTCAGGATAAAGCTGGTAAATATATTAAGAAGTAAATATTTAGGGTTTTACACCATGGGTCAGAAAACTGAATTATGTAGGCTCATGTGTTTTTGTAAATATATATTTTTTGTTTCAACTTTTTATTTAAATTCTAGTTAGTTAACATACAGTGTAATATTAGTTTCAAGTGTAGAGTTTAAGGATTCATCCCTTACATACAATACCCTATGCTCGTCATAGCCAGTGCCCTTCTTAACACCCATCATCCATTTAACCCATCCCCTATCTACCTTTCCTCTAGCAACCCTCAGTTTGTTCTCTATAGTTAAGAGTCAGTTTTATGGTTTGCCTCTTTTTTTTTTTCTCCCTATGTTCATTTGTTTCATTTCTTAAATTCCTCATAGCAGTGAAATCATATGGTACTTGTCTTTCTCTGCCTGACTTATTTTCCTTAGCGTAACAGTCTCTAGCTCCCTCCACATCAATGCAAATAGTAAGATTTCATTCTTTTTATGGCTTAGTAATATTCCATTGTATATATATTCCATTGTATATATATATTTGTGTATATATATATATATATGTATATATATATATGTATATATATATATCCACATCTTAGGTATCCATTCATCAGTCGATGGACATTTGGGCTCTTTCCATAATTTGGCTGTTGTTGATACTGCTGCTATAAACTTCAGGGCACATGTGCCAGCGTTTTTGTATCCTTTGTGTAAATACATAGTAGTGCAATTTCTGGATCATAGCGTAGTTTTTAACTTTTTGAGGAACTTCCATACTGTTTTCCATGGTGGCTTTGCCAGTTTACATTCCCAACAACAGTGTTAAGAATTTGGGACACAGCCATGCATTCATGTGTGTGTGTATGTGTGTGTGTGTGTGTGTGTGTGTGTGTGTGAATGGCTGCTTTTGTGCCACGATGGCAAAATTGAGTGGCTGCAACACAAACCTTGTGGCTATCAAGCCTAGAATATTTACTGTTGAATCATTCAGGAAAAGTTTCTTGATCTCTGACCTAAACCAAGGAAGAGAGATCAAGCTATATTTGTTGATATTGGTATTTTCACACTCAGAAATAATGTGTTTACCGAGTAGTTCAATTGATTTGTAGAAGCCTGGATCCAAGATTGTCCTATATTTAATGAGGCTGAGATAACAGAAATTCTCTAGTATTGAACAGATTCTTTAAGGGAATAAGAATATCAGTTGAATTTCTAGGTAATTCCCACTGCCCCAAATATGTAACTGAAGAGTGCTTAGACTCTCTGTCTTCAATCCAACATTATAAAATGCATTATAGAGTAGAACCCTCTTATCATTGTGGTAGCTGCCCTCTGCATATCTGAGGGTAGGAGATGCAGTCATTAAAATAAGTACCCCAGTTTGTGGGAGTGGGGCTGGAGTAGTGTTTTAAAATAGGAATTAGTGGTGGTAGAAAATTGATCAAAACTATGAAATAGAGGGGCAGCTGGAATATTACGTGACCCACATAATCAAGGAAATTGCAGATGTGGTAAGCAGAGATCTCGGATAGCAGCTAGTTGACACATTCATTTAATGAATGGAAGCTATATCCCCTTGAGGAATAATCCTATGAATTTCTAGGTACTCTCTGTGATTTTTTTGCATCTCAGTGATCCAGGACTTGTCAGAATATTCCCTTAAGAGAGAGAAAAGTCATTACTTGCAGACATATGTACATAGACAACGCTTAGTACCATATTCTTCCCTTTTCATTTTGGAGGCATTTTGTTTATCTGTTTGAGTGTTTTGCTTCAAGTTACCTGTTGAATGGCAGTTTATTCATTTTATTTTATTTTATTTTTTAATTTTAATTTTATTTTTTTAATTTTTAATATAATTTATTGTCAAATTGGTTTCCATATAACACCCAGCGCTCATCCCAACAAGTGCCCTCCTCAATGCCCGTCACCCACTTTCTCTTCTCTCCCACCACCATCAACCCTCAGTTTGTTCTCAGTATTTAAGAGTCTCTTATGGTTTGCCTACCTCCCTCTCTGTAACTTTTTTTTCCCCTTCCCTCCCCCATGGTCTTCTGTTAAGTTTTTCAAGATCTACATATGATTGAAAACATATGATATCTGTCTTTCTCTGACTGACTTATTTAACTTAGCATAATACCCTCCAGTTCCATCCACATTGCTACAAATGGCCATATTTCATTCTTTCTCATTGCCAAGTAGTATTCCATTGTATATATAAACCACATCTTCTTTATCCATTCATCAGTTGATGGACATTTAGGCTCTTTCCATAATTTGGCTATTGTTGAAAGTGCTGCTATAAACATTGGGGTACAAGTGCCCCTATGCATCAGCACTCCTGTATCCCTTGGGTAAGTTCCTAGCAGTGCTATTGCTGGGTCATAGGGTAGGTCTATTTTTAATTTTTTGAGGAACCTCCACACTTTTTCAGAGTGGCTGCACCAGTTTGCATTCCCACCAACAGTGCAAGAGGGTTCCCTTTTCTCCACATCCTCGCCAGCATCTATAGTCTCCTGATTTGTGCATTTTAGCCACTCTGACTGGTGTAAGGTGGTATCTATCTCAGTGTCGTTTTGGTTTGTATTTCCCTGATGATGAGTGATGTTAAACATCTTTTCATGTGTCTGTTGACCATCTGGATGTCTTCTTTGGAAAAGTGTCTATTCATGTCTTCTCGTTTCTTCACTGGATTATATGTTTTTCAGGTATTGATCTTGGTGAGTTCTTTATAGATTTTAGATACTAGCCCTTTATCTGATATGTCATTTGCAAATATCTTTTCCCATTCCATCAGTTGCCTTGTTTTGTTGATTGTTTCCTTTGTAGTGCGGAAGATTTTATCTTGATGAGGTCCCAATAGTTAATGTTTGCTTTTAATTCTCTTGCCTTTGGAGATGTGTTGAGTAAAAAATTGCTGAGGCCGAGGTGAAAGAGGTTTTTTTCCTGCTTTCTCCTCTAGGGTTTTGATGGTTTCCTGTCTCACATTCAGGTCCTTCATCCATTTTGAGTTTATTTTTGTGTATGGTGTGAGATAGTGGTCTAGTTTCAACCTTCTGCATGTTGCTGTCCAGTTCTCCCAGCACCATTTGTTAAAGAGACTGTCTTTTTTCCATTGGATGTTCTTTCCTGCTTTGTCAAAGATTAGTTGACCATACTTTTGTGGGTCTAATTCTGGAGTCTCTACTCTATTCCATTGGTCTATGGGTCTGTTTTTTGTGCCAATACCATGTTGTCTTGGTGATTACAGCTTTGTAGTAGAGGCTAAAGTCTGGGATGGTGATGCCTCCCACTTTGGTCTTCTTCTTCAGTATTACTTTGGCTATTCGGGGTCTATTGTGGTTCCATACAAATTTTAGGATTGCTCTTTCTAGCTTTGAGAAGAGTGCTGGTGCAATTTTGGTTGGGATTGCATTGAATGTGTAGATTGCTTTGGGTAGTATTGACATTTTAACAATATTTATTCTTCTAATCCATGAACATGGAATGTTTTTCCATTTTTTTGTGTCTTCTTCAATTTCCTTCATAAGCTTTCTATAGTTTTCAGCATACAGATCTGTTGCATCTTTGGTTAGGTTTATTCCTAGGTATTTTATGCTTCTTGGTGCAGTTGTGAATGGGATCAGTTTCTTTATTTGTCTTTCTGTTGCTTCATTATTGGTGTATAAAAATGCAACTGATTCATGTTCATTAGTTTTGTACCCACCGATGTTGCTGAATTTATGTATCCTTTCTAGCAGACCTTTGGTGGAGTCTGTCGAGTTTTCCATGTAGAGTATCCTGTCATCTACGAAAAGTGAAAGTTTGACTTGATCTTTGCCAATTTTGATGCCTTTGATTTCATTTTGTTGTCTGATTGATGATTCCAGGACTTGCAACACTATGTTAAACAACAGCAGTGAGAGTGGACATCCCTGTCATGTTCCTGACCTCAGGGGGAAAGCTCTCAGTTTTTCCCCATTGAGGATGATATTAGCTGTGGGATTTTAATAAAAGACTTGTTGAGGATTTTCATCAAGAAATGATGCTGTATTTTGTCAAATGCTTTTTCTGCATCTATTGACAGGATCATATGGTTCTTATCTTTTCTTTTATTAATGTGACGTATCACATTGATTGATTTGTGAATATTGAACCAGCCCTGCAGCCCAGGAATGAATCCCACTTGATCATGATGAATAATTCTTTTTATATGCTGTTGAATTCGATTTGCTAGTATCTTGTTGAGAATTTTTGCATTCATATTCATCAGGGATATTGGCCTGTAGTTCTCTTTTTTTGATGGATCTCTGTCTGGTTTGGGAATCAAAGTAATGCTGGCTTCATAGAATGAGTCCAGAAGTTTTCCTTCCATTTCTGTTTTTTGGAACAGCTGGAGAAGGACAGGTATTAACTCTGCTTTAAATATCTGGTTAGAATTCCCCAGGGAAACCATCTGGTCCTGGACTCTTATTTGTTGGGAGATTTTTGCTAACTGATTGAATTTTTTCACTAGTTATGGGTCTGTTCAAATTTTCTATTTCTTCCCATTTGAGTTTTGGTAGTATGTGGGTATTTAGGAATTTGTCCATTTCTTCCAGATTGTCAAGTGTGTTGGCATATAATTTTTCATAGTATTCCCTGATAATTGCTTGCATTTCTGAGGGATTGGTTGTAATAAATCCATTTTCATTCAGGATTTTATCTATTTGAGTCTTCTCTTGTTTCTTTTTGAGAAGCCTGGCTAGAGGTTTATCGATTTTGTTTATTTTTCCAAAAAAAAAAAAACACAACTCTTGGTTTCATTGATCTGTTCTACTTTTTTGTTTTGAATTCTGTGTTGTTTATTTCTTCTCTGACCTTTATTTTTTTCTCTTCTTCTGCTGGGTTTGGGGTGTGTTTGCTGTTCTGCTTCCTTTAGGTGTACCGTTAGATTTTGTATTTGTGATTTTCTTGTTTCTTGAGATAGGCCTGGATTGAAATGTATTTTCCTCTTAGGACTTGAAGCTCAAATTGAACCAGTGCTCTGCAGCAGATCCAGGTTAAGTACAAACTCCTCTGTTCCTGGGGCCTTGGGATACAGTAAGTCCAACGGCACTGAAATGTATGAAGAAGACAAGGATGCTTTATGGAGACCTTAGCAAGCACAAAAATATAATCACAGTGCCAGCCCCTGAGGCATTTTAGGAAAGCCATGTCCCCAACTACTATTTATCTTTTGAGAACTTGCTCCTGGGCCCTTGTAGAGACTGGATGCTTCACTACAAATCATCAAGGACTATGAATTTCAGGTGTCACACTAGGAACCTGAGGTTTCCTAACCTGCCAAACTATCAAAATTGAATGTGGCCTGTCACATCCCTAAACAAATGAAATAGTACATATTAAATTGTATTCAGACAAATCATGAAGACACTGTCTATTGTGTGAACAGAAAACTTGGGGTTTTAAGGCACCTATTCCTGCTACATTGATTAATCTCTCTTTTCCCATATCTGTGGTTTCATACTGAGTACCCTATAACTATAACACTGAGGAAGAAAATCCTTGGGCATGGTTTATACATAGTTCTGTGTGATACTTGACACAGAATGGAAGGATATTGTTACCACAGCAGTTTGAGATGGTGCTGAAAATCATAAAAGGAAATCCTTCAAATGGGCAGATAATTTATTTTGTTTCCCACTTTACTTTCATGAAAAAATAATCAGAGACTTAAGTCCATATTAGATTTTGGAAAGCAGCTCATAGTTTGGATGAATGGTCAAAAATAAGTAAATAGCATGGTTAGAAGATGCCAGAGAAGTTGGGAGAGGAGGCACGTGGATGAATCTTTCACAAGGAACATAAAATATAGAATATTTGCATCTCATGTGACTCTTCTCTAGATAGCAGTCATTACTGAGGAGGTTCTCAAAAGACAAAGGACAAGGTGATATACCCCATTTGTATTGGTTAGCCTCTTTCTTAGATACTTGGGTTCTTGTTCAGTGGGCTAATCTACAATGTCTCCCTGGCAGTGAGGGTGAAGAAATTATGCTTGGACTTAAATAACATATCCTTCCCCTCAGGGAGGCTAATTCTTTTCTTGCTACTGTTCATGCCCACCCTACAAACTGCAGAAAACAGTCATGAGTCCCCAGTATATTACCAGTTTCAATAGAGACTAGTCAGGCAGTTGGAGGAGCTTATTATATCAGACTCCTTGGATCATGAAGGGGGTAGCTGTTTGTTCCTACTGATATAAACACTAATTCTTGATAAGAATTCGCCTTTTCTACCACAGACACTTCTGCCAGCACTACCATCCAAGAACTTACAGAATGTCATGAAATAAATTCAGTAAAAGATGTGTCTTACATTTTTTCTTCTGGACATATAATTCATTTTAAAACAAAAGAAGTGTAGCCATGGACTCATTGACATGAGAAATAGTGGTCTAACCAAATTTGACAATTCTGTCAAACGTTGAAAAAAATCTGTCAAAGTCCTTGTAATACCTGGTTACCAATTCCCTAAATTAAATATCTTTCTACTTGAAATTTTTTTTTTTTTTTTTTTTTTTTTTTAAATTTTTTTTTTTTTTCAACGTTTATTTATTTTTGGGACAGAGAGAGACAGAGCATGAATGGGGGAGGGGCAGAGAGAGAGGGAGACACAGAATGGGAAACAGGCTCCAGGCTCTGAGTCATCAGCCCAGAGCCCGACGCGGGGCTCGAACTCACGGACCGCGAGATCGTGACCTGGCTGAAGTCGGACGCCCAACCGACTGCGCCACCCAGGCGCCCCTCTACTTGAAATCTTAAGGGTAATATCTTTTATTCTTTCTGGAGCATGACTAATACATCTTGCCTTCTTTTTATAGGGTTTGTGTAATAGCTGTTGAATCATTAAGCCTGGTAATCATAATTGCTACACAACTATAAGGAATATTTTTCACTCCCCATCACCTCCAATGTTATTAGCAATATGACCAAGACAACCAAACCAGATGATATTTTGACTAAAAATTCAAAATTTTATTTAGTTGTAAGTCTCTTGAGGCATCATTGTGTGTATACTCTTAATCATTTTAACAAATGAACAAATATGATTTTCTTATTCATTATTATGTTTCTTACATTAGACATGAAAAATTAGGAAAAAGAGTTTTAATATAGGGAAGTTAGAAGAAGGCAATACTTAAATCTTGTTAAAACTCGAGCTTAAAATGGTATCAGAGAATGTCAGCTTGAAATAATATGGAAGATGGAATAAAGCAGTCTGACTATGGTCTTGATTGGTTAAAACTAATTTATAAATTAGTGGCTCTCAAATTGGATTGATTTGGTCCCCGGGGAACCAAATATCTAGAGACATTTTTGGTTATTGCAAATGGTTTTGGGGTAATGTGCCTGTATCTAGTGAGTAGAGAGCCCAGAGGTGCTTCTCAGTATCATACAATGCACAAGACAGCTCTCCTTTCTCCTAAACACAGCACAGAATTATCATACCTAAAATACAAATGATGCTTAGTTTGAAACACCTGCTATAAATAAACAAAGGTATCTTTTAAAAATATTTAGGACTGAGAACAGACAAACCTAAATTGAAAGGCCAGTATGCTTATTCCCCTGTGTGTCCAAGGTATGGGGAAGAGAAACCCAGGCCGCGCTAACATTAAATTAATTATAATTGTTGTTTCTTCATATCTTCTTTTGGGCAAGTTTTGGTGTTTAACTGTGTAAATCTCAATTTTCTTAACTTAAAATTGAGGAGAATAAACTCATTATATATTTGCAAATATTATTGATATTAGGCTTGATTTTACAAAAATATTACATAGTTACAGTGTGTATAAAAGTGACAAATAATAAAGGAAGAAGGAGCCTGTTTAAAATATTCTTATAGTTAGATTTTCATTAATCCAGTTAGACATGTCTTAAACATAGTGCCAACTAAGGCAGAACCTGAGTCTCACCTTTATTCTTGATTGCCTTGTCTTGTCAACCAACTCTGTATTTATAATTTTACCAAGATCTATTTTTTAATGTTTCTTAACATCATTCTAAAATCTCAGAAACAGATATAGATAGTATAAAAAAGGTAAGAACATTTCTTATTTTTGACTTCAAACTCTCAGAATAGAAATTGAGCTATTTTATTGAATCATTAAGGAAAACCTTGATATAATATACTTGTAAAAACTGATATTGTTTTAAAAGAATGAGGTATTATTACTATTCTGATATTTATTGAGCCCTACATTTTGTACAAATATCACCTCATAATCATCATAGCCCTATAAGGTAGAGATTATCTTTATATTAAAAGTATAATAAAATAGCTAATCTTAGTGAATGCTTATCTAAATGCCAATTCTATATATATAAATCTGTGTGTGCGTGTGTGTGTGTGTGTGTGTATATATATATATATATATATATATATAATTTTATTTATTAATTGTAATACCCTTCTCCCCATTTGAAAGATAAGGAAGCTAAGGCAAAGGAAGTTTAATTAAATTGCCTAAGATCGAGTTGGTACTAAGTAGTAGAGCTAAGAGTAGTAGCTAGTTCCACAAAGGTAGTTTTATACAGAAGGCTGATTTATTGAATGTAGTTAGACTACTTAACATGCAGTACATCAGTGGGAACAAAAAAAAAAAAGAGTTTGTGAGTATGTATTGAATCATGACTTGTTACAGGCCATGCAAGGAAGGAAAAGATAAAAAGAAAGAAGGAAAACAAATTTCCTGGCCAGAAAAAGACTCTGGAGCTAATAAGTAGTAAGAGAAAGAGCAGTAAAAAGAATACAAAGAAATCAGTGAGATGATTATAATATCTTATAGTCTCTATATTTCATCCAAATGCTCTCCTTTTGTAATTTATTTTTAACTGCAAACAATACGGTTTTCTGGGAATTAGAGTTCTTGTAGGTTAATCAATGAGGCAGAAAGATGGGTTTATACAGAAATACACAAGTAGTTGAAATAAAGAAACTAACAAGTGATTAATTACTGAGCTTGTATTGGAACCCTAGCCATATTTGAAATTGTGGACACCTTCATACAGTTAATTGATGTGTTAACAGGAGTTGCCCATCGTTATGTGATACATTAACAAAAGCTCATTAGCACAATGTGTATTGGGCACCACTGTACAAAAACTCTTGATCCAAACTGGTTTTTTCTCACAGAAAATATTTAGGAACTTTATTTTAGCCTTAAAATTACCTAAGGGAAAATATGCTATAATCACAAGTTAAAATTTTTAATAATTTCTGCCTCTTAAAAACAAGGAGAACATTATTTACCCAATATTCTGTTAAATAGCAACCAACTCTATCTACTGGCTACATTTCAGAAGACTCAAGGTCCTGGTGTTACAATTAGTGTTTTGATTACTCCCAAGGCACTGTGCTTGTGTCAGTAAAACAGATAATAAGACCAGCAGCTAACTTTACCAAGATAGAGATGGTGAAAGTCTAGTGTATAAACAATGTATATTATAGACACCAGGGCATGAATATTTGAAGATAACTTCTTAATACTTCTAGTTGCAGATTTAAAGGACCTTAGGTGAAAAATCCAAAGCAATATTTACTTTATCTGAGTGTGGGCTATGGTACCAAGAAACAGAAGTAGAAGGGTCCAAAGCCTAATCCGCCACTTGCACAGCTAAATGTGTCATTGGTGTTCCAAACATTTTGTCTTATTGTGAGAATTTCCAAATGATAGGACATTGACTTTTGTGGTCATATCTCTTGATTTCCTGCAAAATACATACACCATACATGTGTTACACAGAAACTCCTCTGTATGATAAAATGTCCTTTAAACTGTGCTATCCTTTGTCTTAAAGTACTGAAAGTCAGCACAGTTATCAGACTCACAGTGGTGGTAAGTCAGCCATCTGTTCAACTTCTAGGCTGTGCTGAAAATAAATGGTAATCCAATCATCATGTTATATTTTCTGTAAAGGATTTTCATGGAAATGCTTGATTTCTGAATTAGTATAATGGCCTTTTGTGAAGAAAATGAAATCCAAAGCTCTCTATCTCTGGCTTTGTTATTTTATTATGCAAAATGTGAATGATTTTTTAAGTCATCATTAACATATGTAGACTTAAGCAGTTGCTTGCTTAGTGATAAAAAGTCAAGGACAATTTTTTAACTGCCACTTCATTTTGCTAACATAGTTCTTAGTCAATACTGGCCTGATTTGGGACCAATCAGATTTATTTATACATACATTATTTTAAAATAATTTAGGATTTATTCTGTCCTACTCATATATGTTTTTTCCTCCCAACTCAGTTATTTACTTTTTCCTCTGTTAGGAATATGAGAAAGATTGCAGAGTCTCTTATAATTTTCTAACTGGAAGAAGTGAACTGTTACTTATGGGGAAAAGAGTATTCCTCCAACACTATTAATGCTGTTGTTAATAAGATCAGTTATTCACCATCTTTCCTCTGTTTCAATCAAGTTGAATTTGATTAAATTCTGCAACCCTACCTTGTTGAAGGTTCATGGCACAATTGCAGATCGTTCTTGTTAACAGTGATAAGTCAGGTAGCTGTGATTCTGGTGTTACTTCTATTTGCCTTGTGATACTGGTCAAACTATGTAAACATTATGAATGGCATTATTTATTCACTTTGAGAAATGGAAGTAGCATTCATGCCCCCTCTCTATGAGGATACGAGTGTAATACACAGTCAAGTTTTCATGTGATGCTTTATAAACTAACATAGGAGTGCCTGAGTGACTCAGGCAGTTAAGCATCTGACTCTTGATTTTGGCTCAGGTCATGATCTCACAGTTTGTGAGTCCGAGCCTCACATTGGGCTCTGTGCTAACAGCATGGGGCCTGCTTGGGATTCTCTCCCTCTCTCTCTACTCCTCCCCCAGTTGTTCTCTCTCTCTCTCTCTCTCTCTCTCTCTCTCTCTCTCTCTCTCTCTCTCTCTCAAAGTAAATAAATAAACTTAAAAAAATTAACACTTGTATTTGTGGTATTTTGAATTTCAAAATGACTTTTGAATACTGTCTTTTCCAAAATTTATCCACATGCAATTAACTTACTGTTCTAGTTCTAATATGTTTCTTGAGCATGTCCTGTGATTAGTAAACAGTGAGTCACTTAATTGTGTGGTATTACTGTGGACTGAATTGTGCCCCTTCCCCTTAATTCATATGTTAAAGTCCTAACTCCTAATGTGATTGTACTTAAGGTTAAGGCTTTTAGGGAGGTTAGGGTCAAATGAAGTCACAATTGTAGAGCTCAAATTCCACAGGATTGGTATCCTTTTAACTTCAAAGAGGAGGAGACACCTTTCGGTTCTCTCACTACCTGTACACATAAAAGAGGAGAGACCATGTGAGGACCCAGCAAGAAGGCAGGTGTATGCAAACCAGAATAGCTCTCATGATAAGCCAACCTTGATGGCACCTTGATCTGTGAAATCCAGAACAATGAGAAAATCGATTTCTGTTGTTTAAGCCATCCAGTCTGTGGCATTTTGTTATAATAGCCTGAGCAGAATGATACAAGTATGAGACTTCCAAATGTATGTAGAAATTGACAAAACAGAACAAACTCACTAGTCACTTAAAATATGTTTGAAGCTTTATTGAATGATAAAATGATGCCATACTTCTGTAATTTATTTTACTAATATTGTAGTATATTACATGATTGCATAAATATCTAGAAATTCAGGGTCTACTTTGGGCAGTTAACTTTGGGCAGTTAATCTCAGGATGACCTATTGAAAAATAGATTTAAGCAGTTCCATTTTTCTGTCTATTACTCAAGGCAAACATATCTATACGGTTTGCACATCAAAGATGAAATTGCTAATTTTACATAGAACATCTTTCTGTTCTTTTAGCAACATTTCCTCAGATACACAGAAGCATTATTCCTTTTGTTAGCATGAGGCCAACACTTTTTATATCATAATTTTGTTCTTTAACTGTTGCTGTGAAAGTTAACAGTATCTCAGAGTTTGGCTTTAAGGATGGCCAAACAAATCCATTTCCTGGATTTGAGCCAAAGTCCATTATACAAAGTATATTCAAACCCTAATTTTTCATCTATTACATTAAGTTTTTTTTTTTAATGTTTATTTATTTTTGAGAGAGACAAAGACAGAGTGTGACAGGGGAGGGGCAGAGAGAGAGGGAGATAGAATCTGAAACAGGTTCCAGGCTCTGAGCTGTCAGCACAGAGCCCAGTGCGGGACCTGAACCCACAAACCATGAGATCATGACCTGAGCCAAAGTCAGACACTCAACCGACTGAGCCACCCAGATGCCCCATCTATTACATTAAATCATAAACACCCACCTGTATCCTTGGGAATACAGGGTCTCCAAAACTGAGCAATCAAAAATTACTTCTAACTTTTCTCATGTTATAAGCCACACATTTTTAGGAGAATAAGTCAAAGAGTCTTTTTACTCATCAGTTAGCATACCTTGTAGCTCATCCTGGGATTGTGAACAGTGATATATTCTTTGAAGGTTGTTTCCACCTTCTTGAAATCAAACTCTTATAAACAAGTGATTTACTAAAGTCAGTATTTGGTGAACTATAAAGGCAGATCTTTCAAAATTTGTTAATCATATCCTAAAACAGGAGTAACTAGAGCTTTTCAGTTCTGTTTCATGACAGTCCTATATATGCTGAAGTTAGTTTAAAAATAAATTATAAATTAATTTCTGAATATAAAATATGTACTCACTGTAGTAACTTGAAAAATTAGAATATATAAAGTACAAAAATATAAAGCATCCATACAATAATACAGTATTTAAAGTCAGTCCCGTTAAATATTGATGTGTTTCCTTTCTTCCTTCCCCTGATGTACCCTAACAAGTAGGTAGGTAGATAAGTATATAGATGTATATGTGTATATACACATGTATATACATACAGTAAAACCTTAGATTGTGACTATCTTGTTCTGTGAGTATTCCACAAGATGAGCAAACATTTTAATACATTTTAACTTGATAAATGAGTGATTTCTTGCAATACGAGTAGTATGTGATGCTGAATGTCACATGATCACAACTGAGCTAATGGTGCTTCTCTTTCTCTTGCTGTGGGATTGTGGGTGATGCTTGGATGCTCCATCTCAGGCCATGGTATCTGACAGAAATAGGTGATTTTTCAGAATATTGGAAGGTACCCACACCTGGCACTAGTGTACTTTTTGTCACTTCAGATCATCTATGGACAGTCCATTACTTTTCCATTTAAGAGTAAGCTTAGGAATCCTTTGCTTCATTCTAAGTCAGGCTGCCTTCAGATAGAGTTCTTTCCTCTGCTGCCTTATTGCCAGTTACATTAAATACAGTACTGTGGGGCGCCTTGGTGGCGCAGTTGGTTAGGCGTCCGACTTCAGCCAGGTCACGATCTCGTGGTCCGTGAGTTCGAGCCCCGCGTCGGGCTCTGGGCTGATGGCTCAGAGCCTGGAGCCTGTTTCCGATTCTGTGTCTCCCTCTCTCTCTGCCCCTCCCCCGTTCATGCTCTGTCTCTCTCTGTCCCAAAAATAAATAAAAAAAACGTTAAAAAAAAATACAGTACTGTGTATATATATACATACACATATATATATACATATATATACACACACATTTATATGTACATATATACATATACATATATACACATATATATACACACATATACACTGTATATATATATATATATATATATACACAAATACACATACACAAATACACAGATACACATATACAGTGTATATGTATATACATATACAGTATATATATATATGCACACACATATATATACACATATACACACACACACATATATACATATACATATATATACACATATATACACATGTACACTATATATATATATATATATACAAATACACATATACAAATACACAGATACACATGTGTTGCATCCTTATTTTTTTAATCTGAGTATGAATTATGAGATAAAGGAAGACTATGGAATTGGATAGAGACAGCCAAGTAATAAAATCTAAATACCCTTTGTTTTTATCCTTGCTATTCACAAGGCTCTGAGGAATTTACTGCATAAGCTCTGAGGATAGTCATAATAATATATCTCTACTGGAAAACTTTCTGTGGGTACTATGTAGGCCACACATCTTCCATGAAAACCCGTAAACATCTCATGCTGATATGATTTATACTATTTTTTTCACAAATTGAAAAAGCAGTTTAAGTCATATCTGAAAAATGAAGGGTTTGTTTGTAGATTAATTTCATGATACTACTAACTGAATGTCTAATAATGCCATCATATTTATATATTTATAATCATCATAATTATATGACACTCTCTGAGATAGGGTGGATGCTCTAGTCTCCCATTTTTAAGGAAGGCTTTAATTGGAAAAAAAAATAAAATTTCTCCATTAAGTAATATATTTAGAATAAGTGAAGGCTATTTAACCACATATATTTAGATTCCTTCCACTCCTAGATTCCATCCAAATGATGGGAAATAAATCAGAAATATAAAAATACACAAGGGCATCGATAACAAAGGAATAGACAATAGAAGTCGATAAGGAAAAAAAATGTTTAGAACAATCAGTTAGTGGAGGAGAAGGGATAAATAATTTATTAGAAAATAGTAACTTTCAATTTAGAGCCCTTGCTAATGGGACTATTGGTAAGAAATACACAAATTTATCCTTAAATTCCTTAATGAGTCTCAGAATTTTGGGTTACCCAAGTATATTGAGAAGGTGTTTGAACTGCATGCCTATAAAGAGGGACAGACTGAAAGTCTAGATATTTTGAGCCACAGCCCCTCTGACTTGTATGAACACTTCTATATCCAGGAAATGTGCCTTCTGGCTCATGGTTAGAGAATTCTTATTCAGAGAAACTAAATCAGAGAAAATATCTCCAAGAATAAACCTTTAAGGGTTTATAAAAAATGCCCACTCTTTTATCCTCTTATGGAGAAGCCAGTGATCATTCAAACTGCCATGAACCAAGAATATTTAATTTTAAAAATAAAAATATAACTGAGAATCAGCACACATTTGAGTAAATGATCCAATTTGGATAAGAAAGAGTAACATAGTCAAACAAAGAGTGAAAAAGAATCCCCAAAGGAGAAGCCACTCCCTTAGGTGCAGAAGAAATCTCATAGATTGCCACATTAAATATCTACAGGAAGATAAGGAAATGGTTTGCATCTACATAGACAAGCATAGAATGTTATGGGAAAGGATTAATCTGTGAATTGCAATAGCTCTTGAAAAGAAATTGTGTAGCCTAAATGATAGCAACAATAACAAAACAAATGGGATTTGTAATATCAAGTCAAAGGAATGTCTCTGAAAACAGAATAAAATGATGGTAACTGAAAGCTGCTAAATAGTAGCTACTCTGTGTTTAATCAGGAACCACATCTTATTAGTCACATCTAAAAATTATCTTCTGAATCTGGTTCTGCTTACACACACTGATGATTCCTTCTTCTCGCACTTATCCTCTCTTGCCAACAGCACTGCAACAGCCCTCTAATTGTGGGTCTGCCCCTTAGTTCAAGTCTTTATCTATGTCACCGCTAGTATTCCCTTTCTAAAAGTTTTATAATAACAATTGAAACTATTTGTTAGCTCCCTTTGCCTATTACAAAAGAGCCAAATTATTCAGCATGGTTTACAAGCCCTTATTTGTCTGGCTTGATTCACATTCTCAGCTTTATCTTCAGCTACACACAAGCATTCAACCGCTAGTTACACTAAAAATTTCAGTATTTCACATATAATTATGACTATTCATGCATCCCTTGCTTACTTTGCATATGCTAATTTTTTAAACAGATTACTCAAAATTCCTCTACAGTAATCTATATGTCCCTTACAGAAATGAATAGATTTTGTTGAGAGAAAGTTAAATGTTAGAAAGAATGCAAATTTTATTCTTATTAATATTACTTTTATTTTACTCCTATGAGGAAAAAAATATTTTCCAGGGATAGTTGAGGAAAAAAAGTCAGCAGTAGTTCTTACTAGATCTTTGTCACTTTGGAGACAGTAGATATATATCTTTACTATGGATAAAAATGAGAGTTTTAGGTCAGTGTTGGGGATATTTTAAAGCAAAATCCAAATTGAAAAGGTCATTTTAAGATCAAACATCACTATTTTGATAACTTCAGTTAACTCTTTTTGGTGTCTATTTTCTTATACTCATGTTCTGTTCTCCATTGTCATGCCTTTTTCAGTCTTCTCTTCATGTCCCAACAGCCAACCTGAGTTAATTTCCCATGCAGAGGAACAATGTTAATGAGCCAGTTAGAAAATCTTAGCTGTAGTATAAAGTGAAAGGCCCAAGTTTTGGTAAAATCAATTTATTTGATTATTTAATTTAAAAATATATTATTAGGGGCATCTGGATGACTCAGTCGGTTAAGCGTCCAACTTTTGATTTTGGCCCAGGTCATGATCTCATGGTTTGTGTGTGTGAGTCCTGTGTCAGGCTCCACACTGACAGCCCAGACAGAACCTGCTTGGGATTATCTCTTTCTCTCTGCCCCTCCCCGGCTTGGGCTTGCTCTCTCTCTCTCTCTCTCTCTCTCTCTCTCAAAATAAATAAATAAATACTAAAAAAATATAAAGATATATTATTGAAAATAAGTGTTTTGGGGGGAGTATTTTTAGCATAGTAGACAATTTTAGAAAAGTATGAATCAATCCTTTAGTGTTTTTTATTTGCATAACTAGTTGTATTTGTGGAAATAAAAAAAATTTAATATAGAGACAATATAATACCAGTCTCAAACTAATTTTGTTGTTGACAAAATATCAGAAACCATGCAGTTTTAGTTCAGAGATGTAGAGAATTGGAAGGTATCACTCCAGTTTTTACAACCAGGCTGTATAAACTGCAAATAAATGCAATTAATAACTTTTCTTGAACTCATCAGTGAAAAGAGGTCACAGGATAATCAAGTAACCTAAAATACGGGAGTGAGGGAATAGATACCTGCAGAGAGAAACATAATCTAAGCATTTGCTTACCCAGGACAAATACCACAGGATACCATATAAGCCTATAAGCCAGTAAGAACAAAAGCTAATAAATTGCAATGATATTCAAAGAGTGAATGTGGGAGATGGGGTGCCTGGATGGCTGGCTCAGTCAGTTGAGCTTCTGGCTCTTGACTTCGGCCCAGGTCACGATCTCATGGTGTGTGAGTTCCAGCCCCTCACTGGACTCTGCACTGACAGTGTGGAGCTTGCTTGGGATTCTTTCTCTCCCTCTCTCTCTGCCTCTCCCCGACTTGTGCACGTGTTTTCTCTCTCTCAAAATAAATTAAAAGCAAAAGTGAATGTGGGAGAGTGCAAGAGTGTGAAGTCCACAGGTCTCCACCCTTTTAATTTTTCTTCAAGGATTCCCTGGAGCCACTCACAGGAGAAATTGGATAGAATCCTTAGAAAACTTTTTTGTGGTACTGACAGGGGAAGACAAACAATAGCCACTAATATATCTTCATAGAAAGATGCTATATTCATCCCTGGTATCTCTATCATGGAGAAAAAGCCTTAGTTTGCAGAGGGAAGAAGAACAAAAATTGTGACTATACCAACACTGTTGGAAATCTGTTGAGCTGAGGAAAGGGGCAGGAGGAGAGATGAATTAACAACTACCCCTTGATAGGGGCAGATCTGCGCACTAGGTTTATCATTGCAGCTAAAGGAGGGGAAGGAGCTCTTGTGAAGACCAAAGTCATGAGATAAGGGAAACAGAATCTGTCTGAAACTTAGGATGAATTTGAACGTCATGGGATACCATCTTCCTACTCCACTCACCTCCAGGCTGTCAAGATAAACATCTAAATAACAGTGTTATATAGTTGGGAGAACTGCAAGAGACTGACTCTCTCAAATGAGAAGATATTGAGGAAACCCCTTGGGCAGAATAACCCACATCATAAATTGATAGAGCCATATGTATCCTGTGGTATACTGAAGTATACACAGTTATTGGGAGGTTAATCCCCATCTCCTAACTTCATTAATACACAACCTCATATTTGTGCCCCTTGGAAAGAAAGGCATGTACATGTGTAAGTACAAATGTATTTTATAAATAGACATTTTGTATAGGTAATTTCATAGATAGATATAGACAGATCTTAATGCCCACTCTCATCCCTAGTTTTCAAAGAAAAAAATTATAAAGCATTACAAAAAGGCAAGAAAAACATAGTCTGAAGAGAAAAAGATATCGTCAAAACTAGATTGAAGTATTTTACAGATATTAGTTATTTAGATAGTTATTAGATAGTTATTTAAAATAACTATATTAGTATGTTAATGGATCTAAGACAAAATGTAGAAAACATGCATGATTGGATAGGTAATTTCAACATTGAAAAGGAAACAGGAAGAAAGAATCAAATAGAAATGCTGGGGGGGGGGGGGAACAAATTAAACAATGAGAGAGGATGAATGCCTTTGATGGGCTTATCAGTAGACTCAAGACCACCAAGGAATGAAGCAGTGAATTCCAAGATAGGTCAGTAGAAAATATCCAAACTGAAACAAAAAGAAAATCATACAGCAGAACTTCCAACATTGTGGAATAATATCAATTGATATAATAGACACAGAATTGTAATCTCAGAAGGAGAAAAAAAAAGGGGAAAGAAGAAATGTGTGAAGAAGTAATGGCTAAGAAATTTCCAAAACTAAAAAGAAACCAAACCACAGACAAGAAGTTTACTGAACACCAAGCATGATAAGTAATAAAACAAAGCAATGCAAAGCAAATCAACACAGAAGAACCTCATTTGTTCACATATATTAAAAGTGCTGAAAATGAAAACAGAGAAAAATTGAAGACCATAGAAAGAAAGACATTACCTACAAAAACCCCTAAGATAAGATTTATAGCTGTCTAATCAGAAACCAGCATTTAAGACAACAATGGATTGGTATTTTCTCAGTGCTGGTTTCAAAAAGGAAGAAAAAAACTCAACCCAAAATTACATATGCAGTGAAAATACGCATCAAAAAAAAGTAAAAGAAATGAAGACTTTCTCAGTAAAACAAAAATCAGAATTCATTGCCAATAGAACTAATCAACGAGATATTCTAAAGAAGGATCTTTGGGCAGAGGAATGTGATGTAGGTAAGAAACTTGGATGTATACAAAGAATAGTGTTGAAAATAGAATCAGTGCAGATAAAGTTTTTTTTTTTCAATTTTTATTTGCCCTAAAAGCTTACTAAGTATTTTAAGCAAAAAAATACATCATGTTATGTGATTATGTATATGTAACATTTATAACAATTAAAAGAATGGAGTGAGGAATTGGGAATATACTGTAATAGGTATATTAAAGCTGAAGCAATTTAATTTTTGAAAATATACTCATATTCTATTGAATGTATGTTTGTATGTAGGTATATATGTATGTATTTCTCCAAAAGTAAACCAACTTGGAAGACTTATGCTAACTTATTTCAAGCTTTACCCTAAAGCTACACTAATTAAGATAGTATTGAATTGGCCAATGAAAGACAAATTGATCTTTGGAATAGAATAGAGAACCCAGTAATAGATCCCCACAAATACAGTCAACTATTTTTTTTTTCAAAGTTACAGTCAAAATTCAGTTGACATGGGGCACCTAAGTGGCTCAGTCAGTTAACCATCTGACTTCAGCTCAGGTCATGATTTCCCAGTTCATGAGTTTGAACCTCACATCAGGCTCTGTGCTGACAGCTCAGAGCCTAGAGCCTGCTTTGAATTCTGTGTCTCCATCTCTCTCTGCCCCTCTGTCAACACACACACATTCTCGCTCTCTCTCTCTCTCTCTCTCTCTCTCTCTCTCAAATAAACATTAAAAAAATAAATGAATAAACAAAATTCACTTGACAAATGACATTCTGTTAAATAAATGGTGCTGGAACTGTTGTACTTCAACATTAAAAAAAAAAAAGAATCTTGACACATACTTCTCACTTTAAACAAAAAATGATTCAAAATAGATTGTAGACCTAAATATATAATGAAAAATAACAAAATTTCTAGAAAAAATTAGAAATATCATGACCTTGGGTTTTAGAGTGAGTTTTTATATTTGACATTAAAAGCATGATAGATAAAAAGGAACAAATATAATTAATGAATTGGACTTTATCACAACTAAAATTTCTTACTCTGAAATTTTAAGGTAAAGAAAAGGTCAGCCAAATTCTGGGGAAGACATTAATGCATTATATATCTGATATGAACTTTTATCCAGAATATAAAAAATACTCTAATATTCAACAACAAAAACAACCCAATTTAATTAGGAAATGAACACAAAGATCTGAACAGATGCTTTCTCAAAGAAGATATACATATGACAAATGAGCATATGAAAAGATGCTCAAAATCATTAATCATTAAGGACATGCATGTTAAAATCAGATTGAGAAACCTCTGAACAACTACTAAAATGGCTAAGAAAAATAATATGACATAATTAAATGCTGTCAAGGATGCAGAGCAAAGAGAGCATTTCCATTGCTTGTGAAAATGGTACAGCAACTAGGAAACAAATTTGGAAGTTTATTGCATGGTTAAAGATATTTTACAATAATATTATTAATTGTTACCAAAGTGCAGTAAAAACTTATGTTCATAAAATAACCTATATTTAGATATTTGAATCACCTTTATTCATAAACTCTGTGGAAACAGGCCATGTATCTTTTAACACATAAATGGGTAAAAAAAATTATAAAACATCCATGCAGTGGAATGAACTATAAATTTACTACCACAACAGGATAAGCTTCAAATGTATTTCATTAAGGGAAAGAAGTCAAACCCCAAGAAATACATATTTTGTGATTACATTTATATAATATTCTGGAAAAGGCAAAATTTTTGGAACAGAATAAAGATCTGTACTTGCTAAGGGGTATTAAGGGAGGAATTTTTATGCACAAATAGAATTTTTATGTTGATGCAAATATTCTGTATGGTACTGTGGTGGTGGATATATTACTATATGCCTTTGTGAAATCTACAGAGCTTTACACCACAAAGAGTGACTCTCAGTATATGAAGATATTTTCTAATGACAATGTGGTACAAACTGAGGATAGAAAGCAGACAGTGAAAAATAAATCTCACTGGTTTAAAATGTATGACATATTCTTATTAAAGGTGGTGAGGAAAAAAAGCAGTTGGAAAGTGGAGGCTCTAAGGCTAAAGACAAAAAGAATATCAGTAGAAAAACTGGAGAAATATGGATATAGTATATACTTTCAGTAATTATTTTTTTCCAATGTTGATTTCTGAAATTTAGTAAAAGTACCACTATTATGCAAGTTGCTAACTTTAGGAGAAGGGGGAATATGAGAACTCTGTAAAATCTTTGCAACTCTTCAGTAAATCTAAAGTTATTTTGAAATAACATATATAAAAATACATAGTAGCAATTCTAGGTTTTTCTTTTGTTTTGTTTCCATATAACTTAGAGTCAGTTGGTCCATCTCAAAATTCTTCTAGGGTTTCATAGATATTGAGTTGAACCTGTACATCACTTTGTAATGAGCTGCTGTTAACAGTAAGTGTTCTACAGGTTCATAGGTGGGTCAGTAGGTTAAGCATCTGACTTCTGCTCAGGTCATGATCTCAGGGTTTGTGGGTTTGAGCCCTATATTGGGCTCTGCACTGATGGGGCAGCACCTACTTGTGATTGTCTCCCCTCTCTCTATCCCTTTCTCTCTCTCATTCTGAAAATAAATAAACTTAAAAAAAAACAAACCAGTAAGTGTTCCAGCCTATAGACGTGATATGTCTCTCTATTCATTTAAGCTTTCTTTGATTTCTTTCAGCAGTGTTTTTTTTTCTTTTATAGTACTTGCACTACTTTTACTACATTTATTCCAAAATACTTTAATTTTTCATTGTGTTTATATGGATTTGTTCTAGTCTTCCATATCTTTAGTAATTTTCTGTCTACTTGTTTTATTAATCTTTCGTTTTCCAGCTCCTATCTGTTCAAGTGCCCATCTGGTGTATATTTTCATTCCAATTATTGTACTTCTCATTGTAACTTTTCTTTTGTTTCTTTTCTATAATATCCATATTCTCTTGATAATTTTATTTGTGGTCCATTGTTAGCACACTTCCCTTTAGTTCTTTAAATATATGTTCCAATTTTGGGACTCCTGAGTGGCTCAGTCATTTAAGCATCTGACTTCAGCTCAGGTCATTTTCTTGTGGTCTGTGAGTTCGAGCCCTGCATTGGGCTCTGTGCTGACAGCTCAGAGCTTGGAGCCTACTTCAGATTCTGTGTCTCACTTTCTGTCTGCAACCTCTGCCTCTCTCTGTCTCTCAAAAATGAATAAATGTTAAAAAAATTTTAAATATATGTCCCTATTTTACCTTGAACATATTTATTATAGCATATATATACATATATATATGTATATATATAAACATATACCTTTAAATTATTGTTTGGTAAATATCTGGGCTCGCTCGGAGTTAGTTTTTACTGGCTACCATTTTTGCCGTTTTGCTTCTGTGTTATCATACTTTTTATTTTCATGCTTAATGGATTTTGGTTAAAATAGAACATTGTAGGGGCGCCTGGGTGGCTCAGTCGGTTAAGCGTCCGACTTCTGCTCACGTCATGATCTCACAGTTTGTGATTTCAAGCCCTGCATCGGGCTTTGTGCTGACAGCTCAGAGCCTGGAGCCTGCTTTGGATTCTCTGTCTCCCTCTCTGTCTGCCCCTCCCCCACTCGCATCTGCCCCTCTCTCTCTGTCTTTCTATCTCTCAAAAATAAATAAACATTAAAAAAATTTTTAAGGGGCGCCTGGGTGGCGCAGTTGGTTAAGCGTCCAACTTCAGCCAGGTCACGATCTCGCGGTCCGTGAGTTCGAGCCCCGCGTCGGGCTCTGGGCTGATGGCTCAGAGCCTGGAGCCTGTTTCCCATTCTGTGTCTCCCTCTCTCTCTGCCCCTCCCCCGTTCATGCTCTGTTTCTCTCTGTCCCAAAAATAAAAAAGTAAAAAAATATATATATATATTTTTTTAAATAGAACATTGTAGTTAATATAGTAATTCTTGATTCTGTTGTATTTTTTTCTGAGAGTCTTCTTTTGTTGCTTTTAGTAACTTGCCTGTACTTACACATAAATTTATGTGTATACATGTACACATAAATTGTTTTTATCACCTGCCTTCTTATGGTATTTTTTCTGTGTTAGTGGTCAGGCAATGTTTTGTATAGAGTTTGTGTTTAGACAGCTCAAGTCCATAAGGCTGTGCTTTCTGCTGAGCTAGCTATACAGTGGTAGAGAAATTCATTTAAATTATCAGCTAATTCTCAATATGCCTAAGTTTTTAGATTTTTCTTGGTTCTTTCAGGTCACTTCCTTGCATATATAGTTTATCTGTCAGCCAGGTTATTATGGATCTAACACTTCCAGGATTTCACCATTAAATTCCAGCCTTGTCTATTGCTGTTTCAGAACTTTGACCACCATCTTGGGCTAGCATATTACGGGTTTGCCACAGGTCTTTCAAACTGAGTCTGCCAGATGTAGTTGACAAAGACATGGACTTAACCCCTGCTTTCATCCCAAATCAGGTCTGCCACTTGTAGTGCTAGTTTGCCCAAACCCAAAGCCAATAGTGCTATGGTTTCCAGTAACCAAGCAGGGAGGAGTGTAGAAAGGCCATAAGTTTGGCCTGTATTTTCCTCACATTTCAGCAGTTTTTAAAGAACAAATGCTTCTCAATTTTTTGTCTGACTTTAGTTGATTTCCAGTGCCTGTTAATGGTTATTTTTGGCAATGTTGTCCAGTTTTATGCTTGTTTTCTGCAAACAGCAATCACCTTACTTCCTTCCTTCACCATTATCTGGAGTGCTTTAATTAATTCTAATGGAAAAGTGGATTGATTGAATCAAGGGGAACGTGTAACCTTGGTGCCTGTATGCTTTTAGTACCTCTCTAAAATTTTCTGATTTCTCTCATTTTGTATATACACGGGCAGTAGACTTTTGTTTCAGAACTTTTAGCAGACTACAGAAAACATTTTATTTACATTGTATTATCTGTATTTTATTTTATTCATGGCAGGTAACACTGGATTGCCATTTAATATTTGTTATATAAAATCTTCCTTGGTAAGTCATATCAATGTTAAAATCAACTTAGCATTTGTCATTTGGCTTGAGATCTGACATCATCTTTCATCCATTCACCCCAGCCACCTGTTCATTGCTACCCTCTATCATCATTGTATATGTACATTCACTTCTCAGGATTCTAGGCAAGAGCATTGTACTTTATTATATTTTATCTTAAAAAAATACTTACAGGGGCACCTGGGTGGCTCAGTCAGTTGAGCATCCAACTTTGGCTCAGGTCATGATCTCATGGTTAGTGAGTTCAAGCCCCGCACTGGGCTCTGTGTTGACCTCTCAGAGTCTGAAGCCTACCTCAGATTCTGTCTCCCTCTCTCTCTGTCTCCCTCCCTCCCCCACTCATGCTATGTCTCTCTCCACCTCTCAAAAATAAAGAAACATAATACAAAAACTTAAAAAAAATACAAAGTAAGGAAATACAAATTTATGTTAATTCATCATTCTTCTAGAACAGCTACATTTTTTTCTATGAAAATGTTAGCATTTACAGAGCAATTGATATTTGCAAAATATTTTGGTTACTTTAATTACTTACTCCAATAAATAAATGCACTGAATTGCTGTTTTGGTATAATCACAAGGAAACTCTCAGGAATAAACCTTCTTAATGTTTTCTGTAGTACTAATGTCTGGTAATTAGATTACATTTTAGAAATTTTGAAAAAAAAAGAGCTCCACTGTATTTACCAAGTAGTAATACTGAATATATTTCTCTGTATCTTTCTTTCTTTCTTTCTTTCTTTCTTTCTTTCTTTCTTTCTTTCTATTTATCTATCTATCTATCTAATCTGAATGCATTCTCTTGGTCAGGATATTAGCTACTATAGGTTAAGAAATATTTAGTTTGCATTACACAATAGCATGTACAATGAGAAGTTAATCTTATGAATAATTGCACTTTTTAGCCCTGAGAAAAGCTATTTAATATCCCCAAGTGCATACAGTGGGAAAAAATCTACTTTTTAACACCCTTTCACCCTCCAAAATATGGACTGGTGTCTTTTCTCAAATATAACTGTGAAGGGTACACAAACACTCTTACAAGCAGGGGTGGAGATGGAATGAGTATTTCCATGGAAATTGTGATAAAGTGAGATTGCCTGTTTAGATTGAGAAGCCTGCCCAAGGAAGCACACCATGTGGCATGATATCAGTCAAGAAGGCCTAGAAAAATGTTCTGATCCCCCAAAAGTCAGGGCTAAAACATATTATTGTAATGAGAAAAGGGTGGTTGGTGAGCTCTCTTCCTCATTGTCCATGCATCCAGGAACATCACTGCTGCCAAAGATGGAGTTTGTAATAGAGCAGGGAAGTAAACTGGTGTGCAACCTATGAAGCCTACCATCTACTTGCAGTGAAGTTTTGTACAGATAAAGTGAATTCTGTGGATGTTTTAAGTGTGCATTATTCCTTCTTAGGAATGTTTAATTCCTGGAAAGGAAATAAGTAGAAAAAAGGAATACTCCAGGAAAATTATCAGAACAACAAGTTAACTGTCATATCCTGGGCCATAGACTCCTAGCCTGGGCATAACTGAGGGTACATGAATGTTGCAGCTTAACATTTGGATGGCTCTGAAGTAGCAAACTGAAAAGAGATGGCTTCCTAGACCTCCAAACATTTTTGTTCTTTTTCTGAGTGGGTAGCACAGATTCCTTTACCTGAGTAAGATGAGTGTGATTTCCTGCCACTATAAATCAGTCAGTGGATAGTAAGTATATAAGGGAATAAAAACTCATTCTATTAATCAGTTGATTATTGATCATTGAATTAATCAGTTAATTATATATTGCATTTCAGAAAAAAAAAGATGCAAATTCTAGAAGCCAAAAACATTTATTTGTAATAAAAATGCTAATGCTATAATGAGAATCACTATAAGGAAATATAAATTCAAAATCTTCACCATGATTATCAATGTGCTTTTAAGGCTGAGGTCCTATAACACACTACATATTTGCATGTGGTTTGCATATTTTTTTCTTCTCCATCACTTTTTTACATACCTGTGTAGGTAGGTTGCTTTTGCCTCCATTTCATCGAAGAAACTTAAAAATTATATATTAGTGTTTTCGTTTTAATTCATATTCTGTAATATTTTTTCACCTTTTCAAGTTTCCATGGCATACAAGTCTTTACTTACATTGATTATTACTATATTTTTGTTGTGATGAATATCCAGTTTTTATTTCTTAATGTAATTAATGTGATTACATAATGGATTCCAAGACCCAAAAAGACCTATCCTGCACATCTCCCGTATACTTAATCAGATATTCTGTTTAAATATTTTATTGTTGCTTAAAGTGTATATTAATACTTCTGAAATGCTGTTTGCAGATATTTTATAGGTGTATGGTAATGTTTGTCTTTATCCCTCAATCTGAAAAACAGAGAAATGGGAAGCAAAAGAATAAATGCCAGAGTAAATAGATCAGGGTTCAAAAAAAGAAAAAAATGTCACTGTAGTAACTCTAGCTGTGAACCAATAGGATGACTTACTTTTACTTTTATTAAAAAAAAAATGATGGGGCGCCTGGGTGGCGCAGTCGGTTAAGCGTCCGACTTCAGCCAGGTCACGATCTTGCGGTCCGTGAGTTCGAGCCCCGCGTCAGGCTCTGGGCTGATGGCTCAGAGCCTGAAGCCTGTTTCCGATTCTGTGTCTCCCTCTCTCTCTGCCCCTCCCCCGTTCACGCTCTGTCTCTCTCTGTCCCAAAAATAAACGTTGAAGGAAAAAAAAATTAAAAAAAAAAAAAATGAAAGTCTCACTCTTTATTTTTGCCTTCCTTCTCTCCCTCTCTCTCTTTCTACACACACACACACACACACACACACACACACACACACACACACACATACACAGGGCTCTGAATATAAATCTTTCCATAATAATTTAAATCAATATAGAATTAAATTAGTGGAATGTTGGTGTAATTGCGGCTGCTAGTTTTATGTGTGCTCATGACGTCTAAGCTGCTGCTTTGAGACATAAAAGACAGATCAAATAGTATAGGAAAGAGATTTTTGAAACATCAGGACAGGGCATTTGCTATGAAGCACTAGAAGTCTGATAAAAATATGCCCTGAGGCCCCAACCCAATTAAATACATTTAAGGAAATGGAGTATTTCAGATTAGTTTTACAGAGATGTTGACAGTTCCCTTTAAGTAGTTAATCAAATTCAGCTGAATTACATCACCATAGACAAATGCCCTGTCTCCTTCTCCTGGCCTGATAGACTAAAGGGACTGTGTTGATGCATTAAAATCTTCTTGAATAAACTCTTTTATTTAGCTTCACTTTATTATAATTCCTGACCTTGTCAACAGGCAAAGTAATTTTGTTAGGATGAAGAATGAATCATGCTCCATAACAGATGTCTTCAACCCCAGGTGTGCTTATTCTTGAGGGATACAAAAACTTTTCAGGGAATACATGGCACAGATTGTTTTAAGAGAATTGTGTACAAGATTTTCATATTTCTGATGTATTTCTGTCTAAAATTGATCTGATTGAGAATTCTGCACTTCTGAAGCCCAGATCTACTGAAAATTTACCTACCTAAAGGAGGATATATTGACGGCAAAGCAATGTGAACTTAAAAAACAAAACGAAACAAAAAGAAACAGAACAAAAGCAAAACAAAGAATCAGTGACAAGCTCATTGCAGAGCTCCCTGTGTGTCATATCTAGCTGTCTTCCTGTCCATTATCTATCTATCTAAGAATTTGAATTCAGAAGTGAGATCTCATGGGGCTTGTATTAGCATAATTATTTTGAAATAAAAGCCACTGTAAAATATAAAATGTAATGTGGTCAGAGAGTAAACTTATTTGGCTGGTCATTTGGCTAGGAGAAGTGCCAGACCAAATGGATTTGAATTATTTTTGATAAATTGAATGAATTACATTTATAGCTAGATAATTAATAACACCAATAATGATAACAACAATGATACTTACAACCCATATGCAAAATGCCAGAACTTAAACTTAATGAAACTTAATGCAAAAAGTTAGAAATCACCTGAAATGGCAGAAGATATATACATCACTATTTGAAATTCTATTTAAGGGGTCCAGGAGCAGAAATGTATGTGGAACACTACTTTTTTCCCCATTTGAATCTTGAATGGACTTGCCTTCTGACACTTTTATCTAATTAATTGATTATGAATACATTATTACTCAAGAACAGAATAGAAATCACAGGAATTACAGTTGAAGCATACCATAGAGGACATACGAATTTGCAAGTTGCTGTTAAATTGGAGTTATATGAAACTCTATTTTGGAGCTGTTGAATATTAGGTCACAAAATACCTTACAGATGTAGTCTGACCCTCTTCTTTAGTGGCCAAGGAAACTGAGGTCCAAGAAGTCATTTTCCCAAGACACATATAAGGTTGGTGGCAGAGTGGGACCTACACTTCGGGTTACAGACTTAAATCTTCTTTCTGTTGCACCAGGATTTTCCCTTTTTTTTTAATTTTTTTTTCAACGTTTATTATTTATTTTTGGGACAGAGAGAGACAGAGCATGAACGGGGGAGGGGCAGAGAGAGAGGGAGACACAGAATCGGAAACAGGCTCCAGGCTCTGAGCCATCAGCCCAGAGCCCGACGCGGGGCTCGAACTCACGGACCGCGAGATCGTGACCTGGCTGAAGTCGGACGCTTAACCGACTGCGCCACCCAGGCGCCCCAGGATTTTCCCTTTTAAGCACCCAAAATTTGTTATCCACTTAAAAATTTTATGTTAAAATTCAGTAAATGGGCATGCAAAAATAATTGAGAGTTGTATCTAATAAACGTGCCCAGAAGTTACTTTGTCAGTAATTGAAGATTACTTCTTAGCTCTATGGAAGCCATTTATTACTAATTAGTGGAAACAGTCATTATTATTGAAGCAGGCATCATCACATTATTCCTGATTGACTAACTTTGTTGGAACAGGCTTCCAATGTATTAAGTTGTTGCATTTCAAAGTGGTGTAATGTAACAAGTTGTATTTTAGTAGAATCTTAATGTATTTATATTTAGAGAAAGATCTTATTGGAAATAGAGCCTACTTACAGATTTATTTCTAATTATGTGATTTTGTTTTGTTTGTTTACAATTCTTGGGTTCTTACTGAGAATTTTTGGGAGGGATTATATCAGTAATGTTCTATGGCATTTTCATTTCAAGATTTGTTAATTACACTTACCAACAGGCGTTAAGTTAATATAGCCCATGTCAGCTCATTGGTTTGTTGCATTATTTACCTTCAGTCTAAAGCTGAGACTTTTCGTTCAGTCTCAATAGACTAATTTTTAACAAGAGAAATGTAAGTGTCTTCTGTAATTTGGATATATTATAAACCATCTACATTTTCTTGTCATTGTCACAATTAAAATTATATTTGACTTCCTAAAACAACCTGTGAAAATGCTTATATTGAATTTAAATACATTGTTAAATGTAAGATGTATCTATACAAATATCAGTATAACCTGTTTGAGAGCATAGGTTTTGAGTTAGACTGTGGGCTTGATTGCTGATTCAGTTATTGATTAGCTGTAAGATATTAGGCAAGTCAAGTACTTCTCCAAGCCACAGTTTCTTCATCTATAAAAATGGAGAAAATAATTGTAACTAGCCCATGTATTTGTTTTGAGGATTAGATGACATCATGTGTACAAAGTTTTAGTATATGTCCTGGCTATGAGTAAACATTGCATAAATGTCCTTCATTATTATTACTGATTTAGTCTTCAGTACAGCAAAGATCAAACGTGTTCCATTTCTTTTTTTATTTTTTTTTTTTTAATTTTTTTTTTCAATGTTTATTTATTTTTGGGACAGAGAGAGACAGAGCATGAACGGGGGAGGGGCAGAGAGAGAGGGAGACACAGAATCGGAAACAGGCTCCAGGCTCCGAGCCATCAGCCCGGAGCCTGACGCGGGCTCGAACTCACGGACCGTGAGATCGTGACCTGGCTGAAGTCGGACGCTTAACCGACTGCGCCACCCAGGCGCCCACGTGTTCCATTTCTTAAGAATCCGTGCAAGACCTACATTTTCTTCACTGTTCTCGCAAAATGTTTAGCCAACTTTGACTTCATTCTTTTCTGAGTTGCAATTATATTCTTTGTCCAATTAATATATAATGCACTAGTCTTTTTTTTTCTTAATATTATGTTGATCTTGATGGAATTTAAGTTCTTTGAGGCCTGGGTCAGAATGCTAAATACCTAGTATCCAGTTAACACAAACTCATTGAATTACTGATTAAACATTAGAATGGTTTCATGAAGCTGATTTCTTAAATGGGAAAAACATAATTTGTCACAACCATAGAAAGAGAAAGTATTTAAGAACAAACATAATGAAAAAAGGGATTCCAGCAAAACAATTTTGGAATTTGCAAATCATATACCTGAATGGCAACTGATTGAGCAATCAGAGAGAATGAAAACTGATGCCAGCAATGGGGACAGCGCATAAATAAGATATCATGGAACTTCTACAAGGCCCAGAAATGGGAAGTATGAAATGTAATGAAGAAACGACCTTAGTCTGAGAGCATGTAAACAAGAGAAGAGTTTGCAAGTTTGTAAAAGATCTCAAGACCCAAAGGGATGGATAGGGAATGGTACTTTGGGACCCCAAGCATACTTAATTTAGATGTTCATAATGAAAACAGTGTGGCATTAAATTTTCACCATTCAGCTTTGACAATGCTGCAGAAATTAACTCTGCTCAAAGGAAAAGTCATAATAACCCAGCTACCTTAGACCACAGAAAAGCCCACTACAAGGTAACAAGGTAACCAATACCAATGATACACATAGAGATTTTTCCCCCCATTTTCTTGAGCCTATCAATTTGAACATGTTTCTTAACATGAAGGGACAGAAAATAAAATGAATAGAGAAATAAAGTACTCAAAACAAACAGACAATTCTGGAAACAGAAGACAACCAAATTAAATTAACCAAAGACATTGTAATAAATACTGCTAAAGAGCATATATGCATACATAAGTAAACATATTTGTGTAAGAAAAACACGTTCAGGTTTTAAAATTTCTCTGAAATTAAAAGTAAGATAACGTAAAATATAAAAGGGGAATGTTGAAGGATAAAGATGAGAAAATGTTTCCCTAATTAGAACACTTACACACACAGACACAACTTGAAACATGAGAAAAAAATCATAGGAAACCTAGAAGGTTGATCCAAGAGGTGCACCATCTGAACAGTAAGAATAAAGAACAAATAAATAGAACAAAGAACAAAGAAATAATTCAAGAATGTACAAAATTTAAAAGATTTGTACAGGTATGAAATGGTATAGTATTTGAAGACAGGTCATGGTAAGTTAAAGATGAATACTGTGGACTATAAAATACCACTAGATAATACCTTAATAAAAGAGAGAATTATGGTCAGTTCTCCAATAGAGGAGATGTAATGGCATATAAAAATAATAAATCCAGAAGATGGACGCAGAGATCAATGGGGACAAATAGAAAACAAATAATAAACTATCAAATTTAACCCAAATATATCAACAATTAGAGTAAATATAAATTATTACATACTCAAAATAAAAGGCAAAGATTGACAAACTAGATATACCCAACAAGTGTAAACCCACTTTAAATACAAAAACTGGGAGACACTAAAGGCTGTGATAGGGAAAGATACACTAGGCAGACAATAATCATAACAAAAACTAGAATAGTTATATCTAAATCAGATGAAATGGATTTCAGGACGATTATTTTCAAAGATAAAAGAGACATTTTGTAATAATAAAGTAGGGGGGGGGAGAAAAAGAAAATATTTGATTTCCTAGATAGAAATAACTCACAAGTATTCAACACTGTGGATAATATCCAAATCAGGTACATATATCACCATCAAATACCAGAATGTTGGGCACAAAGGACAGATTCTGAAAGCTTACACACACAAAAAAATAAAATCACATGCAAAGGTTCAGAAATTTGAGCACTATCAAAAATTTCTTAGCAATAAATATTGGAAACTGGATGAAATGGAATAGCACCTTCATATTTTCCACCTAGAAATCTATTCCCATTACAAGTGTCTTTCAAATATAATGTTAGGAGAAAAAATTAAGACATAAATTCTGAAAAAATCCCATGCATTATTTTAATGTTTATTTTTCAGAGAGAGAGAGACAGAGTGCAAGCCGGGGAGGGACAGAAAGAGGGAGGCAGAGGATCTGATGTGGGCTCCACGCTGGCAGCAGAGAGCCCGATGCAGGGCTCAAACTGATGAACTATGAGATCGTGACACGAACCAAAGTCGGACACAGCCGACTGTGCCACCCAGGTGCCCCATGTTGTTTAAGAATTCCTAGGTGATATGTTATAGTAGGAAGAAGGAGATACGGGAGGAGGAAGAAAACGGATGAGTGTCCCAATACCACAATATGATAAAGCAATCCCCAGAAGGGTTTTGGGAATACAACTACATCTCAAGTCTAGAGAGCAAATGGTCCAGATAAGATCAGGACCAAGACATGAAAGAAATATCTCTAAGAAAACAGTGAAACTGATAGATTACTTTGTAGGTTTAAATACATGGAGAAGAGATTTATACTTTTACAGGAGGCACATAGCTAAAACAATGAAAGCTAAAAGGTAATTATTAACTACAGAAAAGATAAAATGATATACAAGAAGTGAAATGTAATCAAAATACTCTGTATAGTTCAATATTAGATAAATGTTACATGAAAAATGTTATAAATATTGATTAATGTTACAAAGAATTATGATATAGTTATGGCAGGTTTCTAAATTAGAAAAAGGGACAACATTTGTGTCTAATGTGTTGGAGGACATCATGACTATATTGTAATTTTCCATTTTAGGAGGTCAATGATAAAATATAAAAGTTAAATTCAATAAATACCTACATAATCATATTATCTAAAAATATTAAGATATATTCCAGAACATACAACTGAAAATTTAAGTGGTTGCCTTGAAGGAATAGAAATGTAAGAAGGGAAAAATTTGGAGCAGGACTGCTGTTTTTCAGTTTTTAAATGTTGCAGGAATATAGACTTTTTAAGTTTTATACCAATCCAACTTTAAAAAATTTAAAAACATGATGAAAACTCTGGTAGACATAAGTAAAAATTGTAGTAACACAGTGAAGCAAGTGATAAGCTCTGTCAGAAGGAGCTGAAAACATTCTCAGGGGAAAAACACAGCTTGCATATGAGTGGGGTTAAGCGGGGTATCTGCAGCATACAACTCTGTATTTGGACCATGGTTATTGTCATATTTATACCCCATTGACATCTGTACATCCTAGAGTATGATAGTTGAATTAAGCTATAGATGTACATTGAAACAGATAAATGCCACAGTGATTTACTCCAAATAAAAACCACAATTATTGTGTCTTCTGACATTTATTATTTCTTAGAACTTTCTGCCTTTGAAAGTTGTTTTTCCTCCCTATCAACTGTATTTCCTTCCTTATGCCTAAGGAATGGTACTTTCCCCCAACCAATATTCTACACTAGAGAGTAGCAATAGGCTTTAACTGCAGCACATATGTTTGAAGACGAAACATTGAATTCTAAGTGTTTCATGTAGACCTGCAGCATGCTGTTTGCTAGAAATTGAGAGTCTGGTAAGTGAGTCTTTCAACATTTCAGAGCAACTTCCTTTTGCCTAAAACAAAATGGCTTTTCACTTTTCACTACGACACACTGTTCATTGCAAACTAAAATTTAAGTCTACTTATTTCAGACTGCCTCCAGCAGAGGAACTAACAAAGCTATTGAACTTTTGCAGTAATATGGAATTCTGACAGTGATTTTGGCAGCCTGTTCCATGAGGTTATTTTCTGTAGTATCTGCTTGTAGTTTTGTCTGGCAAAGAAAGGAAAATAGGAATCCAAACAATGATGTGTGGGAAAGATTGAAAGGACATATAAGAAATAAAATGATGGGCAAAACTGTGAGGCTTATAGAGTTGATAAAAGTAAAGAAAATTTGTTAATAACCCGTGGTCACTCCTTATGAGCTCTGAATACTAATGCTCAATGAGTTGCTCATGTTATCACTGGATCTGATAAAGAAATTGGAGCCTGTATAAAATGAAAAATCTAATAGTGAATATGAAATTGAGTAATCAGAATTCTTTAATTCTTTATTAAAGCTTTGGAACTGGAAGAATATGAACTATCATTGTTATGCTCAGTTTCTTTACATTCAATCTACAATGACAAGCATAGTTACATGTGTGACAAGTGTCTTCCAAAAAAACAGATCATCTCTTTCTCCCTCACTCTCTCTGTCCATCTGTCTACCCATCCATCTTAATGTAATCATTTTGTTTAAGTTGGGAAGAAAATACAAAAAGGCAGAATCCTCTACAAGAGGATATTTTATATTCATTTTGTAGCCAGGAGTAGAGAAACTAAAGATTCAGGACAAGCATAGAAGCAGGAGTAATATCTTTTAGCCAAAGTATCTCTTGTTAAATCAGATCGTTCAGGGAGAATTTTAGCTGAGACTAAGTGAAAGAAAGAAAGCAGGGTCATCCTGTTGGCTCAGAGCTAACTTTGATGGCCTGATCTTCTCTTTCTGGGCCCTCAAAGAGATACAGTAAGCAAGAAAAATAAAACTGACAAAGGACCAAACCAGTCACTGCCAGATTTCATCCCCAGCTAAAAAGAACCGGAGCCTCTTAAAGCTTCTTGTTTGACTCATTGATAAGTCGGCTGTCATCTCTCTGTGAACTTGGAAAAAAAAATGAAAAACTGTAGCAGACTAAGCTATAGGGAGCCTGGGAATAGCAGTGAAGCAACATGTGTGCAATAGGTCCCCATTCTTGTATATCTGCTTCTTTAAGAGTAAATCTTAAATTCTCACCTAGAGTTGGTAACATAGCTTTAAATGAAAATTTATTTGGAAATATCCTAGTGCTAATGCCTTTATTTCTACACAGAAAATTGGAAAGAGGCTAGAATAAATGTTCCTTGGATATAATTAAACAATGTCTCCCTTTTTTAGGGTACTAGAGAGGTCTCAGATAGTAGAAACAATAGAATTTTAGGCTACTAATGCTGGAAGTATTAAGAACTCATTAACAAGTGAATTCAACTCATGTTATTTTTTTAATTTGAGAAGTGATGCTAGAAACATTCTAGTGATATTTAATTTCTTATGAATAACCCCCTTTCTATTTCAAAAACATTAAAATGCTGGATTTAAAAAAAAATACAAACAAGGAACATGTAATGTTGAGTGCAAGTCCTTTTGATGGGAACTGTCAGGTGCTATAAACAATGAAGAAGTAGGATTGGTCCAGGAGGGAAAGGATCTAGGTCTTAAAGGCTGGTGTTTTATCAGGAGCAAAGGCTTTAGGCCTCAGGCTCACAGGGGACCTGGCCTAAAACTTAGAACTGTTACCTTTGCCTAAAACATAGAACTATGAAAAACACATACACAGAGCTTGATAATTTAGCACAAATATCATCAGGTTGCCCTGGTACATGAGTGGAACACACTCAGCCTTTGGAATTCACAATCCATAGCCAGTGCTGTGAATGGGTGCTGTGCCAAATAGCTGTAATACAAAAGTAGTGAGCAGAATGAGCAGGAAATCAATAAAATTATTGAAATCATTTTGAAGTCAAAAAATGATCTGAATCCAGTGAATTCTATGGGACCCCGGCCAAGGAAACCTCAAAACTGTCCTATACAGAAACTTCTACAACTCTGGGCATTTGGAGATGCAGAAAAGATAAAAAAAAAACAGAAAATCCTATTTAAAACTTGTATAAGCATTTTGTATGAATTAACTCACCCAATGCAACAAGATATTTTAAAATACATGAGGAATAAGAGTTTAAATTTCATGAAATAATGCTGAAAGAACTGCTAAAAGTTTTAATTAGCAACAGGGAAAATAAAGCCAACAGGTAGGATTGATATGAAGGCAGTAATAGTGAGCAAAGAAGATTATAAAAAATATGGAAGAATTTTTAAATAAGTATTAGGCATTAAAAATTAAAGAAAATTTAGGGGCGCCCGTGTGGCTTAGTCGGTTAAGCATCTGACTTTGGCTCAGGTCATGGTCTCATAGTTTGTGAGTTTGAGCCTCATGTCAGGCTCTGTGCTGACAGCTCAGAGCCTGGAGCCTGCTTCAGCTTCTGTGCCTCCCTCTCTCTCTGCCCCACCCCCGCTTGCACTCTGTCTCTGTCTCTCAAAAATGTATAAATGTTAATTTTTTAATTAAAAAAATAAAATGATTAATACATAATTATAATAATATTAATATATTGTTTAATTATTAGTTAATTATCACCAAACATTAAATAATGTATCATTTATTATTTAATTATCATTAATATTAAATGATATTTATTATTTATCAATTGCTATATAATTAATATATTGATATTATGCATATGTGAAATATAGTAAGCTGAAAATAAAATTGTAAAATTGAATTATAAAAACATGGATTTGTAAAAACATGGAATATGTGAGGGGCTTTTAAAGAAAAGCCCAGGATTTTTTGTAGTATTAAGAAAAAGACAGGTAATGATTACATTTAGACTTTTCAGGGAATATATAAAGTTATTTGTTTTAGTCAGAATAACTTATGTTAAATGATGCTACAGACAAACCCAGTAATATTAGTGGCTTAAGAATGAGAATTTATTTCTAATGTGTGCAAAGTCTAATGGGAGTCAGGCAGCTCTCCTACCTCTTGAATCTAGGTATGGATATAGAACATATGCTGTACAATGTTACTGCAGCAGAGACAGTGCAATGGCCTTTAATTGCTTCATCTTAGAGGAAACTAATTATTTGTCACTGTTCATCAGCTATTGCTCTCAAATGGCTGCAATCTAACTACAAAGCTGGCTGGAAATATAGAGAAACACAAAGGATATTTTGTGAGTAATAAAGTGCATATAAATAAATATTAACTAAAAAGTGGGAATAAAATGCTCAGCATCCAAGTAATGGAGGGTAAATTAATAAATTAATAAATCCAACATGATTAAGAAAAGAAATGTAACAAAGTTAATTATGCTATATTATGTTAGCAAAGAAAATTATGTTAAATAGAAGGTACAAACTCTAAACATCTCAGAGAAGACAAGAAATTTAAATTCATTAAATTCTCTCACCAGTAGACACAGGATCTTGTTCAAAATATGATGTTAGGTACTTTCAAGGAACATACCCAAAATATAGTGATAGAAAGGTTGAAATGAGTATAAAACTAATAAAATAAAATTAATGTAACATTATTAAAATGAGAACATGAGAATGTAAAATTAAAAAAATAAAGCATAAACTGAGGGTTGCTGGATGTTATGTGGGGGAATGGGCTAAATGGGTGATGAACATTAAGGAGGGCACTTGTTGGAATGAGTACTGACTATCATATGTAAGTGATGAATCACTAAATTCTACTCCTGAAACCAATATTACACTACATGTTAACTAACTTGGATTTAAATAAAAATATTAAAATAAAAATAAAAAAAGAAAATTTGCCATCAAAATAAAACAATAAAGCAAATATTGATATATTTAATGATAATAAGAGAGTGTAATATGAATATGTACTAATCATTACATAATAGTAAAATAGCATCAAGATTTGTGTAATAGGGCTTGAGAGAACTGTAAGCCAAAATGATAAATCCAAAGTCATGAGTGAGATTATAAAATATATTTCTCACAATGCATTTTAGATATATCTCTAGATATAGATGAGAAAGAAAATACTGAGTAAGGGTATAGAAAATAGTTCAAAGACATAGAAATCACCAACAATACAAAACAAATTATTTGAGAACCAGATTGATGGGAAAGGCTGATAAAGAAAAAAAAAAAGAAACTATAGACTTACACATTAAAGTAAGTAAAAGAGGGAAAACAATGCAGGATGTTTTTAAAGTATAAGTTAATATTATGCTTAACAATTTTGAAAACTTACATGTTATAGACAATACCAAAAAAGTACATAAATTTCACAGACATTGAAAATTGAAAAAAATCATTAAGGAAAATAAAATCATCAAAAATATTCTCCATAAAAGCCCTTGAGGACATACACTTGATTTTTAACAAACAGTCCTGGAAGAAATTATCTTTCCTTACAAACAAAATATAGCAAATCCTCCCGCCCCCCTTTTTTTTGCTGACTAAATCTTGATACAAAAATTAGACAAGGATAGAAACAAAATTGTGGGGTGGTCTTAATTTTAAATACGAAATGCTAAAATCCTAAATAGCATATTAGACTATTAAAATTGACAAACTATATAAAAACAACAAAATAATAATAGTGAAAGGTAGGATTAACTTTAGGAATGGTAGGATAGTTCAGAATTAGAAACAAAACAATATGTGATTCTCCTTGTTAAGAAATTAAATAGAAAAAGTACATAATCATGTCAATAGAAGCAGAAAAAATTTAAATCAAATGGTCTATTATGCAGTAAATGCTTACCAAATTAATAACAGAGCTAACTAATACAAGATATCCAGGCAAAACCTATGAGAAACAAAAATTTAATTGTAAAATATGAGACACATTTTCATTAATTTGTGAAGTAAGATAAAATTGCTTTATATTCTATATCTTCCATTTTATGTATTAGGGCATTTGCCCTAATTGCCTAAGTAGAGAGCAGGGCCTCTCTCACCCTTTCTGTCCTGGGGACACAGAAGTTGATGTTTGAGGTTATCAAGGAAACTATGATTTTAAAAGGAAATGAGAAACACGGAGATGTGAATCATGATAAAAATAACAGAGCAAATGACTAAAGAAAATCAAGAGGAAAAAATAGAAGATAGAAACAAACAGGAGATCCAAATATTGGATCAATCTGTTTGAAGAAATAGAAGAAATAAGGAAACATTTTACCAGGAAATTGAAATATATGTATACATAAAAAAAGAATTGAATGGAATTCTGAAAATGAAAAATAATATAATTGAAGTAGATAAAGAAGAAAATAAGTGATTCATATGGAACATGGTGGACAAACCTAATTTAATTTAATTTTAGTTCAGATAGAGCCTGGAGAAGAGAATAGCATAGTCAAAGGAAAACTGGCTGAGAAATTATTGAAACCCCCAAATTTTCAAATCAGCCATGGATGGGGATGGGAATACACAAAATCTATAAGAAACAATAATAAAATTAAAATCTTTTCAACAAAAATTTTGGAAACCAAAAGCCAATGGAATTACTTCTTGAAAGTCTTGAAATAAGTAATTGTGAACACGTAATGTTATAATCAAACCATCTTTTAAAAATAAAGGTAAACAGAGAGATTTCCAGTGCAAACAAAACTTGAAGAATTCGAAGACAAAAATCCTGTGCTAAAACAAAAAACAAAAAATCTTGAGGGTATTCAGGCAGAATAAAACTACATATAAAACCATGGGCATGCAAGAAAACACATACATACACATATAAAAAAGGCAAATATAAGGGTAAATCTAAAATTTTATGGTTTCTTAAATATGCTATCTATTGGAATATATAACAATAAAAGTACCAAATCCACGTGAACAGGTAAAGCTACGTGGGGAAGTACAGCATTGTCTAGGTAAATGCAACACCATGAATTTAAGGTAGTCTATAATAAATTCAATATGAATGTTATAATCTCTCCGTTAATGAAAAGTATAAAGAAAGATTTTGAATAACAGCCTCAGAAAGGAGAAACAAATAACAGTAATAACTGATTAACCAAAACCAAAACAAGGAAGGATAAAATAAAGTAAATAGAGAACAAATGCAACATCTAGAAAATAAATAGCAAGTTGATGGATTTAGTGTTGTTAAAGCAGAAAATGAGTCATGTGTATGGAATTGGTGGATAAATCTAAATGTATTTCAGTTTAGATAGAGGCTGGGGAATAGACTAGCAACAATATTTGTAATAGCATTAAATGGAAATGTAACAAATATCCATGTAAAAGACAAAGGTTAATGACACGTTTAAAAAAAATCTATACTTATCAGTAAGAGCCACATTTTCAATATGAGGATGGAGAAAAAATGAAAAGAAAGGAAAATAAAATGATATATCACACTAGTATTTATTTTAAAAATCTGGTAGTCTTTAAAGCAAGCATTATCAGAAATGAAAGGATTGTTTATAATGAAAAGCAATCAATATATTAAGACAATATATCAGTCCAAAATATTTATATGACTAACCAAAACTGAAAGATCTACAGGTAGAATAACACTCATGAAAATAGTTGGAGGTTTTACAATAACTTCCTCAGATTCTACTAGAACACATAGACATGAAAGAATAGGGATATTGATGATTTGAAAAATATATTTAAGAAACCTAACCTAATTTAAATATAAAGAACACTAAACCCAATACTTACAGAATTCATATTATTTTTAATGCTACATGGAACATTTACCAAAACTGGTCATCGAATCAGCCATAAAGATTCAACAAATTTTGAGGCGCCTGGGTGGCTCAGTTGGTTTAGCATTTGACTCTTGAGTTCAGCCCAGGTCATGATCTTGCAGTTTGTGATATTGAGTGCTGTGTCCTTCTGTGCTGACAGTGCAGACCCTGCTTGGGATTCCCTCTCCCTCTCTCTCTCTGCCCCTACCCCACTCACACTCTCTCTTTCTCTCAAAATAAATAATACTTAAAAAAAATTCAACAAATATTAAAGATTGAAATCATGCAGAATACGTTTTCTGTCCACACCAGGAATATCTTAGAATTCAGTCAGAAAATGAAAATTAGTAAGCCCGCAACTGTTTAGAAATTATGTAACACTCTTCTGGGTAACTTTGAGTCAATGAAGAAGTAAAATGAAAATTAGAATAAAAAAGAAAATTAGAATATATTTTCACTGAATGATAAGACAATACAATATATCAAAATTGTATCATGCCAGTTTAATGTGCTTAGAAAGAAATTTACAACTATAAGTAACTTTCAGTATAAAAGACTGAAAATGACAATATTTCAACTTTAAACCTAGAAAAGAGATTATAAATTAATCTACAAAAAGTAGAAGCAAATAATAAACATAAAAGAGGAATTTAAAAAGGGGAAAAGGGCATCTGCGTGGCTCTGTCAGTTGGGTGTCTGACTTCGGCTCAGGTCATGATCTCGCGGTTGTGAGTTCGAACCCCACGTCGGGCTCTGTGCTGACAGCTCAGATCCTGGAGCCTGCTTTAGATTCTGTGTCTCCCTCTCTCTCTGCCCCTCCTCCGCTCATGCTCTCTCTCTCTCTCTCTCTCTCAAAAATAAATAAACATTAAAAAATAAAATAAAAAGGGGAAAATATATTTTCTGTAAAAATCATCATAGGTAAACATTATTTCTTTGATAAAATTAGTACAATTTGCAAACCCATTGTAAGACAAATCAAAAAAAAAAAGGTAAAACACAAATTACTGATACCAAAAATGAAAAAGAACACATCACTACAGATTCCCACATGTTTAAAAGTTGAGATATATTTTTTAAATTTCTCTCTCCCAGAAATACCGAGGTAAACAAATAAAATTGTACATATTTATAATGTACAAACATGATGGCTTGACATACATATATATTGTAAAATAATTACCACTATCAAGTTAGTTAACACATCAATCACCTCAAATAGTTACCTTTAATTGTGTGTGTGCTGAGAATACGTAAGACTTACTGCAAATTTCAAATATACAATATAATATTAACTATAGTCATCATGTTGTATAATATACATTAGATACCCCAAACTTGTTCATCTTATGAGTAAATTTGTACACTTGGACCATTATGTGCCCATTTCCCTCACCTCCAGTCATTCTATACTCCTACTTTTGAGTTCACCTTTTTTTTTTTTTTAGATTCCATATGTAAGTCATATCATACAGTATTTATCTTTCTGTATTGTTTATTTCTATTAATGTCCAAAACAAGTTTTGTCCAATTTAGATAAAATAGACAAGTTCCTTGAAAAATATAACTTATCAAATTATGTACAAGAAAAAACAAAAATTATTAGAACTATACCTATTAAACAAAAATACTGATCTTATACAAATTATTCTAAAGAACATATATAGAAAGATGTCATACTTACCAATATATTTATGAGCACATTATAGCATTGATTTAAACAGCTAACAAGGACATTACAAAAAGAAAATCATAGGTAAAAGACTTTTGTGAATATAGGCACAAAACACTTTAAGCTACGTAAAGGATAATACATAACAACCAAGAGAGATATATTTCACAAAGGCAAGTATGATATAACATTAAAAAAAATCTATCAAAGTAATTCACTACATTTATAGAATAAAGTAGGGAAAAACATAGAAGCAGGAAAGCATTCGATAGAATTTAATAGCACTTTATGATTAAAAACTGTCCCCAAACTACGAAAAACTTAGCAAATTTTTTTTTCTTCTAAGTTTTTGGTTAAATTCAAGTTAATTAACAAATAGTGTAGTATTGGTTTCAGAAGTAGAATTTAGTGATTTGTCATTTAATATAACACCCGGTGCTCATCACAAGTGCCCTCCTAATGCCTATCACCTATTTAGTCCATCCCTCCACCTACTCTCCTGCCGCCCTCAACTTGTTCTCTATAGTTAACAGTTTCTTATGATTTGCCTCCGTTTTTCTTAATTTATTTTTCCTTCATTCCCCTATATTCCTCTGTTTTGTTTTTTAAATTCTACTTATTTGTGAAATCATATGGTATTTGTATTTTTGTGACTGACTTATTTCACTTAGCATATTACAATCTAAGTCCATCGATGTCATTGCAAATGGCAAGATTTCATTCTTATTTATTGCCGAGTAATATTCCATTGTATATATCCCCTACATCATCTTTATCCATTCAACAGTCGATGGACATTTGGGCTCTTTCTGCAATTTGGGTATTGTTGATAATGCTGCTATAAACATTGGGGTGCATGTACTCCTTCAAATTAGCATTTTTTTACCCTTTGGGTAAATATCTAGTTGTGCAATTGTTGGGTCATAGGGTAGTTCTATTTTTTTTTTAATTTTTTTTAATGTTTATTTATTTTTGACAGAGAGAGAGAAAGAGAGAGCATGAGTGGGGTAGGGGCAGAGAGAGAGGGAGACATAGAATCTGAAACACGCTCCAGGCTCTCATCTGTCAGCCCAGAGACGGACATGGGGCTTGAGCCCACAGACCCACGGAGAGAGATATCATGACCTGAGCCAGACGCTCAACTGACTGAGCCACCCAGGTGCCCCAGGGTAGTTCTATTTTTAACTTTTTGAGGAATTTCCATACTGTTATCCAGAGTGGCTTCACAGGTTTACATTCCCACCAACAGTGTAAGAAGGTTCCCCTTTCTCCATATGCTAGCCAACATCTGTTGTTTCCTGAGTTGTTAATTTTAACCATTCTGACAAGTGCAAGGTGGAGTCTCATTGTGGTTTTGATTTTTATTTCCCTGATGATGAATGATGTTGATCATCTTTTCATGTGTCTGTTAGCCATCTGTATGTCTTTGGAGAAGTGTCTATTCATGTCTTCTGTCCATTGTTTAACTGGATTATTTGGTTTTTGGGTGTTGAGTTTGATAAGGTCTTTATAGATTTTGGATACTAACCCTTTATCTGGTATGTCACTTGCAAATATTTCCTCTCATTCTGTAGGTTGCCTTTTATTTTTGTTAATTGTTTCCTTTTCTGTGCAGAAACTTTTAATGTTGATGAAGTCCTAATAGTTCATTTGTGATTTTGTTTCCCCGTCTCTGGAGATGTATCTAGTAAGAGGTTGCTACAGCTGAGGCCAAAGAAGTTTCTGCCTGTATTCTACTCTAGGTTTTTGACAGTATCCTGTCTCACTTTAGGTCTTTTATCTATTTTGAATTTATTTTTGTCTTTGGTGTAAGACAGTGATCCAGTTTCATTCTTCTGAATGTTGCTGTCCAGTTTTCCCAACACCATTTGTTGAAGATACCATCTTTTTTCCATTGAATATTCTTTCCTGCTTTGTTGAGGATTAGTTGTGTGTCCATTTCTGGGTTCTCTGTTCTGTTCCATTGATATATGTGTTTGTTTTTGTGCCAGCACCATACTGTTTTGATGATTACAGCTTTGTAATACAGTGTGAAGTTTGGAATTGTGATGCCTCCCAGTTTGCTTTTCTTTTCCACCATTACTTTGGCTATTCAGCATCTTTTATGGTTCCATACAAAGTTTAGAATTGTTTATTCTAGATCTGTGAAGAATGCTGATATTATTTGGGTAGGGATTGCATTGAGTGTGTAACTTGTTTTGGGTAGTATAGACATTTTAACAATATTTTTTCTCCTAATATGTGAGTGTGGCATGTTTTTCCACTTCCTTGTGTCTTCTTCAATTTTTTTCCATTAGTGCTCTATAGTTTCAGAGTACAGATCTTTTACCTCTTTGGCTAGTTTTATTCCTGTGTATCTTAAAGTTTTTAGTCCAATTGTACATGGGATCAATTCCTTGGTTTCTATTTATGCTGCTTCATTATTGGTGTATATAAATGCAACAGATTTCTATATATTTATTTTATATCCTGTGACTATATGTATCAGTTCTAGTAATTTTGATGGAGTCTTTTGGGTTTTCTACATACAGTATCACATCATTTGTGAAAAGTTACAGTTTGACATCTTCCTTGTCTATTTAGATGCCTTTTATTTCTCTTTGTTGTCTAACTGCTGAGGCTAGGACTTCCAGTACTATGTTGAACAGCAGTGGTGAGAGTGGACATCCCTACCATGTTCCCGACTTTAGGGGAAAAGCTCTCACTTTTTCTTCATTGAGGATATTATCTGTGAGTGTTTCATAAATAGCCTTTATGATGTTGAGGTATGTTCCTTCTATCTATTTTTTGAGGAAAGGATGCTGTATTTTGTCAAATGCTTTTACTGTAACTATTGAAAAGCTAAAATGGTTCTTATCCTTTCATTAATGTGATGCATCACATTGATTGTTTTGTAAATATTGAACCAGCCCTGCAGCCCAAGAATGAATCCCACTTGATCATGGCGATTCATTCTTTCAATGTACTCTTGGATTTGATTTGCTCATACCTTGGTGAGAATTTTTGCATCAGTGTTCATCAGGGATATTGGTCTGTAATTCTTTTTAATGGGGTCTTTGGTTTTGGAATAAAGGTAATGCTGGCCTCATAAAATGACTTTGGAAGTTGTCCTTCCATTTCTATTTTCTGGAACAGTTTTAGAAGAATAAGTATTAACTCTTCTTTAAATATTTGGTAGAATTCCCCTGCAAAACCATCTGGCCCTGGATTTCTGTTTGTTGGGAGATTTTTGATTGCTGATTAAATTTCTATGCTGGTTATGGGTCTGTTCAAATTTTCTATATCTTCCTGTTTCAGTTTTGGTAGTTTATATGTTTCTAGGAATTTATCCATTTCTTCCATATTGCTCAATTTGTTGGCATATAGTATTCTCATAATTGTTTGTAGTTCTGTGATGTTTGTGATCTTTCCTCTTTCATTCATGATTTAATTTATTTGTGTCTTTTTGTTCTTTTTGATAAGTCTAGCTATGGGTTTATCAATTTTATTAATTCTTTCAAAGAACCAGAAACTAGTTTTGTTGATCTGTTCTATTGTTTTTTTGTTTTTATATCTATATCATTTATTTCTGCTTTAATCTTTATTATTTCCTTCTGCTGGTTTTAGGCTTTATTTGCTGTGATTTTTTTTTCCAGCTCCTTTAGGTGTAAGGTTAGGTTATATATTTGAGACTTTTCTTGCCTCTTGAGGAACATCTGTATTGCTATATTCTTTCCTCTTACTACCATCTTTGCTGCATCCCAAAGATTTAGGGCTGTAGTGTTTTCATTTTCATTTGCTTCCATGTATTTTTTTTTAATTTCTTCTTTAATTTCCTGGTTAATCCATCCATTCCTTGGTAGAATGTTCTTTTTTTTTTTTACATTAATTTTTAAAAAATATTTATTTATTTTTGAGAGAGAGAAAGGGAGAGAGACAGACAGAACATGAGTAGGGTAAGGGCAGAGAAAGAGGGAGACACAGAATCCAAAACAGGCTCCAGGCTCTGAGCTGTAAGCACAGAGCCTGATGTGAGGCTTGAACTCATGAACCGCGAGATTATGACCTGAGCCAAAGTCAGACACTTAACCAACTGAACCACCCAGGTGCCCCTTTGGTAGAATGTTCTTTAACCTCCTTGTATCTGTGGTCTTTCAAATTTTTTCTTGTAGTTGCACTTCAAGTTTCATAGCGTTTTTTTCTGAAAATATGTGTGGTATGATCTCAGTCTTTTTGTACTGGTTGAGACCTGATTTGTCACCCAGTATGTAATTGATTCTGGAGAATGTTCTGTGTACTTGAGAAGAATATGTATACTCCTGCTATAGGATGAAATGCTCTGAATATATCTGTTAAGTCTGTCTGGTCCAGTGTGTCATTCAAAGCCATTGTTTATTGCTGTAAGTGGGGTGTTAAAGTCCCCTACTATCACTATATTATTATCAATAAGTTTATTTTAGTTTGTTATCAATTGATTCGTATATTTGGCTGCTTTCAAATTGGAGGCATAAATATTTACAATTGGTAGATCTTCTTGTTGGATAGACCCGTTTATTATTACATAGTGCCCTTCTTCATCTCTAACTTACTACAGTCTTTGATTTAAAATCTAGTTTTTCTGATGTAAGTATGGCTAGTCCAACTGTGTTTTGATAACCATTATCATGATAAATTGTTTTCCATTCTCTCATTTTCAATCTGGATTTGTCTTTGGGTCTTAAATTAGTCTCTTGTAAGCAGTATATAGATGGGTCTTATTTGTTTGTATATATATACATATATATATGTATATATGTATATATATCCATTGTGATACTCTATGTCTTTTGATTGGAGCATTTAGTCCATTTACATTCAGAGTAATTATTGATAGGTAGGAATTTAGTACCCTTGTATTACCTGCAAACTTGCTGTTTCTGTAGATCTCTGTTCCTTTCTAGTCTTCATTGTTTTAGGTCTCTCTTTCCCTGCCAAGGGTCCCCTTTAATATTTCTTTCAGAGCTGGTTTAGTGTTCACAAACCACTTTAGTATTTGCTTGTCTTGGAAACACTTTATCTCTCCTGTTCTGAATGACAACCTTGCTGGATAAAATATTCTTGCCTGCATATTTTTTGCATTTAGCACATTGAATATATCATGCCACTCCCTTCTGTCCTGCCAAAGGGAGACATGTCTGCTGCAAACCTTATGTGTCTACCCTTGTAATTTAAGGACCTTTTATCTCTAGCTGCCTTCAGAATTCTCCTTTTATTTTTGTATTTTGCAAGATTCACTATGATATGTCTTGGTGTTGACCTGTTTTTGTTGATTTTGAGGGGACTTCTCTGTGCCTCTTGGACTTGAATGCCTGTTTCCTTTCCCAGATTAGGGAAATTGTCATCTATAATTTGTTCAGATAAACCTTCTTCCTCTTTCTCCTGCTCTTATTCTTCTGGACTCCTATGTTATGGATATTATTTCACTTTATTGAATTGCTAAGTTCCCTAAGTTTATATTAATGATCTAATAGTTTTTTTCCCTCTTATTTTCAGTTTAATTATTTTCCATAATTTTATCTTCTATATCACCTATCTGACCCTCTGTTTCTTCCATCCTCATTGTGATTACATCCTGTTGGTTTTGTATCTCAGTTATAGCTTCCTTTTATTTTGGCTTGACTAGTTTTTATGTCTTTTATTTCTGCAGCCAGGGTTTCTCTGGTGTCCTCTATGTTTCTTTCAATCCCAGGTAGTATTTTTATTACTGTTGTTCTAAATTCTTGTTCAGATACATTGCTTTTATCTGTTTGAGTAAGTCCTTGGCTGTGATTTTTTCTTTATCTTTCTTTTGGGGATAATTTTTTTGTCTTGTCTTTTTTTCTAGGTTTCTGTCTTTTGCATGTTATGAAAGCTTGTGATGTTTTCTGCTCCTGAGAATAATGCTATATTAAGAAGGGGTCATACACTGTCCAGGCCCTGGCAAAACTTAGCACATTTTTTAAAAGGGAAAAATATGAATCATAGCAGCACCATCAAATGTCAATGACCTATAAATGTGCAATTGGGAAAACAAAAAGACAATAACATAATAGTTTAGATATGAAGCAATTTTTACACATGATTGGTCAGAATATAAATTGGCACAATTTATTTTTTTAATCTTTACCTCTTTATTGGGGTATAATTAATTGACAAATGAAATCACAAGAGATTTAAAGTATACATAATGGTGATTTGCTACCTGTGTACATTGTGAAAGCATTCTTCCCAACAATTTAATGAGCATATCCATCACCTTACATATGTATCGGTTTATCATCATCATCATCATTATCATTAATGTGAACATTTAAGTTCTACTCCAGTAACAAATTTCAATTACATAATGGAGTGATATAAACTATAGTCAGCATGTTTAACATTAGGTCCTTAGACATTATTCATGTCATAACTAAGAGTTTGTACCATTTTACCAAATTCTCCCTATTTGCTCCACTCCCCAAATCCTGGAAACCACTTTTTAGTCTCTGATTTTATGCGTTTGACTTTAAAAATATATAGTTTAAAATAAAAGATAGTTACCAGAGGGAAGGTAGGTGAGGGATTGGGTGAAATAGGTACAAGAATAAGAGTACACTTACCTTGATGAGCACTAGTATATGGAAATGTTGAATCACTATATTGTATATCTGCAACTAATATAACACTTTATGTTAAGTACATTGGAAGAAAAGAGATAGAAAAAAAAAACATAATGACAAATGGTGAATTCTACTACATATAACAGTATGTACCAATCTCACTGATGCAATGTAGACTGAAAGAAGCCAGGATCTAAGGAGTATTTTGTATTCAATTCTATTTTTATTGTGTTTAGTAGCAGGTAAAATAATATATGATTATTTTCAGTGACAGTACATACTGAGAAGGGTAAAAGGTAGGCTCTATGTTCTCTTTATCTTCTTGAAGTCCAAATATTTATGTATTCATTTATATAAAATTATCAGGGTACCAAGTAAGATTTGTGAACTGCATGTAAGTTAAGCCTCAATAAAAATGAAGAAAAAGGATCAATTTATAATATGTGTACATAACAATGGTTGATTAAAATATATGGAAGAACAGTAAGGTGCTATTCAGATTGTATACAAAAATTACATGTTATTTAGGAATAAATTTAACCAAAATGTATAAAACTGTATAAAACTGTATAAAAAATTAATAGAGGATATATCAGAAACAGTTCTTTGTCACCCAATAGCTTTCCAAATTAATTTCCAAGTTATGTTAGTTTTATATTATCTTACACCCATTGGAGTGGCAAAAATCAAATATAACTTTTCAATGTTAATGAACATTTAGAAGGTCCAAAATCCCATACACATTTTATGAACCTTTAAATATGCTTAGTCACTTTGGAGAGTAATTCAGAAATTATGAGTAATTTATTTATTTATTTAAAATTTTTTTCTTCACGTTTATTTGTTTTGTTTTAGAGACAGAGAGAGCAGGGGAGGGGCAGAGAGAGAGGGAGACACAGTATCTAAAGCACGCTCCAGGCTCCCAGCTGTAAGCACAGAGCCTGATGCAGGGCTTGAACCCACAAACCGTGAGATCATGACCTGAGCCAAAGTCAGATGCTTAACCGACTCAGGTGCCCCTTGAGTATTTTAAAAATATATCTATGATATAATACAGAGATTAAAATTCTAAGTGTATTGCCTTGAGAAGTTCTTGTAAATGCATCTACAAAAGTATGCTCCTAGTGGCATTATTTAAAATAGTAAATCTGGGGCGTGGGTCATCTGGGTGGCTCAGTGTGTTAAGTGTCTGGCGCAATTTCCGTTCAGGTCATGATCTCACAGTTTGTGAGATGGAGCCCTCCATCAATTTCTACACTGACAGAGTGAAGCCCATTTGGGATTCTCTCTCTCCCTTTCTCTGCCCCCACTCACACATGCTGTCTCCCTCCCTCTCTCTCAAAATAGGTGAATTAACATTAAAACAAATAGTAACAAAACAAAAACAAAATAGTAAAATTGTGCCAAATCCACCCATAGATAAGTGAATAAATAAAATGTAGGGCATTATCAATTGAATATTATATAGCAGATGAAATCCATGGACCAGACCTCTATGTATCATCATGAATAGTCTGAAATTAATAAGTTTATATAAAAGCTTGTTAAAGGCACTTCTGATATGTTATAATGCATATCATACTATGTAATGCTCATCATCACATAAATCAGAAAAAAATATATAAAACAGAGGAAAATTACCTACCACATCACAGTAATTGGCTATAATTTTTAAGATTAATAAAGAACAGACATAGAGAAACCACGATTAGCATTATTTTTAAATACAAAGCGTAGCCCAAGTATAGCATCTTGAATTGGTTGCAGATATATCTACTTCTAATCTCATATTTCAATAAATATCAACTATTACTTCTTTGTGGATTCTGTGACATCTCTCGGCAGTAATATGAAACTGGAAGTTTGCAAAATACCCATATTTGTTAGAAAATATGTCTATGTATTTTGTGAAAGCACTATACTGACTATGAGAATCACATGTATTCTGGGGATTTGGAAAGACAAATATAAAGTATGTCTTAATCTTAGTGTTTTTGTGAATGTACTTGTCTATATTATACACGTATTACATAATCCAGAGATTATAGTTCTATGCATTTATCCTCAAGAATTTCTAGCACATATACAGAAGAGAAATTTAAATGTTGTGTTCATGGTAGCATTGTTTAATATAAGAAAATATTTAATAGGTAATTAATGTTCAATAGGTAATTCAATAGGTAATTAATGGCAAAATCCCTTAATTGTAAAATGGATGGAAAGTATTTTTAAAGTTTCTGTTTAGCTCAGATTCAATTCTATTAATCCATTGTATTTCATATTGTTATCTTCATTTTTTTATTTATATACAGGAAAGTTCATACCATGCCGTATATAGTTCTATGAACCCTTATAAATGCACACATTAGTTTATCCAAAACCACAATCAAGATACAGAACATTTCTATCACCCCAAAAATATTCTTCCTACTGCCCCATGGTGGCATCTTTCCTCCTCCCCTCCCAAACCCTGGCGACTATTGATGTTTTCTCTGCCCCTAAAATTTTGCCTTTTTCAAAATGTCTTATAAATAGAAAGGTAGAGTACATAGCCTTTGGATCCCACTTCTTTTACTAAGAAAATTAATTTGAGATTGAGCAATGTTGTTGTGTGATTCAGTAGTTCATTTTTATTGCTGATCCCATTTCATTGTGTAGATTTGCTTATTCATCTGTTGAAAAACATCTTGATAGTCACCAGTTTGGGGTGATTATAAATAAAACTGTTGTAAACATTTTTGAGGTAACAGTGTTGAAGTCTGTAGTCATAATTGTGGATTTATCTTTCTCCTTTCAGTTCTGTCAGTTTTGCTTTATTTATTTTTAATCTCTATTTTTTTTAATGTTTATTTATTTTTGAGAGAGAGAGAGTGTGTGAGTGGGCTAGGGGCAGAGAGAGAAGGAGACACAGAATCTGAAACAGACTCCAAGTTCCGAGCTGTCAGCACAGAGCCTGACATGGGGCTTGAACTCACGAACCATGAAATCATGACCTGACCTGAAGTCAGATGCTTAACCAACTGAGCCACCCAGGCACCACTTGAATCTCTATTGTTAACTGCATACACATTTTGAAATGTTTCATCTTCTTTATTATTATATAGTGTCCTTCTTTAACCCTGGTAATAATCCTTTTCCGGAAGTCTACTTTGATATTATTATAGATACTCCCACTTTCTTTTGATTAATGTTTGTGTGGTATATTTTTTTTTAGTCTTTTACTTTTAACCAATCTATGCCTTTATACTTTGTTTGGGTTTCTTGTATATAGTATCTGTTTGGATCTTGCTTTTTCTTTCCATTATTTTTCTTTTTTGACTATTTTTTAGAGCAGTTTTAGTTTACAGCAAATTTGAGTGGAAAGCACCGAGATTTCCCATATGCTCCCTCCTTCCACACGTGCGTAGCCTCCAGAACTTGCTTTTTTATCTGGTCTGGCATTCTCTTTGTCTTGATTGGTGAGTTTAGACTGTTTACATTTAATATGATTAATATGGTTAGATTAAAATCCATCTGTTTGTGTTGGTTACTTTCTGTTATGTTTCTCATACATGTATATTTTTGTGGCTCATAAAAATGTAACTTATATTTTATTTATTTGATTATTAAAATACCATAAAATTAAACACCTATAATTTCCTATAACTTTATAGCAAAACATATTTTTACCAATCTCCAGCAATGTTTTCAATATTATTTTAAATGGTAAATTTATTTTAATTTGTGCCATATCATTTTCTATTTACTGTTTCATCCACTTTTATCTAGAGCAGTAAACGAAGTACTTACCAATAACATGTAGCTTTTTGTTTTGCATTATTAAGAAAGAAACTATTAAAGATGCCTTACATTTTTTAAATAATTTTTAAAGTTTATTTATTTAGTTTGAGAGAGACAGAGAGAGCATGAGCCAGGGAAGGGCAGAGAAAGAGAGAGAGAATCCCAAGCAAGCTCTGCAGAGTCAGCACAGAGCCCGACATGGGGCTTAAGCTCACAAAACCATGAGATCATGACCTGAGCCAAAATCAAGAGTTGGATGCTTAACTGACTGAGCCACCTGGGTGCCCTGAAAGATGGCTTCTAATGTTTATCACCAAGTTTGGATTAAGTACTACATGATTTTAAATAAAAACTGAGAAGGTGTAGAGTTTCAGCTCCTGTTTTGATGCTTAGCTTTTATAAGTGGACTGAGAATTATATTGGTTCCATAATATTTAGTTAATATCTTAAGACATAAAATACTCTTATCTGAAATTCTTTGTTAACTTTAGAGAATAGAGATTAAATCATCTATTTCACCTCATAATGTGGTTAATAGGACTTGTAATTGCAGTAGTAGTGTAGCCTTTGCCAACTTTTTACCTCTTGCTATGCTATTATTAATACTATCTTTAACCTGACATTTATTTGTAAGTAACTTTCATAGCTTCTGTTACTTTCAGTGGAACTAAGTTAGTTACAACTAGAAGATATAATCCCTAAATCAGTTTAAACTGGCAAACATAAGCCCTTATAAATCATAATATGTTGAAAGCCATTGAAGCAGTGATGGCCTCATGATGAAAATTTCTGCATTGTGGAACTTTGACTCTATCCTGCCAATATACCTCATTTACTTGAAAATTTGTAAAATTTGATATATAGACTGAGTAGGAGTGGGAGGGGAATCCATATATTAAATATTAATATCACTAATATTTATTTTTAAGATAAAAATGAACAGAATTAGAAAGTATAAAATATTTGCTTAGTACAGCAGTAAGTCATGTTGAGACTCCACTAGAGTGTATACATTACTCTTGAGGAACCATTGGCTTCAAGATAGAAGCATAAAAGTAAGGCAACAATTAACCACATGCTAAGAAGCATATTTTCCTAGTTTTTGCATTGCCTAACATAACCATGATCTATAAAACTTCCCCTCAGTCCCCAGATCTGCCTCTAAACTGATATATTACATCTCCATGTAATTCTTGCTTGCTTTGACAGTGACCTAAATTGCCAGTCTAATTCCTGGATAGATTCTTAATGGTGCAGAACTGTAAATGCATTCTCACTGTGTGTACAAGGTGTGTGGGAATTAAAGAACAACTATAACCTCTGTGTTAAAAAAAAAAAAAACACAGTGACAAGGAAATAAAGTTATATAATAATGATCTAGGTATCTGATTCAAACCACCACCTACAGTATGAGGGTCGTAATCCTCTTTCATGATACTTCCCAACTGTCCATGGTATAATCCATGGGTGTAGTCAGGATATGTCTAACGTATGCCTTGAGAAATAGTCTCAATCACCACATAACACTACCTATATCCTCCTCTGCACTCAGATGACTTATGATGTTTGGGTCAGGTCTTCTACTACCTGAAAAGGCACATGAGAACAACTCATCAGTTATTAAGAGTAGCCTTGAATTCATTCAAATCACAGTTAATATGCTATTTTACCATTTTATCATGCTTTATTATTTTGTTCAGAGATATTTTGAGCATTTTATAATCTATGTTTCTTGCATAAAATGGCATTTCCATGAAACTTATTAGTTTAATATGTATTATTTATTTAATTTATTTATTACATATTAATTAAAATTAAATTCTCCTTTTGCAGAAATAATTTTTATTTAGTCAATCAATATACATTTATTGATTTCTTAAGTAGTGCTCGGCATTATTCATGAGATTGGCATCATGTAAAGGAATTGTAAGAGTAGATTCATTTCCAGTGATTGGGCAATGTAATTGGGGATTCAGGAAAAATTCACAAGAAATTATTGATGCAAAAATAAAATGTGACACAGGACATCAAATGAAAAGCTGTCCTTTATATACTATCATTCTGCACACTGAAGCATGTGGCTATCACTTCAATTGAAAAAGGAACTTGTAAGGAAACCCTTTATGTATTTCACTTCATTCCAATGTCTGCACACACTCAATATTGCCTTAGAACAAACACACTCAATTGTAATATATAGTTTTATAACTACTTTGAGTCAGGAATGTTATTCTTTTCCTTTGCTGACAATATTCTCTTGAAAACTAATGGATAGTGCAATGCCCCTCACTACTTGAGGAGACCCTGGCTTGTGGTAGCCCTTGTGCTTCTCTACAACTCACTTCATGTGGACGAAAGGCAAAAAAAAAAACTGTCATTTCAAAGTCTTGAAAAGGGAAATTTGAAAACTTCCTTTTGGAAAAACCTGGGCAAATAAAAAATGCCTCTTATAATGCTTTCAAACTTTTTGATTCTTTGATTAACTATCTACTTTACAACTGATATCAGAAATACATCTTTTCTCACTTGCCATAACTTCTTCCTTGCACTCTCTCACTTTAGGCTATTATTTATTAGTACAATTGCATTATTTACATAACTGAAAAACATGGCTGAAGATATTATGAAGCCCCACATTGACCATCCTTTCTGCTGATTAAGTGAAATAGTTTGGTAATAGTTTCAACTACTTGGGAAGCCTAGACTGTTAATTAAAATTAAATCTGGGTAAATTATGACTGAAGCCCTTCTGGTTTCTTTTTAGTTTGAACTGCAGTAGTTTTACCATAAGTATTGAGAATTACCAATAGAACTCAGCTTTTCATTAAATTATTAGTAAAGGGTTTTCTTAAAAGATTTTAAATAATTTATGATTTGGATCTAGATGTCATCGAGGAAAGAGGAAATGGAAAAAAAAAAGAAATAATCAGCAGTAACTCAAGATGTTGTATAAAATGAGTAGGGTAAGAAAATAAAAACAGCTTGCACATGGAACATTCTCCAAGATAGATCATATACTGGGTCACAAAACAGCCCTTCATAAGTTTACAAGAATTGAAATTATACCATGCATACTTTCAGACCACAATGCTATGAAGCTTGAAATCAACCACAGGAAAAAGTCTGGAAAACCTCCAAAAGCATGGAGGTTAAAGAACACCCTACTAACGAATGAGTGGGTCAACCAGGCAATTAGAGAAGAAATTCAAAAATATATGGAAACAAACGAAAATGAAAATACAACAATCCAAACGCTTTGGGACGCAGCGAAGGCAGTCCTGAGAGGAAAATACATTGCAATCCAGGCCTATCTCAAGAAACAAGAAAAATCCCAAATACAAAATCTAACAGCACACCTAAAGGAAATAGAAGCAGAACAGCAAAGGCAGCCTAAACCCAGCAGAAGAAGAGAAATAATAAAGATCAGAGCAGAAATAAACAATATAGAATCTAAAAAAACTGTAGAGCAGATCAACGAAACCAAGAGTTGGTTTTTTGAAAAAATAAACAAAATTGACAAACCGCTAGCCAGGCTTCTCAAAAAGAAAAGGGAGATGACCCAAATAGATAAAATCATGAATGAAAATGGAATTATTACAACCAATCCCTCAGAGATACAAAATTTATCAGGGAATACTATGAAAAATTATATGCCAACAAATTGGACAACCTGGAAGAAATGGACACATTCCTGAACACCCACACTCTTCCAAAACTCAATCAGGAGGAAATAGAAAGCTTGAACAGACCCATAACCAGCGAAGAAATTGAATCGGTTATCAAAAATCTCCCAACAAATAAGAGTCCAGGACCAGATGGCTTCCCAGGGGAGTTCTACCAGACGTTTAAAGCAGAGATAATACCTATCCTTCTCAAGCTATTCCAAGAAATAGAAAGGGAAGGAAAACTTCCAGACTCATTCTATGAAGCCAGTATTACTTTGATTCCTAAACCAGACAGAGACCCAGTAAAAAAAGAGAACTACAGGCCAATATCCCTGATGAATATGGATGCAAAAATTCTCAATAAGATACTAGCAAATCGAATTCAACGGCATATAAAAAGAATTATTCACCATGATCAAGTGGGATTCATTCCTGGGATGCAGGGCTGGTTCAACATTCGCAAATCAATCAACGTGATACATCACATTAACAAAAAAAGAGAGAAGAACCATATGATCCTGTCAATCGATGCAGAAAAGGCCTTTGACAAAATCCAGCACCCTTTCTTAATAAAAACCCTTGAGAAAGTCGGGATAGAAGGAACATACTTAAAGATCATAAAAGCCATTTATGAAAAGCCCACAGCTAACATCATCCTCAACGGGGAAAAACTGAGAGCTTTTTCCCTGAGATCAGGAACACGACAGGGATGCCCACTCTCACCGCTGTTGTTTAACATAGTGCTGGAAGTTCTAGCATCAGCAATCAGACAACAAAAGGAAATCAAAGGCATCAAAATTGGCAAAGATGAAGTCAAGCTTTCGCTTTTTGCAGATGACATGATATTATACATGGAAAATCCGATAGACTCCACCAAAAGTCTGCTAGAACTGATACATAAATTCAGCAAAGTTGCAGGATACAAAATCAATGTCCAGAAATCAGTTGCATTCTTATACACTAACAACGAAGCCACAGAAAGACAAATAAAGAAACTGATCCCATTCACAATTGCACCAAGAAGCATAAAATACCTGGGAATAAATCTAACCAAAGATGTAAAGGATCTGTATGCTGAAAACTATAGAAAACTTATGAAGGTAATTGAAGAAGATTTAAAGAAATGGAAAGACATTCCCTGCTCATGGATTGGAAAAATAAATATTGTCAAAATGTCAATACTACCCAAAGCTATCTACACATTCAATGCAATCCCAATCAAAATTGCACCAGCATTCTTCTCGAAACTAGAACAAGCAATCCTAAAATTCATATGGAACCACAAAAGGCCCCGAATAGCCAAAGGAATTCTGAAGAAGAAGACCAAAGCAGGAGGCATCACAATCCCAGACTTCAGCCTCTACTACAAAGCTGTCATCATCAAGACAGCATGGTATTGGCACAAAAACAGACACACAGACCAATGGAATAGAATAGAAACCCCAGAACTAGACCCACAAACGTATGGCCAACTCATCTTTGACAAAGCAGGAAAGAACATCCAATGGAAAAAAGACAGCCTCTTTAACAAATGGTGCTGGGAGAACTGGACAGCAACATGCAGAAGGTTGAAACTAGACCACTTTCTCACACCATTTACAAAAATAAACTCAAAATGGATAAAGGACCTAAATGTGAGACAGGAAACCATCAAAACCTTAGAGGAGAAAGCAGGAAAAGACCTCTCTGACCTCAGCCGTAGCAATCTCTTACTCGACACATCCCCAAAGGCAAGGGAATTAAAAGCAAAAGTGAATTACTGGGACCTTATGAAGATAAAAGCAAAGGAAACAACCAACAAAACTAAAAGGCAACCAACGGAATGGGAAAAGATATTTGCAAATGACATATCGGACAAAGGGCTAGTATCTAAAATCTATAAAGAGCTCACCAAACTCCACACCCGAAAAACAAATAACCCAGTGAAGAAATGGGCAGAAAACATGAATAGACACTTCTCTAAAGAAGACATCCAGATGGCCAACAGGCACATGAAAAGATGTTCAGCGTTGCTCCTTATCAGGGAAATACAAATCAAAACCACACTCAGGTATCACCTCACGCCAGTCAGAGTGGCCAAAATGAACAAATCAGGAGACTATAGATGCTGGAGAGGATGTGGAGAAACGGGAACCCTCTTGCACTGTTGGTGGGAATGCAAATTGGTGCAGCCGCTCTGGAAAGCAGTGTGGAGGTTCCTCAGAAAATTAAAAATAGACCTACCCTATGACCCAGCAATAGCACTGCTAGGAATTTATCCAAGGGATACAGGAGTACTGATGCATAGGGGCACTTGTACCCCAATGTTCATAGCAGCACTCTCAACAATAGCCAAATTATGGAAAGAGCCTAAATGTCCATCAACTGATGAATGGATAAAGAAATTGTGGTTTATATACACAATGGAATACTATGTGGCAATGAGAAAAAATGAAATATGGCCTTTTGTAGCAACGTGGATGGAACTGGAGAGTGTGATGCTAAGTGAAATAAGCCATACAGAGAAAGACAGATACCATATGGTTTCACTCTTATGTGGATCCTGAGAAACTTAACAGGAACCCATGGGGGAGGGGAAGAAAAAAAAAAAAGAGGTTAGCGTGGGAGAGAGCCAAAGCATAAGAGACTGTTAAAAACTGAGAACAAACTGAGGGTTGATGGGGGGTGGGAGGGAGGGGAGGGTGGGTGATGGGTCTTGAGGAGGGCACCTTTTGGGATGAGCACTGGGTGTTGTATGGAAACCAATTTGTCAATAAATTTCATATATATAAAAAAAAAAAAGAAAATAAAAACAGCTCAAACCTGGCATTAGCATTTAGAATATGAGACACAAACAATTTAAGCTTTGGATTTAGTTGGAACATAATATTTATCTTTTTTGAAGTACTTCTCTCTCTATAAAATCTGCTCCTTGAAAACCTATTTAGCTAAGTAATACTGTATCATCTTTAGTGGTAAACATATTTGTTTGTAATTGTTCTCAAATAGTTTCCTGCTTAGTTTTCTCATTTCAACTGTCTTGATACACATAATTTTTCTTTTATGTCTTTTATGAACAATTTTTATTTCATTTTTTAAAGTTTATTCATTTTGAGAAAGAGAGACAAAGAACCAGAGAGAGAGGGAGAGAGAGAATCCCAAGCAGGTTTCATGCTGTCAGCACAGAGCCTGACATGGGGCTCAATCCCACAAATGTGAGATCATGACTTGAGCCAATATCAAGAGTCAGACACTCAATCTGCTAAGCCACCCAGGTGCCCCAGTTCTTTATTTTAGACGGTTTATAGAGCATGAACTCACAATTCATTTCAGAGTGAGTGAAACAATCTAAAACCTTTGAAGCTGGTGTATTTACCTTCTTGCAATTTTGTTGAATCATGTTTTTAATTGAAATCTTTAGAAAAATGTTAACTTAGCATTGTAAAAATTATTAACTGGTAAAACTATAAAGAAAACACAGACTCTACTCACTTTGTCCTAAAAGCACAATCATCAAACCAACGCATTTCAAAGACCTAGCTGCTTCCTTTTGTGACGTCTCCTGAGGTCAGAGAATGAAAAAAAAAAAATCCTCCATAAATCCTCCATCAATGCACCTGTTTGATTTATACATTATGCAGAAACATTATTAAGAAAAGAGAGCTGTGTGTAACCTTGCAATAAAAAATAGACCCAGGGAAAAAATAAATCACCATTCCCAAACGAAGTAATGTGAAGCATTTTAGTCTTTCATGAAAAATTAAGAATAGTATAATTCTTGATATTTGGCATTTAAATGCACTTAAATCATTAAGAGGTTACCCTCACCTTATTTCTTAAACTTTTAGTTCTCTTCCATAGTTTTTTCTACAACAAAATTTATAGAGGGAACTATTTAATTTTGACAGGATGTAGATCAAAATTGTGCCATCAAGATGTAGTTCTAGAGGGGCACCTTTGTGGCTCAGTCAGTTAAGCATTGGACTTTGGCTCAGGTCATGATCTTGCAGTTTGTGGGTTTGAACCCCGCATCGCACTGTGTACTGACAGCTTGCAGCCTGGAGCCTGTTTCAGAGTCTGTGTCTCCTTCTCTCTCTGCCCCTCTCCTGCTAGCATTCTGTATCTCTCTCTTTCTTAAAAATAAATAAACATTACAAAAAAAAATTTTTTAAGATGTAGTTTTAGCATCTTCTGTATAATGTAAGTGTAATAACTCTCTTCTCAAGAAATGGACAGTCCTTCCTAGGGACTGGGAAACAGTGAACCTTAACTTTTGGGTCCCTCACCTAGAACTGTTTGATATCCAGGGAGGTGCTTCCCAATGGGTTCTAATGACAATACATTTGGTTGAAATTGAGAAATCAGTTGGCTTTTTTTTTCATTAAAATTTGTTTTAATGTTTATTTTTGAGAGAGAGACACAGAGAGTCATTGGGGGAGGGGTAGAGAGAGAGGGAGACAGAATCTGAAGCAGGCTCCAGGCTCTGAACTGTCAACACAGAGCCCAATGCAGGGCTTGAATCACAAACTGTGATATCATGACCTGAGCTGAAATCAGGTGCTTAACTGATTGAGCCACCCAGGCACTCCAAGAAATGAGTCAGCTTTTAAAGTGTATAATTGTTTTGATATTTTCTTCATTCAAAATAAGCATGGCCATTTGTTCCTAATCTTGTATTTATTATAATTTGTATTTTTATATAATAAATACAAAATTGTAAAAAGTTTCATGCCCTATAAAGCCAGGATCACCCCCTTGTTCATTGACTAGGGCTTTGTTTTATCATCTGCAGTCAAGAGTGACAGGGCACATGGGCTCCTTATCTCAGATTCAGCACTTTTATAGTATTACTTACTGCCTGTGAGTATCAAGTCCACTAGCAGGATAAGCAATTGCACTCAAACCAGGGAGCAGGGAAACATAATCAAGGATCAAGAGTCAATCTTCTAAATGTTGTTACATCAGCAATCCCAATATTTTAATTTGCTTATATACTGATTTGCTTATATATTTATATATTTTGAGAACCCCCAGGAGTTGAGAAGTTTTTGAAAAAAGTTTATAATACATAATATAACGAAATTCATAATGAGTTTCTGTTGCTGTCTTCATTTTTCTCTTTTTTTTCATGTGTTACACTTGAACCCAGAAGTTGAAAAGGTTCTAAGGATTCTAGGTTGCAGCTTTACAGTCACAGAAGGTGGCAAGTAAAGAGACCATATGAAAAGGGAACCAGTTAATTTTCCAGAGTACATTGACATTTTCACTATTAATGCCCCTGAATTTTAAGGTTTTTTTCCTTATATGGTTGAACAAAAATATCTACCTTTAAAAAAGGTTAACTATGAAACAATTGTATAAACATTTTACATTTTCCCCTACTTTTATAGAGAGGTTGTAGCAGATATGTTTTCCCCAAAGTACTCAGCAATAAAGTCTGGCACTAAAAGGCAGAGTAGGCTAAATATAGATGAATGTGAAATGCCCTACTTATTTTCTATAGACTTAATTGATTGTGCTCATTTTGGGGGTATCTTTTCTATTGACCAAAACTTGGCTCATGAGCCCAATAACAAAGTGACCTTTTAAAGAAAGGGTTTCCAAGACCCTTGTTCATGTTCAATGTCACTAAGAATAGTGCTATTTAAAACTAAATACAATAATTTTGGATAATGTACAGCAGGTATCATTTTAAATATAATACATGGGATTTCGATTTTAGGCACTGTTTATAAGCCACTCGTCCTTACATTATTCTAGATTTGAATCAAAGATAGCAAATTGCATGCAGAGATTTCTTTCACATGCCAATTCAATAGTCTCATTTAAACTCAAATATTCCCTATATTTTTACTTTTGACTGAAGTCATAATAGCATACTAGTATTTTCTTTGAATTAAGTTCTGCATGTTAACTTTTCTACAGGATGTTCACATACTAGTCTAAGTCCTCATTTTGCTCTGCAGGTAATACAAACATCCATTTAACACAGTATGCTTAATTTCCTGTTGAAATTAGACTTATATTCTAAAGAATAATGGTTAAAGAACTCTCAATTTAGTTCAGGTTGAAAAATAACTCAGTCTATATCATGGAAAATATTAACACAGGGGAATTTAAAAAATGATAAAAGAATATGGGTATTTCATGCTATTACAGATGACCCCATTTGTTGGTGAATTACATCCATAAATAAAATTAGGACTTTAAGAGAGCAATTTTATGATTATCATAGTATCATAATGCTTGGAAAAGTGCGGGCTAAACATGTATTTTTTTGTGTGCATTGTGCCCATAGAGTAACATTTTCTAAGTCTGGACATAATAAGTGGTTAAGTTTAGGTTTGGGATTCAGATCATCTAGGGTCAAATCTTGCCTCTCATATTACCAGTTGTGTGACACTGAAGAATTTGTTCAAGAGAAATGTGCTTCAGTTTGTCCTACCTAAAACGGACATCATTGTAGAACCTGTTCCATAGATATGTATTAGAACAGTCCCTGTCAGAGAATGTTTAATAAAGATGCTGCTCTAGTTTTGTTGTTGTTGCTTTCTTCATGTTAGACACACTCTCCCATTTACCCAAGCATTCTGTCAAAGTGAATTATGAGTCATTACTTTTTGTAATTTTGTTTAAGTCATTACAAATTATTTAGATACCATTCATCCAAATGATTCTGAATTTCTCCTTATGTGATTTAAAATTGATTATACTTGAAAATATACTTTTTGTTATAATATAAAATAATACCAGTAAGATGTAAAAAAATGTAGAGACCTAATTTACATTTTTATTTGAAAAGAGATAATTACTTTATATCAAAAATGATGAAGCTTGACATGTCTCTTTATTTTTTATTTACATTTATATTCTATTATTTTCATTTTTATTATTAGCATTTTGCCTTTTGAAATGTGGGAAGAAGTCAACTATTAATAAGTTATAAGCTATATTGAGGAGTGATATATAATATAAATTTAATTTTTTCTTACATTTTATGTATTTTTATAACTAATGCAATAATTAGCACTCTTGATGCTAGAAGAATATCTGAAGAATCTGATCTATGTACTTTCTGTTAAATGCTAGTTAGATATTTTGGTAAGTGCAAAGTGTTATATAAAAAATAAGATTCTGAGGGGAGGAGCCAAGATGGCGGAATAACATGGAGGTTTTTTGTGTGTCTTGCATCCATGAAATATAGCCAGACCAACACTAAACCATCCTGCACACCTAGAAAACTGATCTGAGGATTAACACAACAATCCATACAGCCTGAACCACGGAATTCAGCAGGTACATGGCGTGGAGACGTGAACTTGGGGAGAGAGAAGCCATGGAGGGCAGGAAGCCGCTTTTGTGTGCAGAGAGTGGATAGAGACGAGGGCAGGGAGAGAATACAGTAAAAGCACCCTCCCAAAAAGCAGCTGGACAGAAAGTGGAAAATTGGAAACAGCTGCAGGGACTTACCTAAAAAGGGAGAAAGGAGAAAGAAGAAGGTTTAAATTCCATTAAGACTGTAAACAGGGGGAGTGTAGCGTCTGAAACTCCACAGCTCAATACCTGGCAGTGCTCTCATGGGAAGAGTGTATCCCTAGCATCAGAGTGGGGTTCAGGAGGTTCTTGGGCCACACGGGGGGAAGCAGTTCTGCTGGAAGGACATTTGGTAGAGGCTGTGAGGTCACCTGGGCCCACTAGACCCCAGAGGACAGCCATATTCGCTGGTGCTGGAACAAGGTCGTTGGGGGTGAAGCCTGGTGCCAGATGTGTGTTGTGATTTTCCATAATCCCTAAGGTGCTGCTGCTACACTGTCTTGTGAACTTTTTCTGGGGTAGGCTGGCATCTGGCCACAGTCTCTGGGCATCAGCAGCAGCACGGTCCCACAAGTGCTCCTGGGTGTGGCTGGCAGCCGGCCATTGCTTGGTAGGACACTCCACAGAGGGGCAGAGTGAGTCAAAGCCACAGTCCCTCAGAAGTGGGGGGCTTGGGAAGGCAGCCGTATCTGAGACAAAACTCGGGAGGGAGGTGCTGCCTGGGCCTTGGTCATGGACAGTGTGGAAGCAGGGAATGGATGGAAGCCAAAGACGAAGGATGGGTGCACAATTGCTGATCAGGGAGAACAGAGTTTTGATACTAGAGACTGGATAGCTGGATGACGCCATTTTCACTGCTCCCACGCATGCACATACACACCTACAGGCGCCACAACAATCTACCCCAATAGGCTAGCAGTGCTATCTTGTGGAGAACAGAACCGTTATGCTAAACCCCGCCCAACTGGGCCAACCTCACTCTTCAAGAACACAAGTCTCACTGCCTGCTTAGTTTATGGACTATAAAGTGCTTCATAGTTTGACTTCTAGGGGAAAAAGAAGTAATTTAAGTTGTATTTCAGTCTGTTAGCCAGTCCATCTATTCAATTTTCTTTTGTTTTTTTTTTCTCTTTTTCATTTATTTTATTTTTCTTCAATACAGAAAAAGAAAAAAATTCATTTTTATTTCAATTTTTGTTAAAAATATTTTTCTTTAATTTTTTTCTACTATGTTTTTTACTTTTGTGTAAATTTCTTCAAATTCCATTTTACTTCCATCATTTCATTTTAGTCTACTTCAGTGTATTCATTTTGTCAAAGTTTGAAATTATTTCCTTTTTATCCCCCCTCTTTTTTCTCTAATCTATCAAGCCACTTTCAACACCCAGACCAAAACACACCTAGGATCTAGCATCACTTATTCGATTTTGTGTGTGTGTGTGTGTGTTTGTTTTTAACTTTATAATTTTAATTTTGTTTAATTTTAATTTTTTTAATTTTAATTTTTTCTACCTCATTAATTCCTTTTCTCCATTCAAAATGACGAAACAAAGGAATTCACCCCAAATGAAAAAGCAGGAAGAAACGACAGTCAGGGACTTAACCAACACAGATATAAGCAAGATGTCTGAACCAGAATTTAGAATCATGATAATAAGAATACTAGCTGGAGTCAAAAATAGATTGGTATTCTTTTCTGCAGAGATAAAAGAAGTAAAAGCTAGTCAGGATGAGTTAAAAATGTTATAACTGAGGAAGCATGAATGAGGCAGAACACAGAATCAACAATATAGAAGACAAACTTATGGAGAATAATGAAGCAGAAAAAAAGAGGGAGATTAAGGCAAAAGAGCATGATTTAAGAATCAGAGAAATCAGTGACTCATGAAAAAGGAACAATATCAGAATCATAGGGGTCCCAGAAGAGGAAGAGAGAGAAATAAGGGTAGAAGTCTTATGTGAGCAAATCATAGCGGAAGACTTTCCTAACCTGGTGAAAGACACAGATATCAAAATCCAGGAAGCACAGAGGACTCCCATGAGATTCAACAAAAACTGACCATCAACAAGGTATATGATAGTCAAATTCACAAAATACTCAGGCAGGAGAGAATCATGAAAGAAGGGGAAAAAAGTCCTTAATCTACAAGGGAATACAGATCAGGTTTGCAGCAGACCTATCCACAGAAACTTGGCAGGCCAGAAAGGAGTGGCAGGATATATTCAATGTGCTGAATGAGAAAAATATGCAGCAAGGCTGTCATTCAAAATAGAAGGAGAGATAAAAAGTTTCCCAGACAAACAAAAATGAAAGGAGTTCGTGACCACTAAACCAGCCCTGCAAGAAATTTTAAGGGAGAATCTCTGAGGAGAGAAAAGACAATAAACAAACAAACAAACAAATAAATAAATACCAAAAGCAACAAAGACTACAAAGGACCAGAGAACACCAACAGAAACTCCAACTCTACAAGCAACTAATGACAATAAATTCATATCTTTCAGTACTCACTCTAAAGGTCAACGGATGTAGTTGCAAATGGCAAGATTTCATTCTTTTTGATTGCCGAGTAATACTCCATTGTATGTATATACCACATCTTCCTTATCCGTTCATCCATCAATGGACATTTGGTCTCTTTCGATACTTTGGCTATTGTTGATAGTGCTGTTATAAACATTGGGGTGCATGTGCCCCTTCAAAACAGCATACATGTATCTCTTGGATAAATACCTAGTCGTGCAATTGCTGGGTTGTAGGGTATTTCTATTTTTAATTTTTTGAGGAACCTCCATACTGTTTTCCAGAGTGGCTGCAGAGGCTTGCATTCCCACCAATAATGCAAAAGAGATCATCTTTCTCCGCATCTTCGTCAAGGTCTATTGTTGCCTGAGTTGTTAATGTTAGCCATTCTGACAGATGTGAGGTGGTATCTCATTGTGGTTTTGATTTGTATGTCCCTGATGATGAGTGATGTGGAGCATTTTTTCATGTGTCAGTTGACCATCTGGATGGCTTCTTTGGAGAAGTGTCTATTCATGTCTTTTGCCCATTTCTTCACTGAATTATTTGTTTTTTGAGTGCTGAGTTTGATAAGTTCTTTATAGATTTTGGATACTAACTCTTTATCTGATATGTCGTTTGCAAATATCTTCTCCCATTCTGTTGTTTGCCTTTTAGTTTTGTTGATTGTTTCCTTCATTGTGCAGAAGCTTTTTATTTTGATGAGGTCCCAGTAGTTCATTTTTGCTTTTGTTTCCCTTGCTTCCAGAGACATGTTGAGTAAGAAGTTGCTGCAGCCAAGATCAAACAGGTTTTTGCCTGCTTTCTCCTCAAGGATTCTGATGGCTTCCTGTCTTACATTTAGGTCTTTCATCCATTTTGAGTTTATTTTTGTGTATGGTGTAAGAAAGTGGTCCAGGTTCATTCTTCTGCATGTCACTGTCCAGTTTTCCCAGCACCACTTGCTGAAGGGACTGTCTTTATTCCATTGGATATTCTTTCCTGCTTTGTCAAAGTTTAGTTGGCCATACATTTGTGGGTCCATTTCCAGGTTCTCTATTCTGTTCCATTGATCTGAATGTCTGTTTTTGTGCCAGTACCATACTGTCTTGATTACAGCTTTGTAGTACAGCTTGAAGTCTGGGATTGTGATGCCTCCTACTTTAGTTTTCTTTTTCAAGTTTGCTTTGGCAATTTGGGGTCTTTTCTGGTTACATACAAATTTTAGGACTGTTTGTTTTAGCTCTGTGAAGAATTCTGGTGTTATTTTGATAGGGATTGCATTGAATATGTAGATTGCTTTCGGTAGTATTGACATGTTAACAATATTTGTTCTTCCTATCCAGGAGCATGGAATCTTTTTTCCATTTTTTGTGTCTTCTTCAATTTCTTTCATAAGCTTTCTATACTTTTCAGTGTATACATTTTTCCCTCTTTGTTTAAATTTCTTCCTCGGTATTTTATGGTTTTTTGTGCAATTGTAAATGGGATCGATTCTTTGATTTCTCTTTCTGTCAGTTCATTGTTGGTGTATAGGAATGCAACTGATTTCTGTGCATTGATTTTATATCCTGCAACTTTGCAGAATTCATGAATCCGTTCTAGCAGTTTTTTGGTGGAATCTTTTGGGTTTTCCATAGAGTATCATGTCCTCTGCGAAGAGTAAAAGTTTGACCTCCTCCTGGCCTATTTGGATGTCTTTTATTTCTTTGTGTTGTCTGATTGCAGAGGCTAAGACTTCCAAAACTTTGTTTAATAATGGTGGTGAGAGTGGACATCCCTGTCTTGTTCCTGACCTTAGGGGGAAAGATCTCAGTTCTTCCACATTGACATGATATTAGCGTTGGGTCTTTTGTATATGGCTTTTATGATCTCGAGGTATGCTCCTTCTATCCCTACTTTTTTGAGGGTTTTTATCAAGAAAGAATGCTGTATTTTGTCAAATGCTTTCTCTGCATCTCTTGAGAGGATCATATGGTTCTTGTCCTTTCTTTTATTGATGTGATGAATCACGTTAATTGTTTTGTGGATATTGAATCATCCCTGCATCCCACTTGGTCATGGTGAATAATTTTTGTAATGTATTGTTGGATCCGGTTGGCTAATATCTCGTTGAGGATTTTTGCGTCCATGTTCATCAGGGAAATTGGTCTGTAGTTCTCCTTTTTAGTGGGGTCTCTGTCTGGTTTTGGAATCAAGATAATCCTGGCCTCATACAAAGACTTTGGAAGTTTTTCTTCCATTTCTATTTTTTTGGAACAGCTTCAAAGAAATAGGTGTTAACTCTTCCTTAAATGTTTGGTAGAATTCCCCTGGAAAGCCATCTGGCCCTGGACTCCTGTGTTTTTTGTTTGTTTGTTTGTTTGTTTGTTTAGGGGAGATTTTTGATTAGTAATTTGATTTTTTTCTGGTTATGGATCTATTCAAATTTTCTCTTACTTCCTGTTTCAGTTTTGGTAGCGTATATGTTTCTAGGAATTTGTCCATTTCTTCCAGGTTGCTCATTTTATTGGTGTAAAATTGTTCATAATATTCTCTTATTACTGTTTTTATTTCTACTGTGTTGGTTGTGATCTCTCCTGTTTCAGTGTTGATTTTATTTATTTGAGCCCTTTCCTTTTTCTTTTTGACCAAACTGGCTAGTGGTTTATCAATTTTGTTAATTCTTTCAAAGAACCAGCTTCTGGTTTCATTGATCTGTTCTGTTTATTTTGGTTTCGATAGCATTAATTTCTGCTCTAATCTTTATTATTTCCTGTCTTCTGCTGGTTTGGGGTTTTATTTGCTGTTCTTTTTGCAGGTCTTAAAGGCATAAGGTTAGGTTGTGTATCTGAGATCTTTCTTCCTCTTAGAAAGGCCCAGATTGCTATATAGTTTCCTCTTATGACAGCCATTGCTGCATCCCTGAGGCTTTGGGTTGTAGTGTTATCATTTTCATTGGCTTCCATATACTATTTAATTTCTTCTTTAACTTCTTGGTTAGCCCATTCATTCTTTAGTAGGATGTTCTTCAGTCTCCAAGTATTTGTTACCTTTCCAATTTTTTTCTTGTGGTTGATTTCCAGTTGCATAGTGTTGTGGTCTGAAAATATGCATGGTATGATATCGATCTTCTTGTACTTGCTGAGGGCTGATTTGTGTCCCAGTATGTGGTCTCTTCTGGAGAATGTTCCTTGTGTACTGGAGAAGAATGTATATTCTGTTGCTGTAGGATGAAATGTTCTGATTATTGAGAATTTCTGAATCTGTTTAGGAGTGTTATATATAATACCCATTTAATATTTTTCTAACATTTTATGTATTTTTATAACCAATGCAATAATTAGTACTCTTGATGCTGGTAGAATATCTGAAGAATCTGATCTATGTACTTTCTCTTAAATGCTAGTTATATATTTTGGTAAATTCAAAATGTTATTTAAAAAGTAAGATTCTCAGTACATTTGTGTGTCAAATTCACATTTTCAATGGCTCCCTCAAGGTCTTTGAGATTCCAATGCCAGGATGTTGCCACATTTTGCTATTTTACTTTTTAAACAACAGAGATGAGTGGACTTCTGAAACCAAAATTTAAAAGATTCAGAGTTCTCAACCACTCTATTAGTTACAGAATATTTAAGAAACACATAGATGCATGTGTCCTTGTGCTCTGTACTATGTTTCCGAAGATTCACAGAGCAGGCATCACTTACTTCCCACCTACAGCTGATAATTAATTAAGACCTATACCTTTGATATGCCTGAGGTCTAGGTATTACATTTTCCCCTAGGAAATTCTTGAGATTTATCTTTTAGTGCAACTAACTCAGCCCTAATTATTCCTTCTGCTATTCCTATTTTTATTTCAAGACCCAAAGAAGTTATGGCTTCCTTCTTTTCCTCTCAATAAACCCCAACCTTTTCCTTATATGTAGTAATTCCATCTTTAATTTGTTGGATAATAAGCCCAGGACCTTAGCACCTCTCCATTAAGACAAAGGTCCTACCTTTCTCAATCTCCAGCCCCTGAAATGGCCAGAATGCTGAAAATGAGCTTAGGGCCCAAGTCCTTTCTTCCAGGTGTTGCAAATTCCACCCTGCTTCTTTCTGAGTATCTAAGTGTTACTTGTTCAAAGACTCCAAATTATTAAGCTTCACCTGTGTACATTTTGTACTCTGTGTTCCTTTGACCTGTTTGGCCCAGGGATTATTCATCATATTCACCTCTGACCATATTCTTCTGCTTGTCAATGTGTGTATCTAATAAGAGTGACCATATTCTTCTGCTTGTCAATGTGTGTATCTAATAAGAGTTTCTAATACTTACTGAACACTTATATACTAGCCACTATTTTAGTGTTTTGTGCATATTAACTCATTTAATCATCACAATAATCCCAGTGGTATACAGTTAATTTCCTAATGTTATTTATGAACAAATGTAGTCACAGAAGCATAAGGTATGATGTTCATGGTCACATCATAGAGGTGTTTTGAATCCACATAATCTGAATACATGGTCCATTTGTTTGCTAGGCATTATATCTTCTGATCTGTTTTCCTGCCTCTTTTTTTCTTTCCATCTGGCCTCTGTCACTATCCCTAGCTTGCAGCTCCCTTTTGACAATGCACATTTTTCGAAATGCTAGAGATATGTTTGAAATGGGAGTCTATCTTGCCCTTAAGCCTGTGCCTCTGTTGTCCTGTCTGGAGGGAGAAACCTTTCATCAGTTTTCACATGATTTAGTTATAGGCAAACTTGAGTTTTCCAATACTACAGCTAATGTATTTCAGTGTCAAAGTACACAGTAAACAGTACTGGCCATTACTAAGCCGTATACATGCCCTTTATCTTTGCTCCTTTTTTATTAACTTCCAAAAAATTTTTGGTAAATTCCAAAAAAACTTAAGGAATTTTTTTATTTATTTGTACATCAATAAATGATGAACCAAACATTTGTATATGAAGCCAAATCCTCCAATTATGCTTTATAAATACTACTTTCTGAGATATCCCTGGGCACAAGATACTGTTACAGGGATTTTTCTTGTTTTTGGAGAAGACATTATCCTGTTTCTGAGACTCCAGAGGTGGGCAGTATTTGGCCAATATCTCTGTTATATTTTGCTACAGAAAACATGGCAAAATAAATAAATGCTTATTACTCATATGATAGAAACAAAGGATTACTATTAGGAAAACTAAAAGTTGATTCATTAGAAACTTTACTTCAGAAGTTATTGGAGATAGCAAGTGATGAAATATAAGTTTCTTGGGATTATAAGAAAGGATACCAGTGTAGAGAATAAAATCCCTGAGTTACTGTATCTAGTCTTCCATTGACAGAATGATTCTAATATTGTGAAAGTTGTTTAACCACTATGAAATGAGGCAGTAGGGCTAAATCAACTCAGAAGCTTTTTCCAGCACAAAATTGTATATTCATGATAGCATAAATAGCAGAGGAATATCCTAATTATAGCATTTAGTAAAAAATGGTCTGCCCTTTGGCAGGATAAGTGTTGACTATTCATATGATTTCCTACTTATACATGCTTTAGGAATGTCTTCAATTAAAATTTTCCCTGTGTTAGTGTTTAAGCATCTTTGCTAATTATATTATTTTAAAATAAGAAATGTGTACTCTTCAGAATATTTTATATTTTCAATTAAATACTATCTAGCTTTAGAAGTCATTCATCAGATATAGGGACACATTGGAGAAGAGGGCAGATGGAGTTGTAATTTTATTTACTTTTGATTTCTTCTTTTAACCTCTCAAGAAAGACTCTGGAAGACCATACTTTTGTTAATCCTGTAGAGCAAGAGTCAGCTTCTGTGTCATTGGTGATAGTGATGACTGATATACTTGACAAAGGTTAGGAAGCTTTTAGAACCATTTGTCAGCAATGGCCGCTGAAGATAGAAGTGGTTTTCCCCTCTTTTATTTTTTTTCTGGAAACAGAGTAGCAACATCTTTGCTCAAGAATTTCCATCTCACTAGAAGGCCTTTTCCCTATATGTGACTGTCAATATTTTACTCATTCTCTGAAGCTCAGTATAAATGATATTATTTCTCCCAAAACTTTTAGCTGACTGTAATTAAAATCTTTCTTGTGGGATACAAAAAAAATTACAATGAACAACAAACAACAACAACAATAAAAGAAAGCAAACACACATACAAACAAAAAAACCCCACCACAAATTAATAAACAAAAAAAAATCTGAGTTGTAAGAGCCATTTAATTATAATCCTACCAGAAGATATCCTGTAGTATATTTTTGATTTATACTTACCTAATTTTTGTCTTATTTCTCCAAGTTGTCAGTAAATTAGGATCTAAAGCTGGATTCATATACTGTTGAATTCTATATAATTACAATGCCTAGAGAAGTTCAATTAACATGGTAGACACTTATTCAATATTGGTAGAATTGGATTGAAATGATTAAGGGGATGGAAACACTGAGATAATAGACATGTTAATTCAACATTTGTGTCCCTCCCCACCTGGATTGGTAACCTTCACTGATTGAAGTTTGAATTTTCCAGCAAAAGATTTTGTTGTCCTGCTCCTTTCAAAAAAGTTTTTACTCTATTTGGGTTCATCTTCCACCTATAGAGCTTAGAATAAGAGAAACTACTTGTTGTGTCAAATATCTCACTCCTTTTCAATTAATGGTTGACAGTCATAAAAAGAAAGTGTACTGATTTTACCTACAAGAAATCACTGCTCTTCTTATTCCAAGAATTTACAATTAAGTGGTGGAGGTGTGTTAGAGGAGGAACTAATACAGATGAAAGTTGCAATTGTTTCAGTGATTATTATGTTCAAGTTATCAAAATAAACTATGTTTATAGCTTATTACCTAAGTTTGTGTTGTGGATTGCACTACGTTAAGAAGATAATATAGAGGAAAGAACAATTTCCAATGCAGGGAAAATAGAAAAAGCATTTGGAATTTCAGGAAAAAAAATGAGATGGGTGTTGGTTATGTTATAGGAGAATAAGAAGGTATTGGAGCTTAGCCTTAAATAATAGGTAAGAGTTACATTTTTAGCTTTGGAGAGTATAAGTTGATAGATCCATTTGAGGCAACGATCAACTGTAGATGAAGGTATTCATCTGTTGGTTGAAGTCATTTGAACGTACACAGATTTGAAACCACCACATTACAACTACCTCTGTGAGAAAAGCGTATGTCAAACACTGAAGAGAATTTGAGAAAAGAGAATGATGTAAGCTGGGTTGGTTGAGAATGAAAAGATCCTATCTATGAATGGTACATACCTCAGATAAAGACACATTGGTATTATTGATGCCAAATGATACTCAGCAGTCTGTGGCTGAATGGACAGGGATAGTCATTCTATCTCCATAGAGATACAGACATGCTGCACTGATTAACTGAGCAGAATATCATATTTCCATGATTTAGATCCTCTGAAAGTATACTCCCAAGTTCAGGGATTTCTGCAGCATTTAATTCTAAATGGCCCATTCAGAAGTAGAAAAAACAAATGAGTATAAATTTAACCAAGAAATTTAACCATGGTAACTGTGAAAAATCACCAAGAAGCAATGGCTCTTAAATTCTGCAATATTGTTGTTAATAATCAATATTGGAGAAGAATATAGAAGTATATAAATAGAATTGAAATGATCTAGGAATACAAGGTTAGGTGAAATATGTAGGTAAAGAAATTTAGAGTCAAATAAAAATGTCAGCCTCATTGATTGAGGGTTAAAATTTTTGTAGAAAGGAAATTTTACAATTGATATAAAAAATTCACTTATGATGTTTAAGAAGCTGTGTACAGTTGTTACATAGGAAAGATGGTTCTACAACCTTTATCTATCTATAAGGCTCACAAATCAAAAGCCAGATACAACTCCAAGGCTGGTTTTTGACACCCTATTCTCCTAACTCTTAGGCACAAAACCAGTGGTTGTAACTTGGGGATTAATTTGTAGATGATGTAATCAACCTTTTGTAATGTTAAGGCAAAGATTTGTGGAACATTATGTGCTAAAGCTTTAATTATACTCTCATGAATTTATCCTACTGAAATCCTATTAAAAATTGGGAGATAACATCTAATGTCAGGAATTAGATTCTTAAGTATTAGATTAGTTACTGAGCCACATGATGAAATGTGCCACTAAACTGTATTTTTGGTTTGCTCTAGATTTTCAAGTTTGAATAAATTTTTTAAAAAGATAATTCCTAAGCACACAGTGATATTATTTTACATCCACTAATAGAAACTACATCCAAATCTATTTTGAAGAACAGAAACACACTGCTGTGTTTATTTGTTCAGCAAAACATGGTCATGTTTCAAGCAGAAATTTTATTTGGAACTTTCTTGACATGTTTGCTTTCCAGTGTATTGTAGAACTTCCTTGTTACATATCCATTATTTAAAACAAGCTTGTCTACCCAGAAAACTGTAGTAATATCTTAAGGCTCTTATTTCTCTTCACAGTGGAATGATCAGACATGATGCCCTACCTAAACTTTTATCATTACTCATGATAAATATAAATAAATTATACTATTCTACTAGTCTCTGCATGAACATTGGCACTGTATTTTAGAAACCTGTGTCTAAATTTTTACCTTTAAATGGAACCTGTAATACCCTTCAAACCAAATGACTGACGATTTGCTGATTTTTTTTTTCTATCTAAATACCTGGCATGTGGTAGGTACAAAATGTATGTTAGTTTCTCCTTCCTCTTTGTATTTTATACATGTCCTGGAATGTAACTTTTTAAGTAAGAACATCCCATCCCCAAGAATGTCACTTTTTAAGATGGCAGCCTTTTAAATTTTAGGAAGCACATGATACTTTGATAAAATCTTTGCTGATAATTTTTATGTTCTTTAAGCATAAAGCTTTTCATTGTTTAGATCATTTTCTATCCAGTATCTTTAGTAAGGGTTTGTAGTTCTTTCTTGAAGGATCCTTGGTAGGAAAGGGGAGAAGGATAGAGGATCAAGGAGTAGAGTTTAAATTGGGTTAGGAGTGAAATAGGAGAGAGTTCCAGGGTTAGGGAAGGACTATATTTATAGTAAGATCTAGATCTGAGAAAATGGGCTGGGGATATTTGATTCTGTTTAAAGCTTGTGTGAATTGATGGGGCGCCTGGGTGGCGCAGTCGGTTAAGCATCCGACTTCAGCCAGGTCACGATCTCACGGTCTGTGAGTTCGAGCCCCGCGTCAGGCTCTGGGCTGATGGCTGGGAGCCTGGAACCTGTTTCCGATCCTGTGTCTCCCTCTCTCTCTGCCCCTCCCCCGTTCATGCTCTGTCTCTGTCTGTCCCAAAAAAAAAAAAAAAAAAAAAAACGTTGAAAAAAAAATTTAAAAAAAAATAAAGCTTGTGTGAATTGAAAGGGATGTGATGCCTCCCATGTTTCATCAGCTAGTATGCATGTTAGTACTGAAAAATAATATTGGTCATGGCTTCATTACATTTCTTCTTAATTATTACTATTAATTATTAACATATCATATTAATAATATATTATGTGCTAGATACTGTACTAGGTGCTAATATCATTTATGATAATACCCCTGTGCAGCCAGCTGAATAAGGCATAAAACATAGATATATAAAATATTTTGAAATGCTTGCTATGCTAGGGATTTCTCTTTGGTTACTGCACTTCATGATCTATGCATCAAGGAGGATTTTCTCAAGAAGAGAGACATCTGAGTCAGGTTCTGAGGGAATAAAGATATTCAGGAGAATGTGTAAGGACAAGAGAGTCAGAGGCAAAGGGAGTGCCTTAGGCAAAGAAAGGGGAAGAAAGATCATCATGTGTTTGTGAACCTGCAAGTGATTCAGTTTACCTAGAATTCAGAGTTTCAACAGGGGCATAAAAAGAGATGATATTAAAGGGAAAAAAAAAAAAGCCTTCCTCCCTTCTTCCCTCTTATTTCTCTTTTCAATATCATTCTGCAGATTAACAAACATCCCTACCAAATACTAGTTTGAAGTCAAAGAGTCAGCTCTGATTCTTATCATTATGGGGTCATAGAATTTATGGGGTCATAGATCCTTATTAATGCAATTGCTTCTCATTTTTGTTCCCTACTTTCTTTTTCTTTCACCTAAATGTGATTTATGTACAGAAAAGTAATTGAGAACTGTCCAATCTTTGTCAACTTAAAAAAGAGTTTCTTCTCTATTTTATGGGATATTTGCAGCTGATCAAGTTTCTTCTATTAGCAAGTTCTCAAACCACTTTCCTGTAGATGGGATTTAGCTCTGTTCTGTAACAATGCACACTGAATTTCTCATTTGCCCTTAAGCTCCTTGGCCCAGTGACACTCCACTTTAAGTTTAATCAGACAGAAAAATCACAAAAGCCCCAGTCTCAAGTGACCACTTTGACCTTTTTTTTTTTTTCCTGAAATCATGAGGAGAAGAAATTTCCCTATTTTCTGCAGTCAGTATGTGATTCTCCACACACCTGTGTACTGTGTTTGTTTCAAATCCAGGATGACCCAGGTTAATGCTGTCTTTCTCAGGGGGGAAACCAGCACTATGCTTTGCAGCCGCTCTATGCAATCATTTCTAGTAGCTTTCTCCCTGAGGGTGTAATTTTCATCAGGGGTTTTTAAAAGAGAGGCAAAAATGGTATGAGAAAGACTCTGAGAGTTTACTAGGGCTAGACTAAATAAGGAATTGGATTTAGCTCATTTCTTAGAGCCATGGTTTTTGAACAGCAGGTGTTTTAAGACAAGGAGCCAGACTTCTCTAACTGGGTCCTGGAAGCCATGTGCATCCTGCACTTCACATCATCCCATGTGTTTGTGGCTGGGCTTTCCAATTAATGACATAACATCCATACAGATATGTTGACTTTTTAAATGGTTATGGGAAATCTAGGGTACTTTGGGACCCATTATTATTACAATTATAATTATTAATATTATATATTTCAGCTTTATTAAAGGATAATTGATAACATAAAATTGTGAGATATTGAAAGTGTAAAATCATACCAGTCATTGTGATTTGATATACTTACACATTGTGAAAGGACTTCCACCATCTAGTTAATTAAAATATACATCACCTCACTTATTTATCTTTTTTTTTTTTTTTTTTTGGTGAGAACATTTAAGTTCTACTCTCTTAGAAAATTTTAATTATAGAACATAGTGTTGTCAATTCTAGTCACCATGTTTTACATTAGATCCTCAGATCCATTCATTGTATGCCTAAAAGCTTGTATCCTGCTAATAAACTACCCCCTTTTCCCCACCCACCAGTAAGCAACCACTTTTTTAGTCTCTGATTCTGAGTTTGACCACTTTTGGTTTTTTATTCCACATATAAGTGATACCACGCAATATGTGTCTTTTTTTAATCTGGCTTATTTCACTTAGCATAATGCCCTTAAGGTCTCTCCATATTGTCATAAATGACAGAATTTATTTCCTTCTCATGGTTGAATAATATTGCAATATATACACCTTCTTTACACTTTCACCCGTTGATGGACACTTAGGTTATTTCCATATTTTGGCTATTGTGAATGATGTTGCAATGAATATGGGAGTGCAAATATTTATCATATCCTGTATGTATTTCTTTTAAGTATATATCCAGAAGTGAGATTGGTAGATCACACAGTAGGTCTATTTTTTTTTATTGTTGGAGGAACCTCCAAATTGTTTTCCATTGTAGGTGCACCAGTTTATCTTTCTACCAACAGTGCGTAAAGGTTCGTTTTCTCCACATCCTTTCCAACATTTATCTCTTAGTTTTAAAAAACAAAAACAAACAAACAAAAACAACCATCCTAACAGTTGTGAGGTGCTAGCTCTTTGTGGTTTGTCTTCCATTTCCCTGGTAACTAGTGGTGCTGAGCCCCTTTTCATGTACCTGTTGGCCATTTGCATGTCTTCTTTGGAAAAATGTCTATGTAGTTCTTCTACCCATTTTAAAATCAGATTGTTTGTTTATTTTGTATTGAGTTGTATGAATTCTTTATATACTTTGGATATATCAGTTATATGATTTGGAAATATTTTCTCCCATTCAGTAAGTTGTCTTTTCATTTTGTTAATGATTTCCTTTACTGTGCAGAAGCTTTTTAGTTTGATGTAGTCCCACTTGTTTGCTTTTGCTTTGTTGCCTTTGTTTTTGCTATCAATTCCAAAAAAAACAAACAAAAACTCATTACCAAATCAAGATAAAATTTAATCAGGTATTTACAATGCAATAAAGTATAAAAATAAAAGAAGTTTACCCACTGAAAAAGCAATATTAAAAGAGATGATGATTTATCATTACAACAGATGTAAGGCATGCTGTATAAATGTGTGGTTGAAAAACCTGAAGAAAATGTGAAATGAAATCAGCATAACCTGGGATAACAAGGAGATATGATTATATTGTGATTGTGATTAAGAAAACTTAAATTTAATACTATAAATACAATTATATGAAAAAATATTTTTAAATAGAACTAGAGTGAACTTTGAGAAATTTTTAGCACCTTCAATATGAAAAGGGTACCTCAGTCAGATGATTGGAATGAGTAGTCCATTTAGGAAGTTTATACCTATCATAAAGTTGACTGCTTTGAGCTATCATATTTTGAAGTCCCTCAGAGATTAGTATCATTCCTCTGGTTTAAAGCATATGAAGTAAAATTTCAATTGCATTAAGTCACCCCATAGAATTTCTGTATGTGTAGACAATTATAACCAGCCCCACCAGCAATCATTAATTCTCATGATGAATTAATATTTGAAATTCACTTGTATATTACTCATCTGTATAAATAGAAGTAAGTCTCGAAGTGTCATAACACACTGAGAAAAGTTAAATGTGTGTGCTTGAAAAGCTAAAGACAAGGCCCAAGCATGTCTTCAACACAAAATAATATCAACCTCTTGGCTCTCTTTAGACAGACAGTTTACTCAGGTTGTACCTCCTAGTTGCAAGGCATGGCTCTTCAAATACAAAAACAATGATCAGGAAACGTCAGAGAAAAAGAATGCAGGGAAGAGAGAATTTAGAAGAGAAAATAACTATGTTATATCCACATTTAAATTTGTGAGCAATGCCTCTATCTTGTCACAATTAAAGTGAGTAGAACTTAAATAATTTACTTTGCAAGCTGTTATTCAAGAAGTCAGCCAGTCTGTTTTTTGGGTAAACTTGAACTCCTGTTGTGTGATCTTAAGTAGTGTGTGCACATGCATGGAATAGTGTATATGTGCTAGTATGTATGTATGTTTGCCTGTGTGTGTCCTTAAATATATTTTTATGATCAAACCTTTTGTATAATAGTCTATAAATGAGGAAACTTACGAGATGTTCCCTGTTTGGTTTCCAAAAAATATATATACATATTTTCTTGTTCAAAAAGAATTTAGCTTGTTTCTATATAATTACATATACTTATATATTTTTTAAAATTGTTAATGTTTATTTATTTTTGAGAGAGAGAGCATGACTAGGAGAGGGGTAGAGAGAGAGGGAGACAGAGGATCTGAAGCAGGCTATGAAGCCTGTTAGCACAAAGCCTGATGTGGGACTTGAACCCACAAACCATGGGATCATGACTTTAGATGAAGTCAGATGCTCAACCTACTGAACCACCCACCCAGGTGCCCCTATATATTTTTAAAGTGAACATTAAAATAAAAAAGTTATCACTGACTACAGATAATGTGTGTCCTTGTGAGAAAAACAGAATTATCCAAGGACTCATTTCTACTACACAACTTGCCTGGAAGAGTTCTCTTAATACCCATAAATATATTTTCTAAATAGTGAGCAATAATCTTAAATTGGTTATTTTGTTCCTCTGGGGAACCTGATAGCTCTCTTTTGCTCAACCAGCTACAGACATAGTGAGATGAAATAGTGTCTCTGGAGATGGAAGTGGGGATTCATTAGAAGAAAGAGAATGGAAGGTAGTGGCTCTTCATGTAGTCCAGTGTTTTGGCATTAAGGTCAAAGTTCAAGTTAATATCAGTTTGGCCTAAGGGTCTTTGGAGAGGGATAAGAACAGTGATTCAAAGAGGCATGTATTTCAGAACACAGTGTTCTACCTTGGTTATTGTTTTATCTGGCCCATAAAAGATTCTTTGTTTATGGCTCTGTGTGTGTACAAATGTCCTCACATGGATTCTGAAGAGCCTGAATGTCAGTAGTAATTCATTCCCAAACCACCATTTTAATGGTCAGACTGTTCATCTGAATGGAAAAGATTCACAAAGAAACAATGACTCATGAGAGGTTAGCGGACTTAAAATTTTGGCATGTTTTTAGTTTACTGAATAAGAATTAGAGTTGAGTTCTAAGTTAAATAAAGGGATACTTAGAAATTGAGGCCTTAATATTTTAACCTAAAATACATTACTTCTGGTCCCATTACTTTACCTCTTTAGGCTTCATTCTTTTTTCATCTCTAAAAGATAAAAATATACCCCTAAAGTTAGTTTCATCTTGAAAATTATTTAATTTTATGATTGCTGAATGACCATCCTATTAGAATTCATAAGATTTTGATCTTTATTACTATGAATCCTAACTGGACATATAAATAAATATGTACATATGAAACAACTCTATATGTTTTCAATTCATAGGACAGATTGTAAAATTTAAAATCTGCTAGACACCTGAGATTCTTGGAATCACCCGTAAATGAATCCTGTATTTTTTTTTTCAGTGTTAGTTACATGAATTTGTTAAATGATGTATAGAACCTACCGATTTATAAGTGTACATTTTTGGTACTTTGTTCCATTTATTCAGCTCTATTATTACCCTTTAAACTGTGTACCCACTTGGTACTATTGTGTATTGACTAAACCCACTTCAAAAAATGACCTCCAGAAGTTACTACCTTTTCATGAATATAGTTCTAAATTACATGTCTGGTCTGTTCTACACACAAAATTCTATTTTGTCTCTTATTCCTCATTACAGATTGCCTTTCTTACGATAAAATGAGCTTCTCTACAAACACAATATAGATGTCATATATGCTCAATGTGTGTCTCTGCTTTATACTACAATTTGGACAATCCAGTAAGTGTTGTGCCCGTGAGCCATTGTTAGCACAGTAACAACATAACAATGATTATGATGGGAGCAGATGTTGTGGTATGTCCATTTATTGTGCTTATAACTTCTCTTCTCAGTTGTGATGCTACATCATTAAGTGAAAAACAAATAAAAGACTTTATACATAAACAGAGGAAATTATATATTATTAGGTTTTTTTGACAAACCACAGAATATATGCATAACTTCTAAAATGCAGTGCCATATAATAATGAAAACAAATACCTCAAGAGTTTGACAGTAACTTCTAAGATTTTTTTTTATGTTTATTTATTTTTGAGAGAGACAGAGAGAGAGAGGGGGGGAGCTCAATCAGGGGAGGGGAGAGAAAGGGCAGAGAAAGGCAGAGAAAGGGCAGAGAAAGAGGGAGACACAGGATCTGAAGCAGGCTCCAGGCTTCCAGCTGTCAGCACAGAGCCTGTCAAGGGGCTTGGACTCACAAACTGCAAGATCATGACCTGAGCCAAAGTCAGATGCTTAAAGGACTGAGCCACCCAATCTCCCCAACATAAACTATTTTGATTTGATGGACCTGATTAAAGTATTTAATTCCTTCAGTGTCTTTTATTTAGTTTCTTTTCCATTTTCATTGGTGAAGTTACCCAGAGTTTAGAAGGGAAGTAGTTGAATCTGGAAGTCTACCTTTCCCTATTCCTTTTATAAACAGTCCCTACCCTCTATGAGAAGTTTCTGATTCCAGGAGACTGCCTGGCACTGCTTGTTAGTGTGCAGTTCCACAGTGCATTAAGAGACTCTGCACATAACTATAATGCTTTTTCTAGGAATATCTTCCAAAGAAAGAAGAGCAGTCACCAGTCACCTCTCTCACCCTTGTTTCTTCTTTCCCCACATAAGTTAAGAGCCAGGTTTTTTTTCTTTCCTTTTTTTCTCTTACTTTTTTTTTTTTTTAATGACTTCATACTTGAGACCAGCTGATCATAAGAGTTGCATTTTGAGTTTGAAGTTAGAGGTGATTGTAGACATTGTTCGCTTACTCATTTAGTGACACCTATTTAACCAAAGAGACCCGAATTTAGATTTTAGGCACTAGCTCAGATAATAAATAATATATTGATACTTGTATTTGTCATTGTTTGGTTATTCTTCTTTGTGGACAATGCCCCCTTCAGTTTGAGATGCCATAAATGCAAAGGTCAAAGTAGAAAATATATGAAAACTTAAAAATATTCAGCACAAATATGAAGGAAAAAAGAATAGTCTCAGGAACCATATGGAGATTGGAGAAATCACTACTACGAATTATTAAAAGTTATAAAAATACTATGAGATTATAAATGACTTTTCTCTGGTAAAAGAGGCAATAAATATATATGGATTGTCTATAAAATATGTGGAAATAGAGTGGTATGATTCAATTTTTGATGAAATCTTTCTCTTAGTTGATTTCATAGTTGTGAACCAGCAGGAACAGATTAACTTGCATCCTGACAAAACTAAAGTCAGTTGTTATTTTTTTTATTCTTTTCTGCATTTATTTTGAAGCATATTTTGTCTCCATCCCCACCTCACTGCCTTCAAATAGGTCTTTGTTACACAGAGTGTGTTCTATAAGCTAGTAGCATTAGCATCACCTGAGAACAAGTTAGAAATGTTGAATACAGGCCCCACCAAGGAGCTACTGAATCAGAGTCTCCATTTTAACATCACCCCAGGGTAACAAGTATTCCAATAAATAATGATGCAATACTGCTACTTGCTGTTTGCTATTTGCAATTGCTACTTGGCTGGCAATAATAATAGTGGTTCTAACTGCAAATAAAGGCCAGTTAAGAAAAGGTAGAGAAATGAAAGTAGGAAGTTTTTTTGTTTGTTTTTCCCTTACTAATTTTCCCATGCCTTTAGTTCCTTCTGTTGACTCATGACCTAAAGATGATGATGATGATGGTGGTGGTGGTGGTGGTGGTGGTGGTGGTTGAGGAAGAAGAAGGAGGAGGAAATGGAGGATGGGGAGGAACTTGGGGGAGAGCTTCTCTGGAAGCAACAAGCTCTCCATAGACTGACTGACTAGATTCTAAGTCTGATCGGACCATAATTATCAGTGGGCTTGGAGTAAATAGGATGTTTTATGTCTTCAAATACTGCCTAATGGGTCAAATAGGAAGTGAAATGATATTTCATGTAAATTGAACTACAATGATTTAGTGATTGCATGTAAAAACAACTTAAATATCACAATAAGAATTTGGCTTTCATTTATCAATGGAGAGGCCTTGAATAATTCTGTTTAAAGAAGTTTCCTAATATATTTCACTGGTTGGAAGTAAAATGACTTTGTATTAACCATTTATGGAAACACGCAAGTTAGATGAGAATTTATCATAATATACTAAACATGGGGTCATAGAATCAAGTTAGAAAAATAAAGAAAGAAGTAAAACTAGAATATAGAAGTCTTAAATGCCATTTGCATGTAACCATCAATGGAAAATAAGAACTCTGACTTTATTTTGGAGCATTTTAACAATGATGTTGTTGTTAAGAGAACTGGAGGAGACCGGTGACATTTAATAAGGGAGACAATTTGTTCAGTCTTACTAGGCTATGAATGTGTCAATGGCTAAGTAGATATAAATGTCCAGTAAGACTAGAGTTAAGATACAGTGATAAGTATTAAGGAATTTAACTATATAGAAGTGAAAGTGATTACTTGAAGTAGATGGGGATAATAATTTAGTTTAGAGATACAACAAATATGAGGGGAAGTGGGATAAAGAGAAAGAATAGAAGGGAAGAAAAAGAAGAAGGCAAGAAGTGAAGGAAAAGGAAGAGAGTAGGAGGGAAAAAAGGGAAGAGGATGAGTTATGAGAAGATCTAAGTAAAAGTGATGATAAAAAGGAGGTGATAAGAATCTGGTGGACTTAAAAAATTAGAAGATATGAAAAAGAGGAAGTCAAGAAATAAAGCAGAATTTCTTAGATTCTCTTGATGATTAGATCATTGTTGAAGTACAGTGTTAACAGTAAACAGAAGAGAAAGATTTTATGCAAATGAAGTGATTAAAAATGTGGAGGCATCAAATTCTTACAGAATTAGGGAGGGGAGAACCGAGAAAGACCCAAGGATTGTGGAATTTGGCCATTTTAATCAGTGCTGATTTGAAGGAGAATGATTTAGATGTGATGAGAGAATCAATTGTGATTATTTAGAAAAGACAAAGAAAAATGAACTTAGACTGGAAAAATAGGGTAATAAAAGGAAGAGGGGAAAGCACTTAGTACATGACGTGTGAGGAGCAGTGTGCTAGAGAAGTACAGTGAAAAGACAAGGATTTTTAAGACAAAATTTTGTCAACAATCTTGCACTCTATCATTATGGTACCACAAGTCTCTACATTGCAGAACAAGGATATGATTAACATCAAGAAATGTCAGGGGCACCTAGGTGGCTCAGTCTGTGGGCATCCAACTTTGGCTCAGGTCATGATCTTGCGGTTCATGAGTTTGAGCCCTGCGTCGGGCTCTGTGTTGACAGCTCAGAGCCTGGAGCCTGCTTTGGGTTCTGTGTCTCCCTCTCTCTCTCTGCTCCTTCCCCACTCACACTCTCTCTCTCAAAAATAATAAATAAACATTAAAAAATTTAATATCAAGAGGTTTCAACTACTTATATTCCCTCTTCCTCTTCCCATACATACTGTGTAAATATAGACTCTGTATTTATTGCTTGTGTTATTGCAGCAGGCTTGTCCTTGCCTTCAGTCTCATGCCTTCTTGTCCATTCTTTAACAGTGATTCACAATTTGTATGGGATCTTTTTGCTTATCAAATTAGTGAGTGGGACAAGGGTGCTAGATACCAGTAGTGCTGGAACAATCCTGTACAACTAATTGTGCATGCCTCAATTTTTTTTTTTTAATTGTCCAGGAGACTTAACCCATTACAAATGTATATATTATGAAACATAATAATATGGAAAATCTGTTACCATAGGTTATATGAAAAGCTTAGTAGTTTTGAGAATGTTATTTTGAAGAAGGTTATATAGAATATGAAATTTTGTGTTAAAATTTCATGAACTATGTATTTGTTCTCTTTGGTGTTTCATAGCATCTCCAACTACAACTTTAATTGAAAAGAATTGTAGTGCAGAAGTGCAGTTAGTATAAACTCAACTAAACTGACAGCAAATAGGAAACAGTAGAAATTTTGAAATTGATTGATGTTTTAAAAGGGTTATAGGGGTGCCTGGGTGGCTCAGTCGGTTGAGCATCGACTTGGGCTCAGGTCATGATCTCGTGGTCCATGAGTTCGAGCCCCGCGTCGGGCTGTGTGCTGACAGCTCAGAGCCCGGAGCCTGTTTCGGATTCTGTGTCTCCCTCTCTCTCTGACTCTCCCCCGTTCATGCTGTGTCTTTCTCTGTATCAAAAATAAATAAACGTTAAAAAAAAAAGTGTTATAAACCAGTGGAGATACATGAAGAATAAGGTATCTCATGAATTTCATTTATAAAGCATGTTTTAAAAATATTTTTGAACTTCTGTTTAGAATTGTAGTGAAATAATAAGTAATATAATTTGTAAACATTTGACATGGAAGATTTTGATTTGGTATAGCCTCATTTGTTATCTTTTCCTGATATTATCCCCAAAGGTCTTAAAAACCTCTTTTATAGCTTCTTGTATTACTGTCCCCTCCCCCACCCCCCGGTTTGTCCTCTATTCTTTATTGCTTAGAGAAAGATGTAGTCTCTAAGGTCTTTTTATGTATTAGGGACTTAATATATGCCTTGAAGTGCAGCAAACTTTTAAGGAGGGCTATGTTCTTTGTGATGCTTCATCATCATCCAAACGCATCTCATAAACATAGGGAATTATTTTGATAACATGCTTATTTATAACAGAATGCTATCTAATTTGGCAGTATATCATACTTACTTGCTTTTTTTATTCTGTGTTTAAGTTTTTTTTTTTTTTTTTTGACATGATAGTCCTACTTCACCTACGTTACTCTATGCCTGTCTCCATCTCTCATTACTGGTTTTTACTTTATTTTTACTATTCTTTCATGTTTCTATTTATTGAGCACATACTAAGTACTAGGAATATTTGATAATAATAATATAATACTATAAGAAAGAACAGAAAAGTGCTAACCTTTCCCCTTATGGGGCTTATAGCAGGGAAGAGGAAGAATTAAAAAATTAATGGTTAAAGTATTTATAAGTGGCCAGCATTACTCTAGAGGAAAAACAAAATAAGGTGGGAGGAATTGGGAGTGGCAAAATGAGAGGAATTTTCAGATTTTATATAAGGTAGTTAAGATAGGCTTTGCTGATATAATGACAGTTGAGCTTAATTATGGAGTGAGTTTAATTAGGAATTGATATGGGGATTATATGGATATCAGGCCCAGGGAATAGAAAGTCCAAAGGCCCTGAGGCAGGAGGAATTTGATTGGCATTTAAAACAAACAAAAACAATGTGCAAGGAGTCAAGAACTACTCAAGCAAAAGAAATAGGAAAGGAAGTTGGAGAATTGCATGACATAGGGAATGAAGATTTGACAACCATTGTAAGAACTTTAAGTTAATGGGGGCGCCTGGGTGGCGCAGTCGGTTAAGCGTCCGACTTCAGCCAGGTCATGATCTCGCGGTCCGTGAGTTTGAGCCCCGCGTCGGGCTCTGGGCTGATGGCTCTGGGCTGATGGCTCTGGGCTGATGGCTCTGGGCTGATGGCTCGGAGCCTGGAGCCTGTTTCCGATTCTGTGTCTCCCTCTCTCTCTGCCCCTCCCCCGTTCATGCTGTGTGTCTCTCTCTGTCCCCCCAAAAATAAATAAACGTTGAAAAAAAAAAAAAAAGAACTTTAAGTTAATGATCTGTGTCAGATGGGAAGCCAAAGAAAGATTTTGGGCAGAGTGGCATCATCTAACCTATATTTTTAAAGAATCACTCTGGCTTCTCTTGAAAATAGTCTTGGGGCTAGGGCATACATAGGAAAACCAGTAATGTGGCTATACCAATGTATATTGGAGGAATAGTAATAATAACAAAATTAAGAATATTCCCCCTCTAAGATTCAGCTCTACAGATGACTTGTACCTAAAATCTAAATGGCTTTTGTATTTTGAATTTAAGTAGTACTTAGCTAGAAAGTACTACCTTGCTATATTAGCCTATAGCAACTATTATTTTAACAAACATTTATGGCAACTTAACATTTGCCAGATATTATGCTGCGCACTAGAGATAAAACTGCAGGTGAAAATTTTACACTCTTTACTTCCTTGGATGTTTTACTCTAGCATAACAGATGAATTGCTTTAGAGTTTCAATTCATTGTTTTTCATATTTGTTCTTTCGTCCTCACCTAGATTTTATATCCTTTTAAAAATGGATTGTGTATCCAATTATGTATGGATTTTCATTTATTCATTCATTCATATATTAATTGAGAGCCTGTGTTCCATGTTCTGAATTATTTTTATATTGCAAGTAAGTTGGGTGTTGCTGGCACTAAGTGAATGTTCAACATTCTTGCAAAGTTGAATTGAGTATTGGGAGCAATAGAAAGCACAGAAGATTGCTAAAGAGTTAAGAGACTGTATCATAAGATGCAGTGGAGGAGCATGCAAATTATGCTCCCTGTGTTGGAATTGCTGAACCTAACGGCTTTTGCTCATCATTTGCAAGCCTTCCTTATTCTCAGTGTACTTTAGTGACCTCCACTGTCAAGACAGGACAGTAATACTTGCTGACCTTTCAGGGATGGAAGAAAGAGCAAAAGAAACATGCAAATGACTGAATACAAATGACCAGGGTGAGATTGGCCCAATATAAATGCTAACTAGAAAAGGATGCAATTCAGTTCACGCTATAATTTCAATGCACAAGGAAATATCTTACCATCGATTATCCCTCTCATTCATGAAAAATAGATGGAAAGAAAAATCAGCATTCACAACTATAACTGTTTGTTCAAAACTCTTGTTACAGAAGGTCTTCTTTAGTAGACAAATGTTTATTTAAAAATATGGTTGTTAGGGGCGCCTGGGTGGCGCAGTCGGTTGAGCGTCCGACTTCAGCCAGGTCACGATCTCGCGGTCCGTGAGTTCGAGCCCCGCGTCGGGCTCTGGGCTGATGGCTCAGAGCCTGGAGCCTGTTTCCGATTCTGTGTCTCCCTCTCTCTCTGCACCTCCCCCGTTCATGCTCTGTCTCTCTCTGTCCCAAAAATAAATAAACGTTGAAAAAAAAATTAAAAAAAAAAATATGGTTGTGAAGCAAATGGGAAGTGCCTATTACTGTCTTATAATTTTCTAGGCATAGAATATATAGGTGGATTTACTTACCATTTGAAGCAAACAATCTCTTCTTCCCTGATCATTCAAACAGAAGGAAAAAAAATCACTATTAAAGAATGAAAGTGGTTAAATTTTTGTTTGTTATATCCAACTGGAAAGAAAAGGTCATTATGAATTATACAAATCTACTCAATTAAATTACAAATGTCAGATAAAACTTTTAACTGTATTTTCTCTTTACCTCAAAATTTCATCCTTAACATAAATGAGATAATGGTTAGTTCTGTTAATTTATATAAAAAGTTCCCAATTCTTTTTTTATATGTTGTTATGGATGTTATCATTGACTTAGACTCTTATTCTTACATCATCTTAAAATAAAGTGGACTTGACAACAAGGATGGATACTGAGGGGATAAGACACGGGATGCAGTTATGGAAAAAATATGATGTATTACTATTTGACATTGCTTATTTTGTTTGATCCCAAATGCATTGAAGAGATTTTCATTGTACTGATTCCCTCCTGTCTACCTGTCTGTCTGTCTCTGTCATGCACACACACACACACACACACACACACACACCCTCCAACATCTTAGTTTTGGAATCATTTGAAGATTAATTGCAAAATGTATGATACTTTATTCCTAAATTTCCATTGGTATTTTCTAAGAACAAACACATTCTTCTGCATAAATATAGCATGTTATTATACCCAAGAAATTTAACACTGGTACAATAATTTTATATGATACATGATCCAAATTAAATTTCCCCACTTGTGCCAGTAATATTTTTAAAAGTTTTTTGGAGGGAGTACAGGATCATCCAAGATTTAATCTAAGCTCATGCATTGTATTTAGTTGGCATATATCCTTAGTTTCTTTTCATTGGAAAAGTTTTTCCCTTGTCTTTTCCCTGTCTTTTTCATTTTTTTCCTTCCCTGGCAATGGTATACTTGAAGGGTCAAATTCAGCTATTTTGTAGAATGTCACAAACCACAGATTAATATAGTTGTTCCCTTATTATTAGATTCATGGGAAACAAATTTGGCCCAAAGTAGGTGATAATTTTAAATGTCACATTAAGAAACACAGAATGTCAAGTTGTTTTGTTTGTTTTCCATTGTTGATCTCTTGGTTATCTCTGTCAGATATGTTCCACTGCAATGTAACATGTTTTGTTTTATAATTAATAAGGAACCTTTGTGAGGTAATTGGATAGCACTTGAATATTCTGTTCTGTACCTAAATTTACCCCCTTGTTTAAACATCCAATGATGATCCTTGTCTAAATTTATAATTTCATTGGTTATTGCAAAATGGTGTTGTTGTTGTTGCTTCTGATTCTGTCAATGGTGAGTCCTGTTTCTTGCCTCAGTTCTTGAGTTTGGCCAAGGAAGTATTAAGAGCCAAATTCTTAAGCAAGCAAGGGTTTAATAGAGGTTTAAGTGAAAATACACTCTCAAGGTGGAAGAGTGGGCAGACCCAGAGGTGGCAGCTGTGTCAGGGGTCAGGGTTGTCTTTTCTTTTCATGTTGGGATAGGTTATGGGTCATAGCTAGGTCAATTTCTGACTAAGGTTGAAGCCCATCATCTAAGGGACTCCTCCTACCTGTTGGCAGCAGGAGTTTTGGGCCCTATGTGGTCCTTGTTGGAAATGTCATGGAAGCCATTGTCTCCTAGCAATTTAAAACCACAATGTAAACAATCAAAAAAACTACAAGGCAACCTTCAGAATGGGAGAAGATATTTGCAAATGACATATCTGATAAAAAGTTAGTATCCAAAGTCTATAAGGAACTTATCAAACTCAACACCCAAAAAAACCCAAATAATCCAGTTAAAAAATTGGCAGAAGACATGAATAGACATTCTTCCAAAGAGACATACAAATGGCTAATAGGCAAATGAAAATATGCTCAATGTCACTCATCATCAGGGAAATACAAATCAAAACTACAATGAAATATCTCCTCACACCTGTCAGAATAGCTAAAATTAACAACTCAGGAAATAACAGATGTTGATGAGGAGGCAGAGAAACGTGAACCCCCTTACATTGTTGGTAGTAATGAGAACTGGTGAAGCCAGTCTGGAAAACAGTATGGAGTTTCCTCAAAAAGTTAAAAATAGAACTATCCTGTGATCCAACAATTGCACTACTAGTTATTTACCCAAAGAATACAAAAATACTGATTTGAAGGGATACATGTACCCTAATGCTTATAGCAGCATTATCAACCATAGCCAAATTATAGAAAGAGCCTAAATGTCTATCTGCTGATGAGTGGATAAAGAAGTTGGGGTATATATACTTAGTGGAATATTACTCAGCCATAAAAAAGAATGAAATCTTGTCATTTGCAATGATGTGGATGGAGCTAGAGAGTATTATGCTAAGTGAAATAAGTCAGAGAAGGACAATGTATGTAAGTGTTGAAACACTAAATCTTACATCTAAAACTAATATTACACTGTATGTTAATTAACTGAAATTTAAATAAACACTTGCAAGAAAAAAGTAAATGTATTATAATGAAGCTGTAGATTAATGTAGGGCTGTGGTCACGGGGAAGAATGCATGTGTATCCCCTGGACTGTATCCCGGCTGTTTGGAACTTCACCTCTACCTTGTTATCGATTGGAAAGCTTGTGTTCCCTGATAACATCTAGATAACTACCTACTCTATCAACTCTTTCTGATTTCTGTACTTATTAGTAGCATTACCTGGTAATGAAGAACACTCCCTACTCCTTTAAGCATCACTCAAACTCTTATTTATTTATTTGTTTGTTTGTTTGTTTATTTTTAGTGATGTGTTTTAAGCCATTATCATCATTAATATTTTAATGTCCAAATTATCACAAAATTGACAGGAACAACTTCTTTAAGCTAGATTCTATGTCCATTTACAAATATTGAATTATAATATATACATATACACAAAAGTGCACTGAACAGGGGCGCCTAGGTGGCCCAATCTGTTAAGCATCTGACATTGACTCAGGTCATGATCTCAATGTTCGTGAGTTCAAGCCCCACATAGTGCTCTGTGCTGACAATTCAGGGCCTGGAGTCTGCCTCAGATTCTGTGTCTCCCTCTTTTCCCCTCCATGTTCTCACTCTGTCTCTGTCTCTAAAAAATGAATAAATGTTAAAAAAAAAAGTGTACAGAACATTCTGATAAATTTGATAAATATAATGCATCTATATGGCCAGTAGCTAAATATAGGTATTTTTAAAAGACAACAGTATTAGAACCATAGAAGCCTCCTCATATCCTCTATTTATCAATATTTTACCATAGCATAACTAACCATTTTCCTCACTTTGAACATCATACATTCGTTTTCCCCACTTTTCAAATTTTAAATGCAATTCTTATGTCTGGCTTTGATCACTCAACATCATATTTGTGAGATTCATAATGTTGAATGCAGTAGTTAATTCATTTTTATTGCTATATTGTATTCTATGAACTTGAAACTGTCTATCCATTATTTTATTGATGAACAGTGAATTATTTCCACTATTCTATTATTTATTACTATAAATAGTATTGTTATGGTCATTTTATTTAAATGCCTTTTTATTAAAGACATAAATGCATTTCTATTGAGTAAATGCCTATGAATGAAAACGATAGGCTGTACATTACATACTTGTTCTGCTTTAGTAGATACCCAACATTTAGTAGATAACCAACATTTCAGTGTTTCCAACAGAATTTGGGAATTCTTTTTTTTTATGTTTATTTTTGAGAGAGAGAGAGAGAGAGAGAGAGCACAAGCAGGGAAGGGGCAGAGAGAGAAGAGGAATAGAGGATATAAAACCGGCTCCACGCTGGCAGCAGAGAGCCCAATGTGGGGCCCGAACCCATGAACCTTGAGATCATGATCCCAGCTGAAGCTGGACACGACTGAGCCACCCAAGCAACCCAGAATTTGGGAGTTGTTTTTTTGTTTTTTGTTTTTTTTTTTCAACGTTTATTTATTTTTGGGACAGAGAGAGACAGAGCATGAACGGGGGAGGGGCAGAGAGAGAGGGAGACACAGAATCGGAAACAGGCTCCAGGCTCTGAGCCATCAGCCCAGAGCCTGACGCGGGGCTCAAACTCACGGACCGCGAGATCGTGACCTGGCTGAAGTCGGACGCTTAACGACTGCGCCACCCAGGCGCCCCCAGAATTTGGGAGTTTTGATTGATGCATTTTGTCATCAACAGTTGTATTTTCTTACCCCCCCTCCCCACCAGATGGGTGTTTTTTTTTTTTTTTTATGCTTTTAGTTTACATTTATATTTAATCTTTTAGTTTAAATTTACTTTGCATTGTGTTGATTAATTTGAGCAGTCTTGTGGTCTTAAGATAGTGTATCTTCTGATTCTTGAACAAATATATCTCACTTTTTAGGTTTTTAGTTTTTCATTATAATGTTCTATACTTTTCCATGTCCATCTTTCTACAGCTTGATCCATGGTTTATATTTAAGGATGCTACTGCATATTGTATCTTTTTTATTTTAATTTGGAAATGTTTGTTGTTGTATACAGAATATACCTGATTTTTATATATTAACCCTAGCTAAACCCAGTTTTTTGTTTTAGTAGCTTTTTTTGTATATATTTAAAAAAAAAAATTAATGTTTATTTTTGAGACAGAGAGAGACAGAGACAGAGAGAGAGACAGAGTGCGAGTGGGGACGGGCAGACAGAGAGGGAGACACAGAATCCGAAACAGGCTCCAGGCTCTGAGCTGTCAGCACAGATCCTGAGGCTGGGCACAAACTCGTGTACCACGTGATCATGATCTGAGCCAGAGTCTGACACTTAACCGACTGAGCCACGCAGACGCCCCAGCTTTTTTTGTATATTTTATTAGATTTTCTATATAGACAATCATGACAATTGTGAATAAAGATAGTTTTATTTCTAATCTTGAGGCTTTTTGTCTTTTCGTTTTGCCTTATTACGCTACTTAGAATTACAGTGTTGAATGAAAGTGATGACTACAGATATCCTAACTGTCCCTGACCTTAGGGAAAAAGTATTTTGTCATTCACCATTAAGTATGATGTAAATTATAGGTTCTTTTTAGATGAACTTTATCATTTTAGGAAGTATGCTTCTCTTTCTAATTTGTTGAGTTTTAACAGGAATGAATTTTAGATTTGTTGTTACATTTTGTGCATCTGTTAATAGGATACTGTGATTTTTTTCCATTATATTAATATTATAAATTTATTGAGTCTTTAATGTTATCCTAACCTTTAGTCTTGAGACAAAATTCTCATAATTCTCTTCTGATGTATTCGATATAATATTAGTAAGTGATATTTTCTGTTCTTTGTCTTTTCTTATAATTTATTTGCCGAAATTTTGATATCAGAGTAATGCTGGCCTTATAAATCTAGTCTTGCTTATAATGTGCCTATTCTTTATAATGAACTTTAAATTTCACATATTATATTTATCATTTATCAGTTGTCCATTTGACTTTTATATATTAGATTTATTGTCATTCTAACTATTGTGTCCAACATTTTAAAAAATACTTTTTTGGATATATTAATGACAATTATTTTACAGCACTTGTTAACTAACTCCAGAGTTGAAGTTGTCTGTATATTAGTGTGTCTTTTCTTTTTTAATTATCATTTTTGTGGATGTATTACTGTTTTTTTGTTTGTTTGCTTGTTTTTGCTTTTTTGTGACCTTTCCTTTATTGACAAGTGGACTGTGCATGTACATTTTAGGGACTCCTGATGATATTATAATCCTTGTGAAGGTCTTTCTTTCCTGCACTTGGCAGATGGAACAGTGCCTGATCCCATTACTTTAATCAAGTTTGGGACTAGTTTGAAGCTGACTGCTATCTTGATAGGACTATCTCGATTTTACTCTTATCTTATCCAGGGTTTTCAGCTTAGAACCTAGTATCTTTTATTGTATCTTTTTTGCATATCTCAATTCTGTTTTACTTGGAACATTGTTTAAAATGCTATGTCTTAGTGGTCTCTCACTTATGTTTTTCATCTCATATCCTGTACTAACTTCGAATTCAACTCTTCTCCTGAGAAAAAATTTTTGCTAAATTATTGACAGTTTCCAAGTCTATGACAAGTGTTCTTTCCATTTCTGTCTTCTCTAGCTCTGAATGCCACTCGTGTTAAGTAAGAATTCTTAGATGATTGCTTCTCCCCAGAATCAACAAGCGTACCCAAGGTAAAAGTGACTGCAGAATAATCTCATTTTCTGAGATCCTCCCCTTCTTGTAGTCTTACCTGTTTGTTGTTGTTTCTTCATCAGTTCTCTACAAGTTTTAAACTGATATTTCTCTCTATGGATTACTTTTTAAGGTATTTCTCTGCAGAAGCACTGATAAGCCCCAAAGTACTTAGTGGTACCGAAAAGCAGAATTCTCTCATGTCCTTGTGAAAAGTGCCCATCAGTATTTGAACACTTTTTAATTTTCTGGAACAGCAGTAAATTTGGAATTTCAAATTATAGTTTCCCTGGCCCAAACCTGAATTGTCAACTTCTCCAAGTTACCTAATTTCAATAATAATTTAAAGAGTGAGAGGGGCCCCTGCGTGGTTCAGTTGGTTGAATGTCCAGCTTTGGCTCAGGTCATGATATAGCTTTCATGGGTTTGAGCCCCCATCAGGCTTTGTACTGACAACTCAGAGCCTGGAGCCTGCTTTGGAATCTGTGTCTCCCTCTCTCTCTGTCTCTCTCTCTCTCTCTCTCCCTCAAAAAAATAAAATAAAATGTTAAATTTTTTTTCTAAAAAGATAAAGAGTAAACGAGGTTGTCTTGGTGTAAGGAAATCTTAAAATATTTGTTTGAATTTGTCCAAATTGATTTTAATGTGCTTTGAGTGAGAAAACAAGGTGGATATATCCAGAAAGTCAGGTGGGTCTAAATATTGGGCAGATACAAGTATTAAATATAAATACTTGGGGGTTTTAGAACCCAAGGAGATAAAATAGTCTTGGAAAGTGTGTTCAGAATGAACAGAGTAGAGATTGGAACCCTGTAGAACACTAATATTTAGGCCACCTCAATGAAAGTCATTATGACTCTTCTCTCTTCTTGTCAAGATAATAGTAATAGTTTAATAACTAATAAACCACTAGCACCTCATTTAATTATTAGATTTAGGTGAAATTACTAAATGTAAGTGGTAGTGTTTTGTTACAGTGTACATGCATTGCTTGTACATATCTCAGGGAGGCATTTTATATTAGAAATGCAAGTAAACTACACCCCCAAGAACATAAGTAAAACTGGTTATCTCATAAGTATATGGGAAATTTCAAAGTATATAAAAATTTCCTATTGGTAACAACTGAGTGACAATATAGTCATGGCCAAAGGATATGTCTTTCAGTGACAGATGAAATTTATGAAGACTGAACTTTATGTAAAAGTTATATTTCAACATATCATATTACCATTTCTAGCAGTTGTTTATTGCTAGTTGCCCATTTCTGAATCTGTTTATGAAATTGCATCACATATACTTTAGTCTCTTTTTAATGAAAAAATAAATAATATGATGAGTGGATCTATTTTCATTATGAAAATTCTTTAATTTTTGGACTATATTCACAATTGCATCACTTAAAATATTAACTTAGAAAAGTTATACTATAAATCAGATATATAATTTTGATATCAAAGACTTTTGATTTGGCTTGGGATTACCAGTGCTGCTTTGGATAGTTTTTTTTAATTCTGTAATATTAAGATTTTCTCATATTAGTTTTTGACATTTAAATTAAGTTTTCTACAGTATAACTTAAATTTGTATGCTAACCTTTTACTTAGGATGTTATATTGATTAATAAGATATTTCAATAACTTGTTAAATAATGTTACTGAGCAATGTTACTTTAATGTCAAAATCTCATTTTTATGTATGAAATTATCCTTATGTGCATTTTTTCTTATCATAGCTTATTTGTAAAAATGAGCATCTATTATGAACATTAGACATAGAGAAATCATTTCGGGTCTGGAAGAAAGTTTTGTTTTTGTTTTTGTTTTTTGAAGTTTACTTACTTTTGAGAGAAACAGAGACAGCATGAGTGGTGGAGGGACAGAGACAGAGTGGGGGTAGAGAGAATCCCAAAGAGCCCCATGGGGGGCTTGAACTCACGAAACTGTGAGACCATGGCCTAGGCTGAAACCAAGAGTCAGAATGCCTAATTGACTGAGCCACCCAGGCTTCCCAAGAAAGTTTTGATTTACTCAACAAGTAATGGTTCAAAAATTTTTGCAAACTGAACATGAGTAATTAGATCAATTTTAATCTTAAAAAATTAGACATTCTATACTTAAATTAATGACACTAAGTATTTCCAGCTTATAGTGAAGTCACTGTGTCATATAACAATGATAATATTATATTTTTATATAATATATAGTGGTATATAAAATACATATTATACATATTATTTTATATATTAATCAATATTATATTATAATAATATAATATGTGTATTAAAATAATATATATAATATATTGTTATATTAAGGTTCAACCAAAAACTTTTTGAAGGGAGCTTTCTTTTAATAATCTAGTTACACTTAAATCAATGTAATGTATATATATAAATTATAATTTTACAATCCTACTGTGTTTAACATAGAGCCCACATCTGTAATAGCTGTATGTTCAAAATGTTTAAGGCAATATTTATGCATTTTCAAAATTAATCACTAAAAATCATATCTGAACTTTTATTTCTTTTATTTTTAAATAGGTTCTCAACATCATTTTCAGCCTATCACCCTAAGCTACATACCTTACTTCCCTGATCAGGCTGAAGGTTTTCTGAAATATAGCATAGTGTTTTGGGGATTGAATTGTGTGGGAAACATTGTAAATTGAAGAATAAACAGCTATGAATGGAAAGTGAGAAAAAAAAAGTTACAATGGAGTGAAAATATAAGAGAATGACAAATGAGAAATTTGTGATCACTTTGTTCCAATGGCTGTCGTAGAAGGGAAGATGCTAAACAGTACTTCCTCCCAAGTGTCCCCATTCACATTATCTAGTAGCACTAACAGAAATGAGATGGATAAAGATGTTGGCTTAACTGAAGTAAATAAGGTTCCCACCAATTAGAAACTGGTTTTACACAATGCCAAGGAAAAAAAATCTACCTTCCTCAACTTTTTCTATTAATTTGAGAAAAGGAAAATGGAAGTAGACTGTCTGAATCAAAATATTCTTTTTTGGTGTTTAAAAATCTTTGCTTTCTTTGTGTGCTTTTATAAACATAATTGTCACAAAACCAGTAAAACTCTAGCCTTGTTTATTTCAAATGTGGTGAAAAGAAATATATTTAGAAATCATTAAAGTGGATTTCTGATTTATTTGATAAGCTTTGAGCCCCTCATTGAGCCAGGGAATAATTGATTGCTGGCAGTCTTGTAGCAGTAGTTAAAAATTGATAAATGCTATAACAAGCAATATGGTTTATAGCTTCTTAAGAGTTGTGGAACCTCTATATTTCTCTCTCATCACCAGCTCTTGATCATGAAGTAAAATTTAAAAGGCTTTTTGTCTTTTTCTTCATAAATTCCATCTGGCCACTCAGGAATTTTGTATTTGAAAGGGACCCGGGGAACCTTTTATTTTTATTTTTTTAAAAGATGATGAATGTTTTATTTCTTAAAATAAACAGTAGCAATTTATTTTTTTAATGAAATTTATTGTCAAATTGGTTTCCATACAACACCCAGTGCTCCTCCCAAAAGGTGCCCTCCTCAATACCCATCACCCACCCTCCCCTCCCTCCCACCCCCCATCAACCCTCAGTTTGTTCTCAGTTTTTAAGAATCCTGGGAACCTTTTAAAGTAGTTAGATTGGCAGATGTGTGATATATAAATGCAGGTTGTATATTGGGTAGTATTTTATTACTTTGCATTTGCTACACTAATTACAAAAACTGTTTGACAATAAACCTTGTAAAATAGCTAACTAACCATCATGTAAAGGTTGGTTTTTAGAATTGACAATACTAAAAACAAGTGTACTGAAATTTCGGGAGTTCTTTTCTCATTTGCCAATTTATAATTACAGCATTTAGGCCTAGTAGAGAACTAAAGAGATAACAGAATATAGCTCACTGTTTTATTTATTTGCTATTATTCCCTTTGTTACAGAGTGGCTAAAATTTTTGTTTAAACTCAAAAAATAAAATAAAATTATCTGATTGTAACTTCCCCCAGTTAAATGTGTAACATCTAGAAAAATTTCTTTTAAAATTACTTAATCTATTTAAACTATGATGTCCAAATACTTGTGTATATCCTATTGTAGAAAGAGATGAAATTTCTTATGGTTTAAAAATATTTTAGATGATACTTGAAAACATGTAGGAGAAGTGTGTCCCAAAATCTGCTTTAATATTTATTTCATATAGTAACAGAACTAGGAAATATTTTCTGTATTAAATTACAAAGTTAATTACATTTTATATTAATTTTCAAGCACTTTCTCTCAAAAAGTGACACTTAAGAGAACTAGGGTTAGCAATAATACAGTAAATGATTAAAAATTATATTGTACTTCTTATACTTCTTATTATTTTTAATATGTAACATAAAATTACATTAAGAAAGTAGCTTTCTAGGGGTGCCTGGGTGGCTTAGTTGGTAAAACGTCTGAATCTTGATTTCAGCTCAGATCATGATCTCAGGGTTGTGAGTTCACGACCCACATCAGGCTCTGCGCTGGCAGCAGGGAGCCTGCTTGGGATTCTCTCTCTCTCTCTCTCTCTCTCTCTCTCTCTCTCCCCCCCCCCACACTCTCTCTCTCTCTTTCAAAATAAATACAAGTAAACTTAAAAAAAAGAAAGTAGTTTTCTAAGAATTACTCTGAAAAACACTTTATAAAAGCATCTAACATTTTAAAAGTAATCTATGAGATAAACTACCTGAAAACAGGAAAGAAAAAAAACAACAACATAAACTTCACTCCTCCTTTCCTCATGCTGGTTTTAGTGGAGGGAGAAATTAGTTACTTACCAGTGATGAACTGGATTAGGTTATTACCTTACAGTCCTATACACCGAGTTCCAGGCATGCCTAGCCACCACTGAAAATGTTTAATATATACCTCTGGAGAAATTTACTTTTTAACGGATAGGTAGAGTAACAGCAGTATGAAATGCTCCCTCAGGTAACATGAGATAGAAGGCATGGCATTCTTGATTTTAAAATGTCCACAAATTAAATTGGCTAACTGTTCTGCAAATTCCAGAGAATGCAAAGGGAAGACCCTTTTAAAACCTAAGGACATACAAAATAGATAATGGCATGATCTGATATCCATAAACCCATTAATTTATTAAATACTCAAAAATAATTCAAAAATATTTTTAGTGAGACATAAAAGCAATAAAAATGGACTTTATTCTTATAAGCTTAAGAATTCACCCAAGAATACTCTGTAAATATCAACGAACACATAATAACAAATGCACTAGACTGGCAGATGATGTTAATATTCCCAAAGAGACTGTACCGACTAAGCCTGGCAGTATACAAAAATCATACTCTCCTAGTTGATTATAAATACGTTTTGCCACCGTAGCTATTCCAAACTCTTACAGTTGTGGTTTGATCAAATATTAAAAGCTTTAATGATATAAGATCTACTCATCTTTAGTTTTCATTGTACTCTTGAGTTAATTCAGCCCATACTGGCTGAGGGCCTACAGCATAGAAGATAAAAGGCACTGTTCTTTGGTGCTGTGTGGGATTAAGAAATAACTAAGATATAATATCTATTTGTAACTTGGCTATTTGTGGACGACAGGGCTCAACAAATGTCCCTTAAGACAGTGACAATGGAAACAGAAGTATCTGTGGGTCACTGCCAATTATAACACTATGTGGAGAAAGCATTCTTACTACTTACTTGAGCAGATTTTACAGAGAGAACTGCTTTTTGAAAGTTTGGGCAAATATATAATGGCAAAATGTGAATGGCAACATGGAATTAATATTATCAGAATGTCAGAATTGACATGATAAGTAAATGAAACTAAACACATGTACATGTGTAAATGGTTGGAAAAAAATTCACCAAAATGTTATTAGCAGTGGCATTTTATGATTGTTGAAATTGCTTGTAACTTTAACTTTTACTTTGAATATTTGTACATTTTCTAAATCCTCTACAGTGAACATGTTTATTTAAATCAGCTTTACATACATGCATATTTATTTGTACAAAATGTTTGTGCTTAAGGATTAGCTTAATACATATTATTTAAATTAGATGATAAATATTTATAATTTGAAAAATAATTATATTATTACTGCATATATATTTTTTTCTGAGCTTTTTATATAGGCAGTATAACATGTTTTTTGAAAAGTGCCATTTTTTTTTTAATTTTTTTTTTTCAACGTTTATTTATTTTTGGGACAGAGAGAGACAGAGCATGAACGGGGGAGGGGCAGAGAGAGAGAGGGAGACACAGAATCGGAAACAGGCTCCAGGCTCCGAGCCATCAGCCCAGAGCCTGACGCGGGGCTCGAACTCACGGACCGCGAGATCGTGACCTGGCTGAAGTCGGACGCTTCACCGACTGCGCCACCCAGGCTCCCCTGAAAAGTGCCATTTTTGAAGCTATACTGAGCTCAAATGCTACATGGAAGAATTTGGGCATACAAGGGAGAAATTATTTCAAAACTAAATGAGAAGGACCCCTAGGTGAGTCAGTTGGTTAAGTGTCTGACTTCGACTCAGGTTATGATCTCATGGTTCGTGAGTTTGAGCACCCCCTGGGAATCTGTGCTGAAAGCTAGGAGCCTGGAGCCTGCTTCAGATTCTGTGTCTCGCTCTCTCTCTCCCTCTCTCTCTCTCTGCCTTGCTCTCCCCCGCTGGCTCTCTGTCTCCCTCTAAGATAAATAAACATTTAAAAAAATTAAAAACTCAATGAGAAAATGATTTAATCTTTGCATACAATAAATTCCCATTATGTAATATGAGGGCAATAGTAGGAATTACTTCACAGGGCTGCTGTGAATTTTAATTGAGTTAATATTTTAAAAATATTCATGAATCTAGTAGAGTGACTCTCAATAAATCATACAATTAGTAATATTTTTTACATATATTCTGTTTCTCTATAATACTTCTCAGTTGTGTAGTATCTCTATAAGCCATATAACTAAAAATTACATTATGCTGAGAAGCATTCCATAATAACTAATTTATACTTAGTTATTAATGACTAACCATACTTCTTTTCTACCAGTAACCAGTAAGGAAAGAACAGTAAAGGCTGATAGGATGGGCAAAAGTAGAAAGCAGGAAAACTGGAGAATTAGAACAGGAAATGTTGAAAGAGAGGTAAAGATTTTACATTAAAAATAAATAAATAAATATTTTTTTGTAATGGCTGACATTGACACCTGTCCCCAAAATCTAAATGCACAATGCTTCTTTTTCAAAGTTATTTCCCTACAAACATTATCAGAAACATCATGTATTGCCTTTATCCTAGTAAGTATGGATTCCTTTAGGAAGTAGATACCAAGTACCTTCCCATAGGGAGTACATTCCTTAGAGTACTTATCAAAGTGAGTAAAGAAGCAGCTATTATATGTCTGTGTGCCCTGGTGCATCAGCCTCTGTGGTTTATGTATCATTGCAGTAGATAGAATAAAGCCTGTATTCACTGAGGAATTCTATGGTATTAAACTTTTAGACATAGACTCAAAAACAAATTTGCTTTTTTCATGTAGTATTTGAAATTGTGTATGTATTTCTTTTTGTCTTCATTGTCAAGATATGTCATGGGGAAAAATCATGGTAATGTTGGTCTTTTCCTCTTACTTTATGATTTTTTAAATCAAACTCTGTTATTTGCTTACTTTAGCGCATTATGACTCTAATTCAATCTCATTGAAAGATCTGAGTTGTCCAAGGTAGTTTCTTACTTTAATAGTACAAGTAGCCATGATTGAAGTTAGCCAGGAATGATGACTTCAGATCAGAACACCTGTGAGATTAGCTGTTCCATCTGCAATGTCAGAACTGTTTTAATCTAATTGACTTGGCCAGGGTGAGAGGTCAGCAGTGTCATTTTAAAAATATAGCTTAGTATGATTAGCTTCAGAGAAGAACATTTGAGAGCTGGGGGGGGAGGGGCCTTGAATCTCCATAAACTTCACAGGTTTAGGTGCTCGGAAATGGATTTTGGAGTGATTGCTGTGATCTTTGACAGCCTTAATATATCATTTGCTTGGGCTGCCTTTCAGCAAACTTTCTGTGAACAGAAATCACAGAAGATAGATTCATCACAAAAGGCCAAGACATTAAAGCCTTTAAACATTCCCGTATAACTCTCTAAATGAAACACAAAAAACTGGAGCCTTGTGACTCTCTGACTATTCTTTTTCTGAATCAGGACCAGATACACACACACACACACACACACACACACACACACACACACACACACACTATGTGTTGTAGAAAATAGTATAACCAGACCTGTAGCCTAGTTTTGCAAATACTGAAGACCTTACAACATATATTTTATATACTTAACCTCAATGTTCACTCACTTTTTGTTATTTACGCTTTTTCTTCTGTTGTCCCCTCCCACCCCTCAAATATTTTGATATCATCTATTTAAAAAAATGTTTTAAATTTTTATTCATTTTTGAGAGACATAGAGAGACAGAGCACGAGCAGGGTAGGGGCAGAGAAAGAGGGAGACACAGAATCTGAAGCTGGCTCCAGGCTCTGAGCTGTCAGCACAGAGCCCAATGTGGGGCTTGAACTCACAAACCATGAGATCATGACCTGGCCTGAAGTAGGATGCTTAACAAACTGAACCACCCAGGAACCACTGATATCACCTATTTTAGCCATTTTAAATCAATTTTTGGAACAAACATGGGAAAAATTAAAAATTAGATTTTATTAGCTGCTCTGTGGTTATAGATGAACTGGAATACCTTTTGTGAAGACTAATCAAGTTTATTAAGGGATAAAAAAACCTACTAATTACAAGGAAGTGTTAGGAATTGGAGCTTTTTGGCCAGGAGCATAGAAGACTACTTCCAGAGGGCCCTGACACAATGACATTGTGCGACACTGACACTGACATACAGTTAATTTGGTCAATTAGTATAGGACAATCTCAGAAAAACCCTCAGTTTAGGTCACCACAAATATCACCACTAACTCTTTCCCAAAAGTAAGGGAATGGTGATTTTGAGGCCAGGTTTTATAAACATAGTTTATATCCCTTTCTAAGTTGGTAGTCTTGCAAATATTCGTCCACCTAATCAGTTTTCGTTACAGGATCACTCATACTTTATCCTTGTACTACTCTGGACTCCTTCCTCTTGATTTTATTTTTCCAAGGGATTTTGTCACTGTACTTTTTGCAACACCCATTAGTAAATATTTCCACATTCCCAACCTTATTAATGAACTTTCCCTTCCTTGCCTTAAGATCTTACAATTGAATGTATTTGTCCACATCCTCTCAAACACATAAAAAGTCTACATAAAGGGTTGACAGCTCTTGAAATACCGTGCCTCTATCAAATCAATTTTACCTTAGGTAGATATTTTGGATAGTATAGATTCTCACCTCCTTTTTGGCCTATGAAAATCCAAACGTTTTCCCCACTATGCAACTAGAGAGAACTTCTTAAAACACTAAATATATCATTCCCAGGCTTAAAGTCCTTTAACTGTTATTTATTACCCAGAATATGAAATCCCAAATTTTGACATTTCTTTAGTGTAGAGAGAGTGTAGAGAGAAGAGAGTATTTTGTTTGTCTCAACTAGTATTTTGTTTGTCTCAACTAGTATTTTGTTGAGAATTTTTGCATTTGTGTTCATCAGGGATGTTGGCCTGTAGTTCTTTTTTAGTGGGGTCTTTTTCTGGTTTTAGAATCAAGGTAATGCCTCATTGAATGATTTTGGAAGTTTTCCTTTCATTTCTATTTTTTGGAACAGTTTGAGAAGAATAGGTATTAACTCTTTAAATATCTGGTAGAATTCTCCTGGGAAGCCATATGGCCCTGGACTTTTGTTTGTTGGAAGATTTTTGATTATTAATTCAATTTCTTTGCTGGTTATTGGTCTGTTCAAGTTTTCTACTTCTTCCTTTTTCAGCTTTGGTAGTTGATACGTTTCTAGGAATTTATCTATTTCTTCCAGATTGCCCAATTTGTTCACATATAATTTTTCATAATATTATCTCATAAGTGTTTGTATTTCTGTGGTGTTGGTTGTGACCTCTCTTCTCTCATTCGTGATTTTATTTGGGTCCTTTCTCTTTTCTTTTTGAAAAAAAAGAAGTTTTTGAAATTATTTTTGTTTGTTGGCTTTTTTAAGTCTAATTCCAGCTTAGATCTCAACATTAAGCACCTGGTCACCTTGAGGTTTATGGAATTGGTACCACTTCCCAAAACATGCCTTGTTGTCTTTCTGTTTGGGACCTTTAGTACCTCAGCTTCACTATCTCCCTGGACAGCTTTCCTTCCTGCCCTGGCCCCTTGAGAGGCTTATTTTGTAAAACTTTATTTGCAGATACATGCTTTTCTTTAGTGTAGCCACTGTTCTTCTACCTCCTCCTTGATCATTTCTTTCCCATTTTATTGACATTTATTTTCCCATTTATTAACTGCCATAACATTATATTAGTTTAAAGTGTACTGTGTAATATTACATTTATATACATATATATGTATATATATATATTCAAAATGATTACCATAAGTTTAGTTAACATCAGTCACCTCACATAGTTGCATCCTCTTCCTTGATCTTATTTAAGTAAAATAATCCCTGTTATAGAGTATTTGAAAGATACTTCCTCAATACCCATCACCCACCCTCCCTTCCCTCCCACCCCCCATCAACCCTCAGTTTGTTCTCAGTTTTTAAAACTCTGTTATGCTCTGGCTCTCTCCCACTCTAACCTCTTTTTTTTTTCCCCTTCCCCTCCCCCATGGGTTTCTGTTAAGTTTCTCAGGATCCACATAAGAGTGAAACCATATGGTATCTGTCTTTCTCTGTATGGCTTATTTCACTTAGCATCACACTCCCCAGTTCCATCCACGTTGCTACAAAAGGGCTTATTTCATTCTTTCTCATTGCCACGTAGTATTCCATTGTGTATATAAACCACAATTTCTTTATCCATTCATCAGTTGATGGACATTTAGGCTCTTTCCATAATTTGGCTATTGTTGAGAGTGCTGCTATAAACATTGGGGTACAAGTGCCCCTATGCATCAGTACTCCTGTATCCCTTGGGTAAATTCCTAGCAGTGCTATTGCTGGGTCATAGGGCAGGTCTATTTTTAATTTTCTGATGCATTGAATTAATCTTAATAACCTCATACAAATAACTGGCTCTGACATGGAAGAAGGGATGGATTTGTTTTATTTGATATACAGTAGCAGAAGTGAAGCCAATGAATGATCGTTATCAAGGGGACATATTTTAATTGAAAATACACTTGGCAAATGAGAAAGAATGAAATCTGGCCATTTTTAGCAATGTGGATGGAACTGGAGAGTATTATGCTAAGTGAAATAAGTCAGGAAGAGAAAGACAGATACCATATGTTTTCACTCATATGTGGATCCTGAGAAACTTCACAGAAGACCATGGGGGAGGGGAAAGAAAAAAAAATGGTTGGAGAGGGAGGGAGCCAAAATATAAGAGGCTCTTAAAAACTGAGAACAAACTGAGGGTTGATGGGGGGTGGGAGGGAGGGGAGGGTGGATGAGGGATATTGAGGAGGGCACGTGTTGGGATGAGCACTGGGTGTTGTATGGAAACCAATTTGACAATAATATATATATATATACACACACACACACACACACACACACACACACACACACATAGACACACACACATAAAGAATTTATATATATATAAAGAAAATAATATATATATGTATATATATAAAGAAAATACAAGAAAACTTCAAAAAGAGATATTTAAAACTAGAGTATGCCATCTTGAGACGTAGTAAGTTTCTCACCACTAGCATTAAAATATGCCCTAGATCAGTGGTCTCCAAACTTTGCTGCTTGTGGATTCTCCTTTATTAGTTTCTTTTTGTTATGAACCATACCATACATATATGCATACATATATTCGTGTACATACTTCTGTGTGTATGTGTATGCTTATGTGTGTGTGTATGTTGTAGATATATACTATTGTGTTAGTATATTAAAACACCATGAAGCATGCCATAAAATACAATACAAAATAAGTAATGTTATGGACTATGTTTGTGTTTCCCTAAAATTCATATAATGAAGCCCTAACCCCCAATGTGGCTACATTTGAAGATGGATCTTTAAGGAATTCATTTACAGCAAATCATGTCATAAGGATAGGACCCTGATCTGATAGGATTAGTGTCCTTATAATAACAGACTCCAGAGAGTTTGCTCTTTTGCTCTCGCATGCTCTGTTTCTATGTCATGTGTTATTCTGTAAGGATATAGCAAGTAGGCAGCTGAGTATAAGCCAAGTAAAGAGCTCTCACCAGAAACCAAATTTCCTGGTACCTTGATCTTGCACTTCCCAGTTTCCAAAATTGGGAGAAATAAATTTCTGTTGCTTAAGCCACTCAGTTCATGGTATTTTGTTATGATGAAATGAATAGATTAGATGACTCAGCAAATAAACATTGAATTGCTCTGTGCACCACCCTGGGTTATTGTTCCACATTTTAAAATCATTATGGGACTATAATGAAACCTTAAACATATGATGATATTTTTTATACAATTGCAGTTTGTATTTTTGATTTGGAACTCTTATTTTGAAAATAGCTTTGGGGCGCCTGGGTGGCGCAGTCGGTTAAGCGTCCGACTTCAGCCAGGTCACGATCTCGCGGTCCGTGAGTTCGAGCCCCGCGTCAGGCTGATGGCTCAGAGCCTGGAACCTGTTTCCGATTCTGTGTCTCCCTCTCTCTCTGCCCCTCCCCCATTCATGCTCTGTCTCTCTCTGTCCCAAAAATAAATAAACGTTGAAAAAAAAAATTAAAAAAAAAAAAAAAAAGAAAATAGCTTTGAATTTAGGCCAGATAAAAATATGTCTAAGTTTTTATGCTTTTAATTTAAAAACAAATTATTAATGGAAGTATGCAGCGTTTTTCTACATGTTGATGAATAGGTATTTTTCAACGGCTTATAATCAAAACTTTGTAAACCAGCACTCACGAGGAGTGGTAAAAAACAGAAGAGTATCATTTTGTTAAGGTTCATGTAAGGAGCAGAAGTTCTAACTCTTTCTGGTTAAAAGCAGTTCCCATAACTCCATAAGGTATTTGCTAACATCCACTTCCAAATCATAAAACATTGTCCTGATCAAAGGAAGATGAAAACACAAAATCCTTTACTAAAGGAAACACGTATCTCTAGAGTTGCTCAGTTACAGACTGTTCCACCTTACATTTTTATGTATTTGGAAGGATACCAGGCAATTCATGGCAAAGAGCTTCTGCTCTACCAAATATTCAGAAATATGTAAGTAAATTTAACATCTTGAATATTCATTGTATCCATGATTCAGTAATCTACTTGAGATGTTTGTTCCAGGGATTAAAGTTGTATTTTGGTCAACAGTTTTATAATATCTGTTCAGTGCTCCTAAAATCATCTCTAAAACAATTCCCATTCTCACACTCAGAAACTCACTTTCCTGTGTTCTATTTTGATCTTTATAATCTATTTTTAAAAATCACATTGTAACTTCCCTAGTCTCTAGCCCAAAGCAAATCAATACTTTCTTCTGCTCTTCTCTCTTTGTTCTTGTATATAAATGACTGTGGAGACTGGAACAGAGAGGGAGAAAGAGAAAAAGAAAAAAAATCGGGAATTTACAAATACTACAGAAAACAAACTTTTTCATTAGGAAAGGAATAAATATTTCTAATATAGGTATCAAGGATTGATGCCCCAACATAGATTTTATGCCCTGTGCCTGGGACTACACAGTGAGAAAGCAGAGTTTGGAGTGATATATAGAGAACTGTTTTGCACATTGGCTTTTCTGGGGAAGGAGAGCTAGGTCTGATGCTTTTGATTCTGGTTGTCACAAATGTAATCTGTGCACATTGTGCTATCTGCCAGCTTAGATTTGTCCTACTCTTTTTTTAATGTCTTTGGGTCTGCATCATTACCTCACCACGTTTTGAAACATCTGTCAGAACATTTGCCAGAGCAAATTTATAAACACGTAATAACATTCTGTCTCACCTTACCCACCAAGTTTTGCTAAAATAAAACATACATTTATTTATAAGGAGTTTGTCATTTTCATTAAGGGAAGAATTAAAAACATCATGAATGCCCAAGAGAAAGAGAGTGGTGGAATTCTCTTATCTTGTATCTATGCAGTGGAAAAGTATGCACGAGTATAGACGATTATTTTGAAAAATATGTATTGGGAAATTTTTGGAAACCTGCTTTTAGTATTAACTGGAAAAAGGAAGATGATGATAGGTCAAAAAGTACTGTCCCAATTTTATGAAACACATACATATTTTACATGAAAATTCTAAAAATGTGAATGTTAGCTAAAGCTAAAATATTAATAATTCTTAAACCTGGATGTTTCTATTTATTTTTAATATTAATTTTTAAATTTCTCTTTTCTAATACTACTGCAACAAACATGTTTATAATTTAAAAATATTGTCAAACAATCCCATGCACAGCCTCTGTCATCTACCTAATATAGGGATAGATAGGCAATGATTTGTGATTTATGAATAGTGGCTGCATGGAGCATTGAGTTCAAAATAAATCTGAAACTCATCAGGAAGGATAATGTGGTCATCTAAGAGTAGCTGCCATTGGTTCAAGAAGAGCAACTGGAGCATGGAGCCCCATATTTGCCATCCTTACCGGAAGATACTCTTTTTGCTTCTACTTTTAAAAAAATAAATAGGCTATTTTATTTACACATTAGAACACATGGTTAGTATTTTCAACTTCCCCTAATAATTCTACTGTTTGGTTGAAACATCAAACGCAATAGCTTCTGATATTTAATAGACCATTAATCGAAAGACCATGATATTAAGAACACTCTGAAAATGAATGCGCAAGATGAAGAGATTATGGTTTGGACCTAGACTAAGTACTAGTGCTATATCAGGAAGTTGGATCAATTTCTTTCCTACTGAAAGTGACACATGAGCCTTGCTAAAGAACAAGTTTAAATCTGGTAATGCTTCAGAATTTTTATTTCAGTAGGTTACTGTAAAACTACATTTGTACAGAAGATGTATATAAACTGGTTTCCTAAATAATTACAACTTAATTTTTAAGTCACTTTAACATATATAATTTTGTTGGGTGTTAATATTTTTCCAAATGTATCTTTCTTTTTTGCTTTAAGAAAAAAAAGCAACAACCCTGAATATAGGGTACTCTTCCTCAGTATCAAATACACACATTATTTTATTTCCTATTTTAAAACTTGAGTACTCAAACACTCCATGAATTTATTAACAGGTCGTCCAAGATTTGTGCCTCACCTGTTGCCCTCTTTCACCTTAGCATAGTACGTGAATCCTCAGGGCTTCCTTATTCAGTTCGTCAGCCATAGCTATAAATGATGAGAGAGCTAGAGAGAGAAAGAGCGAGCGAGAGCATGCAAGAAAGGAAATCAAGGAGTCTTTTGTACTGAAAGAGCCCTTGATTTCTTATTGTAACTCTTTTCTTGTGTTATTCACCCACAGCAGATATGTTCTTTATGTTCTTGATCACTTCTGTATTGTGTACATGGCTACACAGTTGTCATTAGTGTGCCATGCTTGGGTTCCGAAGTTTAGAATTCTTTTGATTTACACTTCATTCCCAACCCCTGTGTCCCAAATAAGACCACAAAGCTAGTGTATCTGATGTTGGAGCTTCTAGCCTGGGATGCAAACTATCTCAGAGTTAGTATTCTTCTAATGTTCACATTTGGTGTTGACCCAGAGTCACTAGCCTAGATTCCATCCTTTGTAGGATCAGTAGTAGCCTTTTCACTAACATAACACAACTGGAACCATCTCAATCCATCAGTGAGGTTTGAGTCACTTTGAAATGATTGGGCCTTTAATTTGTTTTTTTAGAAAGTTCCTAGGATACTATGTAAATCTTCTCATAGTTCTTCCTCATTTCTAGCTTTGTATACCAAGGACTTAAGTCTTTAAAAAAGGCACTCTCTCAAAGCAATGGATATCTATTTTCTAAAATGACTGAAGCCACAGATTAGCATAAAAAAATCTGCCTAAGATGAAATTTTCCTTCCCTTCTAGAATGGAAATAATTGGCAAAACATTAAGTCTCAACCTAAAAGGTACCAAACCTGGTAACTGTTGTCTTGATGACATGGCATTATCATTATGGCTGTAATACATTATACTGTTCCCTCTCCTTTACCTGGAAATATCAGTTCATTCTTCAAAGCTCCCTTCAAAGAATTACTGTCTCTGTAGTTTTAGCAAACATTGTAGCAGAATTTTACCATTTAATGGGTTCACAAGCTGCTGCCTTTATAGCTTATGGTACATATGTTTACCAATATAAATGATCCATTTGAGCTAAATTGCCACAGCTGCTAGAACACCTCCTTACCCATTTTTAGAGCCAAAAAAATCTAGAACAGTATAGCTTTTGAAAATAAAGGAAAATTTATCTTCAAAGTAAAAAAAAAACATACTTCTTCTCTCATCATTATAGAATAATAGGAAGATAGAGGAGGGTATAGACACAAGAGAGAGGGATGTTACAGACACAAATGTGAGAGTGATTTTTTTTTTTAGTTATGATAGAAGCCCATGCCAAGCACCTACATTAACTACTCATATTCACGAATGATGCAAGTAGCTGCATACCAAAGAGGAGAGGCTCTTAGTGACAAGAACCATAGTTACCATGCAATACTATTGGCAGGTTTATTTTCATTCTTTAGGCATATAGCAGACACATATATAAAAAATAGTTACTTTTACCTGAATCCAAGGTGAAACAAAGTAGGTAAGTCCCAAAACAGATTATGATAACTAACCTTGCAAAGTACGACACTGACATGATATTCATGATGTTAAATTGACAGATATAAAATAGTAGTAACAAAAATTAAGTCACCCAAGAAATACAATAAAGTGGAAATACATTTAAAAGTCAATCCTGAAAAAATTCTTCCAATGAAGGGACAGCATATAATTTAAGTTTTCAGTAGTTTGTGTAATATGCTGAAAGGATTATCAAGCTTTATGAATAAAACCGATTGATAATACAATGGGAATTTTTCAGTTGGAAGGGAAAGAAGGCTAGGTGTAAGAGTACTTTGGACTAAAGAAGATTCCTAGGCAATATTCCCAGCATTAGGCTGGAAATTAAATTAAGCCCTTAGAATATTAGGCCAAATAAGTTGATTGCAACTCATTTCACCAGTTGAATGTTCATTACATTGTAAAATGATTAATTGAGCTATGTAATTCTCTCAGACACCACCTATGGTGTATACTTAAATAGGCAATAGAAATGTAACCTTCCAGAACATAATCTAAACTTAGCTATCCACTATTTCCAACTCAATCATTATTATTATTTTAGAGCAGTATGACTTTTCTTATTAGTATGACTAATCAGTATGACTATTTCTTATTATTTTAGAGCAGTATGACTGCTACTTTTAGAAACTTCTCCAGATAAAAACAATGTACCCTCTTAAGATCTAGACATTTTTGATAAAAGAAGTATGGTTTGGGGGCATCTGGGTGGCTCAGTCGGTTAAGCATCTGACTCTTGATTTCAGCTCAGGCCATGATCTCGATCTCACAGTTTGTGGGTTTGAGCCCTGCTTCAGGCTGTGTGCTGACAGTGTGGAACCTACTTGGGATTCTCTCTAATCTCTCTCTGCCCCTACCCTGCTCACATGCCCATTCTCTCTCTCAAAAAAATAAACCTAAAAAAAATTAGGTTTAGGCATATACTAGACACATATATCAAAATCAGTTTGCCTTCCACTGGAATGGATTTTCTAGTTATGGTCAGTACTCAATCAGAGTACGCGTACTCTATCTTTTTTGCCTGGGAGATATATACGGATATGGATAGATACACATACACACACATACATACAAGTTTTTATTTAGATTCCATGTAATATTAGTTTGAGGTGTAGAATTCATCACTTTTATGTAATACCCACTCCTCATCACGAGTACCCTTCTTAATATCCATCACCCATTTAACCCATTCCCCTACTCACCTCCCCTCCAGCAACCTTTAGTTTGTTCTCTATAGTCTGTTCTATGGTTTGCCTCCCTGTCTCTTTTTTTTCCCTTCCCATATGTTCATCTGTTTTGTTTCTTAAATTCAACATATGAATGAAATCATGTGGTATTTGTCTTTCTCTGACTGACTTATTTCACTTAGCATAATATACTCTCTAGCTCCATCCATGTCATTGCAAATGGCAACATTTCATTTTTTTTTGTGGCTGAGTAATATTAAATATGTATGTATTTATGTATGTATGTACACACACACCACCACTTCTTCTTTATCCATTCATCAGTTGATGTACATTTGGTGTCTTTCCATTATTTGGCTATTGTTGATAATGCTGCTATAAACATGTGCATGTATCCCTTTGAATTGGTATTTTTTGTATCCTTTGGGTAAATACCTTGATGATAGGGTAGTTCTATTTTTAATTTTTTGAGGAACCTCCATACTGTTTTCCAGAATTTTGCCAGGGATATATTGTTATATATATATACTGTTAAAACTCACAAAGATTAGATTTTGTCTTCTGACATGTCCACTAATACTCCACACAGAAAAGGAACTCATTTTAAAAACTATAGAGGACATCAGACACATTTGGGCTGCCATCTTTCCAGAACATTTACTTGTTGAGTTATTTGGCAGACAAATTATTAAATGTTCTTCAAAATAAAGCTGTTATCTTGTAATAAACATTCCATTAGTCTTTATTTTCAGTCTTTAAGTCTTTATTTACTTTAAGACTTTAATTGTGTTGACCACTTGGTTGAAACTGATTCTGCTCTTCCAGCTGTTTTTCCTAATTATTTTTCACCTTTTTGAAATTTTCGATCACTGAGTTTGCAGGAAAAAAAAAATTAAAAAAGAACTATTGTTTCTTAGAAAACAATCAGCTCCACTCTCTTCCTTTTCATCTGAGCTCATCATCACCTGTTTGAACCATCTGTGACTTTAACCACAGCTGTCTTTACCATTACAATTATAAGTTGGAGTTATAAGGAAATGAATTAAATTTAGCTGGAATAGAAAGACTCTTCTTAAAAGATTGTTTAAGAAAAATATGTTTAGAATTATAAGAAGGGAATGAAAGACTGAGCAAAACAAGGCATTCTGCCTAAATTTTAAACCTCTCTTTATAGAGAGACCCTAGAACACAATAGTTTAAACTATCAAGCCACACTGCCTAGGATCAAATCCATTTTTGTCATTTATTAGCTGTGCCATTCATCCAAGGTTGAATTATTTAACTTCCACTGCCTCCACTGGCTGTCTGTAAATTTAGGGTAATACTTTTTACCTTTGCATAGGGTTGTTGAGGAATATATGAGAAATCACTATAGAAATATAACAATTATTAGGAATTGAGTTTGTATTGGGGCACCTGGGTTGCTCTTTCGTTTGAGCATCCAACTCTTAGTTTCAGCTCAGGTCATGATCTCGTGGGTTATGAGATTGAGCCCTGCATCAGGCTCTGTGCTGACAATGCAGAGCCTGCTTGGGAATCTCTCTCTCCCCATCTCTACCTCTCCCCTAATCGTGCTCTCACTCTATCTCTCTACAATAAATAAATTAGCTTAATTTTAAAAAAGGAATTGAGTTTGTATTGAAATGAATCTATCTTATAATCTATTAAAGAAGGTAAAATAACTAAATGTAGGTGAGTTGATATGGACTAAGGTACATACTGACACCATAACCTCTGATTCTCATTCCCTTCTTAGAGTGTTTTCAATAGTAGAAAAAAAATGAATATAATGTTAACATTATGTAGTACAAAATATTTGAATAATGAATGATAGTTCTAATTATTTGTTGCTACTATTATTATTAATTAAATGGGTAAAAGATGTGTTGATGGCTTTTTCTGCAGTCTGATCCTATTGGTGGAAAGGAATCAGAGAATGGGGAAAAAGTAGACACTAGTAATTTCTGATGTGAAATGTAAACTGTTAAAAAAAAGACTATTAATTTTAAATAAGATAGTGGTATAGCTTAATGCCTTTCAGGTTTTCTCTGAATCTTGTTCATTTCTAACCTCTAAAAGAAGGAAGGAAAAAAGGAAGGGAAAAATGAAAGAAGAAAAGACAGAAGGGAGAAAGGAAGGAAGGAAAAAAATCTATTGATGTTCATTACACCATTTTTTATAACAGCAAGAAATTAGACATCACTTAAATATTCAATAATGAATAAGGAATTATGTATGTTAAATACCTAGCCTTGCTCATACATGGTGATTGAGGGTGCAGTCTTAATATAATAATTGGAATGTCCAGGACCAGACCAAGCTTGATTTGGACCAAATGCTGTAGTCTTGTATTGGGAGAAATACTCCTCTTCCTGAACCCTGTCTCTCCTTGCCAGCTATTGGCAGGCTGACTTTCGCCTAGGAAACATTCACAAGCACGTGGATATTCTCTTGACTGGATAAAGGAACCATTATTATAGATTGTGCCTGGAAGCTACAACCCAAAATGTCTCCATGGGCAGTAATATCAACCCCAAGTTAAGAATCACTGGGTGAGAAGGTAGCATCCTACTGTGCCCACAGGAAGAAAATTCAGTGAGATACAAGAGAATAGCAGTTCTCCCTAAATAAGTCTCTTTATCATTCTCTTCTATACTTATCAGCATTTTATATCTTCCAACTGGGAAAGGGTTTTGGAATCTAATTTATCTAATTACTACTGAAATCAAGATTTATTTCACACTCAGGTACTGTAGTATCAATAGAAGCAGGAAGAATGAAACATTCTGCATTATTTACAATATACTCATATACTATATGTTTTTAACATTTTTAAAAATTATTGAGAGAGAGAGAGAGCACACGTGCAAGTTGGGGGTAGAGGGGCAGAGGCTGGGAAAGAAAGAGACAGACAGACAGACAATCTTAAACAGACTGCGTGCTTAGCTTGGAACCCAACTTGGGGCTCAATCTCTCAATGCAGGGATCATGACAAGCTGAAATCGAGTAGGATACTCAACCGACTGGACCACCCAGGCAACCCTTTTAACATTTTCTTTCTTGCTTGCTTTCTTGCTTTCTTGCTTTCTTGCTTTTTAACATTTATTTTAGTTTTGAGACAGAGACAGTGGGAGTGGGGGAGGGGAAGAGAGAGAGAGAGGGACAGAATCTGAAGCAGGCTCTAGGCTCTAGGCTGTCAGCACAGAGCCCGAAGTGGGGCTCGAACCCACAAACTGTGCCATCATGACATGAGCAGAAAACGCTTGACTGACTGAGCCACCCAGGTGCTCATAAATTTTTCTAAAAAAGAATGAAGTAGATCCATATTTATTAACATAGAAAGGTGTATAAGACATATTTTTAAATGAAAAATAATTAGAATTAAAACAATAGTTATATGGTCTACTTTTTAAAAAGGACAATCTGCTATTATAAATTAACATGTACACACATATACACCCACACAGACACATACACACAGACATTCACATATGTGTAGATATATACACATATATATGACTTGGAGGAATATAAAATATGTTCAATATTTATAATGTTATAAATGCTATTAATAACAACATTAACAATTGTGTTTTAGAGCAGTTTAACACTTATATAATGTAGTTACTAATGTTATTCAAAAATAATTATTGAAATATTTTAATTCACTACCTTAACATTTAAAAATTTCTTCAGGGAAGCCTGGGTGGCTCAGTTGCTTAAGCGTCTGACTCTTGATTTCGACTCAGGTCATGATCTCACCATTCAGGAGTTCAAGCCCCATGTCTGTCTCTGCACTGACAGCTTGGAGACTGGCTGGGATTCTCTCTCTCTCTGTCTCTCTCTCCCCCTCTCTGCCCCTTCCCTGCTCACTCTCTCATTCTCTTTCTCTCTCAAAATAAATAAATAAAGACATCAAAATAATAAAAATATCTTCAAAATGCATTTAGAAAATAATACAGTAGCTGTTAATTTCTGTAATTAAAAATCAGAAGGGAAACTAGAGAGATATCTTGGGCTACAGTTTAGAACCAAAAAAAGAGTTGACTAAAGAATATGGAGGTCAGTATGCTATCAGATAAATAGATGTATCCATTAATATCCAGTACCACTTGCAAATAATTTAGAAAACAACTTAATTCAGAGGAAAACTTGCTCAAGGAATAAAACTAATAACAATAATTAATAAAATGTTTAATCTTATTTTTAATAAACAAGCACCTTTTGAAAAAAATTCTTGAATCTAGGCTGTTTAAGAAATAACATCACTGATGCCAAACAAGAAGGCAGTTCACAGTTATCAATAAATTTTCACCTTCTGTTTGAAGTTAAATTATATCTTACCATTTTGAACTCAGTGGTTATGCATTTCTCAATAAATCCTATTCATCTATTCTTAAGCTTTTAATTAAGCTTTTCTCTGACCTTCAGCACACACATTCTGTCCACCTTTTTCCCTTTGCCCTGTAAAGAAAATAAACAGAAAATAAACCAGTAGTTGGCATTTTGCCAAATGCCAATATTTATGTTTGGAAAACTTGTTATTAAATTGTCATCTACCAACTCTCCTGCTCCCAATGTATTTGATCTCATTTTGCTTCTAAAACTAATAATATTTATTATTGCTGCTAAAGGATTTCCAGATTGCCTTGTATAGTGTTTGTTACCCCTCTTTCTCTGTACCCATTGGGTTTATGCATATTGCTATGAAGGGCTCATGATGATATCTCTTTCATTACTCAGTGAACTCCTTGAGAGGAAGAACCTGGGCTACATAAAGTCAGAGTTGACAGTGTTAGGAAGATTGTGGATTTAAGTTGCTCTATGAACTTCAGTACCTGCAAGAATATATCTTGCTTGATGCTACTGTTCTTCATTAACATGATGAAATCCTGATTCATGTGCCTTCACTCTCATCTTTCCCATGACCAATTCACTTCCTTTGTTTACTTATCTCTGCTTAATTCTTCTTTTACATGGTGATCATAACTTCTCATTTAATTCTTTTTTAACACTTTTATCTCCCACAATTAATTTCCTATTTCAAATTTCTAGGGGAGAAATACTGATTACTCTCTTGTTATTGATGTTGTTGGTCTATCCCAATGGTCACAGGAATGTAGGCTGCCTGTAGATGATTCTCCTTGCATTAGAAGATCACTCTTGACCTGATCACAGTGCTTAGGGAGGAGGTTGCACTATACACTACAAAACATTGCTTTCTAGATCAGCACTGACTAATTTTTTTAAAACTAGTTTCCTGGTAAAGAGGTAAAGGAGGTTTTTCAGGCAAAAAAAATGAAAAAAAGGACTTCATGTATATTTCTAAGATCGCATGTTAGTCTCAATAGATTATTTTCAATTTCCAGTCTTTAAAACAAATATGACCTTTATGAATCTCATGGAGCCTACTGAGAAGTCCCATTTTATTTATTTATTTATTTATTTATTTATTTATTTTGCATTCCCATCTCTGGTTCTAGTACAACTATTCAATCAAAGGCATTTCTTCAAGTTTTAGACATTTCAACTGTTGTCAGCAATGCTGATTCATTGAGAAAGAATTAAACAAAATGGAGTCTTGTTGTAAATGTACACACACAAAAAATCAATATTTGCCAAATGGAAGAAAATAAATCGATAGAGAAAGGCATGTTATTGTCAAACTTCTAAAAGGATTTTGCCAACAATTGAGAGTATACAAAATTCTGTAAAAATATATTGGCTCTGCTGTCCTTTTGTGTAATAGAGTAAGGTAGCATAAAAAAGTAAACAAATAAGAAAATATTGTGAATATGAATATAGAGATTAAGGTAAAGCAAATATAAAACAAATAGCCCCAAGCAGGGTATTTAAACAGTGCTTCCTAGAGACTAATCTCTCTTTGAAAGTAGATTTATTTCTATTAGTTGTTTTGTGTTGTTAGAGTGCTGTATTTATTTTAACTTAGTTCTTGACCTCTGAGAGAATGAACAACTGTACACAGATATCTTAGATCCTTTTCTTTAACCAGAAACACTAAGAGTCAAGATGGCCTTGCATAGCCTGAGAAATCGTAGTAACATTTTATATATCCAGACCCTCCATGAAGAAGCTGACCTACTTCACTAATATAAGATGACAATTTCATGAATGACAGTACTTTTTTTTAAAGAAAACTTTTATTTGAATAAAAACAAAAATAGGATTAAAAATTACCATCATAATGATGAATCTGGCCTGGTGTATATATTATGAGTAAAATGTTTTAAAGTTCCAAAAGGTCAAAGATTAACATTTACAAAGATAATTTTCTTGTGTTTTTTTTTTTTTCATATTCAACAAAGGGCTTATATCCACTTTCTAATACTTGTATCATTAATAGTGTTTTCTGTTTTTCAAAGAAATTTTGCAAACATAACTTGGTTTTATCCTTGCAGAAATCCTGTGACAGGATAAAAACATATTGGTCCTGTTTTATAGATGAGGAAATGATGATGAAAAAAGAATTAAATGGCTTAACCAAAACTGCAAAGCATGTTGGGGATTAGAATTTCAATTACTGGGGTGCCCGGGTGGATCCGTCTGTTGGGCACCTGACTTGGGCTCAGGTGATGATCTCATGGTCTGTGGGTTCGAGCCCCACCTTGGGCTCTGTGCTGACAGCTCAGAGCCTGAAACCTGCTTCAGATTCTGTGTCTCCCTCTCTCTCTGCCCCTCCCCCACTCAAGCTCTGTCTCTGTCTCTCTCAAAAATAAATAAACATTAAAAATAAAAATAAAAAGGGACGCCTGGGTGCTCAGTTGGTTGGGCGGCTGATTTGGGCTCAGGTCATGATCTCACAGTTCGTGGATTGGAGCCCCGCATCCGGCTCTGTGCTGGCATCTCGGAGCCTGGAGCCTGCTTCGGATTCTGTGTCTCCCTCTCTCTCTCCCCCTCCCCTGCTCATGTTCTGTGTCTCTCTCTCAATAATAAATAAATGTTAAAGAAAAAAATTAAAAAAATAAATAAAAGTAAAAATAAAATTAAAAAAAAAATTTCAATTACTGATGCCCATATAAGTGCTTTTTCTGTTCCTCTACACATATTCCCTAAGGTAGGGATAACTGTCCTGCTTACATATGGAATAATCAAAAAGAATTCTATGTGGAAGTAAAACCCACTACTGCACTGATATCTGTACAGGCAATATACTTGTATATGAACTGCGGCAGTATTAGGCCAACATATGGGAATTAAAAACATCAGTATGTTTCTAAAATTTTAGAAGACAACATGGGGCGCCTGGGTAGCTCAATTGGTTTAGTGCCCAACTCTTGATTTCTGGTCAGGTTCATGAGATTGAGCCCCTGCACGGAGCCTGCTTGGGATTCTTTTGCCCTCTCTCTCTGCCCCTCCACTGCTCATGCTCCCTTTCCCTTTCTCTCAAAATAAACATTAAAACAAACAAAAAAAAGAAGATATCATATAATATATTAAGTCTAGTTTTTTTTACAATGAATATTGGTAGAATAAGATCATTGAATATCATAGATGTGTAGGAATAATGGTACTGAGAGCAAATGCAGTGCATTTACCATATGCCTAATATTGTAGTATTTGATCCTATGCGTTATAAATCATTCCTTAGTTTTAATTTTACAGTTGAAGAAATTGTGTTATGGAGAGGTAAATGATTTGTTCCAGACCACAGTGTTAGTTCATATTTTTACCAGCAAATAACTGTGAAAGGTAGGATTCAGTTTATCAATAAAAGCAGGTTGCCCATGAAATAATCTGAATGGTGTGCCAGAAAATGATAGTGATCCAGGCTTAGAATAGTCTTGTCATTCTATGTGAAAGCCAGTGAGATTTTGAAATACTAAAACATAAGAAGCTATACCAAAGATGATCCTTTTTATTCTGTTTATAAACATTTTATGAACAGTTAGAAATTATGATTGGATATCACAAAGCTAAAAGAATCACAGTTAACTCCAGACCTTTGATAACAAAATATTAAAATAATGCGTTCAGCAGAATTGATTTTATAAAACTTAATAAGCATGTTAGAGAGGTGTTAATTATACTAAATACTATTGAACCTCAAAATGAAAATAATGGTTCCACTGCACAGACAGTCGCAGACAGTACTTGAATAAAGATCATTCAGTTTTCAGGCTTATATTGGGGGTGGGGGGTGGAAACACCATAACCAACACTATCCATCACTTTTTTTTGTTTTTTTTAAGCGGCAAAGTAGGAAAACAAGTTCAAGTCCTCCTTTAAATATAAAGACAGAATATCATGGTAGTTTTGTGAATGAAATTAGGCTGTTCAGGTGAACTCTACAATCAGACTAGACTCCCTACCTTCCAAATCCAATGTTCTTTCTCTTGTCTCCCTAGAAGAGTGGGTATTGTATAACACAAATGTTGATGTGTGGTTGCAAAAATAATGTTTGTGTTTCTACCAAATTTCTCTTGAAGATTTTGCTGGTCTTTTAGAAACACAAATTTGTGACAAACTAATGACATGTTTTCTGTATGCAATTTAAAACACTGTCTTATAATAGTCTTGGATCTTTTATTGCATTATTAATTGCATTTAAAAATTTTTAGTTACTTTTATTAGCTCATTATGTTATATTTTGTAATTTTTGTTATTACACATGTTTCCCATTTTTCACGTGTTTGGATAACTCCCAAACATCCATAATCTCTGACATCTTTGTGTCTCAGCAACATTAGGCCTGCTTACAAAGATTTAATCATTGTAATCTGATAAAATCAAAATGATATGCCAGGGAACTTTAGAAGGCTGTCATGCAGGAAAAAAGATGAATCACTTTTAAAGCAAATAAACTTCAGAACATTCCAGCCAAACTTGACTTTAAACTGGGGGAAAAATATGTCAAATTTATATTTATCACGTCTGCTTTTTAAAATGATGTTTATTCAGGATCTCAATGCAGTAAGTTACCTTAACAGTTACAAAGAAAGTTTCAACACGTGAAGGTAGAATTAAGCAATGATTTACCCCAAAACTGAAAGAGATAGTATAGGTAATACTCATTGCACTTACTTGAAGAAAATTAGTATATTAAAAATGCAAATTAAAGTGGACAATCCAAATGTATTTTGTTTCAGACTGCTTGTATAATATAGCAACAGACAAAGGTATGCATGCACTCATTTTCTTATACAGAACAGCAAAGGGTAATAAATATATATATTATTCACACCATGTAAAATCTCTACGTGAGTAAATGAATCATTGAGAAGATAGAGTTTGCCCAATAAATATTATGAACTAGAAAATCAAATGAACAAATAAACCTACAATAAATCTCAAATAACTAATCTTTCGCAAGTGTGGTTATATGTATTTATGTATTTCTTGGCTAGACAATCTCTGAATATATAAATATTCATTGGAATATATATTTAATACCTAGATTAAAACTTTTAAAATTAAGAATGTTTTTCAGGACCTTTGATTGAATATCATGCACAATATTGGTTTTAATGTCCAGCTTTCTACCTTAAGTATAACAATCTAAGATAAAAAGATTTCCTAAACAATTGATATAAGGCCAGTTTTATATAACCTGTTAGGTGTTCCTTAAGTGTCAATATTTAAAACAAATTTTTTTTTTTACATTTATGTATTTTTGAGAGACAGAAAGAGACAGAGCACAAGTGGGAAGGGGCAGAGAGAGGAGACACAGAATCCGAAGCAGGCTCCAGGCTCTGAGCTGTCAGCACAAGCCCGATGCAGGGCTCAAACTCACAAACCATGAGATCATGACCTGAGACAAAGTCAGACGTTTAACTGACTAAGCCACCCAGGCACCCTGAGTGTCAATATTTTTATTATAACTAGCCATTAATAATTAGAAATGAAACTTAAAGAATCAAAGACTTTGTAGGAAATGACTATATTGGTAATAACCCACTAGAATGCACAGGATATTTCTAAGATTAGTTATTATACTTAAAAAAAAAGCTAGAAGTGCCAATGTAATAAGACACAATCTGATATTAGCTTTACCTCAGTCACCCTACTGATGTTTAATGTAATGAAGTAATAGATTTAGAAATATGTTCCTTCATCCATTTATTTCGAGGATTTATTTTATGGAAGTCTGTTTACAGAATAATAATAATTAAAAAAACAAGCTCAAGTAGTGATACATGCATTATACATTACCAATAATTTATAAGAAGGATTACTTCAATAATTGTTAACAGAAGCAAGACAGGCTAATTGGTATAAAACATGTCATTGTAATGGTTATTAATAGTTCACATCCACTATAAAAATCACTTGAACCTAGGCTATGCATGTAAACATAGATATAATCTTCCGTGGAATGACACATATTTTTATAATGGCAGTTTTGCTTATAAAGATGAGCACAGTTTTCACAAAAATTGAAATGGAGACTATGAAAAAGGAAGCATGTAAATATGTGAATTTTGGTTTTTTGATTTATTTTACTTTTCATATAATGTACTAATCACTGGTCCTAAATTCATTAGGAGGACAAAATTAATGACATGATTTAAGAATAAGGCTAATGCTGGGGCATCTGGGTGGCTCCGTCGGTTAAGCATCTGACTCTTGGTTTCAGCTCAAGTTATGAACTCACAGTTGGTGAGTTTGAGCCCCTCATCAGGCTCTGCTCTGGCAGTATGGAGCCTACTTGGGATTTTCTCTCTCTCTCTTTCTCTCCATCTCCCTACAACTCCCCAGCTTGTTCTCTCTTTCAAAGTAAATAAATAAAGTTAAAAATAAATAAATAAAAAGAATGAGGCTAATACTGTTACCAAAATCTGCTCAACTCCAAGGTCAACTTTTAATTCTGAAATAACTATATAGAAGAAGAAAAATAAGAGAACCAAATAAAAAAAATAAGACTAGTAGGAAAATAAAGACATATAATGTGTGCCTAACTGCTCAAAGAATTTGAGTAACAATTGCAGAACAGTGAAATTCTAGATTTTTCTCACTTTATCTTTTTCTTCCTTTTACCCCTTTCTCTTCTTCATAATGAAACATCAATATTCTAACACAAAAGCAAAGACTTCACTTGAATAAATTATAATAAAATTAAAAATGTGAACAAAAATTACATAAAACAGTGTTTTCTCTGTTTAGAACGTGGAAATGGAACGCTGTGATATTAGTGTTTCAAGTTCAACTAGTAAACTTTGATGTGACACATAACCTTTCAGAAGTTCCATAGAGTTAATAAAATGGGGATAAGCAGGCAAGTTTTTATCATTTACCAAAGATCTAAGTGTTGTTGGATATCCCAAATGGCAGCAGTCAGAAGTGGAATGGCAAATATATACCAACAGCCTCACCCTCTTGCTTTATTGTTCACCCCTCCAACATAGGCAATAATTTCCCCCAACTTTATGAATTGCACAGGATTATTGCCATGAAAATTTTTGGTCTTTCACAGTGACTCATGCTCCATAATGGTCTTATTACTGTCCAGAGAAGTGTGACCTCAAATGCAAGCATATAAAGATCAAACGCACTTTTATATCATAGCCCAAGTGCAAAAAAGTTATTTTTTTATTTTAACCGAGCTCTATATGAAACTTCATATTGTTGCTGTGAAACAGAGATATTAGAAGGTGATACCAGAGTACTAACATCAGTATATAAGTCACCTGCTGTGTTTGCCTATTAAAATATCCCTTAGGAAATGATGTGTTCAACTTGCCAACCTGCCATTTGCCATCATCCCCATTTCTTATCTTTAGTAAAGTTAGGTAAATAATAAACTCACAAATATTTTTATTTTTTATCATGATGCTCTTTCTGAAGAACTCTAGAAATAATGTAAAATCTCAAACAATTGGTAGGGGAGGTAGAACTAGGCTATGAATTCTTAAGTGGTTCATTTTTATTTCTGTAAGTACCACTTTACACTACTTTTGTGGGAAACTTTTTTGCTATATTAATATTTATATTTATCCAATTACAAACTGCAGAAATCCTTACAGAAAAGTAATTCTTTTAAAAAGTAGCTCATTTTCTGTCTGAGAAGTTATTTTATTTATTTGAATTAATAATATCAACAAAGATTTTCATGAATTAGAAAACCATTTAATGTCTCTTTCATCTACCTAGACTGAACAACCTAATATTCATCATAAAAAAACACTCCAATCAATTAATAACCGTTGGTATACTTGACATTATATCCCCCCATAGAGGGCTGCTTAATGATTCACAGGAGTATAGTGCATATGAATTATTCCCTAGAAATAGACTAGGAGTTAAGCAATTGGCATATTGATATTTCAATAATTTAGTTAAGCTTTTCTTACTTTACTGCATTACAGGGAGGAAACTCTTATTATGTGGCTCCTGAACATAACTGAGTTATTTAGTGTTTTCAGTGTATTTGAAAATATAAAAGAAATTTTAAAAGTAGCCCTAGAAATCAAAGGCTATAGAGTTAATATTTTACAGAATACAAAGATAAATAAAGCAGCATCTTCACCTTTTAGTATCAGTCTACCTAATGGGGAAGACTTTTGTGTAAATACAAGTTGGTATTTGGGGCGGAAAAAGGAATGATTAATTTTGACTGGCAGAAACTTAAAAACTTACTTTCCACCTTCTAATATGTCATCATTCATTCAAATGATGTTTCTCAATCACCTGTCATGTACCACATTCTGATTAAGGTATTAGGATAGAACAGTGGACATAAAATGTTTCAATTCTCATGGAGTATTCCATAAGGTAGGCAAGACATGAAAAATTATAAGATGCTAATAACAATCATAATAAAATGATAACTATCATATTACTGATTTAATTGGCACTGATCTAAGCATATTACACACATCAAATTATTGAATCCTCATGTCAATAATATGAGACAATTACTAATAGTATTTCCATTTGATAAATATTGAAACTGAGGCATCCTGCTAAGTAATTTGCCCAAAGTCACACAGCTATTAAATAGCAAAGCTGGTAGTATCAGTTAGATAATATTAATTGTTATGTAGGAAAAAAGAGACACAAATGAGATATAATTAGGTAAAAATAGAATGTGGCAAAGATGAGGGAAATGGTTATTTTATAAAAAGTGGATACAATAGCATTTGATAACAAACCTGAAGGAACCAAGGAAATAATACCTAGAAGAAAATGGTCCAGGCAGAAGGAAAAGTACGTGATCCAGGCAGAGTGAAAAGAAACATGCCCTTTTTTAATGTGCTTAAGAAACAGCCTGGATGTGTCTAGGGCAAGGTGAGTGAAGACTACAGAAGAAATAAAATTGATGAGTTTATTTGGCTGTGACGCTGAGATGGATAGGAAGGCTCTGCAGTAATATGAGCAAAAGAAAAGACACATAATGTGTGCTTTAAAATAATCACTCTGACAACATTGGTGTTAATAAATTGAAGTATTTAAGGGAGAATTCAAGGAGGCCAGTTTAGAGGCAATGATTTTAATTTAGTCAGAAAAGTATACTGGCTTGAACTTAGTAAGATTGAAAGTATGAGCCTTGGTTAAACTATGGATATTTAATGTGCTGATGAACTATGTGAAGTGTGAGAGAAGATAGGAGTTAAAAAGTTTACTGCAAGTTTATGTTTAGTCTTGAAATACCAGAGGATAGATTAATCCTTTACTCCAACAAGGAAACCTGTGGGAAAAGCTGGTTGATTGGGGGTGTGGTGGGGGGGGGCGCAGTGTAGAAAGAAAACATTGAAAAAAGAGAAAAGTAAATGTCCTTTAGTAGGTATGAGAGACTAGAATATAATGCATGAAGGATTGGTTTTAGAAAACTGATTTGTTGTAGCAAGAACAAAGGAAGAGTCTATGGGTAAGGATGAATGTGAGTTGGTAAATGATAATAGGTTGACAACTTTTACAATCAGGTAGTAAAACACGTACCCATTTCATTCTGCAATATTCAGATGTAAATTCTGCATTACTGTTTATTGGTCTGCTAATAAAAAGAGAGATATTTGATGTTCTAGAGATCATGTGTATTATAAAATTAGAATTGCTGTTTAGGTTTTTATACATGAGTCTGTTATGACATTGGTTAATGTGAGTCAGTCCCAGAGGCTGTTCACCTGTTGCATTAACAATCATATTTATGAGTTTTCCTACCTTACAAGAAAATCCCTGTGGATGCTATAAAAATCAAGATACTGCCAAACTGGGGTTTTACTCTTAAATTAAGCTAACTACTTCAGTTGATTCCATTTGATTATGCCGTATATATGGCATAATATATATATGGTATATATATGTATATATACCGCATATATATGTATATATGTATGTATATATGTATATATACCACATATATATGTATATATGTATGTATATATGTATATATATACCGCATATATATGTATATATGTATGTATATATGTATATATATACCGCATATATATGTATATATGTATGTATATATGTATATATATACCACATATATATGTATATATGTATGTATATATGTATATATATATACATATTTTAATGTTTATTTATTTATTTTGAGAGAGAGAGGGAGAGCACATATGCTTGTGGAGGAGGGGCAGAGAGAGAGAGAGAGAAAGAAAGAGAATCCCAAGAAGGCTCTGTGCTGTCAGTGAAGAGCCTAATGCAGGACTTGATCTCATGAACTATGAGACCTTGACCTGAGCCAAAATCAGGAGTAGGACGCTTAACCAACTGAGGCATCCGGGCACCTCTGGAAGTTTTGTTTTAATCAACTAATACATTTATTAGTATTTTGAACACTAATTTTGTGCCAAGTAAGTCCTACATTGGGCTATGGAGGATTCAGAAGAAAGATAAGAAATAGTTCTTGCCCTCACAAGTGCCTGTTTTAGGTTTTCAGTAGTTCTGTTTGTATTATCTTCTATCTTTCATTCTCTTCTTTTTTCTCTTCAACCACCATTCATTTTTCCTAGATCCTATACTGACATCCAGATTTTCCAAATATCTACTTTCATTTGTCTTTCTAAACCAAAATACTTCACCTGATTCCATTCCCTCTTGTACCACCTTATGGTTTATAAGTATTTGGCATATTTTTAAGACCCTGTAGATTAATTGTAGGTAGTATGATAAACACATGCCTACCCTAAAGGGTTTTTAATTGGAAATGCTTAAATACATTACCACACTCTTCTGTTTTATTTAAGTCTGTATTGTTTCCTTTCATATCAATAAGGTTATCTTTGGCAATGCAGAATTATGAACATTGTCTTTTATCTGCAAATATTATGAATTGGTATTAAATTTTAAGGTCCTTAAGAAGAAATGCTCAAAACTGTTGCACATTGCTTTTAAATATTGTCTGTCAGAAAAACTGATAGTTTGTCCATTCTTGATTTTATCCTGGGGAAGTACTGTTTCTGCGTTAGAAAGCTCATATATTGTACACTTTGAAGTTCCACTGTTTCTTCAGCTGCACCAAATTACTTAGCAGTTTCAGCTACACCTCAAATGACAACAGAAAGGGCTTGAATCAGAGACTAAATTCATATATTCAGAATTAATCAAAAGAGAGGTCAAACCATAAAAATGCTTTACTCTATAAACTAGTTCTAAGAGATTTCTATCAAAAAAAAAATCTAAATTTCTCCCAAGAGATCAATGCATTTGTCATGCTTCAGCCTTTGGAAAACCATTTAAATTATCTATAATAGAGAACCTCAGATTGAGACTCTGTATCTTGGCAGATTAGTGATGCAAGGATGTATCTCTTGAGGTGAAGACTAATAACGAAGATTTCTTTCGTGAAACAATTTAGTAGGAGCTTCAGGGTGAGAATTTTGTGTTGGAGGAATTTGAAATTGGAGAAACATTTTAACTGTTAGTAAATTGCTTTATTATTAAGGAAAATAATCCATATTTTCTTGTGCATGTTAAGGATGAGCAGACACAACATGGTCATTTGCCTTAGGATTTTATGATTGCTCAATATACAGCATTGAAGTTATATGTCCCATTTTGTGTGGTGATAATAGCAAAGCTTAAATATACCTAGGCTTAATTGCATTTTCCTTCCCTGACATTTTCCAATTTAATTAAAGCTTCCATAATGTCAAGTGTTGTTCATATTAATTCCTATTAACAGGAGGCACTGAAGTCATGAATGTTTTGTTTCCTGTGTATTCAACCCCATGATATTTTAGACTTTTTAAAATGAAAGAATGGCACAAGGCCTGGCACACAGGGGACACTCAGCAACTATTTATTGAGCTTTAAGAGCAGAGATCTTAATAATATATTAATAATTGCTTAAATTATTAGCTTTCTATATGCCTAAACTGACTCTAGATTAAGAAGCCCTAATTCACATATTGTTTTGGCATGTAGGTGGCATTTTGTCATTGCAGTTTGACGTTAAGGATAGTGTGAAACACTCTTGCCCCCCCCCACACCGAAAATAAAATAGTGATTATATTTTGAAATATGTCATGTATTGTTTTACATATTGTCAGGTAATTTTTGAGACGGCTGTTCCATTACATCCTTGAGCTTCCTAGCTTCCCCATTTTCCCTCTAGGTTTGAAGCAGGAATTTTACAGTCAGTAATGAAATGAAATTCAGAGATGGGATGGAAGTCATTGGTGAGGTCCAGATATGAAGTATGGTTCAGGAATAGCTTTGCACACATTATTTGGTGAATTTAATATCAACAAACCAACAGACAGTAATTTTCATTTTTTTTATTTTTTTGATTTTGACCATTGCTTTGACATCCCATTATGTTAAAGAGGCTCCTAAACTCAACAATGACAAATATCTTGTTTTAGATTAGACATAATACATTTAAAGGAGCTTCAAAAAATAGATATTAAGACTGCCATTTGCAAATTTTCTTACAGCAGCTATTGTTACTTGGTTAAAACCACACTAACCTAATCCCTATTCCAAACTACATATGCTTGAGTACTTAGGTCCTTGGATTATATTAGCTTCTTATTAACACTTAGAATAGAAAAGAAAATAAATCTATTCAATTTGGCATGACAACTAAGAAAAATAATAATTACCAGAATTTGAGTGATTTTGAGGAAGAAAATGAATTACCACTTTTAAAAAGCCAGTGTTCAGCAATTTTGTTTGAAAAGGTGACTGCAGGGATTATTTGTTTCTTTCTGCCTCAAATCTGTAGAAGTTTGAGAGGAAATTCTAAGGAACATAGAAAGGAGGAATTATAAGGAATTATAAGGAACATAGAAAAAAAAATTAGACTTTGTCCTATTTCTTGCCTGGAAACCTTCTAAAACTGAAGTTTTTTTCTTAAGTCACAATATGAATTTTAAAGGGTTTATCTGACCTCAGTTGATTTGATAACTTCTGGTCTTAAGATCTCTTATTAAATTTGTTATTAATTATTTATTAATAATAGATTTCTTTAGAAGGCAAGAAAATATGGACTTGCTCCAGAGAAAATTTTACTTACATATATAGAAAATTAATGTATGCAATTAAGGACATTTGTGAATCCAAAAGCACTAAATTCTAGTATTAGGACAATTAAGAATACTTTATTGGGACCTATTTCTGTTGGCAGTGATTGAGTCTAACATCCATGCATTTTTATTTTTATTATTGTCCCCTTTTTTTCTTTTTCTCCTCTTCTCAAAATTATATGTTAAGCCTTTCACTTTCAATCAAGGTGGTGTAAAAGGAATCAGATTTGAAATTCATCAGAAACAACCAAAACTCAGTAAGAACAGTAAAGTAACAGTGAAAACAAACATATAGTTAGATAGATAGATATAGATATAGATATAGATATGTCAAGATTTTGGACACAGATAACAAAGGACAATTCCCTAATAGGAGCAAAAGAAAGGTTGAACACTGAGACAGACTCAGTTTAGTACCTTGAAATAGTTTTCAGGTTGACATCCAGGAAGTGAGAATCAAGGTGGACCCCAGTGAATTATTTGAGTTGAGGAAATTAAACCAAGAATCCAAGGTATCAGAAAAAGTCAGTTAAAACGGAAGATCTGCTCTCAAACATCACTGTAATAATGCAAAATAGTGCAATAACTTTGGAAAACAGTTTAGAAGTTCCTCAAAAATCCAATCTAGAGGTTCCATATAACTCACTAGTTTCACCACCAGGTATATACCCAAGATAATTGAAAAACATGTTCTCTCACACCCCTAAAATAACTTTGTGATAGTCTTATTCTTTATTGAGTAAGTTAATTTGGTATATCCATACACTGTAGTTTTATTTAGCCATAAAAAGGGATAGAGTACTGATATATACTACAGCATGGGTGAACCTTAAAAACTTTATGCTACATTTAAAAAGCCAGACACAAAAGATTATTTATTCTATGATTCCTTTTATATGAAGTTTTCAGAATATTCAAGTACATAGAATATAAATTATTGGTTGTCAGGGGCTATGAAGGGATGAATAAGAGTGACTGGTATCTTTTGGGGGTGAATAAAATATTCTGGAATTGGATAGTGCTGATAGTTGTAGTCTTGTGCAAGTGTAGAATGTGCTGTATTGTACACTTTAAAGAGGTTAATTTTATGGTATGTGAATTATATGTCAATTAAACAGGGTAAATTTAAATAAGATTCAGGGGCACCTGGTGCCTCAGTTGGTTGAGTGTCCGACACTTGATTTGGCTCAGGTCATGATCCCAGGATCATGGGATCAAACCCCATGTCCAGCTCCATGCTGAGCATGGATCCTGCTTAAGATTCTCTCTCTCTCTCTCTCTCTCTCTCTCTCTCTCTCTCTCTCTTTCTGTCTCTCTCTCTTTCTGTCTTTCTCTCCCTCTGCCCCTCTTCCCTGCTCACACTCTCTCTCTAAAATTAAAAATAAATAAATAAATAAATAAATAAGATTCAGATTCTCAGAACATAAAATAATAATATCAGTTAAAAAATCATTCACGATGCTGAGGATCAGAACAGTCTCAAACTGAATGAAAAATAGAGTATTAAAGGAGCCAACAGTGAGATGACAAAGAAATATCTGACAAAAATTTTAAAGCAGCCATGGTGAAGATGCTTCAAGGAGCAATTGTGAACATGTCTGAATCAAATGGAAATAGAAAACTTTAGTAAATATATAGTACATTGAACGAAACCAGCAAGAATCAAACTGAAAATTTAGAACTGAAAAATAATCTAAATAAAAATTTCAGTGGAAAAGTAGAATAGAAGGAACATAGGAATAATCAGGGAAGAGGAAAACAAATCAAAAGAAATTACCTAAACTGAATTGTTGAGAATAAAACGGTAAATATATATATGATATAATACCATTATATAGCCGAAAACTTAAAAAGTGCCAGGAGACCTTGACATACAGATTCAAGATGTTGAGCAAACTTAAGCAAGTTGAACCCAAAGAAATTTATGCCAGTGTACATCATAACAAACCATTTGAAACCTAAGGGCAAAGAAAAAGTCTTGAAAGGAAGCAAAGAAGAATGATACATTATATGGGGAGGGGGGAGCGGGCTATTCAAATGATAGTGGTATCTCTTCAGAAATCATGGAGGCCAGAAGAAAGTCTCAGAATATTTTTTAAGTGCTGAAAGAAAAGATCTGTCAACCCCAAATATTACACCCAGTAAAAATATCATGCAGGAATGAAGAGGAAATATAGACATTCTCAGAAGAAAAATGGGGAGAATTTGTTACTAGCAGGCCTAATCGGAATGACTGAAGTGAATTTTTTTAACAGAAAGGAAATTACTTTTTTTTTTTTCTTTTTCAACGTTTTATTTATTTTTGGGACAGAGAGAGACAGAGCATGAACGGGGGAGGGGCAGAGAGAGAGGGAAACACAGAATCAGAAACAGGCTCCAGGCTCTGAGCCATCAGCCCAGAGCCCGACGCGGGGCTCGAACTCACGGACCGCGAGATCGTGACCTGGCTGAAGTCGGACGCTTAACCGACTGCGCCACCCAGGCGCCCCAAGGAAATTACTTTTTAATGTTTATTTATTTATTTTTGAGAGAAGGAGAGCTGGCACATGCATGCTCCAGGGAGGAGCAGAGAGAGGGAGACAGAGAATCCCAGGCAGAGAATTTAACGCGGGTTCAAACTCACAAGTTGTAAGATCATGACCTGAGTTGACATCAAGAGTCAGACACTCAAGCTGCTGAGCCACCCAAGTGGAAAGGAAAATTATTAAAAAAAAAAAAAAAAAAAAGGATCTTTGGAACGTGAAGAGAAATGTGAAAAGAACATGATAAACAAGAATGGGGATAAATATAAACAAACAAAAAACAGACTCTTAAATATAGAGAAAAAACTGACAGTTGCCGAAGGGAAGGTGGGTGGGTGATGGTCTAAATCGATGAAGGCGACTAAGAGGCTCAACCTTCCAATTACAAAATAAATGAGTCACAGAGATGAAAGGCACACCATAGGGAATATAGTCAGTAATATTGTACTAATATTAGATGATGACTATACTTACCACCAGTGGTGAGCCTTGTAATTCATAGAATTGTCAAATCAATATGTTTTACACCTGAAACTAACATTGTTTGTCAGTTATATTTCAATAATTAAAAAAATGTGGACAAGTATAGTAGGTTTTCTTTCTTTTATTAATTTTCTAAATTGTGTTTAATGGTTGAAGCAAACATTATTAATTGCTCCATATAGTTTCAAACATATGTAGAAGAATTATTTAAGACAATTATATTTTAAACAGGGAGGAGTAAAGGGATATAGAAGTAAGATTTTTCAAACTAGAAAAATGACAATACCAGGAGACTGTGTTTAGTTATGTATATGTAATTCAATACTCAGAGAAACGCTAGAAGAGCTATACAAAGAAATACAATCAGAAACACTATATACAAGTCAAAATGGGAATCTAAAAAGGGTTCAAATAACTGACAGAAAGGTATGAAAAGGGAAACAGAGAAATGTAAAACAGAAAAACAGAAAGCAAAAAAACAAAAAAGAGACTTAAGTCTTAATGTATCAAGTTACAATAAATGAAAATCATCAAAATTCACCCAAAAAAGGCAATGATTAGCACGTTTTTAAAAAATGACCTATGATGTCTACAAATTACTCACTTTAGTATAACAAGTTAAGCTAAAAGTTAAAAGTGTAGGAAAAGATATGTCATGCAAATTTTAATCAAAAGAAAGCAGGACTGTCTGTATTGATGGCAGAGCAAGTAGACTTCAGATCAGAGAAAATTATCAACATCATAGAGGAATAGTATATCATGATAAAAGGGTTAATCCACCAAGAATGTAAAGCAATCCTAAATGTATATATACCAAACAACCACAAATATGTGAATCAAGAAAAAACAACAAAAGGAGAAATAAAGCATCCATGTGAGTGGAAGACTTCAACACTGCTCACTCAACAACTGATAGAAAATCAGCAAGGTGTATAGAACAACCCAACAATAGCACCAACCAATAGGGTCTCGTTGACATGTATAGAACACTTCACCTAACAATAATAGCAGAATTCACATTATGTTCAAGTGATCATGGGATATATAATAAGTTAGAGCATATCCTGAGTCATAACACAAATTGCAACAAGTATAAAAAAGGTAAAATCTTGTAGAATGTGTTCTCTAACAACAATGGAATCAAATTAGAATTAAATCATAGAAATATAATGGGAAAATCTACAAAAACTTGGAAAGTAAACAACCCCCTTCTAAATGAAACACAGGTCAAAGCTGACTTCTCATAGGCAATCAAAAGGACACTAAATGAATGAAAATCAAAATACAGCACCCCAAATTTGGAGGACACATCTAAAACAGTATTGAGAGGGAAATGTATAGCACTAAACACATACCTTGGAAAGGATCAAGCATCATAAATCAATTTTCTAAATTTCTACCTCAAGAACTGAGAAAAAGAAGAGGAAAACAAACCCCAAACAAAAAGATGAAAATTATTAAGATTAGAACAGAAATTAATGAAACTGAAGATAGAAAAACAATAGAGTACTTGAAATGGTTGCTTCTTTGAAAGCACCCATAAAATGGAGACCTCTAGAAAGACTGCCAAACCATAAATGTAAAAAATATAAATTACAATAACAGGAATGAAATAGAGAATATCCCTACAGTTCATATAAATACAAAAAGGATAATAAGGGAATATTATGGAAAATATAACATAATGTTGATGTAAATTAACAACTTAGAAAAAATTAACCACTTTCTTAAAAATAACAAATAACCACAACATATCAAGGATTAAACAGATAATAATTTAAATGGATTTATATCAATGAATACAAGTTTAATTTTTAATGTAAAAAATTCTAAAAAGGAAATCTTAAGGGCTATATTATTTCAGTGGAGAATTCTACCAAATGTTTAAACAAGAGTTAACACTGGTTCTACACATTCTCTTATATAGAAAAGGGAATTTTTCTCATTCATTTTATAATATTTGAATCACCTTGATACCAAAACCAGACACAGATAGTAAAAGGAAAGAAAACCACAGACCAGTATCCTTCACAAATATAGATGCATAAAATCCATAATAAAATGTTCATACATAGAATTCAGCAATATATAAAAATAATCATACACCATGATCAAGTGGGATTTATTCTATAAATGTAAGCTTGGTTCAGTAATTAAAAATTAATCCATGTAATCCACCATATTAATAGACTGAAGGGGAAAAATCATATTATTATATCAATCAATGCAGAAATATATTTGACAAAATTCAACATCCATTCCTGATAAACACTCTCAGAATAAATAATAATAATAGATAGGAACTTCCTCATTTGATAAAGAACACCTGTAATAACCCTACAACTAACATTATACTTTATGATGGAAGACTTAATGGCTTAATACTAATAGAGGGAACAATACCAGGACGTATTCTCTCAAGACTTATTCAGTATCGTGCTGAAAGGTTTTTATTTTTTATGCTTATTTATTTTCAAAGAGAGAAAGCCCACATAAGTGGGGGAGGGGCAGAGAGAGAATTCTAGGTAGGCTCTGCTCTGTCAACACTGGAGCCCAACTCAGAACTCAAACTCACTAACCTGTGAGATCATGACCTGAGCCGACATCAAGAGTACAATGCTCGGGGCGCCTGGGTGGCGCAGTCCGTTAAGCGTCCAACTTCAGCCAGGTCACGATCTCGCGGTCCGTGAGTTCGAGCCCCGCGTCAGGCTCTGGGCTGATGGCTCGGAGCCTGGAGCCTGTTTCCGATTCTGTGTCTCCCTCTCTCTCTGCCCCTCCCCCGTTCATGCTCTGTCTCTCTCTGTCCCAAAAATAAATAAACGTTGAAAAAAAAAAAAAAAAAAAAAGAGTACAATGCTCAACCAACTGAGCCACCCAGGCACCTCTCAGTATGGTGCTGTGGAAGTTCTAACCAAATCAGTAAGGCACTAAAAGAAAATAGGCATATATAAAAAAAAGAATAAATAAAACATTTCCTATTTTTGTCTTATTAGGAAATCCTAAGAAATACACACCCATAGAACTAATACTTGATTTTGAGTTTATTTAAATATAGAAATTTAAACTTTATTAACATATACTTTGTTCTAATGGTTACTTGTATGTCATGAGATTTATAAATATATGTCTCAATAACTGTCATATAGCTATGTACTTCCATTCTAAGAATAATGTTAGCTTTTGCTTATTTACATCTGGTGGCTATCCATTAAATCTATTTTTTTGGTATGAGCTGAGTAGAGACATTGCTATTTAAATCGTTTACTCAAATTACAATTACAAAACACCAGCAGATCCTTGCTATCTTCTTTTTCTTAAAAAGTATTTAATTTATTTAAATGACAGCAACAACAATACAGTTCAGGTATCTACCTTCACCTTTTACCACCATCAATCTGTTCTCTGTATTTATGAGCTTGTATGGTTGGTTGTTTGTTTTTTGGATTCTACACTTAAGAGTGATCAGATGGTATGTATCTTTCTCTGCCTGACTTATTTCAGTAAGCATAATGTCCTCGAGGTCTCCATTCATTTTTCTCAAATGGTAAGATTTCATTATTTTCTATGGGTGAATAATTTTCCTTTATACTATTGTTGTTTCCATATCTTTGCTGTTATAAATAATGCTGCAGTGAACATGGGGATACATGTATCATTTTAAGTTAGTGTTTTTTTTCTTCTTTTTAATTTTTTTAAGTTTATTTATATAGAGAGAGATAGAGACAGTGTGAGCAGAGGAGGGACAGAGAGAAAGAATCCCAAGCAGGCTCAGCACCATCAGTACAGAGCTCGATGTGTGGCTTGAACTCATGAAACTATGAAATCATGATCTGAGCCGAAACTGAGAGTCAGACACTTAACTGACTGAACCACCCAGATGCCTCAAAATTAGTGTTTTTATCCACTTTCTTTGGATAAATACTCAGAAGTGGAAGTATTGCTGCATCCTATTGTATGAATAGCTAATATAGTTTTGAAAAAAGGAAAAAAGTAGAAGGAATCTGTCTACTAAATTTTAAGACTTATCATATAGCTATAGAAAATAAGACTCTGTAGTACTGGTGGAAGAATAGACATACGGTGCAATGGAACACAATTGAAAATATAAAAATAGACCAACAAAATATGCAATTGATTTTTGACAAATAAGTAAAAGTAAATCAATGCAGCTTCCTTTTCAACAAATGATGCTGAAGCAATTGGATATTGATAGTAACAATCAAAGAAATGAAACAAACAAAAACCTTGACCTAAACTTTAAACTTTCTCACATAATAAGTCAAAATGGATCATAAATTTAGAGCCTGGGTGGCTCAGTCATTTGAGCATCCAACTCTTGACTTTGGTTCAGTTGATAATCCCAAGGTCGTGGAATCGAGCCCCAAGTCAAGCCTTGAGTGAGGCTATGTGCTGGGCTTGGAGTCTGCTTAAGATTCTTTCTGCCCCTCTCCTGCTCAAGCATGTGCTCCTGCTCTCTCTCTCTCTCTCTCTCTCTCTCAAAAAAAAAAAAAAAAACCCAGAATCTAGAGCTTGTTGAAAAGGTCTTAGGTCTTACAACTAAAGTGGAGTAGATAAAAGAAAAATTGATAAATTGCACTTCAAAATTGAATGATTACTCTACAAAAGATTCTGGTAAAAGTTTGAAAAGACAAGATACAGACTGGGAGAAAATAATTGCAAACGATATATTCAATAAAGAACTGATATACTAAATATTTAAAATATTCTTTAATAAAGAATATATCAATATTCTTTATATATTGAATATGACTGAACATTTGAATATATTGAATATATATTCTTGAATTTAAAAGTTATTGAATATATAAAGAACTTTCAATGTTACTGTAAAATATTTTAACTAGAGAATGTAAACAAATAAAAAAGATCCCCAAACTCTAAACAAACAAAAACAAAAACAAAAATACTCCTAATGTTTAACACTAAACAAACAATCCAGTTAGAAAATGGACAAAAAAACATGAGGAGAAAAATTCACTGAAAAGAGCTACAGATGTCAAATAAACACACGAAAAGATGTTTAATTTCATTAATTATTAAAGAAATACAAAATAAAACCTGAATGAGATAATATTACACAGCTACCATAATGCCTACAATACAAAATAGTGACAACACCAAAATAGTAACATAGAATACTTACAAACTAGATCACCTATGAACTGCTGGTAGGATTGTAAAATGGTACATTTTAGAGAGCCATTCTCTCTAAAATGGTACAGTTTGTCAGTTTCTTAAGAAACTGTGCAGTTTGACATACAGCTCAGCATTTATCCAAGAGAAATGAAAATCTTTATATGAATGTTCAGAGCTGCTTCATTCATAATAGACAAAAACTAGAAATAGCTTATATATTCTAACACCAATTAATGGTAAGCAAATCTGTGATATATCTATACTAATAAATACTATTCATCAATAAAAAGACACAAATTATTGATACATGCAAAAACTTTGATAAATTTCCAGAGAATCATGCCAAGTTATGAAGGTGAATTCCAAAGATTACATACTGTATGGTTTCATTTATATAACATTCATAAAATGGAAACTTTATGCAATGAAAAACAGATGAGTGATTGCCCAGGGTTTAGAAGCATATGGAGTATGAAGGATGTGGGAGTGGCTACAAGGGCAACATCAGGGATCTTTGTTTTGATGGAAATATTCTGTATCTTGACTGTACCAATGTATCCTGGTTGTGATATGACATGATAGTTTTGCACAGTTGCCATGAAAAGTAACTGGGTAGAGGGCACATTGGGTTTCTATTAATTTTTATGGTTATATGTAAATTTAATCATCTCAAAATTAAAAAAAGATTATGAATAGTTAATGGATGTGCACATACATACTATGCTAACACTAACCAAAAGTGAAATTCAATATTATATTAACTTCAGAAATTTGATTTTAGGGCAAAGTCTCTTACCAAGAATAAAGAATGTGATTTCATACTCATTAAGAGACCCAGTCATTCTGGGGGCATACACTCTGTACACTTATACTTAATAACAGAGGTTTAATATGTATGAATCAAAAACTGTTAGAATTGAATAGAGAAATAAACACTATAAATTATAGTCAGAGATTTCAGCAATCTTTTCTCAATAATTGATAGAACATGTAGACAGAAAATCTGTACCCATGCAGAGGTTTAATCAACACTATCAAACAACATGCCTAATTGATATCTGTAACACCTCATCCAACAAGAGTATAATACAGTTCCCTTTCACACTCTTTCAAGTGCATCCAGAACATTTTTTAAGACAGAACATCTTTTTATATATAAAACAAGTCTGGATAAATTTTAAAGCATTCAGGTGATATTTAATAATTAGAAATCAATAATGGAAAGATTTCTGGAATCTCCAAATATTTAGAAACTTAATAGCAAATTTTTTAATATCTCATGGGTCAATGACAAAATCAAATATAAAATAATAGTACTTAGTAATTAGTAATAATATGAAAATACAACATGCCAACATATGTGGAATGTTACTGAATTGATACTTATGGGTATATCTATAGTAGTAAATACTAATTGTAAAGAAAAAGAAAGGTCTTATATCAGCATGGTATTGGCATAAAGATAGACAAGTAGATCAATGGAACAGAAAAAAAAGAAGTACTGAAATATATCCAAATGTATATGGACAATGATATATAACACGGATAGAAAAGCAATTCAGTGGATACTGGATTCTGTTTTTGACAAATGATGCCACATCAATCTTATATCTAAAGCCTAAAAATAAGGATACTTGGCACAATTAATCAAAATTAACTCAAAATAGAACATAGAACTAAATTTAAAACCTAAAATTACAAAACATCTAGAAGAAAACATAGGAAAACACCCTCTATGGACTTAAAATAGGAAAGATTTGTTGATACCATGCTATAAATAGGATTCATAATGGAGTTGGTTGATAAATTTTTCTTCATAAAAATTAAAGACTCATTTTCTCTGAAAGAGTTAAGAGAATAGATGGCAAGCCACAGAAATTATATCTAGTGTGTATGTCTAGTAGAGGGATAATATCTAGAATATATATGGAACTCTAAAAAATGATATATAAATGGCTAAAAAATTTGAAGAGACATATTACTAGAGAAAATGTACAAATAGCAAATAAGCACATGAAAAGATTTCCAGCATCACTAATTGTTAGGACAAGGCAAAAGACAACTACCATGATATACCACTGTAGTGACTACACATAGATTAAATAGCTACAATTAAATAGACTTGCTGTATCAACTGTTGACAAGAATGTGGAACATTAAAATACACACTGATTGAAGGACTATAAAATGAAACAATCAGTTTGGAAAGCAGTTTCTTAAAAAATGAAACATACGTCTTCCATATGATCTAGCCATTCCATATATAGATACTTATTCAAGAGAAATATTTTTTACAAAAATGTGTTTGCAAATGTTTACAATGGCTTTATTCATAATTAATTTGGAAATAACTCAAATGTCTATTCACAACTGAAATAGTATGTCCACAAAATGGAACAATACTCAGCAAAAAATGAATGAAATATTGATACAAGCTACAATATGAATGCAGATGAAAATAATTACACTGAATTTAAAAAACCATACAAAAGAGTACATATTGTATGATTTCATTTATGTAATATTCTAGTAAAGACAAACATTTATAAAAAAAAGCAGACCAGTGGTTGCAACAGAATGAAGGTAGGTTCAGGAAAAGATGTGAAGTTGTCATTAAGAAGAGGCAAGAGGACTGGGTGCCTAGGTGGCTCAGTTGGTCAAGCGTCTGACTTTGGCTCAGGTCACGATGTTGCAGTTCATGGGTTTGAGCCCTGCATAGGGCTCTTTGCCTGCAGGTCATAGCCTGGAGCCTGCTTTGGAATCTGTGTCTCTCTCTCTTCTCTGCCCCTTCCCTGATCACTCTCTCTCTCAAAAATAAATAAACATTAAAAAGTTTTTTTTTTTTTAAAAAAAGGAAGAGGCAAGAGGAAAATTGTTCCCCGTCTTTACAGTCTGATTGTTTCATCCATGTTACATATTCCAAAACTTATAAATGGTACACTGTAAACAGTTGCAGTTTGTTCTATATTAATTATATATTAATAAAGCACTTAAAATTACATGCTATTGGTCCAATTTTGTAATTTATTTTTTTAATTTAAATTCAAGTTACTTAACTTACAGTGTATTCTTGGCTTCAGCAGTAGAACCCAGTGATTTATCTCTTACATATGACATCCAATACTCATCCCCAAAAGTGCCCTCCTTAATGCCCATCACCCATTTAACCCATCCCCCCACCAATCTCCCCTCCAGCAACCCTCAGATATCATATGATTTCACTCGTATGTGGAATTTGAGAAACACAACAGGTGAACATAGGGGAAGGGAAGGAAAAATAAGATAAAAACAGATAAGGAGGCAAACCATAAGAGATTCTTAAATACAGAGATCCAATTTTATAAGTTTTCTAAAAATAAAATAAACATCTTGTATTTAGATTTTCTTTTGTCTTCATTGTGCTGTATTGAGAGATATAAAGCATAAACTGTGAAAAGCATGCTTGAAAGCCATCTCAGATATTTTTCCTTCCTTCCAGGAGCTTGAATGTCCAAACTATCCGGAGCAGATGACATGATGTTCTCGAAATGAGATCTCCAGAACAGAGGCTTCTCAATATCTTTCTCCAAAGGTCAGTAATGCTTACTTACATCTTTTTCTTTTTGATCTAAGCTCATTTCTAATGTCTTAGTTCTCATTTTGATACATACTTTACCTATTCTTAAATTTGGGGTGATTATAATTAAGTCAGTATTTACTGTTCTTTACTTCAGGCTTGATTAGCCTCAGTCATGTTCAGTTTTGCACAAGTCGTGAAGTCAATCATGTAACATAAAAGTTTCAATATAGTAATGCATAAAAGTGGAAATGTGGGAAAGTATTAGCTCTTCAACTTGTCAGAAGTCCTGTTTTTCTTTAATTTTGTATCCATTTAATTTTATAGCTTGAATAAAATGTCAGTACTTTAGTTAAAATGAACACATTATTTCCCTGTATCATATATAATTCCTTTAATTAAGTATTTGCCAGTCCTATATTATAGGCATTAAGAACTCTGAAAATTAATTTTTGCAGTAGTTTGCACAGTAGCATATATAAATAATTATTTTTGTACCATAATAAATATAACAAAATATTGATAAAGGTCAGAGAAAATAAGCAGTGAAGATTAATTGTAACCTTACGAATAAGATGATACTTGATCTTCTTTGAAATTGTGTCAATGCAGTTCTAAAGTAATACCAATGGTAATATTCCAATGGAATAGATTTATAAGAAATAACTATATATTGTTAATTGTATGGAACCAAGTATCTAAAATAATATCACAGGGATGCCTATGTGGCTCAATTGAGTGTCCTACTCTTGATTTCAGCTCAGGTCATGATTTCATGGTTTGTGGGTTCAAACCCCATGTTGGGCTCTACACTGATGGAGCAACACTCCATGTTGGACCCTGCTTGGGATTCTCTCTCCCTTTTTCTCTGTCCTTCCCTCTCTTGCGCACTCTCTCTTTCAAAAATAAATGAATAAACATTAAAAAAAAATAATAATGTCACAGGGGTGCCTGGGTGGTTCAGTTAGTTGAGCGTCTGACTCTTGATTTTGGCTTAGGTCATAATCTCACAGTTCTTGAGATCCGGCCCAGTATCAGGCTCTGCACTGATTTCATGGAGCCTACTTGGGATTCTATCTCTCCCTCTCTCTCTGCCCCTCTGCTGCTCACATTCTCTTTCTCTGAAAATAAATAAATATTAATAAAATAAAATAATATCATATTCCTGGAGTTTATGGAATATTGTAGTTTTTACTTTTGGCTTTATTTATAAATGATTCACTTCAGTAATGTTGTTTTCTGTTATCAACTAACTTCTTACTTCTACTTACCTAGATCAATATATATTCATTAGATGGGCAAAAGCATCAATTTCAGTTTTTATCATAAACTTGTAAGTCACCCAAATAAGCTATTTCTCAAGTAAATGAATAAACAAATAAATAGATGGCTAGATAAATGAATGCTAAGATAATATCAGTTAGAATGCAAGAAAACAAGTGTGGATATGAAGCAACTGAAATACTCATAAACTGCTGGTGGGAATTCAAAAATGGTCCAGCCATTTTGGAAAAAGTTTTAGACTTTCTTAGGACATTAAACATTATATCTACCATATAATCCTGTAAATCAGTACTAGGTACTTACTGTAGATAAGTGAAACTTATGCCCACATAAAACTTGAAAAAAAGAAAAAAGATTGTAGTTCTAATCTTAATTGTTAAAAACTGGGAGTAACCCAGATATCTTTCAACAGATGAATGTAAAACAAGTAATGGTACTTCCCGCAGTGGATGGGATGCTAGTCAATAATAAACAGGAGCAAACTGGTAGTAGACAGACTAACAAGAATTAATCTCAGAAACATCATGCTAAATGAAAAAAGTCAGACTCCAAGGCTACATTCCCTATGAAATTCTGGAAAATAGAAAACTATAGAGCTAGATGACAGGTAAGTAATTTCTAGGTCTAGGGTTGGAGAAGGGATTGCTTAAAAAGATATATGAGAGGACTTGGGGGAGTCATGGAAATGGTCTACCTCTTATCTGTAACAGCAGTTACACAAAAAAATGTTTGCCAAAACTCATAGAACTATATACCAAAAAGGATAAATTTCATTATACATAAATTACATTTAAATAAAAGGAATCATTTACTGCATCTGGATTTTGTCTGAAAATTACAGTTTTATTTTTTTCCTTATTTACAAATGATATACTTCAACAATGATCATTTTCAGATTTTGAGTAGCTTCAATCTGTACTTCTCTAAATAAATATAAATTCATTTGAAGAGCAACTAAAAGTCTCATCTCGTATTCCAAGCTAAATAAGTTTCCAAATCACTCTAACATATCATTTCTCAAATAAATGCTAAAATGAATAAATACCGAGAAGATGCTAGTAAAAAAGCTAACACTCAGACCCTGTTAGTGATTTCCTGAAATTCATATTTTGCATGATCACTTGTTTCTCTGTCATAAAAATTTGTGATATTGTTCACTTTATTATCACTGAAATCACCAAATAATCTTGAATAATTATGAGGCAGAGTTTGAAAATCTGGGCAGTCTTTCACTTGTTCAGTTTCAGTGAGTGGAAGGATGCCTTTGATAGCTAAGGGTGTGTAAAGGAGCTGAGGCTTCACAAACAATGCGTTTTTCTCAGTTTACTCATATTCACCCCTAAAGAGGCAAAACAACATTGCTATTTTGTTTGTTTATAGGAGTAATGAAACCAAACAAATAATTTGTGGTGGGGAGCATCATCAGTGTTTAAAATCTTAAAAGTAAATGTCAGATACTATTGCAACTTTAACCAATTATTTATATTCTGTACTTTTGATTAATATCTCTAAATCTTTGGATATCGAAAAAATACTGAGATGATCCATATAATAATTCTGAAACACTTGATAAAAAGGATTAAAAAACTGGGTACAAATGAATAAACAAAAGAACAAATAAAAAGCAGAAACAGACCTATAAAAACAGAAGAAATTGATGGCTACCAGAGAAGAGTGGTGGGGGAATGGATAAAATGAGTGAAAGGGAGTGGGAGATATGGAGATATGGGCTTTCAGCTGTGGAATGAAAAGGCATGGGAATAAAAGATACAACATAGGGAATATAGTCAGTGGTATTTTAATAGCATGGTATGGTGACAGATGGGAGCTATACTTCTGGTGAGCATAGCATAATGTAGAGAGTTGTTGAATCACTATGTTGTATACCTGAAACTAATGTAACATTGTGTGCCAACTATACTGCAATGAAAACGAAACAAAACAAACAAACAAAAAACAAAGAAAGAAGAAAAAAAGAAAAGAAAAAAGACAAAAGATATGACAGTGTACTACTAGATTAGATAAATCAGTCACTCTGGGCTCCAAGTATCTTACCCAACCCTTCTTTGATCTGCTGGTGGTCAGGTTTAGTCCCTAGCCTATCACATAGAGAAAATTGGCCTAGTGGGCTTCCAGGCATACCTTCTTGAAGGTGGGAGGTGAGCCAGAAATTCCCAAGTGAAGGATGTGGTATGAATAGGAAGGGAGCATGTATTAAAAACATCCATTGTGTGGATTAGGGATCTTCAAAGTTAGATTTCTTTCTTTTTTGAATGGTTAATTATGCTTCTCATTATAAAAATCATGATTGAAAGCATTGCTAACATCTATTGAATACCTATTTTGTAAAATGTTTCATTTTAAGAGGCTTTCATGTAATAACTTATTTTATCCTGAAAACAATATTATAATAAGTGGGGCACCTGGGTGGCTCAGTTGGTTAAGCTTCTGACTTCACCTCAGGTCATGATCTCATGGTTCCTGAGTTTGAGCCCCGTGTTGAGCTCTGTGCTGACATCTTAGAGCCTGGAGCCTGCTTTGGATTCTGTGTCTTCCTCTCTCTCCGTTCCTCCCCAATTCATGCTCTTTCTCTCTCTCAAAAATAAATAAACATAAAAAAAAAATTTAAAAATTTAAAGATAAGAAAAAAACTAATAAATGAATTTCAAATTACAAATCAGGAACTTGAACACTTTGGTTTTAAAGCCAGTCATATTTTGCACCATGTACTTTTTTTTTTTTTTTTTTTTTTTTTTTTTTTTTTTTTGAGAGAGAGAGAGGGAGCATAAGCAGGAGAGGGCAGAGGGAAAGAGAACATCTTAAGCAGGCTTCATGCCGAGTGCACAGTGCCCAGTGTGGAGCTTAATCTCACAACTGTGAGATCATGACCCGAGCTGAAATCAAGAATTAGACACCCAACCAACTGAGCCACCTAGGTGCCCCTGGACTATGTACTATTAAGTAGCACCTTTTTCACTGTGAATGTCCTGTGCATTTTGTCATTATTAAGACAAGAATATTACCAAAAATTCTTCTGATATCCAAATAATTTATAGAGATAATTATATTTTATGGCAACTTTTAAATCTGTATACATTTACAATTCCAGATACAGGCATATTAAGATAAATTAAGTTTCTGCATTGTTATAATTTCAGTGAAATACTCTGATGATTTTGTGAGAATATCTATATTGTATATGCTGTAATATTTTGGGGGTTCTTTGAGACAGGATGAATGCTATTTTTTTTCTTATTATTCCAGAAATAAAGGGCTAAGGAGTTTTCCTTTATAGTGTTACCATTAAAAAGGTCTCCTTGGGGTGCCTGGGTGGCGCAGTCAGTTAAGCGTCCGACTTCAGCCAGGTCACGATCTCGCGGTCCGTGAGTTCGAGCCCCGCGTCGGGCTCTGGGCTGATGGCTCAGAGCCTGGAGCCTGTTTCCGGTTCTGTGTCTCCCTCTCTCTCTGCCCCTCCCCCATTCGTGCTCTGTCTCTCTCTGTCCCAAAAATAAATAAACGTTGAAAAAAAAAAATTAAAAAAAAAAAAAAAAAAAAGGTCTCCTAGAGGGCACTTGTCCTGATGAGAACTGGTTGTTATATGTAAATGATGAATCATTAGATTCTATGCCTGTAACTAATATTATACTATATGTTAACTAATTAGAATTTAAATAAAAACTTGAAATATTAAAAAAATTAAAAAATAAACATGTGGGGGGAAAACAGTTACTTAGATGTCAGAATCCTTAAAGCAAAATGTATGTCCCAGGCATATTCATTCATTCATTCAACAAATATTTGCCGATAGTGCCTACTATGTTCTATTGTTGTAGGAACACATTGATGAATAAAGCTATTAAACTACCTTCCTAGAAGAAACTATAACATCTAATAAAAATCTTAAGCGTTACAGTAATCTTTATGTAACCTCTGCTTTTCCTGAGAAAGCTCAAAATTTTTCTCGTAAGAAAAGATGGAGGAAACCAAGAAAATGGCACATTTATGAAACATTCAGATACTATCTATTCTTAATACAGCTATTTCCAAAAACAACTTTTTTTCATCAGTACCAGCTTATAAGTGAAGATTCACTAAAGAAAGATTAAGTAGCTTATCCAAGGTCACACATTTATTCAATGCCCAGGGCAACTAAAAAGACTCGTCTCCCGATTCCAAGATCAGTTCTCTTTTTGCTACACTAGCCTATGGCTTAATGAAACTGAAACTTAAAAAATATGAAATGATTTTTTAAAACACTTAAAAAAATTTTTAACATTTATTTATTATTGAGAGACAGAGAGACACAGAGTGTGAGAAGGGGAGGGGCAGAGAGAGGGGGAGACACAGAATCTGAAGCAGGCTCCAGGCTCTGAACTGTCAGCACAGAGCCTGACGCAGGGCTGGAACTTACAAACCATGACATCATGACCTGAACCAAAGTTGGATGGTTAAACGACTGAACCACCCAGGTGCCCCAAATATTGTTGTTGTTGTTTTTAATTTTTGTCCAATAAGCTTGAAGCATAGTGGCATTCATTTATACTTTATGCTTCCAGGAACAGCTTTTGGAAATGATTCTTGAACGAGTCATCACATTCATCCCAAAGATGGGTGCCCAAAGTTAGAAATTCTCTGAAAATGCAGGAGAAGAAATTATGCTCACTCTTTCTATGATCACAATATCATACCTAGTTTCTTAGTATTAAGGGTCATGAGAGTCACTAGCCTACTTATTTAATACTAATAAATAATACTAACAATTATAAATATTATTATTCTTTTCTAAAGCAATTTCACATTTCCAGGATCCAAAGGAAGCAACCAGAGTATTTAGATTGAAGTATGACCAATTGCCCAAACTATAGAATTGATCAAAGTTAATGGAATAGAAATTTTCCCATCAGTATCTTTTCTTCCTGGCTCTAGAGCACATAATTGTTCCAGGAACCAGAATTAAGATAAACTAGGGAAGTTGGGATGAGATAAGGTCTTGGCGTGTTAAAAGGTACTAGAAAGTGAAATAATGCATTTGGACTGAGTGAGATGGACCCATGCCAGTTCTGAGGCTTCCCTGGACTGTGAGGGGGTGGTCTTCAAGACAAATAGCTTGTCAGTCTCAGACACCCCAATCTCTTTCACCACCCTCTCTTTCCCATGGTGTCCATTTAACCATATGAAGTCATTTCCTATCAAACTGCTTGTCACCAGTTTAGCCCCTTCCCAAAGGCTAGCATCTATATTTTATACTTTAATGCACTGTGAAGATTGGTGAAGGGAAACAAAATTTTAGAAAGCCAAGGTATTAGATGTATGAAAGGGCATTTTACCTATGATTCAAAGAAATTAGATTCTGGAATTTGTGTGCATGTATGTCTGATAATGTCAACCTCTATGGCAAAATTCAGTGTGACTTCAAAATGCATTTAAAGGAAAACAAAAGGTCATAGTCTCTTCATGTTTGCTTTTGTTCTTTTAGTCTATATCATACATGGATAATAAGCACTGGTTAATTTCTGTTCATAGTTAATTTTTAAACACACATTTTAATATTCTTCCACTGGTTATTCACCCAGGATTGTTTTAAGCACTGATACAATTCATGGCTTTCTTTTATCCCAGACTCCCCATTTTTCCAGTTTTAATTAATAGTTCTTCATTTGGAAAACAAGACTTTCTTGCATTTGGATTTTTGCTGTATTTTGAGTCTGGAATTTGTAAGATATGACTTAATTTTTATTAAAAACTTACATTTATTTCTAAAATAAATTAAGAGTTCTCATCATAGTCAACTGACATTTTGGGGGATTGTTTAGTTTGATGACAGAGGGAGAATCCTAAAATTCACTGAAGTTTATTACCTATTTGTTTTTGTCAAATCATGTTAAGTGTCTCTGGATATATGAAAACTATAGAAAAAATTAAAACTAATAGTGCTCTATGGTTAGATTTTCACACTAACATCAAAAACAACAAAATAAATTGGTGAATTTTTACACATATTAAAAGGGAGATTATTTACATTTTTATTATTTCTTATTTATTTTCTAATTTTGAGGGGAGACCGAAGAATGAAAACAGGCAAGGTAGAAAAGAAAAAAGGGAGGAAGAGATACAAAAGGATAAATACAAATGTCAAAAGCAATGGAAACAAAAATTGAGAAGAGGAAACATTATTCATTGCATCAAGATAAGATGAAACAGTTGAGACTCAAAGAAAAGAAAAGACAGGGGCTCCAAAGGCCTAGTTGCCTACCCTTCAAGTCTAATGAAAAAGTTCAAGCATTAGAAACCACTGAATGAATGTGTCTGTAGAAAATAGATAAAATCTACACCTTCTACTTCTGATTTCCAATGTGGCTAACAGTCTCTTCAACACCTCTATCCCACTGGCATCACCTGGTGGCAAAGTGGAAAGTGTTGGTCGCACCTCCACTTCTTGTTTTCAAGAGGAATGAGGAAAAGCAAAGGAGGACCTAGGGCTAGAATATTAAGTCACCACTAAATGAAGTCAGTGTTAAGAGATTTCTCCTGGTTCCAACTCTTACAGACAAGTCAGTCTAGTCTACCCTTCACCCCTACTCCTCTAGAATTCAAGATCTAGAAAATAAATTTACAGAGGAGGTTGAATTGAAAAATAGAATGCCAACAAGTTCACTAAATTTAAAACTTTTGCTTCCTAAGAGACACAGATGGCAAGTCTGTTATAGTTAGCTCATCACAGGAGGTTTTTAAATAGCCCTGGTTAAGAATTAACTTATGAACATGTAGCCATTAAAATTCAATAAATCTAGTCAGCACAAAAATATGCAGTGGGCAAGAACAATAGTATATGCCTTCCCACTCATTTTTTAATAGTAGGCTCAAATAGGTTTGATGATTTAAGAATTTTAGGGAATTGTGTGTTTGTATGTGTATATTCTGATGGAAAAAAAAATAAGCAGAAATCATGAAATAAACAAAGGCTTTCCTCCTTACGATCCTGCTCAATTTATTGTTCAGAATGTTAGAAATATGTTCAATGCAACACCAGTTTTAGATTCCCTTATAAGAAATCAACTTAATGGAAAGATATTTAAGCTAACATATGTATAAGATGAAATAATATCCACTGTATATTTTTTGTATATTTTCTTAGCCAATAAGAGTCATTACCTAGAAAGCCTTTTTATAACAACAATGAAAAAAATGTTTTTTGAGGAGATTACAAATGATCTAATGCTAAGAATTCAGTATCAATGTGTTATTATTCCTCTGTTCTCTGAAGAGAGTGTGGCTTTTTGGGAAGGAACTTTCTTTGAAGGCTTTGGTCAGAAAATGCTGAAATGGCACATCACAGCCTGACACCCCCTGGGTGAGTCATCTGTACCTGGTGCTAGAGCAGCTTTCTGAAAGCCCAACTGGTGCACTTCTCTCCCGTTGGCATAACTATATTTAGAATCCATAGTTAGAGAGCTCAGGGCTTCTCGGGATGGTATTTTTAAATGTGTCATCACTCTAGACATGCTCTCCCTCCCTCTCCAACTGCTTCAGCCTCCCTCATAGTTTCACACATCCACATGGAAAAGAATCAAGAAAAATCACATTCTAAAAGAACCTGTGACACTAGTCTCATCTGGAATGTTAAGCTCTGGGATTAGACGCATGCTAATAGCTCCCTGGGCTCTTGTGCTTAGCAAGGTTTGAGTTGTTCAGGCAGCTCAGCAGTGTGCTGTACAGCACAGTACTGGGCTCATTGTTCAATGTAAGCCTAAGGGAAGAATATAGTAAAATCCAGTGGGTTTCTTTCTCTTTCATTTATTAGAACAAGCTTTACAAAGGTTTGCATGCTGGAATAGGTAATTCTGGCAATTGCTAGCTATGACTATGTTAAGTATGTGATATGTTAAGTAATGATGGAGCATCATGGGGAAACCTAGTGCTTTGTTCTAGCTCTGAAGGGATCTTTAGTGAAGTCACTAGAGACAGGAAATAGAAAGAAATCCACACACTGTACATAGAATATACACATGAGTAAAGCATTATAGCACGTCTTTGGAATGAAGTATCTTCTGTAGATAATTTGATTCATATCCCAGGAATCTGCATCAAAAACCAATCCTGTTTTACATGCTTTTGGATTAATATAGTCCTGGGCCAAAAAATGGATTCAATGTTAAAGGAATTATTCAATTAGTAGTTTTGTTAATTTATTTAATATAAACTTACTTATCATGTGCCTGCTTTGCAAATTTGTGCACAGTATATTACTATATGTACTAGATTAGAAAAAAAAAGATGATATTAGTTTCTTAGTATCTAGCTAGAGAAACTAGGATATCTATGGCAAGTAAACTTCCAAAACAAAATATTATGATTATTAACCTGTCATAACCAAGAATTGCATAATTAATTCCTGGATGATGGGTATGGAACAGCTAGATCAACACAGGCTATCATGATACAAACAATTTTAAGAGTAGATAATCTACGCTGGTGGAAATAGCTCAGCAAACAAAAGGATAATAGAAGGAAAAGGTGCTCACAGCATAGGCAATATAGAGCAACGAAGCAAATTGAAGATCCTTGAAGGAGAGTGGGGCACCCAAAGCTGTTATGAAGCCATGGGAATGATCTTGAAGGATGAGTGTCTAAAAAAGGAAGCTGATGTTTTCCTGAGGGTGGGATACTGCCATTATGCACTGTATTATAGAATACAGTGGTGGTATTTTAGAAATGGATTTTGGGCAGATGAATATGATAGAATAAATAGAAATTTTAAATTTAATTTTTTATTTTTTAAATTTTTTTAACGTTTATTTATTTTTGAGACAGAGACAGAGCATGAATGGGGGAGGGTCAGAGAGAGAGAGGAAGACACAGAATCTGAAACAGGCTCCAGGCTCTGTGCTCTCAGCACAGAGCCTGATGTGGGGCTCGAACTCATGGACCGCGAGATCATGCCCTGAGCCGAAATCGGACGCTTAACCGACTGAGGCACCCAGGCGCCCCTAAATAGAAATTTTTTTTAAAAAACCTAGAAGCAAGGATATTAGCTAGGAAGTGCTTTCTCTAATTCAGGATGAGACCAAGGAGGGCTTCAACTTAATCATGGAAGATCAAATGGGAAGGGACTGTTTTGTGAAATATTTTTGTGAATAAAATGAAGCCAAAAGTAGTGGGGACAGTATCCTTTACGTACTGTGGCATCCTTAAGATATCTGAATGAGCGAAAGGCAGAGAAAAGGCCCAAAGACATGAAGTATGACTATAATTATGATCCAAACAACAGTGATAATATTTATTGAGTTATTAAGAAATGGAACTCAATGTGCTACAAACTTTATATACATGTTCTTATCTAACCTCCAATACTCTAGAAGGAAAGTAATATTTTTTATAATTCAGAAATGAGTCAAAGAAGTGTAAAATGGTTAGGTAAAATTGCCAAGATTTTCCCAGCCAGGTTTTAAAATCATGACTGATTCCCCCACAGAGCTAAGGAATTTTTTTTTTTTTCCTCCATTCAGGAACCAATGCTTTATTTTTTTTTTGTCTCATATTTTATTTATTTATTTATTTATTTATTTTATTTTTTTTATATATGAAATTTATTGACAAATTGGTTTCCATACAACACCCAGTGCTCATCCCAAAAGGTGAGGAATTTCTAATTATATATTCTCTTCTATAGACCCTTATCCATACCACTGGTATAAACACAAGTTGAGAGCATAGACCTGTGACATGTAAGTGGGAGATATTGATCCTTTAATTAACACTTTCTAGCACACATTTTCAAAATAGTTATGATTTTATTTACCTTATATACCATTCTCCATTTGACTCATTGAATACCAAGAGAAGTTTTTGTCAAAACCTGATTCAAATCCATATGATATTATATCTGGAAAAATCAGAATAATATTATATATTATTATTTTTTTTATTTTTTTATTTTTTTTATTTTTAAGGTTGCAGTTTATTTTTTTTTATTTTTTATTTTTTTTTTTATATATGAAATTTATTGACAAATTGGTTTCCATACAACACCCAGTGCTCATCCCAAAAGGTGCCCTCCTCAATACCCATCACCCACCCTCCCCTCCCTCCCACCCCCCATCAACCCTCAGTTTGTTCTCAGTTTTTAACAGTCTCTTATGCTTTGGCTCTCTCCCACTCTAACCTCTTTTTTTTTTTTTTCCCTTCCCCTCCCCCATGGGTTCCTGTTAAGTTTCTCAGGATCCACATAAGAGTGAAACCATATGGTATCTGTCTTTCTCTGTATGGCTTATTTCACTTAGCATTACACTCTCCAGTTCCATCCACGTTGCTACAAAAGGCCATATTTCATTTTTTCTCATTGCCACGTAGTATTCCATTGTGTATATATACCACAATTTCTTTATCCATTCATCAGTTGATGGACATTTAGGCTCTTTCCATAATTTGGCTATTGTTGAGAGTGCTGCTATGAACATTGGGGTACAAGTGCCCCTATGCATCAGTACTCCTGTATCCCTTGGGTAAATTCCTAGCAGTGCTATTGCTGGGTCATAGGGTAGGTCTATTTTTAATTTTCTGAGGAACCTCCACACTGCTTTCCAGAGCGGCTGCACCAATTTGCATTCCCACCAACAGTGCAAGAGGGTTCCCGTTTCTCCACATCCTCTCCAGCATCTATAGTCTCCTGATTTGTTCATTTTGGCCACTCTGACTGGCGTGAGGTGATACCTGAGTGTGGTTTTGATTTGTATTTCCCTGATAAGGAGCGACGCTGAACATCTTTTCATGTGCCTGTTGGCCATCTGGATGTCTTCTTTAGAGAAGTGTCTATTCATGTTTTCTGCCCATTTCTTCACTGGGTTATTTGTTTTTCGGGTGTGGAGTTTGGTGAGCTCTTTATAGATTTTAGATACTAGCCCTTTGTCCGATATGTCATTTGCAAATATCTTTTCCCATTCTGTTGGTTGCCTTTTAGTTTTGTTGGTTGTTTCCTTTGCTGTGCAGAAGCTTTTTATCTTCATAAGGTCCCAGTAATTCACTTTTGCTTTTAATTCCCTTGCCTTTGGGGAGGTGTCGAGTAAGAGATTGCTACGGCTGAGGTCAGAGAGGTCTTTTCCTGCTTTCTCCTCTAAGGTTTTAATGGTTTCCTGTCTCACATTTAGGTCCTTTATCCATTTTGAGTTTATTTTTGTAAATGGTGTGAGAAAGTGGTCTAGTTTCAACCTTCTGCATGTTGCTGTCCAGTTCTCCCAGCACCATTTGTTAAAGAGGCTGTCTTTTTTCCATTGGATGTTCTTTCCTGCTTTGTCAAAGATGAGTTGGCCATACGTTTGTGGGTCCAGTTCTGGGGTTTCTATTCTATTCCATTGGTCTGTGTGTCTGTTTTTGTGCCAATACCATGCTGTCTTGATGATGACAGCTTTGTAGTAGAGGCTAAAGTCTGGGATTGTGATGCCTCCTGCTTTGGTCTTCTTCTTCAAAATTCCTTTGGCTATTCGGGGCCTTTTGTGGTTCCATATGAATTTTAGGATTGCTTGTTCTAGTTTCGAGAAGAATGCTGGTGCAATTTTGATTGGGATTGCATTGAATGTGTAGATAGCTTTGGGTAGTATTGACATTTTGACAATATTTATTTTTCCAATCCATGAGCAGGGAATGTCTTTCCATTTCTTTAAATCTTCTTCAATTACCTTCATAAGCTTTCTATAGTTTTCAGCATACAGATCCTTTACATCTTTGGTTAGATTTATTCCTAGGTATTTTATGCTTCTTGGTGGAATTGTGAATGGGATCATTTTCTTTATTTGTCTTTCTGTGGCTTCATTGTTAGTGTATAAGAATGCAACTGATTTCTGTACATTGATTTTGTATCCTGCAACTTTGCTGAATTTATGTATCAGTTCTAGCAGACTTTTGGTGGAGTCTATCGGATTTTCCATGTATAATATCATGTCATCTGCAAAAAAGCGAAAGGTTGACTTCATCTTTGCCAATTTTGATGCCTTTGATTTCCTTTTGTTGTCTGATTGCTGATGCTAGAACTTCCAGCACTATGTTAAACAACAGCGGTGAGAGTGGGCATCCCTGTCATGTTCCTGATCTCAGGGAAAAAGCTCTCAGTTTTTCCCCGTTGAGGATGATGTTAGCTGTGGGCTTTTCATAAATGGCTTTTATGATCTTTAAGTATGTTCCTTCTATCCCGACTTTCTCAAGGGTTTTTATTAAGAAAGGGTGCTGGATTTTGTCAAAGGCCTTTTCTGCATCGATTGACAGGATCATATGGTTCTTCTCTTTTTTTTTGTTAATGTGATGTATCACGTTGATTGATTTGCGAATGTTGAACCAGCCCTGCATCCCAGGAATGAATCCCACTTGATCATGGTGAATAATTCTTTTTATATGCTGTTGAATTCGATTTGCTAGTATCTTATTGAGAATTTTTGCATCCATATTCATCAGGGATATTGGCCTGGAGTTCTCTTTTTTTACTGGGTCTCTGTCTGGTTTAGGAATCAAAGTAATACTGGCTTCATAGAATGAGTCTGGAAGTTTTCCTTCCCTTTCTATTTCTTGGAATAGCTTGAGAAGGATAGGTATTATCTCTGCTTTAAATGTCTGGTAGAACTCCGCTGGGAAGCCATCTGGTCCTGGACTCTTCTTTGTTGGGAGATTTTTGATAACCGATTCAATTTCTTCGCTGGTTATGGGTCTGTTCAAGCTTTCTATTTCCTCCTGATTGAGTTTTGGAAGAGTGTGGGTGTTCAGGAATGTGTCCATTTCTTCCAGGTTGTCCAATTTGTTGGCATATAATTTTTCATAGTATTCCCTGATAATTGTTTGTATCTCTGAGGGATTGGTTGTAATAAATCCATTTTCATTCATGATTTTATCTATTTGGGTCATCTCCCTTTTCTTTTTGAGAAGCCTGGCTAGAGGTTTGTCAATTTTGTTTATTTTTTCAAAAAACCAACTCTTGGTTTCGTTGATCTGCTCTACAGTTTTTTTAGATTCTATATTGTTTATTTCTGCTCTGATCTTTATTATTTCTCTTCTTCTGCTGGGTTTAGGCTGCCTTTGCTGTTCTGCTTCTATTTCCTTTAGGTGTGCTGTTAGATTTTGTATTTGGGATTTTTCTTGTTTCTTGAGATAGGCCTGGATTGCAATGTATTTTCCTCTCAGGACTGCCTTCGCTGCATCCCAAAGCGTTTGGATTGTTGTATTTTCATTTTCGTTTGTTTCCATATATTTTTTGATTCCTTCTCTAATTGCCTGGTTGACCCACTCATTCGTTAGTAGGGTGTTCTTTAACCTCCATGCTTTTGGAGGTTTTCCAGACTTTTTCCTGTGGTTGATTTCAAGCTTCATAGCATTGTGGTCTGAAAGTATGCATGGTATAATTTCAATTCTGGTAAACTTATGAAGGGCTGTTTTGTGACCCAGTATATGATCTATCTTGGAGAATGTTCCATGTGCACTCGAGAAGAAAGTATATTCTGTTGCTTTGGGATGCAGAGTTCTAAATATATCTGTCAAGTCCATCTGATCCAATGTCTCATTCAGGGCCCTTGTTTCTTTATTGACCGTGTGTCTAGATGATCTATCCATTTCTGTAAGTGGGGTGTTAAAGTCCCCAGCAATTACCACATTCTTATCAATGAGGTTGCTTCTGTTTATGAGTAATTGTTTTATATATTTGGGGGCTCCGGTATTCGGCGCATAGACATTTATAATTGTTAGCTCTTCCTGATGGATAGACCCTGTAACTATTATATAATGTCCTTCTTCATCTCTTGTTACGGCCTTTAATTTAAAGTCTAGTTTGTCTGATATAAGTATGGCTACTCCAGCTTTCTTTTGGCTTCCAGTAGCATGATAAATAGTTCTCCATCCCCTCACTCTGAATCTAAAGGTGTCCTCAGGTCTAAAATGAGTCTCTTGTAGACAGCAAATAGATGGGTCTTGTTTTTTTATCCATTCTGATACCCTATGTCTTTTGGTTGGCGCATTTAATCCATTTACATTCAGTGTTATTATAGAAAGGTACGGGTTTAGAGTCATTGTGATGTCTGTATGTTTTATGCTTGTAGTGATGTCTCTGGTACTTTGTCTCACAGGGTCCCCCTTAGGATCTCTTGTAGGGCTGGTTTAGTGGTGACAAATTCCTTCAGTTTTTGTTTGTTTGGGAAGACCTTTATCTCTCCTTCTATTCTAAATGACAGACTTGCTGGATAAAGGATTCTTGGCTGCATATTTTTGCTGTCTAGCACACTGAAAATCTCGTGCCAATTCTTTCTGGCCTGCCAAGTTTCAAAAGAGACATCAGTCACGAGTCTTATAGGTCTCCCTTTATATGTGAGGGCACGTTTACCCCTTGCTGCTTTCAGAATTTTCTCTTTATCCTTGTATTTTGCCAGTTTCACTATGATATGTTGTGCAGAAGATTGATTCAAGTTACGTCTGAAGGGAGTTCTCTGTGCCTCTTGGATTTCAATGCCTTTTTCCTTCCCCAGTTCAGGGAAGTTCTCAGCTATTATTTCTTCAAGTACCCCTTCAGCACCTTTCCCTCTCTCTTCCTCCTCTGGGATACCAATTATGTGTATATTATTTCTTTTTAGTGTATCACTTAGTTCTCTAATTTTCCCCTCATACTCCTGGATTTTTTTATCTCTCTTTTTCTCAGCTTCCTCTTTTTCCATAACTTTATCTTCTAGTTCACCTATTCTCTCCTCTGCCTCTTCCATCCGAGCCGTGGTGGTTTCCATTTTGTTTTGCATTTCATTTAAAGCGTTTTTCAGCTCCTCGTGACTGTTCCTTAGTCCCTTGATCTCTGTAGCAAGAGATTCTCTGCTGTCCTGTATACTGTTTTCCAGCCCAGCGATTAATTTTATGACTATTATTCTAAATTCACTTTCTGTTATATTATTTAAATCCTTTTTGATCAGCTCATTAGCTGTTGTTATTTCCTGGAGATTCTTCTGAGGGGAATTCTTCCGCTTGGTCATTTTGGATAGTCCCTGGTGTGGTGAGGACCTGCAGGGCACTTCCCCTGTGCTGTGGTGTATAACTGGAGTTGGTGGGCGGGGCCGCAGTCAGTCCTGATGTCTGTCCCCAGCCCACCGCTGGGGCCACAGTCAGACTGGTGTGTGCCTTCTCTTCCCCTCTCCTAGGGGCGGGATTCACTGTGGGGTGGTGTGGCCCGTCTGGGCTACTTGCACACTGCCAGGCTTGTGATGCTGGGGATCTGGCGTATTAGCTGGGGTGGGAAGGCAAGGTGCACGGCGGCAGGGGGGGCAGGCTTAGCTCGCTTCTCCTTAGGTGATCCACTTCAGGAGGGGCCCTGTGGCAGCCGGAGGGAGTCAGATCCGCTGCCGGAGGTTTGGCTCCGCAGAAGCACAGAGTTGGGTGTTTGCGCGGAGTGAGCAATTTCCCTGGCCGGAACCGGTTCCCTTTGGGATTTTGGCTGGGGGATGGGCGGGGGAGATGGCGCTGGCGAGCGCCTTTGTTCCCCGCCAAACTGAGCTCTGTCGTCCGGGGGCTCCGCAGCTCACCCTCCCTTTGTCCTTCAGCCTTCCCGCTTTCCGAGCAGAGCTGTTAACCTATGACCTCCCAGACGCTAAGTCGCGCTTGCTGTCGGAACACAGTCCGTCAGGCCCCTCCGCTTTTGCAAGCCGGACTCGGGGGCTCTGCTTGGCTGGCGAGCCGCCCCTCCGCCCTGGCTCCCTCCCGCCAGTCCGTGGAGCGCGCACCGCCTCGCCGCCCTTCCTACCCTCTTCCGTGGGCCTCTCGTCTGCACTTGGGTCCGGTGACTCCGTTCTGCTAATCCTCTGGCGGTTTTCTGGGTTATTTAGGCAGGTGTAGGTGGAATCTAAGTGATCAGCAGGACGCACGGTGAGCCCAGCGTCCTCCTACGCCGCCATCTTCCTGTACTACCAATATTATATATTATTAATTATAATATTAATTACATTATATATATGTATATATATATATATATGACATTTGCTGGTATCCTTTGCTTTTAATGGATCCCTAACTTTTCTAAATGCTTGATGTATTTTTTCTAAACAGCTTTTATAAAATATTAGCATATAACTCCATAGCCTAAATGTTACAATTCTGTTGTGATTTTTAAAACTTCATTTGAGAAGAATTCACACTTATATTTGCTTCTCTCCAGATTGTGGCAACCTCTCCCTATTTCATCAAAGATTATTAAAGTTGAGCTTCCTCATCTGCAAGTTTCCTGCTTTGGGGGGATATAATTTATCTGGGCTAGGAAAAGTAAATCTAGTTAATTTATGCAGAGAACTTTTAAAAATCCCTAAATAGTATTTCAGTTAAAATACTTTTTTATCATTATTTGTCATACCCTTTACAGTCCCAAATCCTTCTTAATAAAATAGAGGAACCCAAAGAGAACTGAAGAAAATACTGTTTTCTTTTAGCTTTTAACTGCAATAGTCTTGTTATTATTATTCATACTCCAAATAGAACTCAAAATTCCTGCTTGGATTTGTCCACACTGGGAAGAGACAAAGTCATCTAGGGCACATAATGATGGTGTTAACTTGAATTGCTTTTGCCTGCAGCAATAATGGACTGCCCAGCTCCTTTTTCTCCATTGTCAGAGAACCTTCTTTTGACAAATCACATTATAATGAGATTGTTTAAAATGGTTAGATGTGTTGTTTTGCCAGTAAAGCAGAATTTGTGTGTGCGTGCGTGTGTGTGTGTGTGTGTGTGTGTGTGTGTGTGTTTTCTTTGTCTATTTTAATGCAATTTATCCTTACTGAATTAAAACTATGACCCTGGAGTCATTAACACTAGGGTCTAATCACCTGAACTAATTGTGCAAGGATGAGCAGAGCTGGGAGTACCATGTTTACAAACTGTGCACAAGGCTATTTTCAGCCTTTCTGTGAGAGGGTGAAGGACTGCAAATATGAGTGATACTACCTTGAAGACAAAATTATAAATTGCCCCTTCTAATTTACCAGTGAGAATCCTCAGCTCTGTCACCATGTAGAAAAGAAGAGTAACTACTTAGGTTCACGGTGAGCCTGCTCAGTGCCAGATATTTTTCATACACTGTTCATTTGAGTCCTAAAATCGGCCTATGCATGATTATTATCATCCCTGTTTTATGAAACAGAACACCAAGGGTTCAAGGAGTTTATGTTATTTACCAAATAAGGAGAGAACTTTCAAATATGTTTTAATTAACTTCTTGGGTGGATGAAGATAATCACCCTAGGAAATTGTTGTAGGGAGACTTCTTATCTCACACACACACAAAAATGGAGCTGCTGAATGTCTTTTAAAATCTCCAACATTTATTTTTTGTGGATATTTCCACTTCACTGGAGCTTAATATAAATCCTCCATATCCTAGCATCACTACTGAGCTATAATTTTCTAGGATTCTGACTGCACTTTTATCATCCATGCTCCTTTCTCTAGATTTACTCAGGTAGAGCCAATGAATGAAGGTTGCTTCTGAAAGGCAATCTGTTCTACTAGTGTCAAAGAACATCTAGGACATGTATTGTCATGTACTTTCAACATTGTTGTGCAATGTGATGTGGAGACAGTAAGGCCTAGTGTGTGTACGTCTTCCACGCCATGCAGCTTCCCTCAGTCAGCCTTTAGCTGTCATCTGTTCCTTCACCCTGCCCACTCTTGGGCCTGTGTATTCAAAGCACAGCAATGTCTTGATAGTGATAATAATAATAATAATAATAACAAAAACTTTGTGGATATCAGGTGTAAAGAGATTAGTGCAAAGCCAGCACAGGTGTTTCAGATTCTCAGGGATGTTTTTGCAGTAAAATTTCTCTCACAGGGCTATATTCTAAGGAATTGATTGACTCTCAACCAAGATATTTGGCACAACAATGAGATGTAGCAGAATTTATTATAGCTACTAGTGGTATGACTACAATTTAAACTACAGTGACAAGTCCTGCTGCTACTATTTCAATTACCTTGGCTGCCAACAAGCATTTATAGGGCATTTAATATCTTCCATAAACTGTGCCAAGAAATTATATCTTTAGCCTTTGAAAAAACACATTGGAGAAAGTGCTATTATTATCCCTTTTAAGAGGGGGAAAGACTTAGAAATTTTAAGTAAATTTCTCATACGTAACTGGCAGCTGGTAAAGTGGATACACATCCTAACAGTCTTTTTCTCTCTTCTGGCTTCGTCTATGTCTTGCTGCTTCTGGTAGTAGCACAGCAAGCAAAAAGTCACATCTGTCTAATCAAAAAACTCTGATCTGAACCACTACATTATATTGCTGTTCAATAAAGGATACTAATAATTAAATTTTAAGTATTACATATTGTCTTTAACAATGCATGTAATGAAAGAAAGAAAGAGAAAGAAAGAAAGAAAGAAAGAAAGAAAGAAAGAAAGAAAGAAACTTCGCAGCCAACTTACTTCTCATAGAATGAGGTATGACAATGACAATTATTCACTTGTGGAAGAATCTTCAAAGAAAAAAATACAATTGAATACAAAACTGTGTGCTAAATTTTAGAATATAACACAAATGAAGTAAAAATTGCATTATACATATAGAGAGACAGAGAGAGAATTAGGGAGGATTAAGATTCTTCCTATAATGTTTTCAATATCAGTTTTATTGACTGATTTATTGAGAATAGAGAATGACATAGAGTTGCATTCACTGTTCTGAGTATTGTAAGTGAGAACCTGTGACAGGCATGATGTAATGGAAACAAGATTTGAAAATCACACTTCTGGAGAATCAAGGTTACCAGAAACATTGGCTACCATAAGGCTAAACAAATGACATTGTAAACAAATAACAGAAAATGCTTATTCCCTCTGTCCCCTTTCTGCACTCTTGCTTTCATTTTCTCTTTCTTTCTCTCTGTATGTGTATATGCAAGCTCTAATGTGCTGGAAGAGCTATAGAACTTGGGAATTTTCTAAAATCAGATTATAGAATGATAACAATTGATGGCTTTATAATTCTCCTAGATGAAAGAAATCAAAATGTAAATTCAAGTTATTTATATATTTATTTAATTCATTTAGATTATAATTTATATCTGTCCTTATCATTTACAGCTGTATAATTGTATGGTTATGAAAGTTGAAAGTGAATCTTAGTCTTATGGGAAATCCTTTTACTGACAAAGACTTTGTCTATGACCAAATTTGAGTCAGGCTCCTTTGATTCCTCTTTTAGAGTAGGTCTGAAGCTGGACTCTGTCCTTAGCCATATTAGTCCAGTTTTAGCAAAAGTCCTGTTGAGTCAGTTTAACGAATATGCCTAACCCTCAATATCTGGTCAAATTTCTCATCTCCCTGTCATATCACCCTGGCCTGCTTTCAGCAAGAATTCTGTTGCGTTGGTCTACCAAGAATCCCTCCAGCTTTGATGTTTCTTCTTCCCAATTTGCTGCTTGACTGTAAATTTCTGTTTGCCCTTGCTATATCCAGAGTTTAGCCTCATTTCTCTTCTCTACGGTAAAACACCCATTGTAGTAATACCTCTTCAATAAATTCTTCCTTACTGTCTTTACAAATGTCATGGATAATTTGTTCTTCAATACCACATAAGAAAATTTTCATAAGTTTTCTCTACCAAACCTAACACTTGCATGGCTTAAGCCACCCAGCCTGTGATATTTTGTTATAGGAATCTGAACAGACTAGGCATACCCTAATGCCTGTCTTCTCTCATATTAACTCAAAATTACACCTAAATCTCCTCTTGCTGCTTCTGGTATTTTGCACAGCATGCAAAAAGTCAGAGTTTTTTGATTAGTAAATGATACAACAGAATTCAGAAAATCAATAAGATAATATAACATTTGAGCATCACTACAGATCAACTTGGCTTAAATTACATTTATAGACTACATCATCCAACAACAGCAGAATATGTATTCGTTTCAAGCATACATGAAGTATTTACCGAGATAGACCATATGCTAGACCATAAACAAGATTTAATCAATAAAAGTAAATTAAATCATACAAATTATATTCTATGAGTAAAATGTAATAAATTAAAAATGAATAACAAAAAAATCTGGAAAATTCCAAAGTTTTTGGACATTATTTCTAACTAACATATGTGTCAAGAAAATATTACAAAAGAAATAGAAAACATTTTTTATTGAGTGAAAATGAAAATGCACGTGAACATTTGGGAGATGCAGCTAAAATAGTCTTTAGAAAAAAAGTATAACATTAAATACTCATATTTAAAAAACATGAAATATAAAAAATCAATGATGTAAGCTTCAATTTTTTGGAGTTTATGGAAAGCCACTGCTCAAATCTCTTCTGAGAAGCATAGTTGACTGACACTCTTACATTTCTGTCATGTTTCCATGTTTCTTCCTTCTTCTGGGTTTCTCCCAGCTAATGAATGAAAACAGCCTGTGGAGACACAGTCATCAAGTTATCTATTTGGAGAAACAATCCTTCCAGATGGTAATTTTGACCCTATCAATCACTTTCTCTTTTCTCAGAGAGTGATATTTGAGGCCCTTTTCTATGTGTATGTGCCCTTTTACAATTTATATATTTTCAGTAGGGGAAGACCCCATCACAAGATTTTATTTTACAATCCTTTCTTAAATATTCAAAATTATAATTTTCATTTTACTTTGATGCTTTGAATTCTGAGTTTCTTGCTGCCTAGTGCTGCATTGAATATGGTTCTGTTTAGGAATAGTTTCTGTGCTATCTTGTGACATTTTCAGTTATGGGCTGCCATGGCTATCACCATGGCCTGTAGCTAGGGAAACCTGTAAGCCAAAGAAAAATATTCTTTCCCTCCAATATTTTTGTGTGAACTGGATGATTATCCTCAGCAAACTTGCCAAAGTTTTTAATATGTCAGTATATTAATTATTTTTCTTTCTGTGGAATATGTAACTAGTTTTGTTTGTTGGATTTGACTATAATTTCTCTTCATTATTTTCTTTCCTTTCTGACACATTTGTCTTCCTAATATAACTATAAATTTTGTGCCTTGAATTTTTTTATATGGATAATTTGAGATCAACATTCATCCTAAATCCTTGATCACCCTCACAGCTGAGCTGAATAATCCCATACCCAAAGATACCTCCCTTTTTCCTCTTAACCAATCTAAAGCTGGCTAACTATGGTCTTACCCAAGATAAATAAGAGGAAAGAAGCAAACGTCTGTCTGGCCTTTCTTATAAAGACTATTTTTAAATGAATAAAAAAGTTCATGAGAGAAAACTCTCCTTTATATAAGAACTAGATCCAATAAACTCAAGGGGAATGAATGAAATAAGTGGATCAAAGCACTGATGCCCAATGATATTGGCTAATTCATTAAGTCAAAGATAAATTTTAAAATGAACGTGTCAGGTTGACATAATGGTAAACTTTATATTTTACTAAGAGTGTACAATAGAAAATATTCATAACTATATGTATTTATTAAAAGTTTTTATATCTGGGGGTGCCTGGGTGGTTCAGTCAGTTGAGCTCCGACTCTTGATTTGAACTCAGGTCATGATCTCACTGTTTGTGAGATTGAGCTCTAGGTCAGGCTCTGTGCTGACGGCAGGGAGCCTGCTTGGGATTCTCTCTCGGAGTCTCCCCCTCTCTCTGCCCCTCCCCAGCTTGTGCTCACTCTCTCCTTCTCCCCCTCATAGTTAATTAATTAATTAATTAAAAATGATTTTGTACCTGAATCTAAGCTTCTCTATATCTATTCCCCAATTAACTTATGAGATAGGAGAAAGAGGATCGTGACAAATAATATCACACTTTACAGAATGTGGAAAATTACACCAGAGAGGTGACATATGGAGAACGCATATGGAGGAAAATGTTGGGAGAGAGAACCATTCCTGATAAAAAGAGATGTCTGAGAATACCAACTGAATTCAATATGAGACTTTAGGTGGACGCTTATTAAAACAATCAACCAAAAAAACCTATATAGACTTTTTTTAAATTAAGCTAAGTGAATATAGACACTGTATTTGATCCCCTGTGAAATCTTTATTAATAATTAATAATGTTGCAATCAGTAAAAATAAATAATGATTATCATTGGATATGTTTACTGTATTTTTCTTAAATTTATAAAAGTTATTATGTGCTAGAAATATTTACTAATATATTTATAGTTAAAATGATCAGATGTCTAGGAGTTGCTTTATAAAGGATGCTTCAGAAAAAAAAAAGTGAGGTGGGGTGGTGGAGTAAATGGAACAAGAATGTAGAAACTGAATCCCAGAAGATTTATTTTACTGTCATCTCTATTTTTGTGTATGTGAAAACTGCAATTATAGAACATTAATTTATAAAGACTCTGTGGATCTGCTACATGAATCCAAGTGATTATCCTCTACTTACATCTTCCTGTTTGAGTTCTAAATACAATGCAAACAGCATCAAAAGGAGCCGAATTTGGAGGAAACCTACTGATAACTGTATACCTAGACTTCTGCTCAATAATTTAAAGCTTACATCTTAGAGTTTACTATGTAGAGTGATTATATAATTTATCAGGCAGGCAATATATGTTAGTATGAAACAGGAGGACAGCAGCATAAACAGGGGAAATCCAGAAAGCAAAGCACGTAAGAGTATTTTATTTTTATTCATTTTAAGAGCTACTTAAAAATTAAGCTGAACAGAAGGGAAAGATTCTCCCATAATGCATAACAAAATTTAGTCAATCTTAGTTGTACCTGTAGTTCAGGTCATTCCATGCCTGTGTAGTTCAAGGACTCACTTGTGGCTTGTACATGATGACTAATGAGACTATGAAGCTCACTCAACTGTGAGTCATGTGCTCCCTGCCATCCATCTACTGGCTTAGACTTTTCCTGGTATTTGGCTAAGGCTTACTTAACCTCCTGTATAAATATAAACAAACACTTCCCAATGGACAAAACTTCCATGAGCCACAGAAGCACAAGAAAGTCAAAATATCATGTCGCTTCAGGCTTTACATTGTTTCTGCAAGATACTTCAAACTGTCAAGGAAAAAGTAATTGTGCTTGGATACACCAAATGCCATAAACTTTAAGTGAGATTTTGCATCCCGAATTCTACTCATGCTTATTTTCCAAGGTTTGTAGAACACGGGACCATAACCTAATACTTCATTTAATTGAATTTACCTCAAATCTACAGATTCTTCTATGATCCCTATCAGCTGTAAAGATAGAGACTTTTTCCCCATGGCAAAAGACTCATATGTCTGTGTATATAGTCATATTTAAAGAGGGAAAAACACAGACTGATCTAAACATACCTATTGTCTCTTCCTAACTCACCCATCAGATTTGTCACTCCTCTCAGGGGAAGGAAGTTCAGGCTGGTACACTGAACAATGCCCTTCCCCAGGAACATATAAGGAAGAGGAATGAACTATTGACACTATCAAAAACTGGGAAGATGTAGGAGTTCTTTCACATGTTAAGTAACAACTGACTAGTACTTAAGTAGAAACAATTAATGGTAAAATAATTTTAATGTCTTTAATCATATTCTCTAATAAAAATTTACCTGTCAGAGACTTTGATTTATATACTTCTCTTCTGATAAAGTGATCATCTCATTAGAAAAGCTCAGAATTCTCCTGAAAGAGTAATCCATTCTTCTTCTTCTTCTTCTTCTTCTTCTTCTTCTTCTTCTTCTTCTTCTTCTTCTTCTTCTTCATGCTTACAATAATTTTAATTCTCTTGGCTACTCCTTACCTTCTTCCTTAGAAAGAAACTTAACTCACAAGGACATAAATATAGGCTTAACTCTTAAACTAGAACAGCATATTAGACATGCAGTCATAAAACATTTTATGTTATATTCAAAACCTATAATCAATAATAACTTACTCTAGACTGTATAGAAAAGATTGTTTATTGGAAATGAGAAATACTAGAGAATGGAAGACTAAAGTTTTAATTCATCATCCTAACATTTACTAGCTCTGTGGCTGAGGAATTGACATAACTTCAAGAGTCTGAAGTGTCACCTTTAGAAGAAAAAAATTATTTTAACTACCTCAAACAGACCTTTATACAGATTTATTGAGAAAATGTCTATTAAACTTGTTGTAAAATATTGAAGATTAAAAATTAAATTAAAATTGTTAAACAACAGAGCATGTTTTCCACTCCTTACTAAACCATTTTTATTAATTAAAAAACCTCGCCAAGATATTTCTTCTTTTGGGGAAAATCTCATATGAAAGCAGGAAAGTATTAGTAGACAATGAACATGACTCTACTAGTTATCTTGGAAGTACAGAATTTTACAGCCCAAAACATTGAGTATATATTTATCAAAACTGTGTGGTAAATATAAATTCTCCTCATGTTAAAAGAGACTACTAAATATATACTTTCAGGACTCACTGAAGTTTGGCCAAACTAAACTTTCTGGAAAATGCAAGTTGAGTAGTGAGTGAGTTGTTAATGAAGTCACTCTAATGGAGAATGCAATGATATGTCTTCTTTCTTCTAAGGAGGAGGGGTTCCCCCCCTCTTTTATTATTCTCCTTCACAAGTTGATGGATTAGGAGTGTTTGCAAGAAGGAGAGACTAACATTGCATTCCCAATATTTATGGCTTATAAGATGTAGTTGTCCACATACAATCAAGAAGAATGCAATAGAAGAGTTTTTAGGAACATATGATGTGTTATACTGATTTCTATTTGGAACTTGAGAAGTTAGGGTGCCAACTCAAAGAACTAATAGGGGAGAAAGGCCCACAGGAAAGATTAACAGCCTGCATTCCCAATGTTTGGCATGGAAAAGATGTAGGAGTTGCCTCCATAAAAGAAGATTTCAGATAAGGAAAATATGCTGGATAATCTTTATGAGACTATATCCAGGAAAGTGGAGAGAAGATTTAGAGGATCTTAGGAGTAAGAAGTGTGGCATGAACTACCATGGTAAGCCCTGAGCAATAGGCACAATTCCTCCTTTCCTTGACCAGAATAGTCAGAAGAAGAAAAGGTGAAGAAAGTGAAAAAGGAGAATACATTCATTCATCTTCCCCAGTGAAAGGCCCCCAAGACATGTGTGAGGTCTTGAACTAAAAGGAAAAGAGAATCTTTGAACTGGATATGCAACTGAAGTTTTTATTTAAACAAGCCTGAACTTTTAAATATTAAGATTGGATTTTGAGTATCAAAACTTACTCTTCTTGTAACTGAAACTGTTTACAAATCTGTTGCTTCTGCTGAGGGCATGGAACATCTCCGACAAGGCATGCTCGAATGTAATGTAGGATAAATAAGACTCAAAGTCCTGCCTATCTAATAAACTGGCTACTTATTTTCATATGGCAATATTTTATCTTCAAATTCCATCCACTTATCACTTCAGTGAAGTCTTGAGTCATTATGACATTTATCAATCTCCCTTTATAAGAATTCAACAGTAAGACTATTTCATATGGATTTATTATTATATCCCAACTACTCATTCCAAATCATAGACTCCTTTGGCTCTTATTCTTCTGCCCTTTATGCTGACAAACAGACCATTTTTAATTTTTATTACCAGCTCAACCATTCCTTATAATTAAACAGTACAGAAAGTTCTAGTATCTACCCCACATTTCTCCCTCCAATCTTCATTTTCTCTTTACTTCTTACCATCTATTTTTTTAACTTAAATTAGGAGAAGAGTATGTTCAGGAGCAGATCTTAGTCTATGCCTATGTTTTTATTTTCTCTTCTCCCTCACACTTCTCATAAACAGACCAATGGCTAGTGTTAGACTCATGAAAGACAAAAAAAAGATAGGGATTTGTGGGTAATGATAATAAAGTCTAATTAAATGGACAGATGCCATAAAGACAAATACACCATTCTTTTAAAGCAACCAAATAAAGAAAATGGTATTGACCAATGCTGACAAATTCAAGAAGGACCAATTAAGGAAAAAGATTTTCTCATAGTGTGCCTTTAACATCAGTCCATGTCAGAAGTATTATTTATGGGTGAATAGGAATCCTGAAAAGCCTCACACACAACCTAATTTGGAGAGAAGAAGAGGGAGATATTCTATTTATCTTTCCTCTTTTCTTACTGGCAGGAGGATGGTATGTAGAATGGAAAGTAAGAACAGAAAGCTTGGCTGGGGTGAGATAGGTGGAAAGAAGAAAGCCAATAGTAGGAGCTGATTCTTCTTACAAAGGATGTAGAATTTTGCTAAAATGGAGGAACAGTCTGAATTCATGAGACTTTCCTCTATAAAAGCAGGATACCTAGGGAGGATACACCACTGGGAGAAAAGGATTCTTTCTCAGAAAAGAGAGTCCAACATACTCCAACTAAGACTGCATTTAGTCATCAGGCCACAGAGATGATAAATAGATAAAACAAAATTCAACCCTACATTATAAGGATCATATACCATGATCAAATGTAATTTATTCTAGGAATACAAGGTTGGTTTAATATCCTCAAAACACTGAATGTGATACTCAACATTAGCAAAATGAAGGATAGCAATCATATGATCATCTCAAGAGATGCAGAAAAAGCATTTGACAAAACCAAATATCAATTTATGATAAAAACTGTCAACAAGGAGGTGGGAATATGCCTTAACATAATAAAGGCCATATATGACAAGACAAGAGCTAACATGATAATAATTAAAAGCAGGAA